>NC_089492.1:46647782-48044865 GCF_036850765.1 Saccopteryx bilineata
TGCTTTAAAATTAATGCAATATATAAATATAACTATAGATTGGATCTGAATTTAATCCCAGAATCCTAATTCCATCTCACTTAGGCAATGATGAAATCATCAGCTAGGAGCCTTGCTTAGATCTCTTTCTGAATTCATCAAATTCTACACTAGTTGCTGATTATCTCTTGAACCAACCTAAATCTCCACTTTTTTCCTCTTTTTCTGTCTCAATTACTCATTTCATTAGGATAAATTTAGAAACAACAGATGTGATTTAGTGTTTACCTAAAATTGTTTACAATTTTAAAATTTAAAGAACAGAGTCTTTCAATGGAAAATTTAAATACCTTCAATTCTTTGTCCATCTATTTCTATAATATTAGAATTCCTATGCTCATTCTGAGAAGTTACCTGCCCCAGTTGCTTGCAAAGAGATAGGAATGGCCTTTTCTCTTTCTTGGTAATATCATTAGGTAATTAGGGAGAGAAGTTACAAATTAAACTTGGCAGTAATTACCTTCTATTTGACCTCTACTTCCAAAAGCTGTACTCTATTGTACTGACTTTTTAAAAGCTCTACAAATACTTTCTGTGTTATACACAGTGGGGCAAAAGTAAGTTTGGTGTTGTTTGTATGAAAAGTAATGTAATAATTAATACATAATAATACAAAAATAAACTGTGTTTTGTATACTCACAACTTTAAACCTACTTTAACCCACCCTATTAAAGGTGGGTTACTACACAATGACATATATACTTTTTATCAGAGCATACTCTCTTAATCAGACATTAAAATACAAAAATAACAATGTTGCATTTTTTCTCATATTCTCATAAAAGAATTTATTTCTGGAATTCATAATCTCAAAATTATTCACATACATTTAGTTATTTTCTCCTGTTCAAGTTTAGAGGGCTTCTTTCTTTCCTTTAAAATATGAAATAAGGCCCTAGCCCATTTGCTCAGTGATTGATTGTCAGCCAAGCATGTGGATGTCCTGGATTTGATTCCTAGTCAGGGCACACAAGAGAAGTACCCATCTCTTTCTCTATCCTTCTCCCTCTTGCTTCTCTCTCTCCTCTTCATGCACCCATTGATTGATTGGGGTGAGTTGGCCCTGTTATGGAGGATGGCTCCAAGGCCTCTGCCTCAGGTGCTATTAAGAGCTTTGTTGATGAACAACAGAGCAACACCTGAGATGGGCAAAGCATCACCCCCTAATGGGCTTGCCAGGTAGATCCTAATCAGTGTGCATGTGGGAGTCTGTCTCTGTCTCCCCTCCTCTCATTGAATAAAAGAAAAAACTGCAAAGGAACCCAAGCTGGGCTCGCAAGTGCATTCCAAAAATCAGCTACTGAATGAACTAAAGGGGGAACAAGATGAAAAGGGGGGAAGAGATAAAATTTGCAGTGGGCACTGGAGAGGACACAAACTCGAAGTGACTGAGTTTTTATTTCTCTGTGAGACTATGAAGAAGAGGGAAGCTTGGCTCCCTGGGTTTTATCTGAGGGGTATGAAAATGAAAACCCTTCTGCCAGGAGGAGCAGAAAGATTGAGAGGCAGAGGGGGAGATTAATGAAAGAGGTTGCATAGGGCAGGATCACAGCCAGTGTTCCCCTGGTCTACATGCAGCCCACACTCCACGAAAACAGAGAAAAACTAATGCATGCCGCCTCAGCCTTTCAGATCCCAAAGCAACAGATTTAACATTCTTTTCAAGGGCTCATGGTAGATTTTCTAAGATAAACTACATGTTAAGACACAAAACAAACCTCATTAAATTTAAGAAGACTGAAATCGTATCAAGCATTTTCTCTGATCACAATGGCATGAAACTAGAAATCAACTACAATAGAAAAACTGAAAAACATTCAAAGACTTGGAGGCTAAATAGAATGTTATTAAATAATGAATGGGTTAACAATGAGATCAAGGAAAAAATAAAAAATTTTCTTGAAACAAATGAAAATGAACATATAATAACACAAAATCTGTGGGATGCAGTGAAAGCAGTCCTGAAAGGGAAGTTTATAACAATACAGGCATTTCTTAAGAAAGAATAAAAAGCCCAAATAAACAATCAAACTCTGCACCTTAAAGAACTAGAAAAAAAAAGCAAACAAAAAAACAAAGCCCTAAGGAGTTAGAAGAAAGAAAATAATAAAGATCAGAGGGGTAATAAATGATATAGAGGCTAAGAAAAACACAAATTATCAATGAAACCAAGAGCTGGTTCTTTGAAAAGGTAAATAAGATTGACAAACCTTGAGCCAGAGTCATCAAGGAAAAAAGAAAGAAGACCCAAATATATAAAATTAGAAATGAAAGAGGAAAAGTAATAACTGACATCACAGTATTACAAAGAATTGTAAGAAAAATACTACGACAAACTATATGCCAAAATAGTGGACAACCTGCGGTGAAATATAAAAATTTCTAGAAACATACAATCTTCCAAAACTGAATCTGGGAGAATCAGAAAACCTGAGCAAACCGATTACAATAAATGAAATTGAAACAGTTTTCAAACACTCCCAGCAAACAAAAGTCACAGACCAGTTAACTTCACAGGTGAATTTAACAAACATTCAAAGAATTGCTATCTTTCTCAAATTATACCAAATATTCAAGAGGAGGGTTGACTTCCATGCTCATTTTATGAGACAAGCAGTCTAATTTCAAAACTAGGTAAAGATACAACAAAGAAAGAAAACTATAGGCCAATGTTCCTGATAAATATAGATGCTAAAATTCTCAACAAATTATTAACAAATCAAACCTAGCAATACATTAAAAAGATCCTACATTATGATAAAGTGGAATTTATTCCAGGGAGTCAAGGCTGGTACAATATTTGCAAATTAATAAATGTAATCTATCATATATACAAAATAAAGATTAAAAATCACAATATCATATCAATAAATACAGAAAAAGCATTGGTAAAATATAGTACCTGATTATGATAAAAATTCTCAGCAAAGTGGGAATATAGGGAACATAATTTAACATAATAGAGGTCATATATGACAAACCAACAGCCAATGTTATATTAAATGGGAAAAACTAAAAGCAATCTCCTTTAGATGAGGAACAAGAGGTACAAGGGGTGTGTGTTTTCACCACTCTTATTCAACATAGGTCTGGAAGTCCTAGCCACAGCAATCGAATAAGAAAAAGAAATAAAAGGCATCCAAATTGAAAAAGAAGAAGTACAACTGTCATTATTTTCTAAAGATGTAATACTATATATAGAAAACCCTAAAATCTCAGCTAAAAAACTACTAGACTTGATAAATGATTTTGGCATGATGGCAGGATATAAAACTAATATTCAGAAATCGGGGCACTTTTATACATCAATAATGAACTGTCAAAAAGAAAAATAAACAATCCCTAATACTATTATTACAACAGAAAAAAATATAAAGTACCTAGGAATAAAACTAACCAAGGATGTAAAAAATTGTACTGAGGAGATTATACAGCACTGAAAATAGAAATTGAAGATGATACAAACAAGAGGAAACATATACTGTATTCAAGGGTAGGAAAAATTAACATCACTAATATGTCCATACCACCCAAAGCAATCTATAGATTCAATGCCATTTCTAATAAAATACCAATAGCATAATTCACAGATCTAGAACAAATATAACAAAAAAGTATCTGGAACCAAAAAAACAAACAAACAAACAAAAAAAACCCAAAACCAAAGTGAATAGCCTCAGCAATCTTGAAATAAAGAACAAAGTGGGAGATATCACCCTTCCAGATATCAAGTGATACTACAAGGCCATTGTATTCAAAACAGCTTGGTATTGGCATAAGAAAGAGCACACAAATCAATGAAATAGAATCAAGAAAAAGGAACCTTTCTGCACTGGCTGGTAGGAATGCAGACTTGTGCAGCAACTGTGGAAAACAGTTTTCTCAAAAAATTAAAGATGAAACTGCCTTTTGACCCAGCTATCTGAATTTTAGAAATATATCCTAAGAATATCAAATCACTGATTCAAAAGAAGATATGTGGCCCTGGTCGGTTGGCTCAGTGGTAGAGCGTCGGCCTGGCGTGCAGGAGTCCCGGGTTTGATTCCTGGCCAAGGCACACAGGAGAAGCGCCCATCTGCTTCCCACCCCCCCCCCTTCCTCTCTGTCTCTGTCTTACCCTCCCGCAGCTGAGGCTCCATTGGAGCAAAGTTGGCCCAGGCGCTGGGGGTGGCTCTATGGCCTCTGCCTCAGGCGCTAGAATGGCTCTGCTTGCAACAGAGCGACACCCCAGATGGGCAGAGCATCACCCCCTGGTGGGCATGCCGGATGGATCCTGGTTGGGCGCAGGAGGGAATCTGTCCGACTGTCTCCCAGTTTCCAACTTCAGAAAAATACAAAAAAAAAAAAGAAGATATGCATCCCCATGTTTATTGCAGCATTGTTTATAGTACCCAAGACCTAAAAACAGCCCAAGTGTCCATCAGTGGATGAGTATGTTAAAAATGTGATACATATACAAAATAGAATACTACACAGCTGTGAAAAAAGGAAATCTTAACTTTCGTGAGAGCATGGATGGACCCAGAGATTATTATGCTAAGTGAAATAAGCCAGGAAGAGAAAGAGAAATACCATTGGCTCGGTGGTAGAGCGTCGGCCTGCCGTGCAGGAGTCCCAGGTTCGATTCCTGGCTGGGGCACACAGGAGAAGCGCCTATCTGCTTCTCCACTCCTCCCCCTCTTCTTCCTCTCTGCCTCTCTCTTCCCCTCCCTCAGCCAAGGCTCCATTGGAGCGGAGATGGCCCCAGGGCTGAGGATGGCTCTGTGGCCTCTGCCTCAGGCACTAGGGTGGCTCTGGTTGCAACAGAGCAACGCCCCAGATGGGCAGAGCATCATCCCCTGGTGGGCGTCCGGGTGGATCCCTGTCGAGCACATGTGGGAGTCTGTCTGACTGCCTCCCTGTTTCTGGCTTCGGAAAAATACAAAAAGAAAAAAAAAGAGAAATACCATATGATCTCACTAATATGTAGGACATAATGAACACAATAAACTGAGGAACAAAGCAGAAACAGAGCCAGGGTCACAGGGAACAGATGGACAGCTGTCAGAGGGAAGGGTGATGAGGGAATGGGATCAAAAAAGGTGGAAGGATTAGCCAAATTAGAAATACATAACACAGAGTGACGTCACGGAAATGGCGCCGTGAGAAGCGCGTCCGAGAGATCTCCCCTAAATCACAACAAATTTATCAACTAGAAACAGAAAAATTTATCCTCGGAGCATTCCGGAGTTCCACACAAACTGAAAGCAAAAGGACTGTTATCACTTGAATCTGAGAGACGAGGGTGTGGAGGAAGCTACCGCAGCAGCGACGCTCATTCAAGCCGCGAGGGAGTGCGCCTGCGGTGAGTCAGCCCATATACTTGGGAACCGCGAGCCTCCGCGAGCGGCCGACGCGAGCCACCACCGCGAGCCGCCGCCGCGAGCGCCCGCGAGCCGCCGCCGCGAGCGGCCGCCGCGAACCGCCACCGCGAGCGGCCACCAGGAGCCGCCGCGCGCGCGCCCAGTTGGGTTGAGCACCGCTGACGTTCCCAGCGGCCCGCACACTGCGAGTGGGGGTCGCCGGCCACCAGTGCCTGGAGCGCCCCATTCGCGCGCGTGCCTTGGGAATTCCACGCGCCCAGGGCGCCCTGCTGGCCAACACACCCAGGGGGCTCCATTATCCTGCACCTGGTGCGGTCCAGCCGCCAGCGGCGGGGCGAGCGGGAGAGGCTTGGGAGATTCTCTCCGTGGGCGGGGCACCTCACCCAGCCATTCAAGCTAACAATCAAGCATTGGGGGAGGGGCGCACGCAGGCAGCCTAAAATACCTTCGGAAACACAGCTGCGACCCAATCACTGAAATTAGCTTAACCCATAAAATCTGCGCACCCTCGGTTCTAATTGATAAGATCTCTCTCAGTTCAGCGATCCAAGACAAGAGGCGTGATATTTTTTAGTGCCTCTCGCTAAAGGGGCGGGGGCAACTTCTGATTGATAGAGCCTCCATATTCAGGGATAAACGCTAACAAGAAGGACTTGGCAGATAATAAGGTCTATACTACACTAGTCGTAAGCAGAGATTAGTGCCTCTTCTTCCCTGCAAAAACAGGCTACAAAGTGTGGAAAGCCTGGGTTGAGAGGTCCAACTAAATGATAGGCGCTGAACAGTCACCTTGACAACAATTGACTCCCACCCCCGCCTGATTACACTGGAGGCCCTGACTCTCAGAGCCTTTCCCAAAGCCTTGCACTGAGTGGGGATAGAGTGGGGATTTCCCAGCTCTTTGAGCCTCTTACTCCCCAGGCAGAAGCAGTTGCAGCCTTATAGCTGGATCACCAGGCTGCTAATTCAGAAAGGGGGGACTAGGAGAGAGAATCCAGGAAAGCAAACTCTCTCATCGTTGGACCCTGCAAACGCCAACAAGCCTTTACTTCCAGCAAGACTAAAGCCAATTATATGACATTGCCATAGAATCCCATCAACTGCAAATCCCTACCTAAGAGTGACACAGGGGCAGAGCCTGGGGTACAGAGTCACCGACTAGGAAGAGGAAGAGAAAAGAAAAAGGAAGAAGTTAACCTCTCAAAATCAAGAAAAACCCACAGACTTTACAACTTGATCCACTAATTTTTTGTTGTTGTTGTTGTTGTTGTTTGTTTCTTCTATCTTTTTGCCTTTATTTCCTCCACCTCAGTCCTTCTATTCTCTGCCCATCTTATGCTTCCCCTTTCTTGAACTACACTACCCATGAGTGTTGCATTTTATTTTTCTTCTTCATCCTCACCCTCCTTTAAGGTTATACTCCAAAACACTTAACTCTCACTCTCTCCTCTTTTGTTTTTTTTTTTGTTTTTTTTTTGTCTTGCTTTATTTTGTTTTTTTCTCTTCCTATTTTATTTCTTCCTTCGTTTTTCTCTTTTTCTTATTTTTTCCTTTCTATTCGTTTTTTCTTTTCTCATTTTACTTTCCTCCCATATAATCCTCAATCACGAACAAATTACTTAATTTGGGACTCAAGGCTTTTTTTTGGCTTTATTTCTCTTTTTTGCTTTTGTTTTTATTTTTTTTCTCTTGTTTGTTTATTTTTGTGGCATTTTGGGTCCTCCCAACCCAAGGTCTCCATTGTATTTAGTCTTCGCTCCACTTAATACAACAGATTTTTACTTATTATTTTTATTTTTTCTTCTTTATTATTCTTTTTTGGTCCTTTTTTCTGATTCCCTCTTATCCCTCTCATTATATCTCTTAGTTGACCATCACTTACAAGCAAATCATCTTATGCTTGTATAAGATTTTCTTCTTTTTTTTTTTTTTTGCATTTAGTAGGTCCCTACTCCCTTTTTTTTGCCCCTTGAACTCTTCACCCCAAATCAGGCCCTCCATTATAGGCATGATATTTCCCTGAGGAGGGGAGAGGAGGGAAAGAGAAGAGAGAAAAAAAGGGGGAAATAATAAATTATTACTGTTTTTTTTTGTGGGGTGTTTTACCCTTTTTTTTTTCTTCTTTTTACTCTTTATTAATTCTAATTAGTGCTATCAATAAGACCACCCTCAGATGCCGATAAGAAAGAGGAAATCGAATATTATGGATACAAAAGAAAGAGAGGTAACACAAATAGATGTGGAAAAATCTATGGAGAAAAGACTTAACATATTGGAAGCCTTGGAGCTAAATGACAGAGAATTTAAAATAGAAATCTTAAAAATACTCAGAGATATACAAGAAAACACAGAAAGGCAATATAGGGAGATCAGAAAACAACTCAATGAACACAAAGAATATATTACCAAGGAAATTGAAACTATAAAAACAAATCAAACAGAAATGAAAAACTCAATTCACGAGCTGAAAAACAAGGTAACAAGCGTAGCTAACAGAACAGCCCAGATTGAAGATAGGATTAGTGAAATAGAAGACAAACAACTTGAGGCACAACAGAGAGAAGAAGAAAGAGACTCAAAAATAATAAAAAATGAGAAAGCCCTACAGGAATTGTCTGACTCCATCAGAAAGAATAACATAAGAATAATAGGTATATCAGAGGGAGAAGAGAAAGAAAATGGAATGGAGAATATACTCAAACAAATAATAGACGAGAACTTCCCAAGCCTGTGGAAGGAACTAAAGCCTCAAATTCAAGAAGCAAACAGAACACCAAGTTTTCTTAACCCCAACAAACCCACTCCAAGGCACATCATAATAAAGATGACACAAACCAATGACAAAGAAAAAATTCTCAAGGCAGCCAGGGAAAAGAAGAGTACAACATATAAAGGAAGGCCTATTAGATTATCATCAGATTTCTCAGCAGAAACTCAGCAAGCTAGAAGAGAGTGGACCCCAATATTTAAAGCCCTGAAAGAGAGGAACTTTCAGCCAAGAATACTGTACCCATCAAAGCTATCCTTCAAGTATGAAGGAGATATAAAAACATTCACAAATACAGAAAAGATGAGAGAATTTATCAACAGAAAGCCCCCACTCCAGGAAATACTAAGGGGGGTTTTCCAACCAGATTCAAAGAACAAAAGAAAACAACACCACAAGTAACAGCTCCACCAAGAACACAATAAAACCAAACTTAAACTGTGACAACAAAGGAAAAAAAGGGGGGAGAGGATGGAGATTAACAGTAGCAAAGGATGATGAAGTGCAGAAATACTTATAAGATAGGGTACTACAATGAATATGGTAGGTACCCTTTTCATTACTTAATGGTAACCACCCTTAAAAAAACCACCACAAAAACACTTGACTTAAAAAAGGTAGCAACAGAGGAAAGAAGTATGGAACACAAACAAACAAAAACAAATGATAGAAAAACAAAAGAGAAGAATCAAACTAGATACAAAACTAACAGAAAGCAATTTATAAAATGGCAGTAGGGAACCCACAAGTGTCATTACACTAAATGTAAATGGATTAAACTTACCAATAAAAAGACACAGAGTAGCAGAATGGATTAAAAAAGAAAATCCAACTATATGCTGCCTACAAGAAACACATCTAAGCAACAAGGATAAAAACAAATTCAAAGTGAAAGGCTGGAAAACAATACTCCAAGCAAACAACACCCAAAAAAAAGCAGGTGTAGCAATACTCATATCTAATAATGCTGACTACAAGACAGAAAAAGTACTCAGAGACAAAAATGGTCATTTCATAATGATTAAGGGGAAGTTGAATCAAGAAGACATAACAATCCTTAATATATATGCACCAAACCAAGGAGCACCAAAATATATAAGACAGCTACTTATTGACCTTAAAACAAAAACTAACAAAAATACAATCATACTTGGAGACCTCAATACACCGCTGACGGCTCTAGATCGGTCATCCAAACAGAGAATCAATAAAGATATAGTGGCCTTAAACGAAATACTAGAACACCTGGATATGATAGACATCTACAGGACACTTCATCCCAAAGCGACAGAGTATACATTTTTCTCTAGTGTACATGGAACATTCTCAAGAATTGACCATATGTTGGGCCACAAAGACAATATCAGCAAATTTAGAAAAATTGAAATTGTACCAAGCATATTTTCTGATCATAAAGCCTTGAAACTAGAATTCAACTGCAAAAAAGAGGGGGAAAAACCCACAAAAATGTGGAAACTAAACAACATACTTCTAAAAAATGAATGGGTCAAAGAAGAAATAAGCGCAGAAATCAAAAGATATATACAGACAAATGAAAATGAAAATACGACATATCAGAATCTCTGGGATGCAGCAAAAGCAGTAATAAGAGGAAAGTTCATATCACTTCAGGCCTATATGAACAAACAAGAGAGCCAAAGTAAACCACTTAACTTCACACCTTAAGGAACTAGAAAAAGAAGAACAAAGACAATCCAAAACCAGCCGAAGAAAGGAGATAATAAAAATCAGAGCAGAAATAAATGAAATAGAGAACAGAAAAACTATAGAAAAAATCAATAAAACAAGGAGCTGGTTCTTTGAAAAGATCAACAAAATTGACAAACCCTTGGCAAGACTCACCAAGGAAAAAAGACACAGGACTCAAATAAATAAAATCCAAAATGAAAGAGGAGAGATCACCACAGACATCATAGAAATACAAAGAATTATTGTAGAATACTATGAAAAATTATATGCCACCAAATACAACAATCTAGAAGAAATGGATAAATTCCTAGAACAATACAACCTTCCTAGACTGAGTCATGAAGAAGCAGAAAGCCTAAACAGACCAATCAGCAGGGAGGAAATAGAAAAAAACTATTAAAAATCTCCCCAAAAATAAAAGTCCAGGCCCAGACGGTTATACTAGTGAATTCTATCAAACATTCAAAGAAGACTTGGTTCCTATTCTACTCAAAGTCTTCCAAAAAATTGAAGAAGAAGCAATACTTCCAAACACATTTTATGAGGCCAACATAACCCTCATACCAAAACCAGGCAAGGATGGCACAAAGAAAGAAAACTACAGACCAATATCTCTAATGAATACAGATGCTAAAATACTAAACAAAATACTGGCAAACCGAATACAACAACATATTAAAAAAATAATACATCATGATCAAGTGGGATTCATCCCAGAATCTCAAGGATGTTTCAATATACGCAAAACGGTTAACGTAATACACCATATCAACAAAACAAAGAACAAAAACTACATGATCTTATCAATAGATGCAGAAAAGGCTTTTGATAAAATACAACACAATTTTATGTTTAAGACTCTCAACAAAATGGGTATAGAAGGAAAATATCTCAACATGATAAAGGCCATATATGATAAACCATCAGCCAACATCCTATTAAACGGCATAAAACTGAGGACTTTCTACCTTAAATCAGGAACAAGACAGGGTTGTCCACTCTCTCCACTCTTATTCAACGTGGTGCTAGAAGTTCTGGCCAGAGCAATCAGACAAGACAAAGAAATAAAAGGCATCCATATCGGAAAAGAAGAAGTAAAGCTATCACTTTTTGCTGATGATATGATCCTATACATCGAAAACCCGAAGGACTCCACAAAAAGATTATTAGAAACAATAAACCAATACAGTAAGGTCGCAGGATACAAAATTAACATACAAAAGTCCATAGCCTTTCTATATGCCAACAATGAAATATTAGAAAACGAACTCAAAAAAATAATCCCCTTCACGATTGCAACAAAAAAAATAAAATACCTAGGAATAAACATAACAAAGAACGTAAAGGACCTATATAATGAAAATTACAAAGCATTGTTAAGGGAAATCGAAAAAGATACAATGAGATGGAAAAATATTCCTTGTTCTTGGATAGGAAGAATAAATATAATCAAAATGGCCATATTACCCAAAGCAATATACAAATTTAATGCAATTCCCATCAAAATCCCTATGACATTTTTTAAAGAAATGGAACAAAAAATCATCAGATTTATATGGAACTATAAAAATCCCTGAATAGCCAAAACAATCCTAAGGAAAAAGAATGAAGCTGGGGGCATTACAATACCTGACTTTAAACTATATTATAGGGCCACGATAATCAAAACAGCATGGTATTGGCAAAAAAATAGACACTCAGACCAATGGAACAGAATAGAAAGCCCAGAAATAAAACCACATATATATGGTCAAATAATCTTTGATAAAGGGGCCAACAACACACAATGGAGAAAAGAAAGCCTCTTCAACAAATGGTGTTGGGAAAACTGGAAAGCCACATGCAAAAGAATGAAACTCGACTACAGCCTGTCCCCGTGTACTAAAATTAATTCAAAATGGATCAAAGACCTAAATATAAGACCTGAAACAATAAAGTACATAGAAGAAGACATAGGTACTAAGATCATGGACCTGGGTTTTAAAGAACATTTTATGAACTTGACTCCAATGGCAAGAGAAGTGAAGGCAAAGATAAATGAATGGGACTACATCAGAATTAAAAGTTTTTGCTCAGCAAGAGAAACTGATATCAAAATAAACAGACAGCCAACTATATGGGAACTGATATTTTCAAAGGACAGCTCAGATAAGGGCCTAATATCCAAAATTTACAAAGAACTCATAAAACTCAACAACAAACAAACAAACAATCCAATAAAAAAATGGGAAGAGGACATGAACAGACACTTCTCCCAGGAAGAGATACAAATGGCCAACAGATATATGAAAAGATGCTCAGCTTCATTAGTTATTAGAGAAATGCAAATCAAAACTACAATGAGATACCACCTCACTCCTGTTAGATTAGCTATTATCAACAAGACGGGTAATAGCAAATGTTGGAGAGGCTGTGGAGAAAAAGGAACCCTCATTCACTGTTGGTGGGACTGTAAAGTAGTACAACCATTATGGAGGAAAGTATGGTGGTTCCTCAAAAAACTGCAAATAGAACTACCTTATGACCCAGCAATCCCTCTACTGGGTATATACCCCAAAACCTCAGAAACATTGATACGTGAAGACACATGTAGCCCCATGTTCACAGTGGCCAAGACATGGAAACAACCAAAAAGCCCTTCAATAGAAGACTGGATAAAGAAGATGTGGCACATATACACTATGGAATACTACTCAGCCATAAGAAATGATGACATCAGATCATTTACAGCAAAATGGTGGGATCTTGATAACATTATAAGGAGTGAAATAAGCAAATCAGAAAAAAACAAGAACTACATGATTCCATACATTGGTGGAACATTAAAATGAGACTAAGAGACATGGACAAGAGTGTGGTGGTTACCAAGGGTGGGGTGGGAGGGAGGACATGGGAGGGAGGGAGGGAGAGAGTTAGGGGGAGGGGGAGGGGCACAGAGAACTAGATAGAGGGTGACGGAGGACAATCTGACTTTGGGCGAGGGGTTTGCAACATAATTTGATGACAAAATAACCTAGACATGTTTTCTTTGAATATATGTACCCTGATTTATTAATGTCATCCCATTACCATTAATAAAAATTTATTAAAAAAAAAAAAAGAAATACATAACACATAGAATCAGATAATAAGCAAGTCCCAGAGTGAAAGGGGAATTGAGGTAGGGGGGATGGGCAAAGGGGGTAAAAATGGGAAAAGAGACTTTGCTTGGGACAGGGGAGGGCAGAATGCAGGGGGTTGAGGACGTTATATTAAGTGGGACACTTGAAGCCATGTCAACACAATAAATTAAAAATAAAAAATTTTTTAAAAGAACTTGGAGGATAAAAAATGAATGTTTTAACCAGAAAGTTCATGATTATTTATGATGTTTTTGATGCAAAAATTGCATTATATTAAACATAAACATAAATAAAAGTTTAGTAATTGTGTTTTACAGACATACAGTTGAAACATTTTTTTTATTCATTTTAGAGAGGAGAAGAGACAGAGAGAGAGAGAGAGAGAGGAGAGATAGAGAGAGAGAAGGGGGGAGGAGCTAGAAGCATCAACTCCCATATGTGTCTTGACCAGGCAAGCCCAGGGTTTCGAACCAGCAACCTCAGCATTTCCAGGTCGATGCTTTATCCACTGCGCCACCACAGGTCAGGCCTAAAGTTGAAACATTTTTAAAGTATAGGCAATTTATAATTTTCTGCTATGGATTGAATTATGTTCCCCCAAATTCATATTTGAAGCCTTAACCCACCAAAGTGACTATATTTAAAGATGGAGCATATAGGGATATAAGTAACTACAGTTAAATAAGGTCATAAGAGTGAGGTCCTCAGGCAATAGGATATTGTCCTTATAGAAGGAACATCAGAGAGCTCTCTCTCTCTCTCCACCATGTTGATGACACAGCAAGAATTTGTCCACAAGTTGGGAAAAGAAAGGTCAGTTCAAACTGAATCTTTGGCTGGCACCTTAATATTTGACTTCCCAGCATAAAAAAACTTTGAGAGGAAGTGTCTATTGTTTAAGCCCCCAGTTTGACATTTTGTATAGTTGCCTGAGTTTACTAACACATTTCTGTTAGTCACAGTTCTTGCCACCCTATCTAGGGACACAATAAACTTACTGCCATAGTTCCTATTCTTTTACCTTGATTTCTTATTATTAGCACATATTATCATTTAAATTATAATATATGTATTTAATATTTATCCCATTTATTTTCTGTCTTTTCTTGTTAGAAGTAAACTTCAAGAAGGCATAGATTTTTTTTTCTATTTTATTGACTTGTATTGCCAATACCGAGAAGAGTACCTTATCTGCTTGTTTTTGGAGCAGTAACCTTTAAAATGCTGAATAATAACAAAGTAATCCTAGATGCTCAGAAAAGACAAACAACAGCATATAAATGAAGAACCCAAACAAATAAATAATTGAAATATACACATTAATTAAAATTAGAAGAGAAGAATTAAACCTGGTGAAAAACAATTATGTATATGTAGTCTTGCAGCCAAAGTGCTCTTATCAACCTTTTATAAATTAAGGCACAATACCTCACACTCCTAGGATGACATTCTGTAAGAACAAATTAACAAGAAAAATCAGTGCTTTCAGGAATTTTCAACATGTAAAATACTCTATAATCAGTCTAAGAAATCAATATATATTATTTGCTTTACAGGAGAGAAATACTTTGAAATAATAGACAAAAATGTATTTAGGCACAATAGATATTAAATCTCAATTTATTTCCATGTGAATTGATTATTACTTAATAAGTTAGTACAAAGAATTTTAAGAAAGATAATTAAGTGCACTAAAAGTGTAAAATAATAAGCATGGCATATTAGACTACATAATTTTTACTAAAAATCTTTGAATTGTGAATGTAACACTTAACTCAATAATTAAATAGGGCAACAAATTTATTGCCAAAAAGCATATTCTATACTGAACTAGATGATCATCACAAAGAATACAGAACATGCATATCTAAGGCATATGTATGCTCAACAAAGCTCTCATATATTTTAGTAAACAATAAATTCTGAAGATATTCATACTTATATTAACACATTAATGTTTTTATTAAAAAAAAAAGATGTTTGTTCTCATTACATCATACATTTATAAACTAAAGATCTGTCAAATCAATTACCAAAAGTAGTTCAAGCTAGATCTCATAACACTTGAATCATATTTGGGGGCAAATAACCTTTAAAATGAAAGACAAATGGTAAAATTAAAAAGGCATTTATTTTACTTAAATAGTAAGTCATTTCTCGGTTACATATTTTATTGTCAATTTATATATGTCAGTCTTTAACACTTATATAGATTAGTTTTAATTTTTGTAGTTATTTTACTATAACTAGTGTTAAAGTAATAGTCATATTAAATAAGATGATCTCATAAAAATAATTTATTGTGACTAGAAATATTCTAGCATCAGGACAGTATTGTGTTGTTAATGCCAGCTTGGAGGCAAACATTTATGTTTTGGTACAGGGGTATTTAACCTTTTTATACCTACCGCCCACTTTTGTATCCCTGTTAGTAATAAAATTTTCTAACCGCCCACCGATTCCACAGTAATGGTGATTTATAAAGTAAGAAAGTAACTTTATAAAATTTATAAAGCAGAGTTACAGCAAGTAAAAGCATATAATAATAATTACTTACCAAGTACTTTGTCAGATTTTCACTAAGTTTGGCAGAATAAATCTTTATAAACAACTTACTATAGTTAAATCTATCTTTTTATTTATACTTTGGTTGCTCTGCTACTGCCTACCATGAAAGCTGGAGCGCCCACTAGTGGGCAGTACGGACCAGGTTGACTACCACTATTTAAGAATCTTGGGTGTCTAAAACTCATATTAAGCTATTGAGTTCTCAGAACTCATTTCCAGGAAGTTCTTCTAGGTAAATAGTCATTGTTACCTTGATATACAGGATAAACCTTAGAACAGTTTCTATATATAACACCTATTTTGGTCTTCTTTTATTTTGAAAAAAATATTAATATTTGTCACAAAATTTATTGGTTTTTAGGTTTTATCCATTATACTTCCATTATACACATTAAAATGCATTCAAATAATTCTGTTCCAACAATCCTGTGTTAGCTTTAACAATAAAATATAACAATTTATTCATTAAATATAATAATTTTAGTGCCATATCTCTAACAAATTAGAATATGCCTGCAGTGCATATAATTTAATTATAGGCCAAAATCACATAAAGAAGTATCAATTTATACATAGCAAAATCGATTTTGTTTCGTTAACTTTCTTTGATTCATGTTTGTGTCAATGAACAGAGACAGTGAATGTTTCACTATTAACCTCTGGAATAATTTAATGGGACAGAGTGAAATTTTTTTCTCTAGGAAAATTTTACCTCTGACTATTACCTCCACTCTCTCTTGGAACAGTATTTAATGAGGATGAAGGCTGACTTCACTCATTTTAATTCAAATTATTGCTAAAGGGATTGAGGCTTCCTGTGGGACTAAGACTATACTTTGTAGTTCATGTCAATTGAGGTTGAATTGGCTGGATGAGTTATGAGAATTTTAAATGTTTATTATTCACCTTTCATTATATTACATTGTCCTACCTAAGACTTAATATTAAAATTAAGGGCCATATAAATGTTAACCACACATTTGTGAGACATTAGAATTTACTCTAACAAATGTTCATAAAGAACACCTAAATTACTATTCTTGTAATTTTGTTCTCAATCCATTTCTTAAACTCACTTTAAAGTATTTAGCTTTTTGTTATACTGGTAAGTTTAAAATGCTTTATACCTTACGCATAATTATGTAGCTATACCTATCTTTGAAAGTGAGATGTTTTTAATAGGTAAATCAAATTGCTAGACAAAGATATGAACCAGCATAATTGTATGTAAAAATGAAAACAATAATTTATACAGATCATCCTAGTCTGTGGTGTTTGTCAAGGACTCTGTTGGTTTGGTGGATTTATAAAAAATCACATATCTAAGCACTCCTACAACTAAAGAAAAAGGAAAACTTACATATATGAATGTATTATATTATATTGACTGTCTCTCTGAAATAGGAAAGACTTCTCAAAGTAATATAATTTTTATATCAGAAAAGCACAAAGCTATCCTTACTGGTGGTATTTTCTTACTTAAAAATCATATTTGTGAAAAAATATATAAAATGTGCAACTTCCACATTCTTGGGCTCTAAAAAAATTAAGCTGAAAGTAGAGACTTTTATGCAGTTGGACTATGGAAATTGGGAGCAACTGGTTTGATGATATCCTAGATATTTTCAATATTCACAACAAAAAAGAGTAATGTGAAAAACTCGGTTTCTTTGAGATACCAGTTATCTTGGAAATATTCCTGAAGACTGCCAGGCACGGATAGTATGAAGAACAATGGTTTTTAGTTTGTCATGTGTTATTGTTTGACTTATTTTCTGTGAATTTTATATCACATAAAATAACATTTAACCTTATTGTTATTTAATGGCTTTTTTTATTCTGTAAAATGTCAATTTGCTAACTTCTTTTTGTATATTAGTTACAGATGATCCTGTACTTTTACAAATTGTTTCCAAATGTTCTGAATCACTTATGACAAAGTGTTTGTTACTTTTAAAAATTAACTTACAATAAAACAAAAAGTATTGTGGAAGAGGAAATAAATTTATACCAATTTTTTATAAATAATTACTCAGTGAATCTGCTTACTATAACAAAAATTAGAAAATATTGTTAGCAAGTCTTGACCAAGGACCAACATCACACTTGTTGTGGTAGAAATCATCGGTGGTATCTAACAAACAAAAAAAGTTTGTGCAAAATGCTAGAATATGGCCTCTTCGGGGCAGTTGCTAAAGACAAGAGCTGTGCTGCAGCAATACACGTCTCAGACTTCACTCTGGTCATTGAATTTGCTCAAATTCTGAAATAAAAGAGGAAGAAATAAACATATGTAACTGACTAACTAAAAAACAGTAGTAATTTATTTTTTTTTATTTATTTATTTTATTTATTCATTTTAGAGAGGAGAGAGAGACAGGGGGGAGGAGCTGAAAGCATCAACTCCCATATGTGCCTTGATCAAGCAAGCTCAGGGTTTCAAACTGGCGACCTCAGCATTTCCAGGTCGACGCTTTATCCACTGCGCCACCACAGGTCAGGCAAAAACAGTAGTAATTAAAACAAGCTGTCCAGCCAAGCTAAGAAAACAGTCTATGAGAGTATAGCAGGTTCAAGTCCAAGTCCAAGATCAGAGTACTGACTTTGAAACCAGCTCTACCTCTTACAAATGGTGTAACTTATTGGGGCTGTTTCCTCATTTGTAAAAATGGGTTAATAATAGTATCTACCTCATAACATTGTGGCAAATTTAGTGAATTAATATGGGTAAAGCTCTTAACATATTTCTGGAATATAACAAGCACTCAATAAATGTTAAGATAATAAAATAATAATAACAATGATATTATTTTATAAGTATATAGAGTTCTGATTGACTATAATAGGGACGACTCCTGGAGGTACCAAATGTTGTCTAAACATGAGGGAAGGCACGATGATTTAAAGTAAAAAAAAAAATTGCAGGGAATCAAAGCTCTGGGAACAATTCCAAAACTAACCATAAGCCCAGTATTTATTTATTTATTTATTTTTAAATGTTTATTAATTTTAATTTATTGTGTTATATGGATTCAAGTGTCCCATTCAATATAGCACGCTCACCCCCCAACCCTGTGTGCCTCATTACACCCCATTTGCCACCCTCCCTCTAATTTCCTCTCCCCTTCCCTCTGGCATTTGCTGTCCTATTATCTGTGTCTGTGTGTTATGTATATATAAATTTGCTAATCTCTTTACCTTCTCTGATTCCATCCCTTCATCCCTCTTTCCTCTGACAGCTGTCCCTCAGCTCCCTGTGACTCCTGCTCTGCCTCTATTTTGTTCCTCAGTTCACTATTTCACTAAATTTCACATCTAAGAGAGATCATATGATTATTTTCTTTCTCTGCCTAGCTTATTTCACTTAGCATAATAATCCCTAGATCCATTCATGCCATTGCAAAAAGTAAGATTTCCTTCTTTTTCACTGCTGTGTAGTATTTCATTGTTTATATTACCACAGCTTTTTAATCCACTCATCCACTGATGAACACTTGGGTTGCTTCCAGATCTTGGCTATTGTAAAAAATGTTGCAATAAACATGGGGTGTATATATATTTTTGAATCGGTGATTTGGTATTCTTAGGATATATTCCTAAAAGTGGGATAGCTGGGTCAAAGGGCAGTTCCATTTTTAATTTTTTGAGGAAACGCTGTATTGTTTTCCACAGTTGCTGCACAAGTCTGCATTCCTACCAGCAGTGCAGGAGGATTCCATTTTCTCCACACCCTCACCAGCACTTGTTGTGTGTTGGTTTGTTAATGAGTGCCATTCTGACAAGTGTGAGGTGGTTTCTCACTGTGGTTTTAACTTGCAAGTTGAACACTTTTTATATGTCTATTGGTTATCTGTATGTCCTCTTTGGAGAAGTATCTATTCAGTTTCTTTTTTTTTTTTTTTTTTTTTTTTCATTTTTCTGAAGCTGGAAACGGGAAGAGACAGTCAGACAGACTCCCCACCGGGATCCACCCGGCACGCCCACCAGGGGCGACGCTCTGCCCACCAGGGGGCGATGCTCTGCCCATCCTGAGCGTCGCCATGTTGCGACCAGAGCCACTCTAGCGCCTGAGGCAGAGGCCACAGAGCCATCCCCAGCACCCGGGCCATCTTTGCTCCAATGGAGCCTTGGCTGTGGGAGGGAAAGAGAGAGACAGGGAGGAAAGCACAGCGGAGGGGTGGAGAAGCAAATGGGCGCTTCTCTTGTGTGCCCTGGCCGGGAATCGAACCCGGGTCCTCCGCACGCTAGGCCGACGCTCTACCGCTGAGCCAACCGGCCAGGACTTCTATTCAGTTTCTTTGCCCATTTTTTAATTGGATTGTTTCCCTTCCTGGTGTTGAGTTTTAGAAGTTCTTTATAAATTTTGGTTATTTACCTGTTATCGGACATATTGGTGAATATATTCTCCCATTATCTGGGTTGCCTTTTTATTTTGTTAATGTTGTCTTTTGCTGTGCAAAATCTTTTTAGTTTGATATAGAATCATTTGTTTATTTTGTTCTTTATTTCACTTGCCCGTGGAGATAAATCAGCAAAAAATATTGCTACCAGAGATATTGGAGGTTTTACTGCCTATGTGAATGGTGTAAGCTGTTGATCTAATTTCATTTTTTATTTTGCATGTACCTGTGCAATTTTCCCAACACCATTTACTAAAGAGACTGTCTTTACTCCATTTCATGCTCTTACCTCCTTTGTCAAATATTAATTGACCATAAAAGCATGGGTTTATTTCTGGGTTCTCTGGTCTCTTCCATTGATCTGTAAGCCTGTTCTTTTACCAGTACCAAGCTATTTTGATTACAATAACCTTGTACTATAACTTAATATCAGGAAGTGTGATACTTCTCACTTTATTCTTTATTTTTAAGATTTCTGAGGCTATTCATGTTCATTTTGGTTCCATTTAAATTTTTGGCATATTTGTTCTGTATCTTTGAAGTATGCCATTGGTATTTTAATAGAAATTGCATTGAATTTATAAGTTGCTTTGGGTAGTAAAGACATTTTAATGATGTTTATTCTTCCTGTTCATGAACACGGTATATGCTTTCACTTTTTGTACCTTTCTTGATTTCTTTTTTCAATGTCCTATATTTTTCCAAGTACAAGTCTTTTACCTTCTCAGTTAAATTTTCTTCTAGGTACTTTATTTGTTTTTGTTGCAGTAGTGAAGGATGTTGTTTTCTTAATTTCTCTTTCAGTCAGTTTATTGTTGGTGTGTAAAAATACCACTGATTTCTGAATGTTATTTTTATATTCTGCCAGCCACCTTGCCAAATTCATTTATCAAGTCTGGTAGTTTTTTGACTGAAACTTTAGGGTTTTCTATGTACAGTATCATGTCATCAGCAAATAATGATAGTTTTACTTCTTCTTTTCCAACTTGGATGCCTTTTATTTCTTTTTCTTGTCTGATTTCTGTGAAATCCCAGTATTTAGAAGATAACTTTGACACTTCAGATCACATGAGTGCTGGACTTTGTAACTATTTCTAGAAGTGTAAATGTGAGTATAAAGTCGAGGTTTTTAGAGCAGAAAATACCTATAATGTTATATTTAGAGTTTTTGTATTTGACAAGTGAATTCAAATTCCCAGGATACTGGATTCTGGAAGAAGCATTTATTTTATAATCAAGCAGTTTTTACTTAATAATGGATCACCAGATCCTGTATGCCATGATACTAGTGAAAAAACCAAATTATTAAACAATGTCCATAAGTGATTCAAATAAGGAATGAAACCATTACTTTACTTGTAGTGGAAGACTCTGTGTTGGGGGCGGGGGAGGGAGATTAATAGATTTTTTGATACGAGTAGTGTAATAGGCTAATATTAAAAAAAATACAAAGTCCTTGATTCTTGCATTCTAATTTTTTCTTATGACTATTGCATGCCAACTTACTTGTCTCAATTTATTTGAATGAATGTTATTTATTGCAGCAGATACCGATTTAAAAAAAATTGATTTCTCTGAATCTAGGTTTCCATGGTACTTCATTGCTTTTGCCAAGGAAGCTACAAGAAAGCACAAATGATATAAGGGATACTATAGCAACAAAAGGTTAATGTTCAATTTTTTAAGGGTCAGTGTTAACCAAGGACACTGCCTTTCTTACCTGTGCAATGGGCTAAGGATACATCAAAACTCCTGCTCTTACAGTCCTTGTAAACCTGGAAGAATTAAAATAGTATACACACAATTAAGGCAGGATAACCAGCAAGAAGGGATAAGATAGGCTTCAGAAGAAAGGCAAATTTTTAGTAAAAAAAAAAAAAAAAAGTCAACATTTATGATGTCAGAACACCAGAAGGTGGCATTGCTACACAGTTAAGCTTACTTTGGCAAGCTTTTAAAAGAGACTGTCTTAGTAAGAATGAATGCAGCAGGGCATTTACCTTTTACACAAATAAATTTGACTGCTTACATTTTCTACTGCATTTAATAAAAATAAAAGAATTGTCTTTCTTTCCCTATAAGAACTACATAAAATTGTTCTCAACCTTCTTTTACTGGAAGTCAAACACCCATTTGTGAAAGTGATTAAAAAAACACAACTGACTTTAATATTTTTACAATAATTTGTCCATATTCATGGCCTCTAGAAACCCTATTCATGAATGGCAAGTTGAGATACTCACTATACTCAAAACCAAGTTTGATTGCCTGACTTCCATTTTTAAAAGTCTATCAAGTTAAGAGATCCTAAATAATTTGCTGGACAAGACACTTTAAGGTCCAAGAGAATCTCAAAGAGAAAAATCTTATTGAAGTCCCTGATACTAAATTCATCCAGACCAAAGTCAGCTCATTAAACACAGTGCAAGTAAATTTAGAAGTTTGAGTAACTGCAGGATGGATTTTGTTAAACAATAGTAAAAAAATATTATATATAAAATATAAAAAACTGCATTTAAATACGTTCTAAGATTATGCATGAGACATTAAAATTTTTTCTGTATATAATTTTAGCAGCAACCAGTTCTGTTTTTGTAAAAATTATAAAATAGAAGATGAATCTCTCTGAGCATGAATAAATTAGCAAACAAATAAATTAATTAATAATACATGAACTGAGACTTGACCATTGAATAAATGGCTCCTGTCTTTGTAAGTTGAAATCATTATTTCAAGGTGAACTGTCAGTGTTTGACTTTTTCTTAAGCTCAGGAAAGCCCAAAGACATTGTTACTAGCGGTTTGTGGATGCTAATAAACATAATCTGCAGTTCACTAACTTCTCCACTGTCTTAAGTACAAAAATTTATAGATGTCGCTCCATTTCTTTCAACCTCTAACTGCTAGAAGAATGTTCCTTAAACTAAAGCTATTAAAACAATAACTCAAGAAGTGTTATTAAAAAGCAGGAAGACATACACGACTGAAGAGAGTCTGTGGTTCTTTACTTTGGACCGTTTTTTAGGATGGCTATAACTAAAACATAATGGTAGTTGAAATGATATTTTTTGTATTTTAAGAAATAAATTTTGAAAAATAAGAACAAAGAATAGAAGCTAGCATCGTTGAGTATTTACTAACTGCTACAAACTTTCTTATGTTCTTTATATGGAACAAGTCATTGTTAAGCCTCACAACAGCTTAATGAAGTGGGTATTTCTACTTCCAGTTTACAGAAAAACAAATACTTAAGTTTACACCATAGAACTAGTTATATACATTATACGAAGTGAAATAAGTAAATCAGAAAAAAACAGGAACTGCATTATTCCATACGTAGGTGGGACATAAAAGTGAAACTAAGAGACATTGATAAGAGTGTGGTGGTTATGGGGGGAGGAGGAGAGGGAGAGGGAAAGGGGGAGGGGGAGGGGCACAAAGAAAACTAGATAGAAGGTGACAGAGGACAATCTGACTTTGGGTGATGGGTATGCAACATAAGTGAACGACAAGATAACCTGGAGTTGTTATCTTTGAATATATGTATCCTGATTTATTGATGTCACCCCATTAAAAATAAAATTATTTAAAAAAAAGAACTAGTTATATAGCTAATATTTGGACCCAAGGTTAGATTATCTTTAAAACCTATGTTTTTAAGAACCATCATAATTTGTAACCATGATGAAATAAAACAATAATAAGGAAATTAAAAAGGGCAAACTGATTAAAAAAACTGCTGGATATATATATGTGTGTGTGTGTGTGTGTGTGTGTGTGTGTATGAGAAAAACACTAGACCAAGGGCAAATATCATGTTCTGCCAGAAAAAATAAAATGCATCAGTTAATTTATTCCTTCATTACATTATGTAGTATTTAAAACAATTAAAACAAATTTTATAAAAGCTTTTTGTCAACATAACCAATACATGGATTATTTAAATTTCTCTAAATTTTTAACTTTAGATTATAACTCAGTGGCAATAAGTAAACATTGCCTCCTCTTTACTAACTCAGCCTGAGTCACAATATCTACAGAGGATAGATAGTAAATACTTGAGAATATTCAGAAACAAATTTAAAATACAAGAAAAAATATACATATCGGCTTTCCCCAGTAATAGAGCAATCCTAGTCCAGTGTTTCTCAAAATATAATCTTTGGACCACATCCCAATTCCCTATAGTTGTTTAAAATGCAGGTTCCTAGCTAGAAGTAGGACCTAGAGGACTGTATTTTAAATGAGCACCTTATATCATGCTTATATACAGGAATTTATTAACTCTCTTCTCAACCTTGAAAACAGAGAGTAAATAAAAATGAGAACAAGAAACCCTCCAGTGAAGAGAAACTATCTATTTACAATGCAAATTTAGATGCAAGAAAAACATTTGTGTTGAACTCTATGCCAAATTATGTGAAGTTTTTATATTAAATAAGAAAATTAAAGTACATACAAGAAGACATAGGTTCTAAACTCATGATCCTTGGTTTTAAAGAGCATTTTATGAATTTGACTCCAAAGGCAAGGGAACTGAAGGCAAAAATAAATGAATAGGACTACATCAGACTAAAAAGTTTTTGCTCAGCAAGAGAAACTGACAACAAAATAAACAGCCAACTAAATGGGAAATGATATTTTCAAACAACAGCTCAGATAAGGGCCTAATATACAAAATATACAAAGAACTCATAAAACTCAACAACAAACAAACAATCCAATAAAAAAATGAGAAGAGGATATGAAGAGACACTTCTCTCAGGAAGAAATACAAATGGCCGACAGATATATGAAAAGATGCTCATCTTCTTTAGTTATTAGAGAAATGCAAATCAAAACTACAATGAGATACCACCTCACACCTGTTAGATTAGCTATTATCAACAAGACAGGTAATAGCAAATATTGGAGAGGCTGTGGAAAAAAAGGAACTCTCATTCACTGTTGATGGGACTGTAAAATAGTACAACCATTATGGAAGAAAGTATGGTGGTTCCTCAAAAAACAGAAAATAGAACTACCTTATGACCCAGCAATCCCTCTACTGGGTATATATCCCCAAAACTCAAAAACATTGATTCAAAAAGACACATGCAGCCCCATGTTCATTGCAGCATTGTTCACAGTGGCCAAGACATGGAAACAACCAAAAAGCCCTTCAATAGAAGATCCAATAAAGAAGATGTGGCATATATACACTATGGAATACTACTCAGCCATAAGAAATGATGACATCGGATCATTTACAACAAAATGGTGGGATCTTGATAACATTATACGGAGTAAAATAAGTAAATCAGAAAAAACAAAGAACTGCATTATTCCATACATAGGTGGGACATAAAAACGAGACTAAGAGACATGGATAAGAGTGTGGTGGTTACGGGGGGGGGGGGGAGAAAAAGGGGGAGGGGGAGGGGCAGAAAGAAAACTAGATAGAAGGTGACAGAGGACAATCTGACTTTGGGTGAAGGGTATGCAACATAATTGAATGACAAGATAACCTGCACATTTTTTCTTTGAACATATGTACCCTGATTTATTGATGTCACCCTAGTAAAATTAATAAAAAAAATAAGAAAAAGAAAATAAAGGTTCATTACATGGGAGGGGGAGGTGATTTACTAAAAATAGCCACTAGATTGAAGGCCTAGGATATCTGAAATTAAACTGTATTGTACAACTGATTTTCTGAATATGTGCTAATACTATAAAAAAATCACCCTTCACTTTTACAAAAGAAATAAACTGATATCCAGACAGGTTCAGCTTATTTCCTCAGCACCTCACAGCTAGAATGATATTGTTCAGATTACACACTCAGACTGTCACATTCTACGCAGCTTCGCCTCCACGTATTCCACCCACCCTTGTCTTCATAAGAAAGCTATACTAAATTTGACCTTTATACCATATTGAGTTTGAAAAGTTGGCATTTTAAATTCCCAGTACAAAGAACTGGGAATTCAATGGGAATAACATGGTTATTCAATGCAACAAAAATATAAAAATTTACTACATGAAAACTTTTAAATATTACTGATCATGACTCTTTAAAAGTCAATATGCAATTTCTTTTTTATATTTTTTTAATTTTTAAATTTTATTTTAGAAAATCAATTTTAACAGGGTGACATTGATTAATAAGAGTACAGAGGTTTCGGGTGATCATTTCAATAGCATTTGAACTGTTCATTATGTTGTATACCCATCAACCAAAGTCAAATCATTTTTTTCACCTTATATTTGTCCCTCTTTACACCCTTTCCCCACCGCATTCCCCTATGACCTCAAACTCCTCCCTCATATCCAATTACCCATCCCCTAGGTATCCTTCCCTCGGCGTAACCACTTATCTATGTCTATAAATCTGTTTTATATCCCACCTATATATAAAATCATACAGTTCTTAGCTTTTCTTGATTTACTTATTTCACTCAGTATAATGTTCTCAAGGTCCATTTAAGTTGTCATAAATGGTACTATGTCATCATTTTTTATGGCTGAGTTGTATTCCATTGTATATAGGTACCACTTCCTCTTTATCCAATCCTTTATCAAGAAACACTGAGGTTGTTTCTAAGTCTTAGCCACTATGAATAATGATGTGATAAACATGGGGTTGCATGTGTCTTTACGTACCAGTGTTTTCTAGTTTTGAAGACAGATACCAAGTAGAAGGATTGCTGGGTCATAGGGTAGTTTTACCTTTAATTTTCTGAAAAACTGTCATACTTCCATAATGGTTGTACTAATTTGCATTACCATCAGCAGTAAATGAGGGTTGCTTTTCCTCCACAGCCTCTCCAACATTTGTTATTAGTTGTCTTGTTGATAACAGCCAATCTAACAGGTGTGAGGTGGTATCTCATTGTACTTTTTATTTGTGTATCTCTAATATCTAGTGAAGATGAGCATTTTTTCATATATCTATTGGCCATTTGTATTTCTTCCTGAGAGAAGTGTCTGTTCATATCCCTTCCCATTTTTTTATTGAATTGTTTGCTTTTTTGTTGTTGAGTTTTGTGAGTTTTTTTTATATATTTTGGATATGAACTCGTTAGCTGAGCTGTTGTTTGCAAGTATCAACTCCCATTTAATTGGCTGCCCACTTGTTTTGTTGTCAGTTTCTCGGGCTGTGCAGAAGCTTGTTAATTTGATATAGTCCCACTCATTTATTTTTGCCTTTACTTCCCTTGCCTTTGGGGTCAAATTTATAAATTGTCCTCTATGGCCAAGGTCCATGAGATTAGTATATATGTTTCCTTCTATGTAATTTATTGTTTCAAATCCTATATTTAGGTCTTTGATCCATTTTAAATTAATTTTTATGCAGGGGGACAAACTGTAGTTAATTTTCATTCTTTTGTATGTGGTTTTCCAATTTTCCAGTAACATTTCTTGTAGAGCCTTTCTTTTCTACATTGTATGTTTTTGGCTCCTTTGTTGAAGATGATTTGTTTATTTTGTATATATGTGGTTTTGTTTCTGGGCTTTCAATTCTGTTCCATTGGTCTGTATGTCTGTTTTTCTGGCAATACCATGCTGTTTTCATTATCATGTCTCTATAGTATACGTTGAAGTCAGGTAGCATGATACCTGTGGGTTCATTCTTTTCCCCAGAATTGTTTTTGCTATTTGGGGGAGTTTTAATGGTTGCATACTAACCTGGCAATATTTTGTTCTATATCTTTAAAAAATGACATTGAGATTTTGATGGGCATTGCTTATATTTTTATATTGATTTGGGTAATATAGCCATTTTAACTATGCTGATATTTACAATCTATGAATGTGAAAATTTATTCCATTTCATTTGTGTCTTTTTCAATTTCTTTCAATAATGTTCCATAGTTTCATAGTTTCAGTATATTGGTCCTTTGCACCCTTTGTTAAGTATAGTCCTAGGTACTTTGGGGTTTTTTTGCAATTGTAAAAAGAATTGGTTTTCTTTTTAGTTTATTAGCTGAAGTTTCATCATTGACATCTAGAAAAGCAGTAGACTTCTGTATATTGCTTTTGTTTCCTGCAACTTTACTGTATTGGTTTGTTGTTTCTAAAAGTGTTTGATGGAGTCTTTGGGGTTTTCTACATACAAGATCATGTCATCTGCAAAAAGTGGTACCTTTACTTCTTTTTCTTTTCAATATGAATGCCTTTTATTTTTTTCCTCTTCCTGATCGCTCTGACTAAAACTTCCAGAACTACGCCTGACCTGTGGTGGCACAGTGGATAAAGCGTCGACCTGGAAATGCTGAGGTCGCCGGTTCGAAACCCTGGGCTTGCCTGGTCAAGGCACATATGGGAGTTGATGCTTCCAGCTCCTCCCCCCTTCTCTCTCTCTCTGTCTCTCTCCCTCTCCCTCTCTCTCTCCTCTCTAAAAAAATGAATAAAAAATAAAAATAAAAACTTCCAGAACTATGTTGATTAAGTGTGGAGAAAATGGGCAGCCTTGTCTTGTTCTTGATGATTTTAAAGGAAAAGTTTTCAGTTTTTCACCATTTAGTATGATATTAGGTGATGGTTTGTCATATATAGCCTTTATTATGTTGAGGTACTTTCCTTCTATTCCAATTTATTGAGTGTTTTAAACATATGGAATGTTGTAGCTTATCAAGTGCCTTTTCTGCATCTATTGATAAGATCATGTTTTCTTCATGTGGTGTATTACATTGTTCAATTTCTGTATGTTGAACCACGCTTGTGTTCCAGAAATGAATCTCACTTGATCATGATGTATTATTTTTTAACATGTTTTTGCATTTGATTTGCAGGTATTTTGTTTAGAATTTTTGAATCTGTTTCATTAGAAATATTGGTCTGTAGCTTTCTTTTTTGTAATGTCCTTGCAAGGTTTTGGTATGAGGATTATGTTGGCCTCATAAAATATGTTGGGAAGTATTGCTTCTTCTTTTATTTTTCTAGAAGACTTTGAGAAGGATATGTACCAAATATTCTTTGAATATTTGGTAGAATTAAAAACTGTAATGATCTGGTCTTGGACTTTTGTTTTTGGGGAAGTTTTTGATAGTTGTTTCAATTTCTTTCCGGTTTGTAGGTCTATTTAGGTTTTCCACTTCTTCTAGACTCAGTCTAGGAAATTTGTACAGTTCTAGGAATTTATCCATTTCCTCTAGATTGCTGAATTTGGTGCCATATAATCTTTCATAATATTTTAATATGATCCTTTGTATAACTATGATGTCTGTGGTAATTTCTCCTCGTTCATTTCAGATTTTGATTATATGAGCCCTTTCTCTTTTTTCCTTAATGAGTTTAGCCAGTGGTTTGTAAATTTTATTGATCTTTTCAAAGAATTAGCTCTTTGTTATATTAAAATTTGCTATAGTTTATTTGTTCTCTATTCCATTTAGTTCTGCTTTAATTTTTACTATTTCCTTTCTTCTGCTGACTGGATTGCCCTTGTTTTTCTTTTTCTAGTTCCTTACGGTGTGGTATTAGGTTGTTTACTTGGAATCTCTCTTTTTTCTTGATATATGCCTGTAATGATAGAAACTTTTCCCTTATTACTGCTTTCACTAGCTCCAAGAAATTTTTATATGCGTTGTCATTTTCATTTGTCTGTATATATATTTTGATCTCTGCTTTTATTTCCTCTTTGACCCAGTCATTTTTAAAATATATGTTGTTTAATTCCCACATTTTAGTGGGTTACCTTACTTCCTTTTACAGTTGAAATCTAATTTCAAGGCCCTATTATCAGAATACATGCTTGATATAATTTCAGTCTTTATGAATGTGTTGATGTTAGTTTTGTGGCCCAACATATGGTCTACCTTAAGAATGTTCAATAAACACAGGAGAAGAATGTGCAATATGATGTTCTGGGGAGAAATGTCCTATAAATATCTATTATGTCTATTTGGACCACAGTGTCCTTTAAGACCAATATTTATTTATTGAATTTCTGTTTGAATGATCTATCTAAAGCTGTCAGTGGTATGTTAAAATTTCCAAGTATGGCCCTGGCCGGTTGGCTCAGCGGTAGAGCATCGGCCTGGTGTGCGGGGGACCCGGGTTCAATTCCTGGCCAGGGCACATAGTAGAAGCGCCCATTTGCTTCTCCATCCCCCCCTTCCTCTCTGTCTCTCTCTTCCCCTCCCGCAGTCGAGGTTCCATTGGAGCAAAGATCGCCCGGGCTCTGGGGATGGCTCCTTGGCCTCTGCCCCAGTCATTATAGTGGCTCTGGTCACGGCAGAGCGACGCCCTGGAGGGGCAGAGCATCACCCCCTGGTGGGCAGAGCGTCGCCCCTGGTGGGCGTGCTGGGTGGATCCCGGTCGGGCGCATGCGGGAGTCTGTCTGACTGTCTCTCTCAGTTTCCAGCTTCAGAAAAATACAAAAAAAAAAATCTACAAGTATGATTGTGTTTCTGTCTGCTTCTATTTTTAGAACAATGAGTAGATATCTTATATATCTTGGTCCTTCCTGGTTTATTTTATATATATATATATATATATATATATATATATATATATATATATATATATATATATAAAGAAGTGTTATTTCTTATTGATACAATGTCCCTTTTATTATTATAAAATGTCTATCTTTGTCCCTAGTTACATTTTTTTTCCCTAAAGCCAGCATTGTCAGATATGAGTATGGCTACACCTGCTTTTCTTTTAATATTATTTGCTTGTAATCTACTTTTGCCCTTCCAGCTTAAATGTTTCTCTTGAAGGCAGCATATAGTTGAGTTTTGCTTTTTGGTCCAATCTGTTACTCTGTGCCTCTTTATTGGTGAGTTCAGTCCATTTATACCTAGAATAATTATTGACACTTAAGGATTTCCTATAGCCATTTTATGTTTTGTTTTTCTGGTATTTCTGTTTCTTGTTTGGTTCTTCTCTTTTTTGTTTCTGTCAGTTGTTTTTGTTTAGTGGTATTCCATATTTATTTTCTCCGTTTCTTCTTTTTAAGCTGTGTGTTTTAATAGTGGCTTTTTTGCAGGTGGTTACCATTAGGTTAAAAAAATGTTCATATGTACAAGAGTTCTTCATCTTATGAGTGTTTCTGCACTCCATCCTTCTTTGCTAATGCAGATCTTTACCTTCTTCCTTTTATGTTATTGTTGTCACAAATTATCCTTGTTTTTACTGTGACCTCGTTGGAGCTTTTACTTGTAGTTTTGATTTGTTCTGTTCTTTGTGTCTGGTTGAGTAACCCCCTTGACTATTTCCTGTAGTGGGGTTTTCTGGTGATAAATTTCCTCAACTTCTATATGTCTGTAAAAGTTTTTACTTCTCCTTCATATTTGAAGGATAACTTTGATATAGTATTCTTGGATGGTAGTTCCTCTCTTTTTGGACTTTGAATGTTTGGGTGAGCCCTCTCCAGCTTTTAGGGTTTCTGCTGAGAAGTCTGATGATAGCTTAATGGGCTTTCCTTTATATGTTATGTTCTTCTTTTTCCTAGCTGCCTTAAAGATTCTTTCTTTGTCATTGACTTTTGACAATTCTAATATGATGTGCCTTAGAGTAGGTCTGTTTGTGTTGCAGTAACTCTGCATTCTGTTTGCTTCTTGGGTTTAAGGTTCTAACTCTCTCCATCAGCTTGGGAAATTCTCATCAATTATTTGTTTGAATAGGCTCTCCATTCCTTTCTCCCTCACTTCTTCTGATATACCCATTACTCTTATAATGTTCTTTCTTTTGGAGTCAGAAAAATCTTGTAGTGCTCACTTAGTTTTCTCAATTCATGAATCTCTCTCCTCTTCTCTCTGTGGTATCTCTAGTTACCTGTCTTTGATGTCACTGATTCTTTCTTATATCTGGCTTGTTTTATTAGCTAAATTTGCTACCTCAATCTTCAATTCATGTGTTGAGTTCTTCATTTTTGCTTTTAAAGTTTTATTCTCCTTGGTGAAGTATTTCTTTTGTTCATCCTTTTGTTTTCTGAGCTCATTGAGGTGCCTATTGGTGTCTTCTTGCATCTCACTGAATATTTTCAGAACTTCAATTTAAAATTCTCTATCATTTAACTACAAGCCTTCTGTATGATTGAGAATTTTTTTCTGGAGATTTTTCATAGTCTTTCTGAACTATGTCCCTCTTTTTCTAGACATAGCATTCAATTTCTTCTTCCTTGATGGCATTTGAAAGTAGTATTGTTAAAAATCTTAAAAAAGAAAAAATATAAGAAGTTTTTTAAATTATGACAAGAAGAAAAACCACTGGAAAAGAAAATTGAAAGCAAAGAAAATCTCAAAAGCAAAACATCCACCAAAAAAGAATTAAAATATTAAAATTAATGAAAACAAAATTTTAAAAAAGAATAATAAGAAAATAGGTAAAAAGAGGGAAAAAGGAAAAATAAATTTGTTTTGAGAGGTTTAGTCCAGTAGGCATCACTGTATTACAATGTTTACCTCTGTGACGTTCCTGGGTTGTCTGCTGAGATTTTGCTGTTGCAATGATCTAGGTGGGGCTGCAGTTGCATTGTAGGTGGAGTTCATTGTGAGTGCTTTACAGCTTCAGTTTTATGGCTTTATGGCTCTGCCAATGGCAATCTCAGGCTTTCTTTCACTCTTTTCCATGTTTCACCAGACCTGGGGACTGGATGTAGAGCACCTCTGTTCCTCAGGAGAGAGAGTGACTCTGGAGAGCTAGCTGTGGGATTTGTCTCTGCCACCCTCTGTACCACAAGGTGAGGAAGGCAGGATCTGGGAGGCTGGTGGCATTGTACTTTAGCTTTCTCTGTCTCTGCTAATTGTGGGCTGCACGTAGACCACAGGAACATTAGCCATGACCGTGTGCTCTAGGCGGTTCGGTTTAACTACCCCCTGCCCTTCTGTCTCACTCTTTCTCCCAGCAGAAGGAGGCCCAATCAGTGTGAGTTTCCTTCTTTATACCCCTCAGACAAAATCCAGACTTCCTGAACTTCCCTCCTCCTTGTAGTCCAGCAGAGAAAAAAAATCCCAGTCACTCTAGGTTTGTCACCTCTCTTCTCCAAAGCCCACCATGAGTGCATTTTATCTTCCACTCCCCTTTTCACCCCATCCCACCTTTAGTCCATTCAGTACATGGATCTTTCAGGCATGCCTGCAAGCTCATGTGGGGTCCCTTGCTGCATGATAGTTGTTCAGTTTGTTGACATTTTAAGGGGAGAAATCCGGAGTATCTCCATGGTGCTATTACTCTAACATCATTCTCCTTTTTTTTTAATTCAGTGAGAGGAGGGGAAGCAAAGACAGATTCCTGCATGTACCCCAACCAAGATCTACCTGGAAAGCCCATTCTGGGGGATGCTTTGCCCATCTGAGACTATTGGTCCATTGCAACTAGAGCCACTTTTTAGCACCTGAGACTGAGGCCATGGAGCCATCCTTAATGTCCAGGGCCAACCCACTCCCATTGGACCATGTTTGTAAGTGGGAAAGACAGTGAGAAAGAGATGGAGAGGAGGGAGTAATAGAGAAGCAGAGGGTCATTTGCTTCTCTTGTGTATCCTGATCAGGAATCAAAACCAGGACTTCCACATACCAGGCTGACACTCTACCACTGAGCCAACCAGCCAGAACCCAATATTCAATTTCAACTTCTTCCCATGAGTAAATAATGCAAGACTATCTTATCCTCCATAAGTATATAAACAATGGGACAAAAATATATAAGCAACTGATTTCAGACAATGAAAACAAGCAGCAAAGGACTAAGTTTACTAAAAGAAAGCAAATAAATGAGGCAAACCCTTTGATCATCTCAACTTTCTGTGGCAAAGTAGCATAGAGGGAAAACCCAAGCAAAATAAAACCGTTTCACTAACCTGAACAGACAGAATGAGAGTTCAGGAAGAATTGGGTGGCTGACATTTGTGACGGTAATAGAAAGGAGGAAGATATGCAGAGAGAGAGCTCCAGAATTAATTGTTCATAGGGTTTTTTTTTTAATACAGGCTAAAAATTCCCCAATTTTTTATTTTATTTTTATTTTTTTTATTTTTCTGAAGCTGGAAACGGGAAGAGACAGTCAGACTCCCGCATGCGCCCAACCGGGATCTACCCGGCACACCCACCAGGGGGCGATGCTCTGCCCCTCCGGGGCATCGCTCTGCCGCGACCAGAGCCACTCTAGTGCCTGGGGCAGAGGCCAAGGAGCCATCCCCAGCGCCCAGGCCATCTTTGCTCCAATGGAGCCTTGGCTGCGGGAGGTGAAGAGATAGACAGAGAGGAAGGAGAGGGGGAGGGGTGGAGAAGCAGATGGGCGCCTCTCCTGTGTGCCCTGGCCAGGAATCGAACCCGGGACTTCTGCACTCCAGGCCAACACTCTACCACTGAGCCAACCGGCCAGGGCCTGTTCATAGGTTTTAATTAAAGTTTTGACTGAATACGAAGCCACACATAAGGAACATTGCATGCAGAGGCAGATTTAACGGAGGGTACACTGGGCATGTGCTCTGGGCCCCAACTTCTGAAGGACTCTGCAAAACCCCAACTTTACACTTTTTTTCTAATGTAAGGGGACCAATAATTTCTTATGCACCTGGGAACTCAACTGACCTTAATCCTCCTCTGACTGCATGAAGTTAGGATAAGGAACACCTCAGGAACAAACACCAGAAAATGAGGTCAGCTGAGCTGTATGCAGTAGAAACTGAGGGAGAACTGAGGACAGATGAGTAGATGTCAAGATCCTTTCCCCAAATTTAGGGTACTAAAGTAGAGAGCAAATGGGAATAGGAAATGAGATACATTTCTTGTTGAGTTATTATTTACCTAAGAGAAGAGGAAGAAATTCCGGAAGTGTCTAGTGTTTCCACAGAATTGGAAAAATTAGGTAGTCTTTCATCTGTAGAAATGGAGGCTTGTGATCTATGTCAATTTTAAAGAAATAAAACTTTGTTTTATTTTTAGGATACCAGGATGTGTAAATACTCCATGGAGATTATGGGGTAAAAACGTAAGCACCATCATCCAAGAGGATAGAGAAAAATTACTGCAATAGGCATTATTTCAGAGACTAAGAATGGTATGGGGTCAAACTTTATCTAGGAATGATATAAAAGAGAATATCCTGTCACCACCAAAGCCACTTGTTTATCATGGATGGAACTTTTCTCCTATCAAGAAGCCTTAAGATAACTGCCCAGCATATGCTATATTTACATCTTAAGTTTATGTTCTTTTATTTCTATCTTATGTAAATATCCCTATCTATGGCCCCACACATGCACATAACTAGAAAGTTTGATGAGATCTCCTAAAAATAATTTTACAGTAGTGAAAAGCATAAAGTTTTATGTCCTTTGGAGAGAATGGGTGCAATGAGTACTGAAACAAACAAGGTCAAGACCACAGAGCTGAGAAAATAGATGATGAAAACCTTGTTACTGAAGAGAAGGAAAGGAATCAATCCAAACATAAATTGTGTAAATACCTCAACAAGAACGCAGACTCCAGAATAGTCAAAAAAGTTCAATCCACTGCAATCCAGGATTAAAAAACACTTCTCATTTGGGTAGGACTGTGATGCTTCTTCTGTAGGAGGAACATAGACTTAAAGAGAATTCTTAGAAATCTCTGCTGCAGACTTTGTTGAAAAGTGGAACGATAATAGTGGCTTAGATCTAATAAGACTAATTCCAAAAATTTTTCAATGTTTACATTTTTCAATTAATTACTAATTATTTCTAAACTATTTAATTGTCATTTATTCCAATGTTACTTCTGGTGATTATATAACTCAGAGAAGATGGGATAAGTTAATTACCTGTATCATTTTACAGATAGCTAAACTGAAGCTGAGCAAATTTAGACCATTTAGAAAAACTGTCTGGCAAGTTAGTGCCAAACAGACTAGAACTGAGGCCTCAAGATGTTCTGCAAAGTTACTCTTTCCACAATATCACACAGTTTTCTTCATGGCTATGTTCAGAGGTAGAGCCCTGTTTTGTGGTGTTTGGTGTTTATACCATTTTGGAGTTATACTTTTAGAGAAAAATTTATTGTTGAATCTTGTGTTTTGGCCTCAGAAGTAATCTAAAAGAGGGGACCTGAAAATTAAGTTTATTAAGTTTCATTGTGTTCAGTTTACCGCTGAAAGCACCTGTTGAGAAAAATAAATTTTACTTAGTAGCTTATGACTTCTTCTTCACTGTTGTCTTAGGAGCCACACTTTCCTCCTGTGAAATGACATATTTCTAAAGCAATGACTGGCCACATTCAAGTTCCCTTTAAAGAGTGATGAGGCTCTCAGAGCAGATATAGTAGACTAAAAATTTCTCATCATCAGAAAATAAAATCCATCAAATTCCAATTGATTAATTAATATAAAGTTCTCTAAAAATGAATTCTTAATTAGAATAATTTTGCCACTTAAAATGCCCATAGTTTGTTCATATAATAGTAACTAAAGTGTGGGAATATGGTAATTTCTCAATTAGCATTGAAAAGAAGTATAAAAGAAATTGTGTACTTTTTAAAACTGTTGCTTAGAGGAAAAAACAAGGAAGTGGAAAATATAGACTAAACACTGAACACTTACATATTCATATGTAACTGTTAGGAAATGGAGAAATGCTACAAAATTATTTGAAAACTGCTATTCAGGTATAAAACTTGTTTCCAAGTTTCGTCTTTCTATCTATATTAATAGTTGTTAATTGAAGAAATAACTAGAACATATGCAGTATTCTTTTTTTTTTTTTTTTGAAATTTAGTAAATAGTGCAAATGTGAGAAAGGTTCTATTTCTTCCAGAAGCTTATCCATGAGTGGCAAGGATAGGATTGGCATATAAATACATGTAACATGATTTAAATTTTTTTAAAAGAGTAGGAATTTATAAAAAGAAATATCTTTGGAATGAAGGCTTTATAAAAAAGTAGCTTTGAAAGATTATATGATTTCAAAAAGCAGAAATAATATGGAGATATAAACATTCTAATCATATGAACAGCTGTAATTAAAAAATGACAATAAGTTTGATATCTAAAACTACTCCTCCTCCCATTCAACCAACATTTACTGAGGACTTGCTGTATGCCAGGCACTTCAGGTGTGCTGTTTCCTTATTTCCCCCATGGGAAGGAGTGCTAAGCAGTAAGTATAGATTCCAATTATGCTACCATTTGCCTAAAATGGCAAATTAGAACCTCAAACAAAATGGGAAGTAACCATAATTTAGCTCATCCACTGACCACTCAATAGTAATTATTATCATGCACTATTTGTCTAATTAAACATAGAACTGGCCTCTACTATGCATGAGTATTTATTTATATCCTCAGATATGTGTCCCTGCTCATTACCAGAGATAATATGAAATTCAGCTCACAAGAAAAAAAAATACATATCTTAAGCAAAGATAAACAGTAGACTGTTGACTGGTATTTATTCATTTTCTCTCTTAGTCACATTACACACACACATACACACACACACATTAGTTTATAGATACTTTATTGTACTTTGTTTAGTTATAGAAAAGGAATTACTAGAACAAAATTAAATAAATTGTATATTATTTCATCTCTGCCATGTATTTCTTTGCATTTTTTTACAATTCATAAAAACATAATATAATTAAGAAACATAAAAATCACAAAAACTTAAATATTAGATAATATTTCATAGACAAATTTAATATTCATATGATATATATATATAAAATATATAATGGATTAGATACTTTATCAGGTTAGATATAAAAATAGCTTTAGTAACACTAATTGTATTTTCAATGTACCTTGGAGTTCAATATTTGAAGGGTTCCTATTCACATACTTTTCAACATACCTGATTTAGAAAACAAAATGTATATAATTTCTTTAAAAGCAGTAGTAGATTGAAGTTAACTGATACTAGCTTTTTTGACATATTTTCAATATGTCAAATGTGTCCATACCTTCTCATCTCCATGTTTAATAACAGCATGTTAGTAATTTGAAACTAGTCATAGAATTATTTACACTATGGAAATTGACAAATGCTATAAGTCAGCAATTCTCCATCATTGCACAACACATTCTCTAGTCAAAGAGTTGTTTATTAAAAATTTATCAGCACATAACTGCTTTAATGTAAGGAATCTATAGGCAGAAAATTAAGATGGCAGCAGAGTAGGTGCATATTATACTCATCTCCTCCCGGACCCAAACTGTAGTAACAACTAAATTTTAGAACAATCATCTGAATAAACAACTCAAGACTAAATGAGGGAGTGTCTTATAACCAAGAATTCACAGATGAAGCCACATCAAGACTGGTAGGAAGGACAGAGATTAAAAAAAAATGATTCCATTCCCATGAGTGGTAGCTGAGGTTCTGGAAGAAGGTTCTGGAATATGAGAGGTGTGGAGCTTAAACCACAAGCCAGGTTTCCCCCAAAGCACAAGAGTCTAGTAGAGGCACCCATATAGCATTCTGCTGTGAAAAGCAGTGAGGTTTTGTTTGTTAGAAAGAGACAAGTTTTCAGAGATCCGAGTGTCTTCTCAAAGGCCCAATGCACAAAATATCATTCATAGCCAATTACCCTCAGTTCTGGTGGAAGGAAGGCTAAGCAAATTAAAGCTGCATAAGGAAAGGATGAGGTTTGTGACTTTAAGGAGAGACACAGGGGGATCAACCACCAGGATCCTTGTGCTGAGTAATTTTTCCATACCACAGTTGTCATACTTCTTGGGTACAGTACTTCCCTCCATACAGCATCAGCCTGGGAGAAAGCAATTTCTCCATTCTCTGGGCTTCCTCTTGCACCACCCTGCAGATATTAGGCCTTGCCAAGGAGTCAGCAGCTTTGCTCAGGGAGAAGATATATAGACAGATTTAGGGGCTGACAGTGCCTCAGTTGCCTGGTTCTTTGGTGGGGGCCATTTCCTATACTTTCTTGATAACCTAACAGAAGATTTAGTAGAACCATCCTCCTGGCACCAACATACCCCCCATCCAAGATCCAGAAGCCTAACCTAGCTGACTCCTAGTGTATCTTCCTGCTGAGGTCAAGGAAAAAGCCGGATTGACTGAAACCTATGATTCTGTTTTGGAGGCATAACCAGTATATCACCCTCAAGGAAGATCCACTAACTCCATATTTCTACCTCCACCAGAGATTCTTTTAGTGACTAAGCTTAACAGGCAGCCAAAAGCCAGAGGAAGTAGAGGCGTATCTCAGGGTGCTGGAGGAATTTGTTGACATGCCCCTGGGCCCAGTGCATGTAAAATTCAGGCTTGGTATGTGGCTTGATCCTTCCTGCATACATATAAGTAAGGCAGAGGCAGCGACAAATTGTGGATCACTTGTAGTTGCAAATATGTTGCCAAGGTCTAGTCATAGGCAGTGTCTTACATTGGCCTAAACCAGGTTTCTTCTCAAAAAACTCAGAAACATTATACCCAGTAAACAGCTTCAGACAATATCAGAGCAGGATCCAATTAGCTTCACAACCGGTATATCAAAAGGAAGTTCTTGTCAGACACCAAATTCAGCTGAGGCAAATTCCACTTTCTGTTGTCAGCACCTAATAGCAGTTTGCACCCTTGATCAAGGTAAAGCCTCACAGTCAGCCAACCAGAGGTTCAATCCCATGCACAACAGGCTAATAGCAATAAAAATTCAATTACAACAGGAAAGCCAACATAACCTATACAAGGGATACTTTTGATGCATCGAGCCCAGCACTGCACCATTGGATCCAATAGAACACCAAATATATATAAGGACACCCCACAAAGACTGGGAATCATATTAGATCTATCTAATACACAGAAACAAACACAAAAAAAGCAGACAAAATGAGGAGACAAAAACAGGCACCAAATGACCAAACAGGAGAAATCTCTAGAGAAAGACCTAACAAATAGAGATAAGCAATTTATTAGATATAGAGTGTAAGAAATAATTATATGGGTGCTCAAAAACAAAGTGAGAAATTTAACAAAGTTGAAAAGAACATAGAAAATATTTTTTAAAAAAAACAGCCAGAAATGAAGAATATATCTAAAATCAAGAATACACCGGAAAAAATAAATAGTAGTTTGAATGAAGCAGAGGATCAAATCAAATATTTGGAAGACAAATTAAGAAAAAAATTCCAACCAGAGCAGCAGAAAGAAAAAAAGAACTTCAAAGAATGAGAAGAATTTAAGGGATCTTTGAAACAACCTGAAGAGTAACAACATCCAAATTATATGAATACCAGAAGGAGAGAGCAAGCAAAATATTGAAAACCAATTTGAAGAAGTAATTTCCTAACACACTAAAGAAGAAATGCAAACAAGTACAAGAAGTAAATAGAATCCAAACCAAGATGGATCCAAAAAGATCCACACTAAGACACATAATAATTAAAAAGGCAATGGTTAAAAACAAAGAAGAAATTTAAGAAACAGCAAGATAAAAGCAGTTAGTTACTTACAAATGAGCTCCTAAAGGACTGCCAGCTAACTGCAGCAAAAACATTTCAGGACAAAGAGTTTGCCATGAAATAAGCAAAGTGATGAAAAACAAGGGACTATGATCAAGATTACTTTAAACAACAAGTCTATCATTTAAAATTGAAGAAATATGCTCTGGCCGGTTGGCTCAGCAGTAGAGCGTCGGCCTGGCGTGTGGGGGACCCAGGTTCGATTCCCGGCCAGGGCACATAGGAGAAGCACCCATTTGCTTCTCCACCCCCCCTTCCTTCCTCTCTGTCTCTCTCTTCCCCTCCCGCAGCCAAGGCTCCATTGGAGCAAAGATGGCCCGGGCGCTGGGGGTGGCTCTTTGGCCTCTGCCCCAGGCACTAGAATGGCTCTGGTCGCGGCAGAGCAATGCCCCGGAGGGGCAGAGCATCGCCCCCTGGTGAGCAGAGCGTTGCCCCCTGGTGGGCGTGCCAGATGGATCCCGGTCAGGCGCATGCGGGAATCTGTGTGACTGTCTCTCCCCGTTTCCAGCTTCAGAAAAAAAATAAAAATAAAAAAATAAATAATAAATAAATAAATAAATAAATAAATAAAATTGAAGAAATAAAGACAAAAAACTAGCTAAAGGAGTTTATTGCCACAAAACCAGTATTATATGAAATGTTAAAGGCCTTGCTTTAAGAAGAGCAAGGAAAAAAATAACAGAAGAATATAATTAAAATATAAAATGGCAATAAATATGTACCTATCAATAATCACTTCAAAATTAAATGTTTAAATGATTCAATCAAAAGACACATGGTAGCTAAACAGATAAGAAATCAACACCAGATATATGCTATTTACAGAGATATACCTCAGAATGAAAGACCCACACAGACTAAAATTAAAGGGATGGAAAAAAGATATTTTATACAAACAGAAATTTAAAAATAGCTGCATGGCAATACTTACATTTGAAAACATAGACTTTAAAACAATGGTTATATTAGAAGACAAAAAAAGATACTACATAATGATAAAGGGAGTAACCTGACAAGGGATTATAACCCTTGTAAACATTCATACACTCAGTATAGGATCAGCTGAAAATGTAAAGCAAACCTTGATAAAAATGAAGGGAGAAATCAGTAACAATACAGTTATAATAGGGGTTTTAACACTTCATTGATATCAAAGATAGATCTTCCAGAGAAAATCAACATGAAAATTGCAGCTTTAATGAGAACACATTAGATCAGATGGATTTAACTAATATCCTCAGAGCATTTCACTCTAAAGCAGTATTAGTTTCAAGTGTACATGGAACATTCTCTTGGCTACACCACATATTAGAGCACAACAAAAGTCTCAATAAATTTTTTTTCTGTATTTTTCTAAAGTTAAAAGCAGGTATGCAGTCAGACTTCTGCATGTGCCCAATGGGGATCCACCTGGCATGCCCACCAGGGGCAATGTTCTGCCCATCTGGGGCACTGCTCTGTTGTGGCAGGAGCCGTTCTAGTGCCTGAAGCAGAGGCCACAGAGACATCCTCAGTACCCGGGCCAACTTTGCTCCAGTGGAGCCTCAGCTGCAGGAGGGGAAGAGAGAGACAGAGAAGAAGGAGAGGGGAAAGGGTGGAGAAGCATATGGGTGCTTCTCCTGTGTGCCCTGACCAGGAATTGAACCCAGGACTTATACATGCCAGGTTGACGCTCTGCCTCTGAGCCAACTGGCCAGGGCCTCAATAAATTTAAGAAGTTTTAAATCATATCAAACATCTTCTTTGACCATTATGTTGTAAAATTTGGAATCAATCTCAATTAAAAACTCAAAAAACACAAAGACATGAAGATTAAGTAATATGTTATTAAACAATACATGGGTTAACAATGAAATCAAGGAACAAATCAAAATATACCTTAAAACAAATGAAAATTAAAACACAACACAAAATATGTGGAACACAGCAAAAGCAGTAGTAAGAGGAAAATCCATAACATTATAGGCCTACCTCAAGAAAAAAATGTCTTAAGGAAACCAACTAACTTGACACTTAAAGGAACTAAAAAGAATTACAAACAAAGCCTGGAGTAAAAGCAAGGCAATAATAAGGATCAGAGTAGAAATAAATGAAACTGAGTACAAAAGCACAATACAGAAGATCAATGAAACCAAGAGCTAGTTCAGAAAAAATAAACAAGATTAACAAACATTTAACCAGGCTCATTGTTGGGCAAAGAAGTTTGTAAAATTTGTGTTATTTGGTTTTGCTCACTTTCATTGTTAAAAATGGCTGATGACCATGTGATTGCATTGCCCAGGTGTTACTGTTAATTTCCTTCATGCATGGGAAGAGGTTTGGTTACGCTAATGTGTGCTGGAGGGGGAGTTGTCGCACAAAAAAGTTTGTGAAGAAGGAGGAGCTAGGGGGCCATTTTGGGAGAGACCATGTTGTTGCAGAGGAGGCAGGCAGACAAGATGGCAGAGTGCTGAAGGGGAACAGAGGTGAGGGGCTTTGTGAGCTCCATTGAACTGGTGGGGTCTTTGATTCTAGGAAAACTCGAGTGTGTAAGTAGCTTTGTGAGCTCTGAGTCAGTGTGTTTTAGAGCCCAGTGTGTTTGTGTTTACTCGCCTGTTGGGAGCGAGCTAGAACAAAAGAAATGGTCCACCATTTCTTGGTTCTGTTGTTTCATTACCATCTATCTGAATCGAATGTGAACCTGCAACTGCTGGGCAGCTGTAATGGCAGTGGCAGCCTCTGGCCTTACACTCTCAAGAGAAAAAAAGAAAAGAGATAAACCAAATAAATAAAGTTAGAGATGAAAAAAGGAGGAGTAACAACTGACACCAAAGTAATACAAAAGATTTTTAGAAAATATTATGAACATCTATATGCCAACAAATGGGACAATCTAGATGAAATGGATAAATTTGTAGAACCATACAATGTTCCAAAACTGAATAAGGAAAAATCAGATATTCTGTATATAATCTGTATAGACAGATTATATCTAGTGAAATTGAAGCATTAATAAAAAAACTCTCAACAAACAAAAGTCCCAGACTGAATGCTGTCATGGGTGAGTTTTAGAAAACATTCAAAGAACATCTATCTTTCTCAAACTATCCCAAAAAAATTCAAGAGGAAGGAACATTCTAAACTTGTTTTACAAGGCCACCATTATCCTAATTCCAAAATGAGATAGAAACACTACAAAGAAATAAAATTATAGGATAATATCCCTGATAAATGTAGATGCTAACATTCTCAACAACATACTAGCAAATAGATCCAGCAATATATTGAAACAATTATACACCATGATCTAGTGGCATTTATTCTGACAATGCAAAGTTGGTACAACATCCTCAAATCAATAAATGTGATATACCACATTAACAAAATAAGAATAAAAATCACATGATCATATCAATAAATGCAGAAAATATATTTGATAAATCTAGCACTGATTTATTATAAAAATTCCCAGCAAAGTGAAAATTGACAGAACATTCTTCAACACAATAAAGAACACATATGATAAACCCACAACCAAATATCATACTCAATGAATATAAACTAAAAGTATTTCCCTAATATCAGGGACTATACAGGGGTGTCTGCTATCACCAACAAATTCAACATAGCACTGTGATTCCCAGTCAGAGAAATTAGACTAAAAGAAGAAATAAAAGCTATCTAAATTGGAAAAAAGAAGTAAAACTGTAATTATTTCAGATGACATGATACTGTATATAAAGGACCCTAAAAATTTCATGAAAAAGTTACTAGCACTGATAAACAAATTTAGTAAAGTAGCAAGATAAAAAATAAATATCAATAAATCAGTTACATTTTATACACTGCTAATGATCTATCAGAAAGGAAAAATAAAAAATCAATACCATTCACAATTTTTTTAAAAAGAAACCTAAGAATATATTTAAATAAAAGTATAAAAGACTTCAGAAAACTGTAAGATACTGAGAAAGAAAGATACAAATAAGTGGCAACAAAAACTATATTCATGGATAGAAAGAATTAACATCATTTAAATGTCCATATTACCCAAAAGAATTTATAGACTCAATGCAATTTCTATCAAGATACCAATGGTGTATTTTACATAAGTAGAACAAATATTCCAGAAATGTATCTGGAACCACAAAAGACTCTGAATAGCCATAGTAATCTTGAGAAAGAAAAAAAGTTGGAGAAATAATGCTACCTTCTATCAAATTATATTACAAGACCATCGTAATGAAAACAGTATGGTACTGGCATGAAACAGACATATAGATCAATAGAACATAATAGAGAGTCCAAGAATCAACACGTCTATATGCTCAATTAATATTTGACAAAGGAGGTAAGAACATAAAATGTGGTTAAAGCAGTCTTTTCAATGAACCAGGTTGTAAAAATGAAACAAATACATGCAAAAAAATAATAAAGCTAGACTACCTTCATATAACATTCACAAAAATAAACTCAAAATAGTTTAAAGTCTTAAATATTGGCCTGACCTGTGGTGGCGCAGTGGGATAAAGCGTCGACCTGGAACACTGAGGTTGCTGGTTCAAAACCCTGGGCTTGCCTGGTCAAGGCACATATGGAAGTTGAAGCTTCCTGCTCCTCCCCCCCTTCTCTCTCTCTCTCTCTCTCTCTTTCTCTCTCTCTCTCTCCCCCCCTCTAAAAAAATGAATAAATAAATAAAAATAATTTTAAAAAAAAGAAAAATAAAGTCTTAAATATTAAACTTGAAACCATTAAAATTCTAAAAGGAAGCATAAACAGTAAAATCCCAAATATTTCATTATTTTTCTTTTTGAAAAATTTTTTTTTATTTTCCTTAGAAAATAAAATTCAATGAGGTGATATATAAGTTTCAGGTAAATATTTCTATAACATCTGAACTGTTGATTACGTTGTGTACCCATCACCCAAAGTAAAATTATTTTCCATCACCATGTATTTGTCCTTCTTTACTACCCTCCTCTCATCTCCCTCTGCCACAACCCTCTTCCCTTGGTAACCACTTCATTTTTATCTATATCCATGAGTTGGACATGTCCTGTAGCAATATTTTTTTCTGATATATCTCCATGGTCAAGGGAAACAAAAGATAAACAAATGGAACTATATCCAATTTTGCCCAGCAAAGAAAACCATCAACAAAATGAAATTACAGCACTCTGAAAAGAGAACACAATTGTCAATACATCTGATAAAGGCTTAATATCCAAAATTTATAAAGAACTTATGAAGCTCAACACTAAAAAAATCAAATTAATAAATAAACAAAGGACCTGAATAGACACTTTTCTAAGGAGATAGATATGTTTGATAGACATGAAAAGATGCTCAGTGTCACTAATCATCATAGAAATACATAATACAAACTAAAATCACAAAGAAACATCATGTCATACTTTTCAGAAGGGCTATCATCAATAAATCAACAAACAGCAAGTTTTGGTAAGGGCGTAAAGAAAAGGGAACCCTCATATACTCTTGGTATAGCCACTGTGAAAAGAAGTATGGAGTTATATGAAAAAATTAAGAATGGAGTTACCTTTTGACCCTGCAACCTAAAATCTGGGAATATATTCTAGAACCTCAAAACACTAATTCAAAAAAATATATATGCACCGCTATGTTCACTGCAGCATTATCTATAATACTAAGATTTGGAAACAGCCCAAGTGCCCATTTGTAGATGAGTGGATAGAAAAGCTGTGATACAGTTACACAAAAGACTACTACATGGCCATAAAAAAAAGAAAATTTTACTTTTTCAACATGAATAGACCAGGGGAGAATTTTGTTAAGTAACATAAGCAAGTAAGAGAAAGCTAACTACCATATGATTTCACTCATATGTGGAATCTAATGAACAAAATGAACTAACAACTAAATAAAGATAAACTCATAATTGAGAGTAGGCTAACATCTGCTGGGGGGCTTAATGTAAGGGGTGTAGGTATTGAGCAAAAAGGGACAAAAAAGAGAAAATACTCATGAACAAAGACAATAGGGTGGTGATTGCCAAGGCAGGGTGGAGGTGAAAGAGTAGGGTGAAGGGGGATAAATGATGATGGACAAAGACTTGACTTGAGGGTGGTGAACACACAGTAAGGTGTATGGAGATGTGCTATAAAATTGGACACCTGAAACCTGCAAAATTATGTTAACCAGTGTCACCCAAATAAAATTACATTAGAAAATAATTAGTAATTTTAAAAATTAAGTGGCTTTAATCAAATATATAACTTAAACTACAAACATCTTTAGCAATATTTCTTAAAATGATTGTGATGACACATTTTGATATCAAAATTAGTTGAGTAGTTTTTTTTACAATCTACTTATGGTATACGGTTTTCTTATTAACAAGAGATATGTCTTTTATAATGCATGTTTTAAAAAGTTACAATCTAAACTTTCTTACCCAAAAATTTATTAGAAAATTATTAATATTAAATTCTCAAAAAATAAAAATTAAGGAAATGTCGAATCTTTCTGAGATTTTTTAAACCTCATTATTTATTTACTAAGAAATATTAGTTGTCATTGGCAATAGTTATAAAAGAGGCTTGGTTTTAAAAAACTGTAATCTGACAAGATATTAGCAATTATTTTCTTTAGAAATATCAATTCCTTATTTTTTCTGAAATAAGTTACATAAATTATCATTTATAAATAAAATTATATTGTAGGAGTTCTATCATTGCCACTCCTTAGCCAGATAGTCATAGCCAACCAATCATGGTACATTCATTTTCCACTGAGGTCAAAGAAGACTTGAAAATTTTCATCAGTTCAATGCTTTAGGAAGCCACTGCTAGTTCATAAGAAAGTTATTTGTCAATCTGAACTTTAATACAGTGAAAAAAATAATATATGTATATGTTACAAAAAGAGATTGATCTCTCCGTTTCTGTCTATCTGTCCCTATCTATCCCTCTGACTCTCTCTCTGTTTCTGTAAAAAAGAAAGAAAAGATTGATTACTGGATCTAAATAACTAAAAATTAGTGGTAAAAGATACAAAAATTATTTAAAAAACAAGTTTTATTTTATTTTCTATTCTATCACATTTATTTAACTTGTAAATTGTACTTGCATTTCTCTATTTTTCTTGTAACAATTTTATAATTGAAATGGTGATAAGTTTTTAACTATAGTGTGTCCGTAAAGTCATGGTGCACTTTTGACTGGTCACAGGAAAGGAACAAAAGACGATAGAAATGTGAAATCTGCACCAAATAAAAGAAACACCCACCTAGTTTCTGTAGGATGATGTGGCAGCATGTGCGCATGCACAGATGATGACATAACACCATGTATATAGTGGAGCAGCCCACGGCCATGCCAGTTGAAATGTGGATGGTACAGAGGAAAGTTCAGTGTGTTCTGTGGCTCACTAAATTTGAATCCGTGACCAAAGTGCAACGTGAATATCGGCGTGTTTATAACAAAGGTGCCACCAAATAGAAATAACATTATTCGATGGGATAAGCAGTTTGAAGGAAACTGGCGGTTTGATGGAGAAACCCCATTCTGGTAGGCCATCAGTCAGTGACGAGTCTGTAGAGGCTATACGGGATAGCTACCTAAGGAGCCCTAAAAAATCTGTGTGAGCCCACATCGAACTGCACTGAAAAGGTATGAAACTGGGAGAGTTTTTCTTTATTTGTTGCAGATTTCACATTTCTATCATCTTTGTTGCTTTCCTGTGACCAGTCAAAAGTGCACCGTGACTTTAGGGGCACACTGTATTAAAATGTTTGGATTTATCAATAGTGATACAAAAATTTCCTTTTCATTGTCTTTAATTTTACATTTAAATTTCCTCTTTCTTGATTCTTTAATTAAAATATGTGCATATTTTTAGACTATGCAGAACAAAACAAAGCAAAAGCAAAGAATTGTGTCATGTAGTTATGGAGTAATTTAAGTAAGCAATTTTAACAGAAGCAATTCATGATGTTTTTTGTAAATAAAAAAGACATCTTCAGCCCTGGCCGGTTGGCTCAGCGGTAGAGCGTCGGCCTAGCGTGCGGAGGACCCGGGTTCGATTCCCGGCCAGGGCACGCACATAGGAGAAGTGCCCATTTGCTTCTCCACCCCTCCGCCGCGCCTTCCTCTCTGTCTCTCTCTTCCCCTCCCGCAGCCAAGGCTCCATTGGAGCAAAGATGGCCCGGGCGCTGGGGATGGCTCTGTGGCCTCTGCCCCAGGCGCTAGAGTGGCTCTGGTCACAACATGGCGACGCCCAGGAGGGTCGCAACATGGCGACGGCCAGGATGGGCAGAGCATCGCCCCCTGGTGGGCAGAGCGTCGCCCCCTGGTGGGCGTGCCAGGTGGATCCCGGTCGGGCGCATGCGGGAGTCTGTCTGACTGTCTCTCCCTGTTTCCAGCTTCAGAAAAATGCAAAAAAAAAAAAAAAGACATCTTGGCCCTGGCTGGTTGGCTCAGCGGTAGAGCATTAACCTGGCATGTGGAAGTCCCAGGTTCAATTCCTGGCCAGGGCACACAGGAGAAGCACCCATCTGCTTCTCTATGCTTCCTCCTCTCATTTTTCTCTATCTCTCTTCCCTTTCCCACAGCCAGGACTCCATTGAAGCAAAATTTGCCCAGGTGCTAAGGATGGCTCCATGGACTGTCCCTCAGGCACTAGAATGGTGCTAGTAGCAAAGGAGCAATGCCCCAGATGGGCAGACCATTGCCCCTTGGTGGGCATTCTAGCTAGATCCTGGTCAGTGCATGTGGAGTCTGTCTCTCTGCCTCCCTGCTTCTCACTTCTCACTTCCCCATTTTTTTAAGCTACCTGTTTCATTAGTGTCATTTTCATGAGTGGTTACCATTAGATTATTAGAAAAAGTATTGTCATATTTAAAAGAATCCATTTATCTGGTGAGTGCTTCTGCATCCTCTTTTGCTACTGCTGATCTTTATCAAGTGTTAATAATTATTCTAAATATAAATAATGGATTAAACTCACCAATAATGAATTAAACTCATAAATATAAATATAAATGGATTGAACTCACCAATAAAGAGGCACAGAGAAAAAGATTGGATCAAACAGCAAAACCCAACCATAAGCTGCCTTCAAGAGAAACATCTCTGCTTCAAAAATAAAAGTAGACTCAAAGTGAAAGGTTAAAAAATGATTCTCCAAACAAATAATTCTCAAAGAAAAGCAAGTGTAGCCATGCTCATATCTGACAATGCTGAGAACAAGACAACAAAGATAACCAGAGACAAAGATGGACTTTTTATAAAAATAAAGAAGACACTGTGTCAGGAAAACATAACACTTCTTACTATATATGCACTGAACCAGGGAGCACCAAAATATATAAGATATTTATTAACTGATCTAAAAATAGAAACAGGCAAAACACAATCATATTTGAAGATCTCAACAAATCATTGACAGTCTCGATTGATCTTCAAAACAAAAAAAAACATCAATAAAGAAATATTGGCTTTGCCGTATCTGTAGGGGTACAGTGGATAAAACACCAACCTGAAATGTTGAGGTTGCCAATTTGAACCCTGGGCTTGACTGGTTAAGGCATAAATAAAAGTTGATGCTTTCTTCTCCTCTCCCTCCCTTCCCTCACCATATCTTATTCTCCAATCTCTAAAAGAAATATATAAAATCTTTTAAAAAATAAATTGGCTTTGATTGACACACTAAACCAAAGGGACATAGACATTTAAAGGACATTTTATCCCAGAACATGAGTATATATTGATATTTCTCTCTAAGATACATAGAACATTCTCAAGTAAGGACCACATATTGGGTCACAAAACTACATCAACAAATTTAGAAAGACTGAAATTATACCAAGCCTATTTACTGACCATAAGTCTTTGAAATCAGACTTCAACTGCAAAAAACAAGTAAAGAAACCCACAAAATATGGAATTAAACACCATGCTTCTAAGAAATGACTGGGTCAAAGAAGAAATAAAAACAGAGATTAAAATATATATACAGACAAGTGAAAATGATAACACAACATATCAAAATATCTAGGATGCAGCAAAAGTAGTAATAAGAGTAAAATTTATATCACTATAAGCTTATATCAAGAAATAAGAGAGATCCCAAGTAAACAACCCAATATCACACCTTAAGAAAATAGAAAAAGCAGACAGCCAACTAAATGGGAAATGTTATTTTCAAACAATAGCTCAGATAAGGGCCTAATATCCAAAATTTACAAAGAACTCACAAAACTCAACAACAAACAAACAAACAATCCAATAAAAAAATGGGAAGAGGACATGAACAGACACTTCTCCCAGGAAGAAATACAAATGACCAACAGATATATGAAAAGATGCTCATCTTCATTAGTTATTAGAGAAATGCAAATCAAAACTACAATGAGATACCACCTCACACCTGTTAGATTAGCTATTATCAACAAGACAGGTAATAGCAAATATTGGAGAGGCTGTGGAAAAAAAGGAACTCTCATTCACTGTTGATGGGACTGTAAAATAGTACAACCATTATGGAAGAAAGTATGGTGGTTCCTCAAAAAACTGAAAATAGAACTACCTTATGACCCAGCAATCCCTCTACTGGGTATATACCCCAAAACCTCAGAAACATTGATACGTGAAGACACATGTAGCCCCATGTTCATTGCAGCATTGTTCACAGTGGCCAAGACATGGAAACAACCAAAAAGCCCTTCAATAGAAGACTGGATAAAGAAGATGTGGCACATATACACTATGGAATACTACTCAGCCATAAGAAATGATTACATCGGATCATTTACAACAAAATGGTGGGATCTTGATAACATTATACAGAGTGAAATAAGTAAATCAGAAAAAAACAAGAACTACATGATTCCATACATTGGTGGGGCATAAAAACAAGACTAAGAGACATGGACAAGAGTGTGGTGGTTACCAGGGGTGGGGGGAGGGAGGATGTGGGAGGTAAGGAGGGAGAGGGGAAGGGGAAGGGGTAGGGGCACAAAGAAAACTAGATAGAGGGTGACGGAGGACAATCTGACTCTGGGCAATGGGTATGCAACATAATTGAATGACAAGATAACCTGGACATGTTTTCTTTGAATATATGTACCCTGATTTATTAATGTCACCCCCATTAACATTAATAAAAATTTATTTAAGAAAATAGAAAAAGAAAAACAAAGACAAGCCAAAATCAGCAGAACAAAAAAAATAGTAAAAATTAAAGCAGAAATAAATTTTAAAAAGACAGAAAAAGTATAGAAAAACTTAATACAACAAAAAACTGTTTTTTTAAAAAAAAATCAATAAAATTGACAAACCCTTTGCTAGAATCACTAAAGAAAAAAGGGAAAGGACTCATATAAAAAAATCTGAAATGAAAGAGTAAAAATTACCACAGATATAGTAGATTAAAAAAATCATTGTAGAATACTATGAACAATTATATGCAATCAAATTCAACAGCCCTAGAAAAAATAGATAAATTCTTAGAACTATACAATGTTCCTAGACTGAGTTAAAAGGAAGTAGAAAACTTAAATAGGCCCATTAGCATGGAGGAAATAGAAACAATTACCAAAATCTTCCCCAAAAATAAAAGTCCAGGACCAGAGAGCTACATTAGTGAATTCTACCAACTATTCATAGATTTTATTCCTACCCTTCTCAAACACTCCCAAAAAACTAGAAGCAATACTTTTTTACAATTTTTTATGAGGCCACCATAACCCTCATACCAAAACCTAGCAAGTATAGTACACAAAAAGACAACTACAGATTCCAAGATGGAGACTGAGTAGGCAGACATTACAACTGCCATCTCTCAGGACCAAATTGAATTACAAGTTAATTAAAGAACAATCATCTTAAAAAACCAATTTGGAGGAGGTGGCAAGATGGCAATGGAGTAAGAAGATGTACCAACTTCCACCTTCCAGAAACAAAGTGGATTACAACTTAATTTTAAGAATAATCATCTGGAAAAACCAACTTTGGACTAAACTAAGAGGACTCTTTAACCAAGGATAGCTAAAGAAGCCAGATTGAGACTGGTAGGAAAAGCATGGAAAAGGCTGCTCAGCTCCCAGGAGCAAACGGCAGCCTGGCGGGACTCGTGTGGTGGGAAGTGAGTTTAGCAGATAGGGGATGGTCCTGGGGCCCAAGAACAAAGCCCCAGCCTGCAGCCCCAGATCCTAGAATAAGTGTACAGACAGTATTTCACTGAGAAACAAGCCAGGATACTGTTTGCAAGAAAGAGACAGATTTCTCAGACCCAGAATTCTTCTCAAAGGGACTTGTCAGAAAACCTCTTTCTCAACCACTTGCCCAAAACTCCAGGGGATGGGGAAAGCTGAGAGGACTGGAGTAGCAGGAAGAGAGTGTAATCTAGGAGGCGCAAGGAGAAACACTTTGAGGGACAGCCATGCTAACCCTTGGGCTGAGTCACTCCCCAAATCTAAAGTGAATATTTTTCTTGGAACCAGCAATACTAGCAAAGGGAAGCAGGTCACCAGCCAAACAGAAGCTCTCCTGCTGCACTCAGAGTATAGCTGCTTAAAAGCAGGGAGCCTTCAGGAACGCAGTATTGATTGCTAGGGTCTGAGTTGCAATGCCCCCCCACACACACACACACACACTGGTGAGTACTTGCCAGAGGGCGATGGTGGAGGGAGGCAAAAGTGTGGTCCCATCTGTGGGGCAGAAACTGGGAGCTGGCTGCAGTTGCGAACCAGGCATGAGCGCAGTCCTGACCACAGGCTATGACTGAGTCCTTGCATAATCTCAGTCCCACTGGGTGGGGGTGGAGGCTGAGGGTGGCTGTGGCAGTAGAAGGGGTGAACAAAAGTGGTCCAACCTGTGGCTTCAGGCTGGGTGAGCAAGAGCTGTCCCACCTGCAGTCCTGCCCACAGGGGCAAGGTGAAAGCCAAGGAACCAGCTGAGGCCAGTGGCCGAGCACAGATGCAAAGCCCCACACACAGGGCTGAGGGTTGCAATCCCTGGCATGTGAAAGCAGCCCTGCTGATGGGGGTGGGGTAAAGGCCGAGGGCAGACAAGTCTTGTATTGTAGCCCAAGCACATGAACACAATAATGCCCATGGAGGAGAGGTGGGAACCGCAGTGACCACCACAGCGGGCCAGTGCCAGCAACACCCATACCCAAACTCCTGAGGTGGCAGTCCTGAATACAGACTATAAATAGGGAACACAGAGGCCACACCTATTGAACTCCTGTGGTCACACCCTTCTTATACACAGACAAAATGGGAAGGCAGAGAAATGCAACCAAAATGAATTAAAAGAAATCCCCAGAAAAGGACTTGAATGAGTTGGAAATAACCAAATTACCAGATTCAGAGTTTAACATAATTATTGTTAGGATGCTTAAAAACATTAGAGCAACAATAAATAGACATAACGACCACCTAAATAAGGAAATAGCAAGTATAAAAAAGGACATTGAAATAATAAAAGAGAATAATTCAATAATGACAAAAATAATATCAGAAATGAAAAACACACTGGAAGGAATTAAAAGCCACATGGATGAAGCTGAGAATCAAATCAGCAAGTTAGAGGACAAGGTAAATGAAGGAACAAAGCAGAGCAGCAAAAAGAAGACAGGCTCAAAAAGTCTAAGGAAATTCTAAGAGAGCTCTATGACAACAGGAGAAATAACATCCGCATCATAGGGGTTCCTGAAGAAGAAGAGAAAGAAGAAGGGATTGAAACCTTATTCAAAGAAATCATATCTGAAAACTTCCCTAAATTGATGCAGGAAAGTCACACAAGTTCAAGAAGCACAGAGAATTCCATTAAAGAGAAACCCAAAGAAATTGATGCCAAGACACATCATAACTAAAATACCAAAGCTAAGAGATGAATAAAAAATATTAAAAGCTGCTAGAGAAAAAAAGTCAATCACCTAAAAAGGAGCACCCATAAGGATGGTGTCTGACTTCTCAACAGAAATACTTGAGGTCAGGAGGAAATGGCAAGAAATATTCAAAGTAATGCAGAACAAGAGCCTACAACCAAGACTTCTTTATCCAGCAAGGTTATCATTTATAATTGAAGGAGAAATAAAAAGCTTCCCAGACAAAAAAAAAAAAAAAAAAAAAAAAAAAAAAAAAAAAAGCTCAAGGAACTCATTACAACCAAAAAATGCTGCAAGAAATATTAAGGGGCCTGTTATAAACAGAACAAAGGGGGAAAAGAATATAGTAAAAGAGGAATACAGCTTTAAAGAATAAAATGGCAATAAACAACTACATATGAACAATAACCTTAAATGTATATGGATTAAGTAATCCAATCAAAAGACATAGAGTAGCCACATGAATAAGAAAACAGGATGCATACATATGCTGTCTACAAGAGATGCACCTCAAAACAAAAGACAGACAAAGACTGAAAGTAAAAGTTGCAAAAAAATATTTTATGAAAATAGAAATAAAAAAAGCTGGGGTAACAATACTTATATTTGACAAAATAGACTTTAAAACAAAGGCTATAGTAAGAGATAAAGAAAGTCACTACCTAATGATAAAGGGAGCAATCCAACAGGAAGATATAGCCATTATAAATATCTATGTACCTAATATAGGAGCACCTAAATATATAAAGCAGACTTTGATGGATATAAAAGGCGAGATCAACAACAATACTATAATAGTAGGGTATTTCAATACCCTACTAACATCATTAGATAGATCTTCAAGAAAGAAAATTAACAAAAAAAAACCCAAACAAAACAGCAGACTTAAAGGACACACTAGATCAACTGGATTTAATAGATATCTTTAGAATCTTTCACCCTAAAGCAGCAGAATTTACATTCTTTTCAAGTGGCAATGGTACATTCTCTAAAATAGACCACATGTTAGGGTAGAAAAGGGGTCTCAACAAATTTAAGAAGATTGCAATTATATCAAGCATCTTCTCTGATCACAATGGCATGAAACATGAAATCAACCACAACACAAAAACAAAAAAATACTCAAACACTTGGAAAATAAATAGCATGTTACTAAATAACAAATGGGTTAACAATGAGATCAGAGAAGAAATTAAAAATTCCTAGAAACGAGCAATAATAAGCATACAACAACTCAAAATTTATGGCACACAGCTAAAGCAGTACTGAGAGGAAAGTTCATAGCATTACAGGCATACCTTAAGAAGCTATAAAAAGCTCAGATAAACAACTTGACCCTGCATCTAAAAGAATTAGAAAAAGAACAGTAAGTAAAGCCCAAAGGTAGTAGAAGGAAGGAAATAATAAAAATCAGAGCGGAAATAAATGACATAGAGGCTAAAGAAAAAAATACAAGGATCAAAGAAACCAAGAGCTGGTTCTTTGAAAATATAAACAAGATTGATGAAACTTTAACCAGATTCATCAAAAGAGAGAGAGAGAAAGAGAGAGAGAGAGAGGACTCAAATAAATAAAATTAGAAATGAGAGTGGAGAAATAACAACAGAAATACAAAGAATTGCAAGAAAATACTATGAAGAACTGTATGCCAAAAAATTAGACAACCTAGAAGAAATGGACAAATACATTGAAACAAATAATCTTTCAAAAATCAATCTGGAAGAATTAGAAAACCTACACAGACCAATGACAACAAATGAGATCAAAAGAGTTATCAAAAAACTCCCAACAAACAAAAGCCCTGGGCCAGATGGATTCACAGGTGAATTCTACCAAATATTCAAAGAAGAACTAACTCCTATCCTTCTCAAGCTATTTCAAAAAATTCAAAAATAAGGAAGACTTCCAAGCTCCTTTTATAAGGCGAGAATAATTCTGATTCCAAAACCAAGCAAAAACACAAAGAAAGAAAATTATATGCCAATATCCCTGATAAATTTAGATGCTAAAATCCTCAACAAAATATTAGCAAACTGGATCCAGCAATACATGAAAAAAATCATACATCAGGATCAAGTGAGATTTATTCTGGGAAGGCAAGGCTGCTACAATATTTGCAGATCAATCAATGTGATTCATCAAATAAACAAAAGAAAAAAGAAAAGAGATATGATAATTTCAATAGATGCATAAAAAGCATTTGATAAAATCCAGCACCCATTTATGATAAAAACTCTTAGTAAAGTGGGAATACAGGGAACATACCTCAACATGATAAAAGCTATCTATGACAAACCCACAGCCAACATCATATTCAATAAGCAAAATTTAAAAGCAATCCCTTTAAGATCAGGAACAAGGCAGGGGTTCTCCCTTTCACCACTCTTATTCACCATAGTACTGGAAGTCCTAGCCACAGCAATTAAACAAAAAGAAAAAATCAAAGGTATCCAAATTGGAAAAGAAGAAGTAAAATTATCATTATTTGCTGATGATATAATACTGCACATAGAAAACTCTCAAGGCTCAGTCAAAAAACTACTAGACCTGATAAATGAATTTGGCAAAGTGGTAAGATATAAAATTAATATTCATAAATCATGGGCATTTTTATATACCAACAATAAACTGTTTGAAAGACAAATTAAGAAAACAATCCCCTTCACTATTTCAAAAAATAAATAAATAAAGTGCCTAGAAGTTAATTTAACCAAGGAGGTAAAAGACTTGTACTTGGAAAATTATTAGATATTGAAAAAAGATCAAGAAAGATACCAAAAAGTGAAAACATATATGTACAATGTTCATGAATAGAAAGAATAAAAATCATTAAAATCTCTATATTATCAAAGCAATCTATAGATTCAATGCAATTCCTATAAAATACCAATGGCATCCTTAAAAGAGATTTAAAAAAGTATTTCAAAACGTTATATGGAACCAAAAAAGATCATGAATAGCCTCAACAATCTTGAAAATAAAGGATAAAGTGGAAGATATCACACTTCCTGATATCAAGTTGTACTACAAGGCATTCGTAATTAAAACAGCTTGTTACTGGCATAAAAAACAGGCATACAGATCAATGAAACAGAACAGGGAAGCCAGAACTAAACCTAAGCCCTTATAGTCAATTGATATTTCACTAAGGTGGTAAGAGCATATAGTGGAGTAAAGACAGTCCCTTTAATAAATGATGTTAGAAAAATTGGACAGGTACATGCAAAAAAATATGAAACTAGACCTTCAATTCACACCATTCACAAAATAAAATCAAAATGGATAAAAGACAAATGTAAGTTGTGAAACTATAAACATCTTAGAAGAAAACATAGGTAGTAAACTCTCCAGTATATCTTATAGAAATATTTTTTGCTGATTTATCTCCATGGGCAAGTGAAATAAAGAACAAAATAAACAAATAGGACTATATAAAACTAAAACGTTTTGCACAGCAAAAGACACCATTAACAAAACAGAAAGACAACTCACACAATGGGAAAACATATTTGCCAATACGTCTTGATAATTGGTTAGTAATCAAAAATTTTAAAGAATTTTTAAAACTCAATACCAGAAAGGTAAACAATCCAATTAAAAAATGAGCAAAAAAACTGAATAGTCACCTCTCCAAAGAGGACATACAGATGACCAATAGGCATATGAAAAAATATTCAATGTCATTAATTATCAGAGAAATGCAAATTAAAACCTCAATGAAATATCACCTTACATCAGTCAGAACAGCGCTCATTAACAAATCAACATACAATAAGTGCTGGTGAGGGTGTAGAGAAAAGAGAACTTTCCTTCACTGCAGGTGGGAATGCAGACTTGTGCAGCCACTGTGGAAAACAGTATGGGGTTTTCTCAAAAAATTAAAAATACAACTGCCTTTTGACCCAGCTATTCCACTTTTAGGAATATATCCTAAGAATACCAAATCACTGATTCAAAAGAAGATATACCCCCACCATGTTTATGGCAGCATTGTTTCCAATAGCCAAGATCTGGTAACAGCCCAAGTGTCCATCAGTGGACAAGTGGATTAAAAAACTGTGGAACATATACACAATGGAATACTACGCAGCTGTGAAAAAGAAGGAAATCTTACCTTTTATGACAGCATGGATGGACCCGGAGATTATTATGCTAAGTGAAATAAGCCAGTCAGAGAAAGACAAATATCATATGATCTCACTTATATGTGGAATCTAATGAACAAAGTGAACTGAAGAATAGAATAGAGGCCCTGGCTGGTTGGCTCAGCGGTAGAGCGTCGGCCTGGCGTGCGGGGGACCCGGGTTCGATTCCCGGCCAGGGCACATAGGAGAAGCGCCCGTTTGCTTCTCCATCCCCCCCCTCCTTCCTCTCTGTCTCTCTCTTCCCCTCCCGCAGTCAAGGCTCCATTGGAGCAAAGATGGCCCGGGCACTGGGGATGGCTCCTTGGCCTCTGCCCCAGGCGCTAGAGTGGCTCTGATCGCGGCAGAGCGACGCCCCAGAGGGGCAGAGCATCGCCCCCTGGTGGGCATGCCGGGTGGATCCCGGTCGGGTGCATGCGGGAGTCTGTCTGACTGTCTCTCCCCGTTTCCAGCTTCAGAAAAATACAAAAAAAAAAAAAGAATAGAATAGAGGCAGAGGCAAGGTCACAGAGAGCAGGGACAGATGTCAGAGGTAAGGGGGATGAGGGGATGGGATCAGAGATGGTGAAGAGATTAGTGAAATTATTTATACATAACACATAAATACAAATAATAGGACAGCAAATCAGAAAGGGAAGGGGAAATGGAGTTTGAGGGCGGGGGGCCAAGAGGGTGTAATGGAGAACAACGGGGTGGGGGTAAGGAAGTTATATTGAGTGGGACACTTGAATTCATGTTAACACAAATTTAAATTAATAACAATTAAAAAAAAACATTAAAGTAACCCAGTGTGAAATTAGATGTGCCATATAAAGTTGGAAACAAATTGCACCCTTCAACAAATTAAAAGTAAAAAAGCCAATCATTAACCATTATAGAAGGAAGTATGGTGGGTCCTCAAAAAACTAAGAATAGATCTACCATGTGACCCAGCAATTCCTCTACTGGATATCTACCCTGAAAACTTGAAATCACGGGTACGTAAAGATACATACAACCCCATGTTCATTGCAACATTATTCACAGTCTCCAAAATATGTCGTTATATTTATAAAAAAAATTTAAATATTGATAACTACAACCAGTGGCTATTGTATTTTTCTTTATTTATTTATAAATACCATATATTTAAGTGTTTCAATTATTTTAATGCCTTGTAATAAAGTTTTACATTTCTATCCTGTATAGGTTTATATATCTTTACTTAAATTTGCTTCTAAAAGAAAGCAGGAAGCAAGAGTATGAGGAAAAAGACAAAGGAGAATGGAGGAGAAAAAGTAGAGAGAAGACAGGAGGAAGATGGGAAGAAGGAGGAAAGTAGAAGAGAAGGGGCAAATAGAGAAAGAAAGAAAAAGAAAAAGAAAATGAGATAGTGTGAGGAAAGAGGATGATTAGGAGAGATAAAAGAAAAGGACAGAAAAGGGAGGCAGAGAGAAAGGGAAGAGTAAGTATATAGTTTCTGGTTTATATTCAAGTCAGAACACTTTATTTTTTTTAAAGCTGACTCACCATTACAATTGCCATTGAGCAATGTGTTTTGTTCACACTGAAATAAAAACAAAATAAAGAATTACATTATAAAATTTATTTTTTCCTTAAAAAAGTGCATCATTCCTTTCTTCATAAATAACATAAAACTCTCCAATAATTATTTTCCACAGTCAATTTTTTCAGAATGATAAATAGAACTAAAAAAAATAACATGATACTTAGCTTTAAGTGTAAATTTGCTTAGTAGATAATCTATGTTAGCAAGTCAAACTATCTTCTTTAGAATATATTATGCAAGACTAAATTTGTTTTTCTTTTTGATCAAAAATTAACATTTTCATGTGTTTTTATGTATCATATTTAATCAGGGAATAAACTCATTAACATAACATTCTTTGAGTCACTAATTTTTTATTCCATATTATACAAATGTTAACTTTTCATCTGAAGACCCATAAAAATGCCTGAAAAACATTCCTAATTTAGGAAAATGCTGAAAAATAAAAAGGACTTTGTAACCAATAATTAACTTCTTAAAATTGATAATAATTGATGCCCTAAAAAGATAGCATGCTATCTACTTCTCAAAAAAATGTGATTTGTTATTATTAACTATTGTCATTTTGTTAGTGATGACAATTGATATTTCTTGAGTACTTCTAAGGACTTTATATTACCATATCTCCCCATATAAAAGACGCTCCATGCATAAGACACGCCTTAATATTAGGGGCCAAAATTTGAAATGAAAAAAAAGTATTACATAAAGTTATTGAATTCAACTTTTATTCATCATAAATTTGATTCAACTCCTCATCACTGTCAAAACTCCCATTCATTAGCTTGTCCTTATCTATGTCTGATGACAAATTACTGTCTTCATATATTGCCTCATCCTCCATTCCATCTATGCCATTTGAAATGCTACACTTCTTAAATGACTTGACAATGATCTCAATCTTGATGTTATCCCAGGATCTTTTCACCCAAGTACAAACTTCTTCTATAGTTGGTTTCTTCACTCTTCCTACTGGTGTCAAATTGTCCCCAGAAGACTTCATCCATTGATTCCATTCATCTTTCATGGCAGCTTTGAAGGATTTGTCAATCAAGTGATTAGAGCTGGGATGTCAATCCTCCAGATATATATATTTTTTTTTTTTGGTATTTAGCTTTGGGTTTTTTTGTGTGTTTTTATTTAATTATTAATTTTAATGGGTTGACATTAATAAACCAGGGTACATATGTTCAGAGAAAACATCTCCAGGTTATTTCGACATTTAATTATGTTGCATACCCCATCACCCAAAGTCAAATTGTCTTCCATCACCTTCTATCGGGTTTTATTTGTGCCCCTCCCCTCTCCCCTCTCCCTCCATCTCCTCCTCCCACCCTCTTCCCCCAGTAACCACCACACTCTTGTCCATGTATCTTAGTCTCATTTTTATGTCCCACCTATGTATGGAATCATGCAGTTCTTAGTTTTTTCTGATTTACTTATTTCACTCCATATAATGTTATCAAGATCCATCCATGTTGTTGTAAATGGCAATATGTCATCATTTCTTATGGCTGAGTAGTATTCCATAGTATATATGTACCACATCTTCTTCATCCAATCATCTACTAAAGGGCTTTTTGGTTGTTTCCATAAAATAAATCAAAGACCTAAATATAAGACCTGAAACAATAAAGTACATAGAAGAAGACATAGGTACTAAACTCATGGACCTTGGTTTTAAAAAGCATTTTATGAATTTGACTTCAAAGGCAAGAGAAATGAAGGCAAAGATAAATGAATGGGACCACATCAGACTAGAAAGTTTTTGCACAGCAAGGGAAACTGACAACAAAACAGATAGCCAACTAAATGGGAAATGATATTTTCAAACAACAGCTCAGATAAGGGCCTAATATCCAAAATATACAAAGAACTCATAAAACTCAACAACAAACAAACAAACAATCCAATAAAAAAATGGGAAGAGGACATGAACAGACACTTCTCGCAGGTATTTTTGACAGCAAGTTTTGATTTTTTGCTCTGTGGCAATCTTCTTTGTAATTTTTGTTATGTGTGCCTTGAAGTGATCAAGCACCAATAGGGCAGTTTTACATAAAAGCCCACCTGATCTCCTCCAAACTTTCTCAAACCAGATTTTCATCTGATCCTGATCCCTCCAACTCTTGTCATAAATGTGGACAATCACTCCTCGAGGGATGTCTTCTTTTATCATTGTTTTGTGTTTGAAAATTAGCATAGAAGGCAGCTTGGTTTCATCATCACAAGCAAGAACAACACTTGTCTTCACAGTTAGTTTTCATCCTCTTCTTATCACAGTTCTGGGACTTGGGACATCAAATTAAAGGGGTACTTTGTCCATATTTGCAATCTGTCCCAACTCAAACTGATGTGTCTTTTGACATTGAATGACAAAATGATGAAATTCAAAAACCTTCTGCTCATAGTATTCAGGCATTTGGGGCATGTCTGGTGCATGTATGCACGCTTAGTCCATTCCGTTTCATGAACCTGAAGTACCAATTGCGTATTCCTTTGAAACCAGTAACTTCTTTCTCATCAGCCATTCTTCTTGCCTCATGCTGAACCATCTTTGTGGACACAGGAATTCCAATTGCCTTTTGCTCTCCTATCCATATCTTCAATTCTCTCTCTAAATCAGGCCATTTTGCTGACTTGTCTCTCATGACCTTCTTCTGCCATGGCATTTTCAGTAGGTTTTCTTCTTCCTGTTGCCAGGCTTGGATTGATTTCTCAGTTGGAGGAGAACCAAACTTATATTCAGCAGCATAATTTCCATTCACTTTTGCTAACTGGATCACTTTTAACTTGAATTCAGCACTGTATGAAAATCTTTTCTGAGCCATTTCTGGGCAGAACATGGCAAAATGTAACCCACCATAATATACTAATAACAAGTGCAAAACACAAAGACAACAAGTGCAAAAAAGCAGAAAATGCAAGTAAAAAAATCTACAACAATGCATGCAAAAACAAGGGTAAGAAATGCAAGTAAAAAAAATCTACAACCACTGTATCAGATGCACCCAGTTTTTAGACACCCAAATTTTTTGAAATATATAGAGAAATATGGTAAGTCTCTAATCATCAGAGCAAACCCATAAATTTACTAATCTCATTTTTTGATATAAATTTTTAAAATTTCTAAACTTTGAAAAAGTTAAATAACTTGACTAAAGTCACAAAGCTAGTAAGAACCTGGGATTAAACCTGAGATCAGACCTTTATATTCTGAACCACATGCTTCAAACTGCTAATTTATACTGCTTTTCCCATAAAATCAGTTTTCATTTTAGAGGCTGACTATAGAACATTTATTTTCCCTTTTGGATACCTGGTAGTGCAGCTTATATATTTTAAGTCTGGTTCTGACAGTTATTAAATAATTCCCATCAGGTTATTTTATATCATGGGACTTGTGGTGATTAAGTTACATAGCCCAATAAAAGGGATTAACTACTGAATGACATTTAAATAATGTGAGATTATTTTTCATAGCCTTAAAAATACTTTGTCTGAAATCTTCCCCACCAAATTATTTTGAATAATTTATGTAAATACTTTAAGCAGGGGAGGTAGAAAATGACTCTACACTCCTGAAGTATAGACTGCATTTAGAGAATTGTTTTTAAAGGGTAAGGTTTGTAAAAGGGAAAAACAGAGTATAACTTTGCAATGGAGAATTCTGACAAATATTACCTAGTCCAGTTGATCAAGTTCAATCAACATCAACAGTGATAAATCATGTTGGCAGTATGTACCTTTGATATAATTTGATGAAAATGGCACTTTGCCTCTATAGTTTTATTTCTAAAACTTGTATCTCCAGTCTTAGGAGATAAATTCAATACAGAAAAATTCTACATCAGCAATTTTCATCCTTTTTCATCTTATGGCACACATGAAATAATTATGAAAATTCTGAAGCACATAAAAATATATATTTTTGAGATGACGTCACAGTGATGGCACAGTAGGAAGCGATACCGAAAATCTCCCCATAAACTCAACAAGTTCTTCAACCAGAAACAGAAAAACCTATCCTTGGAGTCTTCAGATGCTTCACAACACACCCGAAGGTAGGATCGAGCGAAAGATTGGCTAAATATATGGTCAAACTCCGGGGGAAATAAGGAATAAGAAATGCTCCACCTTCCTCTCTAATCCAAACAGGATGGCTTTCACTGAGAACTGAGAATATAGAAACTAAGGCGGGCATAGGGAGTGAATAGTTCCAGGCTGCGGTACAAACAGCCAAACCAGGCTGTGGCACGGAGATCCAAGCCGTGGAAAAACCTGGGCAATTCAAGCTAACACGTGCGCGCCAAACCCAGACAAAGAAAGACAAGTGGGGCAGCCATTTACCGCATCTCCTGGTTGGCGTGGTTAGTGGGCAAGAGATTCCTACGAACACTTCAGGGGTGGGCGCCGCCCATGCTAACCCACAGAGAAGCAAAGTCAGAGGCCTCTGTGTGGGAAAAAAGCAGCATCTCCTAGGAGCCCCAGCGCCCTGAGGGGACCAGGCACGGGGAGGGAGCTGGAGCCAACTCCAACGGCGGAACTTTTCTGTGCGGGAGGAGGGCTTTCGCGGAGCGAGAGGCGTCCCACCTGAGCCTCATAATCTGGTCAGTGCGCACGCACGCAGAGTGGGCAGGAGATAACTCCAAACTCCTCAGGGGTGGGCGCCCGTGTTTTCCCTCAGAGGAGCAGAGTCAGAGGCCTGTGAGCGGGCCAGGAGCGGAAGCCCCAGCACCCTGGGAAAGCCGCACGGGGACAGAGCGAAAGCCAATTCCAACCCAGTAACTTTTCCGTGTGGGCAGAGGGCTTTCTCGGAGTGAGAGGCGTCCCACCTGAGCCTCATAATCTGGTCAGTGTGCACGCAGGAAGAGTGGACAGGAGATTCCTCCAAACTCCTCAGAGGTGGGCGCCCGTGTTTTTCCCACAGAGGAGCAGGTCTGTGAGTGGGCCAGGAGTGGAATCTCAGGCAGCCCTAGCCCCTTGGGAAAGCCGCACAAGGATAGAGCAAAAGCCAATTCCAAAGCTCGATCTTTTCCGTGTGGGTAGGGATTTCACTCGAAGTGTGACCTGTCTGGTCTGACATCCTGGTGGGTGCACACGGAGAGTGGGCTAGAGATTCCTCCAAACGCCTCAGGAGTGGGCACTCGAGTTATCCCACAGAGGGGCAGAGCCAGAGGTCTTTGAGTAAGAGGAAGCCACGCCTGATTATGCTGGCAGATCTGACTGACTGAGCCTTACTCAGAGCCCTGTGCTGAGTGGGAATAGAGTGGGGAGTTGCCAGCTCTTTGAGACTCTTACTATCCAGGCAGAGGCAGCAGCAACCCCATAGCTGGATTATCAGGCTTCTAATTGTGGAAGGAAAGACTAGGAGAGAGGCTCCAGGAACACTCTCACAGTGAGAGATCCTCTCACTGTTGGAGCCTATAAACACTAATGAACCTCAACTGCCAACGAGACTGAAGCCCAATACATGACATTGCCATAGAGAATTATCAACTGCAAACCTCTTCCAGAGCGTGCCACAGGGGCAGAACCCAGGGTACAAAGTCACCGACCAGAAAGACAGAAAAGCAAAAGCAAGACGACAACCTCTCAAAATCAAGAATAATCTGCAGATTTTATAACCTATCACATTTTATTATATTTGTTCGTCTGTGTCTCTTTTCTTCATTCTTGATTTTTTGTTCTACTCCAATTTGGTCATTTAATTCTCTCTGTCTTACTCTCGCCTCTCTTTGAACTACACTACCCATAAGTGTTACATCTCCCATTATCTTTTCTTTCCTCCTCCTTTCTCTCTTTGAGGGTTGCAATCCAAAACCCCTAACTCTCTCTTTCTCTCTCCTCCTTTTTCTTTTTTCTTCTTTAAGTGGTTCCATCTTTTCTCTCTCTCTCTCTCTTTTCTCCCTCTATATTAGTCTCTTCCTCTCTCCTTTACGTCTTCTCTCATTTAAACTTTAATAACGAACAAATTATCTTATCTGGGACTCAAACTTAAGTTTGTGGCATTTTGGAGGGTTTTTACTTCACCTTTTTAACACATTAGCAGTGCTCCCATCCCTGGCTCTCCATTTTATCTAGTTCTTGTTCCACTAAATACAATACATTTTTAATTTTCCACCCCTTTTTCCTGTTTCCCTCTTATTCCTCTCATCATAACTCTGAGTCAGCCAACACCTAAAAGCAAAACATTTTATTCTTGACCCAAATTTTTTCCTAATTTGCTTTTTGTGGGTCTATACTGCTCCCCCATTATTTATATATAAATATTTTTTTCTTTTATTTTTTTTTCTTTTTTTTCTTTTTCCTTTACCCCTATATTACTTCTCCCCAATTCAGGCCCTCCACTACAGGTATTGTTTGTTCTATTTAGTACAATATAATTCACAGTTCATCACAAGATTTTCTCAAAAAATAGGGGAGAGGAGAGGAGAGGAAAAAAGGAGGGGAAGGAATTATTCCCTTTTTTTCCTCAAATTTTTATCTTATTTTATTTTTCTTTATTTAATGATTAATTTTTTTAAAAAAACGCGCAATTTTTTTATTTATTTATTTTTTATCCTTTTATTCCTTATAAAATCTCATTAATACTATCAAGAAAACCACGCTCAGATGCCATTAAAGAAGAGAAAATCGAATATCATGGATACAAAAGATAGAGAGGTAACACAGAGAGATGAGGAAAAATCTATGGAGAAAAAATTTAAGATATTGGAAACCTTGGAGTTAAACGACAGAGAATTTAAAATAGAAATTCTAAAAATACTCAGAGATATACAAGAAAACACAGAAAGGCAATTTAAAAAGCTCAGAAAACAACTCAATGAACACAAAGAGTATATCTCCAAGGAAATTGAAACTATAAAAACAAATCAAACAGAGATGAAAAACTCAATTCATGAGCTGAAAAATGAGGTAACAAGCTTAGCTAATAGAACAGGCCAGATAGAAGAGAGGATCAGTGAAATAGAAGACAAGCAACTTGAGGCTCAACAAAGAGAAGAAGAAAAAGATTCAAAAATTAAAAAAAATGAAATAGCCCTACAGGAATTATCTGACTCCATCAAAAAGAATAACATAAGAATAATAGGTATATCAGAGGGAGAAGAGAGAGAAAATGGAATGGAGAACATACTCAAACAAATAATAGATGAGAACTTCCCAAGCCTCTGGAAAGAACTAAAACCTCAAATTCTAGAAGCAAACAGAACTCCAAGTTTTCTTAACCCCAACAAACCTACTTCAAGGCACATCATAATAAAATTGGCACAAACCAACTGCAAAGAAAAAATTCTCAAGGCAGCCAGGGAAAAGAAGAATACAACATATAAAGGAAGGCCCAATAGATTATCATCAGATTTCTCAACAGAAACTCTACAAGCTAGAAGAGAGTAGACCCCAATATTTAAAGTCTTGAAAGAGAGGAACTTTCAGCCACAAATACTATACCCATCAAAGCTAATCTTCAAATATGAAGGAGAAATAAAAACATTCACAGATACAGAAAAGATGAGAGAATTTATCACCAGAAAACCCCCACTCCAGGAAATACTAAAGGGGGTTCTCCAATCAGATACAAAGAATAAAAAAACAACAACAACAAAGCCACAAGTAAAAGCTCCAAGAAGAACATAACAAAACCAACTTTAAACTGTGACAACAATAAGAAAGGCGGGGAGAGGATGAAGATTAACAGTAGCAAAGGGCGATGGAGTGCAAAAGTACTCACAAAATAGTGCACTACAATGAAAAGGGTAGGAACCCTTTTCATTACTTAATGGTAACCACCACTGAAAAAACCACCACAGAAGCACATGATTTAAAAAAGATAGCAACAGAGGAAAGATGTATGGAACACAACCAAATAAAAACAAAAGATAGAAAAACGAAAGAGAAGAATCAAACAAGGCACAAAACTAACAGAAAGCAATCTATAAAATGGCAATGAGGAACTCACAAGTGTCAATAATTACACTAAATATAAACGGATTAAACTCACCAATAAAAAGGCACAGAGTAGCCAAATGGATCAAAAAAGAAAATCCAACTGTATGCTGCCTACAAGAAACTCATCTAAGTAACAAGGATAAAAACAAATTCAAAGTGAAAGGCTGGAAAACAATACTCCAAGCAAATAACATCCAAAAAAAAGCAGGTGTAGCAATACTCATATCGGATAATGCTGACTACAAGACAGGAAAAGTACTCAGAGACAAAAATGGCCATTTCATAATGGCTAAGGGGATACTGAATCAAGAAGACATAACAATTCTTAATATATATGCACCAAACCAAGGAGCACCAAAATATATAAGACAGCTACTTATTGACCTTAAAACAAAAACTGACAAAGATACAATCATACTTGGAGACCTCAATACACCGCTGACGGCTCTAGATCGGACATCGAAACAGAGAATCAACAAAGACATAGTGTCCTTAAACAAAACACTAGAGCACCTGGATATGATAGACATCTACAGGACATTTCATCCCAAAGTGACTGAGTATACATTCTTCTCCAGTGTACATGGATCATACTCAAGAATTGACCATATGTTGGGCCACAAAAACAACATCAGCAAATTCAGAAAAATTGAAGTTGTACCAAGCATATTTTCTGATCATAAAGCCTTGAAACTAGAATTCAACAGCAAAAAAGAGGGAAAAAATCCCACAAAAATGTGGAAACTAAACAACATACTTTTAAAGAATGAATGGGTCAAAGAAGAAATAAGTGCAGAGATCAAAAGATATATACAGACAAATGAAAATGATAATATGACATATCAGAATCTATAGGATGCAGCAAAAGCAGTGATAAGAGGGAAGTTCATATCACTTCAGGCATATATGAACAAACAAGAGAAAGCCCAAGTGAACCACTTAACTTCACACCTTAAGGAACTAGAAAATGAAGAACAAAGACAACCCAAAACCAGGCGAAGAAAGGAGATAATAAAAATCAGAGCAGAAATAAATGAAATAGAGAACAGAAAAACTATAGAAAAAATTAATAGAACAAGGAGCTGGTTCTTTGAAAAAATCAACAAAATTGACAAACCTTTGGCAAGACTTACCAAGGAAAAAAGAGAAAGAATTCATATAAACAAAATCCAAAATGAAAGAGGAGAAATCACCACGGACATCGTAGATATACAAAGAATTATTGTAGAATACTATGAAAAACTTTATGCCACTAAATTCAACAACCTAGAAGAAATGGATAAATTCCTAGAACAATACAACCTTCCTAGACTGAGTCAAGAAGAAGCAGAAAGCCTAAACAGACCTATCAGTAGAGAAGAAATAGAAAAAACCATTAAAAACCTCCCAAAAATAAAAGTCCAGGCCCAGACGGCTATACCAGCGAATTTTATCAAACATTCAAAGAAGACTTGGTTCCTATTCTACTCAAAGTCTTCCAAAAAATTGAAGAAGAAGCAATACTTCCAAACACATTTTATGAGGCAAACATAACCCTTATACCAAAACCAGGCAAGGATGGCACAAAAAAAGAAAACTACAGACCAATATCTCTAATGAATATAGATGCTAAAATACTAAACAAAATACTAGCAAATCGAATACAACAACATATTAAAAAAATAATACATCATGATCAAGTGGGATTCATCCCAGAATCTCAAGGATGGTTCAACATACGTAAAACGGTTAACGTAATACACCATATCAACAAAACAAAGAACAAGAACAACATATTATCAATAGATGCAGAAAAGGCTTTTGATAAAATACAACACAATTTTATGTTTAAGACTCTCAACTAAATGGGTATAGAAGGAAAATATCTCAACATGATAAAGGCCATATATGATAAACCATCAGCTAACATCATACTAAATGGCACTAAACTGAAGGCTTTCCCCCTTAAATCAGGAACAAGACAGGGTTGTCCACTCTCTCCACTCTTATTTAATGTGGTACTAGAGGTTCTTGCCACAGCAATCAGACAAGACAAAGAAATAAAAGGCATCCATATCGGAAAAGAAGAAGTAAAGGTATCACTTTTTGCAGATGATATGATCCTATACATTGAAAACCCCAAAGAATCCACAAAAAGACTTCTAGAAAAAATAAGCCAATACAGTAAGGTCGCAGGATACAAAATTAACATACAGAAGTCAATAGCCTTTCTATATGCCAACAATGAAATATTTGAGAATGAACTCAAAAGAATAATCCCCTTCACGATTGCAACAAAAAAAATAAAATACTTAGGAATAAACATAACAAAGAATGTAAAGGACTTATACAATGAAAACTATAAACCATTGTTAAGGGAAATCGAAAAAGACATTATGAGATGGAAGAGTATACCTTGTTCTTGGTTAGGTAGAATAAATATAATCAAGATGGCCATATTACCCAAAGCTATATACAAATTTAATGCAATTCCCATCAAAATTCCAATGACATTTTTTAAAGAAATGGAGCAAAAAATAATCAGATTTATATGGAACTATAAAAAGCCCCGAATAGCCAAAGCAATCCTAAAGAAAAGGAATGAAGCTGGGAGCATTACAATACCTGACTTCAAACTCTATTATAGGGCCACGACAATCAAAACAACATGGTATTGGCAGAAAAATAGACACTCAGACCAATGGAACAGAATAGAAAGCCCAGAAATAAAACCACATATATATAGTCAAATAATTTTTGATAAAGGGGCCAACAACACTCAATGGAGAAAAGAAAGCCTCTTCAACAAATGGTGCTGGGAAAACTGGAAAGCCACATGCAAAAGAATGAAGCTGGACTACAGTTTGTCCCCCTGTACTAAAATTAACTCAAAATGGATCAAAGATCTAAACATAAGACCTGAAACAATAAAGTACATAGAAGAAGACATAGGTACCAAACTCATGGACCTGGGCTTTAAAGAGCATTTTATGAATTTGACTCCACAGGCAAGAGAAGTGAAAGCAAAAATTAATGAATGGGACTACATCAGACTAAGAAGTTTTTGTTCAGCAAGAGAAATTGATAACAAGATAAACAGACAGCCAACTAATTGGGAAATGATATTTTTAAACACCTGCTCAGATAAGGGCCTAATATCCAAAATATACAAAGAACTCATAAAATTCAACGACAAACAAACAATCCAATAAAAAAATGGGAAGAGGATATGAACAGACACTTCTCCCAGGAAGAAATACAAATGGCCAACAGATATATGAAAAGATGCTCATCTTCTTTAGTTATTAGAGAAATGCAAATCAAAACTGCAATGAGATACCACCTCACACCTGTTAGACTAGCTATTATTAACAAGACAGGTAATAGCAAATGTTGGAGAGGTTGTGGAGAAAAAGGAACCCTCATACACTGTTGGTGGGAATGTAAAGTAGTACAACCATTATGGAAGAAAGTATGGTGGTTCCTCAAAAAACTGAAAATAGAACTACCTTATGACCCAGCAATCCCTCTACTGGGTATATACCCCAAAAACTCAGAAACATTGACTTGTAAAGACACATGCAGCCCCATGTTCATTGCAGCATTGTTCACAGTGGCCAGGACATGGAAACAACCAAAAAGCCCATCAATAGATGACTGGATAAAGAAGATGTGGCACATATACACTATGGAATACTACTCAGCCATAAGAAATGATGACATCGGATCATTTATAGCAAAATGGTGGGATCTTGACACCATTATACGGAGTGAAATAAGTAAATCAGAAAAAAACAGGAACTGCATTTTTCCATACGTAGATGGGACATAAAAGTGAGACCAAGAGACATTGACAAGAGTGTGGTGGTTACAGGGGGAGTGGGGGGAGGGAGAGGGAAGGGGGAGGGGGAGGGGCACAAAGAGAACTAGATAGAGGGTGACAGGACAATCTGACTTTGGGTGATGGGTATGCAACATAATTGAACTTTAAGATAACCTGGACATATTATCTTTGAATATATGTATCTTGATTTACTGATGTCACCCCATTAAAAATAAATACAATAAAATATATATATATACATATATATATATATATTTTGCCAAACCTACCAAAAATATATATATACTTTTGATTTATTCATACTGGAGAACTATTGTTGTGTTGGTTGCCTTTTTTTTTTTTTGACAACCTAAAAGAAAAGAAGCTCAAGGTGATGGCAGAGTAGGTAAAAGCTACACTCACATGTTCCCAGGTCCAAACTATAATTAGAACTAAATTAAAAATAAATATTCCTGAATAATGAATTGAAGACTGGTTAAAGAAGAGTCTTATACCCAAGAATTCACAAAAGAAGCCACATCCAGACTGGTAGAAAGGCTGGAGACATGAAAGGGGTTACCTCACTCCTAGGGTCAGGGTCTGAGGTTCTAGAAAGATATCTGACCTGCAGTAAGATCCTCCTGAGAACTGTGGGGACTAAACTCCAAGACAGGCTTCCCAGCTCAGAGCACTGGACCCTGTAAGAGGTACTCACATAATACTCCAATGTGAAAAGCAACAGAGTTTCTGCCTGCCAGAAAGAGAGGGATAAAGACAAATGCACAAATTTAAAGGGCCAACATACAAAAGTTTATATGTAACCAGTCACTATGGCCTCTGGCAGAAGGAGGGTAGAGCAGACTAGAGTTATGAAAAGAGACTCTGTGGTATGTGGCTTTGGAGAAATTGCTGAAGGAACAGTCACTAGGACCCTTGTGCTGAGTCATTCTCCAATATCACAGATGCCATCTTTCTTAATACAGATACTCTGTGTGTTATTAGCCTAGGGGAAAGCAATTATCCTACCTTTTAGACTCCTTCCTGCCATACTCAGTGAGGATTAAGGCTTGCTGATGAATCAGCTGCCTTGATAAGGGAGTAGAAATCTGGATAGACTAAGAAGGTATCAGTGACTCTGTTGTTTGGTTTCAGGGTAGGGGTCATTTTCACTACTTTATTGTAAACCTGACTGGTACTTTCCCCTCATTAAAGGTCAATAGAACCATCCACCCAGCTTCCAATAAACCCATTCTTGGTTCTCTGGGCCCCACACACTGGACTCCCAGTGGTTCTAGCATGTTGAGGCCAGGGAAAAATCAATGTTAGATTGAATATGTGACTCTGAGTCAAGGGTCATTCATACCCGTCACATTTTCTGATACCTAACCAGCACCTCTCCCTCATGGGTGATCCATTATCCCCATACTCCCAAAGCTGCAAGACTGTTTCAGTGACTGAGCAGAATAGCTGGCAGATGAAAGCAGCAAGAAGCAGATTTAGGGGAGCTTTCAACTTTTTCTAACCTGCTCCAGAATTGGTGCTGGTAAAAGCTGGTTTTGGTGCATGACTTGGTCTTTCCTGTATCCACCCAAGCTCAGAAGAGGCAACTACAAACTTTAGATCACTTATAACACTAAAGAGGTTGCCAAGCATTAGGGACAAACAACAACTGACAGTATCCACCACCTGAGTTCCTCCTTAGAGGCTCACTACCAAGCAATTCAGTGACTAAATTCAGACATCAGAGGATACAAAAAGGTTCATAAGCAGCATAACCACAGAGAGATTTCAGCAGGCACCAAACCCTCCTGAGGTAAGTTTTGCTTTGTGAGGTCACCACTTGTACAGCAGCTCATACACCATGGAGGAGGTTAAGTCTCACAGTCAGCTAGCCTGAGGGTTGACTCATGCACTAGTGGGTCAGTAGCAATCAAGACTCTATTGCGGAGTGACATCATAGAAATGGCACCGTGAGGACACGGACAGAAAAATCTCCCCAAAATTTCAACAAGTTCAACAACCAGAGACAGAAAAACCTATTCTTGGAGCATCTGAGAGTTTCACACCCTGAAGGCGAAGGTAGGATCAAGCAAAAAATTGGCTAAATATATAATCAACACTGAGGGAAATAAGTTGGACAAAGAAACTCTCTGCCTTCCTCACTAACCTGAGCAAAGGCTGCTTTCACTTGAAACTGAGAGTTGGGAGGAGCTAGGGGTGTGGAAGTAGCTAGGCTGCGGCGCGGACGTTTGTTCAAGCCAAGGAAAGAGTGTGCCTGTGGTGAATCAGCCCATGCGAGCAAACGCCAGTGTGCCACGCCCCGAGCACCCCAGCCTCCAGCCTGCACCCCCCACACGAACTGGGCCGCGAGCACCCCAGCCTCCCGCACCAGGCTGCGAGCAGCCCAGCCTCCAGCGACCTGGGCCGCGAGCAGCCCAGCAACCACCCGCGTGCGAGTAATCGCCCGCGATACGAGCAGCAGCTGCCAGCGGCACACTGGGAGTGTGCCAAAGCGAACTTCCCTACACCTGAGCTTCTCTAGGTGGGAGGGGCGCCTCACCCGCCTGATTACGCTGGCTGCTCTGACTGCCAGAGCCTTACCCAGAGCCCTGCATTAAGTGGGGATAGAGTGGGGAATTGCCAGCTCTCTAAACCTCTTACTCCCCAGGCAGAGGCAGTGGCAGCCTCATAGCTGGATCATCAGGCTGCTAATTCAGGAAGGAGAGACTAGGAGAGAGGCTCCGGGAAAACGGACTCTCTCATTGTTGGAGCCTGCAAGCGCTAACAAGCCTTGACTACCAACGAGACTGAAGCTAAATATATGACATTGCCGTAGAGTCTCATCAACTGCAAATCCCTACCTAAGTGTGCCACAGGGGCAGAGCCTGGGGTTCAGAGTCACCGACTAGGAAGAGGGAGAGGAAAGAAAAGGGAAGAAGAAGTTAACCTCTCAAATTCAAGAAAAATCCACAGACTTTATAATTTGTTCCACTATTTCTTTTGTTTGTTTCTTTCTTTCATCCTCTTGCCTTTATTAGTATTATTTCTATTTCCTCAACCTTGGTCCTGTTATTCTCTGCCCATCTTACTCTTTCCTTTTCTTGAACTACACTACCCATAAGTGTTTCATTTTATTTCTCTTCTTCTTCCTTAATCTCCATGAGGGTTACACTCCAAAACCCTTAAATCTCCCTCTCTTTTGGTTTTTTTTTTCTTTTTTCTTCCTTTCCTTTTCCTCTTTTTATTGTTTCTCCCTTTCTATTAGTTTCTTCTTTTCTCCTTTTAATTTTCCTCTCATTCAATCCTTAATCACAAACAAATTATTTAATTTGGGACTTAAGTTTTTTGGATTTTTTTGTGGCATTTTGGGTGCTTTTTACTTCGCTTTTTAAGTCAGTAGGATTCTCCCAACCCAGGATCTCCATTCTACTCAGTCTTTGCTCCACTTGATACAATACTTTGTTTTCCCCCCTTTTTCTGGTTTTTCTCTTATCCCTCTCATTATATCTCTTAGTCGACCATTACTTACAAGCAAATCATTTTATACTTGAACAAAATTTTTTCCTTTTTTGCATTTTGTGGGCCCCTACTTCCTTTTTTGCCCCTTGAAGAGTTTCCCCCAACTCAGGCCCTCCATTATAGGCAGTTTTTGTTTCATTTAGCATAATATAATTTACAGTTTCTCATTATATTTTCCTAAGGAGGAGGGAAGAGGAGCAGAAGAGAAGAAAGAAAAGGGGAGGAAAATAATAAATTATTATTGGGGTTTTTGTGGTTTTCTTCCAAATTTTTTTATTTTTTATTTTTTTTCTACTTTTTATTCTTTATTAATTCTCATTAGTGCTATCAACAAGACCACCATAAGATGCCATTAAGAAAAAAGAAATCAAATATCATGGATACAAAAGAAAGAGAAGTATTTTTCCACAGATAGATGTGGAAAAATCTATGGAGAAAAATTTTAATATATTGGAAACCTTGCAGCTAAATGACAGAGAATTTAAAATAGAAATCTGAAAAATACTCAGAGATATACAAGAAAACACAGAAAGGCAATTTAGGGAGCTCAGAAAACAACTCAACGAACACAAAGAATATATTAGCAAGGAAATTAAAACTATAAAAACAAATCAAACAGAAATGAAAAACTCAATTCATGAACTGAAAAACGAGGTAACAAGCTTAGCTAATAGAACAGGCCATATAGAAGATAGGATTAGTGACATAGAAGACAAGCAACTTGAGGCAAAACAGAGAGAAGAAGAGAGAGACTCAAAAATTAAAAAAATGAGAAAGCCCTACAGGAATTGTCTGACTCCATCAAAAAGAATAACATAAGAATAATAGGTATATCAGAGGGAGAAGAGAGAGAAAATGGAATGGAGAACATACTCAAACAAATAATAGACGAGAATTTCCCAAGCCTGTGAAAAGAACTAAAGCCTCAAATTCAAGAAGCAAACAGAACACCAAGTTTTCTTAACCACAACAAAGCTACTCCAAGGCACATCATAATGAAAATGGCACAAACCAACAACAAAGAAAAAATTCTTAAGGCAGCCAGGGAAAAGAAGAATACAACATATAAAGGCCTATTAGATAATCATCAGATTTTTCAGCAGAAACTCTACAAGCTAGAAGAGAGTGGACCCCAATATTTAAAGTCCTGAAAGAAAGAAACTTTCAGCCAAGAATACTATACCCATCAAAGTTATCCTTCAAGAACAAAGGAAAAATAAAAACATTCACAAATACAGAAAAGATGAGGGAATTTATCATCAGAAAACTCTCACTCCAGGAAATACTAAAGGGGGTTTTCCAACCAGATTCAAAGAACAGAACAAAACAAAACCACAAGTAAAAGCTCCACCAAGAACACAATAAAACCAAATTTAAACTGTGACAACAAAAACAAAAAAAAAAGGGGAGAGGACAGAGATTAACAGTAGCAAAAGACAATGAAGTGCAGAAACACTCACAAGATAGGGTACTACAATGAATATGGTAGTACCCTTTTCATTACTTGAAAAAACCACCACAAAAGCACATGACTTAAAAAAGGTAGCAACAGAGGAAAGAAGTATGGAATACAAACAAACAAAAACAAATGATAGAAAAACAAAAGAGAAGAATCAAACAAGATACAAAACTAACAGAAAGCAATTTATAAAATGGCAATAGGGAATCCACAAGTGTCAATAATTAAACTAAACGTAAATGGATTGAACTCACCAATAAAAAGACACAGAGTGGCAGAATGGATTAAAAAAGAAAATCCAACTGTATGCTGCCTACAGGAAACACATCTAAGCAACAAGAATAATAACAAGTTCAAAGTGAAAGGCTGGAAAACTATACTCCAAGCAAATAAAATCCAAAAAAAAAGCAGGAGTAGCAATACCCATATCTGAAAATGCTGACTACGAGACAGCAAATGTACTCAGAGACAAAAATGGTCATTTCATAATGATTAAGGGGATGCTGAATCAAGAAGACATAACAATCCTTAATATATATGCACCAAACCAAGGAGCACCGAAATATATAAGACAGCTACTTATTGACCTAAAAACAAAAACTGATAAAAATACAGTCATACTTGGAGACCTGAATACACTGCTGACGGCTCTAGATCAGTCATCCAAACAGAAAATCAATAAAAATATAGTGGCCTAAAACGAAACACTAGAGAACCTGGACATTATAGACATCTACAGGACACTTCATCCCAAAGCGATAGAGTATACATTTTTCTCTAGTGTACATAGAACATTCTCAAGAATTGACCATATGTTGGGCCATAAAAATATCAGGAAATTCAGAAAAATTGAAATTGTACCAAGCATATTTTCTGATCATAAAGCCTTGAAATTAGAATTCGACTGCAAAAAAGAGGAAAAAACCCCCACAAAAATGTGGAAACTAAACAACATACTTTTTAAAAATGAATGGGTCAAAGAAGAAATAAGTGCAGAGATCAAAAGATACATACAGACAAATGAAAATGACAATATGACATATCAGAATCTCTGGGATGCAGCAAAAGCAGGGAAGTTCATATCACTTCAGGCCTACATGAACAAACAAGAGAGAGCCCAAGTGAACCACTTAACTTCACACCTTAAGGAACTGGAAAAAGAAGAACAAAGACAACCCAAAACCAGCTGAAGAAAGGAGATAATAAAAATCAGAGCAGAAATAAATGAAATAAAGAACAGAAAAACTATAGAAAAAATTAATAAAACAAGGAGCTGGTTCTTTGAAAAGATCAACAAAATTGACAAACCCCTGGCAAGACTTACCAAGGAAAAAAGAGAAAGAACTCATAGAAACAAAATCCAAAAGGAAAGAGGAGAAATCACCACGTACACCGTAGCTATACAAAGAATTATTGTAGATTACTATGAAAAACTTTATGCCACTAAATTCAACAACCTAGAAGAAATGGATAAATTCCTAGAACAATACAACCTTCCTAGACTGAGTCATGAAGAAGCAGAAAGCCTAAACAGACCTATTAGTAGAGAAGAAATAGAAAAAACCATTAAAAACATCCCCAAAAATAAAAGTCCAGGCCCAGACGGCTATACTAGTGAATTCTATCAAACATTCAAAGAAGAATTGGTCCCTATTCTACCGAAGGTCTTCCAAAAAACTGAAGAAGCAATACTTCCAAACATTTTATGAGGCCAACATAACCCTCATACCAAAACCTGGCAAGGATGGCACAAAAAAAGAAAACTACAGACCAATATCTCTAATGAATACACATACTAAAATACTAGACAAAATACTGGCAAATCGACTACAACAACATATTAAAAAATAATACATCATGATCAAGTGAGATTTATCCCAGAGTCTCAAGGATGATTCAATATACGTAAAACTGTTAACGTAATACACCACATCAACAAAACAAAGAACAAAAACCACATGATCTTATCAATAGATGCAGAAAAGGCATTCGATAAAATACAACACAACTTTATGTTTAAGACACTCAACAAAATGGGTATAGAAGGAAAATATCTCAACATGATAAAGGCCATATATGATAAACCATCAGCCAACATCATATTAAATGGCATAAAACTGAGGACTTTCCACCTTAAATCAGGAACAAGACAGGGTTGTCCACTCTCTCCACTCTTATTTAACGTGGTGCTAGAAGTTCTGGCCAGAGCAATCAGACAAGAGAAAGAAATAAAAGGCATCCATATCGGAAAAGAAGAAGTAAAGGTATCACTTTTTGCAGATGATATGATCCTATACATCGAAAACCCGAAAGACTCCACAAAAAGATTACTAGAAACAAGAAACCAATACAGTAAGGTCGCAGGATACAAAATTAACATACAAAAGTCCATAGCCTTTCTCTATGCCAACAATGAAATACTAGAAAATGAACTAAAAAAATAATCCCCTTCACAATTGAAACAAAAAAAAAAATACCTAGGAATAAACATAACAAAGAATGTAAAGGACCTATATAATAAAAACTACAAAGCATTGTTAAGGAAAATAAAAAAAAATACAATGAGATGAAAAAATATTCCTTGTTCATGGGTAGGAAGAATAAATATAATTAAAATGGCCATATTACCCAAAGCAATATATAAATTTAATGCAATTCCCATCAAAATTTCTATGACATTCTTTAAAGAAATAGAACAAAAAATCATCAGATTTATATGGAATTATAAAAAAACCCTGATTAGCCAAAGAAATCCTAAGGAAAAAGAATGAAGCTGGGGGCATTACAATACCTGACTTCAAACTATATTATAGGGCCTTGACAATCAAAACAGCATGGTATTGGCAGAAAAATAGACTCTCAGTCCAATGGAACAGAATAAAAAGTCCAGAAATAAAACCACATATATATGGTCAAATAATTTTTGATAAAGGGGCCAACAACACACAATGGAGAAAAGAAAGCCTCTTCAACAAATGGTGCTGGGAAAACTGGAAAGCCACATGCAAAAGAATGAAACTCGACTACAGCTTGTCCCCTTGTACAAAAATTAATTCAAAATGGATCAAAGACCTGAAACAATAAAGTACATAGAAGAAGACATAGGTACTAAACTCATGGACCTGGGTTTTAAAGAGCATTTTATGAATTTGACTCCAAAGGCAAGAGAAATGAAGGCAAAGATAAATGAATGGGACTACATCAGACTAAAAAGTTTTTGCTCAGCAAGAGAAACTGACAACAAAATAAACAGACACCCAACTAAATGGGAAATGATATTTTCAAACAACAGCTCAAATAAGGGCCTAATATCCAAAATTTACAAAGAACTTATAAAACTCAACAACAAACAAACAATCTAATAAAAAAATGGGAAGAGGACATAAACAGACACTTCTCCCAGGCAGAAATACAGATAGCCAACAGATATATGAAGAGATGCTCATCTTCATTAGTTATTAGAGAAATGCAAATCAAAACTACAATGCGATACCACTTCACACCTGTTAGATTAGCTATTATCAACAAGACAGGTAATAGCAAATGCTGGAGAGGCTGTGGAGAAAAAGGAACCCTCATTCACTGTTGGTGGGACTGTAAAGTAGTGCAACCATTATGGAAGAAAGTATGGTGGTTCCTCAAAAAACTAAAAATAGAACTACCTTTTATTCCAGCAATCCCTCTACTGGGTATATACCCCAAAAACTCAGAAACATTGATACGTAAAGACACATGCAGCCCCATGTTCATTGCAGCAGTGTTCACAGTGGCCAAAACATGGAAACAACCAAAAAGCCCTTCAATAGAAGACTGGATAAAGAAGATGTGGCACATATACACTATGGAATACTACTCAGCCATAAGAAATGATGACATCGGATCATTTACAATAAAATGGTGGTATCTTGATAACATTATACAGAGTGAAATTAGTAAATCAGAAAAAAACAAGAACTACATGATTCCATACATGGTGGAACATAAAAACGAGACTAAGAGACATGGACAAGAGTGTGGTGGTGACCGGGGGTGGGGGGAGGGAGGACACGGGAGGGAAGGAGGAGAGGGGGAGGGGGAGGGGGAGGGGCACAAAGAAAACTAGATAAAAGGTGACGGAGGACAATCTGACTTTGGGTGATGGGTATGCAACATAAGTGAATGACAAGATAATCTGGACATGTTTTCTTTGAATATATGTACCCTGATTTATTGGTGTCACCTCATTAACATTAATAAAAATTTATAAAAAAAAAAAAAGAAGACTCTATTGCAACAGGAGTGCCCGCATAACCAATACAAAGGGCATTCATGAAAAAAAAAAGCTCAGGAGATCATGGAGACAACACAACTGAGTTACACAGGTCACCTACTACATAAGGTCACCTCATGAAGATTGACAGTCATAGCATATCAATCCAATATAGAAACAAACAAAAAGAAGCAGCCAAAGTGAAAAGGCAAGAAACAGGCCCCAAATAACATAACAGGAAAAATATCTAGAAAAAGAAATAAATGAAATGGAGGTAAGCAATTTAACAGATATAGAGTTCAAAGTTGCATGATCCAAAAAGGCCCTGCAACAAGATACATCATAACTAAAATGGCAGTGGATAAACTCAAAGAGAGAATCTTAAAAGCAGCAAGAGAAAAGCAGTTAGTTACCTATAAGTGAGCTCCCATATGACTGTCATCTGATTTCTCAACAGTAATATTTCAGAACAAGAGATTGACATGAAATATTCAAAGTGATGAAAAGCAAGGACTTAACAACCAAGACTACTTTACCTAGCAAGGTTATAATTTATACTTGAAAGACAAATGAAATGCTTTGTTGGCAATTAAAGCAAAAGCAGTTCATCACCAGCAAACTAGTATTACAAGAAATGTTAAAGGGCCTACTTTAAAAAAAAAAAAAAGGAGGAGAAATAAAAGAAGTTGTTCAAAGAATAAAATGGTAATAAATAAATACCTATCGATAATGACTTTAAATGTAAATGGCATAAATGTTCTGATCAGAAGACATAGGGTAGGCCTTGGCCAGTTAGCTTAGTGATAGATTGTCAGCCTGGGGTGTAGACATCCATGGTTCGATTCTCAGCCAGAACACACAGGAGAAGCACCCATCTGCTTTTTCACCCCTCCCTTCTCACTTCTCTCTCTCTTTCTCTCTCTCTCTCTCTCTCTCTCCTGTAGCCATGGCTCAATGAAGCAAATTGGCCCTGGGCACTAAGGGAGTTGGCCTCAGGCACTAAGAGGGCTCTATGGTTTTCACCTCAGGCACTAAAAAAATTGCTTCAGTTGCAACAAAACAAGGTTCTCAGATGGGTGAGCATTGCCCCCCTAGTGGGCTTGCCAGGTGGATCCCAGTAGGGGCACATATGAGAGTCTGTCTCTGCCTCCCCTCCTCTCACTAAAGAAAAGAAAAAAGGAAAGAAAAGAAAGACATAGGGTGGATGAATCCATAAAGAACCAAGATCCACCTCAGAATGAAAGATACACACATAATAAAAGTAATTGGATAAAAAAAGATATTTCAAGCAAATGAATATTTTTTATACAGTTGGGGTAGCAACTGTATAAAAATACTTAGAGCTGACAAAATAGACTTTAAAACAAAGGTTATATAATAGACAAGGAAAAACACTACATAATAATAAAGGGAGCAATATAACAGGAGCATATAACCCTCATAAATATTTATGCATCCAATATAGGAGCACCTAAATATGTAAAGTAAATCTGATGGAAATAAAAGGAGAGATATCAACAAAATACAGTCATAGTAGGGAATTTTAACACCCCGTTGACATCAATGGATAGATCTTCCAGACAAAAGAAAAAATCAACAAGTAAATGACAACCTTAAATAACACACTGTATCAGCTGAACTTAACATGTCTTTAGAGCATTTCACCCAAAAGCAGCAGAATATATTGCTTTTTCCTTTTGAGGGGGGGGGGGAAGAAAGAGATAAATAGATTAAAAGAGACAGGAAGGAAGGAAGACAAATGAGAAGCATCAACTCATAGTTGTGGTATCTTAGATGTTCATTGATTGCTTTGTCATATATGCCTTGACCAGGAAGTTCCAGCTGAGCTAGTGACCCTTGCTCAAGCCAGTGACCTTGGGCTTCAAGCCAGCAACCTTTGAGCTTAAGTAAGTGACCTTTGGGCTCAAGCCAGCAACATGGAGTCATGTCTATGATCCCACACTCAAACTGGCAGCCCCGCATTCAAGCTGATGAGCCTACCCTCAGGTCAGCAACCCAAGCCAGTGCTCTATCTACTGTGCCACTGCTTGGACAGGTTATACATTTCTTTCAAGTACACATGGAACATTTTCTATAATAAACCACCACATGTTAAAATACAAAACAAGTGTTTATAAATTTAAAAAGATTAAAATTGTATTAAGCATCTTTTCTGACCATTATGGTGTAAAACTAAAAACCAATCACAAGAAAAAAAATGAAAAACACACAGACACAGAGGTTAAACAATAAGTTATTAAACAATGAATGGTAATGAATTAACAATGAGATCAAAGAACAATTCAAAAAATAACTTGAAACAAATGAAAATGAGAATACAACAACCCAAATATAATGGGACACAGCAAAAGCAGCACTAAGAGGGTAATTCATGGTATTACAGGCCTGTCTCCCCCAAAATATTTTCAAATAAATAATCTAACTGACATTTAAAGGTAATTGAGAAAGGACAACATGCAAAGGCTAAAGAGAGTAAAAGGAAGGCAAAAATAAAGATCAGAGTAGAATAAAGTAACTTCTAAAAAAACTACAAAAGATCGATAAAACTAAGATATGGTTCTTTGAAAAAACAAGTAAGATTGACCAACCTTTTACTAAATTCATCAAGAGAAAAAAAAATAGTACCCAAATAAATCACATCAGAAATGAGAGAGAAAAGAGAGGAAAACCTGCTTAAGGAAGGAAACCTTAGGATGCTGTCTTAGACTAATTTAAATTAATAATAATAGTATGATAGGGCTTCAGACAGGTGCCCATTGGTTGGATAATCCCTGTGTCCCAGAGTTAGAGAGTCACCTAGGGTAGCTTTTCTACCATATTTTTCCCCTCTTACTCAGCTACATGTAAATCACCCACTCCCACATCTGATACCTAATATATGTTCTCATCTCTTTCCTTTGCCCAACATGTATTCTACACCCAATTTTGTTTCATTGTTTTTGGGACTTTTTGTGAATTTATCATGTCTATGTGAATTTGCTAAGTGAATGTGTTAAACTTTGATTATCTGCTCTTTGAAAAAAAATAAAATGAAAGGGAAGTAGCAACTGGCACCAAAAAAATACAAAAAATTGTAATAAAATACTATGAACAACTATACACCAAAAAATAAGAAAATCAGAAAGAAATGGGTAAATTCCTAGAAGCATACAGTCCTCTAAGACTGAATCAAGAAGAAACAGAGAATCTGAATAAACAGATTACAACTAATGAAACTGAGACAGTAATAAAATAACTCCTGACAAACAAAAATCTTGGACCAGATAGTTTTATATGTAAACTCTAAAAAACTTCAGAAAAGAATTAACTTAACCTTCTTAAATTTTTTCAAAAAATTCAAAGAAAGCTCATTTTATAAGCTTATTTTACAATGCCAAAATTATCCTAATTCCAAAATTAGATAAATAGACTAAAAGGAAAGAAAATTATATGTCAATATACATAATGAACATAGATTCTAAAATCCTCAACAAATATTCACAAACCATATTCTGCAGTGCATTAAAAAGGCCATACAATATGATCAAATGGAATTTCTTCCAGGTATGCAAAATTGGTACAATATCTTCAAAACAATTAATGTGATATAGTACATAAACAAAATGAAAGTTAAAAAAGCATATTACCCTGGCCAGTTGGCTCAGTGGTAGAGCATCGACCCAGCATGTGGAAGTCCCAGGCTTGATTCCCAGCCAGGGCATACAGGAGAAACACTCATCTGCTTCTCCACTCTTCCCCCTCTCTTTTCTCCCTCTCTCTCTCTTCCCCTCCCACAGCCAAGGCTCCATTGGAGCAAAGTTGGCCTGGTCAAGGAGGATGGCTCCATGGCCTTTGCCTCAGGCACTAGAATGGCTCTAGTTGCAACGGAGAAATGGCCCAGATGGGCCGAGCATCGCCTCCAAGTGGGCATGCCAGGTGGATCCCAGTCAGGTGCCTACAGGAGTCTGTCTCTCTGCCTCCCTACTTCTCACTTCATAAAAATACAAAGAAAAAAACAGGAAAGAAAAGCATATCAATAGATGCAGAAAAAGCATTTGATAAAACCCAGAACCCATTTACAATAACAACTCCCACCAAAATGGGAACAGAGGAAATATACCTCAATATAATAAAGGCCACATATGACAAACTACACAACATATTAAATGGGTAAAAACTACATGCCTTTCTCTTAAGAACAGGGACAAGAAAAAATGTCCACTGTCACCACTCTCATTCAACATAATACTGGAAGTCATATCCACAAAAAGGAAGAAATAAATATCATCCAAATAAGAAAAGAAGTAAAGCTGTTGTTATGTGCAGGTGAAAAAAGACTGTATATTCAGAAACCTAGAGTCTACCAAAAAACTACTATAACTGATAAATGAATTCAGTAAAATAGCAGGATACAAAATATAGTATATATCTAGAAACCATTTGCATTTTTATACACAAATAAGGAAATATCAGAAAGGGAAAACAAGAAAATAATCCAATTCATAATTTCTTCAAAAAAGAATAAAATACCTAGGAATAAATATAACCAAGGATGTAAAAGATCTGTCCTCAAAAAATTACTATAAGGGACTGAATAGAAAAACTGAAAGCAATAAAATAAGTGGAAGCATATACTGTGTTCATGGCTAGGAATAATTAACATAATTAAAATCTCCATGCCATCCAAAGCAATCTATAGATTCAATGAAATTACTAAGATACCAATGGTGCATTTTACAGAACTAGATCAAATATTCCCAAAAAATTATCTGGAATCACAAAAGACCCCAGATAGACACAGCAATCTTCATAAAGAAGAACAAAGTTGGAAAAATCATACTACATAATATCAAACTATACTACAAAATCACAGTAATCAAAACAGCATGGTATTGACTTAAAAACAGACAAATAGATCAATAGAACAGAAGAGAGCACCCAGGAATAAACCTAAGCCTTTATAGTCAATTAATATTTGACAAAAGAGGCAAGAACATACAATGGGGTAAAGATAACTTATTTTAAAAATGATACTGGAAAGTTTGGACAGATAAGTGAAAAAAATATTTGACCACTTTTTACACCCAAGAATAAATTTAAAATGAATTAAATGTTAGACTCGAAATCATAAAAAACTCTAGAAAAAAACATAGGCAGTAAAATCACTGACTTGTCTTGTAGCAGTATTTTTTTCTGATACTTCACCTTGAGCAAGGGAAACAAAAAAGAAAGTAAAAAATGGGACATCAAACTAAAAAGATTTTTACAGCAAAAGAATTTAAAATGATCCACTGAATGGGAAACATATTTGCTGATATATCTCATAAGGTCTTAATATCCAACTTTTACATGGAACTTATACCAAAATATACAATTAAAAAATGGACAAAAGAATGTTGGTCAAATAAGTCTGTAAATATGATATATATGTTTGCTTGTTTTAGATGTGGGAGACAGTCTGTAAGCTGTCAAAGTCATTATAAGGCTTAATTTTAAGACTAAGCCTTTCCCTTCTAATACTAAGGTCTTCTCAAAACTAAGCTTTTCCCCACACCCTGGACTGTTGCATAATAGGGGTTGGTGCACTCTTATGACAAATTCCATTTATGCCTCAGATAAGTGGCTTTGCATCAGAGACTTCCTTATATTGGCTTAAAGGCTTTAATTTTCTACACTATAAAATGAGACAGACCAGGGGTTTTCTCTCTCGGTTCCTGCTATCAGCATTGCAGGGGTCTCCCTGATCCCTTGTGCTCTATGGGAAAAGTAAGTGTTCCTCTTTTCCTTTGGCTTCTCTTGTGGCTTGCCTGTCTTGGTGCGATACCAATAAATAGAATGGCCCTTCATCCTCCGATTCCACTATTTCTTTACCGTCTTCCCGAATTCAATGAGAACCTGCATGTGAATGGCCATGATGGCGGCCCTGGCCATATAGACTTGAATAGACATTTCTCCAAAGAAGATATACATACAGCCAATAGACATATAATAAGATATTCAACATCACCAATCATCAGAGAGATGTAAATTAAAATCACAATAAGATATCACTTCACACCTGTCAGAATGGCTATTATCAATATCAGCAAACAACAAGTGTTGGGGAGGATGTGGAAAAAAGAGAGCCCTTGTGCACTGTTAGTGAAAATACAAATTGGCACAGCCACTGTGGAAAGCTGTGTGGAGTTACCTCATGTTGGGCAGATAAAATATATTATGCTCACTTTGTTAAAGACAGTGCTACCAACGTGGAAGCCTGTCACCCAGGTGATAATATTAATTGCCCTTCTTGCTTGGGATGGGCGTGATTATATTAACGTGTGTTGGGGGTGGGCGGTGGGCAGGCAGGATCCTTGTATCCTGGGGCTTGGTTTTAGGACTAAGCTTTTCTCACCCTTTTTAAGTAGGGTGGTGCTCTCTCATAAGGAATCCCATTATGCCTCAGTTAAGTGACTTTGTATCAGAGACTTCCTTGTTTGTATATTGGATTAAAAGGTGTTGAATCTACACTACAAAGTAGGGCAGACCAGGAGCTTGCTCTCTCTTGGTTCCTGAGATTAGTATTACAGAGGAGAGCAGAGTAAGGCCACATGGAGGAGGCCAGGAGAAGCAGCCAAGATGGTGGAGTGATGAAGGAGAAGCCAGTTTGTGCAGAGTTTGTGCAGAGAGGAGATGGGGAACAGAGGTGAATGAGACTGGTGAGGTTAGAAATCTTTGATTCTAGGAAACTCGGATAAGTCAATGGCTTTGTGAGCACTGAATGAGTGGGTTTTGGAGCCCAGTGTGTGTTTTTACTTGCCTGCCAGGTGCAAGCTAGGATTAAAACTAAAGGCCCACCAGTTCTTGGCTCCATTGTTTCATTACCATCTGTCTGAATCCAATGTGAACTTGCATGGGCCAGGTGGCTGTGATGGTGGGCATGCCTACTGGCCACATAGCTCAAAAAAATAAAACTGCAACTGCCTTATGACCTAGCAATTTTACTTCTGGAAATATATCAAGAGAATTCTGAAACATCAGTTTGAAAGAATACATGCACCCCTATTGTACTACTCTAGTGCACTGGGAAATACTGGTGTCATGTGGAAAAAACCTACTCAAGACACAAACTTCTGTCAAGAAGAAGAGAGGGAGGCCTGCCAAGAGAGGCAAAAGAGAGACATCCTGAATCTCCTTCTCCTTTAGTTTTTATTATCAGAACCAGAGCAGAGGTAACAAGATTACAAGGGAGGGGGATCAGATGCCATTTTTCTGACAGGTAGAAAGGGCTAAATTGGCCAGAACATTCTTTTCTTTTGCTGATTAATAAGCACAAAGAAAGGGGAAATCTAGGACCTCTAGGCCAATTTTCTAAAGCCCGTTCACATGCATTCCCTTTCTGTCTACACAAAGGTCACCCACTCACACTTTCTTGGTGTTTGCATCTAAGAGACATTCACTCAGGGCTTTTAACTAAAGTTCTCCAATCCAAGTCATAGAAAGTTCAAGGTTAGATGGGTGATTCCCTCACTGCAGCATTATTTACAGCAACCAAGATTTGGAAGCAACCCAAGTGCCTAGTAGCAGATATGTAGATAAAAAAGCTCTGGTACATTTTCACAATGGAACACTACTCAGACATAATAAAAGGAAGCTCTTACATTTTATAACAGCATGAACAGTGTTGGAAAGCATTATGCAAAGTGAAGTAAGCCAGTCAGAGAAGACAAGTACCATATGATTTCACTTAAATGTGGAAGGTAATAAACAAAAAAAAGAAAAACAAAATTGAAACAATCATAAATATGGAGAATAGACAGCTGTCAGAAGGGATGAGGGGCTGGGTGTAAAAGGCAAAAGAATTAAGCAATGAAAAAAATTTATAAATACAAACAACAGTGTAGGGATTGCAGGAAGGGAAGGGCATAAAGGTAGTAGGGGAGGGTACAGGGAGATAGATGATGTTGGAAGGAGACATAACCTGGGGTGGCAAACATCCGATACAATATATAGATGATGTATTGTAGAATTGTGTACCTGAAATCTATATAAATTTATTAATCAATGTCACCCTAATAAATTCAATAAAAATTTTTAAATAATCATGAAAAATTAATTAATTAATTAATTAATTAAGAAAGGAAAAGAGGTCATGCTACTGCTAGTCAAGTATTGCATGTTTTAAGAATTCTTGTGGTACACCAATGAAATATCACTGCTCTAAAATGATGTCAGAGTAATAGTGGTATGAGAGATACCACTGATCTCTCCCCTTGATATTTCAACAAAGTGGACAGCTGTAACAGTGAAGGAACCCCAGCTGGGGTCACAGCCTTGTCTGAAAGATCCATGCATCCAATCAATGAAAAGTCAGAAGGGCTGAGAGGGTAGCAGATTAAATTCACTCATGGTCAGTTCTGGAGAAGAGAGAGGCCTGGATTATCTGGGATTTTGTCTGCTAAGGCAGTGGTCCCCAACCTTTTTTGGGCCACGGACCGGTTTAATATCAGAAAATATTTTCACGGACCGGCCTTTAGGGTGGGATGGATAAATTTATCACGTGACCGAGACAAGCGTCAAGAGTGAGTCTTAGACGAATGTAATAGAGGGAATCTGGTCATTTTTTTAAAAAAAACATCTTTCAGACTTAAATGTAAATAAAATGGAAATAGTGTGAGTTATTTATTCTTTCTCTGAGGACCGGTACCGGTCTGCGGCCCGGGGGTTGGGGATCACTGTGCTATGGCACTGGAGAAGGGAGAAGCTAAAGTGACTGGGTTTTCTTCTGCCAGAAGCAGAGAGATTGAGGGGCAAAGAGGGAGTTATTTAACCAAAGCAGTGACCAAACAAAGGGTCATGGTCAATATTTCTATGGTCTGTTTGTTCACAGCCAGCATTCTTCACAGAGACAGATAAAATCAAAGTGCAGCCCCCAACCTCCCAGATCAAGCCTCCTTCATCTTGCAAGGTACAGAGAGTGGCAGAGACAAACCCTAACCAAACTCCAGAACCACTCTTTCCTTTGAATAACAGAGGTGCTCTATGTCTGTCCCCCCCAACCCTCTATTTGTTGAAAAGTGAGAAGGAGTAGCTGAGGTCTGAAATCACCATTGCTAAAGCCATAAAGCCTTAAAGCTCTCAGAGCATTCAACACTTACAAATGCAACTGAAGCCCAGTCTCCTTTTGTTTTGAATTTAATTTCTTTAATTTTTATATTTTTTATTCTTACTTTTTGTGGGCATTCTGTATGCATTGGGGGGGGTATTTGCTGTTTTTTTGTGGTGGGTCTTTTATTTTTCTTAACTGAGATGTAAGGGGGAAGGGAAACCCCCATATGCTCCCAAAACAGGATCCACCCAGCAAGCTTCCTATGGGGCAATGCATGGTGCATCTGTGGCTATTGCCCCATTGCTCAGCAACTAAGATATTTTAATGCCTGAGGCAAGGCCATGGAGCCATTTTCAGTGCCTGAAGCCAACTTGCTCTAACCAACCCATGACTGTGGGGGAGGAAGAGAGATAAAGATAAGAGAGAGGGGCAGGGGTGGAGAAGCAGATAGTTGCTTCTTCTGTGTGACTTGACTGGGAATCAAACATGGAATATCCACACTGTGAATGATACAATACTACTGAACCAACCAGCCAGGACCTGTGGTTGTTCTTTAATACTTGCCAATTTTTATAACTTTTTCTATTTTATATTGTATTTTTTTGCTTTCATTTTTTAATTTTTCTTCTTGTTTATAGTTACAGTTCTTAACAATACTACTGTCAAATGCAATCAAGTAAGAAAAAATTGAGTATCATGGATACACATAAAAAAAATCATAGTTCAGGACGTCACGGAAATGGCGCCGTGAGAAGCGCGTCCGACAGCTCTCCCCTAAATCACAACAAATTTATCAACTAGAAACAGAAAAATTTATCCTCGGAGCATTCCGGAGTTCCACACAAACTGAAAGCAAAAGGACTGTTATCACTTGAATCTGAGAGACGAGGGTGTGGAGGAAGCTACCACAGCGACGCTCATTCAAGCCGCCAGGGAGTGCGCCCGCGGTGAGTCAGCCCATATACGTGGGAACCGCAAGCCGCCGCGAGCGGCCGACCGCGAGCCTCCGCGAGCCCGCGAACCGCCGCGAACCCCCGCGAACCGCCACCGCAAGCGGCCGCCACGAGCCGCCGCAAGCACGCCCGGTCCGGTTGAGCACTGCTGACGTTCCCAGCGGCCCGCACACTGCGAGTGGGGGTCGCCGGCCACCGGTGCCCTGAGCGCCCCATTCGCGCGCGTGCCTGGTCAGGTTGAGCACTGCTGACGTTCCCAGCGGCCCGCACACAGCGAGTGGGGGTCGCCGGCCACCGGTGCCCTGAGTGCCCCATTCGCGCGCGTGCCTTGGGCATTCCACGCGCCCAGGGCGCCCTACTGGCCCGCACACCCAGGGGGCTCCATTATCCTGCGCCTGGTGCGGTCCAGCCGCCAGCGGCGGGGAGAGCGGGAGAGGCTTGGGAGATTCTCTCCGAGGGCGGGGCACCTCACCCAGCCATTCAAGCTAACAATCAAGCGTTGGGGGAGGGGTGCGCGCAGGCAGCCTAAAATACCTTCGGAAACACAGCTGCGACCCAATCACTGAAATTAGCTTAACCCATAAAATCTGCGCACCCTCGGTTCTAATTGATAAGATCTCTCTCAGTTCAGCGATCCAAGACAAGAGGCGTGATATTTTTTAGTGCCTCTCGCTAAAGGGGCGGGGGCAACTTCTGATTGATAGAGCCTCCATATTCAGGGATAAACGCTAACAAGAAGGACTTGGCAGATAATAAGGTCTATACTACACTAGTCGTAAGCAGAGACTAGTGCCTCTTCTTCCCTGCAAAAACAGGCTACAAAGTGTGGAAAGCCTGGGTTGAGAGGTCCAACTAAATGATAGGCGCTGAACAGTCACCTTGACAACAATTGACTCCCACCCCCGCCTGATTACACTGGAGGCCCTGACTCTCAGAGCCTTTCCCAAAGCCTTGCACTGAGTGGGGATAGAGTGGGGATTTCCCAGCTCTTTGAGCCTCTTACTCCCCAGGCAGAAGCAGTTGCAGCCTTATAGCTGGATCACCAGGCTGCTAATTCAGAAAGGGGGGACTAGGAGAGAGAATCCAGGAAAGCAAACTCTCTCATCGTTGGACCCTGCAAACGCTAACAAGCCTTTACTTCCAGCAAGACTAAAGCCAATTATATGACATTGCCATAGAATCCCATCAACTGCAAATCCCTAACTAAGAGTGACACAGGGGCAGAGCCTGGGGTACAGAGTCACCGACTAGGAAGAGGGAGAGAAAAGAAAAAGGAAGAAGTTAACCTCTCAAAATCAAGAAAAACCCACAGACTTTACAACTTGATCCACTAATTTTTTTTTTGTTGTTGTTGTTGTTGCTTGTTTCTTCTATCTTTTTGCCTTTATTTCCTCCACCTCGGTCCTTCTATTCTCTGCCCATCTTATGCTTCCCCTTTCTTGAACTACACTACCCATGAGTGTTGCATTTTATTTTTCTTCTTCATCCTCACCCTCCTTTAAGATTATACTCCAAAACACTTAACTCTCACTCTCTCCTCTTTTTTTTTTTTTTTGTCTTGCTTTATTTTGTTTTTTTCTCCTCCAATTTTATTTCTTCCTTCGTTTTTCTCTTTTTCTTATTTTTTCCTTTCTATTCGTTTTTTCTTTTCTCATTCTACTTTCCTCCCATATAATCCTCAATCACGAACAAATTAGTAAATTTGGGACTCAAGGCTTTTTTTTTTGGTTTTATTTCTCTTTTTTGCTTTTGTTTTTATTTTTTTATTCTCTTGTTTGTTTATTTTTGTGGCATTTTGGGTCCTCCCAACCCAAGGTCTCCATTGTATTTAGTCTTCGCTCCACTTAATACAACAGATTTTTACTTATTATTTTTATTTTTTCTTCTTTATTATTCTTTTTTGGTCCTTTTTTCTGATTCCCTCTTATCCCTCTCATTATATCTCTTAGTTGACCATCACCTACAAGCAAATCATCTTATGCTTGTCTAAGATTTTCTTCCTTTTTTTTTTTTTTTTTTTTTTGCATTTAGTAGGTCCCTACTCCCTTTTTTTGCCCCTTGAACTCTTCACCCCAAATCAGGCCCTCCATTATAGGCACGATATTTCCCTGAGGAGGGGAGAGGAGGGAAAGAGAAGAGAGAAAAAAGGGGGAAATAATAAATTATTACTGTTTTTTTTTGTGGGGTGTTTTACCCTTTTTTTTTTTTCTTTTTACTCTTTATTAATTCTAATTAGTGCTATCAATAAGACCACCCTCAGATGCCGATAAGAAAGAGGAAATCGAATATTATGGATACAAAAGAAAGAGAGGTAACACAAATAGATGTGGAAAAATCTATGGAGAAAAGACTTAACATATTGGAAGCCTTGGAGCTAAATGACAGAGAATTTAAACTAGAAATCTTAAAAATACTCAGAGATATACAAGAAAACACAGAAAGGCAATATAGGGAGATCAGAAAACAACTCAATGAACACAAAGAATATATTACCAAGAAAATTGAAACTATAAAAACAAATCAAACAGAAATGAAAAACTCAATTCACGAGCTGAAAAACGAGGTAACAAGCTTAGCTAACAGAACAGCCCAGATTGAAGATAGGATTAGTGAAATAGAAGACAAACAACTTGAGGCACAACAGAGAGAAGAAGAAAGAGACTCAAAAATAATAAAAAATGAGAAAGCCCTACAGGAATTGTCTGACTCCATCAGAAAGAATAACATAAGAATAATAGGTATATCAGAGGGAGAAGAGAAAGAAAATGGAATGGAGAATATACTCAAACAAATAATAGACGAGAACTTCCCAAGCCTGTGGAAGGAACTAAAGCCTCAAATTCAAGAAGCAAACAGAACACCAAGTTTTCTTAACCCCAACAAACCCACTCCAAGGCACATCATAATAAAGATGACACAAACCAATGACAAAGAAAAAATTCTGAAGGCAGCCAGGGAAAAGAAGAGTACAACATATAAAGGAAGGCCTATTAGATTATCATCAGATTTCTCAGCAGAAACTCTACAAGCTAGAAGAGAGTGGACCCCAATATTTAAAGCCCTGAAAGAGAGGAACTTTCAGCCAAGAATACTATACCCATCAAAGCTATCCTTCAAGTATGAAGGAGATATAAAAACATTCACAAATACAGAAACGATGAGAGAATTTATCAACAGAAAGCCCCCACTCCAGGAAATACTAAGGGGGGTTTTCCAACCAGATTCAAAGAACAAAAGAAAACAACACCACAAGTAACAGCTCCACCAAGAACACAATAAAACCAAACTTAAACTGTGACAACAAAGGAAAAAAAGGGGGGAGAAGATGGAGATTAACAGTAGCAAAGGATGATGAAGTGCAGAAATACTTATAAGATAGGGTACTACAATGAATATGGTAGGTACCCTTTTCATTACTTAATGGTAACCACCCTTAAAAAAACCACCACAAAAACACTTGACTTAAAAAAGGTAGCAACAGAGGAAAGAAGTATGGAACACAAACAAACAAAAACAAATGATAGAAAAACAAAAGAGAAGAATCAAACTAGATACAAAACTAACAGAAAGCAATTTATAAAATGGCAGTAGGGAACCCACAAGTGTCATTACACTAAATGTAAATGGATTAAACTTACCAATAAAAAGACACAGAGTAGCAGAATGGATTAAAAAAGAAAATCCAACTATATGCTGCCTACAAGAAACACATCTAAGCAACAAGGATAAAAACAAATTCAAAGTGAAAGGCTGGAAAACAATACTCCAAGCAAACAACACCCAAAAAAAAGCAGGTGTAGCAATACTCATATCTAATAATGCTGACTACAAGACAGAAAAAGTACTCAGAGACAAAAATGGTCATTTCATAATGATTAAGGGGAAGTTGAATCAAGAAGACATAACAATCCTTAATATATATGCACCAAACCAAGGAGCACCAAAATATATAAGACAGCTACTTATTGACCTTAAAACAAAAACTAACAAAAATACAATCATACTTGGAGACCTCAATACACCGCTGACGGCTCTAGATCGGTCATCCAAACAGAGAATCAATAAAGATATAGTGGCCTTAAACGAAATACTAGAACACCTGGATATGATAGACATCTACAGGACACTTCATCCCAAAGCGACAGAGTATACATTTTTCTCTAGTGTACATGGAACATTCTCAAGAATTGACCATATGTTGGGCCACAAAGACAATATCAGCAAATTTAGAAAAATTGAAATTGTACCAAGCATATTTTCTGATCATAAAGCCTTGAAACTAGAATTCAACTGCAAAAAAGAGGGGGAAAAACCCACAAAAATGTGGAAACTAAACAACATACTTCTAAAAAATGAATGGGTCAAAGAAGAAATAAGTGCAGAAATCAAAAGATATATACAGACAAATGAAAATGAAAATACGACATATCAGAATCTCTGGGATGCAGCAAAAGCAGTAATAAGAGGAAAGTTCATATCACTTCAGGCCTATATGAACAAACAAGAGAGAGCCGAAGTAAACCACTTAACTTCACACCTTAAGGAACTAGAAAAAGAAGAACAAAGACAACCCAAAACCAGCCGAAGAAAGGAGATAATAAAAATCAGAGCAGAAATAAATGAAATAGAGAACAGAAAAACTATAGAAAAAATCAATAAAACAAGGAGCTGGTTTTTTGAAAAGATCAACAAAATTGACAAACCCTTGGCAAGACTCACCAAGGAAAAAAGACACAGGACTCAAATAAATACAATCCAAAATGAAAGAGGAGAGATCACCACAGACATCATAGAAATACAAAGAATTATTGTAGAATACTATGAAAAATTATATGCCACCAAATACAACAACCTAGAAGAAATGGATAAATTCCTAGAACAATACAACCTTCCTAGACTGAGTCATGAAGAAGCAGAAAGCCTAAACAGACCAATCAGCAGGGAGGAAATAGAAAAAACTATTAAAAATCTCCCCAAAAATAAATGTCCAGGCCCAGACGGTTATACTAGTGAATTCTATCAAACATTCAAAGAAGACTTGGTTCCTATTCTACTCAAAGTCTTCCAAAAAATTGAAGAAGAAGCAATACTTCCAAACACATTTTATGAGGCCAACATAACCCTCATACCAAAACCTGGCAAGGATGGCACAAAGAAAGAAAACTACAGACCAATATCTCTAATGAATACAGATGCTAAAATACTAAACAAAATACTGGCAAACCGAATACAACAACATATTAAAAAAATAATACATCATGATCAAGTGGGATTCATCCCAGAATCTCAAGGATGGTTCAACATACGCAAAACGGTTAACGTAATACACCATATCAACAAAACAAAGAACAAAAACCACATGATCTTATCAATAGATGCAGAAAAGGCTTTTGATAAAATACAACACAATTTTATGTTTAAGACTCTCAACAAAATGGGTATAGAAGGAAAATATCTCAACATGATAAAGGCCATATATGATAAACCATCAGCCAACATCCTATTAAACGGCATAAAACTGAGGACTTTCTACCTTAAATCAGGAACAAGACAGGGTTGTCCACTCTCTCCACTCTTATTCAACGTGGTGCTAGAAGTTCTGGCCAGAGCAATCAGACAAGACAAAGAAATAAAAGGCATCCATATCGGAAAAGAAGTAAAGCTATCACTTTTTGCTGATGATATGATCCTATACATCGAAAACCCGAAGGACTCCACAAAAAGATTATTAGAAACAATAAACCAATACAGTAAGGTCGCAGGATACAAAATTAACATACAAAAGTCCATAGCCTTTCTATATGCCAACAATGAAATATTAGAAAACGAACTCAAAAAAATAATCCCCTTCACGATTGCAACAAAAAAAATAAAATACCTAGAAATAAACATAACAAAGAACGTAAAGGACCTATATAATGAAAATTACAAAGCATTGTTAAGGGAAATTGAAAAAGATACAATGAGATGGAAAAATATTCCTTGTTCTTGGATAGGAAGAATAAATATAATCAAAATGGCCATATTACCCAAAGCAATATACAAATTTAATGCAATTCCCATCAAAATTCCTATGAGATTTTTTAAAGAAATGGAACAAAAAATCATCAGATTTATATGGAACTATAAAAAACCCCGAATAGCCAAAACAATCCTAAGGAAAAAGAATGAAGCTGGGGGCATTACAATACCTGACTTTAAACTATATTATAGGGCCACGATAATCAAAACAGCATGGTATTGGCAGAAAAATAGACACTCAGACCAATGGAACAGAATAGAAAGCCCAGAAATAAAACCACATATATATGGTCAAATAATCTTTGATAAAGGGGCCAACAACACAGAATGGAGAAAAGAAAGCCTCTTCAACAAATGGTGTTGGGAAAACTGGAAAGCCACATGCAAAAGAATGAAACTCGACTACAGCCTGTCCCCGTGTACTAAAATTAATTCAAAATGGATCAAAGACCTAAATATAAGACCTGAAACAATAAAGTACATAGAAGAAGACATAGGTACTAAAATCATGGACCTGGGTTTTAAAGAACATTTTATGAACTTGACTCCAATGGCAAGAGAAGTGAAGGCAAAGATAAATGAATGGGACTACATCAGAATAAAAAGTTTTTGTTCAGCAAGAGAAACTGATATCAAAATAAACAGACAGCCAACTATATGGGAACTGATATTTTCAAACGACAGCTCAGATAAGGGCCTAATATCCAAAATTTACAAAGAACTCATAAAACTCAACAACAAACAAACAAGCAATCCAATAAAAAAATGGGAAGAGGACATGAACAGACACTTCTCCCAGGAAGAGATACAAATGGCCAACAGATATATGAAAAGATGCTCAGCTTCATTAGTTATTAGAGAAATGCAAATCAAAACTACAATGAGATACCACCTCACCCCTGTCAGATTAGCTATTATCAACAAGACGGGTAATAGCAAATGTTGGAGAGGCTGTGGAGAAAAAGGAACCCTCATTCACTGTTGGTGGGACTGTAAAGTAGTACAACCATTATGGAGGAAAGTATGGTGGTTCCTCAAAAAACTGCAAATAGAACTACCTTATGACCCAGCAATCCCTCTACTGGGTATATACCCCAAAACCTCAGAAACATTGATACGTGAAGACACATGTAGCCCCATGTTCATTGCAGCACTGTTCACAGTGGCCAAGACATGGAAACAACCAAAAAGCCCTTCAATAGAAGACTGGATAAAGAAGATGTGGCACATATACACTATGGAATACTACTCAGCCATAAGAAATGATGACATCAGATCATTTACAGCAAAATGGTGGGATCTTGATAACATTATAAGGAGTGAAATAAGCAAATCAGAAAAAAACAAGAACTACATGATTCCATACATTGGTGGAACATAAAAATGAGACTAAGAGACATGGACAAGAGTGTGGTGGTTACCAAGGGTGGGGGGGGGAGGGAGGACATGGGAGGGAGGGAGGGAGAGAGTTAGGGGGAGGGGGAGGGGCACAGAGAACTAGATAGAGGGTGACGGAGGACAATCTGACTTTGGGCGAGGGGTTTGCAACATAATTTGATGACAAAATAACCTAGACATGTTTTCTTTGAATATATGTACCCTGATTTATTAATGTCATCCCATTACCATTAATAAAAATTTATTTAAAAAAAAAAATCATAGTTCAGAAAGAAAATAAAAGTCTCCATCCAGAAAGGAAGCTCAATTATGTGGAAACCTTGGAGTTAAATAATAAATACTTCAAAATTGAAGTTCTAAAAATACTCAATGAGATGCAATTACTCAGAGATAGGTAATTTAATGAGCTCAAAGCACAAATTAATGAAAAAAATGAGCATTTTACCAAGGAGATTAAACCTTAAAAAAAACAAAGATAAACAAATCAATAAATGAATTGGAAACTAGGTAGCAAATTCAGCTAATAGTACTGGCTAGATAGAGGAGAGAATCAGTGATATCAAAAAAAGGCAATAGGAGAAGCTAAAGAAAGAAGAAGAGAAAGATTCACAAATATAAAAAAAAATGAGGGAGCTCTACAAGAATTGTCAGACTCTATTGCAAAATATACATATATAAAAATAATGGGTATATCAGAAGAAGAAGAGAAGGAGAAGGGAATGGAGTGTTTAGTCAAACAAATAATTGATGAGAATTTGCCAAGCCTATGGAAAGAGAGCATTGAATCCAAGAATAAAACAGAATGCCAAGTTACTCAAGCAGCTAGGGAAAAGAAGAACATAACATATAAAGAAAGGTCCATTAGGTTATCATCAGACTTCTCAGCAGAATCTCTAAAAGCCAGAAGGACTGGACCAAAACATTCAAAATACTAAAAGTAATTATCAGCCAAGAATACTATAACCATCAAATTTATTCTTCAAATATGAAGAAGAAATAAACAATTTTTCAGATGTAGAGAAGCTGAAGAAATTTATTACCAGAAAACCCCCACTATAGGAAATACTCAAGGGGGTTATTTAACCAGATACAGAAAAATAAAATAAATCAAAAGTATAAGTATAAGGCCCACAAGGTAATAATGAAAACAAGAATAATCTGTGAAAACTAAAAAATAAAAAGGGAGAAGATAAAGATCTGAAGTAGCAAAGGAGGATGTACAGAAGCTCTTCTAAGACAAAAAAAAATTTTATACCTATGAAAAGTTTTCTCTTAATAACCTAATGGTAATAACCCATGAAAATGTCACTCACTACTGAAACACACTACTTAGAAAACAAAGAATAAACAGAAGAAACAAGTAAAGAATACCACCAAACAAAAACAACTCAGAGAAACACAAAATAACCAAAAATGAAACAGCTACCAGAAACAAAACATAAAATGGCTATAGAAAATCCTCAAATGTCAATAATTAAGAGTAAATGAACTGAACTCACCAATAAAGAGGCACAGAGTAGCAGATTGGATAAAAAACAAACAAACAAAAAAAACCCCAACCATATGCTGCCTTCAAGAGAAACATCTAAGCTGCAAGTACAAAAGCAGACTCAAAGTAAAAGGTTGGAAATTCTCCAAGTAAAGAATACACAAAGAGAAGCAGGTGTAGTCAGTCATATTAATATCTGACAATACTGACTTCAAGACAACAAATCTAACAAGAGACAATGATGGGCATTTAATAATGACCAAAGGGACATTGTATCAAGAAGACATAACACTTCTTAATATATATGCACCGAACCAAGGAGCACTAAAATATATGAAATCTACTAACTGATCTAAAAATAAAAACAGACAAAACACAATCATATTTGGGGAACTCAACACACCATTGATAGTTTGAAATAGATAATCCAAACAGAAAATCAATAGAGAAATATTGGCCTTAAACATCACACTAGACCAACTGGACATATTAGACATTTACAGGACTATTCATCCCAGAACATTAGATTATACATTCCATTTCAGTGTGCATAGACATTCTCAAGGATAGACCATATGTTGAGCCACAAAACTAAAATTAACAGATTAGGGAAGACTGAAATTATATCAAGCATATTTCCTGATCATAAGGCTTTGAAATTAGAATTCAACTGCAAAAAAAGCATGTAAAGAAACCCACTAAATGTAAAAATTTAACAACATACTTCTAAAAAATAACTAGGTCAAAGAAGAATAAAGGCAGAGATCAAAAGATATGTACACACAAATGAGAATGACAACAAAATTTCTGGGATGCAGCCAAAGCCATAATTAGAGGGAAGTGTATATCATTATAGGCTTCTATCAAGAAACAAGAGATATCCCAAGTAAACAACTTACATCACATCTTAAAAAACTAGGAAGAAAAAACAACAGCCACCAAAAGTCAGCTGAAGAAAAGAAATAGTAAAAATTAGAGAACTAAATAAATTAGAGAATAAAATTATTGAAAAAAATAATACAACAAAAAGAAAAGATCAATAAAATTCACAACTCTGGTTAGACTCACTAAGGAAAAAAAACTCATATAAACAAAATCCAAAATGATAGAGGTAAAATTACCGGAGACATTATAGACCTATAAAGGATCATACTACAATACTATGAAAGATTATATGCCAACAAATTCAAGAACCTAGAAGAAATGGATAAATTCCTAGAACCATACCATCTTCCTAGACTGAGTCATAAAGAAGTGAAATACTTAAACAGACCCATAAGCAGGTGGGAAATAAAAAAACTGTAAAACATCCCCCCCCAAAAAAAGTCCAGAAACAGATAGCTACACTAATGAACACTACTGAACATTCAAAGAAAATTTGGTACCTATTTTTTTTTTTTTGTATTTTTCTGAAGCTGGAAATGGGGAGGCAGTCAGACAGACTCCCTCATGCATCTGACCGGCATCCACCCGGCACGCCCACCAGAAGGCGATTCTCTGCCTATCTGAGGCGTCGCTCTGTTGCAACCAGAGCCACTCTAGTGCCTGAGGCAGAGGCCATGGAGCCATTCCCAGCGCCCGGGCCATTTTTTGCTCCAATGGAGCCTCGGCTGCAGGAGGGGAAGAGAGAGACAGAGAAGAAGGAGAGGGGGAGGGGTGGAGAAGCAGATGGGTGCTTCTCCTGTGTGCCCTGGCCGGGAATCGAACCCAGGACTTCCGCAAGCCAGGCCAATACTCTACCACTGAGCCAACCAGCCAGGGCTGGTACCTATTTTTTTTAAAGTCTTCTAAAAAATAGAAGAATAAGCAGTACTCCCTAACACATTTTATGAGAACATAACCCTGATACCAAAACCTGACAAGGACAAGAAAAAATAAGTAAGTAAGTAAATAAATAAATAAATAGAAATTAATATCACTAATGAACACAGATGCAAAATTCTAGACAAAATACTAGGAAGTTGAATATAACATATTTAAAAAATAATACATCATGATCAAATGAGATTCATTTCAGGAGCACAAGAATTGTTCAATATATATAAATTAACCAGTGCAAATAATTATATTAATAAACAAAGAACAAAAAATTATATGATATTATCAATAGATGCAGGAAAAACATTTGATAAGATAAAACATCCATTTATGTTTAAAACACTCAATAAAATGGGTATAGAAGGAAAGTACCTCAACATAATAAAGGCCATATATAACAAAACATCAGCGAATATCATACTAAATGGTGAAAAATGAAGGCCTTTCAACTAAATCAAGAACAAGGCAAGGCTGCCCCCTCTCCACTGTTATTCAGAATAGGTCTGGTAGTTTTAGCCAGAGCAATCAGGCAAGAGAAAGAAATAAAAGGCATTCATATCAAGAAAGAAGAAGTAAAGGTATCACTTTCTTAAGACAATATGATCTTATATATAGAAAACCCCAAAGACTCCACCAAAAAACCATTAGAAACAATAAGCCAATACAGTCAAGTTGCAGGGTACAAAAACAATATACAAAAGTTTATTTCTTTCCTATATGCCAACATTGATGCTTTAGAAAATAATTCAAAAAAATCAAAATTAAACAATCTTTTTTACAATTCAAAAACAAAAAATAAAATACCTAGGAATAAACTTAACAAAGGATGTGAAGGACCAATATACTGAAAGCTACAAAGTATTATTAAAGAAATTGAAAAAGACACAATGAAGAGATGACGTCAGAGTAATGGCGGGGTAGGAAGCGATACCGATAAATCTCCCCCAAAACTCAACAAGATCTTCAACCAGAAACAGAAAAACCTATACTTGGAGCTTCCAGATGCTTCGCAATACACCCAAAGGTATGATTGAGTGAAAAATTGGCTAAATATATAACCAAACCCCGAAGGAAATAGGGAGTAAGAAATGCTCCACCTTCCTCACTAACCTAAACAGGGTGGCTTTCTCTGGTAACTGTGAATATAGAAACTGAGGCGGGCAAAGGGGGTGAATAGATCCAGGCAGCCGCGGCACAAACGGCTGAACCAGGCTGTGGCACGGAGATCCAAGCCGAGGAAAATCTGATCCTGTGGAAACCCGGGCAATACAAGCTAACACTCGCGCCAAACCCAAAGAAAGAAAGACAAGGGGAGCGGCCATTTTACCCGGTCTCCTGGTCGGTGCGCAGTTAGTGGGCGAGAATTTCTTCCTAGGCCCCGAGAGTGGGTGCCCGTGTTGCCCCATGGAGAGGCAGGGTCAGAGGCCTTTCTGTGGGCCAAGGGCAGAGTCTCTGGGCAGCCCCAGCACCCTGGGAAAGCCACGCACGGGAGGGAGAACTAATTCCAACGGTGGAGATTTTTCGTGCTGGAGAAGGTTTCACTCAGAGGGAAACGCGGCCAGCCTCATATCCTGGTTTGCGTGCGCAGAAACCAGAAAAGGAGTGAGCAATTCCTCCGAGTGCCTCGGCAGTGTGCACCCGTGTTATCGCACAGAGGGGCAGAGTCAGGGGCCTTTGTGTGGGCCAAAGCGGAATCTCGAGCCGCCCCAGCACCTTGCAAAAGCCGCGCACGGGGACGGAGCGAGACTCAATTCCAACGCTGCAACTTTTCCCTGCGGTTGGGGGTTTCACTCAGAGCGTGAGACTGCTGGCCGGATATCCTGGTCGCAGACAGTGAGTGAGAGTTTCCTCCAAGCGCCCCGGAAGTGGGTGCCCGCTTGTGTTACCGGACAGAGTGGCAGAGCCAGAGGTCTTTGAGTGGGCGGAAAGCCCGCCTGAATATGCTAGCAGCTCTGACTGACTGAGCCTTACCCAGAGCCCTGTCCTGAGTGGAAATAGAGTGGGGAGTTGCCAGCTCTTTGGGCCTGTTACTATCCAGGCAGAGGCAGCAGCCACCCCATAGCTGGATTATCAGGCTACTAATTGAGGAAGGAAAGACTAGGAGAAAGGCTCCAGGAACACGGACTCTCTCACTGTCGGAGCCTATAAATGCTAATGAGCTTCGACTGCCAACGAGACTAAAGCACAATACATGACATTGCCATAGAGACTTATCAACTGCAAACCTCTACCTGAGCGTGCCAAAGGGGCAGAACCCGGGGTACAGAGTCACCAACCAGGAAGAGGGAGAGAAAAGAAAAAGCAAGAAGATAACCTCTCAAAATCAAGAATAATCTGCAGACTTTATAACCTATCCCATTTTATTATATTTGTTTGTTTGTTTCTCTTATCTTCATTCTTGATACTTTTTTTTCCTCCTCCAATTTGGCCGAATAACTCTCTACCGGTCTTACTCTCTCCTCTCCTTGAACTACACTACCCATAAGTGTTACATCTCCCATTATCTTTTCTCTTCTCTTCCTTTCTCTCTATGAGGGTTGCACTCCAAAACCCTTAACTCTCTCTCTCTCTCTCCTTTCTTTTTTCTTCTTTTAGTGGTTCCCTCTTTCTCTCTCTCTCTCTCTCTCTCTCTCTCTCTCTCTCTTTCTTTTCTCCCTCTATATTAGTTTCTTCCTTTTTCCTTTACATCTCCTCTCATTCAAACCTCAATAACAAACAAATTATCTATACTGGAACTCAAACCTATGTTTGTGGCATTTTGGGGGGTTTTTACTTCACCTTTTTAACTCACTAGCAGTGCTCCCATCCCTGGCTCTCCATATTATCTAGTTCTTGTTCCACTAAATACAATAGTAATTTTTTAATTTGTCCCCCATTTTTCCGTTTTCCTCTTATTCCTCTCATCATAACTCTTAGACAACCAACACCTAAAAGCAAATCATTTTATTCTTGACCCAAATTTTCTTATTTGCTTTTTGTGGGTCCATACCCCCTTTTTTTTCTTTTTTCTTTTTTTTTTCCTTTTTTTTTTCTTTTTTTTCCCCCCTTTATTACTTTTCCCCAAACCAGGCCCTCCATCACAGGCATTGTTTGTTATAATTCACAGTCCACCACAAGATTTTCTCAAGAAAGAGGGGAGAGGAGAGGAGAGGAAAAAAGGAGGGGGGGAATAATTTCCTTTTTTTAAAAATTTTTATTTTATTTTATTTTTCTTTATTTCATTATTATTTTTTTTAAAAAAAAACAACTCTTTTCGATTTTTTATTTATTTATTTTTAACTTTTTATTCTTTATTAAATCTCATTAATACTATCAATAAAACCACCCTCAGATGCCATTAAGGAAGAGAAAATCGAATATCATGGATACAAAAGAAAGAGAGGTAACACAGCTAGATGAGGAAAAAATCTATGGAGAAAAAATTTAATATATTGGAAACCTTGGAGCTAAATGACAGAGAATTCAAGATAGAAATCCTAAAAATCCTCCGAGATATACAAGAAAACACAGAAAGGCAATTTAGGGAGATCAGAAAACAACCCAATAAACACAAAGAATATATCTCCAAGGAAATTGAAACTATAAAAACAAATCAAACAGAGATGAAAAACTCAATTCACGAGCTGAAAAACGAAGTAACAAGCTTAGCTAATAGAACAGGTCAGATAGAAGAGAGGATTAGTGAAATAGAAGACAAGCAACTTGAGGCACAACAGAGAGAAGAAGAAAGAGACTCAAAAATTAAAAAAAAATGAGATAGCCCTACAAGAATTATCTGACTCCATCAAAAAGAATAACATAAGAATAATAGGTATATCAGAGGGAGAAGAGAGAGAAAATGGAATGGAGAACATACTCAAACAAATAATAGATGAGAACTTCCCAAGCCTGTGGAAAGAACTAAAGCCTCAAGTTCAAGAAGCAAACAGAACTCCAAGTTTTCTTAACCCCAACAAACCTACTCCAAGGCATATCATAATGAAAATGGCACAAACCAACAGCAAAGAAAAAATTCTCAAGGCAGCCAGGGAAAAGAAGAATACAACATATAAAGGAAGGCCCATTAGATTATCATCAGATTTCTCAGCAGAAACTCTACAAGCTAGAAGAGAGTAAACCCCAATATTTAAAGTCCTGAAAGAGAGGAACTTTCAGCCACGAATACTATACCCATCAAAGCTATCCTTCAAATACAAAGGAGAAATAAAAACATCCACAGATACAAAAAAGATGAGGGAATTTATCATCAGAAAACCCCCACTCCAGGAATTACTAAAGGGGGTTCTCCAATCAGATACAAAGAACAAAAAAAAACAGAGCCACAAGTAAAAGCTCCAAGAAGAACACAATAAAACCAAATTTAAACTGTGAAAACAACAAAAAGAAAGAGGGGGACAAGATGGAGATTAACAGTAGCAAAGGACGATGGAGTGCAAAAGTACTCACAAAATAGTTCGCTACAATGAACAGGGTAGGGACCCTTTTCATTACTCAAAGGTAACCACCATTGAAAAAACCACCACAGAAGCACATGAGATAAAAAAGATAGCAACAGAGGAAAGATGTATGGAATACAACCAAATAAAAACAAAAGATAGAAAAAAGAAAGAGAAGGATCAAACAAGACACAAAACTAACAGAAAGCAAGATATAAAATGGCAATAGGAAACTCACAAGTATCAATAATTACACTAAATGTAAACGGATTAAACTCACCAATAAAAAGGCACAGAGTAGCAGAATGGATTAAAAAAGAAAATCCAACTGTATGCCGCCTACAGGAAACTCATCTAAGTAACAAGGATAAAAACAAATTCAAAGTGAAAGGCTGGAAAACAATACTCCAAGCAAATAACATCCAAAAAAAAGCAGGTGTAGCAATACTCATATCGGATAATGCTGACTACAAGACAGCAAAAGTACTCAGAGACAAAAATGGCCATTTCATAATGGCTAAGGGACATTCAAGAAGACATAACAATTCTTAATATATATGCACCAAACCAAGGAGCACCAAAATATATAAGACAGCTACTTATTGACCTAAAAACAAAAACTGACAAAAATACAATCATACTTGGAGACCTCAATACACCGCTGACGGCTCTAGATCGGTCATCCAAACAGAGAATCAACAAAGACATAGTGGCCTTAAACAAAACACTAGAGCACCTGGATATGATAGACATCTACAGGACATTTCATCCCAAAGTGACTGAGTATACATTCTTCTCCAGTGTACATGGATCATTCTCAAGAATTGACCATATGTTGGGACACAAAAACAACATCAGCAAATTCAGAAAAATTGAAGTTGTACCAAGCATATTTTCTGATCATAAAGCCTTGAAACTAGAATTCAACTGCAAAAAAGAGGAAAAAAATCCCACAAAAATGTGGAAACTAAACAACATACTTTTAAAAAATGAATGGGTCAAAGAAGAAATAAGTGCAGAGATCAAAAGATATATACAGACTAATGAAAATGACAATACGACATATCAGAATCTATGGGATGCAGCAAAAGCAGTGATAAGAGGGAAGTTCATATCGCTTCAGGCATATATGAACAAACAAGAGAGAGCCCAAGTGAACCACTTAACTTCTCACCTTAAGGAACTAGAAAAAGAAGAACAAAGACAACCCAAAAGCAGCCGAAGAAAGGAGATAATAAAAATCAGAGCAGAAATAAATGAATTAGAGAACAGAAAAACTATAGAAAAAATTAATAGAACAAGGAGCTGGTTCTTTGAAAAGATCAACAAAATTGACAAACCCTTGGCAAGACTTACCAAGGAAAAAAGAGAAAGAACTCATAGAAACAAAATCCAAAATGAAAGAGGAGAAATCACCACGGACACTGTAGATATACAAAGAATTATTGTAGAATACTATGAAAAACTTTATGCCACTAAATTCAACAACCTAGAAGAAATGGATAAATTCCTAGAAAAATACAACCTTCCTAGACTGAGTCAAGAAGAAGCAAAAAGCCTAAACAGACCTATCAGTAGAGAAGAAATAGAAAAAAAACTTTAAAAACCTCCCCAAAAATAAAAGTCCAGGCCCTGACGGCTATACCAGCGAATTTTATCAAACATTCAAAGAAGACTTGGTTCCTATTCTACTCAAAGTCTTCCAAAAAATTGAAGAAGAAGCAATACTTCCAAACACATTTTATGAGGCCAACATAACCCTCATACCAAAACCAGGCAAGAATGGCACAAAAAAAGAAAACTACAGACCAATATCTCTAATGAATACAGATGCTAAAATACTAAACAAAATACTAGCAAATCGAATACAACAACATATTAAAAAAATAATACATCATGATCAAGTGGGATTCATCCCAGAATCTCAAGGATGGTTCAACATACGTAAAACGGTTAATGTAATACACCATATCAACAAAACAAAGAACAAAAACCACATGATCTTATCAATAGATGCAGAAAAGGCTTTTGATAAAATACAACACAATTTTATGTTTAAGACTCACAGCAAAATGGGTATAGAAGGAAAATATCTCAACATGATAAAGGCCATATATGATAAACCATCAGCTAACATCATATTAAATGGCACTAAACTGAAGGCTTTCCCCCTTAAATCAGGAACAAGACAGGGTTGTCCACTCTCTCCACTCTTATTTAATGTGGTACTAGAGGTTCTAGCCAGAGCAATCAGACAAGACAAAGAAATAAAAGGCATCCATATCGGAAAAGAAGAAGTAAAGGTATCACTTTTTGCAGATGATATGATCCTATACATCGAAAACCCCAAAGAATCCACAAAAAGACTACTAGAAACAATAAGCCAATACAGTAAGGTCACAGGATACAAAATTAACATACAGAAGTCAATAGCCTTTCTATATGCCAACAATGAAACAACTGAGAAGGAACTCAAAAGAATAATCCCCTTCACGATTGCAACAAAAAAATAAAATACTTAGGAATAAACATAACAAAGAATGTAAAGGACTTATATAATGAAAACTATAAACCATTGTTAAGGGAAATCAAAAAAGATATAATGAGATGGAAGAATATACCTTGTTCTTGGCTAGGAAGAATAAATATAATCAAGATGGCTATATTACCCAAAGCAATATACAAATTTAATGCAATTCCCATCAAACTTCCAATGACATTTTTTAAGGAAATAGAGCAAAAAATCATCAGATTTATATGGAACTATAAAAAACCCCGAATAGCCAAAGCAATCCTAAAGAAAAAGAATGAAGCTGGGGGCATAATAATACCTGACTTCAAACTCTATTATAGGGCCATGACAATCAAAACAGCATGGTATTGGCAGAAAAATAGACACTCAGACCAATGGAACAGAATAGAAAGCCCAGAAATAAAACCACATATATATAGTCAAAAATTTTTGATAAAGGGGCCAACAACACACAATGGAGAAAAGAAAGCCTCTTCAATAAATGGTGCTGGGAAAACTGGAAAGCCACATGCAAAAGAATGAAACTGGACTACAGTCTCTCCCCCTGTACAAAAATTAACTCAAAATGGATCAAAGATCTAAACATAAGACCTGAAACAATTAAGTACATAGAAGAAGACATAGGTACTCAACTCATGGACCTGGGTTTTAAAGAGCATTTTATGAATTTGACTCCAATGGCAAGAGAAGTGAAGGCAAAAATTAGTGAATGGGACTACATCAGACTAAGAAGTTTTTGCTCAGCAAGAGAAAGTGATAACAAAATAAACAGAAAGCCAACTAAATGGGAAATGATATTTTCAAACAACAGCTCAGATAAGGGCCTAATATCCAAAATATACAAAGAACTCATAAAACTCAACAACAAACAAACAAACAATCCAATAAAAAAATGGGAAGAGGATATGAATAGACACTTCTCCCAGGAAGAAATACAAATGGCCAACAGATATATGAAAAGATGCTCATCTTCTTTAGCTATTAGAGAAATGCAAATCAAAACGGCAATGAGATACCACCTCACACCTGTTCGATTAGCTGTTATTAGCAAGTCAGGTAATAGCAAATGTTGGAGAGGTTGTGGAGAAAAAGGAACCCTCATACACTGTTGGTGGGAATGTAAAGTAGTACAACCATTATGGAAGAAAGTATGGTGGTTCCTCAAAAAACTGAAAATAGAACTACCTTATGACCCAGCAATCCCTCTACTGGGTATATATCCCCAAAACTCAGAAACACTGATACGTAAAGACACATGCAGCCCCATGTTTATTGCAGCATTGTTCACAGTGGCCAGGACATGGAAACAACCAAAAAGCCCATCAATAGATGACTGGATAAAGAAGATGTGGCACATATACACTATGGAATACTACTCAGCCATAAGAAATGATGACATCGGAACATTTACAGCAAAATGGTGGGATCTTGATAACATGATACGAAGCGAAATAAGTAAATCAGAAAAAAACAGGAACTGTATTATTCCATACATAGGTGGGACATAATAGTGAAACTAAGAGACATTGATAAGAGTGTGGTGGTTACGGAGGGGAGGGGGGAATGGGAGAGGGATAGGGGGTGGGGAGGGTCACAAAGAAAACAAGATAGAAGGTGACAGAGGACAATCTGACTTTGGGTGGTGGGTATGCAACGTAATTGAACGACAAGATAACCTGGACTTGTTATCTTTGAATATATGTATCCTGATTTATTGATGTCACCCCATTAAAAAAATAAAATTATAAAAAAAAAAGACACAATGAAATAGAGAAACATTTTGTTTATGGACTGGAAAAATGAACATAGTCAAAATGGCCATATTACTCAAAGCAATATATAAATAAAATGCAATCTCCATCAAGATTCCAATGTCATTTTTTAAAGAAATGGAACAAAAAAAAAAATCAACAGATTTGTATTGAACCATAAAACACCCCTAATAGCCAAAGCAATCTTAAGAAAAAAGAATGAAGCATTAGTTATAAAACTACCTGACTTTAAATTATGCTACAGAACCATGAAAATCAAAAAAACTTGGTATTGGCAGAAAAACAGACATACAGACCAATGGAACAGAATCGAGAACTGAGAAATATAGACATAGATATGGACAAATAATCTTCAACAAAGGAGCCAAAAACACACAATGGAGAAAAGAATGTCTCTTCAATATATGGTGCTGGGAAAATTAGCTGCATTCAAATGAATGAAACTTGACCTCAGTTTGTCCTCCTGCCTAAAAATTTATTTAAAATGGACCAAAGACCAAATTTAAGATCTGAGACAATAAATTACATAAAAGAAAATATAAATACTAAACTCATGGACCCTGGCCACGGAGAACAATTTATGAATTTGACCCCAAAGGCAGGGGAAGTAAAGGCAATAATAAATGAATGGGACCGTATCAGGTTAAAAAGCTTCTACATAATAAAAAGCAATCAAGAACAAAACAAAAATGCAGCCAATTAAATGAGTGTTGATATTCATAAACAAAAGCTCCAATAAGGGTAAATATCCAAAATATATAAAGAACTCACCAAGTACAGCAACAAACAAGCAAATAATCCAATTGAAAGATGGGGTGAGGACTTGAACAGACACTTCTCTAAGAAGACTTACAAATGGCCAACAGATACATGAAAAAATGCTCATCTTCACTAGTTGTTAGATGAAAGCAAATCAAAACTACTATGAGATACCACCTCATCCCTATTAAATTGGTTATTATCACTAAGACATGTAATTACAAGAGTTGGAGAGGATGTAGAGAAAAAGGAAACCTCATTCAATTCTGGTGGGAATACAAACTATTACAGCCATTATAAGAAAGTATAGTGGTTCATCCAAAAACTAATAGAATTTCCATATAACCCAGCAATCCTTCTCTGGGTATCTAGCCCCCAAACTCAAAAACATTGGTACATAAAAACACATAAGCATTCATGTTCATTGCAGCTTTTTTCACTGTGGCCAAAACATGGAAACAACCAATATCTCCCTTGATAGAGGATTAAATAAAGAAGATTTGGTACATACATACAATGGAATACTACTCAAATAGAAGAAATGATGACCTATTGCCATTTACAAAAGCATAGTTGAGAACATTATACTGAGTGAAATAAGTAAATTTAAAAAAGCTAGAACTATATGATTTTACACATTGGTGGGATATAAAACTGAGAGTCATGGACAAAGATAAAAGTGAAGTGAATCACCTCCAGGGGGTGATTTTGAAGGAGGGGGTGTGGAGAAGGGAGCAAAGAGGGACAAATATACGGTGATGGGAAATTATTTGACTTTGGTTGATGGGTACACAATATAATCAACAGTTCAAATGCTATAGAAATGTTTACAGGAAACCTATATACTTTTTTTTTTAAATCTTTTATTTATTTATTCATTTTAGAGAGGAGAGGGAGAGACAGAGGGAGAGAGAGAGAGGAGAGACAGAGAGAGAGGAGGGGGGAGGAGCTGGAAGCATCAACTCCCATATGTGCCTTGACCAGGCAAGCCCAGGGTTTCGAACCGGCGACCTCAGCATTTCCAGGTCGACGCTTTATCCACTGCGCCACCACAGGTCAGGCCCTATATACTCTTAATGATCAATGTCACCCCTTTAAATTTAATTTTCTAAATAAAATTTAAATAAATAAATGCTTCACAGATCTAAAAAAAAGTTTCTGCTCTACCAAATACTTGACCAGTACTATTCAAAACTGTCAAAGTAATCAATAAAAAAAAAGTCTGAGGATCTGTCACAGCCAAGAGGAAACAGAAGAAACTATGATGACAGGACAACTAAATGTAATGTGATATTCTGGATGAATTCTTAGAATAGAAAAAAGACATTAAGTAAAACTAAGAAATCTGATTAAAGCATGCACTTTAATCAATAATAAGGTAGCCATATTGGTTCATTGAATATAACAAATATAGTACACTAAGGAAAGATGTCAATAAAAGAAATGTGTTTGGTGTAGTATATATTGGAGATCTCTATATTAATTTCTGAATTTTTTTGTAAATCAAACATGTCCAAAAGATAAAGTATGCTTTAAAAAATACACTGTCTGATCAGAATAAAATTTTAAATAACAACATATTGAAATTTTATTTTTTTGCAAAGTAAAGCCACAAAATGGTGATTACTATTATTAGTATCTGCCACCTCTTCAATGATGAGGATGAATGTTCCAAACACTAGCAGCCTGAGATCCTCCTAACCTTCTGCATTCAGGGAAAACTTAACTGAAAATATTCAGAAACTATATCACCACAGTATAACAGAACAGGTATCCTTTTCCAGCTGTGTTTTCTAGGATATGATTCTTCCTGTTCGGGGTTGTTTTGAATGTACTTTCATCATCACAATCTGTTAAAAATGAAGCTACCAAAGAGAAAATCAAGGTCCAGGAAGAGCACTTTAGTTTAAGGCTGAAATGTAGACTATTTTGTAAAATCAAAAGGAGATTCACTGATGCAGACTCATTTAATCTAAAACAACTTATATATAAGTTCATAAGCCTTAAAACGAGCAGACATCCTAGACAGTGTATAACAAGAATAATATGAAATGCCCAAAAGAGCATCTATACTGTGCATAGCATCCATTTAACCATTCTGAATAAAGGTTTTATCCAGGGTTCCCCTGACAGCAAGGCTTCCAAATTGAAATCTGAATCCATGATGTATTCTTTAAAATTCACAGTAAAATACATACAATATTTGCATTATTCTTATTATAGTGACAATCAGTTTCAACAAATATTTCTCCCTATCATAAAGTTTGAGTTTAAGAATCCTTTTGTATATCATTACCTACCAATAACTTAGATTCAATGAACTCTGATTATTAGGCTCAAATTTCTGAAGTTCAAAATAAGTTAAATCATATATATGAAACTTCCTCACAGAAGGCTGTGTTAATAAGGTTTATTTGTGAGTTGACATTCTACAAGATAAACCATGCATGCCAATTTTCAATTTCTGGAAACAAGTTGGAGCAGCTTCAGTCTTATAGGAATATATTCTAAGAAAAACATTATTGAGTTTTAGTAAAGAATCAGTTATAAAAATTTTATGTCAGGTACTCTGCTAGATATGATAAAGTCCACAAAGCAGTACATCATTTCAAAAAGTCAATTTACATTTTGGTAAAATGAGACCACAAACTTCTTCTGGGTTAATTAAGTTATTTAAAACTCTAGCCTGACCAGGCAGTGGTGAAGTGGATAGAGCATCAAACTGGGACACAGATGACCCAGGTTCAAAACTCCAAGGTCACCGACTTGAGCATGGGATCATCTGGCTTGAGTACAAGCTCACCAGCTAGAGCACATGGTCAATGACTTGAGTGTGGGATTACAGACATGACCCCTTGGTTGCTGGCTTGACACAAGGTCAGTGGCTTGAGCAAGCCATCACTCACTCTGCTGTAGCTCCCTAGTCAAGGTACAAATGAGAAAGTAATCAGTGAACAAGCAATCAATGAACAACTAAGATGCCACAATTGATGTTTCTCATCTTTCTCCTTTCCTGTCTGTCACTCTCTCTGACTCTCTCTTTGTCTCTGTTAAAAAACAAACAAACAAAAAAACCTCTAGACAAATTTTTCCACAATATTGTTATGTATGGTGGTTGTGAGCTTAAGAACTGCAACAAGAACCTACTGCTCCCATAACACAGTTTAGCATTGCCAAAAGGTATAGCATGGCTTTGTGAAAGAAACAGACCTAGTATTCAACTTAAACAAGTAAGAATGTGACTGCCCCTTGGACATGAGAGCAATTCATTCTCAATCCATAATTATAGATGGTGGTTCTTAAAATTATAATGAAAGAGATATCCTCAAGAGCACAGTAAGGGGTAAAGACAGATCTAGAATGATACAGGTGGGCCCATCTTCATGGGCTTGAGACCCATGTAGTTCTGCAAAGCATCATGTTTGGAAGGGTCTCCCAATTAATTTAATGTTCTGTGGTCATCATCTTAAAATCCTTAATAATGATTGATCAAGAAACATCACAGTTCTATTTTGGCTTTGCCCAGAAAATTTCATATCTGATCTTGCCTCATTGGCATGAATTCATATAAGGTCCAGGCAGAAGCATGAACTGCAAGAAACAGAAATATGGTAGTGGAGAGTCCTTTGAGATACTAAAAATGGGAAGACCAAGGTCTGCTATGTACTTGAGTGACTGGGAGATAGTACATGCTCAAGGACACAAGAGAAAAGAAGAGGTCTTTGTGGTCTAAAGTAGCTAAAAAAAAAAAAAAAGCTTCATGGAAAGAGCACTAGCTGCACTAAATAAAACTAATATTAGCTAGGAATTTATATTATTGACTAGGCCCAGCATTATTATAATTACTTTGCATACATTAAGTCATTACCTCATTTTGATTACCAATGAGGCAACTGGAGTATAAAAGATTCAATAATTTGGTTAAGGTCCCACAATTAACCCAGGCAGCTTAGCTCCAAAGCCCATGTTCTTTTACTTTTTAATTATTAAAATTATTTTAAAAATTAAATTTAACAGGGTGACATTGATCAATAAGGGAACGTAAGTTTCAGGTGAACATTTCTATAGCATTTGAACTATTGATTATTTTGTAGTCCATGCTCTTAACACTGCAGAGGACTTAAGAATTTGAATAATTACAAATAGCTCATTTGCCCGAATCATCATGATGCATATTTGATTCATTATCTCTTTTAATTGAGGTAACTAATGGAGATAAAGAATGATTATATTTTATAATAATGTAAAAATGATGGCAAAAGTTTATGCTTTTCTCAGCCCTTTACCATATATTCTGTCAGTTAGAGCTAACTCTTCTTTCTCTTGGTAAAATGGTCTTTTAATTTAAGTAATTTGTCTTATTTATTCTTTTCAAGAATATAGTAACTAGTATACATGTCCATTAGATATATGCTGAATAAATAAACAAACAAACAAACAAATGAACAAATAAACAAGTGAGAGTAATTACCTAAGAGTTAACTGTAAGAACCAGATAAAAAGCATAATATAATATAAAGTTTTGATGAGAGAACACTTATTAATGTAAATATTTATGTGATATTTTTTTCTGTATCATGAGATAAAATTTCCTGTATCATGACATTGTAATCATAAGACAGTTGATCCTACCTTGTTAGTATCATCAAGTGGCTGGTTGCTGGAAGTTTCTTTTTGGATTATATTCATAAAATCAGTATGAAACTTCTTTGCATTCAGAAAAATAAGTGGGTTGTTTATTGAGATAATTTTTATCAGCTGCAGGATTTCCTTTTGGAGGAGAAAAGGATTTAGCTTCAGAGTCCTGAATAGAAAATAAATAACTCTATCCAATAAATCTCAGTCTTACAATTCCTAATGTCACTCAATCATAAAAGCAATCTCTTAGCATTTTCATTATTAAAATTGATTTGAAAAATTTAACACACTATCATGTTTCTTAAGGAAAATAAGTACTTTCTCATCACAAAAAAAGCATTAATAACCATGAGATGAGTCTGAAGTTTTTCAGAAAACCGCTCTTATTCTTACTTACTGGGTTTTAGGGATACAACAGTCTAGAATATCCAAGGAATATGAAAAAATGTTTATCCTTCCAAAAGTATCTCTTCCACTCAATCTAAATTCAAAAACTAATTTACCTAAAATAAGTATTTTAAAAAACAAAAATATATCCTAAAGTTTCAAACTCTCAGTCATTTACGTTATAATGATATACCTTTCCTTTGGCTGGCATATTACTTAAAAGTCACTGGTAGTTTTAATTGAGAAAAATAAATCTAGAAGTTGTACCAGATATCTAATTGCACTTTTGGAGGCCTAGGATCTGGATTGCTAAGATGTAAGGCATGCAGAAAAAGAGAAGAAAAAGTTGCACTATGAAAAGTATCTATATACTTTGACCATTTGCCCAGGTCTTCCTGGCAACACTAGATGGTATGCCACTAAATTGCCTTTTCCATGACCTTTGGGGCAGGGGTCAGACTTAGAAATTGACAGGATAGTATCTTATATGAAATGATAACTCCTTACCAGCTAAATAAAGCATTATTCTTTCAAGCTTAAGTATTTAATATAAAAGACACAGAAAATAGTGAAGCATCCAGTTAGTGAAAGAAAGATAAAAAATAAAATATTAGGTACATGAATTTGGACAATAAATTCAACCTTTTTCAATATTTTTAAAATTAGGTAAATATTTTAACCAGATTTGCTCATTAAGTTTCTATATCTATACAACTGATTATACTCTAAGAAGTGAAGAGATTTGTTACAAATAACTCAAGAAAACCAAAAGTATTAAGTTACCAAACCATCTTATCAAGAGTTAATCTCTTAGCCCTGGCCAGTTGGCTCAGCGGTAGAGCGTCGGCCTGGCGTGCAGAAGTCCCAGGTTCGATTCCCGGCCAGGGCACACAGGAGAAGCACCCATCTGCTTCTCCACCCCTCCCCCTTTCCTTCCTCTCTGTCTCTCTCTTCCCCTCCTGCAGCCGAGGCTCCATTGGAGCAAAGATGGCCCGGGTGCTGGGGATGGCTCTGTGGCCTCTGCCTCAGGCACTAGAAAGGCTCTGGATGCAACAGAGCAACGCCCCAGAGGAGCACAGCATCGCCCCCTGGTGGGCATGCCGGGTGGATCCCGGTCGGGCGCATGCGGAAGTCTGTCTGACTGCCTCCCTGTTTCCAGCTTCGGAAAAATGAAAAAAAAAGTTAATCTCTTGCAAACCAAAACTAAAACAATTCTTGGACCTGTCATATTGAGTTATTACAAAATTCTACATTTTAGATTCACCCACTAATCACACCACATGATTGTGCCATATATTATTTTAAGTTCACATTTTTAAAAGATAGATATTTGTCAAAGAATAAAGATTCAAATTGTGCCAGAAAATAAATTCTCAATGGGGTTGAATTCACTGAGTAGAAAGAGGTCTTCCAAATTAAGAATTAGTGTTTCCTATGAAAAAGGCATAGAAAAATTGATAAATGGAAGAAAGGAATGGTAGACTACCAACAACCTAAATTTAACTTATCTTAAAATTCTACCCAACAGTTCATATGTAAATCATGCTCTCTTAGATTTGTTCCTTCTTATATTTAATACAAACATGAAATAACTACTGAGGTGTAATGTTTTAATAAATCTAAGATTTTCAAGTGATACAGTTATTACTCAGATGTATGACTGGACTATAACAAATCAAAGTTTAAAGACATGGAGAAATTTTATGCAATTTTATCTTCTTACAAATCTTTTTATTCATTTCTTATGTGTTTGGCAAGAGGAGGTAAAGATTCAGTAGAATTTAGTAACCAGTAATCTCTAAGCTGAAAAACAATCAAAGTCCCATTCTGTTTCAAAGCTAAAAGTTTCAGAGATAATGTATACAGCTATATGTGTGGGATAGATACATAGAGAACTTGAGGGGCCCAAAAGTCAGTCTGGGACTTTGCACAAGCACTACGTTCCCACAAAAAAATATAAAGAAAAAGAATAGATAGATAAGACAGAAAAGAAAGGTGGCAACTGGTGGAACACTTAGCACTGGTATACTCTTAAAGGCTCTGAACCAAAATAGATTTCTGTGAAGTAGGTATATCTTTCTATAGTTATTAAAAATAAGTCATTCCCCTGGGTGTCCCAGAAGAACTCCTGGTGCTCCTTCTTACTTTCAGTCTACAGAAATATCCTGACATTGATGGAAAGACATTTCTCTCTATTTGAGGATAATCATTTGGTACTAGACTAAGAAAAAAAATAAAGAAAAAATAAAAAAGTTTAGCCAAACATTATAAAACAGGTTCAAAGTGAGGCCAATTGACAAAAAAAAATCCAAGACAATATTTTATTTCTCACTTTAAATTTGTTCAGGCCATCTCTCAGAATAAAAACCTAAAACAAAAACAAATTTGATTTACTAATCATGTTCAGGATAAGACAAATAAATTATTTTATTAAAAAGGTATACAGTGTGCAAGAAACTGATTCTATTGGCATTTATATCATTAAAATTAATTAACATGTGCTAATAATACAGTCTCATTTTGTGTATTAAAAAATAAATACCATAATTTGAGTTTGTTTTATTCCCTATCTTACTTCATTCATCATTTAATTTGTAATATCTTATTAGTTTAATATGAGTGTTTTATGGAATTTAGCAATGAAAAAGAGGTTTCCAAATGCATGAATTGGTCTTGGCTATGATTCCACCATGGACTGTAGTTCTATGAGCAATGTTATTGTCTTATCTGAATGCTAATACAAGTTTTGTGTTGTAGCTGTACTATTGATTAGTTGCCTACTGACTGCCATATATATGGGGTCACATGTATACAATTTAAAGTTCAAACTATTAAAAGTGAAATTATAATGTTTTTAAATATCATGTTATCTGCTTCTAATGGTATCTTAAACTACCTGAATCACAAAAAAAGTTAATGATTGCACAAAGAAAAAAATTAAACTTACTCCATTCATTTCCATCTTCACTTTAAATTCCATTTCTTCCATAATGTTTATATTCAGTGTTTTTGCTCTAGAATGAAAACAGATGGAAAATAAAATGTCATTTCCTAATAACTATATTAACCATGAAGAAGTAAAACAGATGTGTTAATAAGAGCATATCTAAAATGGTTTAGATTATATATCCCATCTGTTAATAAAGCACTGATAAGTCTGTGTTTCTCTAAGATCATCAGAAATAAAGTGTAACAACAAAGACATCTAAGTAGTGAATTAAAAATACAATTTACCTAATCCTGGCTCCAAGCTACCATGTCAAGCTACAAGAGGTGAAATGATAAATAAAAAATATAAAGAAAGTTAAAGAGCTTATAGAATTTGAGAAAATTGTGTTTTAGAGTAAAGAAAGTAAGGAAAGAATGCCTTTTATTTCTTCTTCTTGTCTGATTACTGTGGCTAGGACTTCCAGGACTACGTTGAATAAGAGTGGTGAAAGGGGGCACCCCTGCCTTGTTCCTGATCTTAAGGGGATTGCTTTTCATTTTTGCCCATTGAGTATGATGTTGGCTGTGGGTTTGTCATAGATGGCTTTTATCATGTTGAGGTATGTTCCCTGTATTCGACTTTGCTGAGAGTTTTGATCATGAATGGGTGCTGGATTTTATCAAATGCTTTTTCTGCATCTATTAAAATTATCATGTGGTTTTTCTCCTTCTTTTTGTTTATGTGATGAATCACATTGATTGATTTACGAATATTATACCAGCCTTTCCTCCCCAGAATAAATCCCACTTGATCATGGTATATGATTTTTTCCATATATTGTTGGAAAGGAAGAAGTCAAAATATCATTATTTGCAGATGATATGATATTGTAAATAGAAAAACCTAAAGTCTCAGTCAAAAAACTACTGGACCTGATAAATGAATTCAGCAAAGTGGCAGGATATAAAATTAATACTCAGAAATCAGAGGCATTTTTATACGCTAACAATGAACAGTCAGAAAGAGAAATTAAGAAAACAATCCCCTTCACTATTACAACCAAAAAAATAAAGTACCTAGGAATAAATTTAACCAAGGAGACTAAGGACTTGTACTTGGAAAATTATAAAACATTGATAAAAGAAATCAAGGAAGATACAAACAAGTAGAAGCATATACCGTGCTCATGGTTAGGAAGAATAAACATCATTAAAATGTCTATATCACCCAAAGCAATCTATAAATTCAATGCAATACCAATTAAAATACCAATGACATACTTCAAAGATATAGATCACATATTCCAAAAATTTATATGGAACCAAAAAAGAAAACAAATAGCCTCAGCAATCTTAAAAAAGAAGAATAAAGTGGGAGGTATCATACTTCCTGATATCAAGTTATACTACAAGGCCATTGTACTCAAAACAGCCTGGTACTGGCATAGGAACAGGCATATAGATCAGTGGAATAGAACAGAGAACCCAGAAATAAACCCACAGCTCTATGGACAACTGATATTTGACAAAGGAGGTAAGGAAATACAATGGAGTAAAGACAGCCTCTTTAATAAATGGTGTTGGGAAAATTGGACAGCTACCTGAAAAAAAATGAAACTGAGCCACCAACTTACACCATTCACAACAATAAACTCAAAATGGATAAAAGACTTAAATGTAAGCTCTGAAACCATAAGCATCTTAGAAGAAAACATAGGCAGTAAGCTCTCCAACATCGCTTGGAGCAATGTATTTGCTGATTTATCTCTACGGGACGTGAAATAAAAGAATAAACAAGTGGGACTATATCAAACTAAAAAGCTTTTGTACAACTAAAGACAATAAGAACAGAATAAAAAGACAAACTATACAATGGGAGAACATATTTGACAATACATCTAATAAGGGGTTAATAACCAAAATTTAATAACTTTTAATAACTTTTGGTTAATAACCAAAAGTTCTTTACTTGTAAATCTCAACACCAAAAAGACAAACCATCCAATAAAACAATGGGAAAAAGAAATGAATAGAAACTTCTCCAAAGAAGACATACAGATAGCCAATAGGCATATGAAAAAATGCTCAACATCATTAATCATTAGAGAAATGCAAATTAAAACCACAATGAGATATCACTTCACACTAGTCAGAATGGCGCTCATCAACAAAACAACACAGAATAAGTGCTGGCGAGGATGTGGAGAAAAGGGAACCCTCCTGCACTGCTGGTGGGAATGCAGACTGGTGCAGCCTCTGTGGAAAACAATATGGAGATTCTTCATTAAATTGAAAATCAAACTGCCTTTTACCCAGCTATCTCACTTTTAGGAATATACCCCAAGAACACCATAGACCTGCTCCAAAAGGAGAAATGCACCCCCATGTTTGTGGCAGCATTGTTCACAATAGTGAAGATCTGGAACAGCCCAAATGTACGTCAGAGGATGAGTGGATTAAAAAACTTTGGTACATATATACTATGGAATACTACTCAGCCATAAGAAATGATGACATCGGATCATTTATAATAACATGGATGGACCTTGATAACATTACACGGAGTGAAATAAGTAAATCAGAAAAAACTAAGAACTATATGAATCCATACATAGATAGGTCATAAAAATGAGACGCAGAGACATGGACAAGAATGTGATGGTAATGGGGGGTGTAGGGTGGGAGGTGGGGCAAAGAAGTAGAGAGGGTATGGGGGGAAGGGAAGGGGCACAAAGAAAACCAGATAGAAGGTGATGGAAGACAATTTGACTTTGGGTGAGGGGTATAAGCATAATCAAATGTCAAAATAATCTGGAGATGTTTTCTCTGAACATATGTACCCTGATTTATCACTGTCACTGCATTAAATTTAATTTTAAAAAAAGAAAGTAAGGAAAGAATCAATGAAAAGATTAAACCAGACAATAATGAATCTACATAGATATAACATATAAAGACATAATTTATGGAGATAAAAAATTAAAATTTTTTAAAAACATTATTTCAGGAATGTAAGATGGCAACACACAATGAAAATCACACTTACTCCTCCCAGAACCAAACTGTAATTATAACTAAATTATACAAAAATCAACCTAAATAACTAACTAAAGACTAGCTGAACAGAAGTTTTATAACCAAAGATTTACAGAAGCCACACCAGGACTCGTAGGAAGGGTACATATGTGAAAAAGTCAGGACCCACACCCACATGTGGTGGTTAAGAATTCAGAGGCTATCTCAGCTGCAAAGGTACATCTGGAATCAGAAAACCTAAATAGACCAATATGTAAGCAAATCAAAGGAGCTAAAAAAAAAAAAAAACGACAACAACAACAACAAAAAACCTCCCTACAGGTGAAAGTCTGGTACTGGATGAAATCACCCATAAATTTTACCAAACAATCAAAGAACTAATACTTGCCCTTATCCTATTCCAAAAAATACAAAAGAAAGGAAGACCCCCAAGCTTATTTTACAAGGCCAACATTTTCCTAATTCTTGAAACAAATAAAGACACTACAAAGAAAATTATAGGCCAATATCCCCGATGAGCAAAGATGCAGAAATACTCAACAAAATTTTAGCAAAAAAAGTTCAGCAAATACATTAAAAAGATCATACACCATGAACAAGTTGGGATTTATTCCTGGGATTCAAGAATGGCTTAAAATTCCCAAATCAATGACATGATACACCATATAAAAAGAAGATGGATAAGGCCCTGGCCGGTTGGCTCAGCAGTAAAATGTCGGCCCAGCGTGTGGAAGTCCCAGGTTTGATTCCTGGCCAGGGCACACAGAAGAAGTGCCCATCTGCTTCTCCACCCTTCCCCCTCTCCTTTCTCTCGGTCTCTCTCTTCCCCTTCCACAGTCAAGGCTCCACTGGAGCAAAGTTGTCCAGGGCACTGAGGATGGCTCCATGGCTTCCACCTCAGGTGCTGGAATGGTTTTGGTTGCAGCGGAGCAATGCCCCAGATAGGATGAACATCGACCCCTTGTGGGCATGCCAGGTGGATCCCAGTCAGGTGTATATGGGAGTCTGTCTGTCTGCCGCCACCCCTGCCACCTCTCACTTAGCAAAAATTTTAAAAAGAATGTCTAAAAATTATATGGTTATCTCAATAGATGCAGACAAAGCATTTGACAAAATCCAAGAAATTTATAATTAAAAAAAAAAAAAAACCTCTTTACAAAGTGAGATTCAAGTGAACACATCTCAACAAAATAAAAGCCATATATGACAAACCCACATGTAACATCATACTTAATGGGATGAAACTAAAAACATTTTTTAAAGATCAGGAATAAGATTGGAATGTTCACTTTTACCACTTTTATTCACCATTGTATGAGGAATCTGAGTCACAGCAATCAGACCAGAAGAAGAAATAAAAGACACACAAATTGAAGAGGAAGAAGTAAAACTGTCATTATTTGCAGATGATATGATACTTATATGAAGAACCCTTAAGATTTCAACAAATAACTGATAGATCTGATAAATAAATTCAGTTGTAGGATACTAATAAATATCCAGAAATAAGTTACACTTATATGTACCAATAATAAACTGTCAGAGAATTTTTACAAAAAACAATCCTATTGTAGGAATCAAAATAAAGTAAAATACCTAAGAATAAATATAACCAAGGAGAAAAAAAAACTGTACTCTAAAAATTATGACACTGAATAAAGAAATCAAAGAAGATACAAATAAATGGAAGCATATACTGTACTCATAGATAGCAAGCATTAACATCATTAAAATGTCCATAGTATCACCCTGGCTGGTTGGCTCAGTGGGTAGAGCGTCGGCCTGGAGTGCAGGAGTCCTGGGTTTGATTCCCGGCCAGGGCACACAGGAGAAGCGCCCATCTGCTTCGCCACCCCTCCCCCTCTCCTTCCTCTCTGTCTCTCTTTTCCTCTCCCGCAGCCAAGGCTCCATTCGAGCAAAGTTGGCCCGGGTGCTGAGGATGGCTCTGTGGCCTCTGCCTCAGGCGCTAGAATGGCTCTGGTTGCAACAGAGCGAAGTCCCAGATGGGCAGAGCATCGCCCCCTGGTGGGTGTGCCAGGTGGATCCCGGCCGGGCGCATGCAGGAGTCTGTCTGACTGCCTCCCCGTTTCCAACTTCAGAAAAATACAAAAATAATAATAATAATAAAATAAAATGTCCACAGTATCTAAAGCCATTTATAGATTCAAAACAATTCCTATCAAAATACCAATGGTGTTTTTCACAGAACTACAGCAAATAATCCCAAATTTTGTATGGAAACACAAAAGACCCTAAGAAGCCACAGCAATCTTGAGAAAGAAGAACCAAGATGAAGGTATCACACTAATATCAAACTATCCTACAAAGCTATAGTAATCAATGCAGTATCATACTGGCATAAATACGGACATATAGATGAATAGAACAGAATAGAGAGCCCTGATATCCCCATGCTTATATGGTTAATATATGACAAAGAAAGCAAGAACATACAATAGAGTAAAGAGAGTATATTCAATAAATGCTGTTTAAAAAGTAGGATAGGTACATGCAAAAAATAAAACTAGACTACCTTTTTACACCATATACAGAATAAACTGTAAATGAATCAAACAATTGAATGTAAAACTTGAAACCATAAAACTCCTAGAAGAAAATATAAGCAGTAATATCTGATATTCTCTTTGCTATATATTTTTAAATATATCTCCTCAGCAAGGGAAACAAAAGGAAAAATAAACAAATGGTACTACATCACACTAAAAAAGACACAGCAAAGGAAATCATCAATAAAACAAAACAAAAAAACCCTAATGAATGGGAAAACATATTTTTCCAATAATACATCCAATGAAGGGTATAAAGAACTCATCCAACTCAACACACAGCAAAAAATAAAAACAAAACCTTCTTTAAAAATCAATGACATGATACACCTATTCAGGGATGAGGACCTGAATAGATTTTTTTCAAAAAAGGACATACAGATGACCAACAGACATATGAATAGGTGCTCATTGTTATTAATCATTAAAAATATACAAAATAGAAACACAATAAAATACCAACTTCTACCTGTCAGAATGGCTATCATCAATAAATCAACAAAGCACAAGTGTTGGCAAGAATGTAAAGAAAAGGTAACACTCATTCAGTGTTGGTGAGAATGTAGGTTCATGGAACCACTATGGAAAACTATATGTAGGCTTCTTTAAAAAAAAAAAATAAAAAATGAAACTGACTTATAACCCAACAATTCCACTTCTGTGAATTTATTTGAAGAAACCCAAAGGAGTAATTCAAAAGGATGTAAATACCCTTATGCTCATTGCAATGTAACTTAAAAAAGCAACCCAACTAGCCATCAATAAATTAGTGGATATAAATGCCGTAATCCATATATATATATATACACAATAGAATATTACTTGGCCATTAAACAGAATAAAAATTTACCATTTGCAACAGCATGTATGGACTTAGAGCATATCAAACTAAGAGAAATATGTTAGAGAAATACAAATACCATATGAGTTCACTTATATGTGGAATTAAAAAAAAATAAGCAAACAAAACAGAAACAGACTCAGAGCACATAGGTAGTAAAATATAGAGGACAGACTGATGATTGCCAGTAGGAAGTGGGGGGAGTGGGTTTAAGGGACTGAGTGAAAAATGTAAAAGGATTAAGAAGTACAGATTGAGAGTTACAGAATAGTCATGGAGATATAAAACACAGCATAGGGAATAAAGTCAATAATTTATAATAACTATGTATGGTGCCAGGTGGGTGCTGAAAATATTATTAAATGTAAAATGAAATAAAAAAATTAGAAAGAAATATATTATTTCAAAAGAATTTCAGGGGAAGAATAAGAAGTAAAACCATTGTCAGATGAAGAACAGAAAAAGAACTGCAACAATGCCCGGTAAAGAGACAAAAAAGAGAGAATATGTTCTTCAATAAGTTATCTTGAGAAAAGTACATAAATGGATTAATATGACGTCTAAAAAATTTAAATTTGTTAAAGTTATTTAATTTTCTAAATAACTGTTATATGGCTTTTGTTTCATTGTATACTATATATTTCTTCACTTAATTAAAAATAGCTCTGTGATACAGTGTATGTCAGTGGGATTACTTTATTTACTTTAATAATTTTCTACCATTTTTATATTCTTACTGTTTTATTTTTCTGTTAATTTTATTTTCTTTTAACTGTTTTTGACTTACTTGTTTATTATTTATTTTACTTAATTTATTAAAGTACCATTGCTTAATAAAACCATACTGGTTTCAAGTGTACAACTCTAAAAAACATCATCTGCATATTGCATCATGCATTCACCACTCAAATTGAAGTCTCTTTTTGTCCCTATTTATCCCAGCTTTGCCCACTTCCACCTCCCCCCATCACCCATATATACATATTTTTTGTTTAATCTCTTCACCTCTTTTCACCCAGCCCCAAACATTCACCCCAACAGCTGTCAATCTGTTCTATGCATATACGCTTCTGTTTTTATTTTGATTATTCATTTATCTTGTTCATTAGATTCAACATATCAGTAAGATCTTATGGTATTTGTCTTTCCCTGACTAGCTTATTTTAGTCAGTATAATAATCTCCAGGTACATTCTTGCTATTGCAACTGGTAAGATTTTCTTCTTTTTTATGGCTGAGTAGTATTCCACTGTGAAAATATACCACAGCCTTTTTATATACATATCTCCTGCTAGGCACTCAAGCTGATTCCAGAGTTTGGGTATTAAAAATAATGCTGCAATAAGGACAGGAGTGCATATATTATTTCAAATTAGAGTTTAAAGTTTCTTTAGGTATATTCCCAGAAGTGGGATCATTGGGTCAAAAGATTTTATGTATTCTATTTTATAGGGCTGACAAAAAATTGCTCTTTTTTTTCCTGTGTGTGTGTGTGATAGAGACAGAGAGAGACATACAGAGGGACAGATAGGGACAGACAGACAGGAAGGGAGAGAGATGAGGAGCATCAATACTTTGTTGCAGCACTTTAGTTGTTCATTGAATGCTTTCTCATATGTGCCTTGACCAGCGGGCTACAGCAGACTGAGTGACCCCTTGCTCAATCCAGCAGCCTTGGGCTCAAATTGGTGAGCCTTGTTCAAACCAAGTGAGCCTGCAGTCAAGCTGGCAACTTCAGGGTTTCGAACCTGGGCCCTTCATGTCCCAGTCCAATGCTCTATCCATTGTGCCACTGCTTGGTCAGGTCAAAATATTACTCTTAATTAAGAACAAAATTGTTATATACTATATGTAAATAAAACTTTTTCATTTTTCTCCAATTTTCTGATACCAAATAAAACATGACATTGTAGTACTATATAGTCCTCAGAAATAAAAGTAACTGGTGATACTATATATGTTACTGCTGTGTCATCATAAACAGACTTAAGATCTTACCTTGGGAAGCGACCAATCACAATAGCTATGGTACAGACAACACCAAACAGCAGTCCCACATTGGCACCAAAACATATTGTGAATACATATGTACTGACCCATATACCCTGAAAGAAAAACAAAGAAAAAAGATATTGGTCTTTTGGTATTTTCATCTTTTTTATGATTGTTAAATGTCTTAGAATTTCATCCTAAAACATTCCCGTAACAAATATCTCAGAAACAATATATTACTTATTTTGTGATAAGCAGGAGTGCGTAACAGAGAAACAAATCCTGACCCCATTAGACTCTCAGGAGCAGAGGTGAGGAAAAGGCACATTATTTTATTCCTAGACACTGAGAATATTTATTTCCATTCCCAAAAACACCTTATTAAGATCTGTGAATAGTTGGTTAAATTTGTACGGTTTAAAAGCATGCCATAATTTCACATTGTTTTCTCATTTAATGTAATGTTATTATAAACATTGCTTTGCAACTTATTTGTAATTACCAATAATATTCTGTTTTGTAAGACTGCTGTAAAAAGAACTAATGTAGTTTATTGCTATGCAAGACTCAAACCCTAATGTTAAAATAACTGACTATAACGACATGACCAAAGTCAATCTTAGATCAAACACCCCAAAAATCATAATTACTTACTTTTAAGGGGTCATTTTTTTTATAAAACTGTGAAAACTAAAATATCAGGGCCAACTCAGTTCTTAGGAATATTTTAGATGGTTGCAATAGATTGCAATAAAATTCTATTTTTTCTTTAGTTGTAATTTTAAAATTATTGCAGTTTTGTCCACCACCTAAAATCAATATTTGTAAAAGGATTGGCATTTCTAAGTTTATTTCTGGCAAAGAGAATGAATTTAAAAGCAAAATAATTTATGGAATTTACTTGGTTATAGTTTATAAACACAAAATCCTGCATTTATCAAATAGTAAACCAACAACATTTTTTTAAGTTATAGGAGGGGAGATAGTGAGACAGACTCCTGCATATGCCTGGACAGGGATCTACCCACCAACCTCCATCTTGGATTGACACTTGAATCAACCGAGCTATCCTCAGTGCCTGAGGCTGACGTTGGGACAAACTGACCTATTCTCAGTACCTGGGTTGACACTCAAATCAGTTTGGCCACTGGCTGCGGAAGGCAAAAAGGAAGGGAATAGGGAGGGAGGAGGAGAGAAGCAGATGGTCTCTTCTTTTGTGTGTCTTGACCAGGAATTGAACCTGGGACATTCATACACTGGGCTGAAATTCCATGTACTGAGCCACTGGCCAGGGCCCCAGAAACATCTTTAAACTTTCTTTTTCCTCAGATTAGTTGCATCACTTTACCTATGCATACAATTCTAAGTTAACATCTTTCTATTTCAATAGCTATTATATATAGTCACTTTAAAATATCTTTAACAAATAATTCAATTCCATACGCAAATGAAAGAATTAGAAAATTCATTCTAATATGAAAATACCACAAAATTTTTGTGGGAAAGGGTTTCACCTACATTAAAATTTTTTTCTAAAGGGTATTTTTATTTTTACTTGAAATGTTTTTCCTTTGAATTGTTTATCTTCACTGAGCATTAGTGGTTTCTGAATGATGGCCTATTTTGAAAAACTAAGCCTTGGAAACAAATACAGGAATTTTTATCTGTGAAATTCCTTTTGATAAATACCACACCAAAAAAAACTGTTAGAAATAATAAACAAATACAGTAAAGTCACATAATACAAATTTAATACGCAAACATTTACTGCTATCCTATACACCAACAATGAAATCTCAGACGTAAAAAAAAATTTATCTTACAATTGCAACAAAAAATAAAATGCCTAGGAGTAACCATAACAAAAGATGTGAAAAACCTATATACCAAAAATTATAAAGCATTATTAAAAAAAATTGAAAAGACAATAAAATGGAAAGATATTTTATGTTTATGGACTGGAAGAATCAACAGAGTTAAAATGACCATATCACTCAAAGCAATATAATGATTTAATGCCCTCCCATTATAATCCCAATGTCATTTTTTAAAGAAATTGAACAAATACTCATCAGATTTGTATGGAACCACTAAAACCTTTCAATAACAAAAGCTATCCTGAGAATAAAGAACAAAGCTAAAGGTATTAGACTATCTTACTTCAAATTACACTAGAGAGCCATGATAATCAATAATCAATAGAACATAATGCTGGCAGAAAAATGGACACAGAGACCAATGGAACAGAATTGAGAGCCCAGAATTAAAACTACATGTATATGTGCAAATAATTTTTGACAAAGAAGCCAAAAAACACACAATGAAGAGTAGAAATTCTGTTAAATAAGTGATACTGGAAAACTGGAAAGTCAAATGCAAAAGAATAAAGTTGACTACAACTTGGTTCCATATACAAAAACTAATTTAAAATGGATCAAAAACCTAAATATAAGACCTGAAAAATAAATTACATAAAAGAAAACATAGGTACTAAACTTATGGACCTTGAATGCAGAAAACATTTTATGAATTTGACCTCAAGGCAAAGGAAGTAAAGGCAAAAATCAATAAATGGGACTATATCAAACTAAAAAGCTTCTGCACAGCAAAATAAACCATCAACAAAACAAAAAGAAAGCTAACCAAATGGGGAATTGATACTTGAAAACAACGGCTCCAACAAGGGGTTAATATCCAAAATATTTTAAAAACTCATAAAATTCACCAACAAACAAATAATCCAATTAAAAAATGAGACAAGACTTGAAAGACACTTCACCCATGAAGACATACAAATAGCAAACAGATATTTGAAAATATGCTCTTCACTAACTATTAGAGAATTGCAAATCAAAGCTACAATGAGATACCATCTCATATCTGTTAGGTTGGCTATTATCAACAGGACAAGTAATAATAAGTGTTGGAGAAATTATAGAGAAAAAGAAACCTTCATTCACTTTTGGTGGGAAAGTATATTGGTACAGTCACGACTGAAAACAGTATGGTAGTTTCTCAAGAAATTAAGAATAAAATGATCATATGATCAAAAACTCAAAAATGTTGTTTGCAGAGACATATGCACCCTCATGTTCATCGCAGCATTATTCATGGTGGCCAAAACATGGAAACAATCAAAGAGTTTTTTGACAGAGTATTAAATAAATATGTGATACATATATACAGGCATTCTCTGGTGTATAAATGAGATAGGATTTTTAAGATTAAAAATGTATAATTGTTTATATACACAGAAAGGTAAAAATAAATATTATCTTAAGACAAGCATCTATATAAGTTGCACTTAATTTGTAAATATACCTCTTCCAAACTTCATACAAATTCAACTTAAAAACAAACCTATCTCATTTGTAACCTGGAGCCTGCCTATACAATGGAATACTATTCAGCCTTAAGAAAAGATGGGCCTGACCAGGTGGTGGCGCTGTGGATAGAGCATCAAACTGGGATGCGGAGGACCCATAATTTCTTGAAAGAAACCTCTTTGGACATCTCTCCCTTTCATGTGTGGTCATGTGCTACCTCTTAAGTAATTAATGAGTTCCTTAGAAATACTGTTATCATAAGGTTATCAAGTAGTAGTTTGTTAACTAAGTTTCCATTTTCTTATTTCTCTATTTCCATGTGCTACCTCACATATTTCATTTATTAAAAAGCCATGTTCCTTCCTTAGCCTGTCTAATTTTGGCCTCTTGGACTGCCTACAAAATACTATTCATTTAAGTATCAGTTCATATTTTAGCTCTGCTGTGAGAGTCTTTCATACTAACCAAGACAAAATTAAAGGCCCAACCTCTATTTTTCCCCAGCACAAAACTTCTACTTTTACTTCTAAATCATGTTGTAGTATGTCTTGTAGTGTTTCTATGTCTGCTTCCTACACAAATGTAAACATTTGGGGAGGACAGGCAACTATTCACCTTTTTATTACAACTATTCACCTTTTTATTACTCATGCACCCAACATTATATTTTAGTAGGAGCTCAGTAATATTTAGCCTTAGAAGAAGTATTATGAATGTAGGCACCAGCATGAAAAATTTCCTAGTCTCTCAGAGGAAAGAATCTGAAGAAGGGGGAATAAACAGATAACTGTATTTTAATGTGGTGAATGTCATAATAGAGGGTACTTGTGAAATATTTTACCCATGGTGCAGAAGGAAAGAATTCTGGATGCTCTTGCATAGATCTATTTTTCTAGAACAAGTATGTTAAACATTTCTTTTGGTAGAAACCACACTTCATCATTTTTTAGTGTTTCTTTAGTATAATTTAGTGTTTCTTTAGTATAATTTAGTCTTTTCCTAGAAATATTCTATTAACATAATGATCCTCTCACTATAACCTATTTGAAACATAATTCATGTGCTTTTTTTTGTATTCAGAATAAATATCATCACAGCCCTGGTGGGATAGCTCAGTTGGTTACAGCATCCTCCTGACATGCCAAAGTTGCAGGTTTAATCTCCAGTCATGGCACATAAAAAGCAAGCAATAAATGCATAAATAAGTAGAGCAACAAATTAATGTTTCTTCTCATGCTTTCTCTCCCTCTCTCTCTAAAAAATAAATAAATAAATAGAATGGATATGGTCACTATTAAAATTTTTACCTTATTTAATGTGGCATGTGTATCTTAGCAATTAATGCTCATTTTTCATCATGTTATAATTAGTTATAGTTTTATTATAGGTGTATATTTCCTTGATGATCTTCACTGCCAAAATTAATTCATAACAGAAATTAGAAATCCTCAATCCACTCGTTATTTAGCATTTCTTTAAAAATTATCACAGTCTCATTTCTCTTCCTTACTTTCTCTCTCTCTCTCTCTTTCTCTCTCTCTGTCAAAAAAAATCATCAAACAACACATCAATCAAAATTTGACAAAATTCCATGCCTTTTCTAATAAAAGCATTTTACATTTTAATATTTTTATTTAAATTTTAAAAAAATGGTAGTTTGTAAACCATATGTCTCAAATAACTAAAACTACTTTCTGAGAAGGAAACTATTAAAATTTATTTTGTTACATGTGTTTAAGTCAAAGATGAAAAAATTTAGGTTAAATTTCTACTTACCCAATCAATTTTATCCACATTCCAATATTTTTTTAAGTCCCGAAACTGTATGAGCATTCCCTTCAAACCCACGACAATAATACTTGCAAGAACACACTACAAATAAGAAATAGGTTGATGAAAAAGCAGAATAAATATTTTAATCAAAATTTAAAAGAACCAAGATGTTTTTATTTCTTTCTTTGTTTTTAAAGCATTTACTAGAAAAAAAGCAATCACCATTTAGGAAATTAACATAATATTTATTTTGTTCAGAACTAACTTATTATTGTATAGAAATATAATATCAATTCTAGAAAAATCAAAGGAAAAAATGTAATTCTAAAATATTAGAAAAAATAAAAAAGAAAAGTTATGAATGATAAAAGATTATAATGCTGATTTTCCTCTTAACTTCATAATAATGATTCACCACCATTTCTTTGTTGCTAAATTAAATGTATTTATATCATGTATGTCTTCATAATTGCCTTGAGTATCACTTATCTAGTTTCACCTAAAAATATAATGCTCTTGAAATATAAATTTGATTACTGAAAGATTCCCCAGTGGAAAAAATATAATCTTATTTTATAGCCGAAGAATTAGAACAAGGACTGAGACTCTCTGGTTCTCTGAAGACTAGAATTGTACATACATAACTTTGGTGCTTCAGGTTTACAAAAGGCAGGGTGAAACACTGGTATTGTTCTGAGTCACTTTGTATAAAGATGTGTTAAAGGTGGCAAAATGTATTTTGTTCCCTACTTTCTCGCCCAGAACATATTTTCTAACAGTACAAGTTATTATAAAATTTTTCCAAAGTCTCTTTCTTATTACATAGATTGCATAGTTCCACTCTCCAAATGAGCACAAACTAAATCTAGTTCCACTATGGCATTTTTATACAAGAACCTAAGAATCAGAGAACTCTTAATCCTCCCCCATTAAATGTGGTCTTTCCACCTCACCTCCATTCAACTATTACTTATGTCACATAAATGGAATATGGATCATTAATGCTTTTTAAAGTTTAAAAAATTTTAACATACAATGATTCTTATTAAAAATAAACTTAAAAAGTAGATAATAAAATAAGTATTACTGTACCATTGGCACCCAGTAAAGCAAAGGTCCTATTGTATAAATGACTGTCAGGACAAGAAAGGAAGATATGAGACAAGCCACCTGTAAAATACAAAACAGATTTAAAAAAAAAAAAAAAGCTTTGAATTATTTTTATTCCAAAGTTATGGGAGGGGGTATATTTCATAGTTCATCTTGATTAGGAAAAATAATATGTGGGCACATGATTATTAAATTACATAGACTGTCATTATCTATATCTTGCAGCTGAAAGAACCCAAATGTGACATCTGACAAACTGGTGCTGTCTAGTTAAGTCAGTGATGTCATAAAAGCAATTTAATGCAAAAGAAGAAGAGGGAGGAGAAAGAGGAGAAAGAAAGTAAAAGGAAGAAAGATATTATCAACTTTCATTACACATCACAGCAGCAATGTTTTTTTTTTGTTTGTTTGTTTAATGGTGAAACATTTCAATTAAAAATCCTTTAGCCTACTGTTACTCAGTTTGACTCCCTTTCTCACTTCCTAGGGAGTTGTGCCCGGGGTGGGGGTGGTGGTGGTAATAATTGAATATGCAACTTAAGGTATTTTTGTATTGATAATAAATTTTCTCTGAAGCATTTATTCTCTTGTTTGGAATTCTTTGTTAGAAATGGGTCTAGTATGAAGCAGTTACATGGAATTATAGGAGAAATCTCTTCAGTAAAAGAGACTAATTATATTAATCCTGAAAAGTTATTAGTATCATGTTCTAACCAATTTAACCTGCTGACAAAAAGCAATTCAAATAACTTAACTCTTAGTTATTCTCCTGTAGGCCCAGTATTCATGGCCATCATCACAGCCATTCATATGCACGTTCCCATGAGATTCGGGTAGATAGTAAATAAACAGTGGGCCATTCCTTTACTCTACTCTCATACTGGCCAATGAGCAAACACACAGGGCATTCTCCAGTTTTTCCTAGAATCAAAGGCCCCCACCAGTCTTAGTCACCTCTGGTTCCCCAACTGCATACGCCTCCCTTCTCCTCTCTGCACAAACTGGCTTCTCCTTCAGCACCCTGCCATTTTGGCTTCCTTCTTCCTTCCTCCTTCTTCTTTCTCCTAAAACTTCTTTGGTGCCAAAAAACTCTCCTCCAACAACATTAGCATAACAATGGCCTTCCTAAGCAGGAAGATAATTAGCAATTTCACAGACCAGAGCCATTTTTAACAATAAAAGTGAGCAAATTCAAAAATCATAATTTACAAATTCACTTGCCCAACATTTTCACTTAAGGAAAAACCTGATTTCACACAAGCAAATGCTTCTGATTTAAAAGAAACATTTGGAGCCTGGATGGTTGACTCAGTGGATACAGCGTCGGCCCAACATGTATACATCCCAGGTTCAATCCCTGGTCAAGGCACATGAGAAGTGACCATCTGTTTCTATTTCCCTCCCTCTCCCCCTTCTCTCCTTCTTCCTCTGTTGCAGCCAGTGGCTTGACTGGTTCAAGCACTGGCTGGGGTGCTTAGGATAGCTCAGTTGGTCTAAGTGTAGGCTTCAGGTGCTGAGGATAGCTTGGCTGATTCAAGCATCGGTCCCAGACAGTGATGGCTGGGTGGATCCTGGTCAAGACACATGCAGGAGTCTATCACTCTATCTCCCCTCCTCTCACTTAAAAAGAATTAAGAAACATTTAACCAAACTGTCAGCCTAATAGGAGAAAAGAGAACTTTCACAGGACCACAAAGATGCCTAGAATATGATTATGGAGAAATAAAAGGTTCTATTAGAATGGCTAACATTAAAAGTAAATATATAAATAAACAAATAACAAGTCAATATTAAGGACTGTCAAGGATTCAGGACAACTCTTGTTCTCAAACATGGCTATTGGGAATGTAATATGGTATTACTTTGTGGCTACTTTGAAAACAGTTTCTTAACATATATCCCAGAACTATTTAAGAGATATAATAATGTATGTTCATCTATATACTTATATGTAAATGCTTTTAAAAGCTTTATTAATAAACAATAAATACTGTAAACAATTGAAATATTCACCAACTGGTGAATAGATGAACAAGTGGTACTATATTTGTACAATAGAATAGTACTCATCAATAAAAAACCAACAGACTATTGATATATGCAACAGCATGAAAAAGAAAAAGAAGATACAAATTTTTTTCATATTTAGTAGAACTTATCTCCAGTACCTTCCAGCATTTAAAGGGGGAAAAGTCTTTCTGTGGTAAATAAGTCATTAGGTAACTAAAAATTGCCCATAACAGAAGTTACAGTACACCAAACTGTCCTTAAGCTGTTCATTTAGGAATAACTGGTGATTTTGGATAATAAAAAAATTTAAACAAAATATGCTGTCTATCATTCCACTAAACTGGAGACAGCTAAGTGTCAGAGAGCAAGGTATAAGATTTATTCAGATACCTCAGAAAGTGACTCACTATATTATTGCTTAAATGGAAAAAAGAATAACTGCCAAGGTTTAGTTCATGACAAAAAACAAGAGTATGTATCACTTTTGTGGGACTCTTCACTCATATACTTACAATGTACCTTAAAATATAACACTTAATCCTAGTTGCAAATATGAACTTGGAACAGGTAGACTCTAAACTCCATGGAAGAATCTAAGACACAGAGAAGCAAAGAAATTTGCCCAAGATCATAGAGCTAAGAATTTAGAAAGCATAAGGATCATGAACTGAATTGGAATCGGTAAAGTTAAATACATTTTAAGGTTCCAAGATAATTTATAATATACTAAATCTATTATAGAAACTACAACTTAATTAAGTAATCTTTTTTTTTATTTATTCATTTTTAGAAAGGAGGGAGAGAGAGAGAGAGAAAGGGGGAGGAGCAGGAAGCATCAACTCCCATATGTGCCTTGACCAGGCAAGCCCAGGGTTTCGAACCGGCGACCTCAGCATTTCCAGGTCGACACTTTATCCACTGTGCCACCACAGGTCAGGCAGTAATCTTATTTTAAAGTAGTAAACTACAACTGCCCTTGACCTTTTCTATAAATAATATTTAACTTGTCTTTTATTTCCCTGATGCTTTGTATGTACATCAACAATAATGCACTTACTGAACTACAATTTCAGTGCTGTTGTCAAAATAAGTCAAGAATTAAAAGGATCTTACTTGCCAAAGGGACCGTTTGGGTGAAAAAGACTATTTGTTTACCTTACAAGGTAAGTCATAAAATAAAATAAGCCAATAGCAAATGCAGGGGTCCCCAAACTATGGCCCACAGGCCGCATGCGGCCCCCTGAGGCCATTTATCTGGCCCCCGCTGCACTTCGGAAGAGGTACCTCTTTCATTGGTGATCAGTGAGAGGAGCACATTGACCATCTCATTAGCCAAAAGCAGGCCCCTAGGTCCCATTGAAATACTGGTCAGTTTGTTGATTTGAACTTAGTTGTTCTTTATTTTAAATATTGTATTTGTTCCCTTTTTTTTTTTTTACTTTAAAATAAGATATGTACAGTGTGCATAAGGATTTGTTCATAGTTTTTTTTATAGTCTGGCCCTCCAATAGTCTGAGGGACAGTGAACTGTCCCCCTCTGTAAAAAGTTTGGGGACCCCTGAGCAAATGGTTTGTGTCACTTTATTTACTGCACATGCTTCATCATTGTTGATGCCCTAGGTCAAAAGATAAGTGCATCCAATTGAACAAAAAATTTTATCGGTTCTCCCTAGTATATCTACTCCTCAGACATGAGAATCAATAATATAATAGTTTCTGCCCTTAAAGCTCTAAAAATACTGCATTATCTCCATAATAAGAGAATTAGATACTGAACTTTAGATATATGAAACATTTATAACATTATACAGCCCAAGCCATCCTTTCATATATGGTCAACTCAGTAATTGAAAAATAGTTAAATTCAGACCAGATATTGTAGTATTATAATAGACTTCTACAACTTTAAAATTCTGTAATAACCCCATTGAGTAATAACCCCAACATCTCAGGATAATTTCAGAGTAATGGCAGCATGAGATATACTCCCAATCTCTCACCTTGAAATTTCAATAAATTAAACTGTAACAGAACAAGGCAACTCCAGCTTGGCTCACAGACTTGCCTGGAATATATGTACATGGGATAGACTAAAAGTGAGAAGGGTTAAGAAGGGGAAGGAAGATAAGACACGCTCGTGGTTGGCTCCAAAGAGAGGAGAAGCCTGAACTGTCCCAGTTTTTTCCTGCAGGGTCTTCAGAGAGAAGAGCAGCACAAAAGTGACTGGGCTTTTTCTTGCTGGGGCTATCGAGAGAGGAGAAGCCTGGAGTGGCTGAGTTTTTTCCTGCTGGGCTATAGAAAGGGGAGAAGCCAAGAGTGAATGGGTCTCCTTCTGTTGTGAGGAGCACTAAGATTGAGGGGAAAAAGGGAAGATATTATACCAAAGCAACAGCACAATGAGGCGTCTCAGTCACTTATTGTGGTCTGCCTGTAGCCCACACTTGGTGCAGAGATAGAGAAAAACAAAGTGCAGATGCCAGCCTCCCAGACCTCGCAGGGTACAGAGTGTGGCAGAGACAGATCCCACAGCTAACTATCCAGAATGACTTTCTCTTCTAAAGAACATAAATGCTCTGTGTCTGGTACTCTGGTCTGTTGAGAAGTGGGGAGGAACTCCTGGAGGCCTGATATCCACATTGCTAAAGCCATAAAGCCCCCACATATGCCACACCCACCAACATGACTCCAGCCCCAAATACATCATTGGGAAAGCAACATGTCAGCCGTCAACCCAAGAATATCACAAAACTAAAACTTGTAATAAAGTACCACCTACTAGAACAAAACAGAAAAACTTCTCAAAACTGAAATCCTATTTTTCTTTTTTCTTTTGAATTTTATTTTAATTTTTATATTTTTTATTCTCTATAAAGGGTGTTTGTTTGTTGTTGTTTTTTATTTTATTTATTCATTTTTTTTAGAGAGGAGAGAGAGAGGGAGAAAGAGAGACAGAGAGGGAGAGAGAGACAGAGAGAGAGGAGGGGGGAGGAGCTGGAAGCATCAACTCCCATATGTGCCTTGACCAGGCAAGCCCAGAAGGGTGTTTGTTTTTTATTACTTACTTTTGCTTCTTGCTCCCTGTTTTTATGGGTTTTATTTTTATTTTCATTTTTAAAATATTTATATTTTCATTGTATTTTGTCATTTTTATTTTTTATTGTTAGTTGTTTGTTAGAGTTCTTAAAAATAAAACAAATGCCATCAAAGAAGAAGAAATCAAACACCATGGCTACACAAGAGAGAGATGAAGTTCAGAAAGAAAATTAAAAATATCCAGAAAAAAAAGCTTAATCACATGAAAATCTTGGATTTAAACAACAGAGAATTCAAAATTGAAGTTCTGCCCTTAAATACTCAGTGAGAAGTAAGAAACAATAATGCACAACTTAATAAGCTCAAAAATCAAATTAATAAACAAAATGAGTATTTCAACAAGGTGATTGAAACTTTAAAAAAGAACAAAACAGAGATAAAGAACTCAAAACACGAATTGAAAAATGAGATAGCAAGTTTAGCTAATAGAATAGGCAAGGTAAAGGAGAGAATCAGTGATAGTAAAGACAATCAACTAGAGATGCTATTGTTATAAAATACTGCACCCCAGTTTCTGAAAGGCACTATACGTCACTTCATCGAGTTCATGTAGAGACACCCAGTCCAGATGAATTTTGAAGGGTTTTATTAAAGGAGAAAAGTTATTAACTATGCCGGCCTCATATAACTTACACAGGGCAGCATTCCCAAATTGTGTGCATCTATAATATTCTAGGGACTGGTTATATACCCTTAATTATACATGGGTGGGAAAAAAGCCTGACATCATGGCATAAGCTTATAAACTTTGTTTTCACCTAAACAGGTTGGGAAAAGGATGAAGGGGGGATGGGACACAATTCATTAGCAAGTTTATAACATTTGCCTATAGGATTCATAAAAAGACGTTTCTACACATTAAAACTTACAAGGTAACACAATGGTAAGAATGTCACTTTACATATTAAAAGATATTTTATATTTTCTAGTGTTCATTTGCTATTCCTGTCTTTAGAGATATATACATTAACTACATGTTTTCAGGAGGGGAGGGGTATTTTCCATGGGGACAAATGCCTGTAAATGTCCTATCAATATAAGAAAAGATTTATTTTAATCCTGCTCTTTCTACACCTAGCTAGCTATTCACCTATTTCCTTACAGGTGTGGGGGAAGGTCAGAGAATCGAAATCTCCTTCTCCTCTGCATTTACAATATAATGCTATCGGCCACCCTGGTTTGATGCGAATCACACAAGTACAAAGATCATTTACAAAATCTCTCTGCACGCCTAGCCCAAATTAATAAAATGTTCTTTAAGCTTCCTAAAATATTAATATTAATTTTGTAGCTTTTGGTACCTTACAACACTATAGAGAGAAGAAGAGGGAGACTCAAGAATTTAAAAAAAAATAAGAGAGCTCTACAACAATTGTCTGACTCTAGTTCTTTAATATGTGACATTAGGATGTTTACTTAGAAATCTCTATTATTCCTTGATGTAAGGTTGTAATGATATACAGCTTCCTTTTATTAATGCTTTTGCTGCACTCCAGAAATTTTGACCTATCATGTTTTCATTCTTGTTTGTCTGTGTATATCTTTTTATCTCTGCATTTGTTTCTTCTTTGACACAACCATCTTTAGAGGTATGTTGTTTAATTTTCACATTTTTGTGGGTTTCTTCACTTTTGTTTTGCAATTGAATTCATAGAATATTCATGGTACAATTTCAATCTTCCTGAATATGTTGATGTTAGTTTTGGGGCCCAACATATTGTCTGTCCTTGAGAATGTTCCATGCACTCTGGGAAATAATGTATAATCTGATGTTCTTGGATGAAATGTCATGTAAATACCTATTATGTCCAGTTGGTCTAGTATGCCATTTAAGGCCAATATTTCTTTATTAATTTTCTGCTTGGATGATTTACCTAAAGCCATCAGGGCTGTGTTGAGATCTATAAATAGTGTTGTGTTTTTGTCTGTTTTTCATTTTGAATCAGTTAGTAGATGTCTTATATATTTTGGCACTCCCTGGTTCAGTGCACATATATTAAAAAGTGTTATGTCTTCTTGACACAGTGTCCCCTTTATCATTATTAAATGTCCATCCTTGTCTCTGGTTACTTTTGTTGTCTTGAAGTCAGCATTTTCAGATATTAGTATGGCTATACCTGTTTTTCTTTGGGTATCATTTGTTTGGAGAATTATTTTCCAACCTTTCACTTAGAGTCTACATTTGTTCTTGCAGCTTAGATGTGCTTCTTGAAGGCAGCATATGATTGGCATTTCTGTTTTGATCCAATCTGCTACTCTGTGCCAACTTATTGGGGAGTTCAGTCCATTTACATTTAGGGTAACTGTTGATACTTGAGAATTTTCTATAGCCATTTTATACTTTATTTTCTAGTAACTCTGTATTTCACTTAGTTCATCTCTTTTGTGTTTCTTTCAGTTGTTTTGTTTGGTGGTATTTTATACTTCTTTATTTCTTCTTGTGTTAAGCTATGCATTTCAGTAGTGGCTTTTTTGTGAGTGATTACCATTAGTTTATTAAGATAAAATTTCTAATCAACAGTGGAAAATGAGGTTGAAAGGTTAAATAATTTAAGCATTGAGAATTAACCTTGGATATGATAATATATGTCAGAATTTGGCAGAACAGTTTTAGTGGTATGCTAGGACTATAAGTTTGAATAGATAAGTGGAGATAAGAAAATATAAATAAATAAATAAACAAACAAATGAAAAACAAACAAACTTGGCTTACCCAGTTCTTTCATCAGTATATTTCAGTAATAAATTAAATACACATAAACTTAGCTTTCCATGTTAAAAATCTAAAATGATTATGATAGAAAAGCATTCTCACTTAGATGTGCACATCAAATCAGATTTCTTCTCTGGCCAATGAGGAATTGTTAAACAGATTAGTGGTCATCTCAACAAGCATAATAGCATAAAATATTCTATTCCTAAGTTTTTTTATCTTTTACTGGTTTTGTGAGTCTTCTTTCATTTTTTGAAGTCTGATGAACAGAACACCATACAGAAAATAACAAATAAAAAGTTCTTACAAAAGTTCTATTGTTCTAATTATTCAAATGTGTGCACTCCAGAAGAGAGAATAGAAGGTTTTCTCTCCATCTCTATCTTATTTATTGAACACATTTATATCCAACTCAAGTGGGGAAAAAAATCTCATATTTAAAAACAACTACATGTTTTCTCAACATATTCTCTCAGACATTTAATATTAAAAGTTACAAAGGTTAATCAGATGGTATTTTTATAACTAAAATAGTAATTAGAAAAGCAGTAAATGCTTAAGGAAATTCCAGAAATGGATAACATTTAAGGTGAAAAACATCTTACAAATTCTATTCCAAACTTCTCTGTCCATGAGATAAATGAAGATGCTAACTTGCTCAAGATCCCCAACAAACTGGATGGCCAGCTTGGACTAGCAGCTGCCTTGCTACATCCCAACCAAACCAAGATGTTTTTAGTACTAAATGTTAAGCAAAAAACTCTAATAAAACTAATAACAATAGGCCCTGGCCGGTTGGCTCAGTGGTAGAGTGTCGGCCTGGCGTGCAGAAGTCCCGGGTTTGATTCCCGGCCAGGGCACACAGGAGAAGCGCCCATCTGCTTCTCCACCCCTCCCCCTCTCCTTCCTCTCTGTCCCTCTCTTCCCCTCCCGCAGCCAAGGCTCCATTGGAGCAAAGATGGCCCGGGTGCTGAGGATGGCTCTGTGGCCTTTGCCTCAGGTGCTAAGATGGCTCTGGTCGCAACAGAGCGACGCCCAAGAGGGGCAGAGCATCGCCCCTGGTGGGCAGAGCATCGCCCCCTAGTGGGCTTGCTGGGTGGATCCCGGTCGGGCGTATGCAGGAGTTTGCCTGACTGTCTCTCCCCGTTTCCAGCTTCAGAAAATACAAAAAAAAAAACAAAACTAATAACAATAATAAAATCAGTGATAATTACCAACATTGAAGAGCATTTATTTTGCACTTAACCATTGTACTAAATAAGCACGTATTAACTCAATCCTTATAACAATTACTTTAACAGTAGAGTTCTGTTATGTTAGAGAGGTGAAGTTATGTGTGCATAGTCATCCAACCACATGATGGGAGCTAGAACAAAAGCTCAGCTCTAGAATCCATGTACTTAAACACTCACTAAATTTTTCTAAGCTGAACATGAAGAGAGCAAATCTAATACACTCAGCCTCCTGAAAAATGAATTAAACACTACTATAGAATACTAGAATTTTTTAGATAAATGAGTCTTTAAAGTAAGGGATGATACCTAATCAAATTAAAACCATAATAATTGAGCAATATATATCAAAGGGGAAAGAAGGGGGAGGTAAAAATGGGCAAAGCTGAGATAAGTTGGGACAGAAAGTGACTTGACTTTGAGTGGTAAGTGCATGATGCATTACACAGATGATGTTTTATTGAGTTGGGCAATTGAAATTTGTATGGTTTTATTAACCAATGTCATACCAAAAAATCCAATAACATAAAATTAAAAAACACAATAAAATATCAGCTAACACTTGTCAGAATGGCTATCATCAGTAAATCAACAAAAAACAAGAGTTGGTGAAGATGCAAAGAAAAGAAAACCCTTATGCACTGTTGCTGATAATGCACATTTCTGCAGCCACTGTGGAAAGGAATACAGAGTTACCTCAAAAAATTAAAAATGGAACTGTATTATGGCCCACTTCTGGAAATATTTCCAAAGAAAATAAAACACTAATTCAAAAGAATATATACACCCTTATATTCACTGTAGCAATTTTGCAATAGCCAAGATTTGGAAGCAGCCAATGTGCTCATCAGTAGATGGGTGGGTAAAGAAAGCTGTGGTACATTTACATATGAGTACTACTTAGCCATAAAAAAGATGGAAATCTTACCTTTTACAACAGCACGATAGACCTAAAGAGTATTGTGCTAAGTAAAATAAACCAGTCAGAGAAAAACAAGTACTATATGATTTCACTTATATGTGGAATCTAATAAAGAAAATAAAGTAACAAATAGAAACAGACTCAAAATAGAAACAAAACAGTACAGAGAATAAACTGACAGCTGTCAGAGTGGAGGGGTTTTGGGGACTGGGTGAAAAAAAGATAAAGGGATTAAGAAAAAAAGCAAGTTTACAGGCTCAGAGAACAGTATAGAGATTGGCAGAGGGAAAAGGGGAGGTAGAAGAGGGTAAAGGGGGGTATAAATAGTGATGAAATGAAACTTGACTTGGGGTGATGAACACACAATACAATATACAGATGATGTGTTACAGAATTGTACACCTAGAAGCTATATAATTTTATTAACCATGGTCACCCCAATAAATTAAATTAAAAATATAAATAAATGCATTACATATAAACATTCAAATTTATATCACAAATATTTGACAATACAATTTGGCAAAAGTTTATGCCAATACACATGATGACCATATGTTTGAAGTCACTAACCACTTAATAATTAAATTGTCATGTAAAATGAGGTTGAATAAGAATTTCACATCTTATCTGATGAGTTGTAACTTTTGTCAAATTATTATACATTCATAATTTCTTGCTACTTCCCCTTGTTTCATTACTATTCATAAATAATTTTATTAATTTTGTTATATTTAATAGCTATTTATCCATCTTTCTTTTACCACTTCTTCCTGAAGATCAAGAACAATATCTTTTCAAATCTAGTCTTCTATCATATCATGCCCAAAAAAGACCTACTGTAAGGTAAACTCCTAAAATTTAAAGTATCACATAAAATATTTTATGAATTCTTATTCAATTTCAACTTTAAATAAATGTTAACTGCTTTAGTAATAATTAGCAGATAACATTGATTTTTATATTAATACATGCATGAATTTTCTTGTATACAACAGTGGTTAACAGTACAAGATTTGTAGTAAATTTGTCTAGATTAAAATCCCAGCTCTGCCAACTCACTTAGCTCTGTGGCCTGGTTAATTTACTTTAACCCTCTTTTCTTCAACTCTATCATCTGGAAACTGAGAATAATATTATACTTCTCTCAGAGTTGCCTAAAAGGTTAAATGAGTTCATTTACTTAGAAAGTATGACATGCAGTGCCTGGCAAATACAGCAATATATATGTTTACCAATACTACCACTATAATAATTATTACTGATTATCTTTATTGTCAATATATGCCAGTAATGAGCATAATATTTGATATGCGGGTGGCATTCAAATGTCAAGTTAACTTGAGTTTCTAAAAATATGTAATAGTTGGGTTTTAACCTCAAATGTGCATAAACATCTTATTACATATTTAAATTAATGTACATCTATTTGTACAAGAACTTCATTGTCAAAGATTAATTTTACATATAATTGATTTTATTTTATTTAAAGGAAATGAACAAAAACAGAAAAAATTTTAATTAATCAGCTTAGCAAAAACAACAAATTCAGAGACTCCACTAGAGGGAAATATGACTTAAAACTGCAAACAGTACAGGATTTTTTTAGTCAGCTCACTGAAATCATTGGCTTCTAGAAGGAACATTTACAAGAAAAAAAGAGAGAGACTGACTTCCTCAAAACTAGTTAGAAAAATATTGAAGAAGTAAAAGTACTTTCTGGACTTAAAATAGAAGCTTGCTCTTACCACTCTCTCCCAGAAGGAGAGTACAGGCCGAGCAGTTCTTTTATCCCTGCTAAACAGAAACATTACCTGTGTCTTTGCGCCTGTGCTGTACAAACCAGTAGTCCTTCCCATGGCAGCAGCACTTGGTATGCAGAAGAAAAATGAAGAAATCACATTGCTGAGGCCATGAGCCAAAAATTCCTATAGGGTTGATAATATAAAAATATATTATTTTTTGGCCGTGATCAGTGGTTCAGTGGGTAGAACATCAGCCTGATGTATGCACATCCCAAGTTCAATTCTTAGTAATGGCACACATGAGAAGCGACCATCTTCTTTTCTCCCCCTGCCTCCCTTTTCTCTCTCTTCTTCTTCTCCCACAGTCAGTGGTTCAATTGGTTCAAGTATGGCCCTGGGCGCTGCCGAGGATAGGTCTGTCAGAGTGCTTCAGCCTCAGGTGCTAAAGATATCTTGGTACTCAAGCATCAGCCCCAGATGGGGTTGCTGGGTGGATACTGGGCAGGGCGCATGCAGAAGTCTGCCTTATTATCTCCCCTCCACTCACCTAATAAAAGAAAGAAAAGAACATATATAATTTCTTAATAACAATCAACTTTTAGAGATGACAGCTAAAACCTGTTCAAACAATGAGACTTGTTTATATTAAACTTATGTTCTCTCTACTAGTTGTGCTTTAACCATTGTTTAAAAAACAAACATTCACTGTGTGATTAAATGAGCCAGAAACTGTTCTGAGCACTTTACTCATTTTAATGTTCATAACAACCTTATCAGAAAGTACAAGATATTGATAGTCTCTGTTGCTAAATTCTCCCCTATCTTTTAAATCACTATAATCAAGGCTTTTGTTCCCACCACTCCACGCTCTTAACAATGCTAAAGCCGCCCTGGCCGGTTGGCTCAGTGGTAGAGCGTCGGCCTGGCGTGCGGGGGACCCGGGTTCGATTCCCGGCCAGGGCACATAGGAGAAGCACCCATTTGCTTCTCCACCCCCCCTCCTTCCTCTCTGTCTCTCTCTTCACCTCCCGCAGCCAAGGCTCCATTGGAGCAAAGATGGCCCGGGCACTGGGGATGGCTCCTTGGCCTCTGCCCCAGGCGCTAGAGTGGCTCTGGTCGCAGCAGAGCGACGCCCTGGAGGGGCAGAGCATCGCCCCCTGGTGGGCAGAGCTTCGCCCCTCGTGGGGCGTGCCGGGTGGATCCCGGAGTCTGTCTGACTGTCTCTCCCCATTTCCAGCTTCAGAAAAATACAAAAAAAACAAACAAACAAACAAAAAGCAATGCTAAAGCCAATGGGTGATTCCTACCTTACTTGACCTAAAGGCAGCATTTGATCCCATTGCTCGCTTAGTCTTCCTTAAAAGCTCATGGTAGATCTCTTTATAACCTCACTCCTTCTTAATTTCCTCCTACCTCCCTGGCCACCATTTCTCTATTTCTTTTGTGGTTCCTTTTCTTCTAAACAATCACAAATATTGTACCACTTCTCAATCTATATCATAGCTGCCCAAATATACATAAACAATTATCAACTTTTATTTCTAGCCTGGACCACTTTTCTGAACTTTAGACTTATATAGCCAACCTGTTACTCAGTCATCTCCATTGAGATGGTCAATAGTTATATAAAACTTAATAGAGTTATTGCTGTCTACAACACCCAATGTGGTCCTCCCAAGTTCTTCCACATCTCAAAGAATAGGCCAAAAGCTTTAGTCATGTGCCTCATAATGATGTTTCAGTCAAAGACAGACCACCTACAGACAGTGATATCCTAAGATTATAATACAACTGAAAAATTCCTAAACCTAGTGATGTCTGTAGCCATTATAACATTATAGTGCAACATGTTGCTCACATGTTTGTGGTGATGTTGGTATAAACAAACCTAATATATTGCCAGTTGTATAAAAGTAGCACAGGCCTTGGCTGGCTGGCTCAGTGGTAGAACCTAGGCCTGGCATAAGTCCCAAGTTTGATTCCCGGCCAGGCACATAAGAGAAGAGTCCATCAGCTTCTCCACCCTTCCCCATCTCCTTTCTCTCTGTCTCTCTGTTTCCCAAGGCTCAATTGGAGCAAAGTTGGCCCAAGCCCTGAGGATGGCTCCATCGCCTCCACCTCAGGCACTAGAATGGCTCCAGTTATAACAGAGCAATGCCCCAGATGGACAGAGCATCTGGTGTGTGTGTCAGGTGGATCTCAGTTGGTCACATGCAAGATTCTGTCTCTCTGTCTCCCCGCTTCTCACTTCAGAAAAATACAAAAAAAAAAAAGTATAGCACATACAATTCTGTACAGTATGTAATATCTGATAAAAATAATAAATGGCTGTGTTCCTGGTTTATGTATAAATATTTACTATATTGTACCTTTTATTGTTATTTTAAACTAGACTTTTTTACTTATTAAAAAAAGGTTTTGCTTTAAAACAGTATGTCCTGTTATACCAGCAGCAGTCTTATATACATCTCACGTTTATCATACCTCTTGATTATGTAATGTTTTCTTGTGTTTGATTTAATCTTATGTTGTTTTGTATAATGACACACTACATAAGTTTGTAGCCTAAGAGCAACAGTCTATATACCATACAGTATAGGTGTGTAGTAGACCATACCATCTAGGCTTGTGTAAAAAAACTGTTTGAAAAGTGACAAAAGAGTAACATCAGAGAAGTGGTGCCATGATGGTGCTCCTGATATTTCCCCTTGAAATTTCAACAAATTCAACAATTAAAGACAAAGAATAAATCTCAGGAGAATCTGAAATACACACACACTAGACAAAGGTATGATTGGGCAAAAAGGTGGCTGAATATATAATCCACTCTGAAGGAAATAAGATGAAGAACGGAGTATTCTGCTTTCCTCACTGATCGGAGAAAGGGCTGCTTTCATCTGAAACCAAGAGATATGGAGGATCTGGGGAAGAAGGAAGAAGCTAGAATAAGGTGGATGATCAAGCAGAGTAGAGAGCATGCCAGCTTAGCCTGAGATAGTGGACATGGGGGAAACGTGGGCAGCAGGCTCTGATGGAGGTTGCCAGTGTGAGTTGCCCACAAAGGCTGGTGTCAGAGTGGCTTTGTGTTCTCCCAGGTCTGCAATCACAAGCAGTGTGCGAGTGCCTCCACCTGGCACCTGTGGCACGGATGGTCCTCTAAGGCTGGAGAACTTAGCAAGATTATCAGTGGTGGAAATCTTTGTAGGCTGTAACCAGTGTTTTCGTGTAGTCCTGGCTCTCCAACCAACAGCACAAGAATTGCACAAGGGCCAGGATCCCTATGCCTGGACCTGTTCAGAGGGAGGGCCTCCACAAACCAATACAGGTCTCAAAGCACATTCCTGGGCCTGACCTGTGGTGGCGCAGTGGATAAAGCGTCGACCTGGAAATGCTGAGGTCGCCGGTTCGAAACCCTAGGCTTGCCTGGTCAAGGCACATAAGGGAGTTGATGCTTCCAGCTCCTCCCCTCCTTCTCTCTCTCTATCTCTACTCTCTCTCTCTCTGTCTCTCCCTCTCCTCTCTAAAATGAATTAAAAAAAAAAAGCACGTTCCTGTATTCCAATACTGACTGAGATCACAAGCATTGTGCGCCTAAGTGGGCAGGAGCAAACCTTCGTGTGCACTGTGGAAGCTGTGGGGACTGGGCGTGCATGTGCTTGGCTGCAGGCTACCAAACAGTGCGCAAAGGAGAAACCTGTGAAGATTAGACCCGCGGAGCACTGAAGTGTACTAGACATGCCCAGAGTCCCTTAGAAAGGCATCTAATTTGCAATCAGCTCCCAGCTGATGGCAAGCTGAGACGTGCTAGATATGTCCACTGGCCCATAGATAGGTGCCAGATCTGCAATCAGCTCCCAGCCTGGCCTGCTTTCACTAACAGCTCAGGTAGACACAGCCTTACTCAGAACTGTGCTTTGAGCGGTACTGGAGGAAGGACCTGGCTGCTCTTAGAGCCTCTTGCTGTGCAAGCAGTGGCTGGGGCGAACCTCACAGCTCAGTCCTCAGTCTGCTAGCTCAGGAAGGAGAGATGTGGAGAGAGGCACCTGAAAACTAACTGAGTCTCCCATTGTCAGAGACTCTAAACCCTAACAAGCCCTACCTACAAATGAGACTGAGGCCAAGCCTATGTTATTGCCATAGTGACACAACAACAAATCTCTGCTCAAGAGCCCCACAGGGGCAAAACCTGCAGTACAGATTTACCTGCCAAAAAAAAACAAACAAACAAACAAAAAAAAGCTACTTCTCAAAACCAGAAAAAAATTACATTTTTTATAACTTCTTTATCTTTTTTCTTTTTTTCCCACTTTGGTAATTTTATATTTTTTCCTTTTCATTCTTTCCTTTTCCTATTGAACTTCATTATCCATAGTTTTTTAATTTTTCATTTTTTATGAAGGTTACATTTCAAAAACCTTAACTTTATTTTTATTCTTTTTTTCTCTTATTCAATTATCACTTATCAACAAATTATTTTATTTTGGATTCATATTTTTCTTTGTGGTATTTTGCATTTTTTAATTCATTTTTTATCTCTGTCATTTTCTCTCAGTTCTGGTTTCCTGTTATCTGTAGTTTTAGTTCCACTTATAATAAAATTTTCATTTTTTCACTGTATCTTTTCAATTTTTATATTATTTTTTAATTATCTTCTTATTAGTGTTATTAACAATACCACTCTCAAATGCCATTAAGGAAAAAGAAATCAAATATCATGATACAAAAGACAGAAATCAAATATCATGGATACAAAAGACAGAGATGTAGGTCAGATAGATAATAAAAAATCTCTAGAAAAATATTTCAATTGCTTGGAAACCTTGGAGTTAAATAACAGAGAATTAAAAATTGAAGTTCTAAAAATACTCAGAAAAATACAACTAAGCATGGAAAGGCAATTTAGAGAGCTAAAAAAAACAATTCAATAACCAAAAGAATACATTACCAATAAAATTGAAACTATAAAAAAGAACCAAACAGAAATGAGAAACTCAATACATGAACTGAAAAGCAAGGTAACAAGCTTAGCTAATGGAACATACCAGATAGAGGAGAGAATTAGTGACATAGAAGACAGGCAAGTAGAGACCCTAAAGAGAGAAGACAGAGACTCACAAACTTAAAAAAATGAGAAAGCCCTACAGGAATTGTCTGACTCCATCAGAAAGAGCAACATAAAAATAATAGGTATATCATGAGAAGAGAGAAAAAATGGATTGGAGAACATATTCAAACAAATAATAGATGAAAACTTCCTAAGCCTGTGGAATTAGAGCCTCAAATCCAAGAAGCAAACAGAACACTGAGTTACCTTAACCCAAATAGACCTATTCCAAGACACATCATAATAAAATTATTACTAACCAATGACAAAAAAAAATCCTCAAGGCAGCCAGGGAAAAAAAAGAATACAACATATAAAGGATGGCCCATTAGGCTATTGTCTGATTTCTCAGCAGAAACTCTACAGGCCAGAAGAAAATGGACCCTAATATTTAAAATACTGAAAGAGAGAAACTTCCAGCCAAGAATAATATATCTATCAAAATTATCCTTCAAATACAAAAGGGAAATAAAAACATTCACAGATATAAAAAAGATGAGGGAATTTATCACCAGAAAACTCCCACTTCAGGACATTCTAAAGGGGGTTATCAGACCAGATACAAAAAACAAAACAAAACAAAATTACAACTAAAAGCTACAACAAGATCACAATAAAAACAAGATTAATCTGTAACAAAGAAACAAAAAAGGGGAGAGGACAAAGGTTAACAGTAGCAAAGGAGAATGGAGTGCAGAAGCATTCATGAGATAATGTACTACAATGAATATGATATATATTCTTTTTATTACCTAATGGTAACCACCCCTGAAAAAACCACTGTGGAAACACATGGCTTAAAAAAAGAAGTATGGAATACAACCAAACAAAAACAAATGAAAGAAAAACAAAAGAGAAGAACCAAACAAGATACAGAGCTATCAGAAAGCAAAATATAAAATGGCAATAGGAAATCCTCAAGTGTCAATAATTAACACTAAACATAAATGAATTGAACTCACCAATAAAAAGACACAGAGTAGCAGAATGGATTAAGAAAGAAAATCCAATAGTATGCTGCCTTCAAAACACATCTAAGCTACAAGGATAAAAACAAATTCAAAGTGAAAAGTTGGAAAACAATTCTCCAAAAAAAATATCCAAAGAAAAGCAGGTGTAGTCATACTCATATCTAACAATGCGGGCTACAAGACAGCAAAGGTAATCAGAGACAAAGAATATCATTTCATAATGATAAAGGGCACATTGAATCAAGAAGACATATTTCTTAATATATACACACCAAACCAAGGAGCACCAAAGTATATAAGACATCTACTAACAGATCTAAAAATAAAAACTGACAAAAATACAATCATACTTGGAGACCTCAGTACATTGCTGATGGCTCTAGATAGTTCATCCAAACAGAAAAATCAATAAAGAAATATGGGCCTTAAACAAAACACTAGAACAATTGAATATGGTATACATCTACAAGGACATTTCATCTCAAAACAATAGAGTAAACATTTTTCTTCACTGTACATAAAACATTCTCAAGAACTGAGCATATGTTGGGCCACAAAACTAACATCAACAAATTCAGAAAGATTGAAATTATAACAAGCATATTCTCTGACCATAAAGCTTTGAGACAAGAATTCAAATGCAAAAAAAAAAAACAAAACCCACAAACATGTGGAAATTAAACAGTATGCTTCTAAAAAAATAAGTGAGTCAAAGAAGAAATAAAAGCAGAAATCAAAAGATACAGACAGACAATACAATACAAAAATGACAATACACCATATCAGAATCTCTGGGATATAGCAAAAGCAGTAATAAGAGGGAAATTCATATCACTATAAGCTTATATGAACAAACAAGAAAGCTACCAAGTAAACAACTTAACATCACATCTTAAGGAACTAGAAAAAGAAAAAAAAAGGCTACTCAAAACCAGCAGAAGAAAAAAAATAATAAAAGCAGAACTAAATAAAATAGAGAACAGAAAAACTATAGAAAAAAATCAGTAAAACAAGGAGCTGGTTCTTTCAAAAGATCAACAAAATTGACAAACCCTTGGCAAGACTCACTAAAGAAAAAAGAGAAAGGACTCATATAAACAAAATTCAAAATGAAAGAGGAGAAATCACCACAGATAATATAGATATACAAAGAATTATTGTAGAATACTATGAAGTACTATATGCCACCAAATTTAACAATCTAGAAGAAATAGATAAATGCCTAGAAGAATACAGCCTTCCTAGACTGAGTCATGAAGAAGCAGAAAGCCTAAACAGACCCATAAGCAGGGAAAAAATAGAAACAACTATCAAAACCTCCAAAACATTAAAGCCCAGGGCCAGGCGGCTATACTAGTAAATTCTATTAAACATTCAAAGAAGACTTGGTTCCTATTGTACTCAAAGTCTTCCAAAAAATTGAAGAAGAAGCAATACTTCCAAACACATTTTATGAGGCCAACATAACCCTCATACCAAAACTGGCTAGGACAACACAAAAAAGAAAACTATAGACCAATATCTCTAATGAAAACAGATGCAAAAATCCTAAACAAAATACTAGCAAATCGAATACAACAACATATTAAAAAAATAATTCAAAATGATCAAGTGGGATTCATCCTGGAATCACAAAGATGCTTCAACATACATAAAACAGTTAACTTAATACACCATGTCAATAAAACTAAGGACAAATACCATAGGATTCTATCAATAGATGCAGAAAAAGCATTCAATAAAACACAATATCATTTGGTGTTTAAAACATTAAACAAAATGGGTATAGAAGGAAAAGATCTCTACATAATAAAGACAACGTGTGACAAACGATCAGCTAACATCATATTAAATGGCAAAAAACTGAAGACTTTTCCTCTAAAGGCAGGAAAAAGGCAAGGCTGCCCACTCTCTCCACTCTTATTCTTTGTATTGCTGGAAGCTCTAGCCAGAGCAATCAGACAAGAGAAAAAAATAAAAGGCATTCATACTGGGAAAGAAGAAGTAAAGGTTTTACTTTTTGCAGATGATATGATCCTGTACATCAAAAACCCCAAAGACTACACAAAAAGACTATTAGAAACAATAAACCAATACAGTAAGGTCACAGTATACAAAATTAATATACAGATGTCTATTGCCTTCTCATATGCCAACAATAAAATTTCAGAAAATGAACTAAAAAAAAATAATCCTTTTCATGGTAGCAACAAAAAAATAAAATACCTAAGAATAAACATAACAAAGAATGTAAAAGACCTATATAATAAAAACTACAAAGTATTGTTAAGGGAAATAAAAATGATAACTGAAATGGAAAAATATTTTTCTTGGATAGGAAAAATAAATATAGTCAAAATGATCATATTACCCAAACTAATATACAAATTTAATGCAATTCCCATCAAAATTCCAATGTCATTTTTTAAAGAAATGGAACAAAAAATTATCAGGTTTATAAAAAACCCCGAATAGCCAAAGTAATCCTAGGGAAGAAAAATAAAACTGGGGGCATTACAATGCCTGACTTCGAATTATATTATAGAGCCACAATAATCAAAACAGCATGGTATTGGAAGAAAAGAGACACTCAGACCAATGGAACAGAATTGAGAGCTCAGAAATAAAACCACATATATATGGTCAAATAATCTTTGATAAAGAAGCCAAAAACTCACAATGGAGAAAAGAAAGCCTCTTCAATAAATGGTGTGGGAAAACTGGAGAGCCACGTGCAAAAGAATGAAAGTCGACTACAGTTTGTTTCCTTTTATCAAAATTAATTCAAAATGGATCAAAGACCTAAATATAAGACCTGAAACAATAAATTACACAGAAGAAAACATATGTACTAAGCACATGGACCTTGGCCATAAAGAGCATTTTATGAATTTGACTCCAAAGGCAAGGGAAGTGAAGGCAAAGATAAATGAATGGGACTACAGCAGACTAAGAAGCTTTTGCACAGCAAAAGAAACTGACAACAAAACAAACAACCAACTAAATGGAAGATGATATTTTAAAACAACAGCTCCAATAAGGGCATAATATCCAAAATACAAAAAGAACTCACAAAACTCAACAACAAACAAGCAAACAATCCAATAAAAAAATGGAAAGAGGACATGAACAGTCACTTTTCCCAGGAAGAAATACAAATGGCCAACAGATGTATGAAAAGATGTTTATTTTCACTAGTTATTAGAGAGATGCATATCAAAACTATATATAAAAAAATTCTCATCTTCACTTGCTATTAGAGATATGCAAATAAAAACTACAATGAGATACCACCTCACACCTGTTAGATTAGCTATTATCAACAAGACAGGTAATAACAAGTGTTGGAGAGGCTGTGGAGAAAAAGAAACCCTCACTCACTGTTGGTGGAAATGTAAAGTAGTACAACCATTATGGAAGAAATTATGGTGGTTCCTCAAAAAATTAAGAATAAACTACCATTTAACTCAGCAATCCCTCTACTGGGTATATACCCCCAAAACTCAAAAACATTGGTACGTGAAGACACATGCAGCCCCATGTTCATTGCAGCATTTTTCACAGTGGCCAAGACATGCAAACAACCAAAAAGCCCTTCAATACATGATTGGATAAAGAAGATGTGGTACATATATACTATGAAATACTATTCATTCATAAGAAATGATGACAAAGGATCATTTACGACAACATGGATGGAACTTGATAAGATTATACTGAGTGAAATAAGTAAATCAGAAAAAACTAACAACTCTATGATTCCATACATAGGTGGGACACAAAATTGAGACTCAAGGACATGCACAAGAGTGCAGTGGTTACCAGGGGGAGGGGAAGGGAGGAGAAGGAGAGGGTTGGGGGAGGTTAGGGGCATAAAGAAAACCAAATAAAAGGTGATGGAGGATAATTTGACTTTGGGTGATGGATATGCAACCTAATCAAATGTCAAAATAATCTGAGATATTTTTTCTGAATCTATGTACTCTAATTGATTAATGCCACCCTGGTAAAATTAATTGTCCAAATAAAATTAAAAATAAAAGAGAAAAGTGACAAAAACTCTAATGATATATTTCTCAATGTGTATCCCATCATTAAGCAGCATATGACAATATTCTTGGTTCATTCTTTTTTCTCAGATGGCATTTACATCCAATACAGAATTTGTCCACTTCTCATCTCCTCCATTGCTACATTCCAATCCAAGTCATCATATTTCACCTGTATTATTATAAAAATCTAATTTTTTCCTGCCTTTACTGTTACTAATAAACAACAGAGGCAAATATCCCTGCTATTACAGACCTGACATTCCAGTAAAGGAATGCTGACAATAAACAAGATGAATATGTAAAATAAAAAAGAGGAAGAAGTGGGAGTCTGGAGTTTCGAACTTGATCTTAGCATGTTTCTTTAGAAGGGAGTATTTAAACAATAGGTGCATGCAGATATCTGAGGGAACAGTTTCTGGGAAAAGGAAGAGAAAGTAAAAATATCCTGAGCCAGAATCATAATTAGTGGGTTCAAGGAAAAGGAAGGCAACAAGGGTGAGTAGAACAGAGTTAAAAAGAAATACAAGATTAGATGAAAATATAAGATGTAGGGCCTTGTAAACTGTGGTTAAGAGATTTTTAATCTGAGTATGAAGGTGAGACCCTGAAAGATTCTGAGACAAGAACAGATATGGCCTGTACTGTACACTGTTGTATCGCTTGTTCCTAGACCAGTGCCTGGTACATTAGTAACATATAAATACACATTTGTTGAGTGAATAAATCTGCTTTTTTACAAATGACAATACTGGGGCACAAAAATAATTAAGGGCACACAGTGTTAAAGTGAGATTTAAACATAAGTAATTTGGCACTTGTTACCAGTATTCTGCAGCTGTCTCTACACCAGCAAAAATGTAAGGTCACAGGGCTTAAAATAAGACACTGGCAGAAGTAGATCCAGGATTATGACCATTATCTTCATCCTTTAGCATTCTAAAAACAAATGCTCATATCCCTTATTTTGTTTTATTAAGAAAGGTAATACTAGTGTTAGTTGAACTATAAAATCCATAATTTTTATAAGTGCTCAATATTAAATATATTTAGATTATTTCCTAAAATAAAAAGAAAATTAAGATATCCCCCTTTCTAAAAATAAAATTATAAACCAACACATAAAAGACAAATTTTCAGCTTTGAGATTTTTGTTTTGTTTTGCCCTACCTATTCTACTATACACTTAAAAAAAAAAGTTATGTTGTTTAGAAGTTCAACATTATCAGGATCTGGAAGCACACAGCAAAATGATACAATTACTGGGGAGAGATTTAGGGACATACTCCACCTGGTTGTCATCAACTGAATATTTGAATTTTTTGGCAGAATCTTGAGCTAGAGCCAAGGAGGCCACATAGCCTACAAGCGCCACTCCAAAAGACTCTGTGATTACTGCAGAAAGCACACTCATTGAGGGAGTTTTAGGTGAAGGAATTCTGTGAAAAGAAATATCATAGTGAAGTTACTGACTTTCATGTAATTTCTGTAACAACTTGCAATGACTTCAACTATGATAATAATTCTGAAGTTTACACAGACTAACTAAAATATCCATGAGAAAACCAAGCAGCCTTACCCTTAGAAGACCTTTGTTTTCAACATTATTTAACAGAAAGCAAAATTGAAAGGAATACCACAGGGACAGCTCCATGTACCTGTCATTTACATCCAGGTCCACCACAGAAACTCTGACTCAACAAAAATTTTCTGTTTCAGAGCAAAAGCACATCTGGAGCATTCTTTCATTTGAATTTTCCAAGTATTTATTTGGCTGGTATTAGAGACTATGTCCCATGCCTTTAACACTATAGTGTTGTATGAGAATACTAGTTTACTGTGAACTACAATTCTTGAGTTAATCATTAATTACATTTGCCATTGAGTTCATAATCTTTATTTATCTTTTTGAGAGTACATTTATTGAAGCTGGTTACAGTGAAACAAGTAAGAACTTAGAAGAACCAACAGGAAAGAACTTAGTGGAGCTATTTTGGCCTTGAAGACAGGTTCAAGTGGTTAGCCCAAGAAGAGCTGCCATTACTCATTACACCCCTAGTTGAAAATCTTGTGGGGACACCTAGAACTTAGGAGTTGCACACCTGAAATAGAAGAAAGGTGTTGGCATGCTCATGAGAAGGAGGGTGATTAATTATTTTTAACTCTATTCTTTCATAGCACACTTAACTATGCATCACATAAGAAAATATGTATAAAGGCTCCATCTACCCTTTGTTGCAAAATATAAAACCATAGTTAATTGTTTCTTAGTTTTAAAGAACTATTTAAAAATTTTTTTCAACTAATATCTGACCATTTTTCTTCTGGTCTTTTGAAAACCACTTGTGTCAAACAAAGTATTATCATTTATTTATTCCTGATGATGGTTTGGAAAATCCACCTCTCCTCAATAGAAAATCCATCTGAGTCAAAAGGTAAGGGAATGCTTGTTAATTTAATATCTAGTATGTAAGTAGCATTCTCAGCCTTTTCATATTAACTTTATGAAAAACAAACCATTTTGAGAAAGGTTACATAAATGTATCTAAACTACAGAATGAATATTAGTAAAGATTGAATCTCAGCTTCATCTAATTTCAATGCCACGCACTTTTGTTGATTTCTTAAAAGTCTGGGTCTGCAAAGTTTACTCAAAATACAGGGGGTCCTCAGATTACAAAAGTCTCGACATACAATGTTTCAAGTTTACAATGCTCACTCCCATAAAAACTTAAAAAAATTGAAACATAAATGTTTCAGCTTATGCTGCTAGCATTGTACTTAAGGACTATGTGGGCAAATTAGTTTGTTTGCATGCAGTGGAAGAATACATAATAATGCAGCATTTGAGTGAGGGAGTTGGTGTCTCCCGGTATGCTTACTTATGCCATTCTGAACTGTTAAATGCACAAGTGTTCCGTTGTTAGGCTAGGGTGTGTTTCAACCTACACCAAAATTTGGGTCATGTCACTGTCGTAGAAATGGAACTGTGTTGTAACCTGAGGATGCCCTGTAAGGGAAAATTAGAGTAGATGAAGAATAGGAATAATTTCTTTAACTACTTGCTAAAGTTTACCCCCCAAAACAAAGTGGCTTGTATCATTTACAGGTTGGAAAATAGGCTATACAAATGTACTACCATTTCAAAAGTATAAGAACTTTTGTTTCATAAAAATTAAGCTTGCCTAATGATTAATAACAATAAACTAACCTAAAAAGAAAAAAATAAATTAACTTTTGAAGATGGAAAAGTAAATAACTTTTCAGAAAAACCAAATTGACTCAGATAATCATTAACCTATAACTGCATAAAGATTGAAGAAAGGATTTTTAAAAATTATCTTTTTAATCTCTGGAAATTTTTCCTTGGTTCCTCCATTTTGATGTAGTTAAAAATCAAAATCTGGGGCCCTGGCCGGTTGGCTCAGCAGTGGAGCATCAGCCTGGCGTGCGGGGGACCCGGGTTCGATTCCAGGCCAGGGCACATAGAAGTGCCCATTTGCTTCTCCACCGCCCCCCCTCCTTCTTCTCTGTCTCTCTCTTCCCCTCCCGCAGCCAAGGCTCCATTGGAGCAAAGATGGCCCGGGCACTGGGGATGGCTCCTTGGCCTCCGCCCCAGGTGCTAGAGTGGCTCTAGTAGCGGCAGAGCGACCCCCCCGGAGGGGCAGAGCATCGCCCCTGGTGGGCAGAGCTTCGCCCCTGGTGGGCGTGCCGGGTGGATTCCGGTCGGACGCATGCGGCAGTCTGTCTGACTGTCTTTCCCCGTTTCCAGCTTCGGAAAAATACAAAAAAAAAAAATCAAAATTTGGGACTAGAATATAAAAATATAAAGAACAACAAACTAACTTTGGCCCAATTTATAAATATTGATGTGTATAGTTCTTTAAAAGGAAATAACTCATAAGACATCCCCTTTTTCTGAAGATGCCTTTGTTTTCTATCATGCTGTATTTGGAACAACCTTTTACTTTTAAGAGTGAACACTTCTTGTTAATCTTCCTTTTAGTGTTCAGAGGAAAACTTTAAGATGGTAAGGAAACGATGCCTTCTCCTCCACTCTATCTTTTCCCTCACCATTATATACACAGGCCTATGGGTTTGCTATTTCAGAATATCCTGTGTACATTTACTAAGTTTTAAGTGAAATAAGAATAGCCATAAGAATATGTAAGTGGAATGGTGAAGACTAAATATTAGAGCATGACTCCAATTTTGAAATCCACTGCCTCTCATTTTAAATATATATATATATTTTTGTAAAGAATTACCAAATTTTTTACTTGAAGCAATGTTGTAAAGTAAATTATCAAATTTTCTGATTATATGAAAATATTTTAAAAAGTTAGATTATCTCTACATGTTAATTACTTGTTTTTATCACCTAAGAATAAAAATTAATGAAAATTTTGTCCCTTACAGGTTCTTTGAAAGGAATAAATCGATACCACCTACTTCCACTCCCTTCTCTCATCAAAAACAAACAAACATACAAACACAAAAATGAAAAATAAAAAGACCACATTACCCTTTTGGAATATGACCAACTACTTCTAATCCATATGTGTTTTCCATATTGGTATGATAACAAACAAATGATGCAGCAATAATCTGTGTGGTTCCATTTGAAAAGAGATAAAAAAAACATTACTAGTATCCTTTAAACACCTTTTTTAAAAATTCTGTTTAAAAGTAAACATTGTTCATGTTTTCTGTGATTGTCAAAAGCAATATAGCAGTTGTACAATTTTTTAAAATTAAGAAATTTTAAAATTCAAAAAATATATCTGACATTTGAGAACACTTAATTTGCAGTCTCAAAAATTAAATGGCATTACAGTATTTGTAAAAATATTCTGCCCTATGTCAACCCAATTATATCTAATTTTGCAGGAGAGCAAAACACAGATTATAGGTGTGTGTGTACAGATAACACAATCCAACATTAACACTTTGCATTGATATTCCTAATATAGATTAGTAACAAAAAGGATTTATAATCTCTTACAGTATTTTTAAATTTTGAACTTTTACTATTTCTTGAAGAAAATATGCTTTCTAGAATCTCAGGTGCCTTACAAACTGCTCTGTGATATATGATAGATGACATAGGATATGATAAGCAAGGTCACATGTTCTCTGTCAGTATTCACAATCATCTTTAAATGTATATTGAGAACTCAAATTAACTTTTGTTTTACCAGCCACGCCACCCTTGTGTTTTGCATCTATTTTTACAGTCCCTTACTATCATTCTAATGATTTTAATAAATGCTGAAAATTCCACATGGTTATGGAATTCCACTTTGGTAGCAGTTTTGAATTGTTTATATGCTACATTTTTTGTTAAAAAGTGATACACTGATTATCTACCTAAAGTAAAAATTTACCATATTCATGACCAAAAAAAAATAGTAACAAAATCACACTAGCAAAATAAAGAATATTTAATAATTAATGTTCATTAATATTATTTTGTAAGGTTTTTTTTAAATCTTTTTTGTTCTCTTTGGTAATATTTAACTGAATTTGTAGAGGTTTTCAAAACATGAAATAGATTTTAAAAAACAAAACACCCTTAAAAGGTTTTTACAAAGCTAACAAAACTTTACAAATCGTACTGTTAAAATTTATAAATATTGTGATAATAGTGTTTTTTAAATAGGACAGTAGTAATTTAAAAATCAAGGAGGACAGAAAAAGACTTTGCTTGGGGCAATGGGCACATAATGGAGTGTGTAGAGAATGTTTTATTGACTTGTACACTTGAAACTTGTATGGTTTTATTATCCAATGTCACACCAAAAATTTTATAAAAATTTGTTATTAATATACTTAAAAATTAACATTAAAAATACTTATACCAATTAATAAATTTAATTGCTAATATTTTTCATGAAATACAGGTATCCATATCAGATCAGAAAATATTGTCAGCTGTAAAAGAAATATACTACACCTACAAGATATTGAATATTGAAAATGAAAGCAAATACAATGTTCAATACACATAAACAATATTGAAGTTAAACCACTGAAGCCACTGAATTGGTTTTTCAGACAATTTCAGTCTTCTTTATTATATTTCTTTACAGAATTAAAATTCCCTTATCAATCAATTCACTGGTTTGTCTTTAGTATAATTTCAATAATATATGTGTTTATAAGACTAACACTGCCTTTAGATCTTGTATCCATTTGATTGAATCAAACTATACTCCTATATATCCATGAGTGTTATTTGATAAAATCTTTTGTTGTTCTTATAAAATCTAGCTTAATCCTTTGAAATGTTCTATCCTATGCCTCAGCAGCCCCACTTTGAGAGAATTAATATATAAACATAATTAAGCACATGTGATAATACTTTCTTACAATAATATTCTCTGAAGTATATATATATGAATCCTCCTGAAGATAGGAAAGAGATGGAGTAAGAAGGGTAAGGCCAGAGCTGGCTGTCCCCAAGCTTCCTAATTCTGTTAGAACTAAAAGGAGCAGAAGAATTCATTGATCAATTAGAGTACATAAGTTTTAGTTAAACATCTTTATAGCATTTGAACTGTTGATTGTGTTGTGTACCCATCACCCAAAGTCAAAGCACTCTTTGTTACTGCATACTTGTTCTTCTTTATGTCCCTCACCAACCCACCTCCCCCACATACTGCTCCCACTGGTACCACTTCACTTTTATCTATGTCCATGAGACTCAGCTTTATATTCCGCCTAAGAGTGAAATCATATGGGTTTTAGCTTTTTCTGATGTAATAATTTCACTCAGGATAATGTTCTCAAGGCCCATCCATTTTGTCATAAATGATACTATTGTCATTACTTCTTATGGTTGGGTAGTATTCCATTGCATATATGTACCATATCTTCTCTATCCGATCCTCTGTTGAAGGACAATTTGGTTGATTTCATGTCTTGGACATTGTGAATAATGCTGCAATGAATCTGGAGGTGCATGTTTCTATATATAGCAAACTTTTTGAGCTTTTAGGGTAGATACCCAGTAGAGAAATTTCTGGGTCATATGGTAGTTCAAGTCTTAATCTTTTGAGAAACTACCATAATTTCTTCCATAATGGCCGTACTAATTTGCATTCCCACCAGCAGTGAATAAGTGTTCCTTTTTCTCCACTGCCTCTCCAACACTTGTTATTACCTGTCTTGTTGATAATAGCTAATCTAATAGATATGAGCTGGTATCTCATTGGAGTTTTGATTTGTATTTCTCTAATAGCTAGTGAAGATGAGCATCTTTTTATAGGTCTTTGGCTGTTTGTATGTCTTCTTGTGAGAAGTGTCTGCTTAGGTACTTTCCCCATCTTTTAATTGGATTGTTTGCTTGTTTGTTGCTAAGTTTTGTGAGTTCTTTATATATTTTGCATAGTAACCCTTTTCAGAGCTGTTGTTTATAAATATCATCTCCTATTTGGTTGGCTTTTTGTTTTGTTGTCAGTTTTTTGCTGTGCAGAAGCTTCTTAGTTTTATATAGACTCATTCATTATTGTTGCCTTTACTTCCCTTGCCTTTGGGGTCAAATTCATAAATTTTTTTCTACATCCAAGTTCCATAAGTTTAGTACTTATGTTTTCTCTTATGTGAGATATTGTTTTAGATTTTATATCTGTCTTTTATCCATTTTGAATTAATTTTGTGCAGAGGGACAAACTATAATCAAGTTTTATTTTTTGCATGTGGCTTTCCAATTTTTCAACACAATTTATTGGAGAAAGTTTCTTTTCTACATTGTGTGTTTTGGACTCCTTTGTGAAAGATTATTTGTTCATATATCAATATATGTGATTTTATTTCTGGGCTCTCAGTTCTCTTCCTCTGGTCTGTATGTCTATTTTTCTACTAAAACCATGCTGTTTTGATTATTGTGGCTCTGTAATATAATTTAAAGTTAAGTAGTGTAATACCTCTTCCTTCCTTTTAGGATTGCTTTGACTATTTGGGTCTTTTTTATTGTTCCATACAAATCTGATAAATTTTTGTTCTAGTTCTTTAAAAACTGACATTGGATTTTAATTGAAATTACATTAAATATTTATATTAATTTGGGTAATGTGGTCATTTATATTGATTTTTCTAATCCATGAATATGGAATATTTTTCAAATTCATTGTTTTTCCCATTTCTTTCAGTAATGCTTTGTGGTTTTCAGTATGTAAGTCTTTCACATCTTTTGTTATATTTATTCTTAGGTTTCTTATATTTTTTCTGCAATAGCAAAAGGAAAATGTTTTTTAAATTTATTTTCTAAAGTTTCAATGTTGGCATATAGGAAAGTTGTCAATGTATATTGATTTACATGACCCTATTGATAGGGTCATATAATTTTTGTTCTTTGTTTTGTTGATGTGTATTACATTGACTGATTAACATATGATGAACCATCTTTGTGCTTTTGGATCGAATCCCACTTGATTGTGATTTTTTTTTTTTTTTTACAGAGACAGAGAGAGAATCAGAGAGAGGGATAGATAGGGACAGACAGACAGGAACGGAGAGAGATGAGAAGCAACAATCATCAGTTTTTTGTTGCGACACCTTAGTTGTTCATTAATTGCTTTCTCATATATGCCTTGACTATAGGGCTACAGCAGACTCAGTAACCCCTTGATCAAGCCAGTGACCTTGGGTCCAAGCTAGTGAGCTTTGCTCAAACCAGATGAGCCCACACTCAAGCTGGTGACCTCAAGGTCTCAAACCTGGGTCCTCCGCATCCCAGTCCAGTGCTCTATCCACTGTGGCACTGCCTGGTCAGGCATGATGTATTATTTTTTAATGTTTTGTTGTATTTAATTTACTAGTATTTTGTAGAGGATATTTGCATCTGTACTCATTAGAGATAATGTTCTCTAGTTTTCATTTTGTGTGTGTGATCTCTTTGCCAGATTTTGGTATCAGGATTATGTTGGCCTCATAAAATGTGTTAGGGAGTATTACTTCTTATTCTATTTTTTGGAAGACTTTGAGAAGGATAGGTACCAAATCCTCTATATCATGAGTGCTTCTTCACTTCATCCTCCCAAGTTATCACAGATCTTTATCTTCTCCCTTTTTATGTTATCGTTGTCAGAGATTATTCTTATTTTTATTGTGAACTTGAAACTTTAACTTGTAGTTTTGATTTATTTTGTTCTTTTTATCTGGTCAAATACCCCCCTTGAGTATTTCCTGCAGGGGTCATTTTCTGGTGATAAACTTCCTTGGCTTTTGTATATCTGCAAAAGTTTTTATTTCTTCTTTGTATTCGAAGGATAGCTTGGATGGATAATATTCTTGGCTGATAATTTTTCTCTTTCAGTGCTTTAAATGTTTGAGTCCACTCTTTTTTGCCTTGTAGAATTTCTGCTAAGAAGTCTGATGATAATCCAATAGGATTATTGTTCCTTTATATGTTATATTCTTTTTTTCTTAGCTGCTTTGAGGATTCATTCTTTGTAATTTATTTTTGACAATTTTATTACTATGTGTCTTGGAAAAGGTCTTTTTGGGTTGAGGTTAACTCAGTGCTCTGTTTGCTTATTGGATTTGTGGATCTAATTCTTTCCATAGGTTTGGGAAGTTCTCATCTATTATTTGTTTGAATAGGCTCTACATTCCTTGCTCCCTCTCTTCTCCTGCTATATCCATTATTCAAATACTGCTCACTCTGATGGAGTCAGACAAACCTTGTTCTTTTATTTATTTTTTAGTTCATGAATCTCTCTCTTCTTCTATCTGTAGCATTTCTAGTTGCCTGTCTTTGATGTCACTAATTTTCTCCTCTATTTGACCTGTTCTGTTAGAAAAACTTGCTACCTAATTTTTCAGTTTATGTATTGAGTTCTTTATCTTTGTTTGGTTATTTCTTAAAGTTTCAATCTTCTTAGTGTAGTATCCATTTTGTTCATCAATTCTGTTTTTTAGCTCATTAAATTGTCTATTAGTGTTGTCTTGAATCTCAGTGACTATTTTCAGAACTTCAATTTTGAATTCTTTGTCATTTAACTTTAATGTTTCCATATAATTGAGCTTACTTTCTAGATATTTTTTATTTTTTATGAACTATGTTTCTTTCTTGTGTAGCCATGGTATTCAAATTCTCCTTCCTTGTTGGCAGTATGAGAGCAGTATGGTTAAAACTCTAACAAATATTCAACTAAAAATAAAAGTGAAAAAATAAAATGTAATATATTAACTTTTAAAAATAATGACTATTAAAAAAGAAAAACAAATAAATAATAAAAATGACAATATACCCACATAAAATATAAGAATAAAAATATAAAAGAAAAGAAAATTCAAAAGTGAAAAAGAAAGAAAAGATAAATATATTTCATTTGTGAGAGGTAGTTCTGTTTTGCTCCAGTAGGTGGTGCTGTAGTACAAATTTTAGCTCTGTAAAATTTCTTGGCTGACCTCCACTGAGATATTGACTTCTCAATGGTATAAGCAGGATTGAGATTTCACTGGTGGATAGAGCCTGTTTTGAGGGCTTTATGGCTTTACAGCTTTAGCAATGGTGATCTCTGGTTTCAGTTGCTCCATCCCATGTCTCAACAGACCAGGGTATCAGACTCACCTCTGTTTTCAGTAAAAGACTAGCTCTGGAGTGTTAGCTTTAGAGTCTGTCTCTGCAACTCTTTGTACCCTGCGAGATGAGAGAGATCAAGTCTAGGAGTCTCAGGGGCCATAATTTGGTTTTTTTGCCAAGGGTCTGTGCTGCATGCAGGCTGACAGCTGAATGAGAGAACACTGGCTGTGACCCCTTGTTCTGCCACCCCTTTGGTTTAGTATCTACCATTCTGCCCCTCAAACTCACTGCTCCTCCACACAGGATACCCAGTCATTCTGGGTTCCTCCCCTCTCTGTAGCCCTGGCAGAGAAAAACCCAAACAATTCGGGCTTCTCTTTTTTCTGGAACTTCTGCAGGCAAAACCCTGGAGAGTCTGAGCCTCTTCTCTCTCTAGAGCCACCTGCTACTGTGATTTGTCTTCTACCTCCCTTTTCAATCCTTCCCACTTTTAGTCCATCTGGAGTGCAGATCTTTCAGGTAAGTCTGCCATTCCAGCTGGGGTTGCTTCACTGTGCTATATTTATTCAATTTATTGAAATTTTTAAGGGGAAAGATGAGGAGTATCTCTCATGCCATTACTCTGCCATCCTTATTTAATATTTTGAACTATAACTGTTAAATAGTTGGCCCTCATTTGCTTTAGGTCTTGCACATACTAGGAACACCAGTGTATAAGGATTATCTTTCATTTTTTAAATGAAGATAATTCTTACTATCTTTGCTTTGAATCAACAGCTACTTTATTACTAGTACAAGGGTCTTCTTCCCTAAGGTTATTTTTAATTTTTGGATTCATAAAATTTATGTAATAAACCTTTCTAAGATATAATAAGAATTTCTCAATATCCACAGGACTTTGAAATAAAATAAAATGTTTCACAGTTGTTGATGTCAAAACTAACAATAATTATAATACCCTCTATTTTTATGGTTTATTTATATAGATAACATACATTACATGAATCTCTACAAATTATCCTAAATATGGAATAAAACAGCTATGGAAAAAGTCCATCTGTAATTAGTTTTACAGAAATGAGGCATATCTTTCTGAGTTTTTAATCTGCTAACATTAATATTTACATCAACCTAGACCATTTTAGTAGTATCAAAGAATATTTCAGTAAATTAAATTATTTATATACTACTTGTCATATACATGTATAACCCAAAGACCATTAAAAATACTAAAACTAAAAACTTCTGCCATAAACCTTTGGAACAAAGTATAATTCTTTTACAACAACAATTAAAACATATCATAGAGGAACTGCCCTGGCCAGTCAAATTATAGGTAACCTTTAATTAAAGCAAAATTAAGTTAGTAAAAAAGTGTTAATAAGTTTCCAAATAATTAATGGATATTTGTCAATTGATAATATGCATGCATATACTATAAAGATTCTATGTTAACAAAATGTGGAGTGTGATTTCACTCTTTATTGCTTTGGAGAGGATTACAACAGAAATTTTTTGAGCCTCACCCTTAGAAATGCCTTCTTATTCAAGATCTTTAACTATATATTATTTTATTTATGTAAAAAATTACAAGAATATGAGAAATGCTCTATTATTTGAAAATGTCTCTTTTTAAAAATAGTTGACTCAAAATGATTCTTATTCTTACATTAATATATAACCAAGAAAACTAGATATGTTTTAATGAAAGACAAGAATAGCTGTGGATTATGTAAACAAAATAGTAAACCTCCACAGGTTACCCCAACAATTGGCAAACATTGTAGGACAGAATGCTAATTGTTGATTTTATACTTACCAAAACTAAATCGACAGGAAGAACAACTTTAATTTTCTTTTTAAACTGTTCATTTAACTCTTTAACCAGAACAAGTATCACAATGCTCAGCAAGGATAAGATCACTACTTCCAGTCGAACAGACTTGATGTTTTTGAAGACATATGTGTAGGTCTGCAGTGATGAGAAAAAATACAAAGAAAATTTAGGGTCACCCAAATATAACATCTAGACTCTAATGAATTTAGTGATGTTTTACAAAAATATGTTAATGTTGTGGGATAATATTCATTTAAATATACAAAACTACTTTGCACTTGATGCTTCCATCAACTCAGGGTTTGCTTCTTTGTATACAAGAACACTATACATGACTTCTTCCCAGACACTTCAATGTCAAAACTGGTTAATTACATGTAGATTTATTGTTAAGTGTAGTGAGGGAACTTCATAGACTCACTTGAATCCCACCATTCTTCTTCAAACCCCAAAATCAAATGTACACATGTACAAGTCACACATAAATGAGTTAAGTACTGGTATTTAACTAAAATCAGATATTTGACTTAACATAAAATATTACTATTGTTCTCAGTCATTCAATATTTTATTTATTTGTTTATTGCTACATACTTTATGCTGAGCATTATGCTTGATTCTAAGTCTACAAAGGTAAACAATTTAGATAAGCTCAGTATTTATAGTGCTAACAGTCCAGACTATAAGTTGCAAATTAAAGCAACAAATTAGTGCAGTACAATGTTATAAACATAAAAGGAGCACCTGGAATATATGTTTCTTCTAGATGTGTTAGTGGTCAGCAGAGTCCTCCTTAAAAAACGATATACAGAAATTAGCCAGATTAAAAAAGAAATAAGGGAAAGGAGTTTGTTTTGCCTAAAATGCACATTTGAAAAACACAGCATAGATGTGATAAGAGTGTATATGAGAGGGACAGACAAGAAAAGAGATGAGATGACAGACAAGAAAAGAGATGAGATGCAGCAATTCTGTGTTGTGGCATCCTAATTGTTCATTGATTGCTTTTTCATATGTGCCTTGACAGCAAATGACTCCTTGCTCAAGTCAGCAATCTTAGACTGAAGCCAGCAACCTTTGAGTTCAAGCCAGCAACCACAGGATCATATCTATGATCCCACGCTCAAGCTGGCAACCTTGCACTCAAGCTGGTGGGCCTGCACTCAAGCCAGATGAGCCCATGCTCGTAAGCCTGTGACTTCAGGGTTTTAAACCTAGGTCCTCAGCATCCCAGACTGATGCTCCATCCACTGCACAACTGCCTGTTCAGGTCAAAAAATATTTTTTTTTTATTTGAGTGTACTTTTTATTTATATTTTTCTTACTTTTTACATTCAATTTTATTTTGCACTGGTTCCAGATGTACAACTTAGTGGTTAAACAATAATATATTTTACATATTGTTTCTTTCAATATTTCCAGTACCAACTGACACCATACATAGTTATTACAATATTAATCATATAACCCCTATGATTTACATCCCCATGACTATTTTGAAACTACCAATTTATACTTCTTAATCCCTTTACCTCTTTCACCTAGTCTCCCAAAACTCTCTCCCTCCGGCAGCCACCAGTCTGCTCTGTTTTAATGAGCTGGTTTCTTTTTCATTTGTTTGTGTATTTTGTTCTTTATATTTCACATATAAGTGAAAACATATATTATTTGTCTATATGCTCAGACATTTTACTGAGCATAATACATGATCCATCCATGTTGTTGCAAATGGTAAGATTTTATAATTTTTTACAGTTGAATAATATTCTATTGTATCTATGTACAACAATTTTTTATACACCATTCAATTCATGGACACTTGGGTTGCAATAATTGAATGCATATATTCTTTCCAAGTAGTGCTATGGGTTTCTTCAGATAAATACCCAGAAATGAGCCTGACCAGGCAGTGGCGCAGTGGATAGAGCATCGGACAGGGATGCAGAGGACCTAGGTTCAAGACCCCGACGTTGCCAGCTTAAGTGCGGGCTCATCTGGTTTGAGGAAAAGCCCACCAGCTTGAACCTAAGGTCGCTGGCTCCAGCAAGGGGTTACTCGGTCTGCTGAAGGCCTGCAGTCAAGGCACATATGAGAAAGCAATCAATGAACAACTAAGGTGTTGCAATGCGCAATGAAAAACTAATGATTGCCCTGGCAGGTTGGCTCAGCGGTAGAGTGTCGGCCTAGCGTGCGGAGGACCTGGGTTCGATTCCCGGCCAGGGCACACAGGAGAAGCGCCCATTTGCTTCTCCACCCCTCCGCCGCACTTTCCTCTCTGTCTCTCTCTTCCCCTCCCGCAGCCAAGGCTCCATTGGAGCAAAGATGGCCCGGGCGCTGGGGATGGCTCTGTGGCCTTTGCCTCAGGCGCTAGAATGGCTCTGGTCGCAACATGGCGACGCCCAGGATGGGCAGAGCATCGCCCCCTGGTGGGCAGAGCATCGCCCCTGGTGGGTGTGCCGGGTGGATCCCGGTCGGGCGCATGCGGGAGTCTGTCTGACTGTCTCTCCCTGTTTCCAACTTCAGAAAAATGGAAAAAAAAAAAAAAGAAAGAAAAACTAATGATTGATCCTTCTCATCTCTCTCCATCCCTATCTATCCCTTTCTCTGAATTACTCTCTGTCTCTGTAAAAAAATAAATAAATAAATAAATACCCAGAAATGAAATCTCTAGGTCATGAGGCAGTTCCATTTTGAATTTTTTGAGGAACCTCCACACTGTTTTCCATAGAAAGCACCAATCTGTACTCCTACCAAGAGTGCATAAGGGTTCCCTTTTCTCAATAAACTCATAAATATTTATCATTTATAGATTGGTTGATGATACCCATTCTAAGGGTGAATGGTAATATCACTTTGTAGTTGTAATTTGGATTTCTTTGACAATTAGTGACTTTAAGCATCTTTTCATATGTCTATTGGCCAACTATATGTCTTATTTGAAGAAGTGTTTATTCAGGTCACTTGCCCATTTGAACTAGATGATTTGTTTCTTTGGTGTCAAGTTTTATAAGTTCTTCATAATTTTTGGATATTAACTCCTTATCAGATGCATCATTGGTGAATATGTTCTCCCATTAAGCTGGTTTTATTTTTATTTTTTTAATGATTACTTTGCTATGCAAAAATTTTTTAGTTTGATGTAGTTCCATTTGTACAGTCTCATATATTTATTTCCCTTGCCTGTGGTGATATGTCAGAAAAAAATTGTTATAAAAAATATCCAAATATTTTTGCCTATATTTTCTTCTAGAATTTTTATAGTATATGAGTCTAACAATTAGACTTTAATCTAAGCCATTTTGAGTTTATTCTTGTATATGGTGAAAGAAGGTGGTCTAGTTTTATTTTTTTAATATATCTGTTCAGTTTTTCCAAAATCATTTCTTGAATATATTTTTTATTCCATTGTATGTTTGTCAAATATTAATATATCATAAAAGTGTAGGTTCATTTCTTAAATTCCTATTCTATTCCATTAATCTATGTCTGTTTTTATTCCAGTATCAGAGGGTTTTGATTACCATGGCCTTGTAGTGTAGTTGGATATCAGATAGCATTATTCATTCAACTTGGTTGTTCTTTTTCAAGATTGCTGTTCTTATTCAGGGTCTTTAGTAGATCCATATAAAGTTTTCAAACATTTGTCTTAGTGCTATAAAATATATCATTGGTATCCTGATAAAAATTGTGTTGAATCTATAGAATACTTTGAGTAGTATGGAGATTTTAATTCTTTCTATCCATGAATACTGTATATGCTTCCACTTATTTATATCTTCTTCAATTTCTTTCACCAGTACTTTTTAATTTTCTAAGTATAAATTTTTCACGCCCTTGGCTAAATTTATTACTAGGTATTTTATCTTTATTATATGCAGCTTAAGTGTCTGTTTGTCACCGATAGCTTATTGGTTGCTTGCGTAACTGTACTAGCCAATGGGGTGAAGTTGCCACGCTGAACACAAATTGAGTGGGTCAGGGGGAAGGTGAACATTTGTTTGCATTGGCAATCATCTGTTTTACATAAAAACTACGTCTTAACATAATTTCTTTTAAGAATGCCTCCTAGAAAATGCAGCACTGAAGAGGAAAGAAAAGGAGCTAAAGCTGCACAAAAACGGCTTTCTCGACAAAAAGAAACCACTGAGCAGAGAAAGACAAGGCTTGCTTCAGTCGCAGAGCAAATGCGTCTTTCTCGGCAAAATGAGACTGATGAGCATAGAGAAACAAGGCTTGCCTCAGATGCAAGACAAAAAAGTCTGTCTCGACAAAATGAGTCCCTTGGACAAAGGCAGGAGAGAAATGCAAAAAAACGACAGAGTAATGCTGACTGAAACGCAAAAAGGATTAAAACAGTTTCAAATGGAGAAACTTTCATTTTTGAGCATTCCTCTGGTGACATGAATATTAAATGTGAACACTATCAGTCCTTAAACTTCAAGTTAGAAACTAATTGATTTGACTGTGGCAAGAAAGGATTTTCTCAATGTTGTAAGTACGGAAACATTGTAAAAAGTGATGGAAAGATCTACACAAGAAATGTTGTGTACAAAGAGATCTTTGACATGTGAATTAACATTTTATTATTTAAATCACCTTTACTTATTGAGCTAGCGGTGGCTCTTAAGAAATGTACTGCCAGTGGTTTCCTTCATTGCACTCTACTTTAAGCAATTAAGAAAGTAGAAGGGGGAAACCCGTGGGGCAGTAAGCAAAGGGGCGTCCTTGCCGCCTGCCCTGAGTAATTCAGTTTGAATTAGCAGACACCTTTGCACAAATCATTTTAATTACAATTTATAATATCTAGAACAGCAGTCATTTCGTATGACCACCGGGATTTCTAGTTTTTTATAAAGCAATTATTAATGCAATTTTTTCTCAATTTCCATTTTTGATTATTTATTATTGGCATATAAATTTTCAAATGATTTCTGTATACTTATTTTGTATCCTGCTACTCTACTGAATTCATTTATCAGTTCAAATAGATTTTTGGTGAAATCTTTAAAGTTTTCTACATACAGTATCATGTCATCTACAAATAATGAGAGTTTTACTTTTCCTTTCTCATTTGTATGTCTTTCAATTCTTCTTGTTCTCTGATTGCTATTGTTAAGACTTCCAGTACCATGTTGAATAAGAGTGGTGAAAGTACATTGTTTTGTTCCCAATCTTAAGAGAAGCTCTTGCAGTTTTTGCCCATTGGTAAAATTCAGCAGTGAAGGCGCCTGGTCCAGGACTTTTGATGGTTAAAAGTTTTCGATAGCTGCTTCAATTTCACTAGTTGTAATTAATTGGTTTATTCAGATTATCTGATTCCTCCTGATTCAGTTTTGTATATTTCTAGAAATGTATCTATTTCCACCAGATTGTCTAATTTGTTGTCATATAGTTGTTCATAAGTACCATGATGTTTTAATTATTATGGCTTTGCAGTATAGTTGAGTATCAGATAGTATGTTACCTTAACATTGTTTTAATTAATTATTTTCATTGAAAAGTTTTTGTGGTTCTATATAATTTTTTTAATTCCTTTCTCTCATTTTGCTTTTAATATTTTGATAGGAATTTCCTTGAATCTATAGATTACAATAAAATTATGTTTTCATTAATTGTAACTTTTTCATTTTCTTCCTTGAGTGTCTAATCATTTTATGAGTATTTTCCCTCCTGAATTAAATTTATTACTAGGCATTCCAATGCTCTCAGTATCATTTGTTGAAGACACTTTTTTTCTCCATTATGTGTTTTTGGCTCCTTTGTCAAAGATTAACTGGCTATATAACATGATTATATTTCTGGGTTCTAAATTTTATTTCCTTGATCTATATATTGCTTCTGCAATTCATCATCCTTTGATACTGCAGAACTTTATCCTCTCTCCTTTTGTGTCATTATTGTCACAGATTATCTTTGTTTTTATTGTGAGCTTGTTGGAACTTTTACTTGTAGTTTTGATTTGTTTTGTTCTTTGTATCTGGTTAAATATTCCCCTTGAGTATTTCCTGCAGTGGGGATTTTCTGGTGATAAATTTCTTCAACTTCTGTATCTGAAAAAGTTTTAATTTTTCCTTCATATCTGAATGATAACTTTGGTAGGTATAGCATTTTTGGCTGGTAAGTCTTTTCTCTCAATACTTTGAATATTTATGTCCACTCTCTTTTGGCTTGTAGAGTTTCTAAAAAGAATTCTGATGATAACCTAATGGACCTTCCTTTATTTGTCATGTTTGTTTTTTATTAGCTCCCTTGAGGATTCTTTCTTTCCCAAGAATTTTTGTCAATTTTATTATGTTGTGTCTTTGATAAGGTCTGTTTGGGTTGAGGTAACTCAGCATTCTGTTTGCTTCTTGCATTTAAGAATCTAATTCTTTCCATAGGCTTGGAAATTTCTCATCAGTATTTTGTTTAAATTGGCCTGCCATTCACTTTTGTCATTTTGGGGGGGGTTTTTTGTTTGTTTGTTTTTGTTTTTTTGGGGGGGGGTTTTGAAAAAATATCTATTATTCCTGTATTGTTCTTTTTAAAGGAGTCTGACAATTATTGCAGAGTTCCATCATATTTTTTTAATTTGTGAGGCTCTTTCTTTCTCTCTGTAGCAACTCCAGTTGAATGTCTTTGATGTCACTGATTCTCTCCTCTATCTGACCTGTTTGTTAATTAAACTTTCTACCTCATTTTTTTAATTCATGTATTGAGTTATCTATGTTTTGTTATTTTTTAAAGTTTCAATTTTTTTGGTGAAGTACTTCTTTTTTCATTAATTTAGGCTTTTCTGGTTTTTGTTTGTTTGTTTTTTGAGCTTATTAAATGGTCTAGTAATGTATTCTCACATTTCATTGAGTATTTTTAGAATTTCAATTAGGAGTTCTCTTTAGTTTAACCTCAGGTTTTTCATGTGGTTATGATCACCTTCTGGAGATTTTTATTTTTCTTTTTGAATTACATCTCTTTCTTTTGTAACCATGGTATTCAATTTTTTCTCCTTTAGTTCATTCTGTGTGTGGATATTTCAAGCTGGCTTGCAAGCCTAGCTGGGGTTCCTTCACTGAGTTATAGCTGTTCAATTTTTTGAAATATCACAGGTACCTTTATGCAACCATAACCTAATGTCATCTAGTTTATGTTTAAAACAACCAAGCAAATGGGTACAGAAGAAAAGTACTTCAACAGGATGAGGGCCATATATGACAAACCATCAGCCAATATTATAATAAATAGTGAAAAAGTGAAGGCTTTTCCTCTAAAGTCAAGAACAAGGCATGGCTTCCCACTTTCCCCAATCTTATTCAACGTAGTACTGGAAGTATTAGCCAGAGCAATGAGGTAAGAGAAAAAAATAGAAGACATCCATATTGGGAAAGAAGAGGTAATGGTATCACTTTCTGCATATAATCTGATCTTGTAGATAAAAAACAAAAGATTTTACTAAAAAAACTATTAAAAACAATAAACCAACACAGCAAAGTTGCACTGCACAACAATCAATATATAAAAATGTACAACTAGGCCCTGGCCAGTTGGCTCAGTGGTAGAGTGTTGGCCTGACGTGCAGAAGTCCCAGGCTCGATTCCCGGCCAGGGCACACAGGAGAAGCATCCATCTGCTTCTCCACCCCTCCCCCTCTCCTTCCTCTCTGTCTCTCTCTTCCCCTCCCGCAGCCGAGGCTCCACTGGAGCAAAGATGGCCCAGGCACTGGGGATGGCTCCTCGGCCTCTGCCTCAGGTGCTAGAGTGGCTCTGCTCACAACAGAGCAACGCCCCGGAGGGGCAGAGCATCGCCCCCTGGTAGGCAGAGTGTCGCCCCCTGGTGGGCATGCCGGGTGGATCCCAGTCGAGCGCATGCGGGAGTCTGTCTGACTGTCTCTCCCCATTTCCGGCTTCAGGAAAATACAGGAAAAAAAATGTACAACTATTCTGTATTCCAATAAAAAAATTTCAGAAAATAGACTAAAATTTTTATTTTATCATAGCAATAAAAAGAATAAAACAACATATCTAATAATAAACTTAACAAAGGATATGAAGGTCTTATGTACTGAAAACTAAGTATTACAGAAAGAAATTAAAAAATACACAATGAAATAAAAAAAATATTCCCTATTCATGGATTAGAAGAATCAACATAATTAAAATGGTCATATTATTCAAAGCCATATACAAATTTAATGAAATATCCATTAATATACAAAATTAATGCAATGCCTATTGTAATTCCAATACCACTTTTTAAATAAATAGAACAAAAATTACCAGGTTTGTATAGATCATAAAAGACCCTAAATAGCCAAAGCTATCCTGAGGGTGAATAAAGAAAGCCAGAGTTATCACACCGCCAGACTTCAAATTATACTGCAGAGCCATGACATTCAAAACAACATGGAATTGGCAGAAACACAGACATACAGTACAATGAAACATAATTCAGAACACAGAAATAAAGCCACATATATATGAATAAATAATCATCTGTGAAAGAGGCTAAAACACACATAAATGAAAAAAATCCTCTTCAATAAATTTTGCTGAAAAAAATTTAAACACTACATGCAAAAGAATAAAATTTGACTACAGTTTGTACCTTGAACAAAAATTAATTCAAAATGAATCATAGTCTAAATATAAGATCTGAAAAAGAAATTACATAGAAGAAAACACAGGTACTAAGCTCATGGACCTTGGCCATAGAAAATATATTCTGAATTTGACCTCAAAGGCAAAAAAAGTAGAGAAAAAAAAATGTCCATCCATATTGTCGCAAAAGATAAGATTTCCTTCTTTTTCATGGTCCCATAGTATTCCATTGTGTATATGTAGCATTGCTTTTTAATCCAATCATGCACTGATGGGCACTTGGGCTGTTTCCAGATCTTGGCTATTGTGAACAATGCTGCCATAAACATGGGGTGCATTCCTTCTTTTGAATCAATGTTTTGGTGTTCTTAGGATATATTCCTAAAAGTGGGATGGCTGGGTCTAAAAGACAGTTCCATTTTTAATTTTTTGAAGAATGTCCATATTGTATTCCACAATGGCTGCACCAGTCTGCATTCCTACCAGCAGTGCAGAAGGGTTCCCTTTTCTCCACATCCTCGCCAGCACTTATGTGTTGTTTTGTTAATGAGCGCCATTCTGACTTGTGTGAGGTGATATTCATTGTGGTTTTAATTTGCATTTACCTAATGATCAGTGATGTTGAACATTTTTATATACCTATTGGCCATCTGTATGTCCTCTTTGGAGAAGTGTCTATTTATTTCTTTTGCCTATTTTTTTTTTCTTTTTTCTTTTTTTTTTTTTTTAAATAAATTTTTATTAATGGTAATGGGATGACATTAATAAATCAGGGTACATATATTCAAAGAAAACATGTCTAGGTTATTTTGTCATCAAATTATGTTGCAAACCCCTCGCCCAAAGTCAGATTGTCCTCCGTCACCCTCTATCTAGTTCTCTGTGCCCCTCCCCCTCCCCCTAACTCTCTCCCTCCCTCCCTCCCATGTCCTCCCTCCCCCCCCCACCCTTGGTAACCACCACACTCTTGTCCATGTCTCTTAGTCTCATTTTTATGTTCCACCAATGTATGGAATCATGTAGTTCTTGTTTTTTTCTGATTTACTTATTTCACTCTTTATAATGTTATCAAGATCCCACCATTTTGCTGTAAATGATCTGATGTCATCATTTCTTATGGCTGAGTAGTATTCCATAGTGTATATGTGCCACATCTTCTTTATCCAGTCTTCTATTGAAGGGCTTTTTGGTTGTTTCCATGTCTTGGCCACTGTGAACAGTGCTGCAATGAACATGGGGCTACATGTGTCTTCACGTATCAATGTTTCTGAGGTTTTGGGGTATATACCCAGTAGAGGGATTGCTGGGTCATAAGGTAGTTCTATTTGCAGTTTTATGAGTAACCACCATACTTTCCTCCATAATGGTTGTACTACTTTACATTCCCACCAACAGTGAATGAGGGTTCCTTTTTCTCCACAGCCTCTCCAACATTTGCTATTGCCCGTCTTGTTGATAATAGCTAATCTAACAGGAGTGAGGTGGTATCTCATTGTAGTTTTGATTTGCATTTCTCTAATAACTAATGAAGCTGAGCATCTTTTCATATATCTGTTGGCCATTTGTATCTCTTCCTGGGAGAAGTGTCTGTTCATGTCCTCTTCCCATTTTTTTATTGGATTGTTTGTTTGTTTGTTGTTGAGTTTTATGAGTTCTTTGTAAATTTTGGATATTAGGCCCTTATCTGAGCTGTCGTTTGAAAATATCAGTTCCCATATAGTTGGCTGTCTGTTTATTTTGATATCAGTTTCTCTTGCTGAGCAAAAACTTTTAATTCTGATGTAGTCCCATTCATTTATCTTTGCCTTCACTTCTCTTGCCATTGGAGTCAAGTTCATAAAATGTTCTTTAAAACCCAGGTCCATGATTTTAGTACCTATGTCTTCTTCTATGTACTTTATTGTTTCAGGTCTTATATTTAGGTCTTTGATCCATTTTGAATTAATTTTAGTACACGGGGACAGGCTGTAGTCGAGTTTCATTCTTTTGCATGTGGCTTTCCAGTTTTCCCAACACCATTTGTTGAAGAGGCTTTCTTTTCTCCATTGTGTGTTGTTGGCCCCTTTATCAAAGATTATTTGACCATATATATGTGGTTTTATTTCTGGGCTTTCTATTCTGTTCCGTTGGTCTGAGTGTCTATTTTTCTGCCAATACCATGCTGTTTTGATTATCGTGGCCCTATGATATAGTTTAAAGTCAGGTATTGTAATGCCCCCAGCTTCATTCTTTTTCCTTAGGATTGTTTTGGCTATTCGGGGTTTTTTATAGTTCCATATAAATCTGATGATTTTTTGTTCCATTTCTTTAAAAAATCTCATAGGGATTTTGATGGGAATTGCATTAAATTTGTATATTGCTTTGGGTAATATGGCCATTTTGATTATATTTATTCTTCCTATCCAAGAACAAGGAATATTTTTCCATCTCATTGTATCTTTTTCGATTTCCCTTAACAATGCTTTGTAATTTTCATTATATAGGTCCTTTATGTTCTTTGTTATGTTTATTCCTAGGTATTTTATTTTTTTTGTTGCAATCGTGAAGGGGTTTATTTTTTTGAGTTCGTTTTCTAATATTTCATTGTTGGCATATAGAAAGGCTATGGACTTTGGTATGTTAATTTTGTATCCTGCGACCTTACTGTATTGGTTTATTGTTTCTAATAATCTTTTTGTGGAGTCCTTCGGGTTTTCGATGTATAGGATCATATCATCAGCAAAAAGTGATAGCTTTACTTCTTCTTTTCCGATATGGATGCCTTTTATTTCTTTGTCTTGTCTGATTGCTCTGGCCAGAACTTCTAGCAACACGTTGAATAAGAGTGGAGAGAGTGGACAACCCTGTCTTGTTCCTGATTTAAGGTAGAAAGTCCTCAGTTTTATGCCGTTTAATAGGATGTTGGCTGATGGTTTATCATATATGGCCTTTATCATGTTGAGATATTTTCCTTCTATACCCATTTTCTTGAGAGTCTTAAACATAAAATTGTGTTGTATTTTATCAAAAGCCTTTTCTGCCTCTATTGATAAGATCATGTGGGTTTTGTTCTTTGTTTTGTTGATATGGTGTATTACGTTAACCGTTTTGCGTATGTTGAACCATCCTTGAGATTCTGGGATGAATCCCACTTGATCATGATGTATTATTTTTTTAATATGTTGTTGTATTCGGTTTGCCAGTATTTTGTTTAGTATTTTAGCATCTGTATTCATTAGAGATATTGGTCTGTAGTTTTCTTTCTTTGTGCCATCCTTGCCAGGTTTTGGTATGAGGGTTATGTTGGCCTCATAAAATGTGTTTGGAAGTATTGCTTCTTCTTCAATTTTTTGGAAGACTTTGAGTAGAATAGGAACCAAGTCTTCTTTGAATGTTTGATAGAATTCACTAGTATAACCGCCTGGGCCTGGACTTTTATTTTTGGGGAGATTTTTAATAGTTTTTTCTATTTCCTCCCTGCTGATTGGTCTGTTTAGGCTTTCTGCTTCTTCATGACTCAGTCTAGGAAGGTTGTATTGTTCTAGGAATTTATCCATTTCTTCTAGATTGTTGTATTTGGTGGCATATAATTTTTCATAGTATTCTACAATAATTCTTTGTGTATCTATGATGTCTGTGGTGATCTCTCTTTCATTTTGGATTTTATTTATTTGAGTCCTGTGTCTTTTTTCCTTGGTGAGTCTTGCCAAGGGTTTGTCAATTTTGTTGATCTTTTCAAAGAACCAGCTCCTTGTTTTATTGATTTTTTCTATAGTTTTTCTGTTCTCTATTTCATTTATTTCTGCTCTGATTTTTATTATCTCCTTTCTTCGGCTGGTTTTGGGTTGTCTTTGTTCTTCTTTTTCTAGTTCCTTAAGGTGTGAATTTAAGTGGTTTACTTCGGCTCTCTCTTGTTTGTTCATATAGGCCTGAAGTGATATGAACTTTCCTCTTATTACTGCTTTTGCTGCATCCCAGAGATTCTGATATGTCGTATTTTCCTTTTCATTTGTCTGTATATATCTTTTGATTTCTGTGCTTATTTCTTCTTTGACCCATTCATTTTTTAGAAGTATGTTGTTTAGTTTCCACATTTTTGTGGGTTTTTCCCCCTCTTTTTTGCAGTTGAATTCTAGTTTCAAGGCTTTATGATCAGAAAATATGCTTGGTACAATTTCAATTTTTCTAAATTTGCTGATATTGTCTTTGTGGCCCAACATATGGTCAATTCTTGAGAATGTTCCATGTACACTAGAGAAAAATGTATACTCTGTCGCTTTGGGATGAAGTGTCCTGTAGATGTCTATCATATCCAGGTGTTCTAGTATTTCGTTTAAGGCCACTATATCTTTATTGATTCTCTGTTTGGATGACCGATCTAGAGCCGTCAGCGGTGTGTTGAGGTCTCCAAGTATGATTGTATTTTTGTTAGTTTTTGTTTTAAGGTCAATAAGTAGCTGTCTTATATATTTTGGTGCTCCTTGGTTTGGTGCATATATATTAAGGATTGTTATGTCTTCTTGATTCAACTTCCCCTTAATCATTATGAAATGACCATTTTTGTCTCTGAGTACTTTTTCTGTCTTGTAGTCAGCATTATTAGATATGAGTATTGCTACACCTGCTTTTTTTTGGGTGTTGTTTGCTTGGAGTATTGTTTTCCAGCCTTTCACTTTGAATTTGTTTTTATCCTTGTTGCTTAGATGTGTTTCTTGTAGGCAGCATATAGTTGGATTTTCTTTTTTAATCCATTCTGCTACTCTGTGTCTTTTTATTGGTAAGTTTAATCCATTTACATTTAGTGTAATTATTGACACTTGTGGGTTCCCTACTGCCATTTTATAAATTGCTTTCTGTTAGTTTTGTATCTAGTTTGATTCTTCTCTTTTGTTTTTCTATCATTTGTTTTTGTTTGTTTGTGTTCCATACTTCTTTCCTCTGTTGCTACCTTTTTTAAGTCAAGTGTTTTTGTGGTGGTTTTTTTAAGGGTGGTTACCATTAAGTAATGAAAAGGGTACCTACCATATTCATTGTAGTACCCTATTTTATAAGTATTTCTGCACTTCATCATCCTTTGCTACTGTTAATCTCCATCCTCTCCCCCCTTTTTTTCCTTTGTTGTCACAGTTTAAGTTTGGTTTTATTGTGTTCTTGGTGGAGCTGTTACTTGTGGTGTTGTTTTCTTTTGTTCTTTGAATCTGGTTGGAAAACCCCCCTTAGTATTTCCTGGAGTGGGGGCTTTCTGTTGATAAATTCTCTCATCTTTTCTGTATTTGTGAATGTTTTTATATCTCCTTCATACTTGAAGGATATCTTTGATGGGTATAGTATTCTTGGCTGAAAGTTCCTCTCTTTCAGGGCTTTAAATATTGGGGTCCACTCTCTTCTAGCTTGTAGAGTTTCTGCTGAGAAATCTGATGATAATCTAATAGGCCTTCCTTTATATGTTGTACTCTTCTTTTCCCTGGCTGCCTTGAGAATTTTTTCTTTGTCATTGTTTTGTGTCATCTTTATTATGATGTGCCTTGGAGTGGGTTTGTTGGGGTTAAGAAAACTTGGTGTTCTGTTTGCTTCTTGAATTTGAGGCTTTAGTTCCTTCCACAGGCTTGGGAAGTTCTCGTCTATTATTTGTTTGAGTATATTCTCCATTCCATTTTCTTTCTCTTCTCCCTCTGATATACCTATTATTCTTATGTTATTCTTTCTGATGGAGTCAGACAATTCCTGTAGGGCTTTCTCGTTTTTTATTATTTTTGAGTCTCTTTCTTCTTCTCTCTGTTGTGCCTCAAGTTGTTTGTCTTCTATTTCACTAATCCTATCTTCAATCTGGGCTGTTCTGTTAGCTAAGCTTGTTACCTCGTTTTTCAGCTCGTGAATTGAGTTTTTCATTTCTGTTTGATTTGTTTTTATAGTTTCAATTTCCTTGGTAATATATTCTTTGTGTTCATTGAGTTGTTTTCTGATCTCCCTATATTGCCTTTCTGTGTTTTCTTGTATATCTCTGAGTATTTTTAAGATTTCTAGTTTAAATTCTCTGTCATTTAGCTCCAAGGCTTCCAATATGTTAAGTCTTTTTTCCATAGATTTTTCCACATCTATTTGTGTTACCTCTCTTTCTTTTGTTTCCATAATATTCGATTTCCTCTTTCTTATCGGCATCTGAGGGTGGTCTTATTGATAGCACTAATTAGAATTAATAAAGAGTAAAAAGTAAAAAAAAAAAAAAAAAAAAAAGGTAAAACACCCCACAAAAAAAAAACAGTAATAATTTATTATTTCCCCCTTTTTTTCTTTCTTCTCTTTCCCTCCTCTCCCCTCCTCAGGGAAATATCGTGCCTATAATGGAGGGCCTGATTTGGGGTGAAGAGTTCAAGGGGCAAAAAAAAGGGAGTAGGGACCTACTAAATGCAAAAAAAAAAAAAAAAGGAAGAAAATCTTAGACAAGCATAAGATGATTTGCTTGTAAGTGATGGTCAACTAAGAGATATAATGAGAGGGATAAGAGGGAATCAGAAAAAAGGACCAAAAAAGAATAATAAAGAAGAAAAAATAAAAATAATAAGTAAAAATCTGTTGTATTAAGTGGAGCGAAGACTAAATACAATGGAGACCTTGAGTTGGGAGGACCCAAAATGCCACAAAAATAAACAAACAAGAAAAAAAAATAAAAACAAAAGCAAAAAAGAGAAATAAAGCCAGAAAAAAGCCTTGAGTCCCAAATTAACTAATTTGTTCGTGATTGAGGATTATATGGGAGGAAAGTAAAATGAGAAAAGAAAAAGCGAATAGAAAGGAAAAAATAAGAAAAAGAGAAAAACGAAGGAAGAAATAAAATAGGAAGAGAAAAAAACAAAATAAAGCAAGACAAAAAAAAAACAAAAGAGGAGAGAGTGAGAGTTAAGTGTTTTGGAGTATAACCTTAAAGGAGGGTGAGGATGAAGAAGAAAAATAAAATGCAACACTCATGGGTAGTGTAGTTCAAGAAAGGGGAAGCATAAGATGGGCAGAGAATAGAAGGACCGAGGTGGAGGAAATAAAGGCAAAAAGATAGAAGAAACAAACAACAACAACAACAACAAAAAATTAGTGGATCAAGTTGTAAAGTCTGTGGGTTTTTCTTGATTTTGAGAGGTTAACTTCTTCCTTTTTCTTTTCTCTCCCTCTTTCTGGTCGGTGACTCTCTACCCCAGGCTCTGCCCCTGTGTCACTCTTAGGTAGGGATTTGCAGTTGATGGGATTCTATGGCAATGTCATATAATTGGCTTTAGTCTTGCTGGAAGTAAAGGCTTTTTGGCGTTTGCAGGGTCCAACGATGAGAGAGTTTGCTTTCCTGGATTCTCTCTCCTAGCCCCCCCTTTCTGAATTAGCAGCCTGGTGATCCAGCTATAAGGCTGCAACTGCTTCTGCCTGGGGAGTAAGAGGCTCAAAGAGCTGGGAAATCCCCACTCTATCCCCACTCAGTGCAAGGCTTTGGGAAAGGCTCTGAGAGTCAGGGCCTCCAGTGTAATCAGGCGGGGGTGGGAGTCAATTGTTGTCAAGGTGACTGTTCAGCACCTATCATTTAGTTGGACCTCTCAACCCAGGCTTTCCACACTTTGTAGCCTGTTTTTGCAGGGAAGAAGAGGCACTAGTCTCTGCTTACGACTAGTGTAGTATAGACCTTATTATCTGCCAAGTCCTTCTTGTTAGCGTTTATCCCTGAATATGGAGGCTCTATCAATCAGAAGTTGCCCCCGCCCCTTTAGCGAGAGGCACTAAAAAATATCACGCCTCTTGTCTTGGATCGCTGAACTGAGAGAGATCTTATCAATTAGAACCGAGGGTGCGCAGATTTTATGGGTTAAGCTAATTTCAGTGATTGGGTCGCAGCTGTGCTTCCGAAGGTATTTTAGGCTGCCTGCGCGTGCCCCTCCCCCAACGCTTGATTGTTAGCTTCAATGGCTGGGTGAGGTGCCCCGCCCACGGAGAGAATCTCCCAAGCCTCTCCCACTCGCCCCGCCGCTGGCGGCTGGACCGCACCAGGTGCAGGATAATGGAGCCCCCTGGATGTGCGGGCCAGCAGGGCGCCCTGGGCGCGTGGAATGCCCAAGGCACGCGTGCGAATTGTGCGCTCCAGGCACCCATGGCCGGCGAACCCCACTCGCAGTGTGCGGGCCGCTGGGAACGTCAGCGGTGCTCAACCGGACCGGGCGCGCACGCGGCTGCTCGCGGCGGCTCGCGGCGGCAGCTCGTGGCGGCCGCTCATGGCGGCCGCTTGCTGCGGCGGTTCGCGGCGGCCGCTCGCGGCGGCGGCTCGCGGGGGCTCGCGTCGGCCGCTTGCGGCGGCTTGCCGTTCCCAAGTATATGGGCTGACTCACCACAGGCGCACTTCCTTGCGGTTTGAAAGAACGTTCCTGTGGTAGATTCCTCCACACCCTCGTCTCTCAGATTCAAGTGATAACAGTCCTTTCGCTATCAGTTTGTGTGGAACTCCGGAATGCTCCGAGGATAAATTTTTCTGTTTCTAGTTGATAAATTTGTTGTGATTTAGGGGAGAGCTGTCGGACGCGCTGATCACGGCGCCATTTCCGTGACGTCACTCCCTTGCCTATTTTTTGATTGGATTGTTTATCTTTCTGGTATTAAGTTTTACAAATTCTTTATAAATTTTGCTATTAACCCCTTAACAGATATATTGTCAAATATTTTATCCCATTGTGTGGTTAGAGCCCTCACTCAGTACAGAAACTAGGCAAGAAATCCAAAGTATGCCCCACCCAGCCTCCCAGATCCCACCTTCCTCAATTGGTAGGGTACAGAGAGTAGCAGGTACAGACCCCCACAGCTAACTCTTCAGAGCCACTCTCTCCCTTGAAAAACAGAAATGCTCCATGTCCAGTCCTCTGGTCTCTTGATATGTGAAGAGGAGCATCAAGAAACCTGAGATAACCACTACTTAGCCATAAAGTCCTCATAACACACCACACACACCAATGAGACTGTAACCCCAACTACATGATTGTGAGAAAATCCAAGCAGAATTAAGTCTAGGAATTTTGCACAGCGAAAACTTATAATACAGTGCTACTTACAAAAAGAAAAAAACTTCTCAATTGAAAACTTTTCATTGAATTTTATTATATTTTATTTCTGTACTTTTTATTCTTATTTTTTGTAAGATCTTTATATGTTTTCAATTATTTTTTTCTTGGTTTATAATCTGTGTTTTATGATTGTTCTCCTTGCCATTTTAATTTTTATATATTATAATATTTTTAATTTTTATTTTTCATGTTTTAAATTGTTTATTTTGTTAGAGTTTGTAACAATACTACTCTCAAATGCCATCAAGGAAGCAGAAATCAAATAGTATAGTTAAGCACAAAAAAGACATAGTTCAGAAATAAAATGAAAAACCTCTAGAAAGCAATCTCAATCACATGGGAACCTCACAGTTAAATGATAGAAAAGTCAAAATTGAAGTTCTGAAAATACTAAATGAGATGCCAGGAAACACTGATAGACAATTTAATAAACTCAAAAAGCAAATTCACAAAATGAGCACTTCACAAAAAAGACTCAAACTTTAAAAAAGAACAAAACAGAGATGAAGAACTCAGTACATGAACTAAAAAATCAGGTAGCAAGATTAGCTAATAGAACAGAAAACAGAGAGAATCAGTGATATGAAAGACAGTCAACAAGAAATGCTACAGAGAGAAGACAGAGACTCATAAATTTAAAAAATAAAATAGCTCTACAAGAATTGATCAACCTCACCAGAAAGAACAATATAAGAATAATGAGTAATTTTGAAGAAGAAGAGAGCGAAAAGAGAATGGAGAGCCTATTCAAACAAATAATTGATGAGAACTTTCAAAACCTATGAGAAAAGTTAGAGCCTCAAATCCAATAAGCAAACAGTATGCCAAGACACCTCAATCGAAACAGACCTTTTCCAAGACACATCGTAATACAATAGTCAAAAATCAAGGCAGCTAGGGAAAAAGAGAACCTAACATATAAAGGAAGGTTTATTAGTTTATTATTAGACTTCTTAGAAGAAACTACAAGCCAGAAGAGAGGACTCAAACATTTAAATTACTAAAAGGGATGAATTATTAGTCAACAAGATTATATTCATCAAAGTTATCTTTCAAATATGGAGAGGATAATGTCAGAATAATAGAGGCAGGAGAGATATTACTGATCTCTCCTCTTGAAATTTCAACAAATTGAACAACTATAATGCAGTAAAAGAACTGCAATAGGGCTTGTAGGTGTACCTGAAAGACCCACGCACTGAAAGGACTAACAGTGGGAGAGGTGAAAAGAGAGGCTACAGATAAAATGCATTCATAGTGGGCTTTGGGGAGGAGAAGAGACAAACCTGTAGTGACTGGTATTTTTTTTCTCTGCTGGACTACAGAAAGGAAAGAAGCTCTGGCTCTCCGGATTTTATCTGAAGGGTAAAAAGAGCGAATCTCAGAGTGACTGGGTTTCCTTCTGTTGGGAGAAGTGGTGAGATAGAGGAACAGAGGGGGAAATAAACAAAGTGGCCAGAAAGCAGGGTCATGGCCAGTGTTCCCACAGTCTGCCTGCAGCCTGCACTTGGCAGAGACAGAGAAAGCTAACGTGTGGCACCCAGTCTCCCAGATCCCACCTCCCTCACCATGTGGTAGAGAGTGGAAGAGATAAACCCCACAGCTAACTCTCCAGAGTCATTCTCTCTCCTGAAGGACAAAGGTGCTCCATATCCAGTTCCCAAGTCTGTTGAGATGTAAGAATAAGAGCCCAGAAGCCTATGATTACCATTGCTAAAGCCGTAAAGCTAGAATCTGAAGCTGTAAAGCCAAAGCCACATGGTGGAAGCCCTAAAGCCCTCATACTATGCCCCACTCACCAATACAACTAAAGTCCCATTTACATCATTGTAACAACTACTTCTCAACAGTGGACAGCAGAGGAACTTCACAGAACTAAAAGTTGGAATAAAATGACACTTCCTGAAAGAAATATCTCAAAACAAAATTTATTTTTCTTTTTCCCCCCTTTCTTTTATCTTATTCCTTTTTTCTCTTTTTTTATTTTTGAATTTCATCTTCTTTAAATTTTATATATTTTATTTTATTTCTTGTGGTGTTTTGTTTTTCATTTCTTTGTTTGCTTTTGACCTTTTATTCTGTGATTTTTCTCCTTGTCTTAACTTTGAAAGTTTTATATTTCATTGTATTTTTATTTTAATTTTTAATTTTTTAGCTGTTTCTATGTTAGGGTTCTTAACAGTACCACTCTCTAATGTCAGAAAGGAAGAAGAAATCAAACACCATGGCTACACAAGACAGAGAAGTAGTTGAGAAAGAAAATTAAAAATCTCCAAAAAGAAGTGCCTGACCGGGCGATGGCACAGTGGATAGTGCGTCAGACTGGGATGCGGAAGACCCAGGTTCGAGACCCCAAGGTTGCCAGCTTGAGCACGGGCTCATCTGGTTTGAGCAAAAGCTCTCCAGCTTGAGCCCAAGGTTGCTGGCTCGAGCAAGGGGTTACTTGGTCTGCTGAAGGCCCGCGGTCAAGGCACATATGAGAAAGCAATCAATGAACAACTAAGGTGTTGCAACGCTCAACGAAAAACTAATGATTGATGCTTCTCATCTCTCCGTTCCTGTCTGTCTGTCCCTGTCTATCCCTCTCTCTGACTCTCTGTCTCTGGAAAAAAAAAAGAAAAAAAAGAAAAAAAAATCTCCAAAAAGAAATCTCAATCACATGGAAAACTTGTAGTTAAATGATAGAAAATTTAAAATTTAAAAATACTCAATGAGATGTGAAAAGACAACAGGCAACTTAATGAGCACAGAAAAGAAATTATAGAACAAAATCTATACGTCACCAAGGAGACTGAAACTTTAAAAACAGAGATAAAGAATCTGACACATAAATTGAAAATTGAAGTAGTAAGTTTAGCTAATAGAACAAACCTGATAGAAGAAAAAATCAGTGGCACTGAAGACAGGCAACTAGAGATGCTACAGAGAGAAGAAGAGAGACACTCAGAAATTGAGAAAACAGAGAGAGCTCTCCAAATATTGTCTGACTCCAGTTAATCTAACAGGGTAAAGTTTTCTTAAAACCAAAAATTGCTCATATATCTTCCAGAAGGCTAAAATGTATTTAAAAGTAAATCAAATATTGCACCAATTGGGAAAATAATAATTTTAAAGAAATTTCCATGAAAAGAAAATAATCTTGAGACTAAAGGCTTGTTGCAGGACATTCCAGTACAACTTTGGGCCTTTCTCAGTACAGATATTGGCAAGACTTGCCAATATCCTTTAAGAATTGTTGCACTAGTAGCTGAAATTAAGACTGTTTACTAGATTACTTAAAAAGTTATCTATAATTCTATGTACAAGCCCTTGTAATTCTAGCTTTCCAGTGAAATAGATTTATGCAAAATCTCTAAAGCTATAATTAAAATAGTTATTCCCAGACATTTTGTAGTTTCAAATCCACATAATTTATTACCAGCTATTCCTGTGATTGCCAATATTTTTCAATAATAATAAAATCATGTAATGCCTATTTGAGCATGTCTATAAAAGGACAGGGATACCTCTTTGTGGGAGACTACAAGTAGCAAAGCTCTTGTAGTTCAAGGCTTAGCAAAAGATTAAGTTCTCCCCCTCCCCCCACTTCTCCATATTGGCTATAAAACTGAGTATTTGCACTCATCCCAACCCCCCACTTCACTTGCTTGGTTAAGTTGGTAAAGGCTGTTTTTCTCCATACCTCCATGTAGTTGTGATGCTGGATTGTTTCTGCTTGTCCTATCCTCCATGTTCCTTGGAAAGATTGGAGGCAGTTTGCTTTTTATTCTCTGTTTTGTGAAATTGAGATGTTATGCAGGGTGGAGGGTTTTCTGCACCTGGGAGAATTTTTGGTTTGCCTCGGAAATGTCACTTTGTTTTAATAATCTCTGATTTGCTAATGACTTGACTTTGCCTTTAAATAAAGTGGGTGTGGGAGTGGAGACACCTTTTACAAGCTATCTTCTGCATTGAAAAAAGTCCTCCTGAGCCTATCTTTTTTTCTCTTTAAGCCTATTTTCTTAATTCTGGCCGTTCCCACTCAGAACCTGGAATTACTAGCCATGCTGGTTCACAGCACCTCTTTGCTTTCACCTGGAAAGGTTACAAGTTTTGTTAGACAGTAAAACCCCAGGGATATACAAAGAGTCTCACCTATTGTCTTAGATACTAAAAGTTGGTTTGAGTAGCGCTGAATTTTCCAGAGATTTTACTCTAATCCAATTTATAGATAAAATACTAATGCACTAGGACAAGCTCTAATGCTCTACCTTTACTGAAATACTTGGGATGTCTACCATTTAAAAATTGGCTATTAATTAATGCTGAAAATTCAGAGAATCTCATCTTTCAAAAACAAAGTGGCTAAAAGATTTCTGAGTTTAATTGGATATTGTCTCCATTTGGTTCCAAGTTTTTATTACTAAAACCACGTTTATATAAAGAACATGGAGATCATCATAAACGTATAAAATATTTGTAAAACCAGTAGCCACATCACTATCATAGCTGCCTGGCCCATGCAGGTTCACATTTGATTCGGACAGACGGTAATGAAACAACAGAGCCAAGAACTGGTGGGCCATTACATTTAATCCAGCTCACACCCAGCGGGCGAGAAATACACACAGCAGGAAAACACTTCCTTTTCCATTCAGGGCTTCCAAAGCTACTGACTCATCCCAGTTTCCTAGTATCAAAGGTTTCTACTTCACCAGCCTTATTCACCTCTGTTCCCCATCTCCTCTCTGCACAAACTGGCTTCTCCTTCAGCACTCCGCCATCTTGACTGCCTCTCCTATGCAATGCTAATTTCAGGAACCAAGAGAGAGAGACAGAGAGACAGAGAGAGAGGAGCCCCTGGTCTGCCCCATTGTATAGTGTAGAAGTCAAAACCTTTAAGCCAGTATACAAATAAGGAAGTCTCTGATACAAAGTCACTTATCTGAGGCATAAATGGGATTTCTCATAAGAGCACACCACCCACATCATGCAACAGTCAAGGGTGTGGGGAAAAGCTTAGTTTTGAAAAGATCTTAGTATTAAAAGGGCGAGAGAGGCTTAGTTTTAAAACTAAGCCTTAGGCTATAATGACTTTGCTGGCTTACAGCCTGTCCCCCACACCCAATGCATACTATAAGCGAGCAAACATATATAGCATATTTACAAACTTATTTGAGCAACAATATTAGAGTCAGCAACTTGATTTCAGTAGCAAAAGGGCTCCCTCCATGGATAAAGGATATCTCTACTATAGCCATTTAATGTAAACAAGCAGAAGAAATAATTATGGACTCTTCTTTATTGTGTAGATTGCCATTTGGGCATGATCCACACTACACACCTTCTACTGGAAAAGCAGCACATCATGCTATTTCTCACCTCTTGGAGTCCATATCCATTCCCGGCTTCCCTGAAGTAATTAAAACAGACAGTGGTCCTTACTATACTTCTAATATATTCCAAATGGCTTTACAAAACTGAAGTATTAAAAATGTTACAAGTATCCCTTATAACCCAACAAGACAAGCTTTTATTAAATGTGCTCACTGCACCTTAAAAACATATCTTAACAAACAAAAAAGAGGAAGTCAGGAGGAGAGACTCACCCCATAAGAACAATAGTATAAGGATTATTTTACTCTTAACTTTTTGAACATTTCTCCTCTGGACTTACTGCAGCCAAGAGCAACAGCTTAAGCCTCTCATGTTGTACCAGGATATTAGCTGGCCCTGAGAGGCAGAATCCAATCAATTACTAACTTGGAGGTGAAGGTATGTTCCAATTTTGTCATCAACAGGAACTCTTTGAATACCAGTGAGGAAAAAGAAATGTGAAGCTTCATTATAAATTGGCATCAGCCCCTAGAAAGCAACCTGGTTCCTAGATCCAGAAGCTGATAATAAATTCATCTGCAGAAATGAATCCAGAAAAGGACACCTAAGTCACTCCCAAGTAATCATGGAGTGCCCACCGTCACCTAGGACATTTTGAAACATCTAACCAGGCATGCTAAAGAACTTTTACAAAATACAGAAATGCTTGTAAACCCCTAAAAATTTGTTTCTCTCTATGCTTGCTCTTTACCTTCCAGTACAACCACCTAACCAACTTCCTATTTGTTAATCTTTACTAAAACAAAGAAAAGGGTGATGTAGGGTATCACCCATCTAACCTTGAACCCTCTATGACTTGGATTGAGGAACTTTAGTTGAAAAGCCCTTGTTGTCTCTTGGATACAAACAACAAGAAACTGTGTGAATGAGTGACCTTTGTGCAAACACAGAGGAATACATGTGAGCAGGCTATAGAAAATTAATTTAGAGGTTTTAGATTGTCCCTTCCTTCATGCTTGTTAATTAGCAAAAGAAAAAGAACGTACTGACCCAAATTAGCCCTTTCTCCATGTCAGCAAAATGGCCATTAATCACTTTCCCCTTATCACCTGATCTCCCTCCCTTGTATCCTGTTACCTCTGTTCTGCTTCTGATCAATAAAACCTAAGGGAGAAGGAAATTCAGCAGGTCTTCTTTTCTTCCATTGACAGGCATGCCCCTCTCACTACTGACATAAGTTTGTGTCTTCAGTAGGTTTTTTTCCAAGAAACACTGGTAGTTCCCAGCAGGCTGAAGTACTACAATTATTATTTAAAAAACTAAATAGAATTGTTAAAAAAGGAAAGAACTTCAACATAATAAAAGCCATATATGACAAACTATCAGCTAATATCATAACAAATGGTGAAAAATGAAGACTTTTCCCCTAAAATCAGGCACAAGACAAAGCTCCCATTCTGTCCATTCTTATTCATCGTAATTCTGGAAATTTTAGCCAGAGCAATCAGGCAATAAAAAAGATAAAAGGCTTCCATATCTGGAAAGAAGAAGTAAAGGTATCACTTTTTGCAGGTGACATAATTCTATATATAGAAAACCTCAAGAATTCCACCACAAAGCTATTAGAAACAATAAACCAATACAGTAAAGAAGCAGGATACAAAATCAATGTACAAAAATATGTTGCTTTCCTGTACACCAGGGCTTCCCAAACTTTTTACACAAGGGGGCCAGTTCACTGTCCCTCAGACCGTTGGAGGGCCGCCACATACAGTGCTCCTCTCACTGACCACCAATGAAAGAGGTGCCCCTTCCGGAAGTGTGGTGGGAGGCCAGATAAATGGCCTCAGGGGGCCGCATGCGGCCCATGGGTCGCAGTTTAGGGACGCCTGTTGTACACCAACAATAAAACTTCAGAAAATGTACTAAAAAGTAAAAAAAAATTCCTTTTACATTTGCAAAAATGTAAAATACTTGGGAATAAACTGAATGAAGGATGTGAAGGACCTCTGTACTGAAAACAACAAATCTTTATTGAAGGAAATTGAAAACACACAATGAAATAAAAAAATATTCCATGTTCATGTATTGTAAGAATCAACATTTTTTAAATGGCCATATCACCCAAAGCAATATACAAATTTAATGCAATGCCTATTAGAATCCCAATGCCACTCTTAAAATAAATAAAACAAAACATCATTGGTTTTATGGAAACATTTTTTTAAAAAAACGAAATAACCAAAGTAATCATGAGAAAAAAACAATGAAGCTGGAGGTATCACATACATGACTTTAAATGATACTACAAAACAGCATGATATTAGCAGAAAAACAGACATACAGACCAATGGAACAAAATTGAAAGCCTCAAAATAAAACTAAATAATCTTTGATAAGGGTGCCAAAAACACACAATGGAGAAAAAAAAGCCTCTTCAATAAATGGTGCTGGAACCCTGGGTGGTTGCCCCAGATGGGCAGAGCATCAGTTCCAGATGGGAGTGGTCAGGGGGATCCTGGTTATGGTGCACATGGCTATCTGTCCCTCTGTCTCCCCGCCTCTCACTTGGAAAATTAATAAATAAACAAATGGTGCTGGGAAAATTGGAAAGCCACATGCAAAAAAAAAAAAAAGAAATTTAACTACACTTTGTTCCCCTACACAAAAATTATTTCAAAAAGGATCAAAGACCTAAATATAGATATAATATCTGAAACAATAAATTACATAGAAGAAAACATAGGTACTAAACTCATGGACCTTGGCCATATAGAACAATTTATAAATTTGACCCCAAAGGCAAGGGAAGTTAGGGGAACAATAAATAAATAGGAATATATCAAACTAAAAAGTTTCTGCACAGCAAAAGAAACTGACAACAAAACAAATAGAAAGTCAAACAAATGGGAGATGATATTTACAAATAACAGCTCCAATAAAGGATTAACATCTAAAGTATATAAACAACTCACAAAGTTGACCAACAAACAACCAAACAATCTAATTAAAAAGTGGTGAGATGGCCATTGCTGGTTGGCTCAGCGGTAGAGCATTGGCTCAGCATGTGGAAGTCCCAGGTTCGATTCCTGGTCAGGGCACATGGGAGAAGTGCCCATCTGCTTCTCCATCCTTCCCCACTCCTTTCTCTCTATCTCTCTCTTCCCTTCCTGCAGCGGGGGCTTCATTGGAGCAAAGTTGGCCTGGGTGCTGAGAACGGCTCCATGGCCTTCACCTCAGGTGCTGTATTGGCTCCAGCAGCAATGGAGTGATGCCCCAGATGGACAGAGAAATGGCCACCCTGGTCGGGGGACATGTGGGAGTCTGTCTGACTGCCTCCCTGCTTCCAACTTCGAAAAAAGAAAAATAGTGGTGAGAGGACCTGAACATACATTTTTCCCAAGAAGATATACAAATGGCCAATAGATATATGAAAAAATGCTCATCTTCACTAGTTATTAGAGAAATACAAATCAAAACTATAATGAGATACTACTTTACTCCTGTTAGATTGGCTGTTATCAACAAGACAGGAAATAACAAGTGTTGGAAAGGCTGTGGAGAAAAAGGAACCCTCATTCACTACTGGCAGGAATGCAAATTAATATAACCAGTATGGAAGAAAGTATGGTGGTTCCTCAAAAAAATAAGAATAGAACTACCATATGACCCAGCCATCCCTCTACTGGGTACCTACCCCTAAATTTCAAAAACATTAGTACATAAAGACACATGCACCCCCAAGTTCATTGGAGCATTATTCACAGCGACCAAGAAATGGAAAAAAAAACCAAAATGTCCTTCAGTAGAGGATTGGATAGAGAATATGGGGTACATATATGGGTTAGGGTTAGGGTTAGGGTTAGGGTCAGGGTTACTACTCAGCCATAAGAAATTCCAATCATGGCAACATGGATTGACTTTGAGAACAATATAGTGAGTGAAATATGTAAATCAGAAAAACCTTAGAACTATATGATTTTGTACATAAGTAGGATATAAAACTTAGACACATGGACATAGATAAAATTGAAGTGATTATCAGAGAAGGTGGCAGTGGGGTTAGGTTATGGGGGAGAGGAGTAAAGAGGGACAAATGTACAGTGACAGAAGATGATTTGACTTTTGGTGATGGGTATATAACATAACCAACCCTTCAAATGCTATAGAAATTTTTACCTAAAACCTATGTACTCATTGAGTAATGTCACTGCATTAAATATAATTTTTTCAATAGAATTTTAATAAATTTCTATTCAAGATTATTACTGACTTCCCAGATCTCAGAGAACCAATTATAGTTTATGTCTTTTTGGACAAATTAGTAAGCTTTTTCCTCAAAAATGACCAATCTGTTTAATAAAGTAAGATTTTAGTTCATTTGAGACATTAATATTAGTTTATTAAATCAACCATTAATTATAACTTGACATAAAATAAAATTTTGAAACATAAGAAAATACATTACAAGATATTCTAAATTATGAAAATAACATTCATATTATATACATTGTTTGTTATTTTCTTTAGAAGGGAGACTTTCTTGAAGCAATTAATGACCAATTACACACATACACACTATTTATATAATGTGCTTTTATTATTTTTTTTTTTACTGACAAAGTCTTGTCTCTTGAAATAGTGTTTGGCAAATAAGAAGTATTCTATAAGTATTGTTGAGTGAGCAAATCATTTGGTCTAACATAATAATTGTAACAATAAATCTGTAAATAGGAGTACATTTCACCTTGAATAAGTAGAATTACAAGGAGAGAAAGGACCTAGATTATTTTTTCTTGTTATCAATACATGTGCTAAATCATATTTAAAATTTTTTTTATTTTATTATTTATTCATGCATTCAACATGTTTTTGGAAGTTCTATTATGTGCAATGCATTGAGCTGTTTCTGCAGCAAATTTCAAGTAATTCACTTTTGATATAGTCTGGCTGATTCAAATAATTTGAGTTTTAGTAACTCTACCTTTATAATAATGAAGCAAAACCAAAGCTTGAAAAGCTCATATTTAGAATTTTCCTAAGAAATAAAAAGGAATCATACCTTTTCAATAATTTCTGGGTCATACCCATTCAATGGTTTCTCATTGTTCAATTGCTACTGAAGCTCTAAACAAGGTCTTAAATAGAAACACTTGTGCGTAAAGAGAAAGCTAACTTGTGTATATCCTGTTAAACTTTGTGATGTAAAGAAAAATACCTTAAATGTTAAGAAATATTAATGAGTGTTAAAAACTAAATGAACTTTCTGCTCAACAAACACTCAACCAGAAAATTATATCAAAATAACACTTTAACCAGTATTCTGGTTGTTCTAGGTTTTGCTATAATGAAATCTTGAAGAGAGAAAAAAATTATAATATTTTAAATGTATAATGATATCATGACAATTCTTATGTAGCAATTCTGAGTAAATTTCTGAACTATCTATGAAGGGACCACATAGATTATTCCAAATTCTATGCCAAAGACAGTATGTAAACCCTTTAGTATTATTACTTATCATTCCTCTGCTATTGTGTTAAGAATCTGTCATAAATAGCTTTGTGTTTCACTAGAGAAACAACAGAGTGATAGTACAATCAGCAAACTTTAATAAATCTGTTAGTGTGCTATTTTATAGTCAGTATAAATATTAATATGCAATCTACAAGTCTTAATATCTAATACAAGACTTTTAATCAGTTATCAAACAAGACTAGGAATATCTCCAGAAAAAAAATTATAGCATTTATACATACTTACTACCATGTGTTCAAACTATGGTCAGAAAACATACTTGATGTAATTGCTGCACAGAGACATGTCTAAAACCCAATGACAAGTGCCCTTATAAGAGACAGAGGCATGAACAAAGAGGGGAAGCCCATGCGGAAACAGTTTGGTGTGATGCATACCAGGGAGTGCCTGGAACCTGGACCAGAAACATGAAGAGACAAGGAAGGATTCTCCCCTAGATCATTCAGAGGGGCCATGGCCCTGCTAACATGGTGAGTTTGAACTTCTGGCATCCAGAAATGTGAGTATAAGTTTTTGTGTGTTAAGTCACCAGGTTTGTGGTAATTGGCCAAGTAACCACTAACACAGTCACCAAATCAAATGTGTATCACTTCTAAGACAACTCAAAAAGAGTATTATGAATTCAAGTGCATTCCACTAAAATTCATATATTGAAGCCCTAGTAATGTGACTTTATTTGTAGATAAGGCCTTTAAAGAAGTAATTAATTTAAAATGAGATCATTAGGATTGGCTTTAGCCCAATTTTACTTGTATCTTTATATGAACAAGTGATTAGAACACCAGGGACCAGAACATACAGATACAGAGGAATTATCATGTAAATAAGCAAGAGGGTAGCCATCTACAAGAGGGAAATGAGGCTAAGAAAAACTAATACTATTGGCAACTTAATCTTTGACTGTTAACCTCAGTTAACACAAGGTGAACATTATCATTCTCTTTAATCTATCACATTACCTGCCTTCAATTACACTACCCTGTTTTCTACATTAACACTGAGATTCTCTTGTTCACCATTTGTCTGTCTGTTTCCTCCTGCCCTACTTCACATCCCGGCTCAGTATTTTAATAAAATTCCAGGGACACAGGGATGATATTTTTTAACTGCATCTAAATACCTATCAAGTGGTCAATAAATATTTGTAGAGTGAATCTATTCTAATGATTCTTAAATCAAGGATGTATACTAATCCCTTCCCATCTCTGTGTACCTTGTAAATTGTCCCCAGATTATTCTGTTAAACATGTCCCTGGCTTTCTTCTTTAAAGCAATTTTTACCTCCTTGGAATCTCTAAACATGAGCCATGATTACCCAGACATGCCCTCTTTGTCTCAACTTGCTTTCAACTTGATTATGTTTTATATCCACCTCCAAGAAGGCTAGATTCCTTTTCAAGGATTCTGAAAGCCATTTCTGACCCTTCTAAAATTGCTGTTGGTACATTCTGTTCTTAAAAATTTGATGTCTCTTCTAAACTTTGTGTACATATCATATCAGTAAACATTTTTGAATGGGTATTGTTAAATTGCTTTCCAAATTCCTCTTCCTAAAGTAGTACTGGCCGATAAAAAAGCAATATTAAGCTAAAAATCTCAACTCCAGGCTGTGTTTTCTTACATAAAAGCAAAACACCTAAAGTAAAAAGAGACAAAAAACACCCCAAAACATAACATTCTATTATTTTTAACACCAATATATGCAAATTTCTGCCAACACTGCTTATCCCACTGAGATTAAATCCATTTACTATTGTTATAAGAGATAAATTAAGTCTCCTCCCAAAACGTGACTTAGGGAAAGCATGATATGTGTAATGGCTGGACACAACAACAGTACATGAGACATAGTTGGCCCAAGTGGGCAAGCAAGCATGCCAAAGCTCAGGTGGCATCCAGCCATCCGTTGTTTAGAAAACTAAGTTTAATTTGAATTATTTGATTACTGAATTTTGTGATATTGCATTTTTCAGTGAATTGTGGAGGATGGAGAGAGCTTAGCTCAAGAAGATTGAATTGTAAAAATATTTGCTCTCTGATTTAAAATTTCAAAGTAACCTTTATTAAAAATTCTCAATGTTAAACCTATCACATTTTCTACCCTGAACTGCTGATTGAATCAATATGAAGATGAACTTTGCTTTCCTCTTCCCTTCAGTTTATGCTGTCCATTTTCAGGGTATATTGAACATTCCTAAAATTTACAATAGAAATGTCACAATAACTGGGAAGAAAGTGTGGGTTTTCAATAGACCACCAACACATGTTCTTGATTCAGAAACCCCAGAGAGCCTTTGTCTTCAAAGTAGTTTTTCTCTGCATATAAACCCCATTTGTGCATATACAATTTTGATTTCATTATAAAAGGAAATGTTTCAATTGGCTCTGATTTCCTTCTGACTTTTCTATCCCCTTTTCTTAACATTCTTCGTTCCTATCTTGCAGCCTTCAGGAGTGCCCAAACTAGGAAAGTGCTTTGCTTATATTGCAGAGATGGGGTTGAGAATAAAACTGTTTTCCAGTTCTGAAACTCCTCATTTATAAGGAAGGAAATGAAATCTTCTCACAAGGGTAGTTGAATAGATTGCTAAATTTGCCTTGTGTTCTTGGGTTTAATGTATGGAACTGTGCATAATTACTTAGAACAGTATTCACATGTTGCTATGCTAGTGAAACTAGTATTGCCAAACTTATCATAGGCTGTTATAGGTTGAGATATTGGTACTATCACAGAGAAATCCATATTTAATAAGATGAACTATGAATTTTGTAATTTTTATTGAGCCTTTGGGGGAAATCTTTCTTTTTTTTTTTTTTTTTTTGTATTTTTCTGAAGCTGGAAACGGGGAGAGACAGACAGATTCCCGCATGCACCCAACCGGGATCCACCCGGCACGCCCACCAGGGGGCGATGCTCTGCCCCTCCAGGGTGTCGCTCTGCTGCAACCAGAGCCACTCTAGCGCCTGGGGCAGAGGCCAAGGAGCCATCCCCAGAGCCCGGGCCATCTTTGCTCCAATGGAGCCTTGGCTGCGGGAGGGGAAGAGAGAGACAGAGAGGAAGGAGGGGGGGGGATGGAGAAGCAAATGGGCGCTTCTCCTATGTGCCCTGGCTGGGAATCGAACCCGGGTCCCCCGCACGCCAGGCCGACACTCTACCGCAGAGCCAACTGGCCAGGGCCCGGAAATCTTTCTTGTTAATAAAAAGATATATCAACATTTTCTAATTAAAATTGTTTTACATTCTAGAGAGAAGTTAAACTTTACCCTCTTATCTGTGTGAAAACTATATATTATTCAGATATTTGAATCTCAAGAACAGAAAAAAAGAATTCAGTTGGTAATCCAGGATCCCAAGGCAGATGTGACCTTTGTAATCATTGCTTCAGCTTATTTTTAAAAATATTTTAGCACTGTTTATAGTTTATTAAATGGGTTAATAACTGCTTGTGGGGGTAAACTGAATAGATTAAAATATTTTTAAACTAACCCAAAACCAGAGCATTTATTCAATTCTCATGACCAACCCACATTAATAGCAGATATATATTTTTTTAAGTTTTATAAACTTTAAAGACATCTTTATTTTTAACTTGCAGAAAAGATAAGATTATATTTTATTATTTAGTTTTTTATATCTGATTAAGATTCCTTTATAGAGGAAAAGCATTGGTATCTAATTCTTAAGTAACACTTCTTAAAATTTTGTAATTTGTTACATTCAACTATTTATTACTAACACAAAGATAATGGCTTTCATTAAATAAATACCTATCATAAGACCATGACCAATTGGCTTAGTGGATTAAGTGTTGGCCCAGCATGCCAATGACTTGGGTTCAATGCCTGGTCAGGGCACACATGAGAAGCAATTATCTGCTTCCTCTCCCCTCTCTCTCCCCCTTTTCTTTCTTTTCCCTTCTGGGAACCAGTGGCTTGATTAGTTTTAGCTTTAGTCCCAGGCACTAGGATAGCTCAGTTGGTCCAAGGCTTAGCTTCAGGCACTGAGGATAGCCCAGTTGATTCAAGTATCAGCCCTAGACAGGGCTGCCAGGTGGATCCCAGTCGGAGTGCATGTGGGAATCTGTCTCTCTATCTCCCCTCCTCTCACTTTAATAAATAAATAAATAAATAATACCTACAATGTTCAGTCATTTCAAACAGGGAATGGATTCCAATAGGTATAATTATCACCAATTTATAGAACAGGCAATAAAACATCAAAGATACTTGTTGATTTAGCCAAAGCTAAAACTATGATCTGAATTTGGGCATCTGAGATTCTAAGGTTTTTTCTCCTGTTGCTTATTTCTAAGGAAAAAATATTTTAAAAAGACAGTTCAATTAGTGTTTACTTGATTGTGTGGGCCTTAATAAAACCACCAAAGTTAAATGTTAACTTGGAGGAAAAAAACTAATATTTACTTACTTAGTAACTGAAGAAAGATGTGCAAAGTTCATTAAGAAAAAAACAATTTTAAAGAAAGATAGTTCGTTAGAAGTATATAAATTTAGATATAAAACTTGAAGAACAAAGGAAAACATAAAACACTATATGTGAAGGAATTTAGAAATGCCATATATTAGTGAATATATTCTCACATTCAGTGGGTTGTCTTTTCATTTTTTTCTTTTATTTTCTTTTTCTTTTTAATTTTAGTGAGAGGAGGGGAGGCAGAGACAGACTCCCAAATGTGCCCTGACCAGGTTCCACCTGGCAAGCCCACTAGGGGCTGATGCTCTGCCCATCTGCCCATCTGGGGCCCTTGTTTTATTGCAACTGGAGCCACCTTTTTGTGCCTGAGATGGGATCCATGGAGCAATTCTCAGTGCCCAGAGCCAACTTGTTCTAATCAAGCCTTGGCTGCAGGAAGGACAGAGAGAGAGAGAGAGAGAGAGAGAGAGAGAGAAGTGAAAGGGGGAGCAGTGGAGAAGCAGATGGGTGCTTCTCCTATGTGTCCTGACCAGGAATTGAATCCGGGAAGTCCACACACTGAGCCGACACTCTACCACTGAGCAAACCAGCCAGGACTTGTCTTTTTATTTTGATATTTTTCTTTGTTGTACAAAAACATTTTAGTTTGCTATAGTACTATTTGTTTATTTTTTGTGCATGTCCCTTGCCCAAGGAGATACATCAGAAAAAAATGTTGCTACAAAAAATGTCTCAGATTTTACTGCCTACATTTTCTTCTAAAATTTTTATGATTTCAAGTCTAATCATTAAGCCTTTAATTCATTTTGAGTTTATTCTTGTGTGTGGTGTCCAGAGGTGATCTGGTTTTACTTTTTATGATAAGAAATTATCATAAATAGGCACTTTTCTAAAGAGGACATACAGACAGCCAATAGACATTTGAAAAGATGATCAATGTCACTAATCATGAGAGAAATGTAAATTGAAACTACAACGAGATTCATGTCACATCTGTCAGAATAGCTAACATCAACAGAAGGGCCATATAAAAAATAAGTTAGGCCTGATTTCATTTACTTTTCTTGGGAATATAAGGAATTTATGACAGTGTTCAGAGGCTCCCTTTGATATAAATATCCCAGAAATTTCAGGATAACTTTTCTAAGAACCAGTGGAAAGCTTTAATAGAGTTTAACACTTCTGAGAGAAACCCCTTACCTTAGGATACTAGTTAACAGGTTTCAATTAGAAGCAAAAAAGTAACCTATCTGTCCTTAGCTGGTATTGGTGACAAGTGCTTTGTGTGCATGTCACATATAGAAAAGAAAGTATTTTTGCCATGTCTACTTCTTGAGATCTATGGAAGGTCTGTTTTATAATCTGATAGGGCACAAATAAGCACATACCACTACCTGAATCTGATTCAAATTGCTCCATAAAAATTTGCATTGAGTCAAGAACACTTGACTTTTCAGAACAACGAAAGCAATAGATATTTTAGCTATTTGAACTATGTAATTTGATTATTTTGGTAACATAGAAACAGCTTATTTCTTAGAAAGAAAACAATATAAAACCATTATAGTAGCAGAAGATAGAGACCCCAAACCTATAGTGACCTAAGAACAGAGTAAAGGTAGAGGGCTATGCTTTCTTTTAAAATTGATAGTAAAGATTACTAGTACCAGAATTAATTAATGAATATTTTGATTAAACAAACCTGAATTTTTTAAGAAATATGAGTACTCCAGCTGTGACAATTAAGAGTGGTGAATGGCTCATTGTACAAGAGTTTCAAATATTTTTTATATTAATTTGTGCTCCAAGAAATATTAGTAACATTTCTTTCTCATCAGTCTAAGTAACTTCCCTCCAAAAATTAATAGTTGTAAACATTCAGAAGTAGGAAGCACAGAGTAAAATCTCATAAATGTATTAATTCACTCTCTTCTAACACAGCCTTATTTTGTCCTCTGTTCTAACCTCTGAGCTGATCTCAGCTCTGCTAGTTTACATTTCACCTAAAAGATCCAAATGAAATTTCATATTTAAATTATCACCACCAGATTCCATGCCAAAGTATACTTTCTAAATCAGGGGTCTCAAACTCGCGGCCCACAGGCCGCATGCGGCCCGCCGAACAATTTTGTGCGGCCCGCAGACTAATCCACGAAGTTCAAAATATTTTGGATAAAATTAAGTAAGCCTAGGGGCCTACTTGTATTTTTCATTTCTCTAGCATCCTAGCTAGATATTAGCTTAGTTAACAGCAGTTGTGATGCGAACTACAGTTTCTGGTCGTTTTGTGACACTGAAAAGTGTTGCGTAACAGTTGCCTTTTGTAGACCTAGTGCGGCCCACCGAACGGCTGTAATCTTGCTCTGCAGCCCACATGCTGAGTTGAGTTTGAGACCCCTGTTCTAAATGTTCCAGTGTAACTTATCCTATAGATGATGCAAAATTTCATACATGATGCAAAATTTCTTTTCTAATCTAATGGTTAAATCATCATAATTTTTTACATAAAAATATCAGCATTTATTTAGAAACCCTGGCAAAGAAACAAAGTACTATTCTAAACTAACAGTATAGGGCTCTGTGATATTGAAAACCAAAAGCAAGTTTTCTTCATTTTTCATCAACACAAAGCATAGTAACGTCTAACCTCTGAATAATGTGAATTTAAATTTATCCATTTAAAAATATTTGTCTGATGATTAGTGACATTGACCATCTTTTCATATGTCTCCTGGCCATCTGTATGTCTAATTTGAAGAAATGTCTATTCAGGTCCTTTGCCTATTATTTATTAAATTGTTTGCTTATTGGTCTTGAGATTTATAAGTTATTCATAAATTTTAGATATTAATTTCTTATCAAATTTATCATGAATATGTTCTGCTAGCCTGTGTGTTGTCTTTTTCTACCAAAATACCAATAGTGTATTTCACAGAACTAAAACAATGTTCCAAAAATTTACACTGCTGACAAAAATTAAAGGATATTTCAAAATGAATATGAAGTGATAAAAAAGGAAGCATTAGCCCTGGCCGGCTGGCTCAGTGGTAGAGCATCGGCCTGGTGTGCAGGAGTCCCGGGTTCGATTCCTAGCCAGGGCACACAGGAGAAGTGCCCATCTGCTTCCCCACCCCTCCCCCTCTCCTTCCTCTCTGTCTCTCTCTTCCCCTCTCGCAGCCAAGGCTCCATTGGAGCAAAGTTGGCCCAGGCGCTGAGGATGGCACTATGGCCTCTGCCTCAGGTGCTAGAATGGCTCTGGTTGCAACAGAGCATCGCCCCAGATGGGCAGAGCATCACCCCCTGCTGGGCATGCAGGGTGGATCCCCCGTTGGGCGTATGTGGGAATCTGTCTAACTGCCTCCCCATTTCCAACTTCAGAAAAATACCAAAAAAAAAAAAAAAAAAAAAGGAAGCATTTGACTTTATTAAACAAGAACATCAGAAAAGCAAATGACAAGTCAAAGAAAGTTGTATTATGCAAATGAGATGCAAAATCAACTTTTATTTCATTGGTGAAAATGCACTATATGAAAGGCTGAAAGTACTGGAGTATCTGCACATTCTCTGACCCCCTAATTTTTGTGAGCAGTGTACATGAAAACACAAAAGACCCCAAATAGACACAGAATCTTGAAAAAGAACAAAATTAGAATTGTGTTACCTAATAGCAAACTATACACAAAGCCATAGCAACCAAAACAACATAATGCTGACATAGAAACAGGCATACATATCAATGAAACAGAATAAAGCATCAAACCATGCTTATATGTTTTTTTTTTAATATTTGACAAAAATGGCAAGAATATACAATAGGGTAAAGACAATAATCTCTTCAATAAATGCTGTTCGAAAACTTGGATAGATTTGTGCAAAAAAATGAAACTAATTCACTCTACACAAGAATAAACTCAAGGGAGTGATGTCAGAGAAATGGTGCATTTTCATCAATGAAATAAAAGTTGGTTTTGCATCTCATTTGCATAATTAAACAACTTTCTTAGAGTTGTCATTTGCTTTTCTGATGTTCTTGTCTAACAAAAAAAATCAGTTCAGAGATATGGCACCGTGAGGGGTGCTCCCAATATCTCCCCTTGAAAATTCAACAACTAAACACAGAGAAAAAAAAATCTCAGGAGCAACTGAAATATACACACACCAGACAAAGGTATGATTAGGTGAAAAGGTGACTGAATATATAATCCACTCTGAAGGAAATAAGACAGAGAATAGGGTATTTCGCTTTCTTCACTGATCTGAGGAAGGAGCACTTTTGTCTAAAGCTGAGAGAAGTGGAGGGTCTGATGCAGCGGGAAAGAGCAGGGCTAGGGTGGATGATCAAGCAGGAGAAAGAACATGCTAGCTTTGCCTGAAATCACAAATGAGGGGTGTGCATGGGTGGCAAGCTGTGCACTCCCTGCTTCATGAACATGGGAAGTGCATTATGCAAGTGGCTCCACCTGGCACCACTGGCATGGGTCCACATGTGTGTGGGCTGGAGGGCTTAGTCCAAGATTATCAGAGATAGACATCTGTGTGGGCTGTTACTGGCATCTTTGTGCATTCCCAGATTTACAACTACCAGCACAAGACGTGCGCAAACGCTGAGATCCCCAGGCCTGGAACTGCCCAGGCGGGGCACTTCCACAGGGCTGATACAGGCTTCAAAACACATCCCTGTAATCCCAGCTCAGACTGAGATCACAGGTGCTATGTGCCTAAATGGGTGGTTACAGACATCTGTGTGCACTGCTGAAGTCATGGGGGTTGGGTGTGCACATGGCTAGTGGTGGGCTACCAAAGAGTGCACAAGGGAGAAGCCTGTGGAGATTAGACCCATGAAGCACTGAGGCATACTAGACATGCCCAGGGGCCCTTAGAAAGGCACTTGATTTGCAATCAGCTCCCAGCCCTGCCTACTCTTACTGGCAGCTCTGGTTGGCACTGCCTTACCCAGGACGGTGCTTTGAGTGGTACTGGAGGAAGGACCTGGCTGCTCTTAGAGCTTCTTGTTTTGCAAGCAGTGGCTGGAGTGAACCTCACAGCTAAGTCCCCAGGCTGCTAGTTCAGGTGGAAAAGATATGGGAAGAGGCACCTGGAAAACTGAGACTCCCACTGTCGAGCCTCCAAGCTCTTACAAGCCCCCCCCCACCAACAAGACTGAGGCCCAGTCTACATCATCGCCACAGCAACACAACAGCAAACTTCTGCCCAAGAGCCTCACAGAAGCAAAACCTGTAGTACAGGGCCACCTGCAAAAAAAAAAAAAAAAAAAAAAAAAAAAGCTACCTCTCAAAACTATTAAAAATTACATTTTTATAACTTTTTTTCTTTTTTTCCCATTTTGGTCAACTTATCTTCTTCCTTTTTAAATATTTTTTCCTTTTGAACTTTATTATCCATAGTTATTACATTTTTTAGTATTGTTTTTAATGATGGTTTCATTCAAAAACTTTTACATTTTTTTCTTTTCTTTTTCTGTCATTTGAAAAATTATTAATTTTTGGATTTATATTTTTCTTTGTGGCATTTTGCAAATTTTTACTTCATTTTTTATCTCTTTTGTATTCTTTCCTCAGTTCTGGCTTCTTGTTCTCTGTAGTTTTTGTTCCACTTATTATAGAATTTTCATTTTCCACTGTATCTTTCAATCCTTATTTTATTTTTAATTATCTTTTATTAGTGTTATTAACAATACCACTCTCAAATGCCATTAATGAAAAAGAAATCAAACATCATAAATACAAAAGACTGAGATATGGCTCAGATAGATGATGAAAAATCTCTAGAAAAAAAATTTTAACTGCTTGGAAACCTTAAAGTTAAATAACAGAGATTTAAACATTGAAGTCCTAAAAATACTCAAGAAAATATAAGAAAGCACAGAAAGGCAATTTAGAGAGCTCATAAGACAATTTAATGAACAAAAAGAATACTTCACCCAGAAAATTGAAACTATAAAAAGGAATCAAACAGAGATGGAAAAACTCAATACATGAACTAAAACATGAGCTACAAGCTTAGCAAATTGAACAGAGGAGAAAATTAGTGACATAGAAGACAGGTAACTAGAGATACTACAGAAAGAAGAGGAGACGCACAAATTTTAAAAAATGAGAAAGTCCTAAAAGAGTTGTCTGACTACATCAGAAAGAGCAACATAAAAATAATGGGTATATCAGAAGGAGAAGAGAGATAAAATGGAATAGAGAACATATTCAAACAAATAATGGACAAGAACTTCCCAAGCCTATAAAAGAATTAGAGCCTCCAATCCAAGAGGTAAACAGACCAACGAGTTACCTTAACCCAAAAAGACCTACTCCAAGACACACTGTAATGAAATTATCACAAACCAATGCCAAAAAAAAAAATTCTCAAGGCAGCCAGGGAAAAGAAGAACATAACTTAAAAAAGAAGTCCCATTAGACTATCATCTGATTTCTCAGCAGAAACTCTACAAACCAAAAGAGAGTGGACCCCAATATTTAAAGTACTGAAAGAGAGGAACTTCCAGCCAAGAATACTATATTCATCAAAGCTATCCTTCAAATATGAAGAGGAAATAAAAACATTCACAGATATAGAAAAAATGAGAAAATTTATCACCAGAAAACTCCCACTTCAGGAAATGCTAAAGGGGGTTATTTGACCAGATACAAAGAACAGAACAGAACAAAACAAAATTACAAGTAAAGGCTCCAACAAGATCACAATATAATCAAGATTAATCTGTGACAACAAAAAACAAAAAAAGGGGAGAGGACAAAGATTAACAGTAGTAAAGAAGGATAGACGGCAGAAGCATTCATGAGATAATGTATTACAACGAATATGATATATATCTTTTTTATTACCTAATGCTAACCACCCCTGATAAAAGCACTACAGAAACACACGTCTTAAAAAAAAAAAAGAAGATAAAGAGAAAAGAAGTATGGAATACAACCAAACATAAACAAATGAGAGAAAAATAAAAGAGAAGAACCAAACAACATGCAGAGCCATATATAAAATGGCAATAGGAAACCCTCAACTGTCAATAATTGCATTAAATGTAAATGGACTGAACTCCCCAACAAAAACACACAGAGCACCAGAGTGGATCAAAAAAGAAAATCCAACTCTATGCTGCCTTCAAGAAACACATCTAAGCTACAAGGATAAAAACAAATTCAAAGTGAAAGGCTGGAAAACAATTCTTCAAACAAATAATATCCAGAGAAAAGCAGGGGTAGCCATAATCATATATAACAATGATGCCTAAAAGACAGTAAAGGTAATCACAGACAAAGATGATCATTTCATAATGATAAAGGGGACACTGAATCAAGAAGACATACCACTTCTTAATATATATGCACCAACCACGGAGCACCAAAGTGTATATAATACATCTACTAACTGATTTAAAAATAAAAACCGACAAAAATACAATTATACTTGGAGACCTCACTACACCACTGAAGGCTCTAGATCATCCATCCAAACAAAAAATCAATAAATAAGTATTGGCCTTAAACAAAACACTAGAACAACTGGATATGATAGACATCTACAGGACATTTCACCCCAAAATGTCAGAGTATATATTTTTCTCCAGTGTACATGGAACAGTCTCAAGAATTGACCATATGTTGGGCCACAAAACTAACATCAACAAGTTCAGAAATTATACCAAGAATATCTCTGACCACAAAGCTCTGAAACTAGAATTCAACTGTAAAACAAAAGTAAACAAAGCCACAAAAATGCAGAAATTAAAAAACATATGCCTAAAAACTGAGTGGGTCAAAGACAAAATAATAGCAGAGATCAAAAGATATATACAGACAAACGAAAATGACAATAGAACATATCAGAATCTCTGGGATGTAGCAAAAGCAATAATAAGGGGGAAGTTCATATCACTATAGGCTTATATGAACAAACAAGAAAGAGACCAAGTAAACAACTTAACATCACATCTTAAGGTATTAGACAAAGAACAAAAGACACCCAAAACCAGCAAAAGAAAGGAAATAATAAATATCAGAGCAGAAATAAATGAAATAGAGAACAAAAAAATATAGAAAAAAAATCAACCAAACAAGAAGCTAGTTCTTTGAAAAGATATCAACAAAATTGACAAACCATGGCAAGAATGACTAAGGAAAAAAGAGGAAGAACCAATATAAACAAAATCCAAAAAGAAAGAGGAGAAATCACCACAGATATCATAAATAAAAGAATTATCGGCCCTGGCCAGTTGGCTCAGTGGTAGAGCATCGACCTGGCGTGTGGAAGTCCCGGGTTCAATTCCTGGCCAGGGCACACAGGAGAGGCACCCATCTGCTTCTCTACCCATCCCCCCTCCTTTCTCTCTGTCTCTCTCTTCCCCTCCCACAGCCAAAGCTCCATTGGAGCAAAAGGATGGCCCGGGCACTGGGGATGGCTCCTTGGCCTCTGCCCCAGGTGCTAGAGTGGCTCTGGTTGCGACAGAGCAATGCCCTGGATGGGCAGAGCATCGCCCCCTGGTGGGCATGCCAGGTGGATCCCAGTCGGGTGCATGCGGGAGTCTGTCTGACTGCCTCCCCATTTCCAGCTTCAGAAAAATACAAAAAAAGAAAAAAATAAAAGAAATAAAAAGAATTATCATAGAATACTATGTAAAACTATATGCCACCAAATTTAACAATCTAGAAGAAATGGAAAAATTATAGAACAATACAATCTTTCTAGACTGAGTGATGAAGAAGTAGATAGCCTAAACAGACCCATAAGCAAGGAGGAAATAAAAACAACTATAAAAAACCTCCCCAAAAATAAAAGTACAGGGCCAGACGGCTATACTAGTAAATTCTATCAAACATTCAAAGAAGACTTGGTTCCTATTGTATTGGACTTAAAGGCTTCCAAAAAATTGAAGAAGCAACACTTCCAAACACATTTGATGAGGCCAACCTAACTCTCATTTCAAAACCTAGCAAGGACAACACAAAAAAGAAAACTATGGACCAATATCTCTAATGTATACAGATGCAAAAATCCCAAACAAAATACTAGCAAATCAAATACAACAACGCATTAAAAAAAGAATTCATCATGATTAAGTGGGACTCATCCCAGAATCACAAAGATGGTTCAACATACATAAAATAGTTAACATAATACACCATATCAACAAAACAAAAACCAAAAACCATATGATCCTATCATTAGATGCAGAAAGACATTTAATAAAATACAACATCATTTTATGGTTAAAACACTCAACAAATGGATGTAGAAGGAAAATATCTCAACATAATAGAGACCATTTGTGACAAACCATCAGCTAACATCATATTAAATGGTACAAAGATAAAAACTTTTCCTATAAAATGAGGAGCAAGTCAAGGTTGCCCACTCTTTCCACTCTTATTCAATGCAGTGCTGGAAGTTCTAGCCAGAGCATTCAGACAAGAGTAAGATATAAAAGGCATTCATATTAGGAAAGAAAAAGTAAAGGTTTCACTTTTTGCAGATGATATGATCTTGTACATTGAAAACCCAAAGACTTCACAAAAAGACTATTAGAAACAATAAACCAATACAATAAGGTCACAGGATACAAAATTAATATACAGAAATCTATTGCCTTTTATATGCCAAAAATAAAACTTCAGAAAATGAACTCAAAAAAATAATCCCTTTTATAGTTGCAACAACAAAAAAATTGAGTACTTAGGAATAAACATAACAAAAAATGTAAAGTACCTATATAATGAAAACTACAAAGTATTGTTAAGGGAAATCAAAAAAGATACAATGAAATGAAAAAAAATATTCCTTGTTCTGGGACAGGAAGAATAAATATAGTTAAAATGAGGATTTTACCCAAAGCAATATACAAGTTTAATGCAATTCACATCAAAATTCCAATGTCATTTTTTAAAGAAATGGAACAAAAAATCATCAGGTTTATATGGAACTATAAAAAACCCTGAATAACCAAAGTAATCCTAAGGAAAAAGAACAAAGCAGGGAGCATTACAATTTCTGACTTCAAATTATATTATACAGCCATGGTTATCAAAACAGCATGGTATTTCCAGAAAAATAGACACTCAGACCAATGGCACAGAATAGAGAACCAAGAAATAAAACCACATATATATGGTAAAATAATCTTTGATAAAAAAATCCAAAAACACACAATGGAGAAAAGAAAGCCTCTTTAATAAATAATGCTGAGAAAACTGGAGAGCCATGTGCAAAAGAATAAAACTTGACTATAGTTTGTCTCCTTGCACAAAAATTAATTAAAAATGAATCAAAGACCAAAGTATAAAATCTAAAACAATAAATTACATAAAAGAAAACATAGGTACTAAACTCATGGACCTTAAACATAAAGAACATTTTATAAATTTGACTCCAAAGGCAAAGGAAGTAAAGGCAAAGATAAATAAGTGGAACTACAGCAGACTAAGTAGCTTTTGCACAGCAAAAGAAACTGACAACAAAACAGACAGCCAACTAAATGGGAGATATTTTCAAACAACAGTTCAGATAAGGTAATAATATCCAAAATATATAAAGAATTAACAAAACTCAACAACAAACAAGCAAACAATCCAATAAAAAAAATGGGAAGAGGACATGAACAGACACTTCTTCCATGAAGAAATACAAATGGCCAATAGATAATGAAAAAATTCTCATCTTCACTTGCTATTAGAGATATGCAAATAAAAACTACAATGAGATACCACCTCACACCAGTTAGATTAGCTATTATCAACAAGACAGGAAATAACAAGTGTTGGAGAGGCTGTGGAGGTGGGAAAGTAAAGTAGTACAACCATTATGGAAGAAATTATGGTGGTTCCTCAAAAAATTAAGAATAGAACTGCCATATGACCCAGCAATCTCTCTAATGGGTATATACCCCAAAAACTCAAAAACATTAATACACAAATTCACATGCAGCCCCATGTTCATCGCAGCATTGTTCACAGTGGCCAAGACATAGAAACAGCCAAAAAGCCCTTCAATAGAAGATTGGATAAAGAAGATGTGGAATACTACTCAGCCATAAGAAATGATGACATAGGATCATTTATGACAACATGGATGGACTTTGATAACATTATATTGAGTGAAATAAGTAAATCAGAAAAAACTGAGAACTGTATGATTCCATACATAGGTGGGACACAAAATTGACTCTTGGACATGGAAAAGAATGCAGTCGTTACCAGGGGGAGGGGACAGGAGGAGATGGAGGTGGTGGGGAAAGGGGAGGGGTGTAAAGAAAAACAAATAAAAGGTAATAAAGGACAAGTTGGTGGGTATGCAACATAATCAAATGTCAAAATGATCAGGAGATGTTTTTTCTGAATCTATGTACTTTAATTGATCAATGTCACCCTGATAAAATTAATTGTCTAAATAAAATTTTAAAAATAAATAAAAGATTAAACTCAAAATGGATTAAAGACTAAATATTAGACACAAAACTATAAAAATCCTAGAAGAAAACATAGGCAGTAAAATCTCAGACATTTCTTGTAAAAATATTCTTTCAGCTATATCTCCTCAGGCAACAGAAACAAGAGAAAAGATAAACAAATGTTACTACATTAGATAACCTTACCCTTTTTTGCAATAGGTTTTTTGGTCACCTTCCAATAACTTGCCTACCCCACACCCTTTTTCCTTTGCTTTAGATGAAGATAATATTTAATCTCACTTGTATTAGGTTTTAGCTATCTCTATTAAGTTACTCATCCCTGAGTTCCTCCCATATATATATCAGATACATATTCATAAATTTCTATTTGTTTTTCTTTTGTTAATTTTGTTTTTGTTAAAGGCCACAGCTAAAGACCTAGAAAAGTATAAAAAAATATACTGCTCACAAAAATTAGGGGATATTTCAAAGTAAATATGAAGTGATACAAAAAAAGCTTTTGACGTTTTTATTCAATAAGAACATCAGAAAAGCAAATGACAAGTCAAAGAAAAGTTATTGGATTATGCAAATGAGATGCAAAACCTACTTTTATTTCATTGGTGAAAATGCACTATACAAAGGCTGAAAGTATACTAGAGTATCTGTACACTTCTTGATCTTGAAAGTGCACATCTTGCAATTTCCCAGTCCTTGCGATTCCCCTGCAACACAATTTGCTGGAATGCAAAGCCTGGAGAGCTATAGGACACCTTGATGCTGGTCAAACACAGACAGTAGTGGCAACAGCACTTGGAACATCCCAAAGCATGATTATCAGATTGTGGAATCATTTCCAAGAGACTGGCACAGTACAAAGAAGACAAGGACAGGGCCACCCATCTGCCACAACAGCAAGAGATGACCACTACTTGACCTTATTGGCAAGAAGGTACAGGCACAGCAATGCAACAGAACTGCGAGGACAGTATCTTACTGTCACTAGATGATGGATATGCACCCTGACCATATGAAATTGGCTCCATTATGTTGGACTACGTGCCTGGCAACCAATGTTATGCATTTTATTATCTGCTGAACACCGTAGAACCTGTGGTAAGGTGGGCTGATGAGCATTGTCACTGAACCCATGATGAGTGGTCAACTGTCTTCTTCTCTGATGAGTCATGGTTCAGTCTGCAGCCTAACAATCAACTTGTCCTGATCTGATATGAATGAGGAACATGGGAAAATCCACATTTCATGCAAGAAAGGGACTCCTTCAGTGGTGGTGGATCATGCTGTGGGCTGGCATCAGCATTGGTGGTTGTACCAACCTCCACATTATCAGAAGCAGATTGCTGACTGCTGTCAGTTATCAAGATGAAGTCCTGCACCCTATAGTCATACCCTATGCTGGTGCAGTTGGAAACTACTTTCTTTTCATGGATGATAATGCAAGACCCCACTGTGCATATCTCATCAACAACATGCTTCAGGAGGCAGGAATCAAACACATGGACTGTTCTTCACATTATCCAGACCTGGATCCCATTGAACATGCTTGGGATGCACTGGGAAGATGTCTGGCAAACCACCCAATGCCTCTCACAACACTTCTTGAGCTGGAAGTTGCCCTGGAGCAAGTGTGGCAGAGGACCCCACAAGAACTGCTGTACAATCTGATCTTGTCCATGCCCCATCACTGTCAGTGTGGTTTGGCAGTGTTAGGTGACCATACACCCTATTGAACAGTCAATGTGTGGCACTCTCATCCAGTTTGACATGTTTTTGTTCACCTCCACCAATATGTCACTTCCTATTCAATCACAATAATTGAGTTTGCATATCATTTGAATAAGTAAAAAACTTTCTTTGACTTGTCATTTGCTTTTCTGATGTTCTTATTTAATTAAAAAATGCTTTTTTATCATTCATATTCATTTAAAAATATTCCCTAATTTTTGTAAGCAGTATATTTTTTCCCTTCTTTACAACATAAAATTAAGTAATATGAAATTTGGTAACCATTAAGTTTATTAACAAGACAATAATTTTCATTTTAAGCTCCAATAGGATGTGATTTCCTAAACAGTCATATATTGTAGGCCAGCTTACTTTATAGCAAGAACAATAGACTATTATAAGGTCTGTATGTTGAAACTAATCACATATTTCTCTCTCAGAGTCAAGTGGTTTTTAATAACTGATTGTCTGTTATTGGGGATCCAGCCACCATTTTTAACCAGGCCTCTGATTTTTATACATGCCAGTGTTCACAATAATGAAAAAATGTGGTTTAGTATACTGTTAAACTTAGCCATAATCCTAGTAGATGGCTTCCACTAGAAGTTAGCAACATGTCTGGCTCACACACACACACACACACACACACACACACACAAATTCTTTATTGTTTTTTTTTACCAAGTTTTCTAATTATATCATGTTCAATTATTTATTACAGAAAGTTGCTTCCAAAATTAATAGACATTACTTGTTAAACACTTTACTATCTTAAACCACATTTAAAATATCTGACAAGTTTATATTTAAACCCAAGTTGCTTTAACATAGAAATATCTAGGCCATGGCCTTTTGGCTCAGTGGATAGGGCATTGACCCAACATGCGAACATCTTGGGTTTGATTACTGGTCAGGGCACACATGAGAGAAGCAAACATCTTCTTTTCTTCCTCTTCCTTTCTCCCTTTTCTCTTCCCCTCTCACAGCCAATGGGTTCAAGCATTGGCCCTGGGCACTGAGGATAGCACAGTTGGTCTGAGTGTCAGCCTCAAGCACTGAGGATAGATCAGTTGATTCAAGTATCAACCCTAGGTGGTGGCTGCCAGGTGGATCTCAGTTGGGGCATACATAGGAATCTCCCTTTCTAACTCCCCTCCTTTCATTTAAAAAACATATATATTATATATATATATATATATATATATATATATATATATATCAGCATTATAATTAATAAAATGTTGCTTTGTGAAATATCCAGCCAAAATATATAAACAAAGACATATGGAAAACTTACGTAAAAGAACTGAAGTGGTCCATATATATAGGGTATTTTCATTCCCAAGAAATACTTGACCTGTGAAGTCACAACATGTGTGGCAGCCCCGGTTGTCATTGCACTAATCACAGTCTCTGTGAGAAGGAATGTAGCACTGCCCAGTTGTAGTGCATACATGGCCACCTAAGAGGACGAAGAAAAATAAAATTTCCTAAGGTTGCTAGATGGATTAATATCTGACACGTTTTCATTTCACACAAACATAAAGAATTGATGTAAAAAGGGTTTTTACAATTTTATATATCCAACCCCTTGAGTTTTCTTGAGAACATTACCAGGCTTCAAGAATCTAACTGTTATTAGAAACAGTAAAAATATTTCAATTAAAATTAACATGTTCTTTTTCCTAAATATTTATTTTTTTCTCTTTTCCTAATTATCCATGTTAGCAAAAAATGCTCAAATCAATAGATGGTAATAAAGGTAATGAAAGGAGACTTGACATGGGGTGATGAACATACAAATGCATTATACAGCTGATGTATAATGGATTGTGCACCTGAAATTGTATATTTTATTAACCAATGTCACCCCAATAAATTCAATAAAAAATATTTTTAGTGACATCAGAGAAATGACAGTGTGAAAGATACTCCTGATCTCTCTCCTTGAAATTTCAACAAACTAAAAAACTACAACACAGAGAAGGAGGCCCAGCTGGGCTTGCAAGTGAATTTGAAAGACTCAAACACTGGATGGATTTAAGGTTTGACTAGATGAAAAGGGAAGTGGAAGGTGGATTCATTTCCGGAAGACTCTGGAAAGGACAAAAGGAGGAAAACCGAGTTTTTCTCTTTCCTCACTGATCTGAGGGAGGAAGGCACTTTTAGTGTGGATTTTGTTTTGGAGCCAAAAGAAGTGAAAAGACTGAAGGGCAAAGGGGAATAAGCTAAGTTAAGGTAGGCATGCAACCAAGAGCAGAAATAGGCCAGTTGCCTAGACTGCCCACATTTCTGTGCTCCACTTGCGATCTCCAGCACTGGATCTAAACATGGTCTGCAGCACTTTTTCTGTCTGCACGAGATTAACCTGTGAAGATTGGACCTATGCGGTAGTGAGACACGTTCGATCTTCATGCATTTGGCCCACAAAGTTTAGCCTGCACGGCGTTTAGGCACGCTCAATCTACAATCGGCTCCCATAGCACTTGAGAAGCTCAGGGTTCCCAGACACTTGGGCACCATCAGCTTGTGGCACATAGCCTCTGCCCTGTCCACAGGCCTCAATTTGAGTGGTATTGTAGGGAGGCCAGGGTGCAGCCACCCCAGCCTCCCAAGTCCAGCATTGTTCCCCTTAATGTGTTAAGAATGGCAGTGGCAGATTCCCCACAGCTGACTCTCTGGGGCCACTCTCTCCTGTGATAGGCAGAGGTGCCCAGTGTTCAATCTCCTGCTCTGTTGGGATGTGGAGAAGGTGTCCAGAGACCTGAAAATGCCATTGCTAAACCCATAAAATTGCAAAGTTCTAACAAGCCATACCCACTAATGTGACTGTGGACCCCTACATCATTATAATAGCAATGCCTCAGTGGAACTCTACCCAAGAATCTTACAGAGTTAAAACTTGTAATACTGCACCACATGCCAGAAAAATGAAAAAGTAACCTCTCAAAACTGAAAAAATACATTTTTATTTTGTTTTTTCTCATTTTTCTTCTTTTCTTGTTCTACTTTTTCTTTTTTACATTTCAACTTCATTATCCTTAGTTTATATATTTTTTATTCTTATTTTTCATGATGATTTTATTTCTGATACTTTTACTTTACTCCTTAATTTTTCCTCTTCTCTTTTCTTATTTCTTATTTTCCCCTCTCATATGAACTTTATTTTTCTTCAAATTATTATACTTTTTACTCATAATTTTTGTGGTATTTTGTTTTTATTTCATTTTTTCTTTCATTTTCCTTCCATTTCTACTCATTCTCTGTAGTTTTTGCTCTATTTATCATTATTTATAAAATTTTAATTTTTTCCCTGTATTTTATCAATTTTTAATTGTTTTTAGTTATCTCTTGTTAGTGTTATTAACAATACTACTCTCCAATGCCATCAAGGAAGAAGAAATCAAATATCATGGATACACAAGACAAAGAAATAGCTCAGATAGATGTTGAAAAATCTCCAGAAAAAAAAATCTCAATTACATGAAAACCTTACATGTAACTGACAGAGAATTCTAAAAGGAACTTCTCAAAATACTCAATGAGATACAAGAAAACACTGACAGGCAATTTAGTGACCTCAAAAAAACAAATTAAAGAACAAAAAGAGTACTTCACCAAGGAAACTGAAATTATAATAAAGAACCAGAGATGAAGAACTCAATACATGAACTGAAAATTGAGGTAGTAAGCTTAGCTAATAGAACAGGTCAGATAGAGGAGAGAACTCATGGCATTGAAGACAGGCAACTAGAGATACTACAGAAGGAAAAAGAGACTCATGAATTTAAAAAAAATGAGAAAGCCCTATATGAATTGTCTGTCATCAAAAGAGCAATAGAAGAATAATGGGTAAATGAGAAGAAGATGAAAGGAGAAAGGACATGCAGAACATATTCAAACAGATAATCAATGAGAACTTCCAAAGCCTGTGGAAAAGGTTAAAACCTCAAATCTAAGAAGCAAACAGAACACCATGTTACCACAACCAAAACAGACCTACACCAAGGCACATAATAATAAAGTTATTGCAAAACAATAACAAAGAAAGAATTCTCAAGATATCTGGGAAAAGAAAAATATAACATGTAAAGAAAGACCTATTTGGTTATCATCAGATTTCTCAGCAGAAACTCTACAAGTCATAAGAGAGTAGACCCCAACATTTAAAGTACTGAAAGAGAGGAACTACCAGTCAAGAATATTATATCTATCAAACTTATTCTTCAAATACGAAGGAGAAGTAAAAACATTTACAGACATAGAGAAGCTAATAAAATTTATCACAATAAAACCCCATTGCAGCAAATCCTAATTAAGTTATTTAACCAGACACAAAGAACAGAAAAAAAAACAAAACTACAAGTAAAAACTCCAACAAGATCATAATAAAAACAAAGATAATCTGTGACAACAATAATATAAAAGAGGATAAAGATCAGCAATAGTAAAGGAGTATAAAGTGCAGAAACACTGAGATAATGGACTTTTGTAAATATGATGGGTTTTTTTTAAATAATGTAATGGTAACCACCCCTGAAAATGCCACTATTTAAACACAGCTTAAAAAAAAGGACAGAGGAAAAAAGTATTGAATAACACAAAACAAAAACAAATGACATAAAAAGAAGAACAAAACAAGACAAAAAATTATTAGAAAGCAATATATAAAATGGCTACATAAAATCCTCCCATGCCAATAATTACACTAAATGTAAATGGATTGAACTCACAAATAAAGAGAGAAAGAGTAGCAAATATAATAAAAATGTGAAACCCAACCAAATGCTGCATTCAAGAGACACATCTAAGCTGCAATAACAAAAATAAATTCAAAGTTAAAGGTTGAAAAACTTTCTCCAAGCAAATAATACACCACAAAAAAGCAGATATAGCCATATTCATATGTGACAATGCTGACTACAAGACAACAAAGATAACCATAGACAAAGATGGTTATTTAATAATGATAAAAGTTATATTGTATCGAGAAGACATAACACTTTGTAATATATATTGACCAAACAAAAAAGCACCAAAATATATGCTACATCTACTAACAGATCTTAAAATAAAAACAGACAAAAACACAATCATACTTGGAGATATCAATACACCAGTAAAGGCTCTAAATAGTTCATTCAAACAGAAAATCAATAAAGAAACATTGCCTTACATAAAACACTAGAACAAAAGGACAAAATAGACATCTATAAAACATTTCATCCTAGAACATCAGCACATACATTGTCTCCTGTGTACATGGAACATTTTCAAGAATAGACCATATGTTGAGCCACAAAATTACCATTTTCAAATTCAGAAAAATTAAAATTATACCAAGTACATTCTATGACTATAAGACTTTGAAATTAGAATTCAACAGCAAAAAAGAAGAAAGAGACCCAAAAAGTGTGAAACTTAAACAACATACTTCTAAAAAATGACTGGATCAAAGAACAAATAAAAGCAGAGATCAAAAGATATATACAGACAAATGAAAATGACAACACCACATATCATAATCACTGGGACACAGCAAAAGCAGTAATAAGAGGGAAGTTTATGTCATTACAGGCTTATATCAAAAAATAAGAGAGAGCCCAAGTAAACACTTAACATTATATCTTAAGGAACTAGAAAAAGAAAAACAAAGGCAACCTAAAACCAGCAGCAGAAGAAAAATAATAAAAATGAGAGCAGAAATAAAAGAAAAAGAGAACAGAAAACCTATAGAAAAAAATCAATACAACAAAGAGCTGGTTCTTTGAAAAGATCAACAAAATTGACAAACCCTGGCAAGATTTACAAAGGAAAAAAGAGAAATGACTCATATAAACAAAATCCAAAATGAAAGAAATCACCACAGATATCATAGATATAGAATACTATGAAAAACTATATGCCATGAAATTTAACACTCTAGAAGAAATGAGTAAATTCCTAGAACAATATAATCTTCCTAGACTAAATCATTAAGAAGTAAAAAGCTTAAATAGGCCAATAAGCATGGAAAAAACAGACTCAACTATCAAAAACCTCCCCCAAAATAAAAGTCAAGGGCCAAATGGCTATACGAGTGAATTCTACCAAACACTCAAAGAAGATTTGGATCCTGTCTTTCTCAAAGTCTTCCAAAAACTTTGAAGAAGAAGCAATACTCCCAAAAACATTTTATGAGGCCAACATAACCTTATACCAAAACCTGGTAAGGACAACCCAAAAAAATAAAACTACAGACCAATATCTCTAATGAATACAGATGCAAAAATCCTAAACAAACTACTAGCAAATTAAATATAAAAACACATTAAAAAATTAATTCATCATGATCAAGTTGGATTCCTCACAGAAACACAAGGATGTTTCAACATATATAAAATGATTAATGAAATACACCATATCAACAAAACAAAAGACAAAATCCATATGATCCTATCAATAGATGCAGAAAAAGCATTTGATAAAATACAACATCCTTTTATGTTTAAAATACTCAACAAAATGGGTATAGAAGGAAAATATCTCAACATAATAAAGGCCATTTATGACAAACCATCAGCTAACATCATACTAAATGGTAAAAAACTGAATACATTTCCTCTAAATCAGGAACAAGACAAGTTTGCCCACTCTCTCCACTCCTATTCAATATAGTGTTGGAAGTTCTAGCCAGAGCAATCAGACAAGGGAAAGAAATAAAAAGCATTCATATTGAAAAAGAAGAAGTAAACGTTTCACTTTTTGCAGATGATATGATCCTGTATATAGAAAATCCCCAAGACTCTACAGAAAGGCTTTAAAAACAATAAACCAATATAGTGGGTCATTGGATACAAAATTAATATACAGGAGTCTATTCCTTTCTTATATGCCAACAATTTAACTTCAGAAAATGAACGCAAAAAAATAATCACTTTTACAGTTGCAAAAAAAAAAAATACCTAGGAATAAACATAACAAAGAATATAAAGGACCTATAAAATGAAAACTACAAAGCATTATTAAAGGAAATTGAAAAAGACACAATGAACTGGAAAAATATTTCTTGTTGTTGGATAGGAAGAATACATATAGTTAAAATGGCCATATGGAACATAATTGAACGACAAGATAACCTGGACTTGTTATCTTTGAATATATGTATCCTGATTTATTGATGTCACCCCATTAAAAAATAAAATTATTATAAAAAAATGGCCATATTACCCAAACCTATGTACAAATTTAATGCAATTCCCATCAAAATTCTAATGTTATTTTTTAAAGAAATGGAACAAAAAATCATCAAGTTTGTATAGAACCATAAAAGAAAAACCAAACAACCACAGTAATCCTAAAGAAAAAAAAAGCAAAGCTGGAGGCATTACAATACCTAACTTCAAATTATACTACAAAGCCACAATAATCAAAATATCATGGTATTGGCAGAAGGACAGACATATAAACCAATGAAACAGAATTGAGAGCCCAGAAATAGAACCACATATATATGGTCAAATCATCTTTGAAAAGGTGCCAAAAACACACTATGGAGAAGAGAAAGCTTCTTCAATAAATGGTGCTGGGAAAATTAGAAAGCCAAATGCAATAGAATGAAACTTGACTACATTTTGTCTCCTTGCACAAAAATTAATTTAAAATGGATCAAAGAACTAAATATAAGATTTGAAACAATAAATTACATAGAAGAAAACATAGGTACTAATCTCATGGATCTTGGCCATAGACAACAATTTATGATTATGACCCCAAATGCAAAGGAAGTAAAGGCAAAGATAAATGAATGGGACTACATTAAACTAAGAAGCTTCTGACAGCAAAAGAAACTGACATCAAAACAGACAGCCAATGAAACAGAAGCTGATATTTTCAAACAACAGCTCAGATAAGGGGTTAATATCCAAAATATATAAAGAACTCACAAAATTCAGCAACAAGCAAACAAACAATCCAATAAAAAATGGGAAGAGGACATGAACAGACACTTCTCCCAAAAAGAAATACAAATGGTCAATAGATATATGAAAAAATGCTCTGCTTCACTAGCTATTAGAGAAACACAAATAAAAACTACAATGAGATACCACCTCACACCTGTTAGATTAGGTATTATCAACAAGACAGGTAATAAGTGCTGGAAGGCTGAGGAGAGAAAGGAACTCTCATTCACTGTTGGTGGGAATATAAATTAGTACAACTATTATGGAAGAAAGTATGATGGTTCCTCAAAAAATTAAGAATAGAATTACCATATGAACTAGCAATCCCTCTACTAGGTATATACCCCCAAAACTCAAAAACATGGGTATGCAAATTTACATGCACCCCTATGTTCATTGCAGCACTGTTCACGGTGGCCAAGACATGGAAATAATGAAAATGCTCTTCAAAAGAGGATTTGATAAAGAAGATGTGGTACATATATACAATGGAATACCACTCAGCCATAAGAAATGATGACATAGTATCATTTACAACAACATGGATGAACCTTGATAACATTATACTGAGTGAAATAAGTAAATCAGAAAAAGCTAAGAACTGTATAATTCTATACATAGGTGGGACACAAAATTGAAACTCATGGGCTTAGATCAGAGTGCAGTGGATACCAGGACGAGGGTAAGGAAGTAGAGGGAGGAGTTGAGGGGAGGGGGAGGGGCATAAAGAGAAACAAATATAGGGAATTTTAACACCCATTGACATCAATGGATCGATCTTCCAAATAGAAAATCAACAAGGAATAGCCTTAAATAACACATTAGATTAGTTAAATTTAATTCATATCTTTAGAGCATTTTATTCCAAAGCAGCAGAATATACAGTCTTTTCAAATGGCCATGGAACATTTTCTATGATAGACCGCTAGTTAGGATATGTGGACCAAAAAAAAAAAAAAATTTTTTTTTTCAGTAAATTAAGATGTGGCCACAGACTGCACCTGACAGGCTGAAAGAAAGGTTACATAATGGCCTTGCAAACTCAGGAAACTAAGGTAAACACAGAATGTTCTAAAAATCAAACCTTTGTAAGTAAAAGTAGTTTATGGTAAGTAGTCATGTCCTAGGAAGTTATTCTCTATCTAAATGAAGGTCAGTGATTGTTTTGAAGCCTGTTTTTTGTTTTTTGCATTTAAAATAATGTATCTGATACTATCCCTTTAAGGTGTGAGGGCAATCTTTTACTACCCCCTCAGGGCAGGTATAATACCAGAGCAGGAACCAACAAACCCTCTTATTGTTTTTTATTGTTATTTTTATACTGTTTATTAACTTGCCTCTTTATGTAAGAGAGGTGTTAGTGTATACATTTTCACTTTTGTGCCTCTTTATGTGAGAGGTTTTACTATATACATTTTCATTTTTACGCATCTGTTGGGCAGATAAAATATGTTAAAGATGGCGCTGCCCACGTAGAGACCCATCACCCAGGTGATATTAATGTGTGTTGAGGGTGGGCTGTGGGCAGGCAGAATCCTTGTAGCCTGGGGCTTGGTTTTAGGACTAAGCCTTTTCCACCCTTTTTGATGTGGGGTGGTACAATCCCATCATGCCCCAGATAAGTGACTTTGTATTAGAGACTTCCCTATTTTGTATATTGGATTAAAGGTTTTGATTTCTACACTATAAAATGGGGGCAGAATGGGAGCTTGCTCTCTTGGTTCCTGAGATTATCATTAGAGGAGAGAGCAGAGAGCAAAGCAGAGAAAGGCCATGTGGAACGGGCCAGGGAAAGCAGCCAAGTTGGGGGAGTATTGAGTGAGAAGCCAGTTTGTGCAGAGTTTGTGCAGGGAGAAGGAAGGAGATGGGGAACAGAGGTGAATAAGTCTGGTGAGCTAGAAACCTTTGATTCCAGGAAACTTGAATAAGTCAGTAGCTTTGTGAGCACTGAATGTGAGTGGGTTTTGGAGCCCAGTGTGTGTTTTTACTTGCCCACCGGGTGCAAGGTAGGATTAAAGATGACGGCCCACCAGGTTTTGGCTCCGTTGTTTCTTTACCAACTGTCTGAATCCAATGAGAACCTACATGGGCCGGGCTGCTGTGATAGTGGCCTTGGCTACTGGCTTTACAGCATCCCAGAGATTTCCTCACTTTGCTTTCTCCCACCTCCCTAATCTATCACAAATCTAGTTTATGTAGACCCCTTACATCTTCCTCTTTGATTCTAATGTATAAAATAAGTGGTGAAATCACCATTTTCCAGAGCATTTTACAGGTTTGAGTTTTTTTCATTGATGAACACAAAACAATTCTCAATAAATTTAAAAAGAAGAAAACTATATCAAGTGTATTCTCTGACCATAATTGTATGAAACTATAAATTAATCACAGGAAAACAACTGAAAAACACACAAAGACACAGAGTTTAAATAACATGTCACTAAACAAAATAAAATCAAGAAAGAGTCAAAATAATCTAAAAATAATGAAAAGAAAAATACAAGAATCCCTGCTCTATGGAAAAAAGTCTTAAGAGAGAAATTTATAATATTCCAGGCTAGTCTCAAGAGATAACAAAAATCTCAAATAAACCATCTGATTTTACACTTAAAGAAACTTAAAAAAAAAAACAATAAACCAATCCAGAAGTGAGTAGAAGAAAAAAATAATAAATATCAAGCAGAAATAAACAAAATAAAGACTTAAAAAAATAAAACAAAAGATCAATGAAACCAAGAGCTGGTTCTTTGAAAAGATAAACAAGATCGACAGACCTTTAATAAGACTCATTTAGAAGATGTTGGATTGAGTTTTCTTCCATCATTTCTCAGTATTAATTTAGAAACTCATGTAGTGCAGCAATAGAGAGACTGTATACTAGAGTTCAACTTTTATTGAGCCAATTCCTAATTTTGAGATTCTAAATAAGTCACTTAAGTTTCAGTATCTTTATCTTTAATATGACAAATTTTCATTTCTCTAATATGAAAATTTTTTAAATTCTAATTCTATTGTTTGTTACTTCTTAGCTTCATGATGTACAAACACAGCTGAAAGGTTTTGACTAAACAGAATAATGACTTCCTCATTTTACTGATTGTAAAATAGTAAAACAACATCAAAGAGATTTTAGATTGTCCTCCCTTTACATTACAAAAAAATGAAATCAATCAATGATTATTATGAAAAGAGTATTTGGTGTTAAATAACAGGTTAAACTAATTTACATGTTAAATTCTTTCTATATTCTTGATCCCATTATTTAATACAATAAAAATATGGTTAGTGCAGTGTTTTTTAACCATTAGTCCATGGACTGGTCCACCAGAGATTTTGTGCTGGTCCACAAAAGAGTTAACTACCCTAATGTTGTATAAAGATTTGAGACCCAATTACCTTAGTCGAATTTGCTTATGCTCAGAGTGATTTCTGCCTAGTGGTCCACAAAATAATTTTTCTATTTTTTCTAGTTCTCAGGCATAGAAAGGCTGAAAATCACTGGTTTAGTACAAAAGTAAATGAAGAATCTCTTATTTAAGTGTACAGTTGGTTTCTATCTCCTTGCAGACATAAAATTTTGTGCTTTCAGAATGCACCAGTAATAGACACTAAACAGCCCCACATGTGTCTCCTCAGCTTGAACAACTGTCAAGCAAAGGGGCCTTATATCACCATGTTCTTCAAGTTAAAAATCTTATACTGTGGTTCATTTTTCATATATCTTTGGGCCTTTAAATTTTACAGGAAGAAAAAACAATGACTTGAAGAGTGCCTTGACTTTTATTGTTTGTTGTCCCAACAAAATGTTTATTGATACTGGCATTTTAAAAGGTTATACTTTGCCTTAAAGTTAACACTTTGATTCATAGACTTACTCAAAGTAAAGGAAAACTACACAAAAATGGCCAGATTTGTATGAAACCACAAAAGACTCCAAATAACTAAAGCAATCCTGCATAAAAATAAAAAATACAGAGGTCTCCCATGCCTTGATCTAAAAATATACCATCAAGTGACAATAATCAAAACAGCATGGCATGGACATAAAAACAAAACACAGAACAATGAGACATAATTTAGGGCCAAGTAATAAACCAATATGTATAAGCAAATGATCTTAGATAAATGAGCCAAAAATATATACAATAGTGGGAAGGGGAGCCTCTTCAATAAATGGTGCTGAAAAAATTGGAAAGCCATACACAAAAGAAAGAAACTAGACTGTCCAAATTACCAAAGTTAACTCTAAAAAGATCAAATACTTAAATATAAGACTAATAAATTTCCCCCTGGCCGGCTGGCTCAGCGGTAGAGAGTCGGCCTGGCGTGCGGGGGACCCAAGTTCGATTCCCGGCCAGGGCACACAGGAGAAGCGCCCATTTTCTTCTCCACCCCCCCACCTTCCTCTCTGTCTCTCTCTTCCCCTCCCGCAGCCAAGGCTCCATTGGAGCAAAAATGGCCCGGGCGCTGGGGATGGCTCCTTGGCCTCTGCCCCAGGCGCTAGAGTGGCTCTTGTCGCGGCAGAGTGACCCCCCCCCCCCGGAGGGGCAGAGCATCGCCCCCTGGTGGGCAGAGCGTCGCCCCTGGTGGGCGTGCCGGGTGGATCCTGGTCGGGCGCATGCGGGAGTCTGTCTCTCCCCGTTTCCAGCTTCGGAAAAATACAAAAAAAATAATAATAAATTGCATTCAAGAAAGTATAGGTACTAATTATATGAATTTTGTTCATAGAATTATTTTTTAGAAAATTAAATTTAGCAGGGTGATATGAATCAATAAGAATACATAGGTTTCAGGTAAACATTTCTATAGCATTTGAATCATTGATTATGTTGTAGACTCATCACCCACAGTCACATCATTTCTGTCACCATATATTTGTTGTTCTTTACTCCCTTCATAGAGATTTTATGAATTTGACTGCAAAGGCAAGAAAAGTAAAAGCAAAAATAATGAATGGGATTATATTAAACTAAAAAGTTTCTGTACAGCAAAAGAAACCACCAACAAAACAAAAAGGCAACCAACCAAATTGAAGAAGATATTTTCAAACATACCTTGAACAAAGGGTTAATACACAAACTATAAAAATAACTTATACAAGTCAGCACCCAAAAACAAACAATCCAACTTAAAAAAGAGCAGAGGACCTGAAAAGACACTTCTCCAAAGAAGACATAGAAAAGACCAAAGATGTATGAAAAGATGCTCAATTTTACTAGCTTTTAAGAAAATAAAAATCAACCTAAAATGAGATACTCCCTCACTCCTGTCAAAACGTCTATTATCAACAAAACAAGTAATGAGTAACAACAAATGTTTGAGAGGCTGTGGAGAGAAAAGGACCCTCATTTACTGCTAGTGGGACTATAAACTTGTACAGACACTATGAAAAACCATATAGAGGTTTCTCAAAAAATTAATAAAGTTACCGCCTGACCAGGAAGTTGCACAGTGGATAGAGCATCAGACAGGTATGCAGAGGACCCAGATTTGAAACCCCAAGGTCACCAGCTTGAGCACAGGCCCATCTGGCTTGAGCACAGGCTCACCAACTTGTGCACCGAGTCACTGGTTTGAGTATGGAATTATAGAACTGACCCATGGCAACTGGCATAAGCCCAAAGGTTGCTGACTTGAGCAAGGAGTTACTTGCTCTGCTGGAGCAATCCCTCCCGCGGTCAAGGAACATATGAGAAAATAATCAATGAACAACTAAGGTGCTGCAGAAGAATTTATGCTTCTCATCTCTCTCCCTTCCTGCCCATCTGTCCCTATATGTCCCTCTTTCTGTCTCTGTCTCTCTCGCTAAAATAAAAAAAAATAAAAAACAATAGTTACCATATGACTCAGCAACCCCACTTCTGGGTATCTATCCAAAAAAATTTTGAAAAAAATTATTTATGAAGATATATGCACTGTTATATTCATTGCAGCATTATTTATGGAAGCCAAGATATGGAAACAACCAAAGTGTCCCTAACTAGACGATTATATTAAGATGTGGTACATGAATGCAATGAAATGTATGTATGTGTATATATACTACTCAGCCATAAGAAAAGATGAAATACTGATATTTGCCACAATATGGATGGATTTTGAAAATATTATTATAAGCAAAATAAGTCAGAAAGAAAAAGTCAAGAATCATATGATTTCACTCATATGTAGGATATAAAACTGAAAGCCACAAATAAACAAGACAAACCAACAAAAACTCATAAACACAGAAAACAGTATGATGTTTAACAGAGGAAAGGGAGAGTGAGGAGAGGGTAGTAAAACAAAAAGAGGGTCAATATATGGTGATTTAAAAAAATTGACTTTGGTTAATGAGTATGCAATGCAATATACAGATGATGTACCATAGAATTGTACACTTGAAACTTATATAATTTTATTAATCAACACCACCCAATAAATGTAATTATAAAAAGGTATATTCCAATAAAACAAAAGAATAATAATGCAAAAATACTAAACAAAAATTATTTTAAAATTCATTTAAAATATATTAAAAATAAAATTTTAATGACAAAATAAAACTATTCTTTTTTATATTTTATTTTTTATTTTTTAATTAAAGTTGGCATTTCATATTATTTTATATTAATTTCATATATCCAGCATACTGGTTAGATAATTATATACTGTATGAAGTGATCACCACAATAACTTTAGTACCAGCCTGATATCATATATACTTATTTAAAATATTATTGACTATATTCCCTAAGATGTACTTTGCTTTTTCATGACTATTTTGTAAATGCTACTTTCCAATTCTTAATTCTTTCATCTTTTTCACCGGCTTCCTCCCCAAATCACTTCCCATCTAGCAAATGTCAGTTTGTTTTCTGTATCTATGAGTCCATTTCTCTTTTGTTTGGTTTATTTTTTTCCTCTATATTCTATATATAAGTGAAACCATGTGATATCTATGACTAACTTATTTCATTTAGAATAATACCTACTAGTTTCATCCATGTCACAAATAAGATTTCATGCTTTTTTTTTTTTTACCAAGTAATAATCAGTTGTGTATATGTACCAGTTCTTTATACAGTCATTTTTTTGATGGGCATTAGGGTTGCTTCCATATCATGGCTAATGTAAATAATGTTGAAATGAACATAAGGTAATGTAAGCTTTGATCATTTCATATTAGGGTTTTTTAATTTCTTCAAATATATTACTTGAAATTGCTGGGTCACAAGATTGTTGTTTGTTTGTTTGTTTTTACTTTTTTAGGGGGTGATACTGGTTAACATAATTATACAGGTTTCAGGTGCCCAATTCTACAACACATCTCTATGCACTGTATTGTGTATTCACTACCACCCTCATGTCAGGTACTCATCCATCATCACTATCACCCTTATATCCTGCTCTACCTACCTCCCCAACAATCTCCACAGTTTTCCATATCCACGACATTTTGTCCTTTAATGTCCCTTCTAACTCCCTTACTCCACACCCCCACCCAACCACTGTTTCTGACAGTGGCTGAAGCAATTTGCAAACCCACCAATAGAAACCCACCATGATTTCTATTTTTTTCACATTCTCACCAACACTTGTTTCTTGATTTATTGATTATAGCCACTCTGACAGGTGTTAAGTTATCATTATTTCTCTGATGATTAGTTATGTTGAGCAACTTTTCTTATGTCTACTGGCCATATATATTTCCTGTTTGGAGATGTATCTATTCAGGATTCTGCTCATTTTTAACCAAAAAAAGTTTTTTTGGTATGGAGTTTTATGAGTTCTTTATAAATTTGGATATTAACCTCTTATCAGCTATATTAAAAAGGAATATCTTTAGTAGGTTGCCTTTTTGTTTTGTTGATCATTTTATTTGCTAAACAAAAACATTTTTGTTTGATATAGCCTCATTTGTTTATTTTTTCTTTTGTTTCTTTTGCTCAAGGAGATATATCAGAAAAAATATTACTAAGAAATGTCAGAGATTACCACCTATCCTTTCTTCTAGACATTTCTTGGTTTTAAATGTTATATTTAAGTCTCCAACCCATTATAAATTTTTACTCCTATATGATGCAAGAAGGCGGTATAGTTTCATTTTTTTTGCATGTATCTGTACAATTCTCCAACATCTTTTATTGATTAGACAGTCTTTGCCCCACTGTGTTCTTTCCTTTCTTGTTATAAATTATATTTATATAATTAATGCATGGGTTTTCCTCTGAGCTCTTTGTCTCTTTTTATGTCAGTACCATGCTATTATAATTAATATAGCCATGTAGTACAGTTTGATATCAGGTAGAATGATACTTCCAACTTTGTTTTTCTTTCTCCAGATTACTTTGGGCCTGACCAGGCGGTGGTGCAGTGGATAGAGCATTGGACTGGGATGCGGAGAACCCAGGTTCGAGACCCCGAGGTCGCCAGCTTGAGCGCGGGCTCATCTGGTTAGAGCAAAGCTCACCAGCTTGGACCCAAGGTCGCTGGCTTGAGCAAGGAGTTACTCGGTCTGCTGAAAGCCCACGGTCAAGGTATATATGAGAAAGCAATCAATGAACAACTAAGGTGTCGCAATGAAAAACTAATAATTGATGCTTCTCATCTCTCTCTGTTCCTGTCTGTCTATCCCTCTCTCTGATTCTCTCTGTCTCTGTAAAAAAAAAAAAAAAAAAAAAAAAAAAAAAAAAAAAAAAAAAAAAAAAAGTTTACTTTGGCTTTCTGTGGTCTTTTTGATTTCACATAAATTTTTTGATTACGTTTTTTAGCTCTCTTAAAATTGCCATTGATACAGTTTTCATTGAATCTATGGATTGCTTTAGAAAATATAGATATTTTAATGTTAATTCTTTCTATTCGTGAGTGCAGTATATGTTTCCATTTATTTGTGTCTTCTTCCAGGACTTATAAATTTGCAAGTACAGGACTTTTCTTCCTTGGTTAAATTTATTCCTTGGTTGTTGGTTTTTTTATGCAATTGTAAATAAGATTTTCTTCATTTCCCTTTTTGATAGTTCCAGGTGTATAAAAATGTAACTAATTTCTAAATATTAATATTGTATCCTATTTTACTAACTTTATCAGTTCTAATATTTTCTGTGGAATTTCTACATGCAGTATTGTTTGGGTTCTTTACATGCAGTATTATGTCATCTGCAAATAGTGACAGTTTTTCATTTCTAATTTGGATGCCTTTTTTTTTTTTCTTCTCTCTCTCTCTTTCTTTCTTTTTCTTTCTTTCTTGTCTCATTGTTGTGACTAGGACATCCAATACTGTGATCAATATAAATAGTGAAAGTGGACAACATTGTCTTGCTCCTAATCACAAGGTAAAAGTTTTTAATTTTGTTTCCCTCCCCCACTGGGTATGATGTCAAGTGTGAGTTTGTCATATATAGTTTTTATGTTGAGTATGTTCCTTCTATTCCTACTTTGCTGAGCTTTTTATCATAAATTAATGCTGGATGTTGTCAAATGCTTTTTCTGTGTCTATTTATATGATCATATAATTTTTATCCTTCATTTTTTTATGTGGTGTAGCAGGCTAATAAATTTGCAAATATTGTATCAACTTTGCCACCCTGGAATAAACCCCACTTGATCATGGTGTATAATCTTTTCAGTGCATTGCTGAATTCAATTAGTTACTCTTCCCTTGAGAATTTTTGCATCTATGTTCATCAGGGATACTGTTCTTTCTTTCCTTTTTTCTATTATTTATTTATTTATTTAGTGTAATATCTTTGGTTTTTTAATTAAGCTAATTCTTGCTTTGTAAAATGAGCTTGGAAGTCTTCCTTCCTCTTGAATATTTTTGGAATAGCTTGAGAAGAATAGTTGTTCATTCTTCTTTGGATGTTTGGTAAAATTCACCTGTGAAGTCATCTGGTCCAAGACTGTTGTGTTCTGTGAATTTTTTTACTCCTGGATTTGATTTTGCTGTTAGTGATTGGCCTATTAAGATTTTCTGTTTCTTCTTGATTCTGTCTTGGAAGAGTGTATCTTTCTAAAATTTTATTTATTCCTGATTGTCCATTTTTTGCATAGAGTTGTTTATAATATTTTTTGTAATTATTTGTTTTTCTGTGATGTCAGTTGTTTCTTGCCCTCATTGAATTCTGATTTTGTTTATTTGGTCTACCTTTTTCCTTGATGAGTCTTGTTAATGCTTTATTAATATTTTTTATGCTTTCAAAGAACCAAATTTTGGTTTTATTGCATTTTGTATTATTTTTATACTATATTTTACTTATTTTCATTCTTTCTTTTCTGGTTTAATACTCACTTTGAACTTTGTTTTTTTGTTGCTGTTTTAACTTTATTAGGTGTAAGGTTAGGTGGTTTATTTTGTATTTTCTTATTTCTAGAGGTGGCATTATATTGCTATAAATTTCATTTTTAGGACTGTTTTTATGGTGTCTTATGGATTTGGGGTTGTCATGTTTGCATTTTCATTTGTCTCGTGGTATCCTGTAATTTCTTCCTTGATCTCATTGTTAACATATTTATTGTTTAGTTACATGTTATTTAGCATGTATTTTTCCATTTCTTCTTTTAATTGATTTATAAATTCTTTCCATTATAGTTATAAAAAATGTTTGGTATAATTTCAATCTTCCTAAATTTGTGAAGACTTATTTTGTTGCCTAACATGTATGTGGCCTGACATGCAAAATATTTCATGTGCACTTGAAAAGAATGTATATTTTGTCGCTTTCAGGTAAAATGGCTCTAAAAAATATCACTTAAATTCATCTGGTTCTATGTGTCATTCAAGTCTGTTGTTTTCTTAACTATTTTGATATTAGAAGATCTAGACAGCCCTGCATGGTGGCTCAGTGGTAGAGCATCAACTCAGCATGTGGATATCCTAGGTTTAACTTCTGGTCAAAGCACACAGGAAAAGAGGCAACCATAAGCTTCTCCACTTTGTCTCCTTTCCTTTCTGTCTCTCTAGCCCTCTCTTCTCCTCCTATAGACATGGCTCAATTGCAACAAGTTGGCCCTGGGCACTGAGGATGGCTTCATGGCCTTGCCTCAGCTATAAAAATAGCTCAATTGCTGAACAACAGAGCCACGGACCCAGGTGGGCAGAACATTGACAGTAGAAAACTTGTCGAGTGGATCCTGGTCAAGGCTCATGTAGAAGTCTGTCTATCTGCCTCCTTGCTTCTCACTTAAGAAAAATTTTAAAAATAAAATTAAAAAAGTTCTAGCCATTATATCAATGAGGTGTCCAAGTCCCTTCTATGACTTCTGTTGTTGATTTCTCTTTTTATATACACCAAGATTTGCTTTATGTATCAGGTGCTTGTGTTTTGTGTGCCTAAATGTTTACAAGGATTATTTATATCTTTTTGTTGGGTTGCTCCCTTTATCATTATGTAATATTCTTCTTTGTCTCTTCTTATAGCTTTTGTTTTAGAGTCTACTTTGTCTGATATATGTATTGCTACCCCATCTTTTTTTATTCCATTTGCATTAAATATCTTTTTCTATATTTCCATTTTTTGTCTGTGTGTATTTTCATTCTAAGATGGCTCTTCTGCAGAGAGAAAACATATAGACTTGTTTCTAATATATTAAGTTATGTGTTTTGATTAAAGCATTTAATTTATGTACATTTAAAGTGATTATTGATACATATTTTTGCCATTTTATTCTTTATAACTATGTTTTCTTTTTACTAATCTTTCTTCTTACAGAAGACCTTTTTACATTTTTGCAATACTCATTTAATGATAATGAACTCCTTTAGCTTTTTCTTTTCTGGGGAACTCTTCATTTATCTTTTCAATTTTAAATTATAGACTTCCCATGTAGATTAGTCTTCATTGTATGTTCTTGCTTTACATCATTTTTAATATTTCATACCAAAACCTTCTGGCCTGAAAAGTTTCTGTTGTGAAAACAACAAGTTTTATGGAAGCTCACTTGTAGATACTAACTGTTATCATGCTGCTTTTAAAATTATCTCTTTGTCTATAAACTTTGCCATTTTACATATGATGTGTTTTGGTGTGGGCCTCTTTGAGTTTATCTGTTTTAGGACTCTTTGTACTTCCTAGACTTGTCTGTCTTTTTCCTCCACAAGGTTATGGTAATTTTCAGTCATTATTTCTTTAAATATGTTCTTAATCTTTTACTTTCTCCCTTTCCCTTTTAGTATCCCTATAATGCAAATGTTGTTATGCTTCATGTTGTCTCAGAGATCTTTCATACTATTCTCATTTTATTTTATTTTATTTTGCTGCTCTGATTGGGTGTTTTTCTCTACTTTGTCTTCCAAACTCAATCAATCCTCTGCTTCATCTAGACTGCTATTGGTTCCTTCTAGTGTATTCTTTATTTTAAATATTGTGTTTTTTCATTTCTAATTAGTTCTTTCAGTTTTATATGTCTTTTTCATGCTTTCAATCTCTTTAAGTTTTCATTCACTTTATCTTTTTTTTCATAAATTCCTTTAGCATCCTTGTAACCATTTTTTAAAAGTCTGCATCTAGTAAGATTTCTTGTCTCCATTTCACTTAGTTTTTTCTCTGGGGATTTCCCTTGTTATTTCTTTTGGGGAATGTTTATTTGTCTCCCTGTTGGCTGACTCTTTATATTCATTTCTGTGTATAAGGCAAGTCTGCTATGGCTCCCAGTCTTGGTATGATGGTTTTATAAAGTAGTTATTTCGTGGAGCTCAATGATGCAGTCTCCCTGATCACCGAGCTAGATGCTCCAGGATGTACCCTGAGCAAGTTATGTGAGCCCTACCATTGTAATTGTGTTTTGATTGCTTTAGGCCAGTCTATGTGTAGAGTTGACCCTCTTTCAGGCTAGTTGAATATGAGTAGTGACTTTGATCACAGTATATAAGCTGTTTTGATGAAGCTGACCTTAGGAAGTTGAATTTATTCTAGTAGTGTCTGGTACCTGAAGATATATCCCTTTGGATGTGCTGCTTTTGGAACCAACTGAGTTGTGCTCTGATGTGGACCAATGCTCACCACTGTGTATTTTGGTTTTGGAGTCTCTTGGGATGGACTCTGTTGCAGAAGCTCTCTGTAACCAGCCTTTGTCTACCTATTTGGAGCTACCAAACAATCTATAGTTTTTGGCTGCCTCCTATGGGCCTGAGTGTTCATGTGAGTGACCAAGCTATGTACCAAAACCAGCTTCAACCAGGGGCAAGTCCAGGGGCATGTCAGCAAACGGCCAAAGGCACCTCAAGGTTAGCCTCCACCTCCCAGATGCCTGTTAGGCTCAGTCACTGGAAGATCTTCTGGTAGTGTATGAATTGTGTGAGATAGGTTCAGTGAGTCACCAGGTAAAAGCAAGTAGTGTTTATCATTTGGTGAACAGACTTCCATATGGTACAAGTATTGGGTCTGAGACCACTCAGCAAAAGTGTCTGTACTCCAAGGCTAGTCACCACCTTCCTATACACTGTGGACCTTGGTAGTGAATTAATGCAGATTCAGAGGGCTCCACCTAAAGACAATGATGGTTATCTCTCCAGCCCTCGTCCTGAAGCCTCACAACTCACTTTTTCCCTGAATGTCTCTGGCAATAACTCAAGCTTCACCAGAATTCCTTGAGAGTTTGTAGTAAATAAAGACTTAATACAAGCTCAGGCTGTTGACACTGAGAGGGCTTTGGATAGTGCACAAGTTAGGTAGGGCAGGGTCTCAAGGGGTCCTCAGCATAGAGCTAGTGAATTTACCAATTTAATGTAAAAAATTGGTTGTGTGGAAGATGAACTCAACAAAAGAAAGATGGTGCTCATTGGCTAGAACCCACTTAGAGTCTGGGGACCTCTGTAGACAGCCCAATTTAGGGACAATGGTGGCCATTTCTCTAGAATCTTCTCAGATCCACACAGCTGTTTCTCTCTGTATGTTTCTGGTACTCTACAAACTGCTAAAGCCCAAGGTTAGAACTTGCAAGTGTGACTTTGTGCACTGGCCCTGACTGGTTAGCCAGTCAGGTATCATCCTGAAATACCACAATTGCATGTTTGATCCACATCAGGGCACATATGAGAAGCAACCAATGAAAGCAAAACTAAGTTGAATAACAATAAATGCTTCTCTCTCCCTATCTCTACCTCTCTCCATTCCTGTCTGTCTCTCTAAAATCAATCAATAACATTTTTGTTTTAAAGTATGCTTAGGTTTTCAGTAGCCTTCCATCTAACCAGAAGTGAAGAAATTCCCACTAATTTTTTCAGCAAGATATTTTGTGGGCTCCTCTTCCTGGCATTGGTGTTATAGGGTCAGAAGCCTAGCATAGAACTAAGACCCCTCATTCTTAAGGGGAGACCTTTTTAGCTGAGCTATCCCTCCAGATTCTCAACCATTACACATAGGTATGGGCCTAGCTTGTTTCATATTTCTGCCCCTTCTACCAGTCTCAATCTCACTTTTTCTGTATATCTTTAATTAAAGAACTTTTGTTCAGCTAGTCTTCAGATGGTTCTCAAGGTTAATTTTCTATAATTTAGTTTTAATTTTGATATGGTCGTGGAAGGAGGTGAGTGCACTTATACTGCCATCTTGAACAACACCTATACATGAAGACTAGTGTCTTAATGGAGACTCTAATAGAATCTTGATTAAGTTCAAGAAAAGGCAAGTATGTTCACTGTTTCCTCTATGATTTACAATAAAGACATCAACTAATGTAATTGAATAAAAGAAATCATGAGTTATATTGATTTATAGAACAAGAAAAATTGCTCTAGAGAATACTAGAGATTCAATAAACAATAAAATTAAATACTGACATCAATAAGGTATAAGGATGTTTAATTAACACAAAAATCAATACTTTCATAGACACAAACAATAAACAAGATCTGGAAACAGTCCAAGTGTCCATCACTGGACGAGTGGATTAAAAAGCAGTGGTACATATACACAGTGGAATACTACATGGCTGTGAAAAAGAAGGAAATCTTACCTTTTGCAATGGCATGGATGAACTTGAAGATTATTATGCTAAGTGAAATAAGCCAGGCAGAGAAATACAAATATCATATGATCTCATTTATATGTTGAATCTAATGAACAAAGCAAACTGATGAATGGAATAAAGGCAGAGGCGGGGTCACAGGGAGCAGAGAAACAGCTGTCAGAAGGAAGGAGGATTAGGGGATGGGATCAGAGAAGATGAAGGGATTAGTGAAATTATATATACATAACACAGAGATACAAATAACAGGACAGCAAATACCAAAGGGAAGTGGGGGAGGGAGCTATGGAAAGGGAGCAAAGGGGGGGAAAGGGGTCAGGGGTGAGGAAGTTATATTGACATCTGAGTTTGTTTTAACACAGTAAATTAAAATTAATAAAAATTTTTAAAAAGAAATATATTATGAAAATCTGTACCAAATCTATGGCAACATATCCATGTCTGAATTACCAGTTCATGTGGCTGATTATTACTGAAATGGATATCAATGACAGGTCTATTAGAGGGCTTCACACAGGTTAATTAAGGAGGAAAAGTCCCCTATGCATGCCTGTGCAAGTCTCAGAATAAGTAGGCATCATTCATGTTTTAAAATATATAGCAAATATTATAAGGCACTTAGGCAACCTGTTTGTATTTCATGAAAACACAGACATCAGCCACAGAAAATACTTATTGGCCTTCTAGTCTAGTAATGTCCTAAGCAAAGCTGCCACTCAGGTGGTCTGTTTTCTAAAGAACTATGAGACTTGAGTTTTTATTCATTTTATATCAAGTTTTCCATCCTTTTAACATAGTCAGAAAGCAATGTGATTCTAAGAATTTTAATGTTCCACATCTTTTCTTCCTATCATCCATATCCAAACAATCATCAACTATTTTTCTCTTTTCTGGGTGTTTGCATCATCTTTGGCCTTGTGAATAATGTTATACTGTAAAATAAACCCTCTACCAACCTAGAAAACAGCCACCCAGATAGTTTAGGTACATATAATTTAGTTTAAAATGAAGGAGTGAACCAAAATAACTCTAAAACAGGCAATCTATTGTCCAATAGTCAGTGCTTACCAACATTCATTTTATATTCATTATCTAATTTTGACAACTGACTAGAAACAGCATTCTATGTAGTCTGATATTTTTAAGAAATAGACTAAAGCAGACCTGGCAAAAGATATAAGTGCTAGATGCTGAAAAGGGCAAAGACTGATACTGAAATATCTGTGTCTCAATACCTCACATCAGCAAGTCTATAGCACAAACTAAATACCATTTGTTAATGATGTAGGCAGTATTATGATAAACTCTCAAAACTGAGAAGGATCCTAGAAGTTTATTTACATCTTCTTCTCATTGTAGTAATATTTCTTACAACATTATCCCATGGTTTTATTACCGTGTGAACACAAGGATGCTCACTGCTTCATAAAGAAGTTTCGTTCCATTTTGTAAAACACTTTTTAGAAAACTTGTTCTTAAAAAGTAAAAACATGTTTCTTTGTAACTTCAGTTTATTAAATCTAAATCATTTACTCAACCAGCACTTAGAGAGTAAATATTCTTCCGAGCAGGCCATATTTTCATAAAGACAAAACACATCTGCTCCTTGTCTCTCTAGACAGACATACCCATAAACATGAATAAAAATAAAGCTCTCATTGTTTTTTATTTGCCACAGTTTCAATTCCTTCATTCCTATGTCTTAGTACTACTTACCTGGATCATACCTCCCAAGAAGGAAACAGCTGTAGCAATGCCAATCCTTTGCATCTCAAAATCAGATAAACCCAGCATGCTTGTGTTACTCCATGTGGTGAGATTCTGGCTACTTGGAGGGACAAGGCGTTCCACTGCATTGGCAGATATTAAGGATGTCAAGGCAAAAGTGCCTAAAAAGGGGGATGAGGTGAAATATTCTATTAATAACAGACTCAATAAAAATTGTTGATGCCCACCATTGAAATTGAATCTATTTTAGCCCTGGCTGGTTATCTCAGTGGTAGAGCATTCACCCTGCATGTGGAAGCCCCAGGTTCCATTCCCAATCAGGACACAGAGTAGAGGCAACCATCTGCTTCTCCTCGCCTCTCCTTCCCTTCTTCCTTCCTTCCTTCCTTCCTTCCTTCCTTCCTTCCTTCCTTCCTTCCTTCCTCTCTCTCTCCCTCTCTCTCTCCCTCTCTCTCTTTCTCTCTCTTTTTCTCTTCCCCTCCCTCAGCCATGGCTTGATTGACTCAAGCACTTTGACCTTGGGTGCTGAGGATGTCTCTGTAGAGCCTCTGCCTCAGATGCTAAAAATAGTTCACTTGAGAGCAGCTCTCTCATATGAGCAGATCTTTATTATAATATAACAAAATGCTGTGACCCATAAAATGATTAAGTATACCATTTCTGTCAGCTGTAATTAGATAAAGTTTAATGGTATATCCCAAGAACTGTCCTGGTCTCACAAATGTGGAACCATTTTCAATGCATTTTCTGTCTTCCAAGAGTTCTGATGCCTATCACCTTACCATGGCATATATTGAATGCAAGCACACAGGCAGAAAAATGCCAATTCCCACAGAGAGAGACCAGCAAATCTGCATTCAGGAAACAAATTGCAGTATTGTGTAAAAATTCCCCCCTGACTCATTACTTAAAGATCTTATTTTGTCCCTGGTCATTTGTGAACAGGGCCTGTGGCAAGATATAGATAGACCAATACAAAGCATGTAACCACATTGAGCAAGAGAGACAGAAAATCATACAGAAATAGTTCTCAGTGAAACCTCAACACAGACAATCCTATGGTCTTATTAGATAAGAGTCAGTGTTCTGTGGTTCAGAAAAGTCTGGTTGTTGTAGCCATCAATAATCCTTACCTTAACTTTTAGGATTGACACCTCAGTTGCTTTATTAATAGATAACATACCTCATTAATGGGGTTGTTGTGAGGCTAAAATGGAATAATGTAATACAACTCATTGGTATATGGCATGTAGCTAGCACCTAAAAAGATAATTCTTTTTTTTTTTTTTTTTTTTGTATTTTTCTGAAGCTGGAAATGGGGAGAGACAGTCAGACAGACTCCTGCATGCGCCCGATCGAGATCCACCCGGTACGCCCACCAGGGGCAACGCTCTGCCCACCAGGGAGCGATGCTCTGCCCCTCCGAGGCATCGCTCTGTTGCGACCAGAGCCACTCTAGCGCCTGGGGCAGAGGCCAAGGAGCCATCGCCAGCGCCCGGGCCATCTTCGCTCCAATGGAGCCTCTGCTGCGGGAGAGGAAGAAAGAGACAGAGAGGAAGGAGAGGGGGATGGGTGGAAAAGCAGATGGGCGCTTCTCCTGTGTACCCTGGCCGGGAATCGAACCCGGGACTTCTGCACGCCAGGCCGACGCTCTACCACTGAGCCAACCGACCAGGGCCTTAAAAAGATAATTCTTAATAAGACTAAGATGAGAATGCTCTTATAGTATGTTATTCTATGTTTCAATGAGTTGGTGGTACATAAATACATAGAGCAAATCGAATACAGTTTTCTTAGAAACCTACGTTAGTTCCAATAAATCATTAAGAAATATTAATCATCATGCTCACTGTCCTCATCATAAAGTATTAAATTAAAAGCACATCAAGGAACAAATACATCAATAGTTAGAGACAAGTTTCTGGCACCAAGGCAGGACAACACCAAATAAATAATATTTGCCATAGAAAGTGCTTTTGATAAAACATTATTTTTCAGGATATGTTACAACAGAATTTCTCAAAATCTGATACTATTGGAAATAAAGAAATGTGCCTTTCAGTTTAAATCTCAGAAATCATAGAAAATTATTTGTATATAAGCTAATAAACAAGTGACTGCAGAATTAAAGATGAATATATGCTGAAGTTAACTTTTGAGTTGAGGCCTATCTTTCTTTGTATTTAGAGGAAGACAGAGATAATAACAGTAAGAGAGAGAGGGCAGTCTATTATATTTGGATGAGAAAAATAAAGTGAGCATCATCTGCATGTGAGTCACATCGTAAACATCTCCAGAGAGAGAGACCTTGCCAGCAATGGATGTAGGGATATCCAGTGGGTCAACATAGATATTGGAGAACTGTATCTTTAGAAGAATAATGCTTTGTTGTTTCTGAGGTAGTTGAGAAACCATTAAAGATGTCACAGCTGGGTGTGAATATGTGAGGATCTTGTGGATAACATTCTACCTTATCTTTATTTCTGCTTTATCTTTATTTTTTTACTTATTCTTTACTTCTATCTTTATTTTATTTTCTGTGCAATTCCTCAATTTTTCAACTTTTTACCCTGGTTTGGCTTTAAGCCTACTAGTGAAATCTTAAAAACCATGAAACCCATAGAGTAACTTAATAGTACTGTGGAGAGCAAGGCCTACTAGGAAGAGAATATGGGCTTCAGAGTTAGACTAACCCAAGTTCAAATCCTAGTTCAGTTGCATATTAGATCTTGATTCAGTTTCCTAACCTTTCTCAGCTTCCTTATTTGTAAGATGATGATAAAATTTCATAGTTATAAAATTTGGGTAGAGATGAAATGATATTTCATATACAATGAGAGTCTATCACAAGTACTTATATATTATAGACCTTATTTCAGTAAATAATTGTTTGCTTATTTTTTTCTTCTAAAATGTTCCCACTATAGTCTCCTTCACATTGTCTCTAAATGCTGAATAAATTTTATTCTTAAAAAAAAACAAAAACAAAAAAACACCTTTTTTCTAATTTATTAGTATATCACCAAAATTTCCACATATGAATTATCTTCAAAAATTCTGTTTCCATCAGATTTATACTCAGGTTTTTATAGTTTATTTTCTTTCCAAGACATTTTCTTTGCAAGTCACAGAAGTAATAAATGATTTATTCCTTTTTAAAATATATATTTTTAAGTAAGTGAGAAAATTTATTTTTGCCTTTACTTCACTAGCCTTTGGGGTCAAATTCACAAAATTTTTTAAGACCAAGGTCCATAAGTTTAGTACTTATGTTTCTTTTGAATTTGACTTCAATGACAAGGAAGACAAAGGTAAGAATGAATGCATGAGATTATATTAAACTACAAAGCTTCTGCACACAAAAGAAACCCCCCCAAAACAAAAAGGCAACCATTCAAATGTGAAGTGATATTTGCAAACAATAGCTCTAACAAGGCATTACTATCTAAAATATTAATTTGCACAACTTGACACCAAACAAATAAATGATCCAATTAAAAAATGGGCAGAGAACCTGAACAGACACTTCCCCCAGGAAGACATAAAATGAAAAACAAATATATGGAAAGATGCTCACCTTCACTAGCTACTAGGAAAATACAAATCACTATACTGACATACCACCTCACACCTGTTAGATTGCCTATTATCGACAAGACAGGTAAAAGCAAGTGTTGGAAGGATTGTAGGAAAAAAAGAACCTTCATTTATTGCTGGTAGAAATGTGAACTTGTACAGCCACTATGGAAAAAGACTATAGAATTTCCTCTACAAAATTAAGAATAGAGTTACCATATGACCCAGCAGCTCCTCCTCTGGTTATCTATCTGAAAATTTTGAAAACATTTATTTACAAAGATATACACATTCTTATGTTCATTGTAGCATTATTTACAGTGGCCAAAAAAATAGAAAACAGTACGATGGTTCGTCAAAAAATTAAGAATAGAATTACCAAATGACCCAGCAATTGCTCTACTGGATATCTACCAAAAGAAACTTGAAAATGTTTGTACACAAAGACATTTGCACCTCCATGTTCATCTCAGCATTAATCATTGTGGCCAAGACATGGAAACAAAGTGTCTTACAATAGATGGTTGAACAAAGAAGATGTGGTACAGATATACAGTAGAATACTATTCAGTCATAGAAAAATATAAAATACTACCATTTGTGACATGGATGGACCTTGAGAATATCATGCTAAGCAAAGTAAGTCAGTAAGAAAAAGCTAAAAGCCATTTGATTTCACTCATATATGGGATATAAAATTGAAACTCATAGACACAGACAACAGTACAGTGGCTACCAAAGGAAAGCAGGGTGGGGAAGTAGTGAAAGGACAAGGGGCCAAATATATGTTAATGGAAGATGACTGACTTTGGGTGGTAGGCAAACAACGCACTGTGTAGATTAAGTATCATAAACATGTGTACTTGAAACCTACATAATCTTATTAGCCAATCTCACCCCAATAAATTTAATTTAAATTAAATTTAAAAGAAAATAAAGATATTGCTAATTTTAAAAAAAGAAAATTTACATTGTTGAGCAAAACAGTATATTCAGTGACTTTATACTCTGGATTTTGAATTATTTGCTTTTAAAGATAGCATAAATTATTATTGCATTTAGTTATTCAAGATTGCTTTCTGATTACCTGAACTACAGGTAAAATCTCAGATAGAGTGATAGAGGGATTTCTCTTTATAAAAGCAACATAAACCTCTTAATAATAAAGTAGAAGTAGTACACACATATATACACCAAATTAAATACAATAATTTTAAACAAGAATATGTTTTCAGTATTAAATGTCTGCAGAAACTTTTTAGTGAGATTCAGTTGGTCCTTATGTTTAAGATTATAAGAAAGTTAAAAAATAGTCTTTATATATTTTTATGTATCTATAAAATGATATATTCCCTTTATATATAATATTGTTGATGATATTATTAATAGTAATATTTCTTAAATGCAGTTTTATATAAATGGATAAGTATTTATATCATTATGAAATAAAAATATAATTATTTCTATACTGAGTCTAAAGAAATTACATGAATTTTTATATTTACATAATTTACCTAAAAAGACTACAAAATTCCTGTAGCTGTTAATATTTGTTAAATACAAAGTCTTATATAAATGATAATTTCAAAACCATGCCATCAGTAAAATATCTATAGCAATTTCTTAGGAAATAAAGTTGTTTGTGGAAATGTACATTTAGGTATGTATCAAGTTGTATGTTTTTGACTTCTTAAACTAATTATAAATTTATTTTACTTTTTAAAAATCTTTTGTTTAGCCTGACCAGGTGGTGGCACAGTGGACAGAGCATTGAACTGGGATGCAGAGGACCTAGGTTCAAGACCCTGAGGTTGCCAGCTTGAGTACAGGCCCATCTAGTTTGAGCAAAAGCTCACCAGCTTGGACCCAAGGTTGCTGGCTCGAGCAAGGGGTTACTCAGTCCGCTGAAGGCCCATGGTCAAGGCACATGTGAAAAAGCAATCAATGAACAACTAAGGTGTCACAACAAAAAACTGACGATTGATGCTTCTCATCTCTCTCTGTTCCTGTCTGTCTGTCCCTATCTATCCCTCTCTCTGACTCTCTATCTTTTTCTGTAAAAAATAAATAAAATAATTAAAATTAAATAAAATGAAATAAATAAAAATAAAAATCGTTTGTTTAAAAGATCAAATGCTTTGGGGTCAGTTTTAATACAATTTTTTTTTTTGCTAATGACATATTTAAATATTTTCAGAAGTAAAAATTATCCTTTAGAAAATTAGAAAGCAGAATAATTTAGAAATAATCATTTTCTTCAAGAACATCTAATTCATTATTGCGCTTTTCTACTTTTGCTTCAACACAAAAGTCCATTCTTGAGCAAGCAGTTGTAAAGTAGAAAAGTTAGGGCCTTAGATTTGGCCACAACTGGGTTGTAATCCATGCACCTGTGAGTTTAATTTTTGTTCTCACAGAAAACATTCTGAATTTCAGGGATTTTTTTTAACCTAAATATGTAGATAATATCTATTTTACAATGTTGAGATTCCATCAATATGGCAGTTTAGTTAATCTTGGTACTGTAATCTTCCCATAATCACATCAAATATATAACTATACTAGAGAAAAACCATCATTGAGAACTGCCTGAAATATAGCAAAGGAGAAGCCCAACAACTTAGAATAAAAGGGGACTAGTAGGAGCAGTGGTTAGACAGAAAATGTTGGTCCCATACACATATGTGGCAGATAAAAATTTCGGAAGAATATATCAGCTTTTAAACTGCCTCTAGAGGAACAAGGGGTCCTAACCCCACTCTAGTCCCTCTAGCCCTGATTTCCAGTGACAAGAAGAGAAACCCCCATAACTTCCAGCTATAAAATCCAGTGGGAATTGTGACTCAGTTATACAGAGTACTGTTGGAAGCCCAGAAGAACTTCTTAAAGAGTCTGTGCATGAACTTACTTGGAATCTCCTGCTTTGAGCTCCAGCTCTGGAACAGCAGATCAAATGACACCAGGAGCACAACAAAGAGGAATGAAATTGTCTGGCATCAGGGCAAGAGTTGGAGAGGAAGTTTCTTCCTAGACAGGAGTGCTGGCAAAAGCCATTGTTCCTTTTTGAGCCTTCCCCTCACAAAGCCAGCAGGCAGGCACCATATCTGTGTCTCCATCAACCTGGCTATCATTGCTCACCCCATGTTGGTGATTCCCTGAGACACCACTCAATTTAGCTTGCCAGTCCTACTCCATGAGGTCAGACCTTACATTGCTGATCTTTCATGATGGTCACAGCCAGTCCTTGCAGTAAATGGACTGGAGGATAAATCCCTCCCATTGAGGTGCCTACAGTAATCAAGGCTCAAATATAATAAAAGAGTGTCCACAGCCCACATGGGGGGTGCACCTGGAGCTCCCAGCTCAGATGATCATGGAGTCTGTGTAACTGGACCCTATAGGACACCTACAACATAACATTACTCTACTAAACCCAGGAACCATAGCAGCTCTACCTAATACACAGAAAAAAATATAGAGAGGCAGTGAAGAAACAAAGGAACATGTCCCAAATGAAAGAACAAAACTTCTGATAAAGAACTAAACAAAATGGAGACAAAAATTTTACCAGATGCAAACTTTAAAACATTGATTATAAGGATGCTTAATAAATTTAGGGGAAGAGTAGATTAATTTAGAAATTCAAAAAAGATAAGAGACATAAAAGCAGAGTAAAAACATTTTTTAAAAGTCAGAAATAAAGATTAGATTAACTAAAATGAAGAATACATTACAGGGCATCAATAATAGAGTAGACGAAACAGAAGACCAAATCAGAGATTTGAAAGATTAAAAAAAACCAGAAAACACGCAATCAGAGCAGAAAATTTTTTTTATATTAAACTGAATAAGGAACCTCTGGGACAACTTCAAGCATACCAACATTCACATTATAGGAATGCAGAAAGAGGAGAGGAAAAGCAACAAATTAAAAACCTACCTGGAAAAATAATAATGGATAACTTCCTTAAACAAGTGAAGGAAATAAACATACAAGACCAGAAAGTGCGGAGTCTCAAACAAGATGATCCCAAAGAGCCCACACCAAAATACATCATAGTTAAAATGGCAAAGGTTGAAGACAAAGAATGAATTTAAAAGCAGCAACAGAAAAGAGTTAGTTATCTATAAGGGAGCTCCCATAAGAGTGTCAGCTAATTTCTCATCAGAACTTTGCAGGCTAGAAGGAACTGACAAAAAATACTCAAAGTGATGAAAAGCAAGGACCTATAACTAAGATTATTCTAATAACAAAGTTATTATTTAGAATTGAAGTACAAATAAAGAGCTTCCCAGACAAGAAAAAGCTAAAAGAGTTCACCACTACCAAACCAACATTATAAGAAATGTTAAAGGGTTTTCCTTAAGAAGAAATTTATATTTATATATGTATATATATACATATATAATGGCAATAAATACATATCTATCAATAATTACTTTAAATGCAAATGGATTAAATCTGTAATCAAAAGACATATGGAGACTGAATTAATATCAATACCTTTACATATGCTATTTACCTGAGACTTACTTCAGGTTGAAAGACACATACAAAATGAAAGTAAATAAATGAAAAAAGGTATTTCATGAAAATGGAAACAAAGAAAGCTAGAGTAGAAATACTGATACCAGAAAAAATAGACTTTAAAACAAAGGCTATATTACTAGAAACAAAGTAAGTGTTCATCCATCAATAGATGAATTAATAAAGAACTAGTACCTACATACAATAGAATGTGTCTCCGCCACAAAAATAAAATAAAATGGAATCTTGCCACCTGCAACAACATGAAAGGACCTAGAGAGTATTGTACTGAATGAAATAAGTCAGAGTAAGACAAATGCCCTATGATTTCACTTACATGTGGAACCTAAAAAAAAAAATAAACAAATAAGCAGAACAGAAATAGACTCATAGATACAGAGATCATTTTGAGAGTTGCCAGATGTGAGGAGGGTTGGGAATGGGTGAAAAAAGAAAGGAAATAAGTACAAATTGGTACTTACAAATAGGTAGGTAAAAGGTAGTCATGGGGATGTAAAATACAGCATAGAATATATACTCAATAATATTGTAACAACTATGTATGGTGTCAAATGAGTATAGATGTATTGAGGAGATCACTTAGAAAATTCTATAATGTTTAATCACTGTGTTCTATACCTGAAACTAGTATAATATGGTAGGTCAACTGTAATTGAAAAATAAAACATTATTTAAACTCAAAAAAAAATAAATGCAGAAAACAGAAAAAGCATGTTAAGCTATATCAGAAGACTGCAATCTGTAAAAATATCCTGATTGAGATATTTTAAGGAATAACTAATTTAAATGCTGCAATAATAAACTAAAAGAAATAAAAAGAGAGTAAACCTAAAAAAAGTAAAATGTTGTGGTTGGACAAAATGAAATAATTTATGTAAAGCTGTTAATAAAGAATCTAATAAATAATACATTTATGGTTTCAAATTTAAATACCTACATATACATACACATGCACATACATATATATGTACCTATATATACATGTGTTTACATATACATATTACATATAACATATTCAGGCATGCTCACTGGAATCACAAGGGTCTTTTAAATATGGGAGAGGGAGCAAATTATCAGAATTAGAAAGATTTAAAGATGCTTCTCTGCTGGTTTTGAACATGGAAGAAGGCACCAAGAAGGAACCAAGAAATTCAGGAAGCCTCCAAAAATTGGAAAAGTCAAGAAGGAGCTCAGCCCTGTGAAAATGTTATATTATAGTAAGACTTCTTTTAGACTTCTGACCTCTGAAACTGTTAAATAATAATTATTTTTCTTATTTGAAACCACTAAGCTCATAGTAATGTCGTACATCAGAAAAAGGAAATTAACACAATCAATAACACAAAATGAATGCTAAAGAAACAGACACAGAAGCTATTACTTACTTAGAAGCAGAGATCTTACAAGCACAAAATAAATAGAAATTACTTTCTGGATATTACTAATTACAAGAATTTTTATTATTATTACCTTAATATTTAAGAATAATGTATCATTTTTGTGATAATAGCTTTTTTTAAATCTTGTGTAACAAATTCTAAATGAGACACTGTGCATCAATCATCCTATCTAATTCCAATAGCAGTCATATAATTTTTTGCATTTTAATATTAAGAAAGCAGTAAGTAAACCTTTAAAACTTTGCCCAAGATCATGTAGATAACAACAAATGAAACACACATCCAGAACTAACTCCAAAACCCATGTTTTTAATCATCTTGTTCTATTATCAGACAAGTATACTTGTGACAGTTCCCATTATATTTGGCATGCAAACCTAAGCAAGTTAAAAGATATATTACTTAAAGAGCCTTATAAATTATAGCTTAGAAGAAACCTAAAAGATCAATTACATAGAAATATTTTTTAATATTTAACTCACTAGATTTTACATATTCTTTTTTTATTTTAACCCTTAAAGTGCTTATTTTCTTCATTTCATTTTAAATTCAGAACATTTGACCTTTTTTACAGTCTTTTTACAACTAAAAATGCAAAAAGCCTTTAAAAATAACCTGGTTACGTAGTGATATAGCAATAAATTGCAATTATGTATTGAGTAGCTGAGGCACAAAAAGTTAAATGTTTTGGCCCTAATATTTCCTGAGGTTTTCAGTAGTAGTTAGAAATGTAATCAATAATTAATGGTCACTTCTTAGGTCCCTTTCATTAGTAATATGAGAAGCATAAACAGAAACAAAAATTATTACCTGTGGCAACATGACGTCCCATTCCAAATATGGCATAAATGATGGCAGGAAACAAAGACCCATATAAACCAAATACTGGGTGCACAGATGAGAGAATAGCAAAGGCCAACCCTGTGAAGAGAACTGGCATAATTAAGACCATCTTATAACCCCCAAATATAGTCCATTACAAAGTAGAGTGAATTTAATGACAAAACAAACTGTTATTTAATTTTTCTGTTTGCTCAATTAAAGACTAGCATCATGGCATCATGAGCCTAAATAACAGAAAATTTATTCATTAGTTTATATTTCAATTCAAAAAATTATTATTTTTGAAGTACTGCGTTGTTTCTTGATTATAAAATGACTATATGAAAATATTGTCTCATAGTATTCATTATTTATTCCTATAAATAATAACATCACAGCAAAATATCTCCACACACACTTAGCAAAGCATTTTCACAGGTATCATTTTATTTGCACAATAACTTCTGAGCCAGGCAGAATTTGCAGCTTTACCACTGGTAGATGAGAAGCCTGACATAAAAGGCTACTAAAACTGGGGCAAAAACAACACACCTTCAAAGCTGCCTAGTTGGCTACCTGAACGACTGGCCTAGAATGTGTATTACACAGGTTGGGCCAGTGTGTGGACACATGCAGTTTCCATAACTAGACTGCACAAATAAACTTATTTGGGCGCAATTTCTTAGAGTGAGAATAGAATAAATTTTGTGTATTCAAAGAATAATAAAGAGTAACTCATAACTGTTCATTTTTTTTATTTTGTTTAGAAATTTTAATTTAATGGGGTGACATTGATCAGTAAGAATATAAAGGTTTCAGGTAAACGTATTGATAGCATTAGAATTGTTAATTAGGTTGTGGACCCATCACCCAAAGTCAAATCATTTTCTATCACCATATATTTGTCCCTCTTTCCTCCCCTCCCCTTGGTAACCACTGCACTTTTATTTTTGTTTATAAGTCTCAGTTTTATTCCCATTTATGTGTGAAATCATATAGATATTGGTTTTTACTGATTTACTTATTTCACTCAGTATAATGATCTCAGGGTCTATCTATGTTCTTGTGGCAATAAGTCATCATTTCTTATGGCTGAGTAGTATTCCATTGTATACATGTACTATATACTCTTTACTCAATCCTCTATTGAAGGACACTTTGGTTGTTTTCATGTCTTGGCCACTGTAAATAATACTGTGATGAACATGTGAGTGCATATATCTTTACATACCAATGTTCTTGAGTTTTTTGAGTAGATATCCAGCAGAGGGATTGATGGGTCATATGGTAGTTTTATTCTCAATTTTTTGAGGATCCACCATACTTTCTTCCATAATGGCTGTACCAGTTTACATTCCTACTAGCAGTGAGTGAAGATTCCTTTTTCTCCAGTTTTTCCAACACTTGTTATTGTCTTGTTGATAATAGCCATTTTAACAGGTGTAAGGTGGTATCTCATTGCAATTTTGATTTGCATTTCTCTAATAGCTAGTGAAGATGAGCATTTTTATATATCTGTTGGCCATTTGTACTATACCTTTTTTATTTCTAATAGATTAGCTATTATCTCTATATACTTTGTATATGACATCCACATTTAAAAAATTTCTAGCTATGTCTAAATGACTGCTAGTGGTATAAATGTGAACAAAATAAAAGTGATCTGTTTATGGCTTGTCCTTAGCATTAAATAGCTAGTTAAGGTTCTGATAAATCCATTCAAGTCTATAAAATTTGATTGGGCATAATGAACCTTATGAGTTACAAAGAAACTTGAGGACAGAGGTGCTATTAGAATGTAAAAAATAGGCAGACGTCACAGAAATGGTGGTGCAAGAGAAACTCCTGATCTCTCCCCTTGAAATTTCAACTAATTGAACTACTATAACACAGCAAAAGAACCCCAGCTGGGCCCACAAGTGCACCTGAAAGATCCACGCACTAAATGAACTAAAGGTGTGATGGAGTGAAAAGCAGAGTGGAAGATAAAATGCATTAGTGGTAGGCTTTGGAAAGGAGAGGAGACAAACCTAGAGCGACTGTTTTTTTTTTTATCTGCTAAACTTCAAGGAGGAGTGAAGCTTGGGCTTTCTGGATTTTGTCTGAGGAGTATAGAGAGGGAAACTCAGAGTGGTAGGTCTTCTTCTGCCAGGAGGAGTGATAAGATAGAGGGGCAGAAGGGAAGATGAACCAAAGTAGCCAGAGCATGGGCTCATGGCCAGTGTTCCTGCAGACTTCCTGCAGCCAACACTCAGCAGAGACAGAAAAAATACAGTGCCCTAGCCCCCTATATCCTGCCTCCCTCAACTTGTAGTACTGAGAGTGGCAGAGACAAACCACACAGCTAGCTTTTCAGAGCCACTTTCTTCCTGAAGAACAGAAGTGCTTCACATCTGGTTCCCAGGTCCGTTGAGACATGGGAAGGAGTACCTGGAGGCCAGAGATGGCCATTGCTAGAGCTATAAAGCAAGAAAGCTGAAGTGATAAAGCAGAGCAATAAGGCCAAAGAGGTAAAGCCCTCATAACACACCCCACTACCCAGTGCAAATGTGACCCTGCCTACAACATTGTGACAGAAACACCTCAATGGAGGACAGCCCAGGGACTTCACAGAGCCAAAAGATGTAATACAGCGACACTAACTGAAAGAAACCTCTCAAAACCAAATTTTATTTTTCTTTTTTCTTTCTCTTTTGTCTTTTTTCTTATTTTTTCTCTTTCTCTATTTTGAACTTCATTTTTTAAAATTTTTATATTTTTATTATTTTTGTGTCTGTCTTATCTTTTTATTATTTTTTCTTTTGATCTTTTTGCATTTCTTTCTTTACTTGTCATAATTTTTAAATTTTTATATATTGTATTTTTAATTTTAATTTTTCAATTGTTTTAATTGGGTTATCTTTTGTTAGGGTTCTTAACAATATCACTTTTAAATGCCATCAAGGAAGAAGAAATCAATAGCTACACAAGAAAAAGAAGTAGTTCAAATAGAAAATAAAAAATCTCCAAAATAAAATCTCAATCACATGAAATCTGTGGAGTTAAATGATAGAAAGTTCAAAACCAAAGCTCTGAATATACTCAACAAGATGCAAGAAGACACTATTAGGCAATATAATGAGTTCAGAAAACAAATTAATAAACAAAACAAATACCTCACCAATAAGATTGAAACTTTAAAAACAGAGATGAAGAATTCAGTATGTGAATTGAAGATAGGTAGCAAGTTTAGCTAATAAAACAGGCCAGATAGAGGACAGAATCAGTGCCATTGAACTCATGCAACTAGAGATGCTACAGAGAGAAAAGGATAGAGGTTCATGAGCTTTAAAAAAAAATTGAGAGAGCTCTACAAGAATTGTCTGGCTCCACCAGAAAGAGAAATACAAGAATAGTGGGTATATCAGAAGAAGAAGAGAAGGAGAAGGGACTAGAGAGGATGGACACATAAATAGTGGATGAGAATTTCTGAAGCCTATGAAAAGAGTTAGAGCCTCAAATCCAAGAGGCAAGGAGAATGCTGAGTTATCAAGAGCCAAACAGACCTACTTCAAGGCACATTGTAATAAAATTTTCAAATATCAATGACAAAGAAAGAATCATCATCAAGTTACCCAGGGAAAAGAACATAGCATGTAAAGGAAATCGCATTAGGTTATGACCAGACTTTTCAGAAGAAATTCTACAAGCCAGAAGAGAGTGGGCCCATTCAAAGAACTAAAAGAGAGGAAATACCAGCCAAGATACTATGTACATCAAAGTTATGCTTCAAATATGAAGGAAAATAAAACTTTTTAAGACATAGAGAGGCTGAAGAAATTTATCACTAGAAAACCCCCACTGCAGAAAATACTCAAGGGGGTTATTCTACCTGATACAAAGAACAAAACAAATCAAAATGACAAGTAAAAGCTCCAACAAGGTCACAATAAAAACAAAGATAACCTGTGACAACAATAATATAGAAGGGAAAAGGACAAATATATGCAATAGCAAAGAAGGATGGAGTGCAGAAGCAGTCAAAAGACAAAAGGCTCTTATACATATAAACATTTTTATCTTAATAATCTAATAATTACCACCAATGAAAAGCTACTACTAAAACACATAGCTTAAAAAAGAAGAAACAAAGGAAAGAAGTATGGAATACAATGAAACAAAAACAACTATAGAAACAGAGAAGAGAAGAACCAAACAAAACACAGAGTTACCAGAAAACAAAACATAAAGTGGCTAAAGAAAATCCTCAAGTGTCAATAGTTACCTAAAATGTAAATGGCCTAACCTTACCAATAAATACACACAGGGTAACAGATTGGATCAAAAAGCAAGACCAAAACACATACTGCCTTCAAGAGACACATCTAAGCTGCAAGGACAAAAGTAGACTCAAAGTGAAAGGTTGGAAAATGAATCTCCAAGCAAATAATATCCACAGAAAAGCAAGTGCAGCCATACTCATATCTGACAATGCTAACATCAAGACAACCAAGGTAAACAAAGACAAAGATAAACATTTCATAATTATAAAGTAGACATTGTATTAAGAAGACATAACATTTCTTAATATATATACACTGAATCATGGGAGCACCAAAATATATAAGATGACTACTAATGGATATAAAAATAGAAGCAGACAAAAACACAATCATACCTAGAAATTTCAACACACCATTAACAGCTTTAGATAAAAACATAAAATCAATAAAGAAATATCGACTTTAAATGACACACTGGAATAAATGGACATAATAGATATTTATAGGACATTTTATCCCAGAATGTCAGATTCTTCTCTAGTGTGCTTGGAACATTCTTCTCTACTGTGCATAGAACATTCTCAAGAATTGATCATATGTTGGGCCACAAAACTATTATCAACAAATTCAAGAAGATTGAAATTATACCAAGCATATTTTCTGATAAGGCTTTGAAATTAGAATTTGACTATAAAGAAGAAGTAAGGAAACCCAGAAAAGTGAGGAGATTAAACAACACACTTCTAAATATTGACTAGGTCAAAGAAGAAATAAAAACAGACATCAAAAAATATATACAGACAAATGAAAATGACAACATAACATATCAAAATTTCTGAAGTGTGGCAAAAGCAGTAATAAAGGAAAGTGTAATTCATTACAGGTCTATATCAAGAAACAAGACAAGTCTCAAGTAAACAACCTAGCATCACACCTTAAGGAACTAGAAAAAGAACAAAGGCAACCCAAAGTCAGCAGAAGAAAGGAAATAATAAAAATTAGAGCAGAATCAAATGAAATAGAGAACAAAAAAATCTCTAGAAAAAAATAATACAATAAAGAATTGGTTCTTTCAAAAGATCAATAAAATTGACAAACTACTGGCTAGATTCACTAAGGAAAATACAGGAAAGACTCATATAAACAAAATCTGAAATGAAGGAGGAAATATTACCACAGACATCAAAGATATAAAAAAATCATAATAGAGTATTATGAAAGATTATATGCTACCCAATTCAAATAACCTAGGAGAAATGGGTAAATTCCAAGAACTATACAATCTTCGTAGACTGAATCACGAAGGAGTGGAAAACCTAAATAGACCTTTAAGCAGGAAGGAAATAGAAACAACTATAAGAAAAGTTCCACCAATGATTAGTGATGTTGAACATTGTTTCATCTGTCTATTGGCCACCTGTATGTCCTCTTTGGAGAAGTGTCTATTCATTTCTTTTGCCCATTTTTGATTGGATTGTTTGTCTTACTGGTGTTGAGTTTTACAAGTTCTTCATAAATTTTGGTTATTAACCCCTTATCAGACGTATTGTTGAATATGTTCTCCCATTGTGTGGTTTGTCTTTTTATTTTGTTCATATTGTCTTTAGCTGTACAAAAGCTTTTTAGTTTGATATAGTCCCATTTGTTTATCCTGTCTTTTATTTCACTTGCCCGTGGAGATAAATCAGTAAATATATTGCTGCAAGAGATGTCAGTGAGCTTGCTACCTATGTTTTCTTCTAAGATGCTTATGGTTTTACAACTTACATTTAAGTCCTTTATTCATTTTGAGTTTATTTTTGTGAATGGTGTAAGTTGGTGGTCTAGTTTCATTTTTTTTTTTTTTTTTTTGCAGGTAGCTGTCCAATTTTCCCAACACTATTTGTTAAAGAGACTGTCTTTACTCCATTGTATGCTTTTACCTCCTTTGTCATATATCAATTGTCCATAACGGTGTGGTTTTATTTCTGGGTTCTTTGTTCTGTTCCATTGATCTATATGCCTGTTCTTATGCCAGTACCAAGCTGTTCTGAGTATAATGGCCTTGTAGTATAACTTTATATCAGGAAGTGTAATACCTCCCACTTTATTCTTCTTTTTAAGATTGCTGATGCTATTAGAGATGCAAATTAAAACCACAATGAGATACCACCTCACACCAGTCAGAATGGCACTCATTAATAAAACAACACATGATAGGTGTTGGTGAGGATGTAGAGAAAGGGGAACCCTCCTGCACTGCTGGTGGAAATGCATACTTGTGCAGCACTGTGGAAAAGAGTATGGAGATTCCTCAAAAAATTAAAAATGGATCGGCCTTTTGACCCAGCCATCCCACTTTTAGGAATATATCCCAAGAACATCATATCACCGACTAAAAAAAAGAAATGCACCCCCATGTTTATGGCAGCATTGTTCACAATAGCGAAGATTTGGAAACAGCCCAAGTGTCCGTCAGTGGACGAGTGGATTAAAAAGCAGTGGTACATATATACAATGGAATACTATGGGGCCATGAAAAAAGGAAATATTACCATTTACAACATGGATGGACCTGGAAACTATTATGTTGAGTGAAATAAGCCAGGCAAAGAAAAATGGCATATGATCTCACTCATTTGAGGAATCCAAAGAACAGTGAGAAATGAGGAACAGAATTGAGACAGAGGAGGGATCAAAGGGACCAGAGGAAAAGAAGACAGAGGGAAAGGGATGATAGGATGGGATAAACCTGAAGGGAAGAGGGGAGTGTGCTATGGGGAGGGGGGCAAAGGAGATGTTGAGGGGAATAGGAGGAAGGGGGTATGCATTTGTGGTGACCCTAGAATCTATGTAAACACAATTAATTAAATGTACATAAAAAAGAAAAGAAAAGTTCCTCTAAAACAAAATGCCAGGACCAGATAGCTACACTAGTAAATTCTACCAAACATTCAAAGATTTGGTAAGTATTGTTCTCAAAGTCTTCAAAAAATAGGAGAAGTAATACATCCCAACACATTTTATGTGGCCAACATAACCTATATATCAGTGGTTCTCAACCTTTCTAATGCCGTGACCCTGCAATACAGTTCCTCATGTTGCGGTGACCCCAAACCAAAAAATAATTTTGGTGGCTACTTCATAACTGTAATTTTGCTACAGTTATGATTCAGAATGTAAATACCTGATATGCATTATGTATTTTCCAATGGCTTTAGGCGACCCCGCCAGGGTCATGACCCACAGGTTGAGAACCGCTGCTGTATATGAAAACCTGGCAAGGACAATACGCAGAAAATGAAACTACAGACCAATATCTCTAATGAATACAAATGCAAAAATCTTAAACTAAATACTAGTAGATCAAATACAACAACATATTAGAAAAATAATACATCATCATGATCAAGTAGAATTTATCTAGGAGTAAAGGGTGGTTCAATATATGGAAATTGATCAATGTAATACACCACATCAACAAAACAAAGAAGAAAAATCATATGATACTATCAATCGATGCAGAAAGTGCATTTGATAAGATATAACATCCCTTTATGTTTAAAACACTCAATCAAATCAGAATAGAAGGAAAGAACCTCAACAAAATAAAGGTCCTATATGACAAACCATTAGCTAATATCATACCAAATGATAAAAAAAAATGAAGGCTTTTCCTCTAAAATCAGGAACAAGACAAGGCTGCCCACTCAACATAGTTCTGGAAGTTTTAGCCAGAGCAATCAGGCAAGAGAAAAAAGTAAAAGGCATCCATATTGGGAAATAAGGTGTAAGGATATCACTTTTTGCACATGATATGATTCTGTATATAAAAAATCGCAAAGACTCCATCAAAAAACTTTTAGAAAAAATAAACCAATACAGTAAAGTCACATAATACAAAATAAATATACAAAAGCCCACTGCTCTCCTATATGTCAATAATGAAACATGGGAAAATAAATTCAAAAAAACCAATCACTTTTACAATTTCAACAAAAAAATAAAATATATAGGAATAAACTTAATAAATAATATAAAGAACCTATATGCTGAAAACTACAAAACATTACTGAAAGAAATTGAAAATGACATAATAAAATGGGAAAATATTCATGTTCAAGAATTGGAAGAATTAATATAGTTAAAATGGCCATATAACCCAAAGCAATATACAAATTTAAATGCAATGCCCATCAAAATCCCCACGTCATATTTTAAAGAAATAGAAGGAAGAATTACCATGTTTTCATGGAACTATAAAAAACCTGAATAGCCAAAGAAATCCTGAGGAAAAAGAATAAAGCTGGAAGTATCACAATATGGGACTTCAAATTATATGATAAAGCCACGATAATCAAAACAGCATGGAATTGACAGAAAAAAAAGACATACTGATGAGTGGAATAGAATCAAGAGCCCAGAAATAAAACCACATATATAAGAATAAGTCATCATTGACAAAAGAGCCAAAAACACACAATGTTAAAAAGAAAGCCTTGCCCTGGCCGGTTGGCTCAGTGGTAGAGCGTCGGCCTGGCGTGCAGAAGTCCCGGGTTCGATTCCTGGCCAGGGCACACAGGAGAAGAGCCCATCTGCTTCTCCACCCCTCCCCCTCTCCTTCCTCTCTGTCTCTCTCTTCCCCTCCCGCAGCCAAGGCTCCATTGGAGCAAAGATGGCCCGGGCGCTGGGGATGGCTCCTTGACCTCTGCCCCAGGCGCTAGAGTGGCTCTGGTCGCGGCAGAGCGACGCCCCGGAGGGGCAGAGCATCGCCCCCTGGTGGGCAGAGCATCGCCCCCTGGTGGGTGTGCCGGGTGGATCCCGGTTGGGCGCATGCAGAAGTCTGTCTGACTGTCTCGCTCCATTTCTAGCTTCAGAAAAATACCAAAAAAAAAAGCCTCTTCAATAAGTGGTTCTAGGAGCATTGGACAGCCACAGGCCAAAACAATAAACTTGGCTGCTGTTTGCTCCTCTGCACAAAAATTAATTCAAAATAGATCAAAGAGCTAAATATAAAACCTGAAACAATAAATTACATAGAAGAAAACATAGATACTAAGCTCATGGACCTCGGCCATAGAGAACAGTTTATGAATTTGACCCCAAAGGCAAAGGAAGTAAAAGCAACAATATATGAATGGAACTATATCAAACTAAAAAGCTTCTGTACAGCAAAATAACTGACAACAAAACAAAAAGGCAGCCAACCAAATGAGAGATGATATTTTCAAACAACAGCTCTGATAAGGGATTAATACGCAAAATATATAAAGAACTCATAAAACTCCGCAACAAGCAAACAAACAATTCAATTGAAAAATGGAGAGAGGAACTTGAGAGGCTGTGCAGAAAAGGGAATTCTCATTTACCTCTGGTGGGAATGCAAATTAGTACAACCATTGTGGAAGAAAGTATGGTCGATCCTCAAAAAATTAAGAATAGTATTATCATAAGACTCAGCAATCCTTCTACTGGGTATATACCCCCCAAACTCAAAAACATTGGTATGTAAAGACACATGCAGCCCCATGTTCATTGCAGCATTTTTCACAGTGGCCAAGACATGGAAACAACCAAAAAACCCTTCAATGCATGATTGGATAAAGAAGATGTGGTACATATATACTATGGAATGCTACTCTGCCAGAAGAAATAATGACATAGTGACATTTATTACAACATGGATGGACTTTAAGATTGCTACTGAGTGAAATAGGTAAATCAGAAAAAGCTAAGAACTGTATGATTTCACACATTGGTGGAATACAAAGCTGAGATTCATGAACATAGATAAGAGTGCAGTGGTTACTGTGGGAAGGGGATGAGAGGGAGGAGGCTGGGGGATGGGTGTAAAAAGGGAAGAATACATGATGATGGAAAATATATAATTTGACTTTGGGTGATGAATATACAACATAATCCACCATTCAAATAATGTGGAGATGTCTACCTAAAATCTATGTACTCCTGTTGATCAATGTCAATGTCATCCTGTTAGATTTAATTTTCTAAATAATAAAAACACTTGTCTTTAATAAATATTAAATTATTATATATTGTAATAAACTCATAAAACCAATATAATTTAAACTTTTTTGATAGAGACTTTTTAAAGCAACCTGAAGATTATCCTGAATGATATAGAAGCCTATAAGGACAGTAGCCATGGCCATCACAGCTGCCAGGCAGGTGCAGGTTCCCATTAGAATCAGACAGATGGTAAAGAAATGATGGAGCCAATAAATGGTGGGCTATTCCTTTATTCTAGCCTCACAACTGGCCAGTGAGTAAAAATGCACAGAGCACCAAAACCCACTCACATATTCTCCAGTTCCACAACCAGGAGAATCTTTTCCAGTTTTTTCTAGAATCAAAGGCCCCCCACAGTCTCAGTCCCCTCTGGTTCCCCATTTCCTTCTCTCTGCACAAACTGCATAAACTGGCTTCTTCTTCAGCACCCTGCCATCTTGGCTGCTTCTTCTCACCACACTTCCTTCTTCCTCCTTCCCCCTTCTTTTCTTAAAACATTTTGGCAAGAAAGCCACTCCTCTAGCACACATTAGCATAACAAAGCTCTTTCCCAAGCAGGAATGTAATTAGCAGTTTCACTTGGGCAGCAGCCATTTTTAACAATAAAAGTGAGCAAAATAAAATAACACAAATTTTACATACTTATTTGCCCAACAAAGCCATTAGGAGATTTTTTTTTCCTAATGGAAGTAAGTGTATTACAGCAAGTATATGGAGAATAGACAACAGTGGTGAAAATAGTAGTGAAATGTAGAAACACCATACTCTGACCATAGAACAAGTTTTGTAAGATTTGCAGATGAGTAAAGGAAAGGAGTTGTGTAAAGCCACAATGTTAGTTCTGTAAAGGCCATAATTATTCACTGATGTCTCTGGATTCTGGAAAAGCCCTCAGGATGCTGCCTTAACAACCTCTGTAAAAAGCCAAGATAACCCAGAAAATTTTTTTGCTTTTTTGTAAAATGCTTTGCTGAGCATTCTCTCTCTAGATTGTTCCTACAATAAGTGAAAGCATGTATTGCTTCTGTAAAACTGCTTTGGCTAGGTGCTCACCACCTGTGGACAAGTCCTGCCAGGGATGAGGATGACAGAGACACAAAGACCCAACTCTGGGAACCAGGTTCAATGATGCAGATCCACTTTATTCCGGAAGTAAGTTAGCTTACTGTTGGGCAGATAAAATGTATTATGCTCACTTTGTTAAAGATGACGCTGCCCACGTGGGGGCCGTTGCTCAGGTGATATTAATGTGTGTTGGGGGCAGGCAGGATTGTTGTAGCCTGGGGCTTGGTTTTGGGATTAAGCCTTTCCCACCCTTTTTGATGTGGTACAATCCAATCATGCCTCAGAGAAGTGACTGTATTAGAGACTTCCCTATTTTGTATATTGGATTAAAGGTTTTGAATCTACAATATAAAATAGGGGCAGAACAGGAGCTTGCTCTCTTGGTTCCTGAGATTATCATTAGAGGAGAGAGCAGAGCAGAGAGCAGAGAAAGGCCACGTGAAGGAGGCCAGGAGAAGCAGCCAAGATGGCGGAGTGCTGAGTGAGATGCCAGTTTGTGTAGAGTTTGTATCTGGGATAAGGAAGGAGATGGGGAACTGAGGAGAATAAGGCTGGTGAGCTAGAAACCTTTGATTCTAGGATACTCGGATAAGTCAGTAACTTTGTGAGCACTGAATGTGAGTGGGTTTTGGAGCCCAGTGTGTATTTTTACTTGCCCGCCGGGTGCAAGCTAGAATTAAAGATGACAGCCCATCAGTTTTTGTCTCCGCTGTTTCTTTACCGACTGTCCGAATCCAATGCGAACCTGCATGGGCTGGACAGCTGTGATGGTGGCCCTGCCTATTGGCCTTACACTTATGTACACAGGTTCAGCCTATAGGGTGTTACAGCGTGTCCTTCATAGCCAATGGCTGAAAAGATCAGGGAGCTGCGTGGTTAGCGCTAAGTCACTTCCTTATAGCAGCGAGCTTCCTTCCTGGGTGTGCCCAGGAAGCTTCTGGGAGCTGGAGTATTCTCACAGCATTGCATCAGCCACAGCTGCTAGGAGTGTGCTCTGTGCTCCACCCACAACCACCACCACCCCCGCTTCTTTTTTGACCTTTAAAAGCAAACCCTTGAGTTTATTCGGGGCCACATGATTTGGTAACTACAGTCCCCACGCAGTTGCCAGCTTTTAAATAAAGACTCCTTAATTTGGCTACTTAATTGTGTGTCAAAATGTTTGTTTCCTCGCTGTTTAGATATAACAGTAGCACTTAGAAAACTGCTGATAATCGGGTATTAGCAATAAAAAAATAAAAGACAAAATTTCCCCCAGGAAATATAATTTCATTATATATAAACAGATGTTACACACATACACATTTAAAAATACAAATCAGATCCATGGCCTCTGTCTTTTGCACAGAATATTCTTCTTAGAACATGCCACAGGGCCAAAGGTGACTGAAAATGAGTGGATAATGACAAGAAATTCATAAAAGATAGCTAAAGTCCTACATTAGACCACCCACAGAGAATAGTCAAGTTAGAATAAGAAAAGCAGAAAGCTGAAAGCCTTGTCAATACCAAAATCTGAGGCATAAAGTAGTTGATAGATGCCTAGGAATAGAAATAAAAATAAAGGGTATGAAGAAGTCAGGGCCAGAGTTTATGACAGTTCCACAGAAGTGGTCATCAAGGAAAAACACTAAAATATCTTTTGAATTTGATAATAAATGAGACACTAATGACCTTAGGAAGAAGATATCCTGGGGAATAGAGGGTATAAGAATCAAGTGCAAGCAAATTAAGGAATGAATCTGAGTGGGGAATCCAGAAGAGACAAAGGACCTGAATTAATCTTTAAAAGTCTTGTTTGTTAGAAGAAAGAGAAAGGCTTGGTGTCAAATGGAAACATGAATTCAGGAAAAATTGAGTTGGTTCATTTTCTTACTAGTTTTCAGATAGGATAAACTTGAACATGGCAGCTAGATCCTGATTTTGTAAGCCCTAAATCTTATACATATTTGGCGGCTTCCTAAGAAAAATAAATAAAATTACAACAAAATTAGTTACAAATGCAAATATTTATTTAGAATAAGAAATTACAACAAATTATCTCTTTTTAAAGCTGGAAAATATGATCAAATATGCAGAAAAACAATATATTTATTAACTGACTGATATATCTCTGTAATAATTTTCCCGTATAATTTGTCTGTATATTTTTGAACCCTTCTTTATATGGTAATGATTTTTGTAATATTTTCTATAGAGAGAATGGAAAGATAATTTTGACTTCCCTCTTGCATATTAGGCATTTCTAATACACATTTCAGGCATTCTTGGCATTAAGGAAGGAAGCCTTATGAACCAGGAAGCTTTTCTTACTATTGGAGATAAGCTTCAGGACATTTTATGTTTTAGGCAAAGTGCTCAGAGAAGGACACCTTTGTAATTGTTGAAATTGTATGACTTGTACTGTTACTGTAATTTGTTTGTATAAAGTACCTCATTCTCTACACAGGAATGCCTGTGGTATAGATTACAAAGCAAGCAAAAGGGGTAGAATGTTGGCCAAATAAGTTTGTAAAATATGATTTTTAAGTTTGCTCTCTTATAGTTTTCAATGGGGGCTGGGCAGTGCCAGCTAAAATTGGTCAGTGAAATTGCAAATTACCTTCTTTCTTGGGAAGGGCCTTTATTTTGCTAATGGAGACATTTTTACGCTAGAAAGTTATGAAGGGAGGAGAAGAATGCAGGGGCTAGGGAGCCAGCAAGGGATTAACTGCTTCCTATAATTCTCTGAGAAGGTGCATGAGGTAACTTGCTACACAGAGAAAGAAAGATAGAACTTATTTGAAAACCCCTTCCTCTCTCCTTTTCTTAAAAGTTTTTAAGACCTTAGTTTGTGATTTTCAATGCTTATTTTCTGACTTCACCTAAACTCCCCCCTGCCCCCATCCTGGACTCATGAGAGTGATGTTCACCTCAAGACAAAGGAATCATGAGCTCCTTGCGTGTAAACATGTGTTCTGTAAAAAAAATCAACTTCAGGGAGCATGTGTTTTTGGAGCTACTATCCCGCATGCTCCGTTGGCTTTTTAATAAATTCTCTTCTCCTCTAATAAAGTTATCTGAGTGTCTATCCTCCATTGGGTCACTTTCCTGCAACAGCATGGCTTGTCTCTTATAGCTCTGCAGATGCTGACTTCATGATATACAATCTGACGGCTCCTCTTTTTCTCAATATGTAGAGTTTCTCTATTTATATCTGCTCTGGTATTCTGTTAATGCCCACACTCACTCATGCCAACTCAGATGTAGATTATGAATAGAACTCTTTCTAATCGTTCCTAACTAGTTTCTTGCCTCAATCAAGTATGCAATATAAACTGCTGCCAGAGTGATAATTCTATAACACAAATGTTTGTCACTCCCTGGCATCCTTCAAGATCCACCAATGCTCTCCATTACCCTGGAAAATAAGCCCAAACACTATTTCTATGTTACTCAAGCCTTGTATGATCTGGGCTCTGTTAACTGCTCCAGCTACATCTCACACCAAATTAGATTACTGGCAAGTGTTTAAATAAACTGTGTTTTTTTTATTCTTCTTGTCATTGCATATGTTTTTCTGTCTATAGTGCCTTCAGTCTGTGGACTACCTGGGAAATGTTCGTTTAGCCTTCAAGGTCCAGTTAAAATATAATTTTCTCTTGAAACCTTCCCTAAGTACCAATCTCATCCTTACTCTAAGAAGAGTTAATCATGTTATCAAGCTGTTACTGTATCTTATATATTCTTCATTTGTATTATATACCAAAAATATCATAATTACCTGCTTTTATGTACAGGTCTCCAATTAGATTGGGAGGTTTATTGTCATGAAAGATAATAAATAAGAATTACTTCCATATATGTGTAAACTATTATGTATCAAGCAAAGTACTACAGTCTGTTTCATGGAGTTCTGATAAATACAAAAGGGTTCCAGGAATAGAATGATACATTTATCCAGAGCAACAAAGAGTATGAGGAAAGAAACAAAGGGTTAAAGAAAAAGAAAGAACCTGATCATCAAATGAATAAAGGTACAGGATACTCAAGTTACAATAGTCTCTACATACAACATTTTTAGTTTACGATGCTCACTCCCATAAAAACTTTAAAAAATTGAGACCTGGGTCTTTTGGCCTATGCCATTAGGGTCGTACTTACAGATTACACGGACAAACTACTGTGCACAGAGGAAGAATACACAGTACAGTATACAATACAGTATATTTATGTCCTCTTCTTCTTCTGTGGCTTAGTTGTGTTTGTATGTTCTAGCTTATGATTTTGATTTTACAACTGTGTTAGGGTAGGTAAATGACTTAGGCTAGGTTGTGTTTGGATTTACCAAACCAAAATTTGGATTAGGTCACTGTTATAGGAACGGAACTGTGTCATAACAGGAGGACCCACTATATATACATGGTCTAGTAGTCTGGAAGATTGTAAAGAGGTCAGAAAATGAGGTTAATATGCAATTCATTGCAGGAGACAATACCAACTTAAGGCCAGTTTTTTCAGAGGTGCTGACCACTTACAAGACAGAGCATGATTGAGATTTTAAGGCTTCTCATAGGTTTTGACATTCCTTCCCCTTGAGCACCCTGAAGAAAGTAAAGTTAAGCAAGAATTGCCCCATGGCATATTTTAGGGTTTGTGTGTGTTTGTCTGTTTGTTTTGATGACCAAGTTTCCATAAAACTCTTCTATGTCACATAGTAGGCCTGAGAGCACCAGGGGGCAACAATTTTGCTCCTCACTTTACTTTAACTACTGGCTAATGTCTTCTCCCATTAGTTCTCTTCAACAGCCAGCTGCACCTTCTAATTCCTCCCATGAGCTTAGGCTCACCCACCGAAATTTGGAGGCCGCTTATACGCTCAGTAGAATATTGGAAAAGATTCTGAGATCTATCATTCTGCTGGCTCCCACAACTGAGATTCAGACCCCTTTTACTCCAAATCTTGAACCCAGGTGTTAATTCTGAGTAGCTCCTTCACTTTGCCTGGAGCTTCCCCCTGGAGCCTGGCAGATCTAGTTCTGAATTCCTTTTAGAAATATAAAATTGGGTGAAAGTCACCTAATATACAGAGCTTCAAATTTCTCTTCACATAAAATTTTAAAGCACAATAATATTTATCTTGCTGGATTTGGTTGCATTAGAAACAATTAGTTTAACACATTTAAATTGTAATAATACTCAAATGCATAGTTTAAGTGATTAGAAGTAGAAGTAACCCATCTGCTTTTCCCTCAATCTCAGTTACTCCTTAATAAATCACTTACACATAAAAAAGTAACTTTAAATCTAAGTAAGCAATAAAAAAAATGTATTTTACATGCAAGTGAAAAGTCAGGGGTATACTAGCCATCATAAAGACTCAGTTTTTCCCTGCTATAACCTTTGCTGGGATGGCTTCATTTTCAGGCTATGGAGGCCATGGCATGCTATAGAGATGTATCATCCTATTAGTGCCAGCACAAAAGATGTTTCTTCCTAAAAGGTCCTTGGGATCCAGACAAATTAGACGATTTGGGTCATTTGTATTGCCATTATCATTGTAAGATTAAAAATGACTGACTTGTTTGTAGTAAATCCATAATTCTTGTGCCTATGGGAAAAATTTCATCCCTGGACTGTTAAACTGACTAGGTATATAAAATGTTGCTAATTATCAAGATTTGGCTCACAAACCTTCACCTGAAGTAATAGCTGTGTCTGGATGTAGCTCTAAACTGAATGACTGAAAAATCAAGTAGAAGCACAATGCCTCAATGTTCTGAAACCACTCCCAGAAAGTCTCATCTAATTGCTCGAGATGGCGCTCAGGTGCCAGTGTTCTCTGAAGCACCAAGGTGGTTTCAATGATTCCCAAGGTTGAGAATCCTGGTCTAGAGAAACTTAATCCACTGATCAGCCTGGACTTCATCAATAGAGCCAAAATTAGAACCTCATCTAAACCACATATACTAAAAATGTAAGAAGAATTCTTTAAAACAACTCTGAGGCATAATTACTTATAAAAAAACAAGAACAACAAAAAGCCAGAATGGATCCTACCTAGCAAAAACAGAAGTCCTACTATATAAGCCACATATTTTATCTTTACACTCACTGCCTATCTATTCTATTGCAAATCTTGCCAAGTTCTTGATACCCTAAATATGAAGGCCATGATTCCTCCATGTGAATGGGTTTAAAAAGTATAGGAAACATTATTAAAAATGCAGAAATATATAAATATCCATTTAATGTGCAAATCACCATTATTTTACATTTACAAAATAAAAAGAAAATCAGAACTGTCAAATAAACTCTGGAAATATAATAGAGGATGGGTCACAGGATGAGGGAAAATGAAGAAAAAGGGAAAAGCCAACAACATGTTATTATCTCCTGGGTATATTTTAATGTGAGTCAGAGCAAGTATACTTTAGACATATTTAGCAATATTTGGCTGTCATTTTTCCTAAAGTTACTAGCAGGAAGACACAGTGATTAAGGGAGTCAGGTTGAGCTAGGTAGCTAATGCTAGGGTTCCATATCCTCAAGCCTGACATTATGCAGGGAAATATTCTGGTGGTGAGATTTAAATAATTTAACAACTGGTTCTCTGCCTTAATGACAGTTTTAAGTATAAAAGATATATATACTGAAAAGTAGTTTATTATTTCATGAATTTAATACTTAAAAAAAGAACAGTAAAAGAGATACACAAAACTAGATTTTGTTATAAGAAAGAATTTTAAAATATTAATTTAAAATATTAAATGATACCTGACCAAAAAAAAATAAAGCTATCATTTAAGATATTTCCATATTGCTTCTTAATTGGTGTCCTCACTTGCAATTTTTTTTCACCTATGGACAATGATCATTATTACTATGAATGCTTAGAATACGCTGTTGTGCAGATAAATGTTAAAAAAAAAAAAAAAAGAGTACTGAATGTAAATTTGTCATTTTCACATTGGGCAGCTGCCCAGACACGGACCATAAAGAGAAACCTCATTACAAGTGTCATTTTAACACCTGGTTTGCCAAACTCAACAGAAATTAGGCATCTGTTCTGCTGAACCAGTGCAAACCAGCTGAATCCCACCACTGGAATATTCCCAAAGCTTTAATTTTTGCAATGTAGTATGCTTCAGGAGTTTCCACTCATTGTTCCACAAGTCACTAAGCTGCACTCAGGAGTGCAATGAAGCTCAACTTTTACACATATGTTTTTGTGCCAATAATACCACACATTGTGTGTAATTATAAGAAACATTCTTCTTTTCTCTGTAGTTCAAAATGCCTGGCAGCATAAAATTTTCATGATTTAAAAACAAAATTCTAGGTGATCACTTGGAATTATAAGCCAAAACATTCTAATACTGTTCTGGAGTGGATTATGTTCTCAAATGACAAATCATGCATTTTAGGTCTCCACCCTGTTTCAGTGCTTGAGTTTTCAGGTTGGAAACAAAGAAACTATTTCCCCCCAAGTGGTCATGCAGGCTAGATGTGAACTAAATACTTTACAGACCAGAGTCTTATATATACTACTTAGCTTGCCAACATGTTGATGACATGTTTTAAGTCAATGACATTCTCTAGAATATTTCCTCATCTTCATAATCCATTTTATAGTGAAATTCTACAAGATGTCAGTTAAAGAACACTGTGGAAGATGATAACTATAATAGTCATTTCCTAATGTTAGAAATTAGAAATCTCACTTTTTTTAAGGTATTTTTAAAAATACAAATGGTTTCTGAATGGCCAGCAGTCACGGCCGTCATGGCCATTCACATGCAGGTTCCCATTAGGTTCAGGCAGATGGTAAAGAAACAGTGGAGCTAAAAATTGGTGGGCCATTCCTTTATTATCACCTTGGACCCAGCCGGCGAGTAAAACACACGCAGAGGGAAAACACTTCCCTTTCACCCAGAGCTCACAAAGCCACTGACACATCCAGGTTTTCCTAGAATCAAAGGCCCCCACCAGCTCAGTTACCTCTGGTTCCCATCCACACAACTTCTCCCTTCTCTTCTCTGCACAAATTGGCTTCTCTTTTAGCACCTTGCCATCTTGGCTTCCTTCCTCTTCTCTGCAAAAATGGCCTCCTCCTTCTTCTTCTTCTCCTTCTGTGCTTTTATAACTTTTTGGGCCCTGGCCAGATAGCTCAGATGGTTAGAGCATCATCTTAAACTGCAGCCGTTGCCGGTTTGATTCCTGGTCCGGGTACATACAAGAACAGCTTGATGTTTCTGTCTCTTTCTCCCCCCTTTCTCTCTCTCTTAAATTAAAAATATATATTTTAAAAAATTTTGGCACAAAAACCCCACCTCCAGAAAACATTAGCATAACAATGGTCCTTCCCAAGCAGGAAGGCAACCAGCATCTTCACAGACCAGCACCATTTTTCACTATAAAAGTGAGCAAACTCAAATAACACAAATTTTACAATTCGCTCAACAGTTTCTAAGAAATATTTGAACATAGTGAAAGAATAATCCAGTTTCTTTTCTGTTCTTTTCTTTAAAATAAGTGCATCTACATTAATATTTATTTACTTTAAGGAGGGAGAATCCCCCTTTATCAACCTAGCATAGTCTATAAACTCCTTCCAAGAACACTCTTCAAAACTAAATACCATAAAATACATAGGATTATAAATAAATAAAGTATATTGGAATATATTAGTGCAGGTTTATAGATTTAACAGTCCTATGAATCTAGTTGAGAGCTTAATCTTATGCAATCTTTCTATAAAGGTTTTATTCACAACTGAACATAAGGTATGTTGGTCAAATAAGTTTTTAAATATGATATATATGTTTGCTTTCTTATAGTTTGTATTGGGTGTGGGGGAAAGGCTGTAAGAAGGCAGGGTCATTATAGCTTAAGGCAGGGGTCCCCAAACTACGGCCCGCGGGCCACATGCGGCCCCCTGAGGCCATTTATCTGGCCCCCGCCGCACTTCCGGAAGGAGCACCTCTTTCATTGGTGGTCAGTGAGAGGAGCACATTGACCATCTCATTAGCCAAAAGCAGGCCCATAGTTCCCATTGAAATATATATTTTAAAAAATTTTGGCACAAAAACCCCACCTCCAGAAAACAAACTGAAATACTGGTCAGTTTGTTGATTTAAATTTACTTTTCTTTATTGTAAATATTGTATTTGTTCCTGTTTTGTTTTTTACTTTAAAATAAGATATGTGCAGTGTGCATAGGGATTTGTTCATAGTTTTTTTTATAGTCTGGCCCTCCAACGGTCTGAGGGACAGTGAACTGGCCCCCTGTGTAAAAAGTTTGGGGACCCCTGGCTTAAGGCTTAGTTTTAAGACTAAGCTTTTTTCCCACACCCTTAACTGATTGCATTGATGTGGGGTGGTGCACTCTCATGAAGAATTCAGTATGCCTCAGATAAGTGACTTTGTATCAGAGACTTCCTTATTTGTATATTGAATTAATTCTTTTGATATCTACACTATAAAATGGGGGCAGACTGGGAACTTGCTCTCTCTTGGTTCCCGAGATTAGCATTAGAAGAGAGAGCAGAGAGGAGAGCAGAGAGAGGCCACATGGAGGAGGCCAGGAGAAGCAGCCAAGATGGTGGAGTGTTTGAAGGAGAAGCCAGTTTGTACAAAGTTTGTGCAGAGAGAAGGAGATGGGGAACAGAGGTGAATAAGGCTGGTGAGCTAGAAACCTTAGATTCTAGGAAACTCGGATAAGTCAGTGTGAGCACTGAATGAGTGGGTTTTGGAGCCCAGTGTGTGTTTTTACTTGCCTGCCAGGTACAAGTTAGGATTAAAGCTCATGGACCACCAGTTCTTGGCTCCATTGTTTCATTACCATCTGTCTGAATCTAATGCGAACCTGCATGGGCCAGTCGGCTGTGATGATGGCCTGTGGATACTGGCTTTACAAGGCATTTCAACAAAATATGTTAGAAAGTATCTTTACAATAGAGACAAATTCAGACACTAAGAGGGCATATAATGGTAATATTAGCAGGAGGGGTGGCAATCAATGCATGCAGCAGTGACTGGACTGGTGGAGAGTGTGACAAAATGCAAAGTGAATACCCTCTCTAAAGGAAGAAATCTCTATTAAGGTTCAGCAAATTTTTGTCACATGAGAATGGGAGCTCTGTATGGCCATCTATTCCCCTTTCTTTTTTTTTTTTTTTTTTTGGTACTTTTCCAAAGCTGGAAATGGGGAGGCAGTCAGACAGATTCCCGCATGCACCCGACTGGGATCCACCCGGCATGCCCACCAGGGGGTGATGCTCTGCCCATCTTGGGGCATCACTCTGCCGCAATCAGAGCCATTCTAGCGCCTGAGGCAGAGGCCATGGAACCATCCTCAGCACCCGGGCAACTTTGCTCCAGTGGAGCCTTGGCTGCGGGAGGGGAAGAGAGAGACAGAGAGGAAGGAGAGAGGGAGGGGTGGAGAAGCAGATGGGCACTTCTCCTGTGTGCCCTGGCCGGGAATCGAACCTGGGACTCCTGCACGCCAGGCCGATGCTCTACCACTGAGCAAACCGGCCAGGGCCTATTCCCCTTTCTTTTTAAAAGAAGTCAGGTATCTGGATTTTTATATGAACCATTTATATTTGTTAAAGTTGGCTAAAGAACAAATTAACACTCTTTTGGACAAAGAAAATATATTTTGTCAGACTTATCTGTAAAGCTGCAAGTTTATAACTTCAAAAAAGATTAAGAAAAATGAAATTACCTATAGTTTTATGCATTTTTACTATCTATATCTTTATTACATTTATTTTGGCAACATAAGAATTAATTTTAATTTAATTATTTCCTAGGCTGATAGCATGCTTGCAAAAATAATCACAGGCTTTGGAGGTGCTGGGCAGATAAATATTTTATGCTCACTTTGTTAAAGATGACACTGCCCACGTGAAAGCCGTCGCCCAGGTGATATTAATGTGTGTTGGGGCATGCTGTGGGCAGGCAGGATCCTTGTAGCCTGGGGCTTGGTTTTAGGATTAAGCCTTTCCCACCCTTTTTGATGTAGGGTGGTGCAATCTCATCATGCCCCAGATAAGTGACTGTATTAGAGACTTCCCTATTTTGTATATTGGATTAAAGGTTTGGATTTCTACACTATAAAGTGGGGGCAGAATGGGAGCTTGCTCTCTTGGTTCCTAAGATTAGCATTAGTGAGCAGAGAGCAGAGAAAGGCCACATGGAGGAGGCCAGGAGAAGCAGCCAAGATGGCGGAGTGTTGAGTGAGAAGCCAGTTTGTGCAGGGAGAAGGAAGGAGATGGGGAACAGAGGTGAATAAAGTCTGGTGAGCTAGAAACCTTTGATTCTAGGAAACTTGGATAAGTCAGTAGCTTTGTAAGCACTGAATGAGTGGGTTTTGGAGCCCAGTGTGTGTTTTTACTTGCCCGCCGGGTGCAAGCTAAGATTAAAGGTGATGGCCCACTAGTGTTTGGCTCCGCTGTTTCTTTACCGACTATCTGAATCCAATGCAAACCTGCATGGGCCAGGCTGCTGTGATAGTGGCCCTGGCTACTAGCTTTACAGGAGGTTTAAGTGTTTTAATTCTTCTACCAAATATTTATTGAAAACTTGCTCCTATGTGCTAGGCAATATACAGGTTAGTAAGAATACAAAGATTAAGACATTGTCTTTGTTTTCAAATTTTACAGACTAATGTAGAAAGAGTTATATCAAAAGATTATAACACTATTGTTATAATAGAGTTATAATCTGTTAAAAACTATCAAAAAGATATGCAAAAAATACAAGGAAGAGAAAACATATATCTGTCCAGGAGATTGGGAGGGATTTTCAAAGAAGAGATCTCTTTGAGTAGATTTTTGTACCAAAGAACACAGATTATTAATGATTTAATAAGTTATTATGAAAAATTAGGTTTTTATTCCAGAGGAAATGAAGAGTCTTTGAAGAATTCTGAACAGAGAAGTGATATGCTCAGATTTTTATGATCATTTTGGCTGCAGTACAGAATATGGCCTCAGGAAGAGACAAAGCAGAAAATGAAGACCCACAAATGATGATTTACAGCTGCAGGAAGGGACATAAAAGTGTTTTGTCGGAAAGATATTTTAGAACAAAAACAACAGAACTTGATGGCTGTTTCTATGTTGTAGACAGAGAGTAAAAACAGAGGGAAGGGTTAAGAATGACTCTTGAGACTCTCTATAAAAGGTAGTCTAGAATAAAAGTTAGAGCATTGTTGGGCAGATAAAATGTATTATGCTCACTTTGTTTGAGGAGCCACTGAGCCATTTCACCTGCAGATGTTGTAAAGTACCAAAAGGCTACAGAATTAATATTAATATTTTAGGAGGCTTGGAGAACATTTTATTAATTTGGGTTAAGGTATGCAGAGAAATTGTGAGAATAGTCTCTGTACTGTGTGATTAGCATAACCAGGATGGCTCTTGCCATTGTATTGTAAATGAAAAGGGAAGGAAAGCATAGATTCCCTGACATTCCACCACACCTGTGGGGAAAGGAGTGAATGGCTAGCCAGGTGCAGGAAGGGAAAAGCCAAAATAAACCTTTTCTTATAACTATGAGCCATTTGCGGGCATTTGTCCCCATGGAAACTACCTCTCTTATGTAAATGCATGTGGTTAATACTCTGGACAGAGAGATGGGGGATGAACATTAGAAAATATAGGAAGGCCTTTTAATATGTAAAGAGAGATCTTTCTACCATTGTGTTGACTTGTAAATTTTGTTTTCTCCAAAATGATGTATGGTTTGCAAATTGAATGTGGTCCTATCATGTTAAAGGACATATGACTATAACCAATAGCGGTAAGGGGCTCCCAATTGCAATTTTTGCTTCTGTACTTCCCACTTACAAAACTATAAAAACTAAGTAGAACAAAGGGCCAGCACGCTCTCCATCAGATTTCTGTCGGAGTTCCCGCCGCTTGGCCAAGCTAGACAATAAAGCTTTAATGTGTAAACGACGGACCTTGCTCCTGTCTTCCATATTTCGGGTCCCTCCGAATTTGGATTAACATGTTAAAGAGGCCGTTGCCCAGGTGATATTAATGTGTGTTGGGGTGGGCTAAAGGCAGGGAGAATCCTTGTAGCCTGGGGCTTGGTTTTGGGATTAAGCCTTTTGTTGGGCAGATAAAATGTATTATGCTCACTTTGTTAAAGATTACGTCGCCCAGGTGATATTAATGTGTGTTGGGGATCATTGTAGCCTGGGGCTTGGTTTTGGGATTAAGCCTTTCCCACCCTTTTTGATGTGGGGTGGTACAATCCAATCATGCCTCAGAGAAGTGACTTTGTATAGTGGATTAGAGGTTGTGAAGTTACAGTATAAAATGGGGGTAGAACGGGAACTTGCGCTCTTGGTTCCTGAGGTTAGCATGAGAGAGCAGAGAGAATAGAGCCAGCAGCGGGAGGAGGCCACGTGGAGAAGGCCAGGAAAAGCAGCCAAGATGGCGGAGTGCTGAGTGAGATGCCAGTTTGTACAGAGTTTGTATCTGGGATAAGGAAGGAGATGGGGAACTGAGGAGAATAAGGCTGGTGAGCTAGAAACCTTTGATTCTAGGAAACTCGAATAAATCAGTAGCTTTGTGAGCACTGAATGTGACTGGGTTTTGGAGCCCAGTGTGTATTTTTTACTTGCCCACCGGGTGCAAGCTAGATTAAAGACTATGGCCCACCAGTTTTTGGCTCCATGGTTTCTTTACCGACTGTCCGAATCCAATGCGAACCTGCATAGGCCGGGCTGCTGTGATAGTGGCCCTGGCCGTGGCTTCTGGCTTTACAGCCTTTCCTACCCTTTTTGGTGTAAGGTGGTACAATCCTATCATGCCTCAGAGAAGTGACTTTGTATTAAAGACTTCCCTATTATGTATATTGGATTAAGGGTTTGAATTTCTACACTATAAAATGGGAACGGAGCGGGAGTTTGTCTCTTGGTTCCTGAGGTTAGCATGAGAGAGCAGAGAGAGTAGAGCCAGCAGTGGAAGGAGGCCACGTGGAGGAGGCCAGGAAAAGCAGCCAAGATGGCGGAGAGCTGAGTGAGATGCCAGTTTGTACAAAGTTTGTATCTGGGATAAGGAAGGAGATGGGGAACTGAGGAGAATAAAGCTGGTGAGCTAGAAACCCTTGATTCTAGGAAACTCGGATAAGTCAGTGGCTTTGTGAGCACTGAATGTGACTGGGTTTTTGGAGCCCAGTGTATGTTTTTTACTTGCCCGCCGGGTGCAAGCTAGGATTAAAGGCTATGGCCCACCAGTTTTTGGCTCCATGGTTTCTTTACCGACTGTCCGAATCCAATGCAAACCTGCATGGGCCAGGCTACTCTGATAGTGGCCCTGGCCATGGCTCCTGGCTTTACAAGCATAGTCACTGGAGCCAAACTACTTGAGTTCAAATTCTATTTCTTTTACTCATTTTCTGTGTGACTTTTAAGCAAGCTATTTATTCTCTCTGAGCCAAATTTATGTATAAATGTCAAGTATTCTTACAAGTGTTTACAGTTGTGCCTGAACATTACTGTTATTATTATTAATTATTGTAATTCTGGTTTGGTTGGTAGTTTGGAAGGAGAAGTCAGACCCCCTACCCCTTCTCCACTTGGAGGAAGAAGTAAGAAAGAATGCGAGGGGAAGTGAGCCTGCAGGGGATGAAATGCTTCAGATAGTTCTCTGAAAAGGTGCATGGGACAACTTGCTACACAGAAAAAGGAAGATAGAACTTATCTAAAAACCCCTTCCTTCCCTTTTCTTAAAAGTTTTTAAGACCTTAATTTACAAATTCCAACAGTTATTCTCTGGCCTCACCTAAACTCACCCTCCCATCCTAGAGTCATGTGAGTGACCTATACCAAAGGGATCACAGGACCCTTGAATAAAAACCTGTATTCTGTAAAAAGTATATAAGATGTAAGAAATCTAACTTCAGGGAGCACATGTTTGGTTGTTTTGGGGTCGATCACACTGCTCCACTGGCTACATAAATCCTACTACCTTCAAGTTGTCTGGGTGTTTTTGTCCTCCTTTGATTCCTGCAATAATGGTGCTATTCAGTTTGTTTTAGAAGACTAATGTTACATTTAAGGTTCTTTTAGAAGATTCTAAGTTTGCATAGATGAATATGTGGTTAAGAAGAAGCTTCATTAGCTGAGTAATAGTAGTTAGAGGCTCTTATTCATGCAGATTAAATAACTCAAGGAATTTTGGAAGAAAAAGGCCAGAATTTGAGTCTCAGGAAACTGATGTTTAATGGGCAAATAGACTACAAGGCAAAATTGGCAGAGACTCATAAGAAGAGAAGGTGGGAGGGTTAGTAAGAGAAAAACAAAAGTGCAGTGTCTTAAACCCATAAGAATAAAGGGGTTTAGAAAGACAGAAAATGCTATCGTGGAGTAAAGTGGTGATTGACATTTGTTGATATTTAACAATTGAGAAACTTTTAATTGTAATTTAAAGTGGCTCCTTCATATTTGGCATGTAAAAAACACTCAAATGTTAGTTGCTATTACCTTCTAACTTCTAAATGTATTTCTAGGGTGAGAAGAATGAAAAAAAAAACTACTAGAGTGAACCATATAACTTTCCATATTTGTAGGCCGAAAAAGGTACAATTCAATAACTTCATATAATTCAACTCTGCTGATTAAGTGAAAAGCTGCTTCAGAGATCAGTAGGAGTATAAACAGATATTTGTTTCTATTATTTGTGTTATAATGCAAGAGAAAAAAATGACTTCTTTTTTTTAATTTTCCTAAAGAAATTGAGCTTATACTGTATTGATCACCAATATCATATTCATACAAATGAAAGGTAATGATATCTAAATGCCTTTCTTACTCTATAATTTATTGTAATTTTCTTTGTAACCTAATCTTTTGAGTTTAAACTACCAGAGTGGAAGCTAAATGCAAAAGTAATTTGAAAGAAAATATATTTGAACCTTTCTAAAGAAGTATCTTCTATGATACTATTCATCACATTGGCATTATGAAAAAAATCTAGTTATTTTGGCAGTATAAAGGGTAAAGTATAAAATATTAAGAGTGTTGACTTTGGAATCAAGTTCTAACTCTATTACTTGTTAAGTATGAGGTTCAAGGAAAATTACTTTTCTAAGTCTACATTTTATTATATGAAAATGAAGGAAACCACTGTTTCTTTCATTAGGATAGGTGAAGATAATGTATATAAGGGTTTAGCACAATGCTCCTTTAAATAATGTCATGATACTTTACTTTTTATACCTTCAGAGTGAGTGTAGGGTCAGTAGCCACAGCCACCATCAAAGCCGCCTGGCCCATGTAGGTTTGCATTTAATTCAGACAGACAGTAAAGAAACTGCGAAACCAAAAACTGGTGGTCCATTTTTCTTTACTCTAGACTCACACTCAGCAAGCAAGTAAAAACATGTAGCGGGAACATTTCCCTTTCCATTCAGGGCTCCCAAAGCCATTGACTCATCCAAGTTTTCCTAGAACCAAAGGCTTCCACCTCACCATTTTGCCATTTTGGCTGCCTCCTCCACATGGTCTCCTTGCCCTGCTACACCATGTACTCTTCCTCTACAAGAACATAATCACTCTCCCTAAAATGGTCTCCTAGCTCCTCTTTTTAAAACTTTTCAGCACAAAAGCCCCACATTAGCATAACCAAGCCCATTTCTAAGCAAGAAGAGCAATTAACTGTTATCATGTGAGAGCATCAGCACGTGAGAGCAGTGGCCTCTTTAACAGAGTAAGCAAAAATAACTCATCTGCCCAACAGTGAGTAATCATGAGAAAGTTTGAGAGAATTGTTTTAAAACAGTGGTTCTCAACCTTTCTAATGCCGTGACCCTGCAATACAGTTCCTCATGTTGCGGCAACCCCAAACCAAAAAATAATTTTGGTGGCTACTTCATAACTGTAATTTTGCTACAGTTATGATTCGGAATGTAAATATCTGATATGCATTATGTATTTTCCGATGGCTTTAGGCTACCCCACCGGGGTCGCGACCCACAGGTTGAGAACCGCTGTTTTAAAAGAATAAGTACTTTTAGAAAAATGAGTCTTATCATACACCAACAAAAACTTTTAAGGTCTTTTTTTATCATTTAACTTTTAAGGTCTTTCTAGTGATGTAACCTTGTCCAATCACTGGTACACTTCTAAGAAAAACAACAGTCATTTCCATAATTTTATAAGACATAAGAACTAAATAAATTTTTTGCTTCTCATCACTTCTAGCCACTTTATCTTTATAACTAATTGAATATATAAATTATAAAACAAAATTCCTCAAAATCTATATTTAATTGAAGCCATATAATAATGATTTACACATAAATAATATCACTGATGACATATTACAGGTGTTTTTATTATATCCCCTAATTTCTTTACAACCTGATACTTTACAAAAGTGAAAAAACAAATTGTTTTTAAATATATATTTGTCTTTCATTTCACATTAAGTTAACGCAAAATAAATGTATAAAATATGCTGAAACTGGTAAAAAAAAGCCTTTGTAAATCTAATTTTCAGAGTACACAGTATTGTCTCATTAGAATAAAATTGAATTAAAACAAGACTGAAAATGACTTAACCATTATTTATTTTAAGTTTTTATGAAAGATTACTATGTTTTGCTGTCATTAAAGTATCATACAAGACCATTCAGAAAAATTATGAATCTTAAAACCACTAGTGCAGATGTTTCTAATCACATTAAAAAAGCAAATACACAAATAATTTTGTTTCATCTACAGAACAATTTAATTAAAAGAATGTATATAATTTAATAACATGAATAATAGTTTAAGACTGGCCAGTAGTGAAATTGTAAGAAAATATAAGTCTACAAAGTATGTGCTAAGAAAAGTGTTCCAAATTCTCAAGGCTAAGAACAAAATTAGATTTCTCACCAGTTTAAACTTCTTATTGAAAAAAGAATCATGTGTATCATGTTATACAGAATTAAATCAGCATGCACAATAAACATAAGTTCTAACAACATATAGGATTCTCTATATATTTATAAAAATATTAAGTATACAAATATTCAACGTGTTTATTCTCCTAAAATTAATTAAATATTTTGTTAGCCAAATTGTAGATCTTAAGGCATAATACCACTAAAGGAAACTGATATCTGTCCTGCATAAGACAGGAAAATCAGATACAGTACAGTACCTTGTGTCACCTGTTGAACTCCCAACATTATGCCAGACAGACTGTCCAGAAGCAAGTTTTCCTTCAGATTGTAATGCAGTGCCCATTCCAAAATAGGTAGCCGTGTTCTACACCACTGTTTAAAGTCTTCACAATGGGGGATATTCATCTTGCTCCAGAGCACACTTTTCTTGTTCCTCTTTGCCTCTGTCATTTTTCAGATTCCTTCTTGTAGAAGTAAACTTTAGACAAGAAAACCAACATTACAGAATACCTCTTTCAATGTGAGGCTCCACTTCATCTGTGGTTTACAATGTCAAAGCTATCCAAGAAGTAAATCAATAGAAGAGAGAGAGAAGGAGAGAGACTAACAGATGCACTTAAACATATGAAACTGAGCCATTCGCATTATAATGTTGCAGCAAACCATTCTAGAAAAAAATATAGATTAAAACTTTGAATTCTTATCTAAGTGAGATGGAAAAATGGTTCCTGTTAATAAAATATTTTTCAGATCTTGGAAAAGTAATGTGTTCAGTGTTAAGTTGATCTAGAGCTGTCTTACCAGTAAATTCCCTTATATTTGCTCTAGTCTAAAATTTTTGGCTTCAATCCCAATGGTTAAAGTAGTTGTGGGCGTGTGTTGGAAGTAGACTGGGTTATAATAGTGAAAAGAGGAGCCACTCAGCTAATTGAGTGTCTCCTTTTAAGCTATGCAAAAACATAAAAACTGCTAGAGGGATCTGGCTTGTAAAATAAAATTAGAGAAACTGAATTTACCTCTTTAGGAAATACACATTTCAGTCTACAAAATTCAAAAACATAAAAAGGCACTTCTAAACATTCTAAACTTTTTATTCCCTGGGAAATGAGATTTTTACTCACAAACAACAATACCTATATTTGTATGATATATTTCATTCAGTATATAAACAAATAATTTCAGAAGTATATATTACTCCTATAATAAAAATTCTCAAAAAATATTTTTCAACACATAGCTAGGTCATAAATTCAAGTGTATGCTGAAAAAAAAATAATTGGAAGTTTGACTGAAATAAATCAACAACAATGATTTATTTAAATCTAATAATTTAAATTTATTTTTTAAAATCTTTGTGTCACATGTTACTAACAAAGAATTCACATAAACAGAATTATTAGAATTGAAAGTAAATCTGTATCAAATTACCTAAAATTATTAGTGCCAGAAATTGTTTCATAATGTCCTAAGTCCAGGAGGGAACAGAACTTAGTTTATTAAAAATAGTTCTATAGTCTCTCAATTAAAAGAATCTTAAAAATTAGAATATATCTCTTCTAAAAATATATTGAACATGTAAATCTAGAATATCAATTCCAAATTACTTTTGCAATTATATGTACTTACACATTACTTAAGATGTCAAAATCTCACTACAGACATGGTATCGTTCCTACTTATAATCAGGAATATCAAAAAACCTTTATGAAGAAATTTATTTACACCCATAAGATCATCAGAGTACCTTTGATCCAGCCCATGAAATTCAAAAACACTAAACAATATTAATTCAAAAGTTTTAGAGTGATGTCAAAGTAACGGCCAGTCTGAGTGACACTCCTGATCTCTCCCCTTGAAATTTCAACAAATTCAACAACTATAGCAAAGCAACCCCAGTAAAGCTCACAGGCTTGCCTGAAAGATCCATGCACTGATGGACTAAAGGTGGGAAGGGTTAAGAAGGGGTCGGAAAATAAAATGCACTCCAGGTTGGCTCTGGAAAGAGGAAAGGCCCACACTGACAGGGATTGCATTCAGGGACCTCAGAGAGGGGAGAAGCTCATAGTGAATACGATTTTTTCTTCCAGAGCTACAGAGAATGGAGAAGCCTGAAATGATTAGGTCTCCTTCTGCTAGTAGGAGCAGTGAGATTGAGGGGCAGAGAAGGAGATACTAAACCAAAGCAGTAGAAGAACAAAGGGTCATAGACAGTGTTCCCACAGTCTGCCTGCAGACTTTACTTGGTGCAGAGACAAAGAAAATCAAAGTGCAGAATCACAGCATTCTTGACCCTGCTTAACTCACCTTGCAGGGTAAGGAGAGTGGTAGAGACAGACCCCACAGATAAATCTCAAGAGCCACACTCTCCCCTGAATAACAGAAGAGCTCTGTGACTGGTCACTTGGTCTGTAGAGACATGGGGAAGAGTGCCTGGAGGCCTGAATTCACCATTGTGAAAAGCATAAAGCTGTAAAACCCTCACAACAATGCCCCACTTACTAATGTCACTGTAGTCCCATCTTCATCACTGAAACATCAAAATCTTAGTAAAGGTCATATCAGGAATTTCATAGAACTAAAAATTGTGATACAGCACTACTATTTAAAAAAAAACAGAATAAACTGAAAATATTTTTCTTTTTTAATTTTATTTTTCTTAATTTTTATATAATTTTTTATTTTGTGGATATTTTGTTTGCTTTTGTGTTTTTTTTTTGGTTTTTGTTCTTTGTTTTTTCTGGTGCTTCTCTTGTCATTAATTTTTTTAATTTTATATTTTTTATTATATATATTTTTTATTTTCTTAGTTGGTTTTTGTTAGAGTTTCACACAATACCACTCTTAAATGCCATCAATGAGAAGAAATTGAATACGATGCCTAGAGAAGACAGAGACGTAGTTCAGAATAAAAATAAAAAATCTCCAAAATTAAATCTCAATTACATGGAAACCTTGTAGTTAAAGGATAAAGACTTCAAAATTAAAGTTCTGAAAATGGTCATTGTGATACAAAAAATATCAATAATAGGCAATTTAATGAAGTCAAAAAAATTAATGAACAAAATGAGTACAAAACCAAGAAGAATAAAACTTTTAAAAAAGAATCAAATGGAGATGAGAAACACAATACATAGATTTATAAAGGAGGTAGCAAATTTAGCATATAGAATAGGCCAGATAGAGGAGAGAATCACTGACATCAAAGACAGGCAACTAGAGATGCTACAGAGAGAAGAGGAGAGAGACTCAAGCATTAAAAAAAATAATGATAGAGCTTCACAAAAATTATGTGACTCCATCAGAAGGAGCAATAAAAGAAAAATGCATATATCAAAAGAAGAAGAGAAAAAGAAAATGGAGAGCCTATTCAAACAAACACATAATGAGAACTTCCACAGCATATGGAAAGAATCGAATCCTCAATCCAAAAAGCAAACAGAATGCCAAATTAACTCAACCTAAACATACCATATCCAGGGCATGATGTAATAAAATTGTTAAAAATCCATGACAAAAACAAAACTAAACAAAAAACAAACCTCAAAGCAAAAAAGGAAAATAATATAACATATAAAAAAAGGCTTATTACGCTATCATCAGAAATTTCACCAGAAACTCTACAAAAAATAGAAAAAAATGAAGTGGCTATGAGAAGGAGGTGCAGTGGGAAGGAGGAGAGTAAAAGACAAATATGTAGTGATGGAAAATGGTTTGACTAGGTGATAAGAACACAATGTAATGGGCAGTTCAAATGTCATAGAGATATTTACCTGAATCTTATGTGTTCCTATGCATCAAAGTTACCCCATTAAGTTTAATTTCTTTGGTAATTAGATAGAAAAACAGAGAGATGAAAGAATGAAAGAAAAATTGATTTTTTTGGATCCACTTACTTATGCATTCATTGGTTGATTTTTGTATGTGTCCTGACTGGAGATCTAACACACAACTTTGGCATATTGTTACAATGCTCTAACTGGCTGAGCTACCCAGCTTGAGCAATGCCTAAAACCACAGTGGAAATAGAAAATGCTTTTAATTGTTTCCATTATAAAGTTTTATTCTCATGGAGAAACTAGACAAAGCAAACTATGATCCCTCTTGCTTCCTTTGTTTCATTTTCTTTCATTGACCTTTTTCTCTTGGTGCATGGCTCTACATTTTGTCCTCACTTATTAAACAGAAGCTAAGTAAACTGTAAGCAAAAGAGTTTATTTTGATAGCCCTTTAGTTCTAGATGAAATTAGGCAGAAATGGCCCATTGAATGAGGGGCTGTCTACTACATAAAATGGAAAAACATATTTAGCTTTCAGCTTTTGACACTAATTCTCCAAGCACAATTTCAACAGTTAGCAACAGGTAAGGCCAAATATTTAATAAATATAGCAAATGAGACATTTAAAAAGCAACCAGTAATGTTAAAAGAAAAAATTATTTGACCAAATTTAAACTACAGTAAGTTCTTAGAAGACATAAAACACAAAAAAATATAAAATATGGTATAGATAACATAAAGTATGGAGGAGGAGGAGTAAAAATGTAGTGCTTATAGAATATAGTTGAATTTAAATGCTCTTCAGCTTTAAATAGTCTATTATAAGTATTGAATAATATACATAAAGCTCATCACAACCACAAACCAAACACTTAGAAAATATATCCAAAAAAGAAAGAAAAGGAACTCAAACAAAACATTGAAGAAAAACAGTAAACAACAAGAAAAGGGATCAAAGGAAGAAGAAAGAAAAAGAAAAAATTATAAAAACAACCAAAAATTAACAAAATGGCAGTAATACATACTTACCAATAACTACGTTAAGTGGAAATGCCTTAAATGCTCTCTAATAAAAAGACATGGGGTGGCTGAAATGTTAAAACATGACTCAGGAATTTGCTTCCTATAAAAGACTAAATTCATATTGAAAAATACATATAGACTATAAGTATAGGAATGAAAAAAAGGATAAACTTTGAAAATAAATATAAATTAAAGTACATAGAAGAAGACATAGGTACTAAACTCATGGACCTGGGTTTTAAAGAGCATTTTATGAATTTGACTCCAAAGGCAAGAGAAGTGAAGGCAAAAATTAATGAATGGGACTACATCAGACTAAGAAGTTTTTGCTCAGCAAAAGAAACTGATAACAAAATAGACAGTCAACTAAATGGGAAATGATATTTTCAAACAACAGCTCAGATAAGGGCCTAATATCCAAAATATACAAAGAACTCATAAAACTCAACAACAAACAAACAAACAATCCAATAAAAAAATGAGAAGAGGACATGAACAGACACTTCTCCCAGGAAGAAATACAAATGGCCAACAGATATATGAAAAGATGCTCATCTTCTTTAGTTATTAGAGAAATGCAAATCAAAACTGCAATGAGATACCACCTCACACCTGTTAGATTAGCTATTATTAACAAGACTGGTAGTAGCAAATGTTGGAGAGGCTGTGGAGAAAAAGGAACCCTCATACACTGTTGGTGGGAATGTAAAGTAGTACAGCCATTATGGAAGGAAGTATGGTGGTTCCTCAAAAAACTGAAAATAGAACTACCTTATGACCCAGCAATCCGTCTACTGGGTATATACCCCAAAAACTCAGAAACATTGATACGTAAAGACACATGCAGCCCCATGTTTATTGCAGTATGGTTCACAGTGGCCAGGACATGGAAACAACCAAAAAGCCCGTCAATAGATGACTGGATAAAGAAGATGTGGCACATATACATTATGGAATACTACTCAGCCATAAGAAATGATGACATCGGATCATTGACAGCAAAATGGTGGGATCTTGATAACATTATACGAAGTGAAATAAGTAAATCAGAAAAAAACAGGAACTGCATTATTCCATATGTAGGTGGGACATAAAAGTGAGACTAGAGACATTGATAAGAGTGTGGTGGTTACGGGGGGAGGGGGGAGAGGGAGAGGGAAAGGGGAGGGGGAGGGACACAAAGAAAACTAGATAGAAGGTGACAGAGGACTATTTGAATTTGGGTGATGGGTATGCAACATAATTGAACAACAAGATAACCTGGACATGTTATCTTTGAATACATGTATCCTGATTTATTGATGTCGCCCCATTAAAAAAATAAAATTATTAAAAAAAAAAAGAAACTGGACCTGTAAATGTGTATACCTACCTCAGAATAACAGATACATATAGACTGAAAGTAAAGGGGTGGAAAAAAATATTTTATGCAAATGAAATAGAAGAAAATAGCTGGTTAGTAATACTAATATCTTACAAAATAGCCTTTAAAACAAAGGTTATGGTAAGGCACAAAGAAGGTCATTACATAATGATAACAGGAGCAATACAAAAGGAGAATATAACCACTCTAAATATGTATGCACGAAATATAGGAGCACCTAAGCATATAAAGCAGATTTTGATGGACATAAGGGGCAAGATTGACAGCAGTACTATAATAGTAGAAGATTTTAATACACCACTAACATCAATGGATAGATCCTCCAGACAGAAAATTAACAAAGAAACAGTGTTATTAAGTTAATCGCTAGATCAACTGGAATTAATTCATATCTCCAGAATATTTGACCCCAAAGCAGCAGAATATATATTCTTTTCCAGTGCTCGTGATACATTTTCTAGGATAGACCACACGTTAGGACACAAAACAAGTCTCAGTAAACTTAAGAAGACTGAAATCATATCAAGCATCTCCTCTAATCACAATGGCATAAGACTAGAAATCAACTACAATAGAAAAACTGAAAAACATACAAACATTTGGAGGCTAAATAACATGTTATTAAATAATGAATGGGCTAACACTGAGTCCAAGGAAGAAATAAAAAATTTTCTAAAAACAAAAGGAAATGAACATACAGACCCCCAAAATCTATGGGATACAGTGAAAGCAATCCTGAGAACGGAGTTCATACAATTACAGGCAGACCTGAAGAAGCAAGAGAAAGCTCAAATAAACAACCTGACCAGGCCCCTACAGGAACTAGAAAAACAAAGAACAAAACAAACAAATATAGCCGAGAGGAAGTAAAAGAAAGGTAATAACAAAGATCAGAGTAAAAATAAATGACATTGAGGCTAAAAAACAAAGAAACAAACAAAAAAATGCAAAAGATCAATGAAACCAAGAACTAGTTCTTTGAAGTGTTCTTGAACTAGACTTATCACGAGAAAAGAGAAAGGACCCAAATAAATAAAATTAGAAATAAAAGTGGAGAAGCAACAACTGACAATACAGAAATACAAAGGATTGTAAGAAAATGCTATGAAAATCTATGTGCCAAAAAATCTGGACAACCTAGGCAAAATGGATAATTTCCTAGAAACATAGAAGCTTCCAAAACTCAATTTGGAAGAATCAGAAAACCTAAACAGACCAATTATAACAAACAGCACTGAAACAATTATCAAAAAACCTCCCAGCAAACAAAAGTCCTAGAGGGGATTGCTTCACAGCTGAATTTTACCAACTATTCAAAGAAGAAATAATACCTAGCCTTCTCAAACTATTCCAAAAAATTCAAGAGGAAGGAAGACTTACAAGCTCATTTTATGAGGCAAGCATTATCCACATTCCAAAACCAGGTAAAGACACTACAAAGTAAGAAAACTATAGGCCAATGTCCCTGATGAACATAGATGCTGAAATACTCAATAAATATTAGCAAACCAGATCCAGCAATACATTAAAAAGCTCATAGATCAGAATCAAGTGGGATTTATTCTGGGGAGGCAAAGCTGGTACCAATGGTGGTATTCAAATAATTTACAACCGGATCTCTGCCCTAAAGCTCATTTTAAGTATAAAAAAACAATATACCGAAAGGTAGTTTATTATTTCATGCTTTTAACACTTAAATAAGAACAATAAAAGAGGTATACAAAATTAGATTATTAATAAGAAAGTTTTAAAATAGTAATGAAAAAATAATAAATAATACCTGACAAAAAACAATAAAACTGTGATTTAAGATATTTCTATGTTGCTTTTTTGTGTGTGACAGAGACAGACAGAGAGACAGAGGGAGGGACATATAGGGACAGACTGACAGGAAGGGAGAGAGAGGAGAAGCATCAATTCTTCATTGTGGCTCCTTACTCTCCTTGTTGTTCATTGAGTGCTTTCTCATATGTGCCTTGACCGGGGGGCTGCAGCAGAGTGATTGACCCCTTGCACAAGTCAGCGGCCTTGGGCTCAGTCCAGTGACCTTTGGCTTCAAGCCAGTGACCTTTGGGCTCAAGCCAGTGACCATGTGGTCATGTCTACGATTTTACCCGTAAGCCAGCAACTTCATGCTCAAGCAACTGAGCCCTCACTCAAACCGGATGAGCCTGCTCTCAAGCCAGCAACCTCCAGTTTTCGACCCTGGGTCCTCCACATCCCAGTCCAACTCTCCATCCACTGCACCACTGCCTGGTCAGGCATCCATATTGCTTCTTAATTGGCAACCTTACTTTCAGTTTTTTTCACCTATGGCAAAATGACGATTACTATAGGAGCTTACAAATACGCTGTTGCACAGATGAATGTTAAAAAGAGTAAGGAATGTAAATGTGTCATTTCCAAATTGCGCGGCTGCCCAGGTGCCCGCCTTAGCGAGATCCCTGATTGGAAGTGCCATTTTAACAACCAGTTGCCAAATTCAACAAAAAATTAGTTATCAGTTCTGCTGAAGCAGTGTGAACCCGCTAAATCTCACCACTGGCTGGTACAATATTCACAAATCAATAAATGTGATTTATCATATAAACAAAATGAAGGATAAAAGCCACATGGTTTTATCAATAGATGCAGAAAAAGCACTTGATATTATCCAGCACCTAATTATGGTCAAAACTCTGAGCAAAGTGGGAATACAGGAAACATGCATCAACATAATAAAGGTCATACATGACAAAATGACAGCCAACATCATACTCAATGGGCAGAATTTGAAAGGAATCTCCTTAAGATTAGGAACAAGACAGGGGCACCCCCTTTTACTACTCTTATTCAACACAGTTCTGGAAGTCCTAAACACAGCAATCAGACAAGAAAAAGAAATAAAAGGCATACAAATTGAAAAAGAAGAAGTAAAACTGTCATTATTTGCCAATGACATGATGCTGTACATAGAAAAATCTACGATCTTCAAAGAATTACTAGACCAGATAAATGAATTCAGCAAGCTAGCAGGATATAAAATTAAGATTTAGAAATGAGCGGCATTTGTATACACCAACAATAAACTGTCATAAAGAGAAAATAAAGAAACAATCTTCTTCACTACTGCAACAACAACAAAAAGGGATACCTTAGAATAAATTTAAGCATGGAGGAAAAAGACTTGTACTCAGAAAGTTATAAGACATTGGAAAAAGAAACTGAGAAAGGTTCAAACAAGTGGAAGCATATATTGTGTTCATGGGTAAGAAGAATTAGCATCATTAATATGTCCACACAACCCAAGGCAATCAATAGATTCAAAGCAATTCCTATTAAAATAACAATGGCATGCTTCAAAGATTTAAACAAATATTCTACAAATTTACAGGGAACCAAAAAATAAGCCAAAAAGCCTCAGCAATCTCAAAAAATGAAGAACAAAGTGGGAGGTATAACACTTCCTGATACCAAGTTTTCGTAATCTGCAAGGCCATTTTACTCAGAACAGCTTGGTATCACCATATGAACAGGCATACAGATCAATGAAACAGAATAGAGAACCCAGAAATAAACCCATGCCTTCAGTCAATTGATATTTAACAAAGGAGGCAAGAGTATACAATGAAGTAACGACAGTCTCTTTAATAGACAGTGTTGGCAAAACTGGACAGATACATGCAAAAAAAAAAAAAAAAAAAAAGAACCAAACCACCAACTTACACCATTCACAAAAACAAACTCAAAGTGGATAAAAGACTTAAATGTGAGTTGCGACACCATAAACATCTTGGAAGGAAACGTAGGCAGAAAACTCACCAGTACCTCTTGTAGCAATATTTTTGCTGCTGTATTTCTACAGGCTGGTAAAATAAAAGACAAAATAAACAAATGGGATGATATACAATTGGCAATTTTTTGCCCAGCAAAAGACACCATCAATAAAATAAAAAGACAATCCAGACAGTGGGAGAACATATTTGCTGATACGTCAGAAAAGGGGTAAATAACCAATATTTATAAAGAATTTCTAAAACTCAACACCAGGAAGGTAAACAATCCAATTTTAAAAATGGGCAAAGAAACTGAATTAGACACTTCTCCAAAGAAGACATGCAGATGGCTAACAGGCATACGAATAAATGTCTAATGTTTCTAATCATGAGAGGAATGCAAATTAAAACCACTATGAGATAACAACTCACACCTGTCAGAATGGCTCTCGTTAACAAATCAACACACAAGTGCTGGTGAGGGTGTGGAGAAAAGGGAGCCCTCCTGCTCTGTTGGTGAGAAAGCAGACTTGTGCAGCCAGCGTGGAAAATAGTATGGAGTTTCCTCAAAAAATTAAAAATGGAACTGCCTTTTGACCCAGCTATTCCACTTTTAGGAATATATCCTAAGAATCCCAAAACACTGATTTAAAAGAAGACATGAACCCCCATTTTTATTGCAGCATTGTTTACAGTAGCCATGATCTGGAAACAGCCCAAGTATTCAACAGTGGATAAGTGGATACAAAGCCTGTGGTACATATATATACACAACAGAATATTATGCAGTTATGAAAAAGAAAAGAATCTTGCCTTTTGCGATAGCATGGATGGACCTGGAGATTATTATTCTGAGTAAAATAAGCCAGGCAGAGAAAGAAAACATCATATGATCTCACTTATATGTGGAATCTCATGAACAAAGTGAACTGAGGAGTGGAATAGAGGCAGAGGCGGGATCACAGGGAGCAGAGGCAGAGCGGTCAGAGGGAAGAAAAATGAGAAGATGGGATCAGAGAAGGTGAAGAGTTTAGTGAAATTATATATACATAACACAGAGACACAGATAACAGAACAGGAAACCTCAGAGGAAAGGGAAGGAGGGATTCAGAGGGCAAAGGGGTGTAATGGGGGCACGTTGTTGGAGGGTGAGAGTGTTACATTCAGTGAGACACTTGAACCCATGTTAACACAATACATTAAGAAATCTAATAAAAAATTAACTTACTTTACCAAATGCTAATGAAGCTGACCAAAAATAGAGCTAAAGTTGAACGTCTTATTTTTTTTTAATTTTTTTTAATTTTTTTATTCATTCATCTTTAGAGAGGAGGGAGAGGGAGAGAGAGAGAGAGAAGAGAGAGAGACAGAGAGAGAGAAGGGGGGAGGAGCTGGAAGCATCAACTCTCATATGTGCCTTGACCAGGCAAGCCCAGGGTTTCGAACCGGCGACCTCAGCATTTCCAGGTCGACGCTTTATCCACTGCGCCACCACAGGTCAGGCGAACGTCTTATTAATAAAAGCCGTGACTCATTTTGAAAAAAATAAACAATTATAATGTATCTTATGACATTAAAAGCATATCTGCCTTAAATCCAAAAAGAAGATACAGTACATGTATATTCCCATCATTTTTCTTTCTCAGGCACAGTGCCATATATCTATAAGCCTTTGTATCCTACAATTAAAAGAGAATAAGTGTGGAATCATGTTTGCTACAGTATGCTGCCAAAAGCCCGTGTCTATAACCCATTATTAAAATGTGACAGTGTATGGCTACAAAACAAAAAAGGGGGGGTGACTAGAGGGTGTTATGTTAAGTGAAATACAGCAGAAAGAGAAGGATGAATACCATATGATTTCACTTATATGTGGAGTCTAAAAAAACAAAAGAATTGAATAAATAAAACAAATTGGAAACAGGCCTATAGATATAGAGAACAAGCTTGTTGTTATCAAAAGGAGATGGGTGGATGAATGGAAATTTAAAAAAAAATTTAAAATAGAGAAATGATATAGCTATTTTGGTATTCAACACCATCTTTTCACAAACATAAATAAACTATCCAACAGTTAATCTATTTAATCAATATGATCTCACACAGAGTAGATTTAAAATTCTATACATAATATGTCTGTCATTGTAAAACTACTTGTGAGTATTTTATAGCCCTGGACTAATGCATTTATTCTTGATATCCCACAATTCAACATTTTATGGTCTATTTAATTGTTTATACGATATTGTTTCCCCAATAAAATATGTATATTCTTGAATTTCTGCTCTCATAGTTCACCCTTTCTAAATGTCTTTGCATGTTCTCTCCAGGCAGCCATATCCTAGTCATCTCTCAAAACCTAGCTTAGCATTGTCTTACATTTTTAAATCTTGCTTAATATGCAGTCTATGTTGGTGTCTTCCTTCTCTGCACTCACATGGCACCTATCATTTAGTGGAAGTTTATATTTTATTTTATTTTGAGTGTGTGTGTGTGTTTATGTCTCATATTTCCAAATAGGGGCTGAAAGATCCTTAGAGGCAGGGATGTTATATACTGTAGATATAGATATAGATATGGATATAGATATAGATAGATATAGATAGATATAGATATCTGCATTTTTGGAACTTTGCCTAATGTGGTACAGGATTTAGGTTGCTTATAATTTGTTAAAACTCTTGATTGCAAGTTAAAGAAAACCAACTCAAACATTCATTCAAATAATAAAGAAGGCCCAGGAATGGGTTTAGCAGAATATTTAGTCATGCAGGGTCAAGCACCCAAGTTTATCATCAGGAATCTATTCTTCTCTATATATTATCTTTCCTTATTTCTTTTGGAATAGTTCTTAAGCAGCAGCTCCCTAACTTGTGTTGTCTGGCAGTAAAGGGAGAGCTTTCCTTTCTCAGTACATCCAGGGAAAGCCCTGGGGCTGACACTGTTTGGCTTTATTGGACTGTCTTGGGTCACATGCTGGGCCGAAGTTATGTGGCTTTGTCTTCAGCAATGAAGTTGAATCAGTTGCCCTCTCCCTCCCATAATATGTACACTGAAATTGGAGAAGGGGTGGGTCTCAAAAGGAAAGGTGATTATTATTATTATTATTTTTATCCAGAAGAATGAGAAATTGATATTGGATAGGCAAAAATTAGATGTCTATTGGAAATTTCAGGAAATGTTTGCTGATTAATAAACTAAATTTTTTACTGGGAAAGAAGTCAGGTGTGTAGACTCTGTACCGTTTTCATCTTTATCTAAAATACTTTATCATTAGAATAGTGCCATGTATCCTTTGAGCACTTTATAATCACTATTGAAAGTGGATATGAAGGTTCTATGATATATGACTGTGGCTTCCAAATGATTTATCACCAGAGTTGTAATGTTGTTACTCTCTCAAGCATGGATTAATAACTTTGCTTAAGTGTTTGAACTTTTAAATGAGCCCCCAGTTTTATTTGTGGGTGACTAAACAGAACAGTAATGAAATTTTTCATTGTGGACTGTGGTGATGGCCCAAGAGGTTCATAATAAAACTAAGTAGCATTATCAACCAATTAGACTACCAGTTGTGTGAGTCTGTTTTGGATTCTCTGAGAGCTGTGTTGACTTCAGTTGTTTGTGAAGCATAAATATAGGACGCTTTGGAAACTGCCATTATTTGCAATAGTAGTGGTAAGAACACTCCATTGACTAACAGAGTTTTTGATTACCTATTCTGTGGATTAAGAGGTAAGATTAGTGGCCCTGGCTGGTTGACTTAATGGACAGAACATCAGCCCAGCATATGAACATCCCAAATTAATCCCCGGTCAGGGAACACATGAGAAGCAACCGTATGCTTCTCTTCTCCTCCGTTTCCCCATTCTCCTCCTCCTCTTTCTCTCTCTTCCCCTCTCGCAGCCAGTGAGTGGCTCGATTGGTTTGAGCATAGCCGTGGGCACAGAGAATAGGTCGGTTGGTCCAAGCATCAACCCCAGGCAGGGGTTGCTGGGTGGATCGTGAATGGGGCACATGCAAGAATCTGTCTCCCCATCTCCCCTCATCTCAGTTAAAAGTAAAAAAAATGAGATTAGAGTTGTTTGAAGTACAGAAACTTAAACCATGTATTGGACAACTTGCCTGAAACCAAACTGGAGAAGATCTTAATAAACATTGTAGACACTGAACAAAGTGTTTCAGGAAGATTAATTTCCACGAGAAATGGATGCAGGACAGGAAAACTAAGGTGTTCGTTGAGTAGTTCAGTGAATGTCTGCTGATTGATCTATTGACCATCCCTGTAGGACAGAAGTCAGTTTTGTATAGAATCTATACTGTAATTTACCTTCATCCTGAATACTTTATGGCTAGACGATATAATATTCTTGATAAAAAGCACTGATAATCTTTTATCATTTGAATTTTATTTTTGTTGAGTATGCCTTTCTTAGCTAGTTAAGTTTACTTGTGTAGGAGAAGTAGCAAATCAAGAATAAATAGAATAGTGTGTCCTTTAGAAGTCAATATTATAAAATCTCTGGGAAAACTACTGTTTATTTTATTCAAAACTATTTATTCAGGGATGCTTTATTTGTCTTTTAATCTTTAATTTTAGAACTAGAAGATAAGCAAAAATCTACAGCTGGTACCTCTTCAAATATTAATTTGTTCTTACAAATGCTTTCATCAGCGTGGTCCTAACCTGTTTGGAATTGCTCAAGTGTAGAGCAGGTGAGAAGCTCATTTACTTCCTCACATGACTTGCTCTGTCCGCTCTGACCATACATACAGTCTCGTCTTCGTCTCCTTGTCAATACATTAGCAAAGGAATAAAAATAATTACATGTAAATAACCCAATTTAAGCATGACAACCTACCTAGATTGTTTAGATGCTAGGTGTGCTGTGTCCTCTTTGACTTAAACACAAAAATAATAAATGAAAAAAGAGCGTGTGTCAAGTGAGTGTTGTTTTTTTCCTGTCATCTTATGACCCCCACCTTCCCTTTGCAGTATTGAGAGACTCTGATGAAGAATCGTTTTTGCAATTGAATCTGCATGCTTTGCAATGGAAAGAGAATCAGTTTTAGTGTTTGACAGTTGTATCATATTGTATAGTTCCACTGAGCTCTTATTTTTTTCAGAGGCGCAAACCTCCAATTGACTAACAGAAAACCTTTATTCCTCTTAAAAATAAGTAGAAGGCTGGAAACTCAGGGTTGGTTGCTCCTAACATCACTTTGTTCCTGCTTTTAAAGTTTTATTTTTAATATGTTTTCTCACAAATGAAACTGAGAGAAGCCAGGACTATAGAGCCGAGATGAGAACTTGGATCTCTTTCTGTGAAGGAGAACAGAAAAGTAGAAAAAGAAATTATAAAAGTATGCCGTATAGATTGCATAGACCAGTGGTTCTTAGAAGTGTGTTCAGCAGCATGCAGATCACTTGAGAAATTGTTAGAAATGCAAATTACCTGGACCTACCCCAGATTACTGAATCAGAAATGGGGCATTGTGAGGCTCAACAATCTGCTTTAAGAAGTCCTCCAAGCAATTTTGATATGCTCTGCTGTGCACTCAGAAAAGCAAGAAATGTAATGATAATTTTAAATTCAAACCCCTCTAGAAATATATTTATTCATATAACTATTTGGTGGTCCTTCTGTTGTAGAGCTGAGTGGATTCTCATATTCCATATCATGTTACCTTCCTAACTAGGCCTTTCATTAGAATGCACTCCTTTATGCACCTGGGAAGCTAAATCAATGGAGCACAACTAAGAGGCCCTCAGTTCCAAAGAATACAAAGGTCAGGTCCCACTGAGACAGAGATGGGGGCCTCAAGGTTCCTTTCTAAAAGCTCCATTAGCTGAGAATGCATGTTAAACTAAAATATTATACAAAATAATTGAAAGTCATAGAGACTCAAAAACAAGTTACGGTGTAAGTAACTGAAGAAAGAATGCTCAGTAAGTTGCTATTTATTGATTAGGGAAGTATTTTTACCCAACATATGCTATTGAAAGGAGTGTTTTGTTTACCATTTTAACCCCATGACCTCAGTCAAAAGTTATGTGCCATCTTAATTCAGGGGAGAAAATTGTATTCATGTACTCTTGTCTTCATTCATTTATTTAACAAGTATTTCAGGTATTTCTTGGGGCTCAGGTAACACTAAAAGAGAATCTTGACTCTGCACCTTTTCAGCCTGTCCTCTTCATATCTCAAGGTACTAACATCTGGTTTCTGCTCCACTATTCCACAACTGGTTTTTCAGAGGGTATCAGTGACTGCCTTCCAATCTACCTGCTCCTCATCTGGCTCAATTGAGCATCTTTGCCCCTTTGAGCTATGTGCTTTTGGTTCATTTCTTACTTACCTGATAGCCTGTTCCCTACAACTTTAAATGAATTCTCTTCTATACCTGATAAAAGGGGGTTCTATGAAATTCTCTACTCAGTCTCATTTTCTTCTTTCTCAGCACCTTTCTTTTTCTAAATGAAAAAACTCATCTACTTCCACTGGTTTTATTTAGCTTCATTTTTCACACATGAGTGTGAATAATATAGTGGCCTGACCCAGTGGAGGCATAGTGGATAAAGCATCAGACTGGGATGCAGGGGGCCCAGGTTCGAAGCCCCGAGGTCGAGGTCGCCAGCTTGAACATGGGCTCATTCGGCTTGAGCGCAGGATTGCTGGTGTGAGCGTGGGCTCATCCCACTTGAGCACAGGCTCTCCAGCTTGAGCACAGGATCTCTGGCTTGAGCACAGGATCTCTGGCTTGAGCGTAGGATCATAGATATGACACCATGGTTGCTGGCTTGAGCCCAAAGTTCGCTGGCTTGAAGCCTAAGGTCACTGGCCTTGAGCAAGAGGTCACTTACTCTGCCATAGCCTCCAGTTCAAGGCACATATGAGAAAGCAATCAATGAAAAAGCAATCAACGAACAACTAAGATGCCACAATGAAGAATTGATGCTTCTCATCTCTCTCCCTTCATGTCTGTTTGCTCCTATCTGTCCCTCTCTCTGAATCTCTCTGTCTCTGTCAGAAATAATAATAATAATAATAATAATAATAATAATAATATCATGATATGTACTTGAAGAGAAGTAAAATAGGATCAGAGAGATAGGGAATTATGTGAATACATTTTATATGGGGTGGCTAGGGTGTGAGAAGGTAATATTTAATCAGAAATCCAGAGCATATGAGGAAGGAATGAGTTCTCTGTATATAAGTAAATCAGAAAAAACTAAGAACTATATGATTTCACACATAGGTGGAATATCAAACAGATTCATGGACATAGATAAAGGTGAAGGAGCTACCAGTGGGAGGGGGTTGTGGGCCAGAGATATGGGGATGAGAGGAGTAAAGAGGGACAAATATCTGGTGACAAAATTATTTGACTTTGAGTGATGGGTACACAACATAACCAACAGTTCAAATGTTATAGAAATATTTATCTGAAACTTATGTACTCTTATTTATCAATGTCACCCCATTAAATTTAATTGTCTAAAAATATATATATAAACAAACATCTAAAAGCCCAGGATGGTGATAGAAAGCACTGAATAACTGAATGTGTGCTAAAAATATATCATGACTCCTGACAGCAAGAAATTTAGTGTTACTACATGCTTGGTTATACATCAAATGTCACCAGAATCAGACTGGGAAAGGATGAATCTGCTTCTGTCCTGTGGGGCCACTCTATGTTCTCAAGCAATCGTTAATTATTGTTACTTTTTTTTTAATATTGCCATTTATGACATCATGGGTGGACTTTGAAAGCACTGGTTAATTAAATCAAAATTTTAATCTTACTCTGCCTAGATGTTGGTATGAACATGCATGTAAGTGGGAGGTCTCCTCTTGCCAATCTGTAGTTCATCTGATATTCTGTGTTTGGAATCAAAAACACTGTAAAATATTTCTATTTTCTTACAATTAGAACCAACTTTTATTTATCCAGGAACATTAACTTTTGTGAATTATTTGGATTCAATTTTTCACCTTCTTAAAAAAGTCTCTTCTGTGAGTGCTCTCTTGAGTTTTTATTGTTCACTCACATTTGCCTCAGAACATGGGAGAATAAAAATGAGAAACTTAAGTCTCTTTTACTGTTTGTTGTGAGCTCTTATCACCTGCATTTTGGTGAAGTAGAAAAATATATTATTTCAGGATTCTTTAATGGATTCTATTTATACCAGTTACTAATTTGTTGCCAGTCAATTAATTTATGCCGGACATAATTAATAAATTTCTATGTCTCTAGTTACTATGTGTAACCTGATTATTTATATTTGTGTATTTCCTTTACACTGTTCAAGATGGATTTTTTTTAGTTTCATTACTCAATATTTCTGTTTCCTTTTTTTATTTAGAAAATTAAATTTAATAGTGTGACTGCTACAGTGAACATGGGGGTGCTTGTGTCTTTATGTACCAGTGTTTTTTATTTATTTTTTGGTAGATACCCAGTAGAGGGATTGCTGTGTCATATAATAGTTCTATTCTTAGTGTTTTGAGCAACCACCATACTTTCTTCCATAATGGCTGTACTAGTTTACATTCTCATCAGCTATTCATGATGGTTACTTTTTTTCCACAATCTCTTAAACACTTGTTAGTACTTGTCTAGTTGATAATAGCCCATGTAACAGGTGTGAGGTGGTATTTCATTATAGTTTTAATTTGCATTTCTCTAAGAGCTAGTGATGTTGAGCATCTTTTCATATATCTGTTGGCCATTTGTATGTCTTTTGGGAAGAAGTGCCTATTCAGGTCCTCTCCCCATCTTTTAATTTTATTGTTTGTTTCTTTGTTGCCAAGCTTTGTGAGTTCTTTATGTACTTTGCAAATTAACCCCTTATCAGAGCTGTTGTTTGAAAATATTATCTCCCATTTGGTTGGCTGCCTTTTTGTTTTGCTGTCGGTTTCTTTTGCTGTGCTGAAGTTTTTCAGTTTGATATAGTCCCTTTTATTTATTTATTGTTGCCTTTACTTCCCTTGCCTTTGGTGTCAAATTCATAAACTGTTCTCTATGGCAAAGGTACATGAGCTTAGTATCTATGTTTTATTCTATGTAATTTATTGTTTCAGATTTATATTTAGGTCTTTTATTTATTTTGAATTAATTTTTGTGCAGGAAAACAAACTGCAGTCAAGTTTCATTCTTTTGCATGTGGCTTTCCAATTTTCCCAACACCACTTATTGAAGAGGCTTTCTTTTCTCCATTGTGTGTGTTTTGGCTACTTTGTAAAAGATTATTTGTCCATATATATGTGATTTTATTTCTGGGCTCTCGATTCTGTTCTATTGTTCTGTATGTCTGCTCTTTGGACAACACCATGTTCTTTTAATATTTGAGGCTCTGTTGTATAATTTGAAGTCATGTAGGGCGATATCTCTGACTTTATTTTCTTTTTCTCTGAATTGCTTTGGCTATTTGGGGTTTTTTTATGGTGTCATACAAACCTGGGGAATTTTTGTTCTACAGTATTTCTTTTTTTAAAAGGACATTGGGATTTTAATGGGCATTGCATTAAATTTATATATTGCTTTGGGTAATATGGCCATTTTAACTATGTTAATTCTTTCAATCCACAAAAATGGAATATTTTTTCATTTCAATGTGTCTTTTTCAATTTCTTTCAATAATACTTTGTTGTTTTCAGCATACAGGTCCTTCAATTCCTTTATTGAGTTTATTTCTAGAAATTTTATTTTATTTTTTGTTGTTGCAATTGTTAGAAAAAATTATGGGCAGTTTTTTAGTTCATTTTTTGAGGTTTCATCACTGGTGAATAAAAAACACAACAGACTTTTGTATATTAATTATTTTATATACAACAACTTTATTAATTTGTTGTTTCTAACAGTTTTTGGTAGTCTTTGTGGTTTTTTATTGTAGAGGATCATGTCATCTGCAAAAACTGATACATCTACTCCTTCTATCCTGTATAAATGCCTTTTCTTTCTTTCTCTTGCCTAATTGCTCTGGCTAAAACTTCCAAACTATATTGAATAAGTGGAGAGAGTGGGCAGCCTTGTCTTGTTCCTGATGTTAGAGGAAAAACCTTCATTTTTTCTCAGTTTAGTATGATATTAGCTGATGATTTGTTATATATGGCCTTTATTATGTTGAGGTACTTTCCTTCTATTCTAATTTTATTGAGTGTTTTAAACAAAAAGAGATATTGTATCTTTTCGAATGCCTTTTTTACATCGATTGATAGGATCTTATAATTTTTGTTCTTTATTTTGTTGATGTGGCATATTACGTTGACCAATATTTATATGTTGAACCATCCTTGTGCTCCTGCAATGAATCGCACTTCATAGTGATGTGTTTTGTTTTGTTTTTAATGTGTTGCTGTATTTGACTTGCTACTATTTTGTTTAGGATTTTTGCGTCTGTGTTCATTAGAGATACTGGTCTGTAGTTTTCTCTTTTTGTATTGTCCTTGCCAGGTTTTAGTATCAGGGTTATGTTGGCCTCTTTAATACGTTAGAGAGTATTGCTGCTTCTATTTTTTGGTGGACTTTGAGAAGTATAGGTACCAAATCCTCTTTGAATGTATGGTAGAATTCTCTAGTGTAGCCATCTCATCCTAGACTTTTATTTGGGGGGAGGCTTTTGATAGTTTCTTCTATTGCCTACATGTCTATTTAGGTTTTCCACTTTTTTTTAGTGAGTCTAGGAAGATTGTATAGTTCTAGAAATTTATCCATTTCTTCTAGATTGTTAAATTTGGTGGCATATAATTTTTCATAGTATTCTAGTATGATCCTTTGTATATCCATGATGTCTGTGGTAATTTCTCCTTTTTCAGATTAGATTATGTTTACATGAGTCCTTTCTCTCCTTTTTCATTGAGTCTAGCCAGGAGTTTGTCAATATTATTGATATTTTCAAAGAATCAGCTCATTGTTGTATTAATTTTTTCTAGAGTTTTTTTGTTCTCTATTTCATTTAGTTCAGCTGTAATTTTTACTGTTTCTTGCCTTTGTTCTTCTTTTTGTAGTTCTTTAAGATGTTGAGTTAGGTTGTTTACTGAGGAATTTTTCTGGTTTATATAAGCCTGTAATGATATACATTTCCCTCTTATTACTGCTTTTGATGCACCCCAGAAATTTTGATATGTTTTGTTGTCATTCGCATTTGCCTGCATGTATCTTTTGATCTCTACTTTTATTTCTTCTTTGACCCACTCAGTTTTTAAAATTGTTTAATTTCCACATTATTGTGGGTTTCCTTATTTCTTTTTTGCAGTTGAATTATAATTTCAAAGCCTTATGGTCAGACAATATGCTTAGTATAATTTCAATCTTCCTGAATTAGTTGATGTTAGTTTTGTGGCCCAACATATGGTCTATCCTTGAGAATGTTTCATACATACTGGAAAAGAATGTGTAGTCTATGTTTTGGGATGAAATTTCCTGTAAATGTCTATGATGTTCATTTGGTCTAGTGTGTCATTTAAAGTCTATATTTCTTTATTGATTTTCTGTTTGGATGATCTATCTAAAGCCATCAATGGCATGATGAGGTCTCCAAATATGGTATATGGTTGTGTTTTTGTATGTTGCTATTTTTAGATCAGTTAGTAGATGTGTTATATATTTTTGTGCTCCCAGATTCTGTTCATGTATATTAAGATGTGTTACATCTTCTTGATGTAATATCTCCTGTATCATAATAAAATGTTCATGTTTGTCTCTGGTTACTTTTGTTTTGAAGTTAGCATTGTCAGATATTACTATGGCTACACTTGTTTTTGTTTTTTTTGAGTATTATTTGCTTGGAGAAATGCTTTCTAACCTTAACTTTGAGTCTACTTTGTTCTTGCAGCCTAAATGTGTCTTTTGAAGGCAGCATATGTTTGGGTTTTGCTTTTAAATCCAATCTGCTATTGGTAGCTCTGTGTCTACTTTGGGTCTTCTCTTTTGTGTTTCTGTCAGTTGTTTTTGTTTGATGGTATTCTATACTTCTTTCCCCTGTTTCTTCTTTTTTTAAGCTGTGTGTTTTGATAGTGGCTCTTTTGTGGATGATTGCCATTAGGTTATTAAGACAAAAATCATCATATGCAAGAGTCCTCTGTACAATGAGTGCTTCTGTACTCCATCCTCCTTTGCTACTACATATCTTTATCCCCTTCCCTTGTATGTTATTGTTGTCATATATTAGCCTTATTTTTATTGTGACCTAGTGAGTTTTTACTTGTAGCTTTGATTTGTCTTGTTTTTTGTATCTGGTCAAATAACCTCTTTGAGTATTTCCTGCAGTAGGGGTTTTCTGATAATAACTTGCCTCAGCTTCTGTATGTCTGGAAAATGTTTTTTATTTTCCTTTATATTTGAAGGATAGCTTGGATGGATATAGTATTCTTTACTGGTAATTCCTGTCTTTCAGTATTTAGAGCAACTGGGTCCACTCTCTCTTGGCCTATAGAGGTTTTGCTGAGAAGTCTGATGATAACCTAATGAGCCTTCCTGGATATGTTATGTTCTTTTATCTAGCTGCTTTGAGAATCCTTTCTTTGTCATTGGTTTTTGACAATTTTACTACAATGTGCCTTGGAAAAGTTTTGTTTAAGTTGAATTAACTTGGCATTGTGCCTGCTCCTTGGATTTGAGAATCTAACTCTTTCCATAGGCTTAGGAAGTCCTCATCAAGTATTTGTTTGATGAGAATTTCCCTTCACCCTCTCAGTCCATTAACCCTCTCTTTTCCTGATATTCCCATTATTCTTACTGATGGTTGCAGACAATTGTAGAGCTCACTCATTTTTATTTTAATTTATGAGTCTCTCTCTTCTCTTTGTAGCATTTCTAGTTGCCTAATTTCAATGTTGGTGATTTCCTCCTCTATTTGGCCTATTCTGTTAGCTAAACTTGCTACCTCATTTTTCAGTTCATTTACTGAGTTCTTCATCTCTATTTTAAAAGTTTCAATCTCCTTGGTAAGGTATTTATTTTGTTTTCTGAGCTCATCATGTTGCCTATTAGTGTATTCTCTCATCTCATCTTTAGAACCTCAATGCTGAATTCCTTACCATTTCACTCCAAGGTTTCCAGATGACTGATATTTTTTTCTGGAGATTTTTCTCTTTTTTTCTGAATTATGTCTGTCTTATATAGCTATGGAATTCAATTTTTTTTTTCTTGATGGCTATTGGCAGTAGTATTTTTAAGAACTTTAACCAAAAAAATAAAGAAAATACTAAAGAATAAAAAAATTTAAATATAAGTATTTTAAAAATAATGACACATAAAAGAAACCATGAAAAGCAAAAAACAAAACAAAGAAAAATAATCAAAAAGAAATAAAACACCCACAAAAAAATAAAAATAAAAGTATAAAAATTAAGGAAAACATAATTCAATATAGAGATATAGAAGAAACCAATTTCTGTTTTGAGAGGCTGTTCTGTTTTCTTCTAGTTGATGGTGCTATATTACAAGTTTTAGGTCAGTGAAATTCCTGTGATGACCTCCGCTGAGATGTTACTGTTCCAATGATGTAAATGGAGCTGCAATCACATTGGTGGATTGTGCTTGTTGTGTGGGCCTTATCGCTTTATGGCTTTAGCAATGGTGATCTCAGGCATTCCGAGCACTCCTCCCCATGTCTCAATAGACCAGGGGACCAGATATAGAACACCTTTTTTCATCAGGAAAGAGAGTGATTCTAGAGAGTTAGCTATGGGCTCTGTTTCTGCCACTCTTCATACCCTGCGAGTTGAAGGAGGCAGGATCTGGGAGGTCAGGGGCTGCACTTTAGTTTTCTCTGTCTCTGCACCACATGCTAGCTGCAAGTAGAGTGCTGAAACACTGGCCATGATCCTTTCTTCTGCTGCTGCTTAGGTTATGTATCTTCCTCTCTGCCCCTCTATTGTTCTGCTCCTTCTGGCAGAAGGAGCCTTGGTCAATCTGGGCTTCCCCCCTCTCCATAGTTACAACAGAGAAAAAAATCAGTCATGCTGAGCTTTTCTCATCTCTTTAGCCCTGGTAAAACATGATAACCTAGTCACTCTGGGGTTCTTCCCTCTCTGGAGCTCCAGCAGACAGTATACAGGACAGTCTAGTTCAGGGGTCCCCAAACTATGGCCCGCGGGCCACATGCGGCCCCCTGAGGCCATTTATCCAGCCCCCACTGCACTTCCGGAAGGGGCACCTCTTTCATTGGTGGTCAGTGAGAGGAGCATAGTTCCCATTGAAATACTGGTCAGTTTGTTGATTTAAATTTACTTTTCTTTATTGTAATATTATATTTGTTCCCATTTTGTTTTTTTACTTTAAAATAAAATATGTGCAGTGTGCATAGGGATTTGTTCATAGTTTTTTTATAGTCTGGCCCTCCAGTGGTCTGAGGGACAGTGAACTGGCCCCCTGTGTAAAAAGTTTGGGGAACCCTGGTCTAGTCCTTTCCTCTTTGCAGATCTAAATGTGAGTGCCTTCCAATTTTTTTTTTTTTTTACTCAATAAAACTAAAAAATTCATAAATAACACTTGGAACTCTCATTGCCATTTTTTAAAATAAAATATCTCTTTGTGTGTTCCTTTTTGTCTAGGTTATTTTTCAACTCTAGTTGTGTCCCAATAATGGCTGGAAGTTTTTCACTTGCTAAATTTGCTTTCTCCCTGGTGCAAAGAAAGTCGCTGAGTAGCTTAATCTGCAAACCTGACACAAGAAATTTGGGAGCCTTCTTCAAGCCACAGGGCTCCAAATTAAATGAAGGCTTCTGACCTGCAGTTCCGAAGGGCCCTTGAGACTCATCAGCCAGACACAGCACACCAGAATTAATGAGGGGATTTTTAATAATTTTTATTCCACTAGAATGTGTGTCCTGAAAGGCCAGAGAAGTCATCTGAGGTGTAATAGAGTTCAATATGTGTATCCTGTTTCTATCATATGTACAGTGATAAAGGGAGTAAAGACAACTGACTAATAGGGCAACACAGTAAGTAAATGGTACAGGAGATTGATGTTGGGTGAGCAAGCTATAAAATTTAGGAAAACAAGGCTGCTTTAGAAGGTAGATGAGTAAAACAAAAAAAAAGTCTATATTCTCCTTGTGTCAGGCTATCCTGAGAGATCTGGTACATTCAAGGGCAAGTGCTTAAATCTTAAGAGTAAAGATGGAGTTAGTCAGCATCACTTCAGACTGTCAGTGAGGAAGTTAGTCATAATTAACTGACCTTGGATCATGGTTTGCAGACTGATAGCACGGGGCAGGGAGACTGTGTGGAGCAGAGTTTTCCCAGGGGCTATCTTTTGGGAAATCTTTATCTTTTGTTCCATTAGCTAAGTGGATAAAAATTTAGAGAGAAAAAGAAGGCAGGTGTACTGAAGTACGGGGAATCTGGATACAGGGAGAATAAGGTCATAAACAACCATCACTCTCTTAGTAAAATTAGAAAAAGGCTCCAGTCATTTAAATAATAACTAAGATATTTGATTTCTCTCTAGTGTAAACCAGACATTACATTTGATTTATTATTTTATCTTTTCAAATAGAAGACAAAAGACATTTAAAATGTCTCAGTCAAGTAATATATTGGCTTGAAAGAAAAAAGTGCTTAAAAGACTAAAATATCTACGTTTCACTAAATGAGTTCATTTTATGTTTATAATTGCTTTTCCAACAAATATTTCTTGATACCTTCACTAGGAATACATTTCCTAAATTTAAGAATGCACAAGACTTCAGAGAGCTTCTGTCTCTTTCTAACACAACACAGAGGGCGAAACTATTTTAAAAGAAATAAGCTCAAGCCCTTGTTTCATCAATCTCACTCTTACTGTCTTACTGCCACCCCTCCCTCCCCAAGTCTGATTATTCTCCCCTCAGTCTGCTTGTTGCTCATTTCCTTACATACTGCAGCAAGTGCCTCCCTTGCCACAATACTTAAAAATGAGAGTCCTATCCCAGCATACTAAACCTCTTCCCTTCTGTGTCACCCATCTCTTATGACCTGCTATTTCACTCTGTACTTTACTTATTAATTTTATATACTGTCTGTCTCTCACCACTATAATGTAAATTCTATAAGAGCAAAGTAGTAGGGATTTTTTTCACCTAACATTTTATTATAAAAATTCTTACATATACAGGAATGTTGAAAGAATTTTACAGTAAATACTCATGTCTATCATCTAGATTTTACAATTAATATTTTACTATATTTGCTTTATTACCTATCTGTTTACCTCTCTATTCAGCTATTAATCCATCTTATTTTAGATATATTTTAAAATTTAAGAAATTGGTGATTTCCCTTTAATATTTCAGTACATATGTCTCTATCTAGAGTTCAATACTGTACTTGTTTCTCCTTTCTTCTGAAGTAAAATTTACATGACTTGGACAAATGCATTCACAAACTTTTATCAAGATGTAGAGCTTTACAACCACACAGAAAGTTCTCGTGTCTTTTTCTCACAGAGTTGCCAAATTTCACAATTAAAAATAGAGGGTGCCAAATTAAATTTGAATTTCAGTGAGACAATGAATGAATTTTTAACATAATGTTTCAAATATTGTATATGACATACTTATACTAAAAAAAAAAATCTCTGTTGCTCATCTAAAATTCAAATTTAACTGGGAATTATGTATTTGATATGGCAATCAGGAAATTTCTAGTAATTTCTTGCCCCAACTTTCCAGAAGCAACCATTGTTCCATTTTTTTTCCACTACAAATTTTACCTGTTTCAGAACTTCATGTATATTCTTTTCTGGGTGGCTTTTTTTTTTCATTCAGCATAATGCTTTTGAGATACAGCCACATCATTGCATATATCTCAAGTTCTTTTTTATTGTGTAATAATATTCCCTAATATAGCTATAATGCTATTGGTTCAACTATTCTGCACTTTGAGGCTTTTCTCAATTTCTGTCCTTTATGAATAAATTCCTACAAACCAATACATTCTTAGAAACTCACTATGGCTGCCAGTTTTCACAAGGTCTAGACATAGTACAAACTCTAACATACTGAGTAGATACCGTATTATTTAGCTTTACTCACCTCTTCCTCGGTCTCACCTCTTGCCACTCATTTCTTAAGCTCACTACTCTCCAGTCATATTCCTCGCTGTACCCTGGAAGTTCCATGACACTCCCACAATAAGAATTTTATATGCAATTTCCTGTAGTTGGAATATTATTTCTATCTACTCGTTGCCTGGCATATTTTGCTCATGTTGCTCTATGTCCCTGATGGCGAACCTTTTTATAAAAACTGCCGACTTTTGTAGTGCTGGTCAATCTGGTCCCTCCCGCCCACTAGTGGGTGTTCCAGCTTTCATGGTGAGTGGTAGCGGAGCAACCAAACAGTGCCGCAATTGGCCCACCATGAAAGCTGGACTGCCCACTAGTGGGCGGGAGGGACCAGGTTGCAAAGCACTGCAAAAGTGGGTGGTTTTTATAAAAAAAAGTTCGCTATCACAGCTCTATGTACTACAGTGTGACTCTAAGCAAGGTTTCTAACCTCTATGCCACAGAATAATAATAGTTCCTTTTTTTCTGGAGGTTATTTTGAGTGTTAAAATAAATTATCATTTGAAAAGCACTTACCATGGCATCACTGAGTGTTCAGCCAATGTTTGTAATTGATGTTTCAGAGAGCCTCAAATTTTAGAAGCTTATGCTTTATGTATATTGCATTCTAAAGAAGAGGTAATGATTGAAGTAAGAGTAGTAGAGTGGAGGATAAATAAAGGGGAACTAAGCAAACAAGAAGGAAAAAAAAACAGATCAAAATTTATAGTAATAGTACACTCAGTGGGGGTTGGGTTAATGGCAGTGGGAGTTAAAAATGGGAGATAGATTTAGAAAATCTTTATGTTAGAGGCAGAACTGATTGAAAGAATGTCAACAAGTAAAGGAAAAGGTGGTGACATAGATGTCTCTGAGATTTGTGTCTTAAATATCTCTAATATGTTGGTGCCAAAAAACAAGATAAGGAATTTAAGAACAGGAGGAGGTTTGGTGAAAAATAAGTGTTCTTTTAGACATGGTAAATCAAAGATGTTAACTGGATATTGCTAGAAATGTATAGTAAAACCTCAAAAATAAAATATATTCCAAGGATGGAAATCTGAGGTTGATGGTTCAAAACCCTGTGCTTGCTCAGTCAAGGCACAAACGGGAGTTGATGTTTCCTGCTCTTCCTCCTCCTCCTCTCTCTCTCTCTCTCTCTCTCTGTCTCTCTCTGTCTCTCTCTCTCTCTCTCTCTCTCTCTCTCTCTCCCTCTCTCTCTCTCCTCTCTAAATTGAATAAAAATGTCTTTTAAAAAAAGCATGGATTATGTTCTGGAATAAATTATATCTTATATCATGAAGATTAGGCTTTCCTTTCTTATTTAGCAAATTATATTTAATGAAGTGACATTGATCAATAAGAGTACATAGGTTTAACATAAACATCTCTATAGCATTTAAACTGTTGATTCTGTTGTGTACCCATCAGTCAAATAATTGATACAACTTCTCATCTCTCCCTTCCTCTCTGTCTGTCCCTATCTGTCCCTCTCTCTTTTTTTCTCTAAAAAAAAGTAAATAAAGAGATGATTGGATAAAAAAGATGGAATACTACTCAGCTATAAGAAATAATGACATAGTGCCATTTACAACAACATGGATGGACCTTGAGAACATAACACTGAGTGAAACACGTAAATCAGTAAAAGCTCAGAACTAAGTGATTTCACACATAGGTGGGATATAAAACTAAGACTCATGGACATAGATAAAAGCAAAGTGGTTACCAGAGGAAGGTGTTGGGGAGGGTGAAGGTGGGAGAGGGTAGGAGAGGAGAGTAAAGGGGGATAAGTATGTGGTGATGGAGAGTGATTTGACTTTGGGTAATGGGTACACAAAACAATCAACAGTTCAAATACTATAGAGATGTTAATCTGAAACCTATGTACTCTTATTGAACAGTCACCATGTTAAATTTAATTTTCTAAATAAAAAAAGAAAACAGAAACATTAAGTAATGAAACTAAAAAAACCTATCTTAAACGGTGTATAGGAAATAAACAAATATAAATAATCAGGTTACTCATAGTAACCAGAGACATATAGAAATTCATTAATGTTGCCCTGGCCGGTTGGCTCAGTGGTAGAGCGTCGGCCTGGCGTGCAGAAGTCCCGGGTTCGATTCCCGGCCAGGGCACACAGGAGAAGTGCCCATCTGCTTCTCCACCCTTCCCCCTCTCCTTCCTTTCTGTCTCTCTCTTCCCCTCCCGCAGCGAGGCTCCACTGGAGCAAGGATGGCCCGGGTGCTGGGGATGGCTCCTTGACCTCTGCCCCAGGCGCTAGAGTGGCTCTGGTCGCAAAAGAGCGACGCCCCCTGGTGAGCAGAGTGTCGCCCCCTGGTGGGCATGCTGGGTGGATCCCGGTCGGGCGCATGCGGGAGTCTGTCTGACTGTCTATCCCCGTTTCCAGCTTCGGAAAAATACAAAAAAAAAAAAAAAAGAAAAGAAAAAAAGAAATTCATTAATGTAACTATTGACTGGCAACAAATTAGTAACTGGTACAAATAGAATCCATTAAAGAATCCTGAAATAATATATTTTTTCTACTTCACCAAAACACAGGTGATAAGAGCTCATAACAAACAGTAAAAGAGACTTAATTTAAGTTTCTCATTTTTATTCTCCCATGTTCTGAGGCAAATGTGAGTGAACAACAAAAATTCAAGAGAGCAATCACAGAAAAGATTTTTTTCAAAAAGGTGAAAAATTGAATCCAAATAATTCACAAAAGTTAATGTTCCTGGATAAATAAAAGTTGGTTAAAATTGTTAGAAAATAGAAATATTTTACAGTGTTTTTGATTCCAACAACAGAATATCAGATGAACTACAGATTGGCAAGAAGAGACCTCCCACTTACATGCATGTTCATACCAACATCTAGGCAGAGTAAGATTAAAATTTTGATTTAATTAACCAATGCTCTCAAAGTCTGCCCATGATGTCATAAATGGCAATATAAAAAAAAAGTAATAATGTTTGTTTGTTTCTTTGTTTCTTACAGAGACAGAGAGTCAGAGAGAGGGATAGATAGGGACAGACAGACAGGAACAGAGAGAGATGAGAAGCATCAATCATCAGATTTTGTTGTGGCACTTTAGTTGTTCATTGATTGCTTTTTCATAGGTGCCTTGACCGTGGGGCTACAGCAGACCAAGTAACCCCTTGCTCAAGTCAGCAACCTTGGGTCCAAGCTGGTGAGCTTTTGCTCAAACCAGATGAGCCCTCATTCAAACTAGCAACCTCGAGGTCTCGAACATGGGTCCTCTGCATCACAGTCGGATGCTCTATCCAATGTACCACTGCCTGGTCAGGCAAAAAAGTAATAATTAACAAATGCTTCAGAACATGGAGTAGCCCCACAGGACAGAAGCAGATTCATCCTTTCCCAGACTGGTTCTGGTGACATTTGATGTTTAACCAAGCATCAGGTAACACTAAATTTCTTGATATCAGGAGTCATGATATTTCTTTTTAGTACACATTCAGTTATTCCATGCTTTCTATCATCATCCTGGGGTTTCAGACATTTTTTTGTTTTGTTTTGTTTTTAGAAAATTAAATTTAATGGGGTGACATTGATCAATAAGAGTACATAAGTTTCAGGAAAATATTTCTATAGCATTTGAAATGTTGGTTATGTTGTGTACCCATCACCCAAAGTCAAATAATTTTGTCACCGTATATTTGTCCCTCTTTACTCCTCTTATCCCCACCTCCCAGGCCCACAACCCCCTCCCAGTGGTAACTACTTCAGCTTTATCTATGTCTATGAGTCTGTTTTATATTCCACCTATGTGTGAAATCATACAGTTCTCAGTTTTTTCTGATTTACTTATATACAGAGAACTCATTCCTTTCTCACATGCTCTGGATTTCTGATCAAATATTACCTTCTCACACCCTGGCCACCCCATATAAAATGTATTCACATAATTTCCTATTTCTCTGATCCTATGTTACTTTTCTTCAAAATACATATCACCATATTACTATTATTATTATTATTTCTGACAGAGACAGAGAGAGGGACAGATAGGGACAAAAAGACATGAAGGGAGAGAGATGAGAAGCATCAGTTCTTCATTGTGGCATCTTAGTTGTTCGTTGATTGTTTGTTCATTGATTGCTTTCTCATATGTGCCTTGACCTGGGGGCTAAGGCAGAGCAAGTGACCTTGGGCTTCAAGCCAATGACCTGTGAGCTCAAGCTAACAACCACGGGGTCATGTCTATGATCCAACGCTCAAGTCAGAGATTCTGTGCTCAAGCTGGTGAGCCTGCACTCAACTGGGATGAGCCCACGCTCAAGCCAGCAATCCTGCACTCAAGCCAAATGAGCCCATGTTCAAGCTGACCACCTCGACTGCAGGGCTTTGAACCTGGGCCCCCTGCGTCCCAGTCTGATGCTTTATCCACTGTGCCTCCACCTGGTCAGGCCACCATATTAATCACACTCATGTGTGAAAAATGAAGCTAAATAAAACCAGTGGAAGTAGATGAGTTTTTTCATTTAGAAAAAGAAAGGTGCTGAGAAAGAAGAAAATGAGACTGAGTAGAGAAATTTCATAGAACCCCCTTTTATCAGGTATAGATGAGAATTCATTTAAAGTTGTAGGGAACAGGCTATCAGGTAAGTAAGAAATGAACCTAAGGCACATAACTCAAAGGGGCAAAAGATGTTTTATTGAGCCAGATGAGGAGCAGGTAGATTGGAAGGCAGTCACTGATACCCTCTGCAAAACCAGTTGTGGAATAGTGGAGCAGAAACCAGGTGTCAGTACCTTGAGATGTGAAGAGGACAGGCTGAAAAGGTGCAGAGTCAAGATTCTCTTTTTGTGTTACCTGAGCCCCAAGGAATACCTGAAATACTTGTTAAATAAATGAATGAAGACAAGAATATTGTAATACATGAATACAACCTGACCTCTGGTGGCGCAGTGGATAAAGCGTTGACCTGGGAACACTGAGGTTGCAGGTTCAAAACCCTGCACTTGTCTTGTCAAGGCATATATGGGAGTTGATGCTTCCTGCTCCTCCCTCCTTTCTCTCTCTCTCTCTCTCTCACCCTCCCTCCCTCCCTCCCTCCTCTCTAAAAATGAATAAATAAAAATTTAAAAAAAAAAGAATATATAAATACAATTTTCTCCCCTGAGTCAAGATGGCACATAAATTTTGACTGAGGTCATGGGGTTAAAATGGTAAACAAAACACTCCTTTCAATAGCATATGTTGGGTAAAAATACTTCCCTAATCAATAAATAGCAACTTACTGAGCATTCTTTCTTCAGTTACTTACACCGTAACTTGTTTTTAATGAGTCTCTATGACTTTCAATTATTTTGTATAATATTTTAGTTTAACATGCATTCTCAGCTAATGGAGCTTTTAGAAAGGAACCTTGAGGCCCCCATCTCTGTCTCAGTGGGACCTGACCCTTGTATTCTTTGGAACTGAGGGCCTCTTAGTTGTGCTCCATTGATTTAGCTTCCCAGGAGCATAAAGGAGTGCATTCTAAAGTGAACTAATGAAAGGCCTAGTTAGGAAGGTAACATGATATGGAATATGAGAATCCACTCAGCTCTACAACAGAAGGACCACCAAATAGTTATATGAATAAATATATTTCCAGAGGGGTTTGAATTTAAAATTATCATTACATTTCTTGCTTTTCTGAGTGCACAGCAGAGCATATCAAAGTCGCTTGGAGGACTTCTTAAAGCAGATTGCTGAGCCTCACAGTGCCCCATTTCTGATTCAGTAATCTGGGGTAGGTCCAGGTAATTTGCATTTCTAACAAATTCTCAAGTGATCTGCATGCTGCTGAACACACTTCTAAGAACCACTGGTCTATGCAATCTATACGGCATACTTTTATAACTTCTTTTTCTACTTTTCTGTTCTCCTTCACAGAAAGAGATCCAAATTCTCATCTCAGCTGTATGGTCCTGGCTTCTCTCAGTTTCAATTGTGAGAAAACATATTAAAAATAAAACTTTAAAGGCAGAAACAAAGTGATGTTAGGAGCAACCAACCCTGGGTTTCCAGCCTTCTACTTATTTTTAAGAGGAATAAAGGTTTTCTGTTAGTCAATTGGAGGTTTGCGCCTCTGAAAAAAATAAGAGCTCAATGGAATTATACAATATGATACAACTGTCAAACACTAAAACTGATTCTCTTTCCATTGCAAAGCATGCAGTTTCAATTGCAAAACGGGTCTTCATGTGAGTCTCTCAATACTACAAAGGGAAAGTGGAGGTCATAAGATGACAGGAAAAAAACAACACTCACTTGACACACAGCTCTTTTTTCATTTATTATTTTTGTGTTTAAGTCAAAGAGGACACAGCACACCTAGCATCTAAACAATCTAGGTAGGTTGTCATGCTTAAATTGGGTTATTTACATGTAATTATTTTTATTCCTTTGACAAGGAGATGAAGACAAGATTGTATGTATGGTCAGAGCGGACAGGGCAAGTCATGTGAGGAAGTAAATGAGCTTCTCACCTGCTCTACACTTGAGCAATTCCAAACAGGTTAGGACCACGTTGATGAAAGCATTTGTAAGAACAAATTAATATTTGAAGAGGTACCAGCTGTAGATTTTTGCTTATCTTCCAGTTCTAAAATTAAAGATTAAAAGACAAATAAGGCATTCCTGAATAAATAGTTTGGAATAAAATAAACAGTAGTTTTCCCAGAGATTTTATAATATTGATTTCTATAGGACACACTATTCTATTTATTCTTGATTTGCTACTTCTCCCACACAAATAAAGTTAACTAGCTAAGAAAGGCATACTCAGCAAAAATAAAATTCAAATGATAAAAGATTATCAGTGCTTTTATCAAGCATATTATATTGTCTAGGCATTAAGTATTTGGGATGAAGGTAAATTACAGTATAGATTCTATACAAAACTGACTTCTGTCCCCTACAGGGATGGTCAATAGATCAATCAGCAGACATTCACTGAACTACTCAACGGACACCTTAGTTTTTCTGTCCTGCATCCATTTCTCGTGGAAATTAATCTTCCTGAAACACTTTGTTCACTATCTACAATGTTTATTAAGATCTTCTCCAGTTTGGTTTCAGGCAAGTTGTCCAATACATGGCTTAAGTTTCTGTACTTCAAACATCTCTAATCTCATTTTTTTTCCTTTTAACTAGACAAGGGGAGATAGGGAGTCAGATTCTTGCATGTGCCCCAATCACGATCCACCCAGCAACCCCTGCTTGGGGCTGATGCTTGGACCAACCGACCTATTCTTTGTGCTCAGGGCTAATGCTCGAACCAATCGAGCCACTCGCTGGCTGGGAGAGGGGAAGAGAGAGACAGAGAAGGGGGAGAATGGGGAGAGTGAGGAGAAGAGAAACAGATGGTTGCTTCTCATGTGTTCCCTGACCGGGTATCAAACCCAGGATGTTCATACGATGGGCTGACGTTGTCCACTAAGTCAACCAGCCAGGGCCACTAATCTTACCTCTTAATCCACAGAATAGGTAGTCAAAAACTCTGTTAGTCAACGGAGTGTTCTTACCACTACTATTGGAAATAATGGCAGCTTCCAAAGCATTCTATATTTATGCTTCACAAAGAACTCCTGAAGTCAACACAGTTCTCAGAGAATCCAAAACAGACTCACACAACTGGTAGTCTAATTGGTTGATAATGCTACTTAGTTTTATTATGAACCTATTGGGCCATCCTCACAATCCACAATGAGAAATTTCATTACTGTTCCGTTTAGTCACCCACAAAAAAAAAAAACAAAAAAAAAACACACACACAAAAAAAAACTGGAGGCTCATTTAAAAGTTCAAACACTTAAGCAGTTATTAATCTATGCTTGAGAAACTAACAACGTTACAACTCTGGTGATAAATCATTTGGAAGCCACAGTCATATATCATAGAACCTTCATATCCACTTTCAATAGTGATTATAAAGTGCTCAAAGGATACATGGCACTATTCTAATGATAAAGTATTTTAGATTAAGATGAATATGGTACAGAATCTCTACACACCTGACTTCTTTCCCAGTAAAAAAGTTTAGTTTATTAATCAGCAAACATTTCCTGAAATTTCCAATAGACATCTAATTTTTGCCTATCCAATATCAATTTCTCATTCTTCTGGATAATAATAATAATAATAATAATCACCTTTCCTTTTGAGACCCACCCATTCTCCAATATCAGTGTACATATTATGGGAGGGAGAGGGCAACTGAGTCAACTTCAATCCTGAAGACAAAGTCACATAACTTCGGCCCAGCATGTGACCCAAGACAGTCCAATAAAGCCAAACAGTGTCAGCCCCAGGGCTTTCCCTGGATGTATTGAGAAAGGAAAGTTCTCCCTTTACTGCCAGACAACACAATTTAGGGAGCTGCTGCTTAACTAATCCAAAAGAAATAAGGAAAGATAATATATAGAGAAGAATAGATTCCTGATGATAAACTTGGGTGCTTGACCCTGCATGACTAAATATTCTGCTAACCCCATCCCTAGGCCTTCTTTATTATTTGAATAAATGTGTGAGTTGGGTTTCTTTAACTTGCAACCAAATCTTGCTTATAGTTTTGATAAATTATAAGCAACCTAAATCCTGTACCACATTAGGCAAAGTTCCAAAAATGCAGATATCTATCTCTATATATCTATATCTATATCTACAGTATATAACATCCTTGCCTCTAAGGATCTTTTAGCCCCTATTTAGAAAGATGAGACATAAACAAACACACACACACACAAAATAAAATATAAACCTCCACCAAATGATAAGTGCCATGTGAGTGCAGAGAAGGAAGACACCAACATAGACTGCATATTAAGCAAGATTTAAAAATGTAAGACAATGCTAAGGTAGGTTTTGAGGGATGACTAGGATATGGCTGCCTGGAGAGAACATGCAAAGACACTTAGAAAGGGTGAACTATAAGAGCAGAAATTCAAGAATGTACATATTTTATTGGGGAAACAATATCGTATAAACAATTACATAGACTATAAAATGTTGAATTGTGGGATATCAAGAATAAATGCATTAGTCCAGGGCTACAAAATATTCGCAAGTAGTTTTACAATGATAGACATATTATGTTTAGAATTTTAAATCTACTCTGTGTGAGATCATACTGATTAAATAGATTAACTGTTGGAGAGTTTATTTATATGTTTGTGAAAAGATGGTGTTGAATACCAAAATAGCTATGTCATTTCTCTATTTAAAATTTTTTTTAATTCCCATTCACCCACCCATCTCCCTTTGATAACAAAAAGCTTGGTCTCTTTATCTATCAGCCTGTTTCTATTTTGTTTTATTTATTCAATTCTTTTGTTTTTTTAGACTCCACATATAAGTGAAATCATATGGTATTCATCCTTCTCTTTCTGCTGTATTTCACTTAACATAACACCCTCTAGTCACCCCCCCCTTTTTGTTTTGTAGCCATACACTGTCATATTTTAATGATGGGTTATAGACACGGGCTTTTGGCAGCATACTGTAGCAAACATGATTCCACACTTATTCTCTTTTAATCGTAGGATACAAAGGCTTATAGATATATGGCACCGTGCCTGAGAAAGAAAAATGATGGGAATATACATGTACTGTATCTTCTTTTTGGATTTAAGGCAGATATGCTTTTAATGTCATAAGATACATTATAATTTTTTATTTTTTTCAAAATGAGTCATGGCATTTATTAATAAGACATTCAACGTTAGCTCTTTTTGTTCAGCTTCATTAGCATTTGGTAAAGTAAGTTAATTTTTTATTAGATTTCTTAATGTATTATGTTAACATGGGTTCAAGTGTCTCACTGAATGTAACACCCTCAACCTCCAACAACGTGCCCCCATTAAACCCCTTTGTCCTCTGAATCCCTCTGGGATTTCCTGTTCTGTTATCTGTGTCTGTGTGTTATGTATATATAATTTCAATAAACCCTTCACCTTCTCTGATCCTATCCCCTCACTTCCCTTCCCTCTGACTGCTGTCCCTCTGCTCCCTGTGATCCCGCCTCTGCCTCTATTCCACTCCTTAGTTCACCGTGTTCATTCGTTTCTACATGTAAGTGAAATCATATATCTTTTCTTTCTTTGCCTGGCTTATTTTACTTAGCATAATAATCTCCAGGTCCATCTATGCTATCGCAAAAGGCAAGATTCCTTTCTTTTTCACAACTGCATAATATTCTGTTGTGTATATGTACCACAGCCTTTGTATCCACTTGTCCACTGTTGAACACTTGGGCTGTTTCCAGATCATGGCTACTGTAAACAATGCTGCAATAAACATGGGGGTTCATGTCTTCTTTTAAATCAGTGTTTTGGGATTCTTAGGATATATTCCTAAAAGTGGAATACCTGGGTCAAAAGGCAGTTCCATTTTTAATTTTTTGAGGAAACTCCACACTGTTTTCCACACTGGCTGCACAAGTCTGCATTACCACCAGCAGAGCAGGAGGGCTCCCTTTTCTTCACACCCTCACCAGCACTTGTGTGTTGATTTGTTAATGAGAGCCATTCTGACAGGTGTGAGGTATTATCTCATAGTGGTTTTAATTTGCATTTCTCTGATGATAGCAACATTAGACATTTATTCGTATGCCTTTGGCCATTTGCATGTCTTTGGAGAAGTGTCTATTCAGTTTCTTTGCCCATTTTTTTAATTGGATTGTTTATCTTCTTGGTGTTGAGTTTTTGAAATTCTTTATAAATGTTGGTTATTAAACCCTGATCTGACATATCAGCGAATATGTTCTCCCATTTTCTATGTTTTCTTTTTATTTTGTTGATGGTGTCTTTTGCCGTGCAAAAGCTTGCCAGTTGGATATCATCCCATTTGTTTATTTTGTCTTTTATTTTACTTGCCTGTAGAAATACAGAAGCAAAAATATTGCTACGAGTGATATTGGTGAGTTTACTGCCTACGTTTCCTTCCAAGATATTTATGGTATTGCAATTTACATTTAAGTCTTTTATCCACTTTGAGTTTGTTTTTCTGAATGGTGTTAGTTGGTGGTCTAGTTCCTTTTTTTTTTTTTTTTTTTGCATGTTCCTGTCCAATTTTCCCAACACCACCTATTAAAGAGACTGTTGTTACTATAACGTATATAGACTTTTGCTTCCTTTGTCAAATCACTGGGGAAAAGAATTTTTGTTGCATCCACAAAAGCACTTGTTCTTACCTAATTCGAGTGTGCTGATCTCAAATCTGACATTGGTTTTTCTCTATAAGCTACAGATTTTTGCAATTCAAGATTTTAAGTTTTCATCTTGTAAAATTTTCAACATTTAGTTTAACATGTTGAAGTAGAATGTCTTCTTGGGCATCATCTTTGTGAAAATATATTAATTTATATAATGCATTAAATATACTAATACACTAAAAGATATTATTGCATCAGAATTTGTCTACAAATTCAAAATAGAACATATTAAAGCATTTATTTTAATCATAAAATTTGCGCAAAACTTATTTAAATTCTATTCAGGCAAAAATTTGCGTTTGTAGCTCTTGTGTTTGTGTACTTGTTGAGGACAATCTCATTTGATGCTCCAGCAGTGGTCTGCTCATCACTAACAGATCCAAGATTTTCAGGAAACTTAACAAGGTGACTGTTCCGGAAGTGAATCATAATGCTCATTTTACATCCAATGTCGCAGAAAGCCAATAGCATCCTTTGAACTAGAAGTTCATAGTTTTCTGCTTTTTTTGTTGCCAAGGAAGTTCTTTGTAACTGCCACAAAAGACTGCCATGCTGCTTTCTCCTCCTTATTCATCTCCCTGGCAAATTCTTCATCACGTATGAGGGTTCAAATTTGAGGTCCATCGAATACACCTGCTTTTATCTTCTCAAAATACAAGGCAGGAAAAGCAGAAATAATATGTTGAAAGCATTCACTTTCTCTATTCAAAGCCTGAACAAACTGCTTCATTAAGCCAAGTTTGATGTGAAGTGGGGGGAAAATGATTCTGTCTCGATTAACTACAGGTTTATTCACAATACTTTGCATCCCTACTTCCAAAGCTTCACATTTTGGCCACTTCTTCTGTGTCCAGTGTTTCTCCCAAGCTCGGTTGTCCCACAAACACAGAAAGCAAGGATACTTAGTGAAACCTCTCTGTTGTCCTAGCAGGAAATTTACCATTTTAAGATCCACACAAATGATCCAGTTATGCTCCTCAAAGTTTGCCCGGGTGCTGAGGATGGCTCTGTGGCCTCTGCCTCAGGCGCTAGAATGGCTCTGGTTGCAACAGAGCAATGCCCCAGATGGGCAGAGCATCGCCCCCTGGTGGGCATGCCGGGTGGATCCCGGTCGGGTGCATGCAGGAGTCTGTCTGACTGCCTCCCCGTTTCCAACTTCAGAAAAATACAAAAAATAAAAAATAAAAAGCTGAAAGCTAGCCTGACCAGGTGGTGGTACAGTGGATAGAGCACCGGACTAGGATGCAGAGGACCCAGGTTCAAGACCCCAAGGTCGCCAGCTTGAGCATGGGCTCATCTGGTTTGAACAAAACTCACCAGCTTGGACCCAGGGTCACTGGCTTCAGCAACAGATTACTCGGTCTGCTGTAGCCCCACGGTCAAGGCACATATGAGAAAGCAATCAATGAACAACTAAAGTGCCACAACAAAAAACTGATGATAAATGCTTCTCATCTCTCTGTGTTCCCGTCTGTCTGTTCCTATCTCTCTCTCTCTCTCTCTCTCTCTCTCTGACTCTCATTTTGTCTCTGTAAAAAAAAACAAAAACAAAAAAAGCTGAAAGCTATATATGTTTTTCCCATTTTATGTAGTAGAAAACCCTCTCATTCAACAGGCCATTTCTGCCTATGTTCATCTAGAAATAAAGGCCTATCAAAATAAAGTCTTTTGTATACACTTCATTTAGCTCCTGTGTAATAAATGAGGACAAAATGTAGAGCCATGCACCAAGAGAAAAAGGTCAAATAAAGAAAAAGAAACCAAGGAAGCATGTGGAATCATAGTTTGCTTTTTCTAGTTTCTCCATGAGAATAAAACTTTATAATGGAAACAATTAAAAGCATTTTCTATTTCCACTGTGGTTTTAGGCATTGCTCTGTCTGGGTAGCTCAGCCAGTTAGAGCATTGTAACAATATGCCAATGTTGTGGGTTAGATCTCCAGTTAGGACTCATAAAAGAATCAACTAATAAATGTATAAATAAGTGGATTGACAAATCAATTTTTCTCTCTCTCTTTTTCCTTTATCTCTCTCTTTCTCTCTCTAATTACCAAAGAAATTAAATTTAATGGGGTGACTTTGATCCATAGAAACACATAAGATTCAGGTAAATATCTCTATGACATTTGAACTGTCCATTACATTGTGTTCTCATCATTTTCCATCACCATATATTTGGCCTTCTTTACTCCCTTTCCTCTCACTGCACCTTCTTTTCATAACCTCTTCCTTTTTTTCTATGTCAATGATTCTGTTTTATATCACACCTAAATTTGGAATCATATAGCTTTTAGCTTTTACTGATTTACTTATTTTACTCTGTATAATGTTCTAAAGGTCCATCCATGTTTTCTTTTATTTTATTTTATTTTATTTTTTTGTATTTTTCTGAAGCTGGAAACGGGGAGAGACAGACAGACTCCCGCATGCACCCGACCGGGATCCACCCGGCACACCCACCAAGGGCGATGCTCTGCCCACCAGGAGGCAATGCTTTGCCCCTCCGGGGTGTCGCTCTGGGGCAGAGGCCAAGGAGCCATCCCCAGCGCCCGGGCCATCTTTGCTCCAATGGAGCCTTGACTGCAGGAGGGGAAGAGAGAGAAAGAGAGGAAGGGGGGGTGGAGAAGCAAATGGGCGCTTCTCCTATGTGCCCTGGCCGGGAATCGAACCCGGGTCCCCCACACACCAGGCCGACGCTCTACCGCTGAGCCAACCGGCCAGGGCCCATCCATGTTTTCTTAAATGGCTGTATGTCATCATTTCTTATGGCTGAGAAGTATTCCATTGTGTATATGTACCACATCTTCTTTATTCAATCCTCTTTCAAAGGACATTTTGTTTCTATGTCTTGGCCACTGTGGATAATGCTGCAATAAACCTGGGGGTGCATATGTCTCTGGGTGCAGTTTTTTTTGGTAAATAAAAAATCAATAAAGAGATTGCTGGGTTATGTGACAGATTTATTCTTAACGTTTTGAGGAATAGCAGTTTACATTTCCATCAGCAGTGACCATGTAAAACACCATGTTAACAAAACAAAGGACAAAAGTCATATGATTCTGTTAATAGATGCAGAAAAAGTATTCAATAATGTACGACATCCACTTATGATTAAAACACTCAATAAAGTGTGTGTAGAAAGAGAGTACCTCAACCTAATAAAGGCTATATATGACAAACTGTCAGCCAATATCATACGCAATGGTGAAAAACTGATAGCTTTTCTCTAAAATCAGGAATATGACAAGAATGTGTACTCTTACCACCCTTATTCAACTTAGTTCTGGAAGTCCTAGCCAGAACAATCAGGCAAGAGTAAGAAAAAGACATCCATATTTGGAAAGGAGCAAAGGTATCACTTTTTGCAGATGGCATGATTCTATGTATTGAAAACCCCAAAGACTCCACCAAAAAACTATTAGAAACAATAAACCAATCGAGTAAAGTCACAGGATACAAAATCAATATACAAAAGTCCTTAGATTTTTTTATGCACCAACAATAAAACCTCAGAAAATAAATTTTTAAAAATATTCTCTTACAAAAAGTAAAATGCCTAGGAATAAAAAACAAAGTAGGTAAAGAACATATATGCTGAAAACTACAAAGCATTATTAATACAAGTTGAAAAAGACACAATAAAATAGAAAGATGTTTCATATGCATGGATTAGAAGAATCAACAAAGTTAAATTAGCCATACTACCCAATGCAATATACAAACTTAATGCAATCTCCACTAATATCCCAATGTCATTTTTTAGAGAAATAGGACAAAAAAACCTATCAGATTTATATGGAATCACAAAAGACCCTGAATAGCCAAAACAATCCCTAACAATTTTTTTAAAAAATAAAGCCATAGGTATCACACTACCTGACTTCAAATTATACTACAGAGCCATGATAATTAACATAAATATGTTGTTTACAAAAGATAGCATGTTGGTAGTGTTTGAGTTGGCTTTAATTGCAAGCAAGAATATAAAGTGCCTGTGTGCCTCTCTTTCCTGCTCGGGGTTAGTATTATTTAGTTAATTAGAATAATGGGTTTTATTTAACTTTTAAAGGGCTTGTTTTTACCACAGTCCTTTATCAGTTTTGCATTGAATATGTAAATATCATTCTAACTATTTTATATCTTAATTAGTATTTCTGATATATTTCTCAGTGCTATGATTTGTTTCCTGAAAATTTAACTGAAAACAATAAAATGATAGCTTTTCATAATATATTTTTTCTTCTATAGTCACTGGACTCAGTAATATCTGTAGGTATAAAAGACTCTAATATCTTACCTCTTGATATCAATTAAGTATATATTTCCATTTGTGCCACCATCACAATAGTTTTCCTGGTACAACTTATATTCATTTGAAATAAGCATTTAACAAAAAAATAAATGACAATGAGGCAAAAGAAAATGCAAAAGATCAATGAAACAAAGACCTGATTTTTTTTGTACTTTTCTGAAGTGAGAAGTAGGGAGGCAGACAGACAGACTCCTGCATGCACCTGACTGGGATCCACCCAGCATGCCCACCATGGGGAGATGCTCTGCTCATTTGGAGCATTGCTCCATTGCAACCAGAGCCATTCCAGTGCCTGTGGTGGAGGCCATGGAGCCATCTTCAGTGCCTGGGCCAACTTTTGCTCCAATGGAGTCTTGGCTGTGGGAGGGGAAGAGGGAAACAGAGAGAAACTAGAGAGGGAATGGTGGAGAAGCAGATGGGCACTTCTCTTGTGTGCCTTGGCCAGGAATCAAACCCAGAACTTTCACACGTTGGTCCAATGCTCTACCACTGAGCGAATGAGCCAGGGCTGCAAGATCTACCTGATTTTTTTTAAAAGGTGAACAAGATTAACAAACCTTAAACCAGACTCATAAAAAAAAAAAGAGGACTCAAATAAATAAAATTAGAGATGAAAAAAAATGTAACAGCTGACACCACAGAAATTCAAAGAATTATAAGAAAAAACTGCGAGGAACTATATGCTAAACCTTGGTGAAAGAGATAAATTATTATAAACAATCTTCCTAAACACAATCTGAAAGAATCAGAAAACCTAAGCAGACCAATTACAACAAATGAAACTGAAACCATTATCAAAAAAACTCAGCAAACAACAATCCTAGGTTGAATGGTTTCACAGGCAAATTTTACCAAACATTTAAAGAAGATATTACACCTTTCTTTTCAAGTTATTCCAAAATATTTCAGAGGAAGGAAGACTTCCAAGAATATTTTATGCAACAAGCATTATCCCAATTCCAAAACCAAGTGAAAACACTACAAAGAAAGAAAACTACAGTCCAATGTCCTTTATTAACATAAATGCTAAAATTTTCAAAAAAACATTAGCAAACTGGATTCAGCAATACATTAAAAACATCATATATCATGATCACATAAGATTTATTCCAGGGAAGCAAGAATGATTTGATATTTGTAAATCAATTAATGTGATTGATCACATAATTAAAATGAAGAATTAAAAATCACATGATCATATCAATAGATAGGTTAAAAGTATTCAATAAGATCCAGAACCCACTTATGATCAAAATTCTCAGCAAAGTGGAAATACAGGGAACATACCTCAACATAATAAAAGTCATATATACCAAACCAACAGCCAACATTATACACAAAGCCCAAAAATTAAAAATAATCCTCCTAAGGCCTGAAAAATACAGGAGTGTCTCCTTTCATCATTCTTATTCAACATAGTTCAAGAAATTCTAGTCAAAGCAATTAGACAAAAAAATAAATAAATAAAAGGCATCCAAATGGAAAAAGAAGTAATGTTGTTATTATTTGCTGATGACATGATGTTGTACATAGAAAACCCTAAAGTCTCAGTCAAAAAACTACTAGACCTGATAAATAAATTCAGCAAGGTAGCAGGGTATAAAATTAATATTCATAAATAAGTGGCATTTTTATACACCAACAATAAACTGTCTGAAAGAGAAATTAGGAAAACAATCCCCTTTACTATTGCAACAAAAAAAAATAAAGTACCTGGGAGTAAATTTAAACAAGATGGTAAAAGACTTTCATTCAGAAAATTATAAGATTTTGAAAAAAAATCAAGAAAGATACAAACAAGTGAAGCATACACCATGTTCATGAATAGGAAGAATAACCAAAATTTATAAAGAACTTCTAAAACTCAACACCAGAAGGTAAACAATCCAATTAAAAAATGTGCAAAAAAGCTGAATAGACACATATCAATGGCCAATAGGCATATGAAAAAATGTTCAATGTCACTAATGCAAATTAAAACGACAATGATATACCACCTCTCATCTGTCAGAATGGTGCTCATTAACAAATCAACACACAATAAGTGCTGGCGAGGGTGTGAAGAAAAGGGCAATGTTCTGCAGTGCTGGTGGGAATACAGAATTGTGCAGCCACTATGGAAGACAAGGTGATGTTTCCTCAAAAAGTTATAAATGGAACTGCATTTTGACCCATCTATCCCACTTTTAGGAATAAATCCTAAGAATACCAAATCACTGACTCAAAAGAAAATATGCATCCCCATGATTATTTTACCATTGTTTACAATAGCCAAGATCTGAAAACAACTCAAGTGTTCAGCTCAAGTGAACGAGTGGATTAAAAAGCTATGGTACATATACACAATGGAATACTATGTGGCCATGAGAAAAAAAGAAAATATTACCCTTTGCGATGGCATGGATGGACCTGGAGATCATTATGCTAAGTGAAATAAGCCAGGCTGAGAAAGACAAATATCATGTGATCTCACTAATGTGTGGAATCTAATGAACAAAGTGAACTAAGGAACAGAATAGACACAGAGGCAGAGGGACAGTGGTCAGAGAGAAAGGGGATGAAGAGATGGAATCAGAGAAGGTGAAGGGATTAGTAAAACTATATATACAAGGCCCTGGCCGGTTGGCTCAGTGGTAGAGCATCGGCCTGGTGAGCAGGAGTCCCGGGTTTGATTCCCAGCCAGGGCACACAGGAGAAGCACCCAACTGCTTCTCCACCCCTCCCACTTTCCTTCCTCTCTGTCTCTCTCTTCCCCTTCCGCAGCTGAGGCTCCATTGGAGCAAAGTTGGCCCGGGTGCTGAGGATGGCTCCATTGCCTCTGCCTCAGGTGCTAGAATGGCTCTGATCACAACAGAGCAATGCCCCAGATGGGTAGAGCATCGCCCACTGGTGGGCGTGCCAGGTGGATCCCGGTCGGGCGCATGCGGGAGTCTGTCTGACTGCCTCCCTGTTTCCAACTTCAGAAAAATAAAAAAAAAAAAAAAAAAAAAAAAAAACTGTACATAGCTACAGATAACAGCACAGGAAATTTCAGAGGGGTGGTGGAGGGAGTTAGGAAAAGGGGGGAAAGGCAGGTATAATGGGGACACAGAGTGGAAGGTGAGCATGTTATATTGAGTGGGACACTTGATTCCATGTTAACACAATAAATTAAAATTAAATTTTTAAAAAAAAATTGGACTCAGAAAATTATGACATTGCAAAAATGAATCAAGGAAGATAGATACAAGTGGAAACATATAACATGTTCATTGATAGAAAGAATTAACATCATTAAAATGTCTATAGTATTCAAAGCAATCTATAGATTCAATGCAATTCCTATTAAAATACCAATGGCATACTTGAAAGATATAGAACAAATATTCTACAAATTTATATGGAACCAAAAAATAAGCCAAATAGCCTCAGCAATCTTGAAAATGAAGAACAAAGTGGGAGGTATTGCACTTCCTGATATCAAGTTACCATATTATACCATTTTAATCAAAACAGCTTGGTATCAGCATATGAACAGGCATACAGATCAATGGAACAGAACAGAGAACCCAGAAATAAACCCACACCTTTATGGTCAATTGATATTTGACAAAGGACGCAAGAATATAAGATGAAGTAATGACAGTCTCTTTAATAGACGGTGTTGGGAAAACTGCACAGGTACATGCAAAAAAACCCGAACTAGACCACCAACTTATACCATTCACAAAAAATAAACTCAAAGTGGATAAAAGACTTAAATGTAAGTTGTGATACCATAAACATCTTGGAAGGAAACAGGCAGTAAACTCACCAGAATCTCTCGTAGCAATATTTTGGCTGATGTACCTACATGGGCAAGTAAAATAAAAGACAAAATAAACAAATGGGATGATATCCAACCAAAAAGCTTTTGCACAGCTAAAGACACCATCAACAAAATAAAAAGACAACCCAGACAATAGGAGAATATAAACCTGGAGATTATTATGCTAAGTAACATAAGCCAGGCAGAGAAAGACAAATATTATATGACCTATTTATGTATGGAATCTAATAAGTATGGTAAACTGCAGAATGGAATAGAGGCCGACGCAGGTTCACAGGGAGCAGAGGGAAAGTTGTCAGACATTAGGGGGATGAGAAGACGGGATCAGAGAAGATGAAGGGATTAGTGAATTTATATATACATAACATAGATACAGATAACAGGACAGCAAATCCACGAGGGAAAAGGAGGAGGGAGGAGGGAGAAGGGGGTAAATGGGGTTTAATGGGGAGTATGTTGTTTGGGTGGTGAGGGTGTTATATTGAGTGGGACATTTGAATCAATGTTAATACAATAAATTTTAAAATTTAATTAAGAAATAAAATGATATGACAAAAAAAAATGGGCAAAAGCCTGAATAGACAGTTCTCCAAGGATGGCATACAGATGGCCAATAGACAAATGAAATAACGCTCAACATCACTAATCATCACAGATAGAAATTAAAACACTGAAAGATTCTTTTTGTCAAGAAAAGGTCACAGGAGAAGGAATTAGTCTATGATTAGACATGCTTTCATTTTAAAAGCGTATTCTTTTAGCAAAAAGCTTTAAAACATGAAGTGTTATACTAAAATCTAATTTTTCACTTTTCACTATTAACAGTGAAATACAGGAATTAAGAAATAATTCCTAAAAGAATAAACATGGTTATAATTTCTCTAAAAAAAGGTAGTTTTGCAAATATTTTATGTCATTCAGTTCTTCCCCTTTTTTTTGTAGGTGGTGGTTTCTTTTCCAGTGGATATTTTAAGTTTAATATAGTCATGAATCATGACAATATATACCATACATGTGGGTTTCTTTCTGGGCTCTTAATTCTGTTCCATCGGTCTATATGTCTTTTTTATCTGCCAACACCATAATGTTTTGATTATTGTTGTTTTGTAATATAATTTGAAGTCTGGGAGTGTGATGCCTTTAGTTTCATTCTTTTTTTCTCAGGATTATTTTGGCTATCTGGGGTGTTTCATAGTTCCATACAAATCTGGTGATTTTTGTTTTGTTTTTAATGCCATTGAGCCCTGGCTGGTTGGCTCAGCGGTAAAGCATCAGGCCCAGCGTGTGGAAGTGCTGGGTTTGATTCCCAGCCAGGGAACACAGGAGAAGTGCCCACCTGCTTCTCCACCCTTTCCCCTCTCCTTTCTCTCTCTTCCCCTCCCACAGCCAAGGCTTCATTGAAGCAAAGTTGGCCAGGATGCTGAGGATGGCTCCATGGCCATCCTCAGGTGCTAGAATGGCTCGGATTACAGCATGCCCACTGGTGGGCATGCCGTATGGATCCCGGCGGGGCGCATGTGGGAGTCTGTCTGTCTGCCTCCATCCCGCCCCACTTCTCACTTCAGAAAAAAATACAAAAGAAAAATGCTGTTGGAATTTGGTGGAGATTGCATTCAATTTGCATAATATGGGCATTTTAACCATGTTGATTCTTCCAATTCATAAACATCATATATCTTGTGTGTGTGTGTGTGTATGTGTGTGTGTGTTCTGCAGTTTCTTCTAATAATGTCTGTAGTTCATGCATTTGTCCTTCACATCCTGTCTTATGTTTATTTCTAGGTATTTTATTCTTTTTGTTGAAAGTGCCAAAGAATTATTTTTTACATTTATTTTTCTAAAGTTTTTTTGTTAGTATATAGAAATGCAGTGGAGGTTTTTTGCATTGATTTTTGTATCCTGAAACTTTAATGTAGTTTTTTTTTTTTTTTTAAGTGAGAGGTGGAGTCAGGAAGGCAATGAGACAGACTCCCCAGGCACCCTGACCAGGATCCAACCAGCAAGCTCACTAGGGGGCAATGCTCTGTTCATCTGATGCCACTGCCCTGTTGCTCTGCAACTGATCTATTTCAGCACCTGAGACAAGGCCATGGAGCCATCCTCAGAGCCTGGGATCAAATTGCTTGAACCATTCAAGCCATGGCCATGAGAGAGAAGGGGAAAAAGAGAAATAGAGAGAGGGGGGCGGAAGGGGTGGAAAAGCAGAGTGTTGCCTTTCCTGTGTGTCCTGACCCTAAATTGAACCTGGGACTTCCACATGCTGAGCCAATGCTCTACCGCTGAGCCTACTGGTCAGGACCTACTATAGTTTTTATGTTCATTTGTTTCTAAAAGTACTTTGGTGAAGTCTTTAGAATTTTCTATATAATGAAATGTCTTCTGCAAAAAGTGACACTTTTTTCATGCCAAATTGAATGTTTTATTTAACATTCAGAGCTTTATCCAGTTGCTCTGGCTAAGACTCCAGAACAATATTTAATAAAACTGGTCATGGGGTACATCCTTGTCTTGTTCTTGAGCTTAGTGGAAAAACTTTCACGTTTTTTATCATTAAATATAATGTTAGCTGATGTCTTAATTATGTAAATTACTTTCTTTTTATGCCATTTTATTGAGTGTTTTAGTCATAAGTGGATGCTGTATTTTGTCAAATGCTTTTTCTGCATCTTTTGATAGAATCGTATTATTTTTACCCTTTACTTTGTTAATGTGCTAAATTACATTAATCAATTTTTATATGTTCAACCATCCTTGCCTCTGGAATGAATCCCTATTGATCATTATGTAGTATTATTTTAATGTATTGTTGTATTTGATTTGCTAGTATTTTTGTTTAGAGTTTTTGCATCTGTATTCATCAGATATATTGTTCAGTAGTTTTCTTTTTTGTGTTATTCTTGCCAGATTTTGGTATCAGGGTTATGTTGGCCTCATGAAATGTCTCAGGAAGTATTGCCTCTTTAATTTTTTGGAGGAATATGAGAAGGATGGATATCAAATATTTGAATGTTTTTTGGAGTTCACTCATAAGGCCGTCTGGTCCTGAAATTTTACCTTTGGGGTGAGGAGGTTGATAGTTGTTTCAGTTGACTCACTTTTGATCATTTTCTTTTGATTTTCCAGTTCTTTGTGACTCAATTAGGAAGACTATATCTTTCTAGCAACTTATTCATTTCCTCTAGGTTATTAGATTTGTTGGCATATAGTCTTTTATAGTATTCTTGTATGATCCTTTGTATATCTGTAATATTTATGGTAACTCATTCTTTTTATTTCTAATTTTGGTGATTATTTTCTCTTTTTAATTGAGTCTAGCCAGATGTTTGTCAATTTTATTAATCTTTCCAAAATACCAGCTCTTTGTTGCATTAATTTTTTGAATAATCTTTTTGTTCTCAATTTCATTTAATTCTACTCTAATTTTTATTATTTCATTTCTTCTGCTGGCTTTTTTCTTTGTTCTTCTTTTGCTCGTTTTTTAAAATTCAATATTAGATTGTTTACTTGGGACTTTTTCTTGTTTCTTGAAATAGGATTGTAGTAATATAAACTTTTCTCTCTTGCCGCATTTGCTACATCCCAACAGTTTTTGTTGTTGTTGTTGTTTAACTGTTATTCTCATTTGTCTCTATGTATCTTTTTTTTTTTTAAGATTTTATTTATTTTAAAGAGGAAAGAGAGTTAGACTGAAGGGGGTGGAGCAGGTAGCATCAACTCCCATATGTGCCTTGACCAGGCAAGCCCGGGGTTTTGAACAGGCGACCTCAGCATTCTAGGTCAATACTTTATCTACTGTGCCATTACAAGTTAGGCTGTCTCTATGTATCTTTTGATCTCTCCTTTTACTTTTTCTTTGACATGGACTTTTTAATTTATTTATTATTATTATTATTATTATTATTATTATTTTTAGAGACAGAGAGAGAGTCAGAGAGAGGGATAGACTGGGACAGACAGACAGGAACAGAGAGATGAGAAGCATCAATGATTAGTTTTTCATTGCACGTTGCAACACCTTAGTTGTTCATTGATTGCTTTCTCATACATGCCTTGACTGTGGGCCTTCAGCAGACTGAGTAACCCCTTGCTCAAGCCAGCGACTTTGGGCTTAAGCTGGTGAGCTTTTGCTCAAACCAGGTAAGCCCACGCTCAAGCTGGCGACCTCGGGGTCTCAAACCTGGGTCTTCCGCATCCCAGTTCGACGCTCTATCCACTGCGCCACCACCTGGTCAGGCTGACATGGACATTTTAGTAACATGTTGTTTAATCTGCACATATTTTTGCTTATTTTTCCCCACTTCTTTTTGCACAAGATTTCTAATTTCAGACATTGTGTTTGAAGAATATGCTTTGTATAATTTTAATCTTCTTAAATTTGTTAAGGTTAGTTTTGTGTCCCAACATATAATTTATTCTTGAGAATGTTTAATGTACACTAGAGAAGAATGTATAATCAAGTGTTCTAGGATAAAAGGCTCTGTAAATGTCAATTATGTTCATTTGGTCTAGTGGGTCATTTAAGGACAATATTTCTTTATTGATTTACTGGGTGGACAATCTATCCATAGATGTAAATATAGTATATAGATACCCAGTATGATTTTTTTAATTGTCAGTATCTCTCTTTAGTACTGTTAGTAATTGCTTTATATATTTCAGTGCTCCCTGAGTGCATATATATTGAGAAGTGTTATTTCTTCCTGATGTAGTATACTTTTTCATTATAAAATGTCCATATTTGTCTCTTCTTAACTTTTTTATCTTGAAAACTATTTTGTCAGATATAAGTATGGCTACACCTGTGCTTCTGGGGTGCCATTTGCTTAGAGAATAATTTTCCACTCTCTACTTCAAGTTTACATTTGTCTTTGGAGTTTATTTATTTATTTATTTTACAGGGACAGAGAGAGAGTCAGAGAGAGGGATAGACAGGGACAGACAGAGAGGAATAAAGAGAGATGAGAAGCATCAATCATCAGTTTTTCGTTGCGACACCTTAGTTGTTCATTGATTGCTTTCTCATATGTGCCTTGACCGCAGGCCTTCAGCAGACCGAGTAATCCCTTGCTTGAGCCAGCGATCTTGGGTCCAAGCTGGTGAGCTTTTTGCTCAAACCAGATGAGCCTGTACTCAAGCTGGAGAACTTGGGGTCTTGATCCTAGGTCCTCTGCATCCCAGTCCAATGCTCTATCCATTGTGCCACCACCTGGTCAGGCTGTCTTTGGAGTTTAGATGTGTCTCCTGAAGGCAGGGTATGGTTTGGTTTTGTGCTTTTTATCCAATCTGCTAATCTGTGCTCTGTATGTGTGTGAGTTCAGTTCATTTACATTTAGAGTGATTGATGTGTGAGGATTTCCTATAGCCATTTTATATTTTGATTTCTGGTAGCTTTCTGTGTCCACTGTTTATTTCCTCTTGTGTTCCTGTCTGTTGTTTTCATGGGTAATATTATATAATTGTTCCCTTTTTCTTCTTTATTTAAGTCATGCATCTCCATTTTGGTGTGTGTGTGCACGCACGCGCACGTATGTGTGCGGTGTTACCATTAGGTTAATGCAAAAAAAAGGTTTCATATATTGCAGTATTTTTCCTTCTAAATGCATCATATTTTTATTTCTATTTGAAAAGTTAGACCTTTACTCCCTCCCCTTTTATATTTTTGGTGTCACAAATTATTCCTATGTATACTAGGAGTTCATTTCCAAATTAAAATAGGTATTATTTTTTACTCTCTCTTTTTTAATGTTTTTACATCCTTTAAACTTTATGTGATATTTAAGAGTATGATGCCCTAGTTTTTTGTTTTGTTTTGCTTTTTTGTTTTGTTGTTGTTGTTTCTCTGAAGTGAGAAATGGGGACACAGAAAGACAGACTCCTGCATGCACCTGACCATATCCACTTGACAAGTCCACTAGGGGCTGATGCCCTGCCCATCTGGGGTTTTGCTCCATTGCAACTGGAGCCATTCTAGCACCTGAGGTGAAGGCCGTGAAGCCATCCTTAGCACCCAAGCCAACTTTGCTCCAATGGAGCCTTGGCTGCAGGAGGGAAAGAGAGAGATAGAAAGAAAAGAGAAGGGGAAGGGTAGAGAAGCTGATGGGAGCTTCCCCTGTGTGCCCTGGCTAGGAATCGATCCCACGACTTCCACACACTGGGCTGATGCTCTACCACTGAGGTAACTGGCCAGGGCTATGGTACCCTAGTTTTTATGGCTATGTACTATTCCATTGTGTAAATGTACCATGAGTTTTTATACACTTGTCTACTGAAGGACACTTGTGCTGCTTATAAATCTTGGTTATTGTAAATAATGCTGCAATAAACATAGGGTAGAATATATTCTTTCAAATTAGTGACTTGAGATTGCTCAGATAAATTCGCAAAAGTGCAATTGCTAGATTATAGGCAATTTTATTTTTAATTTTTTTCTGGTAACTCCATACTACTTTCCACATTGGCTGCACCAATCTGTATTCCTACCAACAGTGCGCAAGGGTTCTCTTTTCTCCACATCCCCCTCAACACTTGTTTTTGCTGATTTATTAATGATAGCAATTCTGAGTGGTGTGAGGTATTATCTCATTGTGGTTTTAATATGCATTTCTCTGATTAGTGACATTGAGCATCTTTTCATATAAAAATTGGCCATCTGTGTGTCTTTTTTTTGAAAAATGTTTATTCAAGTCCTTTGCCCATTTTTGATTTTATGGTTTTGAGGTATATAACTGCTTTATAAATTTTGTATATTAACCCCTTATCAGATGCATCATTGGCTAATTTCTTCCATGTAGTGCATTTTCTTTTCATTTTGTTGATGGTTTTCCTTTTGTACAGTAATATTTTACCCTGATGTCATTCCATATGTTTATTTTTTTTCTTATGGTTCCCTTGCCTGAGGCAACATATCAGAAAAAAATATTGCAACCATAAATATCCAATATTTTAATGCCAATGTTTTCTTTTAGGAATTATATGCTTTCTAGTCTTATATTTAAGTTTTTAATTCATTTTGAGATTATTCTGTGTATTGTCTAAGAAGGTGGTCCAGTTTCATTTTTACATGTTTTCCCAACACCATTTATTGAATAGACTTTCTTTACCCCATTGTATGTTTTTAAATTTTTTATCAATTGATTGATTAGTTGATTTTAGAGACAGAAAGAGAAAAGAAGAAAGAGGGAGAAGCATCCATTTCTTCTTCTACTTGGTTGTGCATTCGTTGGTCACTTCCTATATGTGCCTTAAGCAAGAAATGTACTTGCAACCTTGGTATCTCAGGACATCACTCTGAGAGACTGAGCTAACTGGCCAGGGGACTCTTGTATGTTCTTGCCAAATTCATCAAATATTAATTAACCATCTAGGCATGGGTTCATTTTTGAACTCTCTGTTCTGTTCCATTGATACATGGTTTTGTTTATATGCCAGTACTATGGTGTTTTGATTACTATGGACTTGTAATATAGTTTGCTGTCAGGTACTATGATTTCTACATTGTACCTTTCCTCAAGAATGCTAGGGCAAATCAGGGTTTTTTGTGATTCCATATAAATTTTTGCTCTAGTTCTTTCAAATACACCATTCTTAATAGGAACTGCATTAAATCTATAGATTTTTGTGTAATATGGACATTTTAATGATGTTAATTCTTACTATACATGAATATGGTATGTTTCCACTTATTTATATTCTTTAAATTCTTTTTTCAGTGTCTTATAAATTTTGAGTAAAGGTATTTTACATCCTTGGTTAAATTTATTTCTAGGCATTTTATTGTTTTTTAAGCTATTGTTAATGGTATTGTTGTTTTAGTTTCCCTTTCCGATAGATCATTAATGATGTATAAAAATACAACTAATTTTTGGATATATATTTTGTATCCTGCTACTTTAATGAATTTATTTATTATTTCTAGTAGTATTTTTGTGGGCTTTTTGTGGTTTTCTATGTACAGTATCATGCCATATACAAATAATGACAGTTTTACTTCTTTATTTCCAATATGGATGCATTTTATTTCTCTTTATCTGGGGCTAGGACTTCCCATACTATGTCAAATAAGAGTGATGGTGGTGAACATTCTGTCTTATTTCTGATCTTAAGGGAGTCAGTTGTAGTTTTTGTTCATTGAATATGTTGGCTGTGGGTTTGTCATATATGGCCTTGTTTAGGCATGTTCCCTGTATTTGCACTTCATTTAGAGTTTTTATCATAAGTTGGTGCTAGATTTTATCAAATGTATTTTCCACATCTATTAATATGATTATGTGATTATTATCCTTCTTTTTGTTTATGTAATGTATCACATGTACGAATTTGAAAATGTTGTACCAACCTTGCATCCTGAGAATAAATCCCACTCGATAATGGTGTATGACATTTTTAGTGTATTGCTGGATCTGGTTTGCCAATATTTTGTGAGGATTTTAGCACCTATAGATATCGGGGATACTGGCTTATAATTTTCTTTTTGTCTAGTTACTTATCTGGGTTTGGAATTGAGATAACTCTGGCCTCATAAAATGAGCTTGAAAGTCTTCCCTCCTCTTAAGTTTTTTTGGAATAGTTTAAAAAGAAGCGGTGTTAATTCTTTGAATGTTTGATAGTAGTCATCAGTGAAGCAACCCAGTACAAAAAAATTTTTTGTTGGGAATTTTTAAATTTTTGCTTCAGTTTCACTAGCTATAATCTGTTTGTTTGGATTCTCTAATTCTTTCTTATACAGTTCTGAAATATTGTATGTTTCTAAGAATTTATCCATTTTGTGCAGATTATCCAATTGCTTAGCATATAGTTGTTCATAATATTTTCTTACAATATCTAGCATATCTTTGGTGTTACTTCTCTTTTATCTCTGATTTTATTTGAGTCTCTCTTTTTTCTTTCTTTTTTTTTTTTTTTTTTTTTTTTTTTGTATTTTTCTGAAGTTGGAAACAGGGAAGATGTCAGACAGACTCCCGCATGTGCCTGACTGGGATCCACCCGGCATGCCCATCAGGGGGCGATGCTCTGCCCATCTGGGGCATTGCTCTGTTGCAATCAGAGCCATTCTAGCGCCTGAGGCAGAGGCCATGGAGCCATCCTCAGCACCCGGGCCAACTTTGCTCCAATGGAGCCTTGGCTGCGGGAGGGGAAGAGAGAGAGACAGAAAGGAAGGAGAGGGGGAGCGGTGGAGAAGCAAATGGGTGCTTCTCCTGTGTGCCCTGGCCGGGAATCGAACCCGGGACTCCTGCTCGCCAGGCCGATGCTCTACCACTGAGCCAACCGGCCAGGGCCCCTCTCTTCTTTTTTTCTTGATGAGTCTAGATAAAGGTTTGTCAATCTTTTTTCTCTTTTCAAAAGACCAGCTTTTGGTTTCATTAATCTTTTGTATTACTTTTTTAGGCTCTCATTTATTTCTACTCTGATCTTTATTATTTCTTTCTCTCTGTTCACTTTTGTCTTAGTTTATTGTTCTTTTTCAAGTTCTTTGATTATCAAGGTTGGTGGTGCCTTTGAGTTCTTGTTTCTTGAGGTAGCCCTGTAATGTTATTAATTTTCCTCTTAAGACTGCTTTTACTGTGTCTTATAGATTTTGTTTTGTTGTCTTCTTGTTTTCATTTGTTTTAAGATATCTTATTTGTTTCTTGATCTAGTTGTTTACTCATTCCTGTTTAGCAACATGTTATTTAACCTCCATGTCTTTGTGCATTTTTCAGTTTTTTTATTTTGATTGATTTCTAGTTTCATACTATTATGTTCAGAGAAGATGCTTGGTGTGGTTTTAATCTCTTTAAATTTTTCAGACTTTTTTGTGTCATAAAAAGTGGAGTATCCTAGAAAATGTTTTATGTGCACTTGAAAAAAACATATTCTGCTGCTTTGGGGTGAAGCACTCTGAAGATAACAATTAAATCCAGCTGTTATGTGACTTTTTTTATTTATTCATTTTAGAGAGGGAGAGAGAAAGAGAGAGGGAGTCAGAAAGAAAGAGAAAAGGGGGAGAATCAGAAATCATCAACTCCCATATGTGCCTTGACATTCAAGCCGAGATTTCAAACTGGCAACCTCAGCATTCCAGGTCCAAGCTTTATCCACTGTGACACCACAGGTCAGGTTGTTATGTATCATTTAAGGCTGCTATTTCCTTGTTGATTTTCTGTCTGGAAGATCTATCCATTTATGTCAATGGGGTGTTAAAAATTCTTTACTATGACTGTATTGCTGCTGATCTCTTCTTTTTGTCCATCAAGATTTGTTTTACATAGTTAGTTGCTTCTACATTGGGTTCATTAATGATTGCAAGCATTATTTCCCCTTGTTGGATTGTTCCCTTTATCATTATATAGTGTCATTCTTTGTCTCTTTCCACAGCCTTTGTTTTAAAGTATATTTTTTACCAGATATAACTATTGCAATCCCAGGTTTTTAACATTTTTTTAATTTCCATTTCTCTGAAATGTCTTTTCTCTCCTTTGTATTTAGTCTGTATGTATCCTTAATTCTGAGGTGGATCTATTGTAGAAAGCATATATATTGGCCTTAGTTGCTTGTAGATTCAGCTACCCTATGACTTTTGATTAGAACATTTAAGCCATTTATATTTAAAGTGATTGTTTATAGGTACATTTTTTGCCATTGTAGTTTTTAAACTATGTTCCTGTTTTTTTCTTTTCTTCTTCTCCTTCTTCTTTCTTCCACTTTTCTTCCTCCTCCTCCTCTTTCTTCTTCTTCTCTTCCTCCTCCTCCAACCCTTCTACCTCTTTTTCTTCTTTCTGCTTCATCTTCTTTGACTTTTTCCTCATCTTATTTTTCTTTTTCTTCTCTTTTTAAAGCAGGCTCTTTAAATTTCTTATAATACTGATTTACCTTTTTCTTCTTAATTTTTCCTTCAATTTTAAATGATAGCCTTATTGAGGAAGACAGTCTTGGTTGTAGTTCCTTGCTTTTCATCACTTTGAATATTTCATGCCAATCCCCTCTGGCCTGAAATCTTTCTGTTGAGAAATCAATTGACAGTCTTATGGGAGAGCCCATGTAGGAAACTGTCTGCTTTTCTCTTGCTGCTTTTATGACTGTCCCTTTGTATTTAACCTTTGCATTTTCAATTATAATGTGTCTTGGTGTGGGCCTCTTTGGGTCCACTTCAGTTTGGACTTTCAGCACTTTCTGGACTTGTGTGTCTTATTCCTTCACCAAGTTGGGAAAAATTTTGGTCATTATTTCTTCAAATCGTTTCTCAATCTTTCACCCTCTCTCTTCTTCTGGTGGAATTATGATACAAATGTTAGTATGCTTCATGTTGTCCCAAAGGTTCCTTAAGCTATTCTCATTTTTTTTAATTCTTTTTTCTCTTTCTGCTTCTCTGATTGGGTGTTTTTTTTTTTTACCTTGTCTTCCAAATTGCTGATTCAACCTTCTGCTTCATCCAACCTACTTTTTATACCATCTAGGGTATTCTTGATGTCAGATATTGTATTCTTTATTTCTGACTAGTTCTTTTTTATGGTTTCTATTTCCCTCTTTTGCTTACTCTTGGTTGAAATTTTACTTTGTTCCTTGAGCATCCATATAACCATTAATTTAAACTCTATATCTGATCAGTTGCTTTTCTCCGCTGTATTTAGCTCTTTTTCTGGAGATTTCTCTTATTTTGTCATTTGAGGCCTGCTTCTTTTTCTCCCCATTTTGGCTGCTTCTTTGTATTTGTTTCTATGTATTAAATAGATCAGCTATGATTCCCAGTCTTCATGTGGTGGCCTAATACAGTGTTCTGTTGGGTCCAGTGGTGCAGTCTCCTTTATCACCTGAGCTGGGTGCTTGAAGAATGTCCCTTGTGTGGGTTATGTGAGCCTTTCCCTATAATTCAATCTTGCTTGCTACTGGGCCATTCTGTGTGGGATTGACCCTCAGGCTGGCTGGCTGTGAGGCTTTTACTCTACTAAAACATGCCTGTGGCTATGTTGGTTCTGACCACAGGAAGCAAAATTTGCCTCAGCCTTCTTTAGTGCCTGACTAAATCTCCCTTTGGATATGCAGCTTGTGAAGCTAATTGATTCATGTGCTGATATTCTAAAGCTGCCCCTGGGTGTGTTTGTTCTCATCATTTTGGGAGGAAACCTGGTGCAGGCCAATGTAAAATATTGCTTGTGACTGACCTTCAGCCACCTCTTTGGAGACTCATGTGATCCACAGTTTCTGGCTGCTCTTGCTGGTCTTAGGTGCATAAAGAAAAGACCAAGCTTCACACCAAGGCCAGCCACTACCAGCACTAAACCCCAGAAAAGATCAGCAAAAGTCCCAAGGCACTCCAAGATCCACCTCTGCTGCCTCCACCTGCTGGCTGCCTGTTAGGCTCAGTCACTGAAAGAGCCTCTGGTGGAATCAAAAGAATAGAGTTAGTGGATCTCCCCTGAGGGGGAGGTGCTGGTCAGGCTTTGGGGAAGGTGGTGCTTCTGGTCACCACCCTAGAGCTACATGTCTCAGTCTGTCCCAGATTTTGCCCCAAAGTCAGTAGAGAAAAATCACTAACAGCGGGATGAATGAGGCCTCTTGAGCCTGGAGGTTGTGTCTGCAGGCAGCTAGGAGAGTGGTTCTATTGAAACTCCCAGAAAGGGAAAGCACCAGTCAGATTTATTGAAAAGTGTTAGAAATAACCTTGACCTCAAAGACAGACAACTGACTCACTGCCACCATCTCTACTCCCTGGCCAAGGCTGCTGACTTTCAAGAAGGGCCTAATCTACAAAGGGTGGAATAAAAGGAATTTCTGAGTTTGGGGCAATTAATTGCCTTCCCCCCCAGGCTGATGTCATGTGAAGAACAGTGCTCCACACAAGAATGATGGTAACTACAGTATTGGAGAATATCTTAGCACAAGGACCCTGGTGGCTGTTTTCCTTCATGTCTTTCCTTGGAGTTGTAAACCTCCAACTCTCCTCACATTACTCTAGTCCTCTCAGCTCTCCCTCTTCTGAAGCCCAGGGTAAATAGCTGTGGACAAGATTTTGTGATTTGGCTCTCTAGGAGTATGCCTATGTCTCTGTGGACTCCTATCTCTTTCTGGCAAACTTTGTTGCTTTTCACTGCCAAATGTTATGTGGGTGCTTCTTCTAGGCTCTGGTGTACTTAGCATGGAGACCAGCTTGAGTTTTAGATCCCACCTTTTCAGGTGGAATTCCCCCACAGCTAAGTTATCCCTCCAGGAACTCAGTTGCTGCTTGTGAGAACAGAGCCAGCCCTTTTCATGTCTCCGCTTTTCTTACCAGTTTTGATGTGGCTCCTTCTGTGAATCCTTGATTAGAAGATTCCTCTTCATTTAGTCTTCAGTTGGATATTCAGGATGATTGCTGTATAATTTAGTTATAACTCCAGCTTAGTCCTGAGAGGGGTAAGTGTAACAATATCAGTCTACTCTGATGCCATCTGGGATCACTTCTCATTAAATTTTTTCATAACTGCAGTCTTGAATATTTTGACACTAAATCATGTTTCTATTTTAATTTATTTTCTGGAGATATTATTTTCTTTCTGAGCTGCCTCATTACCTAGGTTATTCACAATATTTGATGGGTTCCTTTTCTGTCTAGGCATCTATATATGGGTGGCACTTCTTTAGTAGATTGATAAGAAGTCTTTCTATTGTTCTCTAGTAGGTGGTGCTGAAGCATGGTTTTTATTTCTTTGCACTGCTCTGGCTTCAGATCTCTGTGGAGCAGTGGAAGATGTCCTGTTATCTTGGGAGGTGGGCTTCTCTTCTATGATCAGATCCCATAGGTCTCAGGACACCAACTTCATCAGGGCATGTGATAGTGATGAGGTTCAAAGTCTGTGAAATATCTGTGAAATATCAGCACTGTCCCTTGCAGCCAGATATAGCTGGTAGTATAGCTATAATGGATAGGCATGATATGAGCTGGGGAAAGCTGGCTGGTGCTTTTGTGGTTTTGTTCTACTAGTAATGGTGACAGACAGATTTCCGTGACCTCATCTCACTTGTCCATGGGATTATCCACAGTGTCCCTGTTGCTCAGGCAAAAAAAAATATTTATGTGGTTCTAGTTCTCAGGTTTGTGTTCTGCAACCAGGCACATACTGCTACTACAGCTTCTTCTGGGGCTTGCTGCTACCTCTGGAGTGTAATGAGAGGCATTCAGGCTCTAGGGCTTTGTTTTACTAACTGGCAATGGCTATTGTCAGACAACTGTGACCTTACCTCTGTGTTTCAGGGCTGCCCAGGTCACTGGGTTTAGCCACAGCTTATAGTAACCACTGCTGCAGGAATGCTCAGTGAATTTTTCTGTTCTCCAAACTAAAAGAAGTGCCAGCAGCAACCTAATTTCCCCTTTTGACACTCACACTGAGCTCAGGGCTTTGAGCTATCAGTTGTGTCCCTGACACCATCTCAGTTCTTCTCCCTTCCCTCCTTTCCAGTTTGTTCCCACTTATAACCCTTCAGATGTTTTAATGCATGGATCTCTCAGATATACTTGCATGTTGAGCAGGGACTCTTTTGTTAAATCTTAGCTGTTCTATTTGTTGAAATTTCAAGGAGAGAGACCAAGGAGACCTTTAACACTGCCGTTCCTCTTATTTTTATCTTGTATTTCTACTGCTATACCTACACTGATACTTGGCATCCACTCTAATAAATATCTTTCTTTCAGCTTCTCTTCTCTTCAACTTCCAACTAATTCAGCATACTACTACCAAATAATTCCTTCTAAAGTACATATTTATATCATTGACTTGTCCTCACACATTCCATTTTACAAACAGGATCAATTTGACCGAATTATAGAATTTGATCTCAATTTTTAAAATAATATCTCCTTTTCCCACTCTCATCCACAAACTTAATTGATTCACTGCCCCCTGAACATGATTCATTCTCCTACATATCATTTTCTTCTGTGCTTTGTTCTCCATGTATCTAAATTCCACCTATGTTATGTTCTGAACAAATTCCAGCATCTTTCTAGGCACTTTCCAGGCCAGATAACTTATAGTAATCTCACTTTCAACTTTGAAGCCCTAAAGCAATTGGTTTCTACTACTCATTCAATAAAAAGTGTTTACTGCTAGTGTCTTTTACATCTTTACAGTTCATACTTTTGATTTTAAACAACTTGAGACAAACTAGGCTCCTTACTTATTTGCATTGTACTTAACACCCAGAGCCTCCTGCTTATTAAAGCGGGCCCTCAAATATTTATGGAATAACCTAATAATTTTTAAAATCTAGGATGAATGTTCAGAACGACAACTCTTCTGTGCCAGCAATGGTAAGCACCAGTAATGAGTACTACTCTAAAGTTAACTGCTCCATTTAGGAAGTGTAGCCATACATTCAAGTTTACCCAGGATAGTCCTGGTTACCTGCTGTTTATTCAGCTATTAATAATGTCCACTTCCATTTCAGAAGCATCTTGGCTTAGATGACACATTACATGGTCATTTCACCCTGAAGGAAGTTTGGGGTATGTTAATGGCAGAAACTAGAAAGAAAATCCTGCTCATGTTCCAGTCACCCAACCATTTAAGCAGCATTCTTTCTTCTATAGTATGATCCTGATCTTCAACACTACCTCTGCATAATCAATGTCCTTAATGTCCTTTGAATTCCACATAGGTGGTTCAAACATTTTGGTGATACACAACTTTAGATTAATGTACTGAAATTAAATACATTTAACATAAAAAATCATAGCTGAATACAACTGTGACTTTACCCAGCAGTTTAATAACTAAAGATAGAGTTCTCCAAAAAGAAAAGAGAATTCAAGAGTTCCCATCAGAATAGAAGTAATCAACACACAGTGTGTAACTTCATTTATACTATAATTGTTTTATTTTCGGACTAAAATAATAAGAAACATTCATACCACTTTAATTTTTCTGAACACTATATGCATATTATTTTCATAACTGTTTAGAATTAGAAATGAAATGCTTTCCAATCTTCTTAGTGCCCTATGCACACTAAATTGACTAACCACTGCATAACTGTTTCAAAACCTACATTCATTTTTATAGTTAAGTGGCTACAATGATCAATTCATAAATGAATTGAGTGGTATCTAAATAACTTTTTAGTTATTACTGCAAAGTAAGATTCTTTACCTATAAGTAATGAGCTTTAAATGTAATAAATTTTGTTTCATTATTGGCAGTTTGTCATATTAGCGAATTAAAGGTTGCAAGTTTTCATTTATTTTTATAAATTATATCAGCATTTTCACTCATTTTCAGTAAAGCCTACCCAATACGATCTCTTTTGAGAATGTTTTAGATTGCATTACATCATTCAATACAGTGTGGAAAGTCAATGTTTAAAATTATTTCTTCCCTAAGCTCTTCAACTTTAACAGAATCCTGGGAACCCTATTTCAACTAACATTACTATGCGAAATAAAAACTATCATATACATTTGAACACAAGATCAATTAAAAATTTGTAAAGAATTTTATGACACTATTTTGGTTACCTCTAAGTCACTAGTTCAAATATGGCCCAAGTATTTGGTAACAAAAAACAGGATTAATTTTTGATGCTATTATATTAGTAGTTAATACTTGAATATCAATTACATTGATATTATTGATAATTCTGTAATTGCTAAGGACTTTAACATTTGAAAAAAAAGCATCTGGATGAATTATAATAAAGGTTAATATTTGAGATTGAGTAAAATTTTTCATCAACTATTTTCCAACTCTCATTGTTACTTTATAAGATAACAATTGACACAATTTATACATTATCCTGAACAGAAGCAACTATAATTTGATATTTGATTGTGTCTAGTTGTTTCATATCCATTTGTTATCAAGTATCTCCTTTCTTCATCAGTGTCTTCATATTACAAATCCCATCAGAGGCAGAACATAAGATCTCCTTCATCATATAGTATTTGACCTTAAGGTTAAATTCTCTAAGATTAGTTTCTGAAAATAAAATTTTAATAGAAAGGGAAAGATCTAGGAAACTAGTTTTTGTGTAATGTCTCTCTACTTAAGTGGAAATCAGCATAAAACTGGAAATATAGATATAAAAGCAGCTGTTTACCAACCTGGTTAATTTGACTACCATACCAATATAGTTTGTGCATGTTACCAGGGATAAACAACCCCAATAAAATAACATATTTCTGCCTGACCAGGCAGTGGCACAGTGGATAGAGCATCGGACTGGGATGCGGAAGGACCCAGGTCCGAGACACCTGGGTTGCCAGCTTGAGCACGGGCTCATCTGGTTTGAGCAAAAAGCTCACTAGCATGGACCCAAGGTCACTGCCTCGAGCGGGGGGTTACTCAGTCTGCTGAAGGCCCACGGTCAAGGCACATATGAGAAAGCAATCAATGAACAACTATGGTGTCGCAACGAAAAACTGATGATTGATGCTTCTCATCTCTCTCCGTTCCTGTCTGTCTGTCCCTATCTATCCCTCTATCTGACTCTCTCTCTGTCCCTATATAAAAAAAAAAGTACTTTAAAAAGAAAAAAGAAGCCTGACCAGGAGGTGGCGCAGTGGATAGAGCGTCGGATTGGAATGCGGAGGACCCAGGTTCGAGACCCCGAGGTCGCCAGCTTGAGCGCGGGCTCATCTAGTTTGAGCAAAAGCCTACCAGCTTGAACCCAAGGTCGGTGGATCCAGCAAAGGGTTACTCGGTCTGCTGAAGGCCCATGGTCAAGGCACGTATGAGAAAGCAATCAATGAACAACTAAGGTGTCACAATGAAAAACCAATGATTGATGCTTCTCATCTCTCTCTCTGTTCCTGTCTGTCTGTCCCTGTCTATCCCTCTCTCTGACTCACTCTCTGTCTCTGTAAAAAAAAACAAACATATTTCAAAAGCACCTGGTACTTTATATTCCAATCATCTAAATTTTTACTATCAAATTTTTAACAATTTTAAATATCATGTTTATTTAGCATAATTTATCAATTCATACTATTCACTTATTCTAATTCCACTGTTATATACCTTTATTTATTTATTTATTTATTTATTTATATCATTCCTAGTTACAACATGGTTTGAAATTATTTAATTTATATTTAAGTCTTAGAACCTGCAAAACTTTGAAGATAGAGTAGGATTGCCTCTTGTGAAAGTTTCATTTATTTATTTATTTATTTATTTATTTTAGAAAATTAAATTTAACAGTGTGACATTTATCAATAAGAGTACAGTGGCCAAGACATGGAAACAATCAAAGTGTCCCTCAACAGAAGATTGGATAAAGAAGATGTGGTGCATATATATATACAACAGGATACTACTCAGCCATAAGAAATGATGACAGTGTCATTTATGACAACTTAGACCCTGAAAATATTATACTGATTGCAATAAGTAAATCAGAAAAAAATAAGAACTGAATGATTTCACATATAGGTGGGATATAAAACTGAGACTCATGGACATAGATAAGAGTGCAGTGGTTACCAGGGAGAGGGAGATGTGAGGGAGAAAGAAGGAGTTGGGGGAAGGGTGTAAAGAGAGACAAATACAAGGTGATGGAAAATGATTTGGCTTTGTGTGATGGGTATAAAACATAATCAACTGTTCAAATGCTATAGAAATGTTTACTGGAAACCCGTTATATACTTTTGTCACTGTTCGTATACTTACTAAATTTTACTTTGTTTAATTTTTTAAATTATTATTTTTTATCAAATTTATTGAGGCAAATTAGTGAACAAAATTATATAGACTTCAAGTGTACAATTCTACATCATCTGCACATTGCATTTTGCACTCACCATCTAAAGTCTAGTCTCTTTCTATCACCATTTATCACCCATTTATCTCTTCCAGCTGCCCCAAATTTCAGGTAATCATAATATTGTCTGTGTCAATAAGTTCTTAATCCCTTCACCTATTTCACCCAGCCTCTCAGAACCCATCCCTTCTGACAGATGTCAGTTTGTTCTCTGAATCTATTAGTCTGTCCTTATTTTGTTCATCAGATTCCACATATAAGTGAAATCATATGGTATTTGTCAATTTTTTCTATTTTCTTTTCCAAGTGAGAGAAAGGGAGATAGAGAGACAGACTCCCACATGCATCCCAACTGTGATCCACCTGGCAACCCCTATCTGAGACGGACACTGCCTATCTGGAGCCATGCTCATAACCGAGTTATTTTTAGTACCCGACGCAGAGGCTCCACAAAGCCATCCTCAGCACTCAGGCCCAGTGCACTCGAACCAACTGAGCCATGGCTGCAAAAGAGAAGGGTGATGGTGAGGGGTGGAGAAGCAGATGGTCGCTTCTCTTGTGTGTCCTGACTGGGAATCAAACCTGAGACATCCAAATACCAGGGCAACAATCTACCACAGAGCCAACTGGACAGGGATGTATTTGTCTTTCTTTGGTTGATTTTGCTTATCATAATACCCTCGAAGTCTATTTATGCTGTCATGAAAGGTAAGATTTCCCTTTTTATTATGACTGAGTAGTATGCCATTGTGTAAATATACTACAGCTTTTTTATCCTCTCATCTACTGATGGGCACTTGGGCCACTTCCAACTCCAGCACTGTGGTGAACAGAGATGCTTATGCTTTTTCAAATTAATGTATTGGGTTTCTTCAGAAAAAATCCCAGAAGTGGAATTGCTGAATCATAAGACAGTTCCACTGTTGATTTTTTGAGGAACCATATATTTTCCATGGCAGCTGACTAATATGCATTTTCACCAAGAGTGCACAAGGGTTCCTTTTTCTCCACATACTCACCAGCACTTGTATTTGTGGGTTTACTAATGAGAGCCATTCTGACAAGTGTAAAGTGATATCTCACTGTGATTCTAATTTGCATTTATTTGATGATTATTATTAACATTGAGAATTTTTTCATATGTCTATTGGCCACCTGTATGTTCTCCTTGGAGAACTATCTATTCAAGGCCTTCAACAATTTATTAATTGGCTTGTATTTTTCTTTTTTGCTGTTGAGTATTTTATAAATTTTGAATACTGTCCCCTTATCTAATGTATCATTGACAAATACGTCTCCCACACACTGGATTGTCTTGTAATTTGTTGATAGTTTCATTTGCTGGGCAAACACTTTTTAGTTTAATGTAGTCCCATTAGTTTATTTTTTTCTTTTGTTTCCCTTGCCCGAGAAGATGTATCAAATGTATATATTGCTATGTGAGAAGTCAAAGATTTTACTGCCTATAGTATTCTTTTTTTTTTCAAAATTAAATTTAATGAGGTGACATTAATCAGTAAGAGTACATAGGTTTCAAGTGAACATCTCATTAGCATTTGAACTGTTGATTGTGTTGGTACACATCACCCAAAACCAAATCACTCTCTGTCATCACATGCATGTGACTCTTTACTCCCCTCCCCAATCCCTCTCCCAAAAAAACCCTTCCCCTAGAAATCATTCACTTTTATCTATGCCCGTGAGTCTGTTTTCTATCCCACCTATGTGTAAAATCATATAGTTGTTAGCTTTGTCTGATTTACCTATTTCACTCAATATAATGTTCTCGAGGTCTATCCATGTTGTCCTAAATAGCAATATGTCATCATTTCTTATGGCTGTGTAGTATTCCAGTGTATATACGCACCACACTTTCTTTATCCAAATCTCTACCAAAGGACATTTGGTGGTTTCCATGTCTTAGCCATTATGAACAATGCTGTAATGAACATGTGTCTTTGCATACCAATGTTTTTGAGTTTTTTGAGGAGATACCCAATAGAGTAATTGCTGTATCAAATGATAGTTCTTTGTTTTGGGGGGAACCACCATACTATCTTCCATAATGGCTGTACCAGTTTACATTCTCACCAGCAGTGAATGAGAACTCCTGTTCCACCGAAACACTCTCCAACAACTGTATTGCCCATCTTGTTGATAATAGCCAATCTAACAGGTCTGAGTTGTTATCTCATTGTAGTTTTGATTTGCATTTCTCAAATATCTAGTGGAGATGAGCCTTTTTTCATATATCTGTTGAACATTTGTATGTCTTTTTTTTTTTTATGTGCCCTAGGCATGAAACAGCTCTGGCCACCAATACAGGCATCAAGCTAGGATGAACTAGGGCTGAACACCTGCTTTGCCCCTGACTGATATAAGAACAGGACCACCAATCAGGTGCCTCCTTGCCCATTGCCAGGGGCTCATTTGTATGTCTTTTTGGGAGAAGACTCTGTTTAAATGTTCTCTCCATCTTTTAATTGGATTGCTTGCTTCTTTTTTGCTGATCTTTGTCAATTCTTTACATACTTGCATATTAACAACTTAACTAAGCTGTTATTTGTAAATATCATCTTCCATTTGGTTGGCTCACTTTTTGTTTTGTTGTCAGTTTATTTTGCTGTGCAGCTTTTTAGTTTGATATAATCTCATTCATTATTGTTGCCTTTACTTCCCTTCCCTATGGGGTCAAATTCATAAAATTTTTCTCTGCAGCCAAAGTCCATAAGTTTAGTACTTATGTTTTCTCTTATGTGAGTTATTGTTTTATATCTTATATCTATGTCTTTTATCCATTTTTAATCATTTTTATGCAAGGAAACAAACTGTGGTCAAGTTTCCTTCTTTTGCATGTGGTTTTCCAATTTTCCCACCACCATTTATTGAAGAGGCTTTCTTTTCTCCATTGTGTGTTTTTGGTTCCTTTGTCAAAGATGATTTGTCCATATATACATGGTTTTATTTCTGGGCTCTTGATCCTGTTCTATTGGTCTCTGTGTCTGCTTTTCTGCCAATACCAGGCCGTTTTTATTATCGTATCTCTGTAGTTTAATTTGAAGTCAGGTAGTATGATACTTCCAGCTTTATTCTTTTTTCTCGGCAGTGCTTTGGCTATTTGGGATATTTAACCGCTTCATAAAAACCTGGTGATTTTTTCTATTATTTCTTTAAAAAATGACTATGGATTTTTTTATGGGGATTGCATGAAACCTGTATATTGCTTTAGGTAGTGTAGCCATATTGACTATGTTGATTCTTCTGATCCATGAACAGAATATTTTTTCCATTTCACTGTTTCATTTTAATTTCTTCCAATAATGCATAGTAGTTTTCAGTATACAGGTCCTTTACATCCCTTGATAAGTTTATTTCCAGATTTTTTTTTTATTTTTGTTGAAATTATAAAAGGAATTGTTTTTTTGAGTTCATTTTCTGAAGTTTCATTGTTGGCATATAGGAAAGAAGTACATTTTTGCTTATTAATTTTGTATCCTGTGACTTGACTGTATTAGTTTAAAGTTTCTAATACTTTTTGGTGGAGTCTTCGGGGTTTTCTATATATGGCATCATGTCATCTGCAAAAAGTGATACTTTTCCTTTTTGTTTCCTAATTGGGGTGCCTTTTGTTTCTTACTCTCACCTGATTGCTCTGGCTAAAACTTCTAGTACTATGGTGAATAAGAATGGAGAATGTGGCCCTGGACGGTTGGCTCAATGGTAGAGCATCAGCCTGGAGTATGGAAGTCCTGGGTTCAATTCCCAGCCAGGGCACACAGGAGAAGTACCCATCTGCTTCTCCACCCTTCCCCCTCTTTTCTCTCTGTCTCTCTCTGCCCCTCCCTTGCCACAGCCAAGGCTCCATTGGAGCAAAAATGTGGCCTGGGCAATAAGGATGGCTCCATGGCCTCTGCCTCAGGTGCTAGAATAGCTCCGGTTACAGCAGAGCAACGCCCACAATGGGCTGAGCATCACCCTCTAGTGGGGATGCCGGGTGGATCCCTGTTGGGCGCATGCGGGAGTCTGCTGTCCCCGCCTCTCACTTTGGAAAAATAAAATAAATAAAAAAGAATGGAGAATGTAAACATACTTATCTTTTTCCTAATTTTAGAGGAAAAGCTTTAAGTTTTTCACAATTTAGTATGATATTGGCAGATGACTTGTCATATATGGTGTTTAATTTGGTGAGTTACTTTCCTTCTCTACCCATGTTACTGAATATTTTAAATTAATGTTGTATCTAATCAAATACTTTTTCTGTGTCTTTGATAGAATTATATGATTTATGTTCTTTGTTTTGTTGATGTGGTATATTATGTTGATTAATTTACGTATGTTGTGCTCCTGGAATGAATAACACTTGATTGTGATATATTATTTTTTTAATATGTTATTGTATTTTATTTGCTAGTATTTTGTTTAGGACTTTTGCATCTGTGTTCTTTGTATATATTGGTCTGTAGTTTTATTTTTTTGTGTTATCCTTGTCATGTTTTGGTATCAGGCTTATGTTGCCCTCATAAAATGTGTTGGGGAGAATTGGTTCTTCTATTATTGGAAGATTTTGAAAAGAATAGGTGCCACATCTTCCTTAAATGCTTAGTAGAATTCTCTAGAGTAGCCATCTGGTCCTGGACTTTTAATTTTTTGGAGGCTTTTGATAGTTGTTTCTATTCCGTCCCTGCTTATGGGTATCTTTAGGTTTTCCACTTCTTCATGACTCAGTCTAGGAAGATTGTATATTTCTAGGAACTTATCTCTTTCTTCTAGACTGTTAAATTTGGTGTGGCATATTCTTTCATAGTATTCTACTATGATCTTTTGTATATCTATAATGTCTATGGTAATTTCTCTTCTTTTATTTCAGATTTTGTTTTAAATGAGGATTTTTTTTCTAGTGAGTCTAATCAAGGGTTTGTTAATTTTATTGATCTTTTCAAAGAACCAGCTATTTGTTACATTAATTTTGTTATACTTTTTGTTGTTGTTTTCTAATTCATTTACTTCTGCTTTTTTACTATCTTCTTCATTCTATTGACTTTGGGTTGCTTTTGTTCTTTTTTTAATTCTATAAAATGTGGTGTTAGGTTGCTAATTTGCAATGTCTCTTATTTCTTAATATAAGCCTGTAATGGTATAAACATCCCTCTTATTACTGTTTTTGCTTCATCCTAGAAATTTTGACATGTTGTGTTGTCATTCTCATTTGTCTGAGTGTATCTTCTGATCTCTGTTTTTATTTATTTCAACCAGTCATTTTTAAAACTATGTTGTTGAGAGGAAAATCAGAGAACTGGTGGCATGATACTTCTGACTTCTCCCCTTAAAATTTCAACAAATTGAACAACTATAATGCACAGAAGGAACTTCAACTGTGCTTGCAGGCAGGTCTGAAAAATCCACACAATGAATGGACTGAAGGTAAGATGGGTTGGAAAGGGGGGTGGAAGATAAATCACATCCATGGTCGGCTCTAAAGAGAAAGCAAAGGACTGAATTTTTCTCTATTTTCTGGATGCAGGAATAGTTTTATTCTGAGCCAGTAGAGGAAAGAGAAGGGGTAGGGGGGCAGAGGGAAAAGAACTGAACTAAGGTAGGCACAGTCAGATACAGGGTTACCAAGGATAGTCCACATCACTTGGCTTCCAATAAACTTCTGTGGGCCAGTGCTCACCCTGCAGCACAAGCTCCATCAGTCTGTGTGTTGAACCCAAAGTGCCTGGTTCTTGCAGCAAGGCTAGAGTTGCATCAGTGGGCACTGGGAAGTGCCTGAGTCTTGCAGCAAGGCAAGAGCTCCATCAGTGGGTGGTGGGAGGTGCCCGGCTCTCAAGGTAAGGAGCAAGTTCCAACAGTGGGTGCTTAACCCATGATGATCAGCCCCACATGGCACTGGTGCTGTGCACTGGCCACAGCCTGTGCTGATGCTCTACCAGTTCCCCACATTCTGTACTGTGTCAGGGAAAACAAAAGTGAACACCCTTACCCTCCCAAAACCCACCCCCCTCCCCAAGCAGTAAAAAGAGGGGGGAGGCTGGCCCCCCACAGCAGATTCTCTGGGGCTACTCTCTCCTCTGGGAGGTGGAAGTGTCCCACATCCGATTCCCCTGATTTTCTGAGACTTGGAAAAGAATGATGAGAAACCAGAAATTACCACTGCTAAAGCAGTAAATCCAGCCACAAAACAGCACCTACAATATGCCTCACCCACCAATGCAACTGCAGCACTGCCTTCATCACTGGGACAGCAGAGCTCTGCACAAGAATTACACAAAGCCAAAACTTGGCTACAGCAACAGCTTGTTGTTAGGGTTCTTAATACTACTCTCAACTACCATCATATATCATGGAAACGTAAGACAGAAAAATGGTTCAGATACATAATGAAAAATCACCCAAAAAACCCTCAATTACATGAACACCATGAAGTTAAATGACAGAGAATTTAAAATTGAAGTTCTAAAAAAAACTCAATAAGTTGCAAGAAAACAATGATAGGTGATTTAATGAAATCATAAAACGAATTAATGAAAATGAGTACTTCAACAAGGAGGTTGAAACTTTAAAAAAAGAATCAAACAGAGATTAAAAACTCAATACATAAACTGAAGATTGAGGTACCAAATTTAACTATAGAACAGGCCAGATAGAGGAGAGACTCAGTGACATCAAAGACAGGCAACTAGAGATACTAAAGAGAGAAGAGAAGGGAGACTCAAGAATTTTAAAAAATAAGAGAGCTCTACAAGTACTGTCTGACTTCATCAGAAAAAGCAATATAATAATAATGGCTATATGAGAAGAAGAGAGATAAAAGGGAATAGAAAACCTATTTAAACAAATAATTGAGAACTTCCCAAGCCTGTGGAAAAAGAGCATCAAATCCAAGAAGCAAATAGAACACCAAGTTACTTCAACCCAAACAAACCTACTCCAAGGCATATCATAATGAAATTGTCACAAATTAATGACAAAGAAAGAATACTCAAGGCAGTTAGGGAAAAGAAGAATATATCATATAAAGGAAAGACCATTAGGTTATCATCACATTTCTCAGGAGAAATTCTATAAGCCAGGAGACAGTGGACCAAAACATTCAAAGTACTGAAAGAAACAAATTACCAGCCAAGAATACTATAGCCATCAATGCTATTCTTCAAATATGAAGAAGAAATAAAAACTTTTATTGGCAAGCAGACGCTGAGGTAATTTATCATGAGAAAACTCCCATTTCAGGAAATACTAAAGGGGGTTATTCAAACAGACACAAAGAACAATAAAAAACAAAACTACAAGTAAAAGCTACAATAAGGCCTGACCAGGTGGTGGTGCAGTGGATAGAGCGTTGGACTGGGATGCGGAAGACCCAGGTTTGAAACCCTGAGGTACCAGCTTGAGCACGACTCATCTGGTTTGAGCAAAAAGTTCACCAGCTTGGACCAAAGGTCGCTGGCTTGAGCAAGGGGTTACTCTGTCTGCTGAAGGCCTGCGGTCAAGGCACATATAAGAAAGCAATCAATGAACAACTAAGATGTCACAACAAAAAACTGATGATTGATGCTTCTCATCTCTCTCTGTTCCTGTCTGTCTGTTCCTATCTATCCCTCTCTCTGACTCTCTCTTTGTCTCTGTAAAAATAAATTAATTAATTAATTAATTAAATTTAAAAAAAGCTCCAACAAGATCACAAAAACAAGGATATTCTGCAACAATAACATAAAAGGGGAGAGGATAAAGACCACCAGGAGCAAACAAGGATAGAGTACAGAAGCATTCACATGGTTATAGACTCTTGTAAATACGACAATTTTTCTTTCAATAACCTAAAAGTAACCACCCACAAAAGTGCCACTACTAAAACATGTAGCTGGAAAAAAAGAAGAAAAAATAAGGGTAAAGCATAAAATACCACCAAACAAAAACAATTGACAGAAAAACAAAAGAGACGAACCAAATTAGACAAAGACCTATCAGAAAACAATACATAAAACAGAAGAAACTTTCAAATGTCAATAATGACCCTAAATGTAAAAGGATTGAACTCACCAATAAAGAGACACAAAGTAGCAGACTGGGTCAAAAAGCAGAACCCAACAATATGCTGCCTTTAAGAGAAAGATCTAGGCCCTGGCCGGTTGGCTCAGTGGTAGAGTGTCGGCCTGGCGTGCAGAAGTCCCGGGTTCGGTTCCTGGCCAGGGCACACAGGAGAAGCACCCATCTGCTTCTCCACCCCTCCCCCTCCTTCCTCTCTGTCTCTCTCTTCCCCTCCCGCAGCCGAGGTTCCATTGGAGCAAAGATGGCCCGGGCACTGGGGATGGCTCCTTGGCCTCTGCCCCAGGTGCTAGAGTGGCTCTGGTCACAACAGAATGATGCCCCAGAGGGGCAGAGCATCGCCCCCTGGTGGGCAGAGCGTCGCCCCCTGGTGGGCATGCCGGGTGGATCCCAGTCGGGCGCATGCGGGAGTCTGTCTGACTGTTTCTCCCCGTTTCCAGCTTCAGAAAAATACAAAAAAAAAAAAGAAAGAAAGAAAGAAAGAAAGAAAAGAAAAAAAGAGAAAGATCTAAGCTGCAAGGACAAAAGTTGGCTCAAAATAAAAAGATGGAAAAACAACTCTACATTTAAATAATACCCAAGGAAAAGCTGGTATAGCATACTCAGATCTGACAATGCTAACTTCTTCAAGACAACAAAGGTAACCAGCAACAAAGATGGTCATTTCAAATGATAAACGGAACACTGTATCAGGAAGACATAACATTTCTTAACATATATGTACCAAATCAGGGACCACCAAAATATGTAAGACATCTACTAACTGATCTAAAAATAGTAACAAACACATATTTATACTTAGAGATCTCAATAAATAATTAATGGCTCTAGATCAATCATCGAAAGAGAAAATCAATAAAGACATATTGGACTTAAATGACACACTAGACTAGGTGTCCCCAAACTATGGCCCGCAGGCCACATGTGGGCCCCTGAGGCCATTTATCCAGCCCCCCTCCGCACTTCCGGAAGGGGCACCTCTTTCATTGGTGGTCAATGAGAGGAGCACTGTATGTGGCGGCCCTCCAACGGTCTGAAGGACAGTAAACTGGCCCCCTGTGTAAAAAGTTTGGGGACCCCTGCACTAGACCAAATGGATATAATAGACATTTGCAAGGCATTTCTTCCCAGAACATCAGACTACAAAATTTCCTCTAGTGTACATAGAACATTTTCAAGAATAGAACATATTTTGGATCACAAAACTAACATCAACAAATTCAGGAACACTGAGATTATACCAAGCATATTCTATGACCATAAGGATTTAAAATCAGAATTCAATTGTAAAACAGAAGTAAAGAAACCCATAAATATGTGGAAATTAAACAACATACTTCTAAAAAAATGACTGGGTCAAAGAAGAAATGAAAGTAGATATCAAAAGATATGTACAGACTAATGAAAATGACAATACGACATATCAAAATTTCTGGGATGCAGCAAAAGCAGTAATAAGAGGGACGTTTATGTCATTACAGGCTTATATCAAGAAACAAAATATACTAAATAAACAGCTTAACATCACATCTTATGGGACTAGAAAAAAAGAACAAAGGCAACCCAAAATCAGCAGAAGAAAGAAAATAGTAAAAATTGGAGCAGAGATAAATGAAATAAAGAACAGAAAAACTATAGAAAAAAATTAATACAAGAAAGAGCTGGTTCTTAAAAAAAAATCAGTAAAATTCATAAATCCCTGGTTAATTAACATCAGTAAGAAAAAAAGAGAATGGATTCATATAAACAAAACCCAAAACAAAAGAGGAAAAATTACCACAGATATCATAAACATACAAAGGATTATTGTAGAATATTATGAAAAATTATATGGCACTAAATTCAACAATTTTAAAAAATAAAAAAATTCCTAGACCTATACAATCTGAGTCACCAAGAAGTGGAAAGCCTCAATTGTTCTATAAGCAGGAAGAAAATAGAAACAACTATCAAAAACCCCTGAAAAAATAAAAGTCCAGGACCAGAAGGCTACACTAGTGAGTTCTACCAAACATTCAAAAGATTTCGTACCTACTCTTCTCAAAGTTATCCAAAAATAGAAGAAGCAACACTTCCTAACACATTTTATGAAGTCAACATAATTCTCATACCAAAATCTGGCAAGGACATTGCAAAAAAAGAAACCTACAAACCAATATCTCTAATGAATACAGATGCAAAAATCCTAAGCAAAATATTAGCTAATCAAATACAAAAACACATTAAAAAATTAATTCATCATGATCAAGTGGGATTCATCCCAGAAACACAAGGATATAAAACAATTAATGAAATACACCATACCAACAAAACAAAGGACAAAAACCATATGATTCTATCAATAGATGCAGAAAAGGCATTTGATAAGATAGAACATCTGTTTATGTTTAAAACAATAAAATGGGTATAGAAGGAAAACACTTCAACATAACAAAGGCCATATATTATAAAGTATCAGATAATATCATACTAAATGGTGAAAAACTGAATACATTTCCTTTAAAATGAGGAATGAAACAAGGCTGCCTATTCTCTCCATTCCTATTCAACATAGTGCTGGAAGTTTTAGCCAGAACTGCTATCAGACAAGAGATAGAAATAAAAGGCCATCAATCCGATTGGAAAAGAAGAGGTAAATGTTTCACTTTTTGCAGATGACATGATCCTATATATAGAAAAACCCCAAAGACTCCACAGAAAGACTAATAGAAACAATAAACCAATAAAGTAAGGTCACAAAAAACAAAATCAATATACAAAAGTCTACTGATTTCTTATATGCCAACAATGAAACTTCAGAAAATGAAGTAAAAAAAAATAATCCCTTTTACAGTTGAAACAACAACAATAAAAAAGTACATGGGGATAACCTTAACAGAGAATGTAAAGGATCTATATACTGAAAACTATATATAAAGCATTATTAAAGGAAATTGAAAAAGACAAAATGATATGAAAAAATATTCCACATGCATGGATTGGAAGAATCAACATAGTTAAAATGGCCATAATACCCAAAGCAATATACAAATTTAGTGCAACTCCCATAAAAATTTTTATGTCTTTTTTACAAGATATTGAATAAAAATCATCAGGTTTGTATGGAATGATAAAAAACCTTAAATAGCCAAAGCACTCTTAAGAAAAAATAACAAAGCTAGAGTTGTTACAATACTTCAAATTATACTACAGAGCCAATCAAATAACATGGTATTGGCAGAAAAAGACACACAAACCAATGGAATAGAATTGAGAGGCCAAAAATAAAACCACATATATATTATGGTCAAATATTTTTGACAAAGGAGACAAACACACACAAAGGAGAAAACAGAGCTTCTTCAATAAATGGTGCTGGGAAAATTGGAAAGCCACATGCAAAAGAATGAAAATTGACTACAGTTTGTCCCCCTACACAAAAATCAATTCAAAATGGATCAAAGACCTAAATATAAGATCTGAAACAATAAATTACATAGAAAAAGCATAGGCAGCACTAAACTCATGGACCTTAGCCATAGAGAACAATTTATAAATTTGACCCCAAAGGCAAGGGAAGTAAAGGCAAAAATAAATGAATGGGACTATATCAAACTAAAAAGCTTTTGTACAGCATAAGAAACTGACAACAAAACAAACAGCCAACAAAATGGGAGATGATATTTGCAAACAACAGCTCTGATAAGGGTTAAGATCTAAAATATACACAAAAACTCACAAAGCTCAGCGACAAATAAGCAATTCAGTTAAGAAATGGGGAGAGGACATGAATGGACACTTCTTCCAAGAAGACATATAAATGGTCAATAGATATATGAAAAAATGCTCATCTTCACTAGCTATACAAAAAATACAAATCAAAGCTATGGTGAGATACCACCACACACCTGTTAGATTGGCTATTATCAACAAGATAGATAATAAGAAGTGTTGGAGAAGATATGGAGGAAAAGAAACCCTCATTCACTGTTGGTCGGAATGTAAATTGGTACAGCTATTATGGAAAAAAGTATAGTGGGTCCTCAAAAGTTTAAGAATAGAATTAACATATGACCCAGCAATGCCTCTACTGGGTATATACCCCAGAAACTCAAAAACATTGGTATGTGAAGACACATGCTCTCCCTGTTCATCACAGCATTATTTACAATGGCCAAGACATGGAAACAACCAAAGTGTCCCTTGACAGAGGATTGGATAAAGAAGAGGAGATACACATACACACACACACACACACACACACACACACACACAATGGAATACTACTTAGCCATAAGATATGATGACATAGGGTCATTTACAACAACATGGATTGACCTTTAAAACATTATACTGAGTGAAATAAGTAAATCAAAAAAAGCTAAAAACTACGATTTTACACATAAGTGGGATACAAAGCTGACACTCATGGACATAGATAAGAGTGCAGTAGTTGCTAGGGTGGAGGTCAATGTAGGGGAAGGGGAAGAAAGGGTGAAAAGGACAAATATAAGGTGATGCAAAATGATTTGCATTAGTTGATGGATATACAACATAATTGACTAAATAAATGATGGAGTGATGTTTGCCTGAAATCTATGTACCCTTATTTATCTATGTCACCCTGTTATAATTAATTTTCTAAATAAATATATTAAATAAATAAATACATGTATGTTGTTTAATTTCTACATTTTTATAGGTTTATTTACTTCCTTTTTGCAGTTGAATTCTAATTTCAAAGCCTTATGGTCAGAAAGTATGCTTGGTATCATTTCAATCTTCCTGAATTCATTCATGCTAGTTTTGTGGCCCAACATATGGTCCATCCTTGAGAATGTTCCATGCACACTGAAATAGAATGTATAATCTATGCTCTGAAATGAAATGTCCTATAAATGTCTATGATTTGGTCTAGTTTGTCATTTAAGTCTGATATTTCTTTATTGATTTTCTATTTGGATGAGCTATCTAAAGCTGTCAGTGCTGTGTTGAAAGATAAACATTTTTTAAAAATCCCACTCACTAACCCAGAAAATATAATAAGGTTCTTAAGACTAAATTTACCAAGAAGATGCAAGATCTGTTCACCAAAAACTATGACTTTGATGAAAGATATTGAAGAAGACACAAACAAATCAGAACAAATTCCATGTTCATGGATCAGAAGAAACAATAGTGTCAAAATATCCACATTACCTTAAGTCATCTCTAGATTCAGTGCAATCCTTAATAAAATTTCAATGGTGTTTTTACCATATGTAAAAATATCCTAAAATTTACACGAAACCACAAAGGACCCCAAATAGGCAAAGCAATCTTAAGAAAGAACATAGTCAATAAATCACACTTCTTGATTTCACACTGTACTAGAAACACATAGTAATCAAAACTGTATGAGGCCCTGGCCAGTTGGCTCAGTGGTAGAGCGTTGACCTGGCATGCAGGAGTCCCAGGTTTGATTCCTGGCCAGGGCACACAGAAGAAGCGCCCATCTGCTTCTCCACCCCTCCCCCTCTCCGTCCTCTCTGTCTCTCTCTTCCCCTCCCACAGCCAAGGCTCCATTGGAGCAAAGTTGGCCCGAGCGCTGAGGATGGCTCCATGGCCTCTGCCTCAGGCACTAGAATGGCTGTGGTCACAACAGAGCAATGCCCCAGATGGGCAGAGCATCGCCCTCTGGTGGGCATGCCAGGTGGATCCCTATTGGGTGCATGCGGGAGTCTGTTTGACTGCCTCCCCATTTCCAACTTCAGAAAAATACAAAAAACAAACAAATAAACAAAAAACTGTATGATTCTGACATTAAAATGGACACATAGACCAATGGGACAAAAATCAAAAGCCCAGAAATAAACTTACACAAGGGAGCCAAAAACACTGAATGAAGAAAAGGTACTCTCTTCAGTAAGTGATATTAATAAACTGAATAACCATATGCAGAACAATAAAGTTGCACCTCTATTCTACATCAGTGACACACACATACACGAAAAAGATCATAATAGTCTGACTAGGAGGTGGTGCAGTGGATAGGGCGTCGGACTGAGTCGCAGAGGACCCAGATTTGAGACCCAGAGGTCGCCAGCTTGAGTGTGGGCTCATTTGATTTTAGCAAGGCTCACCACCTTGAGCCGAAGGTCACGGGCTTGAGCAAGGGGTCACTCAGTCTGCTGTAGTCCCCTGGTCAAAACACATTTGAGAAAGCAATCAATGAACAACTAAAGTGCCACAATGGAGAATTGATGTTTCTCATCCCTCTCCCTCCCTGTCTGTCTGTCCCTATCAGTTCCTTTCTCTGACTGTGTGTGTATCAGTCACACACACACAAAAAAGATCAAAATATATTAAAAACTTAAATATAAGAGTTTGTTTATAAAACTCCTGGAAGAAAACATAGAAGGGAAATCTTTTTGACATTGATCTTAATATTGATATCCTGGATATGACAGCAAAAGCACATATAAATAAGTGAGGCTACATGAAACTAAAAAATTTTGTACATCAAAAGAAACTCAACAAAATGAAAAGGCAACCTACAGAATGGGAGAAAATAGTTACAAATTATATATTTGATTGAGGTCAATATAAAGAACTCATATAACTCAGTAGTTAGAAAACTAACAGCTTAATTTAAAAAACTGGCAAAAGGACTGAACAAATATTTTTCCAAGGAAAACATACAAATAAACAGCAGGCACATGAAAAGGTGCTGAATATCATTCATCATCAGGGTAATGCAAATTAAAACCATAATGAGATAATACTTCACTTCAGTTAGATAGCTATCCTCAGAAAGACAAGAGATAAATGTTGGAGAGAACATGGAGGAAAGGAAATCTAGTGCACTAGCATGCAAATTGATACAGACAGTATGAAAGCAGTATGCAATTTACTCAAAAATTAAAAATAAAACTAAAAGCATGATCCAGCAATTCTACTTCTGAGTATATAGCCAAAGAAACTGAAATCAAGACCTCATAATGATATCTGCACTTTCATGTTCACTACAGCATTACTTACAATAGCCAAGATATAAAAACAACCTAAGTGTCTGTCAACAAATAAGTGGATAAAGACAATGTGATATTTATACCAGGAACTATTATTCAGCTGTGAAAAAGAAGAAAATCTTTTCATTTATGACAACTTAGATGGATCCTAAAGGTATTATGCTAACTGAAATGAGTCAGATAAAGAAAGAAAAATGTTGTGCAGCATCACTCATATGTGAAATCTAAAATTGACAAACTCAGAGTAACAGTAAAGTAGTGATTACCAGGGGTTGAAATGGGGAAAATATTCAAAAGGTACAAACTTCCAGTATAAGATTAACAAGTTTGGGCACCTAATGTACAATATGATGATTATAACTGAAACGCTTTATCATACATGTTGCTAGGATAGTAGATCCTAAGTGTTTTCACCATGAATATAAAATTTTAACTATGTGATAGGATAGAGGTAGTAGCGAACATTACAGTGGTAATGATTTTGCAGTTTATAAATGTATTTAACCAACATGTTGTATACTCTAATTTACATAATATCATGTGTCAAGTGTATCTCATTAAAGCTAGGAAAAATCATTGTTATTGAAATCAATCCTTATATACAATTCTAGATAGTATAGATTAATTTAGATAAGAACAAAGAATAATAGGTGGTCTTATGCTCATACTTCCACAAAAAGCACAATTTACCTTTGATGGAGAAACAAATTCAACACATTCCAGCCATACGGATAAAAATGACTTTCCACATATTGCACATTTTCTTCCCTTAGAGATTATGTTCCTGACCTGTGGGTACCATTCTATGGCTTGCATTAGGAAAGGATTCTTTTCTGTTAGCTGATTCATTATAAATCTTGATGTTATTTCCTAGATTTAAAAAAGGATATTGTTTCTCAGATAATTTTCAAAATAACTTTTATATTACATTGCTTCTCATTTCAATACATATTTCTAGCTTATTCCTCATAGTTTCTGTTAAATTTCCATAGTCTATATAATAAAATATATTATTAGTAACTGGTATTGTAAGTAAATTTAGTTTTCAACAATATAAGAAAAGTAACTTACTCCCATTTTAATATAACCATGTCTTTTATAAACAGAGATCCAAGTTATAATAAATTTACATTAGATAAACTTTAGTTTAAAATTTTTACCTCTCATTACAATAAGCAGACTGTACAAATATTCTGACTACTCAAAAATTGAATGTATTGTATATATTATACTAATGCCTAAATCCTTATTATTAAAATTGTGAATCATGAACCAGTAAAATTTGCATCACCAAGAAGCTTATTAAAAAGTCAGACCTTCAGATGCACTCCAGACATACTGACTCAGAATCTATAATCAACAAGTTTCCCCAGGTAATCCCCTTTGCATGTTCAAGTTTGAGAAGCATTAGGGTAAATTAACTACTGCCTGAGTAACTGAATAGAGCCATGTTGGTAAAGAATACTAATTTCTGTTAACCAAATCTCTGAATTCAATCTGTTTTAAACCGATCTACATAGGTATGTCGAGAAACTTTACTTAAAGCAATAATAATATTATACCATTAAATAATAAAAGAGGTGGTGAGAACATCATATAAGCTGACTTTCATCATGACTATCAACTTCACCTTCTTAAAGTAGAAAATAAAAAGAAATTACATAATAATTAAAATTATATCTTCACTGATCAAGCAAAAAAACAAAAAATAAACATTTGATTTATTCCATTAAGTGCCCACCACTACCCTGCCATTGTCTGTGCCAGTAGCCTGGAATATTATTCCTATATAAATGTTACACAAGCACTGCATGAATTTTATTATATGTGTGGAACTTTTTTTTTTACTAAAGTAAAAGAATTTCCAGTCATATTAAAGTAGTCCACATCAGGCTCTGAAAAAGAATCTTTGGGAATACACACACATATACACACACACACATGATCTTTTACTCATTCACCCCAATTAAAAACTTTTCAATATAAACACAATCAGGAAATGACATCATAGTAATGGCAGCATGAGAGATAGCCTTCATCTCTCCCCTTGAAACTTCAACAAAATGAACAGCTATAACTCAGTAAAGGAATCCAGCTGGGCTCGCAGTTTTGCTTGAAACATTGGTGCATGCAATCTACTAAAGCCTGTACTCACACAGAGACAGAAAAATACAATATTTCCCCCTCACCCCAGCCTCCCAGATATGTCTCCCACCCCTCATCAATATGAAAAGTAGCAAAGACATATTGCACAGCTGAAAGAGGTGTTCTGTGTCTGGTCCCCTGCTCCATTTGGATGCAGGGAGGAGTACCCAGAAGCCTGAGATTGCCATTGCTAAAGCCCTCACAACTCCCACTCATTATCACGACTGCAGCCCTGCCTCTGCTTTTGCAACAGCAGCTTCTCAGCAGAGTTCAGACTGAGATTTTATAGAACTAAAACTTGTAATCCAGTGATACCTACTGAAAAAAGATAGAAAAACATCTTGTAAATATTTTCATCTAATTTTTTTGTTTTTCTTTAGTTATTTTTTGTGGTGGTTGTATCATTTGTGCTTGATTAATTTTCTTATTTTTATTTCCTCTTTATTGCAATTTTTCTTAAATTTTTTATTTTATTTTATTTTTAAATTTATTTTTATATTTTTGTTGTAATTCTTTGCTTAATTTTTAACAATACACTCTTAAATGCCCTCAAGGCAGAAAAAAGGTATACCATAACTACCCAGAAAAGAGACACAGTTCAGAAAGAAAATGAAAAATTTCCAGAAAGCAATCTCAATCACATGAAAACCTTGAGATTAAACAATAGAGAATTCACAGTGAAGTTGTAAAAATATTCACCGAGATGTGAGAACACACCAACAGAAAATTTAGTGAGCTCAAAAACAAAACAAATACTTCTACAGGAAGATTGAAACTTTAAAAAATGAATAACTCAAACACAGGAAATGCAAAATGAAGTAGCAAGTTTAGCTAATATACAGAATAACCAGCTAAAGAAGAGAATCAGTGACATTAAAGACGGGCAACTAGAGATGATACAGCAGGAAGAAGAGAGAAATTCAAGAATTTTTAAAAACTGAGAGAACTCTACAAGAATTGTATGTCTATCAGACAGAACAATATAAGAATAATGGATATTTTAGAAGAAGAGAAGGGAATGGAGAGGCTATTCAAACAAGTAATTGATGAGAACTTCCCAAACCTATGGAAAGAATTAGCTCCTCGAATTCAAGAAGGAAACAGAATGCTTAGTTACATCAACACAAACAAGTCTTCTCCAAGGCATATTACCAGACTTCAAATTATACTATAAAGCCAAGATAATCAAGACAATATGATATTGACAGAAAAACAGAGATACAGACCAATGTAACAGAATTGAGAGCCCAGAAGTAACACCACATATATAGGGACAATCTTTGACTAAGTAGAAAAAAGCACAAAATGAAGAAAAAATAACCTCTCCAATAAATGGTGCTCAGAAAATTGGAAAGCCACATGCAAAAGAATGAAACTTGACTACAGTTTGTTCCTTTGCACAAAATTAATTTAAAATGGATCAAAGACCTAAATATAAGAGCTGAAAAAAATAAACCACAAAGAAGAAATAAGAGGTACTTGGCTGAAGAGAAAATTCTATGAATTTGACCCCAAAGGCAAGGAAAGTAAAGGCAAAAATAAATGAATGAAATGATATCAAACTAAAAGCTTCTGCACAGCAAAAAAAAACCTGACAAAGCAAAAAGGCAGCCTACCAAATGGGAGATGATTTGCAAACAACAGCTCTAATAAAGGGGTAATATCCAAAGTACATAAAGAACTCACAAAGCTCAGCAACAAACAAGCAAACAATCTAATTTAAAAATGGGAAGAGAACTTGGACACTTTTCCAAAAGGGCATACAAATGGCCAACAGATATATAAAAAGATATTTATCTCTGCTAAGTATTAGGGATATGCAAATCAAAACTACAATGAGATACCCCCTCACACCTGTTAGATTGGCTGTTATCAGAGACAGGTAATAACAAGTGATAGAGAGGCTGTAGAGAAAAAGGAACTCTCATTCACTGCTGGTAGGAATGTAAACTGGTATAGCAATTATGGAAAAAAGTATGGTGGTTTCTCAAAAAACTAAGAACAGAATGACCATATGACCCAGCAATTCCTCTACTGAGTATCTACATCAAAAGCTCAAAAACAATGAATGCAAAGACCCATGTACCCCCATGCTCATCGCAACATTATTCATGGTGGCCAATACATGGAAACAACCAAAATATCCTTTGATAAAGAATAAAAATATGTGGTACATATATACAATAAAAAACTACTCAGCCATAATAAATTATGACATATTGCCATTTATGACAACATAGATGGATCGTGAGAACATTATACTGAGTGAAATAAGTACAAATATTGATCGACTTACGACCTATGCAACTTATGACCATTCAACTTTACAACTACAATAGCTAGCCACGACTGCTTCGCATCTGGCAGCGCAAGCGTTGCCCAGCTGGGCATACAACAGTGCAGACCAGCTTCCAGCAGCACTACCATCTCCATGTGCAACATTTCAACTGTTATCCCAGACTTGGTACAGCAATTTGTGTTTTATATCTTGGATATTTTTCATCAAATCCTTCCCAAGATGTCTACCAAGAGGAAATTGTCTTTGTAAATATTAAACCAGTTGTACTGGTAATGCAGTGTTTAACTTAAATGTGATGAATGTAAAAATAAGAAACAAAATGGTGTAGAGATTATACAAATGGCATAAAATGAACAAAGAAAATTATAATATACGGTGTGTCTGTAAAGTCATGGTGCACTTTTGACCAGTCACAGGAAAGCAACAAAAGACTCTAGAAATGTGAAATCTGCACCAAATAAAAGGAAAACTCTCCCCGTTTCATACCTATTCAGTGCAGTTCGATGTGGGCTCACACACAGATTTTTTAGGGCTCCTTAGGTAGCTATCCCGTGTAGCCTCTACAGACTCGTCACTGACTAATGGCCTACCAGAACGGGGTTTCTCCACCAAACTACCAGTTTCCTTCAACTGCTTATCCCACTGAGTAATGTTATTCCTATGTGGTGGCGCTTTGTTATAAATGCGCCGATAATCACGTTGCACTTTGGTTACAGATTCGAATTTAGCGAGCCACAGAACACACTGAACTTTCCTCTATACCATCCACATCTTTTTTTTTTTTTTTAAACCAAGCTCTGGCCAGTTTTATTACAGAAAAATTTTGCATGATTTACTTTTCACCAGTCTGTTCTGGCATGCTTCTAATGATATCAGAATCACCTGGATCAATGATAGCCAGGGTGCATACTCTGTAGTACTTCCCACACGCTGTGCCCAATTCAATATTATTGCCGCTGTAGTGGTGGACACCAGTCTTGGCCAACATGGCATAGTATTCTATTTCAGATTTCCTCAAGGCTGGGCAGTTGTTGGCGAGGATGACCAGTTTCGCTTTGCCTTGTCTGATCATCTTCAGAGTCTGCTTGTATCCCAGCACGTACTTCCCACTTTTCATAACAAGTTGGAGCCTAGAGTTGATGGACTCCAGCGACTTTTTCATCTTCTTTGCGGCCACCATCTTTCCGCCTTAGGTGCGGGACAGCCCCCAACCTAGAGAAGCCGCCAAGATGGCCGGGGAGGGAGAAAGGGCCATCCACATCTTGACTGGCATGATGATGGGCTGCTCCACTGTATACACAGTGTTACACCATCATCTGCACATAAACACATGCTGCCACATCATCCAACAGAAACTGAGAGGGTTTTCCTTTTATTTGGTGCATATTTCACATTTCTATCGTCTTTTGTTGCTTTCCTGTGACCGGTCAAAAGTGTACCATGACTTTACGGATACACTGTATAAGATTAATGAAAGAAAATTAAGATAAAATATGACTTAAAGATTTTTATAACATCATTTCACAGTACTGTGCATAGAGCCTACTCAACTTACAATCAAATTGTGTTACAACCAGTCTGTTGGAACCAATCGTGGTCGTAAGCTGAGCACTAGCTGTAAATCAGAAAAAGCTAAGAACTGTATGATTTCACACATAGGTGGGATATAAACCTGAGACTCGTAGACATAGATAAAAGTAAAGTGGTTACCTGGGGGATGGAAAGGGGGAGAAACGACAGACAAATATGCAGTGATAGAAAATGATTTTAACTTTGGGTGATGGGCATGCAGGGCAGTCATCATCTTAAAGGCTATAGAGATGTTCATCAAAACCCTAGGTACTATTGTTGATCAGTGTCATCTTGTTAAATTTAATTTCAAAATTTAAAAATCAAAAATTATGCCTGACCTGTGGTGGTGCAGTGGATAAAGCGTCGACCTAGAAATGCTGAGGTTGCCGGTTCAAAACCCTGGGCTTGCCTGGTCAAGGCACATATGGGAGTTGATGCTTCCAGCTCCTCCCCCCTTCTCTCTCTCTGTTTCTCCTCTCTCTCTCTGTCTCTCCCTCTCCTCTCTAAAATGAATAAATAAAAATAAAAAAACTAAAAAAAAAATAAATAAATAAAAATAAAAAATTAAAAATTAAAGACAGCCTGACCTGTAGTGGCGCAGTGGATAAAGTGTTGACCTGGAACGCTGAAGCCGCCGGTTCAAAACCCTGCACTTCTCTGGTCTAAGGCACATATAGGAGCTGAAGCTTCCTGCTCTTCCCCCCTTTTTTCTCTCTTTCTCTTTCTCTCACTCTCTCTCTCTCTCTCTTCTCTAAAATAAATAAATAAGTAAAAAGAAAAAATTAAAGACAAAATCTAATAGATTGCTGTCTTCCTGCTCATTATTACTTTATCCCTTCCACTTAACAATCATCTGAGAAAGCCTACTTTATATGGGTTTCTTAAATGTCAGATCCTTCAAACAGCATAACCTCCTACCCACTTCAGTTTATTCTCCTGGGTGATCACATAACTGAAGTCATCCTTTCTGAAATAAATCACCCTTTCATGCTAATATTACCAGGATTACTAAATTAATGTCTATTATCACCCATATTTTACATATTTACAAATAGCTTAGCTTCTGATTCTGAATAAAATGTTAATTTTTAAGGTAAATTGTTATCTAAAGGAATAAAAGTCTAGATCTCACTATAAAGCTCCAGAAAACTAATGAAAGATTCACTCCACAAAATCACAGATGGTATGAATGTTTGCTGAAATACATGAAACTTATAAAGAGGTCCCAGTTCACATAGTTCACTTTTTAGATTTATGATTTGGAACCAAACATGTTTGCTGTATTAAGTATGTCTCTTAACAACTCTTATATCACCTATTATTGATATTCTTATCCTACTTGTTGTCAATGTGTTACTTGGAAAGATATGTAATTGAAATATAAAGCTATTACTTGGAAATGTGAGTACACATAAAGAATATATATTGGCCATAATAATATTGTCTTTTAGGACACCTCTTAAATGTATATGCAATACAGTCTTTTAGAATATACAATTTAATGCTAACCTAATTCCAGTGTTATTTAATAGTCAAGAAATCTTTTACAAACAAATCATTTTCTGGATTAGTTTACATGCTATTTTGTTAGAATATTTGTTAGCTAAGTATATATAAGTCAGAGATTATTCCTATGTTTAAACTATGATGTTAAAATTAGTTTTATATGTATTCTTCTATTATTCTTTACCTATAAATGTTTAATTTTAAATATAAACCTATCCATATACAGATTATATTTAAAAGTCAAAACCAGGGGTCCCCAAACTATGGCCTGCGGGCCACATGCGGCCCCCTGAGGTCATTTATTCGGTACCCCCGCACTTCCAGAAGGGGCACCTCTTTCATTGGTGGTCAGTGAGAGAAGCACAGAATGTGGATGCAAAGCGCTGCGTCACTCACATACAGTAATACTTTCGGTGATGCGGGATGCACGCGTCATGGCTCCAGAAGCGTGTCATATCACTTGTTAGGGCTAACAGTGACAAATATGGAACTGGGCAGTGACCATCTCATTAGCCAAAAGCAAGCCCATAGTTCCCATTAAAATACTGGTCAGTTTGTTGATTTAAATTTACTTGTCCTTTATTTTAAATATTGTATTTGTTCCCATTTTGTTTTTTTACTTTAAAATGAGATATGTGCAGTGTGCATAGAAACTTGTTCATAGTTCTTTTTATAGTCCGGCCCTCCAATGGTCTGAGGGACAGTGAACTGGCCCCCTGTATAAAAAGTTTGGAAACTGCTGGTCAAAACCAAATATAAGTCCTTAGAAGAAATAATGAATTTGGAACTATTGTATGATCAAGTGATACTCTGTGTCACACTAAAATATAGCATTGACAGCAAAGATAGAGAACAGATGATTGGTTGCCACGGGGAGGAGAGCTGAGGGCGATGTGGAAAAGGTAAAAGGGTTAAAAACTACAAATTGGTAATCACAAAATAGTTCTGGGAAGTAAAGTACAGCATAGGGAATATAGTCAATATTGTAATAATTACATATGGTGTCATACAGTGTTGGGCAGATAAAATATATTATGCTCACTTTGTTAGAGATGGTGCTGCCCACATGGAAGTCTGTCACCCAGGTGATTGCTTGGGATGGGCGTGATTGTATTAATGTGTGTTGGGGGTGGGCGTGGGCAGGCAGGATCCTTGTATCCTGGGGCTTGGTTTTAGGACTAAGCCTTTCCCACCCTTTCTGATATGGGGTGGTGTACTCATGAGGAATCCCATCATGCCTCAGATGAGTGACTTTGTATTAGAGACTTCCCTATTTGTATATTGGATTAAAGGTTTGGATTTCTACACTATAAAGTGGAGCAGACCGGGAGCTTGCTCTCTCGGTTCCTGAGATTAGCATTAGAGAGGAGAGCAGAGAAAGGCCACATGGAGGAGGCCAGGAGAAGCAGCCAAGATGGTGGAGTGCTGTGGGAGAAGCCAGTTTGTGCAGAGAGAAGGAGATGGGAAACAGAGGTGAATAAGGCTGGTGAGCTAGAAACATTTGATTCTAGGAATCTCGGATAAGTCAGTAGCTTTGTGAGCACTGAATGAGTGGTTTTTGGAGCTCAGTGTGTGTTTTTACTTGCCCGCCGGGTACAAGCTAGGATTAAAGCTGATGGCCCACCAGTTCATGACTCTGTTGTTTCATCACCGTCTGTCCGAATCCAATGAGAACCTGCATGAGCCAGACTGCTGTGATGGTGGCTGTGGATACTGGCTTTACAATAGCAGATACTCCTTTCAGCTGGGCTATCATCTTCTGGAGACTGTGGATTGCGACTCCAGCCTGATTCTCCTCATCCTCCAAAGAGGAACTGGAAACACCAGCTCCTGCTGCCAGAATTGAGAATCGGGCCACTGCTGCCTTCTGCTCCGGAGACCTTGCAGCTCCATACCTGGCTGTAAAGCCAGAAGCCAAGGCTACTATCAAAGCAGCCTGGCCCATGCAGGTTCGCATTGGATTCGGATAGTCGGTAAAGAAACAACGGAGCCACAAACTGGTGGGCCATAGTCTTTAATCCTAGCTTGCACCCGGCGGGCAAGTAAAAACACATACTGGGCTCCAAAACCCAATCACATTCAGTGCTCACAAAGCCACTGACTTATCCAAGTTTCCTAGAATCAAAGGTTTCTAGCTCGCCAGCCTTATTCTCCTCAGTTCCCCATCTCCTTCCTTATCCCAGATACAAACTCTGTATAAACTGGCATCTCACTCAGTACTCCGCCATCTTGGCTGCTTTTCCTGGCCTCCTCCACGTAGCCTCCTTCCGCTGCTGGCTCTACTCTCTCTGCTCTCTCATGCTAACCTCAGGAACCAAGAGGGCAAGCCCCCGTTCAGCCCCCATTTTATAGTGTAGAAATCCAAACCTTTAATCCAATATACAAAACAGGGAAGTCTCTAATACAAAGTCACTTCTCTGAAGCATGATTGGATTGTACCACCCCACATCAAAAAGGGTGGGAAAGGCTTAATCCCAAAACTAAGCCCCAGGCTACAAGGATTCTCAACACACATTAATATCACCTGAGCTACGGCCTCACGTGGGCAGCGCCGTCTTTAACAAAGTGAGCATAATATATTTTATCTGCCCAACACTGGCCTCAGCGTCAGCCCCAGCCTCCTGCTGCTGCTGACTCTCCACAATGTCCAGGGTAAGCTGCAACTCACGAACCTGTGATTAACCTTCTCCAGCGTCTGCTCCATTTCCAAAGGAATCTCACGAACCTGGTCGGCCGCCTCCAGTGCTTGCTTCAGCTCCAGGGTTGGCATCTCTTTCTCCCATGTTTCCTCCAGCTCCTTCCACTGCTCAGTTTGCAGGTCCCAGGTAGCCTCTTCCACAGAGCTCTTGGTTTCCTCACATATGGCTATAAAAGTCAGCCAGCCTATGGTCCCCAAAAGGACAGCCATGGGAAACCATAACAGCAGCCAGTCCTTTACTCCACCGCTCAAAAGTGGTGGTGGCTCCTTGCCAATCTGTATTGAATCCTGCCACAAACTACGCCAAATGTAAGGCCAGGAGCCACCATCGTGGCCATTCACATGCAGGTTCCCATTGGATTCAAACAGACAGTAATGAAACAATGGAGCCAAGAACCGCTGGGCCATTACCTTTAATCCTAGCTTGCACCCAGCAGGCAAGTAAAAACACACACTGGGCTCCAAAACCCACTCATTCAGTGCTCACAAAGCTACTGACTTATCTGAGTGTCCTAGAATCAAAGGTTTCTAGCTCACCAGACTTATTCACCTCTGTTCCCCATCTCCTTCCTTCTGCCTGCACAAACTCTGCACAAACTGTCTCCTCACTCAACACTCCGCCATCTTGGCTACTTCTCCTGGCCTCCTCCACATGGCCTCTCTCGGCTCTCTGCTGTCTCCTCTAATACTAATCTCAGGAACTAAGAGAGCATGCTCCCGTTCTGCCCCCCTTCCATAGTGTAGAAATCCAAACCTTTAATCCAATATACAAATAGGGAAGTCTCTAATACAAAGTCACTTATCTGGGGCATAATGGGATTGCACCACCCCACATCAAAAAGGGTGGGAAATGGCCTGACCTGTGGTGGCACAGTGGATAAAGCATCGACCTAGAAATGCTGAGATTGCCGGTTCGAAACCCTGGGCTTGCCTGGTCCAGGCACATATGGGAGTTGATGCTTCCAGCTCCTCCCCCCTTCTCTCTGTCTCTCCTCTCTCTCTCTGTCTCTCCCTCTCCTCTCTAAAATGAATAAATAAATAAATAAACTAATCTTTAAAAAAAAGGGTGGGAAAGGCTTAATCTCAAAACAAAGCCCCAGGCTACAAGGATCCTGCCTGCCCATAGACCATCCCCAACACACATCAATATCACCTGGGTGATGGCTTCTATGTGGGCAGCGCCATCTTTAACAAAGTGAGCATAATATATTTTATCTGCCAAACACCATCTTAAGCAAAAAGGGCAACCAATATCATCACCTGGGCAACGGGTCTCCACATGGGCAGTGCCATCTTTAACAAAGTGAGCATAATATATTTCATCTGCCCAACAACAACCATCTCGAAAAACCAACTCAGGACTAAATGAAAAGTAGTCTATAACCAAGGATTCACAGAAGACACCATATTGAGATTGGTAGGAAGGGTGGAGGTGTGAAAGAGCTGCTCCCATTCCCAAGAGTGAGCAGCAGCTGAGGGTTCTGAGGTACATCTCAGGTAAAGGGGAGATTAGCCCTGAGAAATTTAGGTCCTAAGCCCTAGGCTGGATGCCCCAATCTGGAGGGCCAGAGCCTAGAAGAGGTGCCCACAGCATTTGGCAGTGAAAAGAGGCAAAGTTTTGTCACCAGAAAAAGACTGAAGTTCTAAGACACAGGAACCCTTTCAAATGGTCAGTGCAGAAAATCTGTTCACAGCCACTTATCCTCACGTTGGTCAGATGGAGGGCTGAAAGGACTAGAGTCGCATAAAGAGAGTGTAAAATTGGCAGCCCAGGGAAAGACACTATGGGGAATAGCCACTGGAATCACTGTACTGAATCATTCTCCAATACCACTGATGAGCTCTCCCTTTGGATATGAATATTTTTCTTGGGTGGAACAACCCCTCCTGCAGCGTCAGCCTAGGGTAAAGCAAGTGCCCCACCCTTGGTAATCTCTCTTACCTCACCCTAAGGAGATTGGGCTCCACTGAGAAGTACACAGCCTTAACGAGGAAGCAGGGGGCATGAAGTGACTCTGTTTTCTGGCACTTACACTGGAGTTTTTCCCCACACTCTCCCAAGAGTATGACTGGTGCTTCTGCCTCATGGGAGATTCTGTAGAATCTGTCCAGACTGTGGGAAGACCAAATCTCTGGGTTTCAGAGGCCACACCCACTGAACTGCTAGTGGCCATACTCTACTAAGACCTGTGAAAAAATTAATGATAGACTGATACCTGGGACCATGGGTGAAAGCCACAACCACCACCTTTTCTAATCCCTGAATAGCCCAAGACTCAAGACTTTACCAGAAGTTTTTTTAGTGGTTGTGCCCAACAAGTAGCTAGCAGACAGAGGCAGCAAGAAAACAATCTCAAAGAACCTTGGGCCTTTTGCTGATGCCCCCAGGCCTGGGGCTGTTAAAGCCAATCTAGGGGTGCAGCTTGGTCCTTTCATGTACACATAAGCCCAGCAAGGCAGCCACAAACTCTGGATTGCATATAGCACCAAAAAGTTTACTGAGGGTCAGTGATGAGCAGTTTCTTACACTGGTCTGCACCAGGTTCCCTCATATGAGAGCTAGAGCAAACAAATCCAGTGGCCAGGCACAGACATCAGAGCAAGATCCAACTAACATTACTAATAGCATATTCAAAGGGAAAGCTCATCAGGCATCAAACCCAGCTGAAATAAATTCTGTTTTCTGTGATCAGCACCAGCACAGAAGCTTACATGCATTAGATGAGGTAGAGCCTCACAGTCAGCCAGCATAAGTTCCAGATACCCTGCCCATCTGGGCTAAGCTCCACAGGGGGAAGAGTGTGAGGCTCAGAGCTCATACTTTCAGGGTGTGGGTTCCTTGGAGCCTATTGGTGGGACCAGATGAAAGGCTTAGCCACCTCCTGTGGGAGACCTCACAATCAGCCCAAGTGGAAGTCTCTCTCAGAGACTTCCTTCCAGAGACCACAGGCTACTCAGCAGAAAAAACTTCTACAGTGGAGCTGACAGTTCACCCAATCTGAATCTGCTGCTGAATTTCTGGGGAGAAATAGAACTGGATTTCCAATAATGGCTGAGGGATTAGGCTCTAGAGTAGGGGCCACTTTCCCCATGCCAAGCTCCTGACAAATACAGTCCTCAGAAGGGGGTCTCACTAACATCCTTTTGATCTCAGTTGCTCTAACCCACCATGCTTGCAACCTGTGGAGGGGTTGGTGGGGTGAGACCAGTCTGAGCTCTATAATCTTACTATAGAAGACTCTGCAGGAAATACCAGGCAACTACAAGAAGTGGAGGAGCTGAAAAGTGGAGGAAAATCTTAAGAAACTTGGGTCCTTTCAGGAAGCTGCTTTCAGCTCTAACAGGAGGAAGTCAACCCTTATACACAGGTTCGCCTCTCCTGCACACATCCAGGCACATAAAATGCAGACACCAACAGTGAACAGAATGGTAGCTTCAGACAGGTAGCCCTGAGTGGGTTATAAACAACTTCAAACATCAACACTTACTGGAACCCTACCCCAGAAGACCCAGAAATAACACAATCAGTAGTGAGCTGCAGACCACAGCAACAATAGATTCAACTAGCCACACAAGCAGCAACCCCAAAGGAAGAGTCCAGCAGGCACCAGACTGCTGAGAATAACTATGACCCATAGAACAGACACTGCACAGTGTCTAATGCATATGATCAAGGTTGACCCTTAAAGCCAGACAGCCTGAAGGGTTAACTCCACCCACAAAAGGACAAACAGCATTCAATATATACATACAACAGGAAGGTAAATATTCCCCTCAAGAAACATTCCTAGAGCAATGAGCTCAGGTGGTCTGGACATAAATACCACTGAGCTTACCTTCCTCATAAAGACACCACAACAAATTCCAAAGTCAGAGCAGAGATACCTAATACACAGACAAAATGGGCAGACAAAGAAATATGACCCAAATGAATTAACAAGGAGAAATCCTCAGAAAAAGAACTAAATGAAATGGAAGTAACCAAACTATAAGATGCAGAGTTTAAAATAATGTTTACTACAAGGTTTAAGGAGCTTAGAGTAAGAACGGATGATCAAAATGAGAACTTAAAGAAATAGTAAGCATTAAAAAGAACATAGAAACCAGAAAAAAGAACCAGTCAGATATGGCAAATACAATATCTGAAATGAAGACCACACTAGAAGGATCAACAAGAGGTTGGATGAAGCAAAGGACTGAATCACTGATTTAGAGGACAAGATAAACTTAATTCCAGAAGCAAGCCAAACAGCAACAAGAAAAGAGGCTCAAGAAGACTGAGGAAACTTTCAAATCTCTGCAACATCATGAAGCAAAGGAACATTCAAATCATATGGGTTCCTGAAGGCGCAGAGAAAAAACAAGGAATAGAAAACTTTTTTGAAGACATATTTAGCTAGAAACTTTCTTAACCAAATGAAGGAAAAAGTCACACAAGTTCAAGAAGCAGACACAATCCAATAAAGATGATCGCAGAGACCTACATCAAAACATCATAATTGAAATGCCAAAGATAAGAGACAAAAAAAGAATACTAAAAGTTGCGAGAGAAAAGCAATTAGTTACCTATAAAGGAGCTCCCATAAGGCTGACATCTGTCTTCTCAAAAAAAACATTTCAGGGCAGAAGGGAGTGGCAAGAAACGTTCAAAGTGATGCAAAACAAGAATCTACAACCAAGACTACTCCATTCAGCAAAGTATCACTTAACACAGGGGTCGGGAACCTTTCTGGCTCAGAGAGCCACGAACGCCACATGTTTTAAAATGTAATTCCATGAGAGACATACAATGACCCATGTATGTTACACATTATCCAATAAAGATTAGGTGTTGTCCCGGAGGACAGCTGTGATTGGCTCTAGCCACCCGCAACCATGAACATGAGTGGTAGGAAATGAATGGATTGTAATACATGAGAATGTTTTATATTTTTAACATTATTTTTTTTATTAAAGATTTGTCTGCAAGCCAGATGCAGCCATCAAAAGAGCCACATCTAGCTTGCAAGCCATAAGTTCCCAACCCCTGACTTAACACATTGTTGACCAGCAATTTTATGTACAAGTTATCTCATGTCACCGGTTATTTTTTTATAATTGAGTATGTGTAAAGCCAGTAGCCGCGGCAACCATCACAGCCACCTGGCCCATGCAAGTTCACATTTGATTCGGACAGACGGTAATGAAATAACAGAGCCAAGAACTAGTGGGTCATTACTTTTAATCTTAGTTTGCACCCAGAAGGAGAGAAATACACACAGTGGGAAAACATTTCCCTTTCCATTCAGGGCTCCCAAAGCCACTGACTTATTCAAATATTCTGAGAATCAAAGGTTTCTACCTCACCAGCCTTATTCACCTTTGTTCCCCATCTCCTTTTCTCTACACAAACTCTGCACAAACTGGCTTCTCCTTCAGCACTCCATCCACCATCTTGGCTGCTTCTTCTATGCAATGTTAATTTCAGGAACTGAGAGAGAGAAAGAGAGAGAGAGCGCCTCTGGTCTACTGCCTCATTTTATAGTATAGAAACAAAAACCTTGAAGCCAATATACAAATAAAGAAGTCTCTGATAAAAAGTCACTTATCTGAGGCATATGGGATTCCTCATAAGAGTGCACCACCCCACATCATGCAACAGTCAAGGGTGTGAGGAAAAGCTTAGTTTTGAAAAGATCTTAGTATTAAAAGGGCGAGAAAGGCTTAATCTTAAAACTAAGCCTTATGCTATAAGGAAGGACCTTGCCTGCTTACAGCCTGTCCCCACACCCAATGCAAACTATAAACAAGCAAACACATATATCATATTTTCAAACGTATTTGACTGACAGTATGAAAGTGAAACAATCTAAATAAACCTCAGTATACTTTATTTATACATAATAAATTTAAATGAAACTTTGTACATATCTGCTACATATTATATTTTATACATATTATATATTTTAGTAATTTTTTTTTGGTGTGGTATACTGTATAGCAATCACCTACATGTAATGGTATGCAATATGTTTTGAAATATATCTAGTCTTGCTGTGCTTCTTTTTGAAACAAACTTTACATGTTCTAGTTGGATTGAACACAACAAAGAAAGATTTTACAGTATCCTTGATATGTATGTTCAAACTGCGAGTGGTTAGAAGATAGTTCAAGTTTATAGATGGCTGGACACTGTGATTGTTTTTGTTTACTGTACCTTTGACTTTCGGTCTCAAACCGAAGAAAAGCAGTCCACATGATAATATAGAACCTTGTGCTGTTTTTTGAACTTCCACCCTCCAGGTGAAGAGTCACAAATACAATAGTCCTATATTACCCTGAGTTTCAAAAATTAAAATAGTTAATGTCAAGTGCAAACATGAGTTAACTCATGAGTGGTCAACAATGTATTAAGGAAAAATACAGACCTTCTTTGACAAAAAAAAAAAAGCCAGGGTGGCTCAAGGAGTTCATTTACAAAAATTCAGGATTTCAAGAAATGATAAAGGGCCTGCTATAAAAAGAGAAAAGTAAAAAGAATTCGAGAGAGGATTGTAAGTTTAAAGAATAAAATAGCAATAAAAAATACATGTCAATAACAACCTTAAATGTAAATGGTTTAAATGCTCCAATTAAAAGACATAGGGTAGCTGAATTGATAAGAAAAACATATATTTGTGCTATCTACAAGAGACTTCCCTCAGAATAAAAGATACATTTAGGCTGAAGGTGAAGGGACGGGGGAAAGTATTCCATGCAAATGGAAACAAAAATGAAACTGTAGTAGCAATACTTATATCTGATAAAATATGTAGTCTTTAAAAGAAAGGCTACAGTAAGAGAAAAAGAAGGACATTACATAATGATAAAGGGAGCTATTCAACAGGAGAATATAACCATTGTAAACATGGTTTACACCTAACTACACAAAGCAGATTTTAATGAACAGAAAGGGAGAGACCAACAGCAATACAATAATAATAAGGGAATTTTACACCCCACTGACATCAAAGGGGTGTTATCAGACAGAAAATCAAGAAAGAAACAGTAGCCTTAAATGACATACTAGATCACCTGGAATTAATTAATATCTTCAGAATATTTTACCCCAAAGCAACAAAAGATACATTTTTTTAAGTGTATGTGGTACATTTTCTAAGATAGATCACATTTTAGGACACAAAACAAATCTTAATAAATCTAAGAAGAGTGAAATCATATCAAGCATTTCTGATCACAATGGCATGAAACTAGAAGACAACTACAATAAAAATAAATAAAAAATATTCAAACACTTAGAGGCTAAATAGCATATTCTTAAATAACGAATGGGTTAACAATGAGATCAAGGAAGAAATAAAAAATTTTCTAGAAACAAATAAAAATGAACATACAACAACACGAAATCTATGGGACACAACTAATGCCCTCCTGAGAAGTAAGTTACAGGCATAATTTAAGCAAGAAAAAGCTAAAATAAATAATCTAAACCTGCAATTAAAAGAAATAGAAAAAGAACAATAAGCAGGGCTCACAGGAAGTAGAAGAAAGAAAATAATAGAGAACAGAGCAGAAATAAATGACATACAGGCTAAAAAACAATACAAAAGATCAATGAAGCCAAGAGCTGGTTCTTTGAAAAGGTAACTGCTAATCCATTGGGTTAACTGCTAATCCAGCCCCATCCACAATCCAGAAACTCCTTCAATGAGGCACTACCCCTGTTTCTTTTTCCCTCCAACCCCTTTTTGATGTGATACTGCTGCATGGAGTCTGGGCCCCAGCTACTAAGGTTAACATCATATTTTCAACATTTATTACTCTGTCAGCCATGACAACTTAATTATACTCTCTGTGACTCAGTTTATCTACAAAAGAGAATCAATAATGGTACCTTTCTTTTTATGGTTCCTGGGTGATTAAATTAACTCATTTCTGTTAAGTGCTTAGAACAATGCCTTGCTCATAATAAGCTTAATAGGCATTTGTTTTTGTTATTGTTATTGCTATTTTTATTATTCTGAAATGATTCATTCAAGGAGAACAAACAGATTATAAGGGATTAAACAAATTGATTCCTGTAGTTTTTAAAATCATTTAAAATTAAATTTCAAATAAGATTTTTTTCACACAAGAGTAAAAAATATTACTGTTTGTGGAAATACAGATTAACTCTCTAGAAGCAAATTTGAAAAGACCTAGTTGAACTTTAAAAAATGTCAATTCTGGCCTGACCTGTGGTGGCGCAGTGGATGAGGCATTGACCTAAAAATGCTGAGGTCGCCAGTTCGAAACCCTGGGCTTGCCTGGTCAAGGCACATATGGGAGCTGATGCTTCCAGCTCCTCCCCCCTGTCTCTCTCTCTCCCTCTCTGTCTCCTCTCTAAAATGAATAAATAAAAAAAAAATTAAAAAAAAAAATGTCAATTCTGGTTCACGTCAGAGTAATGGCAGGGTAAGAAGTGATACCGATAAATCTCCCCCAAAACTCAACAAGATCTTCAACCAGAAACAGAAAAACCTATACTTGGAGCTTCCAGATGCTTCGCAATACACCCGAAGGTATGGTCGAGTGAAAAATTGTCTAAATATATAACCAAACCCCGAAGGAATTAGGGAGTAAGAAATGCTCCGCCTTCCTCACTAACCTAAACAGGGCGGCATTCTCTGGTAACTGTGAATATAGAAACTGAGGCGGGCAAAGGGGGTGAATAGATCCAGGCCGCGGCACAAACGGCCGAACCAGGCTATGGCACGGAGATCAAAGCCGAGGAAAATCTGATCCTGTGGCAACCCGGGCAATACAAGCTAACACTCGCGCCAAACCCAAACAAAGAAAGACAAGCGGGGCAGCCATTTTATCCGATCTCCTGGTCGGTGCGCAGGTAGTGGGCGAGAGATTTCTTCCTAAGACCCGGGAGTGGGTGCCCGTGTTACCCCACAGAGAGGCAGAGTCAGAGGCCTTTCTGTGGGCTGAGAGCAGAATCTCTGGGCAGCCCCAGCACCCTGGGAAAGCCGCACACAAGAGGGAGCGAGAACTAATTCCAACGGTGGAAATTTTCCGTGCTGGTGGGGGTTTCACTAAGAGGGAAACGCGGCCGGCCTCATATCCTGGTCTGCGCGCGCAGATACTGAGTGAGAGATTCCTCCGACTGCTTCGGCAGTGTGCACCCGTGTTATCGCACAGAGGGGCAGAGTCAGGGGCCTTTGTGTGGGCCAAAGCGGAATCTTGGGCTGCCCCAGCACCTTGCAAAAGCCGCGCACAGGGACGGAGTGAGAGCCAATTCCAACACTGCAACTTTTCCATGCAGTTGGGGGTTTCACTCAGAGCATGAGACTGCTGGCCGGATATCCTGGTCTGTGCACGCAGATTCTGAGCGACAGTTTCCTCCAAGAGCCCCGGAAGTGGGCACCCGCCTGTGTTACCAGACAGAGTGGCAGAGCCAGAGGTCTTTGAGTGGGTGGAAAGCCCGCCTGATTATGCTAGCAGCTCTGACTGACTGAGCCTTACCCAGAGCCCTGTGCTGAGTGGAAATAGAGTGGGGAGTTGCCAGCTCTTTGAGCCTCTTACTATCCAGGCAGAGGCAGCAGCAACCCCATAGCTGGATTATCAGGCTACTAATTGAGGAAGGAAAGACTAGGAGAAAGGCTCCAGGAACACGGACTCTCTCACTGTCGGAGCCTATAAATGCTAATGAGCCTCGACTGCCAACGAGACTAAAGCACAATACATGACATTGCCATAGAGACTTATCAACTGCAAACCTCTACCTGAGCGTGCCAAAAAGGCAGAACCCGGGGTACAGAGTCACCGACCAGGAAGAGGGACAGAAAAGAAAAAGCAAGAAGGGGAGATGATGTCAGAGTAATGGCGGGGTAGGAAGCGATACCGATAAATCTCCCCCAAAACTCAACAAGATCTTCAACCAGAAACAGAAAAACCTATACTTGGAGCTTCCAGATGCTTCGCAATACACCCAAAGGTATGATTGAGTGAAAAATTGACTAAATATATAACCAAACACCGAAGGAAATAGGGAGTAAGAAATGCTCCGCCTTCCTCACTAACCTAAACAGGGCGGCTTTCTCTGGTAACTGTGAATATAGAAACTGAGGTGGGCAAAGGGGGTGAATAGATCCAGGCCGCCGCGGCACAAACGGCCGAACCAGGCTGTGGCACGGAGATCCAAGCCGAGGAAAATCTGATCCTGTGGCAACCCGGGCAATACAAGCTAACACTCGCGCCAAACCCAAACAAAGAAATACAAGCGGAGCGGCCATTTTACCCGGTCTCCTGGTCGGTGCGCAGTTAGTGGGAGAGAATTTCTTCCTAGGCCCCGAGAGTGGGTGCCCGTGTTGCCCCACGGAGAGGCAGGGTCAGAGGCCTTTCTGTGGGCCGAGGGCAGAGTCTCTGGGCAGCCCCAGCGCCCTGGGAAAGCTACGCATGGGAGAGAGTGAGAACTAATTCCAACGGTGGAGATTTTCCGTGCTGGAGGGTGTTTCACTCAGAGGGAAACACGGCCGGCCTCATATCCTGGTTTGCGCGCGCAGATAAGGAGTGAGCGATTCCTCCGAGTGCCTCGGCAGTGCGCGCCTGTGTTATCGCACAGAGGGGCAGAGTCAGGGGCCTTTGTGTGGGCCAAAGAGGAATCTTGAGCCGCCCCAGCACCTTGCAAAAGCCGCGCACGGGGACGGAGTGAGACTCAATTCCAACGCTGCAACTTTTCCCTGCGGTTGGGGGTTTCACTCAGAGCGTGAGACTGCTGGCCGGATATCCTGGTCGCAGACAGTGAGTGAGAGTTTCCTCCAAGCGCCCCGGAAGTGGGCGCCCGCTTGTGTTACCGGACAGAGTGGCAGAGCCAGAGGTCTTTGAGTGGGTGGAAAGCCCGCCTGATTATGCTAGCAGCTCTGACTGACTGAGCCTTACCCAGAGCCCTGTGCTGAGTGGAAATAGAGTGGGGAGTTGCCAGCTCTTTGAGCCTCTTACTATCCAGGCAGAGGCAGCAGCAACCCCATAGCTGGATTATCAAGCTACTAGTTGAGGAAGGAAAGACTAGGAGAAAGGCTCCAGGAACACGGACTCTCTCACTGTCAGAGCCTATAAATGCCAATGAGCTTCGACTGCCAACGAGACTAAAGCACAATACATGACATTGCCATAGAGACTTATCAACTGCAAACCTCTACCTGAGCGTGCCAAAGGGGCAGAACCCAGGGTACAGAGTCACCGACCAGGAAGAGGGAGAGAAAAGAAAAGGCAAGAAGATAACCTCTCAAAATCAAGAATAATCTGCAGACTTTATAACCTATCCCATTTTATTATATTTGTTCGTTTGTTTCTCTTATCTTCATTCTTGATACTTTTTTTTCCTCCTCCAATTTGGCCGATTAACTCTCTACCGGTCTTACTCTCTCCTCTCCTTGAACTACACTACCCATAAGTGTTACATCTCCCATTATCTTTTCTCTTCTCTTCCTTTCTCTCTATGAGGGTTGCACTCTAAAACCCTTAACTCTCTCTCTCTCTCTCTCTCCTTTCTTTTTTCTTCTTTTAGTGGTTCCCTCTTTTTTTCTCTCTCTCTCTTTCTTTTCTCCCTCTATATTAGTTTCTTCCTTTCTCCTTTACATCTCCTCTCATTCAAACCTCAATAACAAACAAATTATCTTATCTGGGACTCAAACCTATGTTTGTGGCATTTTGGGGGAGGGTTTACTTCACCTTTTTAACTCACTAGCAGTGCTCCCATCCCTGGCTCTCCATATTATCTAGTTCTTGATCCACTAAATACAATACTAATTTTTTAATTTGTCCCCCCATTTTTCCATTTTCCTCTTATTCCTCTCATCATAACTCTTAGACAACCAGCACCTAAAAGCAAATCATTTTATTCTTGACCCAAATTTTTTCCTTATTTGCTTTTTGAGGGTCCATACGCTCTTTTTTTTTCTTTTTTTTTTTTTTTTTTTTTTATTTTTTTTTTTTTTTTTTTTTTTTTTTTTTTTGCCCCTTTATTACTTTTCCCCAATTCAAACACTCCATCACAGGCATTGTTTGTTATAATTGACAGTCCACCACAAGATTTTCTCAAGAAAGAGGGGAGAGGAGAGGAGAGGAAAAAAGGAGGGGGGGGAATAATTACCTTTTTTAAAAAATTTTTATTTTATTTTATTTTTCTTTATTTGATTATTAATTTTTTTTTAAAAAACAACTCTTCGATTTTTTATTTTTTTTATTTTTTTTAACTTTTTATTCTTTATTAAATCTCATTAATGCTATCAACAAAACCACCCTCAGATGCCATTAAGGAAGAGAAAATCGAATATCATGGATACAAAAGAAAGAGAGGTAACACAGCTAGATGAGGAAAAATCTATAGAGAAAAAATTTAATATATTGGAAACCTTGGAGCTAAATGACAGAGAATTCAAGATAGAAATCCTAAAAATCCTCCGAGATATACAAGAAAACACAGAAAGGCAATTTAGGGAGCTCAGAAAACAACTTAATGAACACAAAGAATATATGTCCAAGGAAATTGAAACTATAAAAACAAATCAAACAGAGATGAAAAACTCAATTCACGAGCTGAAAAATGAAGTAACAAGCTTAGCTAATAGAACAGGTCAGATAAAAGAGAGGATTAGTGAAATAGAAGACAAGCAACTTGAGGCACAACAGAGAGAAGAAGAAAGAGACTCAAAAATTAAAAAAAAAATGAGATAGCCCTACAAGAATTATCTGACTCCATCAAAAAGAATAACATAAGAATAATAGGTATATCAGAGGGAGAAGAGAGAGAAAATGGAATGGAGAACATACTCAAACAAATAATAGATGAGAACTTCCCAAGCCTGTGGAAAGAACTAAAGCCTCAAGTTCAAGAAGCAAACAGAACTCCAAGTTTTCTTAACCCCAACAAACCTACTCCAAGGCATATCATAATGAAATTGACACAAACCAACAGCAAAGAAAAAATTCTCAAGGCAGCCAGAGAAAAGAAGAATACAACATATAAAGGAAGGCCCATTAGATTATCATCAGATTTCTCAGCAGAAACTCTACAAGCTAGAAGAGAGTGGACCCCAATATTTAAAGTCCTGAAAAAGAGGAACTTTCAGCCACGAATACTATACCCATCAAAGCTATCCTTCAAATATGAAGGAGAAATAAAAACATTCACAGATACAGAAAAGATGAGGGAATTTATCATCAGAAAACCCCCACTCCAGGAATTACTAAAGGGGGTTCTCCAATCAGATACAAAGAACAAAAAAAAAAACAGAGCCACAAGTAAAAGCTCCAAGAAGAACACAATAAAACCAAATTTAAACTGTGACAACAACAAAAAGAAAGAGGGGGAGAAGATGGAGATTAACAGTAGCAAAGGACGATGGAGTGCAAAAGTACTCACAAAATAGTTCGCTACAATGAACAGGGTAGGGACCCTTTTCATTACTCAAAGGTAACCACCATTGAAAAAACCACCACAGAAGCACATGAGATAAAAAAGATAGCAACAGAGGAAAGATGTATGGAATACAACCAAATAAAAACAAAAGATAGAAAAACGAAAGAGAAGGATCAAACAAGACACAAAACTAACAGAAAGCAAGATATAAAATGGCAATAGGGAACTCACAAGTATCAATAATTACACTAAACGTAAATGGATTAAACTCACCAATAAAAAGGCACAGAGTAGCAGAATGGATTAAAAAAGAAAATCCAACTGTATGCTGCCTACAGGAAAATCATCTAAGTAACAAGGATAAAAACAAATTCAAAGTGAAAGGCTGGAAAACAATACTCCAAGCAAATGATATCCAAAAAAAAGCAGGTGTAGCAATACTCATATCGGATAATGCTGACTACAAGACAGCAAAAGTACTCAGAGACAAAAATGGCCATTTCATAACGGCTAAGGGGACACTGAATCCAGAAGACATAACAATTCTTAATATATATGCACCAAACCAAGGAGCACCAAAATATATAAGACAGCTACTTATTGATCTTAAAACAAAAACTGACAAAAATACAATCATACTTGGAGACCTCAATACACCGCTGACGGCTCTAGATCGGTCATCCAAACAGAGAATCAACAAAGACATAGTGGCCTTAAACAAAACACTAGAGCACTTGGATATGATAGACATCTACAGGACATTTCATTCCAAAGTGACTGAGTATACATTTTTCTTCAATGTACATGGAACATTCTCAAGAATTGACCATATGTTGGGCCACAAAAACAACATCAGCAAATTCAGAAAAATTGAAGTTGTACCAAGCATATTTTCTGATCATAAAGCCTTGAAACTAGAATTCAACTGCAAAAAAGAGGAAAAACATCCCACAAAAATGTGAAAACTAAACAACATACTTTTAAAAAATGAATGGGTCAAAGAAGAAATAAGTGCAGAGATCAAAAGATATATACAGACTAATGAAAATGACAATACGACATATCAGAATCTATGGGATGCAGCAAAAGCAGTGATAAGAGGGAAGTTCATATCGCTTCAGGCACATATGAACAAACAAGAGAGAGCCCAAGTGAACCACTTAACTTCACACCTTAAGGAACTAGAAAAAGAAGAACAAAGACAACCCAAAACCAGCTGAAGAAAGGAGATAATAAAAATCAGAGCAGAAATAAATGAATTAGAGAACAGAAAAACTATAGAAAAAATTAATAGAACAAGGAGCTGGTTCTTTAAAAAGATCAACAAAATTGACAAACCCTTGGCAAGACTTACCAAGGAAAAAAGAGAAAGAACTCATATAAACAAAATCCAAAATGAAAGAGGAGAAATCACCACGGACACCGTAGATATACAAAGAATTATTGTAGAATACTATGAAAAACTTTATGCCACTAAATTCAACAACCTAGAAGAAATGGATAAATTCCTAGAACAATACAACCTTCCTAGACTGAGTCAAGAAGAAGCAGAAAGCCTAAACAGACCTATCAGTAGAGAAGAAATAGAAAAAACCATTAAAAACCTCCCCAAAAAGAAAAGTCCAGGCCCTGACGGCTATACCAGCGAATTTTATCAAACATTCAAAGAAGACTTGGTTCCTATTCTACTCAAAGTCTTCCAAAAAATTGAAGAAGAAGCAATACTTCCAAACACATTTTATGAGGCCAACATAACCCTCATACCAAAACCAGGCAAGGATGGCACAAAAAAAGAAAACTACAGACCAATATCTCTAATGAATACAGATGCTAAAATACTAAACAAAATACTAGCAAATCGAATACAACAACATATTAAAAAATAATACATCATGATCAAGTGGGATTCATCCCAGAATCTCAAGGATTGTTCAACATACGTAAAACGGTTAACGTAATACACCATATCAACAAAACAAAGAACAAAAACCACATGATCTTATCAATAGAGGCAGAAAAGGCTTTCAATAAAATACAACACAATTTTATGTTTAAGACTCTCAACAAAATGGGTATAGAAGGAAAATATCTCAACATGATAAAGGCCATATATATGATAAACCATCAGCTAACATCATTTTAAATGGCACTAAACTGAAGGCTTTTCCCCATAAATCAGGAACAAGACAGGGCTGTCCACTCTCTCCACTCTTATTTAATGTGGTACTAGAGGTTCTAGCCAGAGCAATCAGACAAGACAAAGAAATAAAAGGCATCCATATCGGAAAAGAAGAAGTAAAGGTATCACTTTTTGCAGATGATATGATCCTATACATCGAAAACCCCAAAGAATCCACAAAAAGACTACTAGAAACAATAAGCCAATACAGTAAGGTCGCAGGATACAAAATTAACATACAGAAGTCAATAGCCTTTCTATATGCCAACAATGAAACAATTGAGAACGAACTCAAAAGAATAATCCCCTTCACGATTGCAACAAAACAAAATAAAATACTTAGGAATAAACATAACAAAGAATGTAAAGGACTTATATAATGAAAACTATAAACCATTGTTAAGGGAAATCAAAAAAGATATAATGAGATGGAAGAATATACCTTGTTCTTGGCTAGGAAGAATAAATATAATCAAGATGGCTATATTACCCAAAGCAATATACAAGTTTAATGCAATTCCCATCAAACTTCCAATGACGTTTTTTAAAGAAATAGAGCAAAAAATCATCAGATTTATATGGAACTATAAAAAACCCCGAATAGCCAAAGCAATCCTAAAGAAAAAGAATGAAGCTGGGGGCATTACAATACCTGACTTCAAACTCTATTATAGGGCCACGACAATCAAAACAGCATGGTATTGGCAGAAAAATAGACACTCAGACCAATGGAACAGAATAGAAAGTCCAGAAATAAAACCACATATATATAGTCAAATAATTTTTGATAAAGGGGCCAACAACACACAATGGAGAAAAGAAAGCCTCTCCAATAAATGGTGCTGGGAAAACTGGAAAGCCACATGCAAAAGAATGAAACTGGACTACAGTCTCTGCCCCTGTACAAATATTAACTCAAAATGGATCAAAGATCTAAACATAAGACCTGAAACAATTAAGTACATAGAAGAAGACATAGGTACTCAACTCATGGACCTGGGTTTTAAAGAGCATTTTATGAATTTGACTCCACAGGCAAGAGAAGTGAAGGCAAAAACTAATGAATGGGACTACATCAGACTAAGAAGTTTTTCTCAGCAAGAGAAACTGATAACAAAATAAACAGAAAGCCAACTAAATGGGAAATGATATTTTCAAACAACAGCTTAGATAAGGGCCTAATATCCAAAATATACAAAGAACTCATAAAACTCAACAACAAACAAACAAACAATCCAATAAAAAAATGGGAAGAGGATATGAACAGACACTTCTCCCAGGAAGAAATACAAATGGCCAACTGATATATGAAAAGATGCTCATCTTCTTTAGCTATTAGCGAAATGCAAATCAAAACGGCAATGAGATACCACCTCACACCTGTTCGATTAGCCATTATTAGCAAGACAGGTAATAGCAAATGTTGGAGAGGCTGTGGAGAAAAAGGAATCCTCATACACTGTTGGTGGGAATGTAAAGTAGTACAACCATTATGGAAGAAAGTATAGTGGTTCCTCAAAAAACTGAAAATGGAACTACCTTATGACCCAGCAATCCCTCTACTGGGTATATACCCCAAAAACTCAGAAACATTGATACGTAAAGACACATGCAGCCCCATGTTTATTGCAGCATTGTTCACAGTGGCCAGGACATGGAAACAACCAAAAAGCCCGTCAATAGATGACTGGATAAAGAAGATGTGGCACATATACACTATGGAATACTACTCAGCCATAAGAAATGATGACATCAGAACATGTACAGCAAAATGGTGGGATCTTGATAACATGATACGAAGCGAAATAAGTAAATCAGAAAAAACCAGGAACTGCATTATTCCATACGTAGGTGGGACATAAAAGTGAAACTAAGAGACATTGATAAGAGTGTGGTGGTTATGGGGGGGAGGGGGGAATGGGGAGGGAAAGGGGGAGGGGGGGCACAAAGAAAACAAGATAGAAGGTGACAGAGGACAATCTGACTTTGGGTGATGGGTATGCAACATAATTGAACGACAAGATAACCTGGACTTGTTATCTTTGAATATATGTATCCTGATTTATTGATGTCACCCCATTAAAAAAATAAAATTATTAAAAAAAATGTCAATTCTTTGACCAAGCAATTTCACTCAAAGGGATACTATGGACATAAGAAATTTACTATAAGTCTGACCTCATTGTAGCCTTAGCTATAAAAGCCTCAAAGCCGAAAATTGTTAATAATTAAAACAGCCAAAAGGAGGAAAGTAGTTAAAATTATTGTGGTGTAATATATCAGAATACTGTGCATTCATCAAAAAAATAAAATATAAATTTATTTTTTATTGATTAAAAAGTTATTCACAGGACTGTAAAGGAATAAACAAGTCTCTAAATATACTATAAACAAGTCTTTAAATATACTCTAACTAAACATGCTGCTTCATATGAAGTGATAAAATATCACCTAATATTTTGAGCACTATAGTATGTGGAGTTTAAACTTATCTTTAATTAAAAATAAATACTTCTGGATGCTTGGAAAATACTAGCAAAATAAATGTCAGAGAGAACAGTGGCAATACCTCTGCGTACTGCATTTCTATGTATTTTTAGCGACTTTTCCTTTTTTATTTCTCTAAATGAGCTTGTATTCCTTTTATAATATTCTTTTAATCAGTATGGCATTGAAACTAATTTTAATGTTCTTTGTTGGCCATCTGCAATTTCTAATTCTGTATTAGACATATAAAACCTATGCAACAAAGGAACACGTTATTTACAAAAAAACAAACAAAAAACTAAACCATTCAACAAGATTGGTTGTTTCCTGAACCCACAAAATTCAAATCCAACACAATTCTTAAAAAATCTTAATCCTGCATGTTCACTTATAGACTTAAAAGAACCTGAGAAGTTCAAATTTATGATGGTGACATACTCAAATAGAAGAGAATCTGCAACATTTAACTCATCCAACACCAAAGAACACACAAAGAGAATTCTCAAATATGCTTTCCTACTCCTTCTGGAGGTAGAGGCCATGGATCCATCCTCAGCACCTGGGCCAACTTTGCTCCAATGGAGCCTTGGCTGCGGGAGGGGAAGAGAGAGACAGAGAGGAAGGAGAGGGGGAGGGGTGGAGAGGGGGAGTGGTGGAGAAACAGATGAGTGCTTCTCAATATCACCAACTTATTGACTAGAGTGAACATGATTTCTAGATCATATTCTTTCATCCATTTGGAATGGGGTCAAGTGAAAAGGTGATGAGAGAGGCAAAGGTCTTATTATTTTCTACATTCCTAGATAATAATGAAAAACTACTTGGAAAGCAAAAGTTAAAACAAATTCCTCTGTTCTCTTTTCATGCAACAAAATGTTTCCATTTCTCTGAAATTACTCACTTGGGAAATCATATATGATGACATCAGATTATATAAGACAACCAGAGAGATTCTGTCTAGAATTCATTTGCCAAAAGACTAGGACAGTGGTTCTCAAATGTTTTGAAGTAGGGGCACACTTAAAATCCTACAAATAATTGTAGGCACACTATATACAAATTTCTGAGAAATATGTTATAATAATTAAGTCAAATATTTAAAATATATATATAAAGTCTAAGCATGCTTTTATGGTAATTAAACAAAATAAATACTACAAAATTAAATTTACTGACATTAAAAAACATTTTTATGTTACTTTTTTTTTTTGTATTTTCTGAAGTTGGAAACGGGGAGGCAGTCAGACAGACTCCCGCATGCGCCTGACTGGGATCCACCCAGCATGCCCACCAGATGCTCTGCCCATCTGGGGCGTTGCTCTGTTGCAACCAGAGCCATTCTAGCACCTGAGGTAGAGGCCATGGATCCATCCTCAGCACCTGGGCCAACTTTGCTCCAATGGAGCCTTGGCTGCGGGAGGGGAAGAGAGAGACAGAGAGGAAGGAGAGGGGGAGGGGTGGAGAGGGGGAGTGGTGGAGAAACAGATGAGTGCTTCTCCTGTGTGCCCTGGCCGGGAATCGAACCTGGGACTCCTGCATGCCAGGCCGACACTCTATCACTGAGCCAACTGGCCAGGGCCTTATGTTACATTTTTTGAGTTATGCTTTTTAGAGTTCGTGAAGAAAAGGGGTTAAAAGTTTTTTAAATGGCAAAAAATTCTTTTTATATATATAGATACATTCTTAGTAAAATTTAGTAAATTCGGCAGGTCCTGGCATGGATGTGTTAAGATTTTTCATTCTTGTGTTTATGAGAAACATAAGCCTGATGTGTCCTAGCGATTTCTTCAATGTTTGGGCATATATTTGAAAGGCAAACTCTTATTTCCTCATCAATACATTGAAGAATCTCTCTCTTTTTACTCTTAATTGTGTTGAGTGCAGAAAACCCCTACCATACAGATCATCTTAACTTTACACCAAACAAAGGATAGAAGAAACTTGCCTCCAGTCTTTCTGGGGAACATGGGAGGTGGTGTAAACAATCCAGCACCACAGCTTAACAGCCTTTTGCTACCTAATCAGGCCAGTGAGGTGGGGGGTTGGGCAGACTGTCAACTTATAGCCAGTTCCCTATACTTCTGTCCCCCAAAATTCTAAACTCCAAAAACCCTGTTGGTCTTTTGGTCCCAAACAGGCACATATTTCTCTGGAATACCATAGGGCACACCTGGAATTTTCTAGGGCGCACCAGTGTGCTCTGGTGCACATTTTGAGAACCACTGGACTAGGGTGACATTAATCATTTGCTGATTTAGATGGAATGTTTTTAAAAAAAATTCTTTAAAACTTAAATCAGGGCTTTAGTTTGGAGACCTGTGAGAATCATATAAGGCTCTACCTGTAGACTCCAGATGTCTTCCTGTTTCACAGCAGTAACAGGCTGCTTCAGGAATAGTGGGTTTCCCTCACAGTAGAATTCCCTCAGCTTCAGATGTTGAAACTTTCAAAACAAAATAAAAAACTTAATTTCATGACAAAATAACAAACTTCACTCCTGAGGCTACATCTGCAAACAAAATTAGATTAAAAGTGCTTTATTTAGTAATTATATTCCACATTACTTTTTTAACAGCTGGAAATTTTTAACTACACAGTCCAGGTGTTAGAAGCATAAGAATCTTCACGCTGTCATGAATGGCATCACTCATGACCTTAGAGGTCACTGGTAATATCCCTTATATTATACAGCTGAAAAAATGTTTTCAAGATAATAAAATTTATTAATAATAGAATAAGGGTTAATTAATCAAAAGCTGAAAACATTTTGCAAGTAATATTTGCTAGAAAACCAAGTCTAATAAAAAATAACATTCTAATATACAGCAAAATCCAAGTCTTAAAGACTGTATTATAAATTTTACATTCAATGTGGAAGAGAATCATCAACATGTTCTCATTGTAACCTCTTGTGCACAGTGAGAATTTTTCAAAAGGAAAATATAATTCACAGAATATTCACTCTTCTATGAAGAAAAGCTAACCTCAACTAGAGTCTACAATTTGAGTAGAAAAATTAAAAATTATCTTACATTAATATTATGCCTTGACTCATTTAGGGAACTACTTTTCTAAGCCTTAGTTTTATCTGAAAAAATGATGAAAAAAAGACCTATCTTCAGGTAAAACAGTTCTCTAGAAATTTAAAAAAAAAAAAGTCTTCATTTGTGGCATATTCTGATTTCATGGTATAAATACACTTACACTGGTTGATTCCAGTCACTGAACACAGAATTGAAAAGAAACATGGAAAATCAAATCTTGTGTGCCAGGATAACCTGGCTTTTATACCACCATAACTCACATCTTTAATTTATTTTATTTTTAATAGAAAATTAAATTTAACGAGGTGACATTGATAAATAAGAGTACATAGGTTTCAGGTAAACATTTCTATAGCATTTCAACTGTTGATGGTGTGGTGTACCCATTGCCCCAAATCAACTTGTCCCTCTTTGTTCCTTGTCAATCGACTACTCCAAAATCCCTTCCCCCTGGTAACCACTTCACTTTTATCTATGCCCATGGGTCTGTTTTATATCACTTATGTATGAAATCATATAGTTCTTAGATTTTACTGATTTATTTATTTCACTCAATATAATGTTCTCAAGGTCCATCCACATTGTCATAAATGGCAATTTATCAGCATTTCTTGTGGCTGAGTAGTATTCCATTGTATGTATGTACTACCCCTTCTTTATCCAATCCTCCATTAAAGGACAATTTGATTGTTTCTATGTCTTGGCCACTGTGAATAATGCTGCAATGAACATGAGGGTGTATGTGTCTTTACATACCAGTTTTCAAGTTTTTGGGTAGATCCCAGTAGAGGGATTGCTGGGTTATATGGTAGTTATATTATTAGTTTTTTGAGAAATCTCCATACTTTCTTGCATAATAGCTGTACCAGTTTACATTCCCACCAGCAGTGAATGAGGGTTCCTTTTTCTACACAGCCTCTCCATCTCTTGTTGATAATAGCCAATCTAACATGTGTGAGGTAGTAGTATCTCATTGTAGTTTTAATTTGCAGTCCTCAAATAGCCAGTAAAGATGAGCATCTTTTCATGTATGTTTGCCATTTGTTCAGCCTTTGGGAGAAGTGTCTGTTCAGGTGCTCTCCCCATTTTTTAATTGAATTGTTTGAATATTTGTTGCTGAGCTTTGTCTGTTCTTTATATATTTTGGATATTAACACCTTATTGGAGCTGTTATTTGCAAATATCATCTCCCATTTAGTTGGTTGCCTATTTGTTTTGTTGTCGGTTTCTTTTGCTATGCCAAAGCTTTTTAGTTTGATATTGTCCCATTCATTTATTTTTGTTTTATTACTTTGCCTTTGGAGTCAAATTCATAAATTGCTCTCTATGGTCAAGTTCCATAACTTTAGTACAGGTTTTCTTCTATGTATTTATTGTTTTAGATCTGTGATCCATTTTGAATAATTTTTTGTGCATGGGGAGATATGTGGTCCAGTTTCATTCTTTTGCATGTGACTTTCCAATTTTACCAGCAACGTTTATTGAAGAGGCTCCATTGTGTGTGTTTGTGTCCTTTGTCAAAGATTATTTGTCCATATACATGTGGCTTTATTTCTGGGTCCTTGATTCTGCTCCACTGGTCTTTCTGACTGTTTTTCTTCAAGTACCATGCTGTTTTGATTATCATAGCTCTATAATATAATTTTAAGTCATTCTTTTTCCTAAGGATAGCTTTGGCTATTCAGGGCTTTTTTGGTTCTATACAAACCTGGTAATTTTTTGTTCTATTCCTTTAAAAAAAATGACATTAGGATTTTGATGGGGATTGCGTAAAATTTGTATATCGCTTTGAGTAATATGGCCATTTTAACTATGTTGATTCTTTCAATCCATGAACATGCAATATTATTCCATTTCATTGTCTTTTTCTATTTCTTTCAATGTTTTCTAGATTTCAGTATATAGGGCCTTCACATCTTTTAAGTTTATTGCTAGGTATTTTGTTGTTGTTGTTGCAATTATGAAAGAAATTGTTTTTTTATTCATTTTCTGAAATTTCATCATTGGCATATAGGAAAGCAATACACTGTTGTATATTACTTTTGTATTCTGAGACTGTACTGTAATGGTTTATTGTTTCTAAGAGTTTTGGTGGAGTCTTTGGAATTTTCTATACACAGGATTATGTCATCTGCAAAAAGTAATACCTTTACTTCTTGTTTCCCAATAAGGATAGCTTTTATTTCTTTCTCTTGCCTGATTGTTCTGGCTAAACTTCCAGAACTATGTTGAATGAGAATGGAGAGAGTGGACAGCCTTGTCTTCTTCCTGATTTTAGAGGAAAAGCCTTCATTATTTTTTTCACCATTTAGTATGATATCCACTGATAGTTTGTTTATATATTGCATTTATTATCTTGAGGTGCTTTCCTTCCATACCCATTTTATTGACTGTTTAAAGCATAAGTAAATGTTGTATCTTATTGAATGGCTTTTCTGCATTTATTGATAGGACCATATAATTTTTATTCTTTGTTTGAACCATCTTTGTCCTCCTGGAATGAATGCCACTTGATCATGATATATTATTTTTTAATGTGTTCTTGTATTCTATTTGCTAATATTTTCTTTAAAATTTTTGCATTTCTTTCATTAGAGATATTGATCTGTTATCTTGTGTGTGTGTGTTGCCCTTTCCAGATTTTGATATCAACGTTATGTTGGTCTCATAAAATGTGTCAGGAAGTGTTGCTTCTTCTTCTTTTTTGGGGGAAGACTTTGAGAATAATAGCAACTAAATCTTCTTTGTTTCATAGAATTCACTCATGTAGTCACCTGTTCCCAGACTTTTATTTTGGAGGAGGCTTTTGATAATTGTTTTTATTTCCTCCCTGCTTATAGGTCTATTTAGGCCTTCAACTTCTTTGTGACTCAGTCTAGAAACAGTGAATAGTTCTAGGAATTTATTTACTCTAGAGTGTTCATTTTGGTGGCATATAATCTTTCATCGTATTCTAGTATTATCTTTTGTATTTCAATGATGTCTGTGGTAATTCCTCATTCTATTTCAGAATATTTTTATATGAGTCTTCTTTTTTCCTTAATGAGTCTAGCCAGAGGATTGTCAATTTTATTGATCTTTACAAAAAAGAGACAAAACACCCAGCTCATTGTTTTATTAATTTTTTATACTTATTTTGTTCTCTATTTCATTTAGTTCTGCTCTAATTTTTACTATTTCCTATTTTCTGCTGACTTTGGGTTGCCTTTGTTCTTCTTTTTTTAGTTTTTCATGATGTAATGTTAGGTGTTTACTTGGTATCTCTCTTGTTTCTTGATATAAGCCTGTAATGGATAAACTATTCTCTTATTACTGCTTTCGCTGCATTCCAGATATTTTGATATGTCGTGTTGTCATTTTTTTTTTGTATTTTTCTGAAGCTGGAAACGGGGAGAGACAGTCGGACAGACTTCCGCATGCGCCCGACCGGGATCCACCCGGCACACCCACCAGAGGCGACACTCTGCCCACCTGGGGGCGATGCTCTGCCCCTCCAGGGCATCACTCTGCCACAACCAGAGCCACTCTAGCGCCTGGGGCAGAGGCCAAGGAGCCATCCCCAGCGCCCGGGCCATCTTTGCTCCAATGGAGCCTCAGCTGCGGGACGGGAAGAGAGAGACAGAGAGGAAGGAGGGGGGGTGTGGAGAAGCAAATGGGCGCTTCTCCTATGTGCCCTGGCCAGGAATCGAACCCAGGTCCCCCGCACGCCAGGCCGACGCTCTATCGCTGAGCCAACTGGCCAGGGCCTCGTGTTGTCATTTTTATTTGTCTGTATATATCTTCTGACCTCTGTTTTTATTTCTTCTTTGACCCAGTCATTTTTTAGAAGTATGTTGTTTAATTTCCACATTGTTGTGAGTTTCCTTACTTCCTTTTTGCAGTTGAATTCTAATTTCAAAGCCAACCTTATGGTCAGAAAATATAATTGGCATAATATCAGTTTTCCTGAATTTGTTGATGTTACTTTTGTGGTCCCACATATAATTTATCCTTGAGAACGTTCCATGTACACTAGAAAACAATGTATAACCTTATGTTCTAGAATGAAATGTCTTGTAAATGTCTGTTATGTCCATTTTGCCTAGTGTGTCATTTAATGTTGATATTTCTTTATTGATTTTGTTTGATCTGTCTATAGCCTACCATGATGTGTTGAGATTTCCAAGTATGACTGTGTTTCTGTCTGTTTTTATTTTTACTGCAGTTAGTAGATGTCTCATATATATTGGTGCTTCCTGATTTGGTGCATATATATTAAGAAGTGTTATGTCTTTTTGACACAATGTATCCTTTATCATTATAAAAGGTCTATCTTTGTATCTTGTTAACTTTGTCATCTTGAATTCAGCATTGTCAGATATGAGTATGGCTACACCTTCTTTTCTTTGGGTTTTATTTGCTTGGAGAATTTTTTTCAACCTTTTACCTTGAATCTACTTTTGTCCTTGCAGCTTACATGTGTCTCTTGAAGCCAAGATGGCACTGGGTGTTGCTTTTTGATCCAATCTGCTACTCTGTGCCTCTTTATTGCTGAGTCCAGTTCATTTACAATTACGGTAATTATTGATGCTTAATGATTTCCTATAGCCATTTTATGTTTTGTTTTCTGGTAGCTCTGTGTCTCCTTTAGGTCTTCTCTTTGTGTTTCTGTCCGTTGTTTTTGTTCATGGTATTCCATGCTTCTTTCCCTGCTTCTTCTTTTTTCAAAAGCTATCTGTTTCAGTAGTGTCACTTTTGTGGGTGTTTACTATTAGGTCATTAAGAGAAAAAAATGTCCATATGTACAAGAGTCCTCTGTCTTATGAGTGCTTCTTCACTCCATCCTCTTTTTCCATTGTAGATCTTTATCCTTTTCCCTTTTGTGTTATTGTTATCAGAAATTACCCTTGTTTTTGTTGTAACCTTGTTGGAGCTTTTACTTGTAGTTTTTCTTCCTTGTGTCTAGTTGAATAACTCCACTGAGTATTTCCCACAGTGGGGATTTTCTGGTGATAAATTCCATCACCTTCTGTATGTCTGCAAAAGTTTTTATTTATCCTTCATATTTAAAAGATAGCTTGGAAGGATAAAGTACTCTATCTAGTCTGGTAATTCCTCTCTTTCAGGACTTTGAACATTTAGGTCTACTTTCTCCTGGCTCGTGGTATTTCTGCTGAGAATTCTGATAAAAACCTGGTGAGACTTCCTTTATATGTTATGCTCTTTTTTTCCGTAGCTGCCTTGAGGATTTTTTTTTTGTCACAGAATTTTGACAACTTAATTACAATGTGCCTTGAAGAAATTTTATTTGCATTGAGGTAACTCAGCATTCTGTTTACTCCTTGGTTTTGAGACTCTCTTTCCTTTGGCTTGGGAAATTCTCATCAATTATTTGTTTGATTAGGCTCTCTATTCCCTTCTCCCTCTCTTCTGCTTTTGATATACCATTATTCTTTTATTGTTCCATCTGATGGAGTCAGACGATTCTTATAGAGCTCACTCATTTTTAATTTGTGAATCTCTCTCTTCTTTTCTCCATTGCACCTCTAGTTACCTGTCTGATGTCACTGATTCTCTCGTCTCTTTGGCCTGTTCTTTTAGTTAAACTTGCTACCTGGGTTTTCAATTCATATTTTGAGTTCTTCATCTCAGTTTGGTTCTTTTTGAAAGTTTCCATTTCCTTGGTGAAGTACTCATTTTGTTCATAATTTGTTTTTTGAGCTCATTAAATTTTCTATCATTTTCTTAGAGAATTTCCCCCAGTTTAAGTCCAGGATTTGAAATATAATAAGCAATCACAAAATTAAAAATAATTGATTTATAACATCTTTCCAGGGCATCATGTCATTGATCTCAAATGTCTCAGGAAATTTCTACAACATTGACGACTTAAAATACAGAGCTGAAGACCACGATGGAATTGCCTTTTCTCCTAGCCCCACAACAGATATTCTGACTTCTCTAATTCAGTTCTACCAACAGAGAGCAACCTAGAGAGTTGAATTCCATGGTAGCCCAAACTCAGTGCTGAGTGTGCTGAAATGAATAGACTCTTGTGCTTAATGAAACTTCTGTCATAAAGAATAACATCCTATTGTTCATACCTAAAGTCACAGTTCTTTTTTCTTTCAACACTGATACAAATTTGAACATCTTGGTATACATGAATATCATTAACATATTAGGAACCTCAATTCAAATAAGCCCATGATTCAAAGTCCTACATTTCTCTTTAGGCAGTGGTTCTCAATCTGTGGGTCGTGACCCCCCGCCAGGGTCGTGACCCACAGGTTGAAAACTGCTGTCTTTAAGGGTCATGTCTTTCTACCTTCAAATCCTGTCATTATTCTTCTATCAAATAGGGTAATGCATTGTCTAGTATTGGTCAAATATGTTTGGAAATATGATATATAGGTTTGCTCGCTTATAGTTTGCATTGGGAGTGGGGGACAGGCTGCAAGCAGGCAGGTTATACCCTAAGGCTTAGTTTTAAGACTAAGCCTTTCCCACCCTAAGAGATTTCCTTGTTTGTATATTGGATTAAAGGTTTTGATTTCTACACTATAAAATAGTGCAGAGAAGCCCATGCTGTAGTAAAGCAGAGAAAGGCCATGTGGAGGAGAGGAGGAGTATCCAAGATGGCAGAATGCTGAAGGAGAAGCCAGTTTGTGTAGAGTTTCTGCAGAGAAAAGAAGATGGGGAACAAAGGTGAATAAGGCTGGTGAGGTAGAAACCTTTGATTCTAGGAAACTCAGATAAGTCAGTGGCTTTGGGAGCCCTGAATGAAAAGGGAACAGTTTTCCCACTGTGTGTATTTCTTGCCTGCTGAGTGCAAGCTAGGATTAAAGCTAATGGCCCATCAGTTCTTGGCTGTGTTGTTTCATTACCATCTGTTCAAATCAAATGCAAACCTGCACTAGCCAGGCGGCTGTAATGGTGGCCGTGTATACTGGCATTACATCCAGCTTGCTAATTTATTACATATAATGTATCAGAAATAATTTATCTTAATAATAAATAAATAAATTTACAGCAGGTAAGTTTCAATAACCTGAAGCCACACAATCTCTCAATGTCCACTCTGAATATTCCCCTGAGCAACATTTTTTCATACCTCCTCTCTACATGTACTACTGGGTTTCCTTTTCTTAATAGAATGATATTATCTGCTCTAGTTGTCACTCTGGTAGTGTAATCAGTTACATCCTCTCCTACCAATAAAATGTTTCAACTTTACAGAGTCTTTTCTAACATGCCTACTCAAACAATCAATATTATATGTTTAATTTCAATGGGAAAAATTTTGCCCTTCCTCCCAAATGTGTTTAATGCAACTGAGCAAGGGGGGAGGCATCTATTAGTAAAGACCAGGGATGCTGCTAAACATCCAACAATGCACAGACAACCCCCACAACAAAGAATTACCAGGCCCAGAATAGTATTGAAAGTGGAAAATCCTGGTTTAGAGGCACAATAAACATTCACTGGCATATGTAAACATCCCCCTATGTCATCTGGAGAGAAGATTTTTATTTTTTAAGATGAAGAAGACTTAGCCTGACCAGGCAGTGGTGCAGTGGATAGAGCATCAAACTGGGATGTGGAGGACCCAGGTTCGAGCCCCCAAGGTCGCTAGCTTGGGCACGGGCTCATCTGGCTTGAGCAAAAAGCTCACCAGCTTGGACCCAAGATTGCTGGCTTAAGCAAGGGGTTATTCGGTCTGCTGAAGACCCATGTTCAAGGCACATATGAGAAAGCAATCAATGAACAACTAAGGTGTTGCAACAAAGAACTGATGATTGATGCTTCTCATCTCTCTCTGTTCCTGTCTGTCTGTCACTATCTATCCCTCTCTCTGTCCCTATTAAAAAAAAAAGACTTAAACATGTAGAAGGTAAGTGTCAACACAGAGATTAATGTAGAAGAGAATGAAGGAATACTTGAAAGTAATGATAAGGTAAAGATATTCTTTTTGAATATTAACATATTTGAATTATCTTATCCTCTGTGATCTGGAGAAAGGAGGTGTAAATGTGGGAATAGATAAGTTTGAAGGTGGTGATTGGATGGCTGATGTAGAAGAAGGCCTGAAGGAAGATAATGAAAATTTAAATAAGCTCTAGGTTTTAGAAGAGGAATCTGTTCAGGGACAAGCAAAAACTTATACAGATGTGTTGAGGAACCCACTAGAATCCACACATCTATGGTGGACCTTGTCCATATATTGTGTACCCTTTAGTACGCAGCAGCCTAGATCCAATGTTAAAAACCTGGAGAACAGATATGTCAGAAAGGAAATGGCCACATTGTGTGTACTGAAGTTGAATTGATTTGCATTGCGTCTTTTAGGGTCTAGACTAGATTTTTTAAAGACCAGTACAAAGTTTTACTTTTCTTTTTTTTAAAACTTTATTATTTTTTTTCAATTATAGTTTACATTCAAGGTTATTTTGTATTAGTTTTAGGGATACAGAATAGTGGTTAAACTATTATATTTTTTACAATGTGTTCCCTTGATATATCCAATACCCATCTGGTACAAAGTTTTGATGAACTAGAAGTAAAAGGAGAAATAGAGAGACATGAACGCTCAGTGATTTAAAAGAAAATATATGTCCATAAAGCAATAGGGAGCTGGAACGTAAGAGGAACCAGTGGTCAGGTTGACATACTGGACTTTAATTATTCAAATTTAGAGTAGGCAAATATAATGTTAAGATCAAGACATTACTGTGGAGATGGTTTCTTGAGGTGAAGACTGGGAAAGCTCATTAAAATTAAGGATTCAAGTATCTTTGGTCTTAAATTGTTTGTATTGACCACCTTTACAAAGCAACTTCCTGAATAACGCTCTTAAATATTTGGTAGCTTACTGGACATCTCCAGCTGGAAGTCCCACAATCATCAAATTCTAACATTTGAAACTCAAACTCATGTTTTCCACAAATTTTTCTCTTCTTCATCACTAACATCAAGTCTCCCATCATTTCTTTTCAATTTCACCTGATTAAAACTTCTCTGATCTATCCTTTCTTTCTATCCCACTCACCTTCTCACCATCTCTGCACAATTTCTTCATACTCCCCACCCCACCCACTAACCTCTCTGCCTGGATTAAGACCCTCACCTTCCACAAACTATTGCAAAAGTACTCTAATTGATCTCAGTGAAAACCTTTGCTGCTAAATTGGTCTTTTAAAATGAGAATCTGATCATAATACAACCTTGTTTAAAACTTTACAAAGCTCCTTCTTGTTCACAAGATATATCCAAAACCCTAAATATGCTGTATTTGGCTTTCCTCAGCTGATATTTCAAACCATACATCTGGTAAGTCCTGCCTTCACCCTTATAAACTAGCCAACCTGCAGCACTCAGGGGTCTCATCTCATAGTTATTACTAAAGCTGTGTCCTTCTACTTACTTACCCTATTCCTGGATTATCTCCTCAAGACTAAAATGTCGTCCCTTCAAACTTTTTCAGCCTCTATTAAGTGTTTACCTCTCTCCTCCTTGGGCCTTATATATGCTATGCAAAGTCTACCTTTATCTATTAGGTTTTGTTCTCTTTAAGAACTTTATCCTAAGTGACTATATAATGCAAGATCTAAAATCAATACCTAGTGCATAGCTGATACCCAATAAATAATTTATATTTATATAATATATATGTGACTGTCTTCTCACAAACCCAAGGCACAAAAAGTTCTCCTTACACAGGTCTTCTTCTTCAGATCTGGTCAGTTATTATAACTGGTTTTTAAAGCTTCATGCCTCAAGAACAATGTATAAGTTCAGTAATATAAAAGCCCTCTGCTGCTTTGAAGTAACCTAAAGTAATCAGAAGGAGGCTGAAATTTCACATGAATTCAAAAATAGAACTGATAAATTATGGCAATGAAAAGTACCACTTCAGGCTATCTCAAAACTCACAGGGTTGGTCTTAATTTTGGAATTTCTAAATAAGCTAATGGTCAAGTTGTGTGGAGGGTAATATTTTAAGTGTGGGAGTAATGGCAGCCAAAAAAGGAATTAGTTAACAATTCTAAAGATAGGACATGAAAAACAATTATAACCAATGGGAACTTCAAGAAAATATATAACTTTATATTTAAACAGAATTTTAGAATAAGATTGATGATATCCTCTGAATATAAGAAAGCCAAAAAATCTGTTCTGAAAACTCCTCTGTCACATACCCTGCATGAATGGGAGGGAAACAGAAAGTGATCTAGCATCAGAATCCTTCAGTATCTGCTGGATACTTGTCCCAGGAGAAGACCCTTAAAGGTAACTGAAGATAGAAGACCAAGAGAAGCCTAGAGGACAGGAGATAACTGAATATCCAGGCTCTCAACACACACACACACACACACACACACACACACACACACACACACACACACACTTTCCTCACTCTGGCCAGGTAGAAGCAGCTGAAGGCTCCCAAGTCCAAGACTCTCCCCGCCTTCAATAAGCTGAGCCTTAAAGCTAACGGGACAGTGGCTCCAGCATCTTCTTCAGGCCTCTCAAATGAAAAATCACTGTAAAAAGAGCAACTAATGTGCGAAAGCTTATAAGTATGTCCTCACAATCCCTATCCCATACCTGCTTTAGATACCACTTGAACTACCTGAGAATCAGCAGCTGAACAGGTCTCTGTTTCTATTCTACACTATAAGTGCCACCCCCGCAGGGGTCCCCAAACTTTTTACACAGGGGGCCAGTTCACTGTCCCTCAGACCGTTGGAAGGCCGCCACATACAGTGCTCCTCTCACTGACCACCAATGAAAGAGGCACCCCTTCCGGAAGTGCGGCTGGGGCCAATAAATGGCCTCAGGGCGCCACATGTGGCCCATGAGCCGTAGTTTGGGGACGCCTGCTTTAGAGTGTAAATCAGAATACATCACTTCTCTTGCTCAAAATCATCCAGTGACTATCCTCTCACTCAAAATGGAATGCAAAGTCTTCACACTAGTTGACAAAATTCAGTTATGAGTGAACCCTATACTATGTCTTTTATCTCATCTCCTTGTGGTTACACATATACTGTCTTTCTTTCTCTGTCTCTCTACTCTGGCAACATTAGCTTTCTTCCAAGCATTCTTTATCACTGCTTTTGAACATTTCTCTTCTTTAAATATTTGGTCTCAAATTTATCCATATCATTAAATTTAAGAATAAAATAGAATTATGTTCCATTGGTCTGTGTGTCTATTTTTCTGCCAATACCATGCTGTTTTTGATTATCATGGCTCAGTACTATAATTTGAAGTCGGGTATTGTAACACCTCCAGGTTTTCTCTTTTTACTCAGGAGTGCTTTGGCTATTCAAGCTTTGTTATGGTTCCATACAAATCTGGTGATTTTTTGTTCCATTTCTTTAAAAAATGACATAGGGCTTTTGATGGGGTTTGCATTAAATTTGTACATTGCTTTGGGTAATATGGCCATTTTAACTTTGTTAATTCTTCCAATCCATGAATATGAAATATTTTTTTATTTCATTGTGTCTTTTTCAACTTCCTTTAATAATGCTTTATAGTTTTCAGTATATAGATCCTTTACATTCTTTGTTAAGTTTATCCCCAGATATTATTTTGTTGTTGTTGCTGGAACTGTAAAAGGTTTTTTTTTAATTCATTTTCCAAAGTTTCATTGTTAGCATATATGAAAGCAATAGACTTCTGTATATTGATTTTGTATCTTGTGACCTTACTGTATTGGTTTATCATTTCTATTCGTCTTTCTGTGGAGTCCCTGGGGTTTTCTATATACAGGATCATGTCATCTGCAAAAAGTGAAACATTTACTTCTTCTTTTCTGATATGAATGCCTTTTATTTCTTTCTCCTGTCTGATAGATCTGGGTAAAACTACCAGCACTATATTGAATAGGAATGAAGAGGGTGGGCAGCATTGTCTTGTTCCTGATTTTAGAAATAAAGCTTTCATTTTTTTCACCATTTAGAATTGAGAGCCCAGAAACAAAACCATATATATGGACAAACCATCTTTAACAAGAGCCAAAAACACACAATGGAGAAACAAGCCTTCTCAATAAATGATGCTCAGAAAATTAGAAAGCCACATGCAAAAGAATGAAACTTGACTACAGTTTTTCCTCCTGCACAAATATCAATTCAAATTGGATCAAATACCTAAACACAAGATCGGAAACAATAAATTATGTAGAAGAAAACATAAGCAATAAACTTGTAAACCTTGGCTGTAGAGAGCAATTTATGAATCTGACCCCAAAGGCGAGGGAAGTAAAGGCAAAAATAAATGAATAGGACTATATCAAACTAAAAAGCTTCTGCATAGCAAAAGAAACTGACAACAAAACAAACAGACAACCAACAAAATGGAAGATGGTATTTGCAAACAACAACTCTGATAACGGGTTAATATTCAAAATATTTATATATAAAGAACTAACAAAGCTCAGCAGCACAAACAAGCAAGCAATCCAATTAAAAAACAGGAAGAAGACCTAATGAGACCCTTCTTCCAAGAGGACATACAAATGGCAAATAGACATATGTAAATATGTTCAACTTAAATAGCTATTAGGAAAGTGCAAGTCAAAACTACATTGAGGTACCATCTCACAGCTGTTAGATCAGCTATTATCAACAAGACAGGTAACAACAAGTGTTGGAGAGGCTGTGGAAAGAAAGGATCTCTCATTTACTATTAGTGGGAATGTAAATTAGTAAAACCATTATGGACGAAAGTATGATGGTTCCTCAAAAATTAAGAATAGATTTATCATATGATCCAGCAATCCCATTATTGGGTATCATCTACCCCCAAAAAACTTGAAAACATTGACACATGGACTCCCATATTCATCACAGTACTATTCACAGTGGCCAAGCCATGGAAACAACCAAAATGTCCCTCAGCAGAGGATTGGATAAAGAAGATGGGGTACATATATACAGTGGAATACTACTCAACCATAAGAAATGATGACATATTTTCATTTACAACATGGATGGACTTGAGAACTTTATACTAAGAAAAATAAGTAAATCAGAAAAAGCTAAGAACTATATAATTTCACACAAAAGTGGTATATAAAACTGAGATTCATGGCCATATATAAAAGTGAAGTATTTATCTGGGGGAGAAGCTGGAGGGAAGAGAGAAAATAGCAACAAATATATGGTGATGGAAAATGATATGACTTTGGGTGGTGGGCACACAATGTAATTCACCATTTAAATGCTATTGAGATGTTCAATGAAATCCTATGCATTCTTGTTGATCAATGTCATCCCATTAAATTTAATTTCAAAATTAAAAACATTTTTTTAACTATAGTACCATAATAATTTTTATTCCTTGACATTATGTACAGACAGCTTTATAATCATTATATTACTTAACAACTTTATGAGAATAATGGTATCAACAATTCATTTTATAGACAAAGAAATAGTCACTTGGAGGAGTTATGAATCTTGTTTAAGATAACAAAGTTAGTAAATTAAAAATGAGAATTTCAAATCTATATGACCCCAAAGTCCATGTTCATCATTTCTATACTATTTTGCTTCCTAAAAATCATGGATTGTTGTAAAGTTTACTACCATTACTTACAAACTTACTTTATTTTCACTGATCACAGCAGTATAGAGTCAGCCATGTATTCTTTATATTCATCATTTTCCCCATTAGATGTCCCATCTATCAAATGTGGGAAATGTATTAATTTGGACCAGCTGAACCAAAGCTCGATGAGTTCACAGAATATTTCATTTCAGAGTTTTCACAGAAATTTCAACAATAAGTGCTACCAAGGCAAAACTGACTCAGGTCCTGTCAAAATCTCTCTAAATTAACATAATCTAAGTAGTGGTGTTTTATCAAAATTGTAAGTACAGATTCATTTTATAGAAGAAAAAGCAAATCAATAACCCTATTAATATTATGAATACTAAATGTAGCTTAAGAACATTAATATTTACTAAAATGAAATTCAAAACACTGTGGGATACATGTGAAAAACAGTATTCCTTCTCTGAAAGTTTATAGTTCAATGGCAAAACAGACTTGAAAAGAATTACTCCACTATGTGGTCCAAACAACAATGGTACCATGGAAGATGCAGAAACCAGGTAGATGTTTTGGGAGTCAAGGAAGGCTTCACAAGGCAGAGAGAGTTGAACTAAAACTTTCAAGATAAATAAAATCTTGTAGCATTTACCAGGTCAATATCAACAACATCCAATTCTTATTAAACATTCAAAACTGTAAATTTTTTTTTAAAAAGTTGCTTGGCCAGTCTTCAAAAAACATTAAACATACAATTTCCATATGACCCAGTAATTCTACTATTAGGCATATATCCCAAAGAAGTAAAAACAGGGATTCAAACAAATATTTGTATACCCATGTTCATAGCAGCATTATTCTCAAGAGCCAAATGGTAGATGCAATCCAAGTGTCCATTGACAAATGGATAAACAAAGAAAATGTGGCATATATATATATATATATATATACAATGAAATATTATTCAGTCTTAAAAAGAATGAAAATTCTAGCACAGGCTATAACATAGATAAACTTTGAAGACATTATGCTAAGTGAAATAAGCCAATCACATAAGGACAAGTACTGTATTGATCTACTTATATGAGGTACCTAGCCTAGTCAAATTGGAGATACAGAAGGTAGAATGGTGGTTTCCAGCACTGGGGAGAGGTGAGAATTGAGAGTGAATAATGGTAATAGTTTTAGTTGGAGAAGATGAAAAACTCCTAGAAACAGATGGTCATGATGGTTGTGCGACAACATGAATATATATACTTTGTCATACAACTGTACACTTAAAAATGTTTAAAAGGATACATTTTATGTCATATTTATTTTACCACAATAAGAAAAATCTGTATTTTTTTCTAAAACATAGACATTATACTCATTTTTCATATCTGATACATCTTCGGTGTCAAACAATTGCTCTAAGGCAGGTGTGGCCAACAGTTTTTGCCCCCCAGGCCAGATTAGAAAGAAAACTTTTTTCACGGGCTGGACGAAATATTAGAATTAAAAAATGTTAAATGCAAAAATGATTCATTTAAGTAAACAAAATTTTATTATGTAATTTGTTTATAAATAAATGTTAAGTGAGTGAAAAGAATTTTAACATACAATATTATTTTAATAAAAATATGTATATATTTTAATAAAAATATAATTACATACTGTATAAATATCCAAACTGTATCAAATCAATCAAAACAATATTTAATTAATAGAATGAGCTGGAAGGGGTTATATCGCAAATAAAACAATTATTTTGCTTTACAAACAGCCTGGACACGTTTTCAATTATCAACTGCAGCCATTGTCTATGCTACAATGCCACTTGATTCAGCACACTTGACGACAAAAATAATGGTTTGACCTTGGGTGTACACTGGCAAGCTCTGCTTAAAAGAATGTGGGTTTCACATCGCCACTAAATGTCAAACAGTTTATATCGAGTACAGACGAGTACAAAAGTTGTAAATCTTTATGAAATATTTTTTAAAAATAAAAGAAGTGGCCCTGGCCAGTTGGCTCAGTGGTAGAGCATCGGCCTGGCATGCAAGGGGTCCCGGGTTCGATTCCCGGCCAGGGCACACAGGAGAAGCACCCATCTGCTTCTCCACCCCTCCCCCTCTCCTTCCTCTGTCTCTCTCTTCCCCTCCCTCAGCGAGGCTCCATTGGAGCAAAAGATGGCCCGGGCGCTGGGGATGGCTCCTCGGCCTCTGCCCCAGGCGCTGCAGTGGCTCTGGTCACAACAGAGCAATGCCCCGGAGGGGCAGAGCATCGTCCCCTGGTGGGCAGAGCGTTGCCCCCTGGTGGGCGTGCCGGGTGGATCCCGGTCGGGCGCATGCAGGAGTCTGTCTGACTGTCTCTCCCCGTTTCCAGCTTCGGAAAAATACAAAAAAAATAAAAAAAATAAAAAATAAATAATAAAAGAAGTATCGCAAATCCATTGGACCAATTATTGGAAGTTAACCCTAGATTAGTAACACGCGGAATTCTTTTCCACATATCACTATTTTTTTAAATATTTCGATTTCCAATAATGAAAGACACTTCCACTTCTGAGTAGCTGAGATTTTAAAGTAGCAGAGAATATTAAAAATTTAATCACAGGCTGCATAAACTCATTACACAGGCCGTATCTGGCCCACGGGCCATATGTTGGCCATGCCTGCTCTAAGGGGTAAAAAAGAAAGACTGAAATCTTAATTTGGAGTTGATCAATCAGAAAAAATAATTAATGGACTAACAACTATTTATTGAATATCTTCCAGATTAACAGGTTTCTAATTATTACCTTGTATGTAGAAATATTCACTAGAATATAAAAAGTAAAACTGCCACTTCTTTCCTAAAAGTTATAATTTGCCAAGACCAACTGCTTCTCTGCTATTTGAAATAAAGCAAAATCAAAATTTATTTCCAAATGCAAACACTCCAAAAAAAGTATGTTTTTCATTGTTTATGTCTTAAAAACAATTATATAAAGTTTTACCTCTGGATTTATTACAAGGAATAAAAATGTATGCTCTGGAAAATAATATTTTCAAAAAGTCTAAGGTGACCCAAAACAGTACCTAATAACAAAAAACACTAACCTTAAAAAATATTTTTAAAATTTTTATGACAGTAAACAGAGTTCACTTAGTTCAAACAAGTTCAGTAGGCATAGTACACTAAGAAATGAATGAGAAAGAACAGGTTTTGAAATTCTAAAAAAGAAAAATCATTAAGTCACTTATATAATTCAAGGTTCCAATTACTGTAGATTTTACTGGCTGTCCATATTTTTCTAATCCCATTAGCATAAAGAAAATTATTATTCAATTATAACAGAAGTTGACTCTACTTACTCCTGGTGGAAATATCTGAATAATATTTCCAGCTATGTCAAGGATTCTTAGGTTTATGAGATCACAAAGTCCCTGTGTAAGAAAACAAAAGAGATATTTTTCAAATCTGTAAAATATGTAAAATCATAAATATTTTTTCTAAATTTGAACTTGATGATGTTGACCATTTTTCCTAATTATCTGACCAATATTTCAGAACATCTTCCCCAAGGAGATTACTATGTCCTGGATTTCCAAATTCTTTGAGTTTTCCATTCCCTCTGACCACTCAGGACAACATAACATGATGGCCAAGAGTTAAGCTCTTTGGAGGTTCAAATTTCATGTTATTATGTGACTTCGGGTAAATTTCTTCATCTCTTTGTACTTCAACTTCTCCATTTGTAAGATAAAATTGCTAATGTCGTCAGCTCCTACTTCAATGATTGTTGAATCAATTAAATAAGTTACTAAGTGAGCAGTAGGTAGACAAAAACAAAAAGACAAAACAAAAAGAACCTTTGAGAAACAGAAAACAGATGTAGTCTTAGAAAGTTGTCTCTATTGACAATTCCATATATATTGCTCATAAAAATTAGGGCATATTTCAAAATGAATATGAAGCAATAAAAAAAGCATTTTTTTAATTAAACAAGAACATCAGAAAAGCAAACAACAAGCCAAAGAAAGTTGTTCAATTATGCAAATGAGATGCAAAATCAAATTTTATTTCATTGGTGCAAAGACACTATACAAAAGGCTGAAAGTACTGGAGTATCTGCACATTCCCTGATCCATCTAATTTTTTAGGATTTTGTGTATTTCTTATCTCCCTTTTTCTTAGCACTACACTAAAAGAACCCTTTCCTTTTGAAGAAAAAAATCTGTTGGGATCTCCATCAACATGCCCACTGTGACTGGATGCACATATACATTCATATACACGTGAAGAACAAACACAGAGTTTATAATGTACCAGTAAATGATTCACAATATTTCATTACCAAAACAAATGAATATTTTCTATAATACCTTATCATTTATAATGTGACCAAAAAGAACAATTGTCTGAATCATACTAAATGTGCCAGGATATAAATGATCATAGACATTCCTTACAAAATAATTCAGGATAGGATGTATTAGCATTTCAATTTTTGAAGTCTAAACTCCTTGGGATTTATAAAATTGTAGAAAGACTACTTTTAAGTTACAAAGATATGGATTTGAGTCCCTTCTCTGACCTCTGCAAATTGTGTACAAGTCACATAATCTTTCTTTCTTATTCTAAAGTGGGTATAATAAGAAGACCTACATCATAAAGTTGTTATAAACTCTATGCTTCATGATGACAATCATACTGCTGCTGGTAGAGTTTTTCCCTCAAATAAAGGAGTTATACTTTTAATAATTTTTTTCCTGCAATTTAGAGATATTTTTTACTTGTTTATAAAAATTAGAATTTTTAAATAATTTAAGAATAACAGTTTTGAACTATACTTATTTATAGCCTACTTCCTGGTATATTTTCACAAATCACATTATTGTATGCCAGAATTTTTAAAGACAATATTTCATTGAAAGAAAAATGAAAGAGCAAGAATTAGTCTGATTTTTTATCTCTCAATTTACTGTATGGCATTCATTCCCTTCTGCCAAATTGATTCTAATTTGCATAAGGAAGGGAAGCAAATCCATTGACAGGTCCCTATCAAGAAACAGTATTCTCAAACTGAGAAATTAGAGGAGAGTTTAGTAGTCACTATTTATAAAAGTTTGACAGGAGTTAGGAAAACCTAAACCACAAATGGTAGTTCCCTAAACCCACAAAGTTCCCAAAAGCTATTAACAACAGGAAGTTTTTTACTACCATAGGCCTAAAGAGCCAAGGGGAGATAGTAATAGTCTATTCGAGGATCACCTGCTGGCTATTAGCTGTGGCTTTCCAAAAAGGTGAGCAGGAAACTCATTGTGCCCCATTAGGCAAGGTACCAGAAGAATACCATCTGATAACTCAATCTCCTTCTGTCCTTTCACCTGCTGCTAGTGCCTTTCCTTGGCTATGTCCAGGAAAAAGCCAGAGGACAAGGGGAACTCAGTGAAGCTGATGCAGGTGAGTCTACCAGATGCAGAGTAGGTTGGAAAGAATAAAAGTGAATATGAAGAAAAAAATGAAAGATATATAGCACATATTCCAAAACTAATATGTACTTATATTAATATGTTGTGCAGGATATTGGATTCTAGATATAATATAGGAAGCTCAAATAAATTTTAATTTCAAACAATGAATTTTTTAGTGTAACTATGTCCCATGTAATATTTAGAATGTTCTTATACCAAAAAATTGTTTTTTTGAAATTCAAATTTGAGTATCCTGTATTTGTATTTACTAAACCTGGCAGCCTTAGCTGTGTGATATAATCCAAATTATAACCCTCCTTTGTCACAAAAATTTGGGAACTGGCTACAACTAATGATAAGGAAAGCAAATGATGGTTTGCACTTAGATATCTAAATCTATTCTATAACTCCTCCCAATTGTGTTATAATGAGCGATTTTCCCCCAAAAAAGAAAATGTTGTTCCATGTTTTGCTTACCTCTGGCAAAACTTCAATGTTGTTTCTGACTAGAAGAAGCTTCTGGAGCATCTTCAAGAACTTAATCTCTTCAGGTATGCAAATGAGCTGATTGTAGTTAAGTTGAAGTTCAGAAAGATGCTCAAGAAAACAAAGTTCTTTAGGAATACTGGCTAGCTGGTTATGATTTATACTCAAATGTGTAAGGCTTTTTAATCTAAAAAATAAACAAAGTATATGAATGAAAGTCACAAAAATAAGAAAGTGTATAGTACGGAGACTGATTATCAGAAGCCATGTGTCAATTCATCTTTTTGTAGCATCCGAGCCTTCAGTCAAGTGCTCACAACTACTGTGAATCATGTAAACACAAAAAATCTTTGTTGTAATCAAACACTCAAAAATATTTAATATTCAGATGACTTACATTAAAAGTATTTTATGTAATAAAAACCTAAATTTTAAAGAAATTAAGTTCTACTTTTATTCTTTGTGTGTATGCATTCGCTACATTGAAGAGGAAGCCAGGGGACCAAAGAGGACATATACATACAAAAATGTACACATGCATATGAACATATACATTGATATAGGGATAGGTATATATATATATAGATACTTATTTATAGATTATATATCTTGTATTAAATATTTGTGAACACCACTTAGCTCCTGTGAAAGATGCAAAGATGGATCAAACACAAATTCTGCCTTTATGTATATATCATGGTCTAGAAGGAGATATTATACAGAGCCATAAAATGAGAATAAAAAAGGCCAATGGAGAGAGGGGAAAAGATTAAGGAAATTTGAGTCTATAATTACAGATATGAAACCTAAGATATATCACAAGCATTTTGGAAAAACTGACATTGAACTTGGCCTTCAATAAGAAAACTTGTAAAATCAGGGCAACAAGAGGGCATAGTAAGCTAAGAAAATATCAATATTTTGAATAAAGAAACAGAAAGAAATTAACATTAAATATGTATCTGTGCACTTAATCATCAGCACAGCTCTACAGTTGGAATTATTAACTTTAATTCAAAAATGAGAATAAAGAGGTGGTAAATACCTTGCCCAAATTACCCATCCAGCAGATAACAGTGTCAAGATTCAAATGCAGATGCAGCTGCTAGGGAAGCTAGTTACTAATATAGATAATGCTCACTTCGCAGCACATGTATTAAGATTGGATTGATACAGAGATTAGGATGTCCTCTGCATAAGGATGACATGCAAATTCATGAAGCATAAAGAAAGAAAAATACATATAATAATCTCAAAGCTGAATGTGTTGAGTTTAAAGTAATAACAGAATGAGGTGACATCTTTAGACAGTTAAAATGGGGAACTAGAAGTTAGGTTAGGGGAGTAGCCGGCGTTGACCAAAAGGATTAGGAGAAAAACTGTAAAATGACAGTAGAAGCCATGTGGATAGGTAAGACCGACATGAAATACAACAGCAAAAAGGGGGAGAAGAGAAAGAGGAAGCCAATGGAAAGGCTCTTGAGAAATTTGATCATCTGACAATAAAAAAGCACAATTCAAGATTAATATTAAGTCTCAGAACAAGACTTTATAAAATAGAATGCACACCAATAAAAATAAGAGCACCCAGAGAAGACATGAATAGAGAAACAGAAGATGAACCAGGCTAACAAGGAATTTCTGAAGGGAGAAGAGTATTAAAATTAAAGAGCTAGTCAAGAATCTCAGCAACATGATGGCATGATCGGACCACCAACTCTCTCCCCTTGAAGTCACAAGTTGGATGGCTATAGTTACCTATAGTTCATGAAAGGGCTGAGGTACTGGTCCCACAGGGCAGACAAGATCGGAGAGGAAGAAACAACAATCTGGCCTGCATAGCTGGCACAAACTGAGTATTTGGCCCAGGGACAGGGGCAGAAAAACAATACAAAAAAAACTGCAGCGCTCTAAAGCCTCCCAGAATTGAATAAAGGATTCTAAAGGGAATTCTGCCTATCCCATTCCTCTGTGACCCACACAGCAGCAAGCTAATGGTGAAAGGACAAAAACAAAGAAAAAAATCCAGCCTAAGAGGTTTGTACTCATTGCTGCTAAACCCACAAGGAACAGCAGAACTTGGGCTCTGGGAACTAGCTACCCTCCTACCCAACCATCCTGGCCCCTTGTGGCACATGCTAACGGAAGCACATGAATCAACTTGAAACAGCCCTGCCAACAGCTTCTGACTACAGGAGAGTGGCACAAGGAACACACAGAAGATCCATAGCCTACTTCATCCAATCTACAGGAGTGGTTCCTGAGGCTAAAATGACTGAGTATTGGGGGGGCTGCCCACCTACTGGGGAATACCAAAAAGTTTTGCACAGTTAAGGCGGCACTGTCCCACAGAGATCCAGGCAACACTTCCAATGCAGGTAAGAGAAAACAAAAATTAATACCTCAGGACTAACTACTGGAAAACAAAATAAAGACTTTTATCAACTAAAATTATTTTAAAACATAGCTTTCATTTCAACAAGTGCCAGGGCAGAGAATTAATCCATCTAGTACAATGAATAACCATGATAACAAGGAAATTCAGAAATAAAATGAAAAATCTCTACAAAACAAACTTAAAGACATGTGATTTAAGCGACAGAATATTCAAGATTTCAGTTTTGGAAAACTCAATGAGATACAAGAAAATCAGAAAGGCAAATCAACAAATTCAAAAATAAAATCAGCAAACAAAAGGAGTACTTTATTAAAGAGATTAAAAACTATATTAAAAAAAAGAACCGCCTGACCAGGCAGTGGCGCAGTGGATAGAGCATCGGACTGGGATGCAGAAGACTCAGGTTTGAGGCCCCGAGGTCGCCAGCTTGAGCATGGGCTCATCTGGTTTGAGCAAAAAGCCCACTAGCTTGAACCCAAGGTCGCTGGCTCCAGCAAGGGGTTACTTGGTCTGCTGAAGGCCTGCAGTCAAGGCACGTATGAGAAAGCAATCAATGAACAACTAAGGTGTTGCAACGCGCAATGAAAAACTAATGATTGATGCTTCTCATCTCTCTCCGTTCCTGTCTGTCCCTGTCTATCCCTCTCTCTGACTCACCCTCTGTCTCTGTAAAAAATAAATTAAAAAAAATAAAATAACAACAATAATAAAAAAAAAAGAACCAAACAAACTCTGGAGCTGACGCACTCAATAAAAATGATGAAGAATAAACTAGCAAGCTTAGGAAATAAAACAGACAAGATGGAATAAGGAATTAAAAATATTGCCTGACCAAGTGGTGGCACAGCTGATAAAGCATCAGATTGGGACACAGAGGACCCAGGTTCAAAACCCCAAGGTCAGCGGCTTGGGTGCAGTCTCATCCGGCTTGAGCACAGGCTTACCAGCTTGAGTGCGGGGTCGCTGGCTTGAGCGTGGGATCATAAACATGACCCCATGGTCGCTGGCTTGAGCCCAAAGGTCATTGGCTTTAGCCCAAGGTCACTGGCTTGAGCCCAAGGTCACTGGCTTGAGCAAGGGGTCACTGCTCTGCTGTAGCCCCCTGGTCAAGGCACATATGAGAAAGCAATCAATTAACAACTAAGGAGACTAAGGAGCCACAACAAAGAATTGATGCTTTTCTCATCTCTCTTCCGTCCTGTCTGTCCCTCTCTCTGTCTCTCTCTCTCTCTCTCTCTCTCTCTGTCTCTGTCAGAATAAATAAAAGCATTAAAAATATCAAAAGTAGAAATCTAGAAATGAGACAGAGAGAAAAGGGAGAAATTTGAGTGTAAAAACAAAAAATGAAAGAACTCTATGAGACTATATCAGAAAGAACAATATAGTAATAATGGCTATACCAGAATGAAAGGAGAATGAGAAATGAATAGAGATCTTATTCAAATAATAATTGATGAGAACTTCCCTAACCTATGGAAAGAACTGAATCTGTGAACCCAAGAAGCTAACAGAACACCAAAATACCTAATGATCTCAATCCAAAGAACAATAAAAACAAAGCCTTCTCTAAGGTATAGCATATTGAAACTGTCAAAAATTAACACAAAGAATTCTCAAAGCAGCCAGGGAAAAGAAGTCAGTAGCCTACAAAGGAAATCCCATTAGATTATCATCAGATTTTTCAGTAGAAACTCCCACAAGTTAGAAAAGATTGGAATCAAATATTCAAATTATTGAAACAGATAAATCACCAGCCAAGAATAATTTATCCAGCAAAGTTATCCCTTAGATAAGGAGAAATAAAGGCTTTTCCAGACATACAGAATCTGAGGGAATTTACCCCCATAAGATCTGCATTACAGAATATATTCTACTTGACACAAAAAGAAAAAAAAAGGGTATAAAACTATGAGTAACAAACATGACTAACACAGAGAGACAGGTAATAGCAACCCATCTTTAGAATAGGCTATTAATTAAATACTTAAATGTAACATAAAGGTTAAAGGAGGTAAAAACATTTTTTTTTAAATAAGAAAATAGCTACTACAAGTTGGAAATGAACTCACAGCATAAAAAGGGATAATTTGTGACAATATAAACATAAAAAGGAAGGGAAAATTATTGAACTTGTACAGGGGAATGGAAAAAAATGCAATCAGAAGAAAAAAGACTACTGTATATATGCAACTTTCTTTTACATAAACCAAGTGGGAACCACAAAATAAAATCTAGAACTGAGACACATAACATAAAATATAGAAAAGAGGGAAAAATCATAGAATATTACCAAACTAAAATAACAAAAAGAAACACAAGAAAAAAGAAACAATGGGAGCACAGATCTACCAGAAAACAAAAGATAATATAGCTATAAGAAATCTTCATCTATCAATAAACACTCTAAATGTAAATGCGCTGAACTCAACTATTAAAAGGCATAGAGGAGTTAGTTGGATCAAATACAAAGCCCAAGTGCCTGACCAAGCAGTGGTGCAGTGGACAGAATGTTGACCTGGGATGCTGAGGACGCAGGTTCAAAACCCCTGGATTGCTGGCTTGAGCACGGGCTCACTAGCTTGAGGACAGGGTCATTTGAGCATGGGATTCATGACCCCCAAGGTCACTGGCTTGAGCAAGGGGTCACTGGCTTGGCTGGAGCCCCATGTCAGAGCACATATGAGAAACCAATCAATAAACAACTAAGTTGCTGAAGAATTGATTCTTATCTCTCTCCGTTCCTGTCTGTCTGTCCCTATCTATCCCTCCTCTGTCTGTCTCTCTTGCTAAATAAATAAAGCAAATGCATCTCTAAGCCCTTAAAACTATTTCTTTAAAAAAAAAAAGTCCAAGTATAGTATGCTACCCTGAGCAAACACATCTCAGCTACAAGCACTGTCATAGATTCAAAGTCAGGGGTCCCCAAACTGCAGCCCCCTAAGGCCATTTATCCGGCCCCCGCCGCACTTCCAGAAGGGGCACCTCTTTCATTGGTGGTCAGTGAGAGGAGCATAGTTCCCATTAAAATACTGGTCAATTTGTTGATTTAAATTTACTTGTTCTTTATTTTAAATATTGTATTTGTTCCCGTTTTGTTTTTTTACTTTAAAATAAGATATGTGCAGTGTGCATAGAGATTTGTTCATAGTTTTTTTTATAGTATGACCCTCCAACGGTCTGAGGGACAGTGAACTGGCCCCCTGTGTAAAAAGTTTGGGGACCCCTGTTCAAAATGAAAGGATGAAAAATATTCTCCAAGCAAATGACATTCAAAAAGAAAGCATATGCCCATATTATATCTGACAAAATAGATTTAAAGATCAAAAAGTTAACAGAAGAAAATGATGGACATTTACAATGATAAAGAAGAAAATACAGGGATGGGCAAAAGTAGGTTTATAGTAGTGAGTTTAGTCTTATATTATCACTTACTTATTAGTAATAATAATAACCTGCATGTCTTTTTCCACATGAACACTGTTAACCTATTTTTGCCAACCCTTCTATATCAAGAAGACATTAATACTTATTACTATATATTCTCCCAACCTGAGAACCCTGAAATACATAAAGCAACTGCTGAAGAACTAAAGGTAGAAACTGAAAAAAATACAATTATAGTAGGAGACTAAAATACCACAATAACAGCTATGGGTAGAGCATCAAAACATAAAATCAATAAGGACATAAAGATCTAAAATGACACATTAGACCAAATGAAAATAGTCAATATTTACAAAGCTCTTTATTCCAGAAAAACAGATTATACATTTTGCTCTAGTATCCATAGAATATGTTCAAGGATAGACAGTATGTTGAAAACACAAAATGAGCCATAACAAATTTAAGAAGACTGAAATCATACCAAACATTTTCTCCCTCCACAATGCTTTGACATTGGAAATTAACTGCAAAAAGAAAGCAAGAAAAAAGTACATATATGTGGAGATAAACAACATGCTACTAAACAATGATTGAATCAAAGAAAAATAACTAATCAAAAGATACATAGAGGCCCTGGTCTGTTGGTTCAGTGGTAGAGCATCGGCCTGGCTTGTGGATGTAGTTGTCCTGGGTTCGACTCCCAGTCAGGGCACACAGAAGCGTCCATCTGCTTCTCCACCCCTCCTCCTCTCGCTTCTCTCCCTCTCTCTTCTCTTTCCCTCCTGCAGTCAAGGCTCAATTAGAGCAAGTTGGTCCCGGGGGCTGAAGATGGCTCCATGGCCTCTTCCTCAGGTGCTAAAAAATGGCTCCAGGTTGCAACAGAGCAAGGGCCCCAAATGGGCAGAGCATTGCCCTCTAGTGGATCCCAGGTGGGGTGGAGTATGTTTCTGCCTCCCTCCTCTCACTAAATGAAAAAAAAAAGGATAGAGACAAATGAGAATGACAATATGGCCTATCAAAATATTTGGAATACAGCAAAAGCAGCAAGCAATAAGAGGAAAGTTAATATCATTACAAGCTTACAGCATAAAATAAAACATCTCAAACTTAACATTTCTACTTAGAGAACTAGAAAAAGTAAAACAAACAAAACTCAAAATCAGTAGAAAATAATTAGAGCAGAATTAAACAAACAAAAAAATCAAAAGACAATAGAAAAAATAAGGTAAAAAAATATAAAGCTGGTTATTTGAAAAGAATAATAGAATGGATAAGAATCTGGCTACATCCACTAAAAATAAAAGACAATTCTGAAATAAACAAAATTAGAAATGAAAGAGAAGTTGCAGTGAACACTACAGGAATACAAAGAACTATAGAAGAATACTATAAAAGACTGATATGGCTATCAGGGGGAGGGGAGAATAAAGAGTGACAAATACATATCCTACATAGGTGGGATATAAAACTGAGACTTGTTGACATGGATAAAAATGAAGTGGTTACCTGGGGGAGAGAGTTGGGAGAAGGGAAGTAAAGAGGGACAAATAAACGGTGACTGAAAATGATTTGACGTCCAGGGATGAGCACACAACACAATCAACAGTTCAAATGCTACAGAGATGTTCACCTGAAACCTACGTACTCTTATTGATCAAAATTACCTTATTCAATTTAATTTCAAAATAAAAAATTAAAATTAAAAAATGATTATATATCACAAAATTCAATGACCTGAAAAAAATGAACAAGTTCTTCAAAACCTTTCTAGTCTGAAGCATAAAGTACTAAAAAATCTAAACAGATTAATCAGTTATAAGAACATTGAAAAAAATTATCAAAAACTTTCCAAAAGTAAAAAAGTACAAGACCAAATATCCTTTATAAGAAATTCTACCATTCAAAGAAGCTGTCTCTTTCATAAAATTGATGAAAGGCAATACTTCCTAACTCATTTTATGAGATCAACGTTATCTTGATACCAAAACCTGGCAAGAACAACACACACAAAATTACAAATCAATATCTCTAATGAACACAGATGTAAAACTCCTAAGCAAATAGTAGAAAATCAAACATAACAACAGATTGAAAAGATAATACATCACGACCAAGTGGAGTTCATTGCAGGTGTGCAATCAAGGTTTCACTAATGCAAATCACTTAATGTGATACATCACATTACCAAATAAAAGGTTAAAATTATATGCTCATAACAGTAGATGCAAAAAAAAGCATTTGACAAGATACACATTCACTTACAATTAAAACACAATGGGTCCAAGGGGTCCTATACTGCCCCTTCATTTGGAGTTAACCCTCAAGGACCCCTACCAAGACAACTTTGGCAGATGGATGTTACTCATATACCTTCATTTGGCAAACAGTCATATGTCCACATTACAATAGATACATATTCCGGATCTATAGTAACCTCTGTCAGAACAGGAGAGGCTGCTAAGCATTATTATAGCTCATTGTCTGTATGCATTGTTCTATTATTGGATTTCCTAAACTGGCTAACTGAAAATGCTCCTGCATATGGAGCAAAAGCATTTACTGTATTTTGTCATGCTTACAATCTTTAAAGTTAAGGTATTATTAAAGTGTACTCAGCAAACATTTTAAGGTCAATTTAAAAAAAAAATTTAAAAGAGGGTAGTCATATCCTGGAACTCCTACGGGTCTACCATATCATGCTTTTCACTTAAAAAATAAAATAAAAAAATTTACATTTCTTTTGAATGCTGATGACCAGGAGACACCAAATCTTTTTTGCCTGCAAACTACTACCTTCTTTATTAGATCCAGCTAATAACACTGTTTTGTCTTTTTCCAAATAGCTCCAGATATATGGAAAAGATTTATATAGGCGGATGGGGATCCTCAAACCCCTCAGTGAGATCTTCTGAGCATGGCTTTTAAGATACCTAAAGGCAAAAAAAAGCCCAATAGAGATCAGGGGAACTACCAGCTTTTAGGATACACCCTTAAAGGCTCCAACACCCCAAAGGCATCATAGAATGCCATCTGGGTCCTGCTTCAATAGTGGAAAGGAAGGTCATTGAGCTAAAGCTTGCCAGGCTTACATGCCTCTGCTGTGAGGAAACAGGGACACTGGAAGGTAGGCTTCCCACTCGCTCCTCTAAGGGAGGGTTCAGTCTCTTCCAGCCCTGCTCCAGCCACCTATGACCTAACCTTGCCCAGAATGCTGGGGTTTGCCACTGAAGGCTGAAGGGGCCCAGGGCCGTCGGCCCCATCTACAACACTGTGGACGAGCCTAGGGTATTTCTTCCAAGAAGCAGGTAAACTGATCTCATTTGCACAAGGGCCACTAACTATGTTTTGCCTGAATAGTCAGGTTTTTTATTCTTCCCTCAAAGATCTCTGTTGTGGGTGTTGATAGTCCTATTTTCTGCTGCTTTGCTTAATATATAGTGTTTCCTTTATCCCTCCTACCTCAATGCCCCACTCATATTTCAGGCTGGGACCTACTCCTAATTTAGAGCTCTCTTTCCCCTTTTGCCAACTTCTATTATGAATCTACCTGGATACAGCAGTGTATCCCAAGGTTCTCTTTACCATGCCACAGTCACAGAGCTCCAGGGAAAAGCAACCTGGTCTCATCTCTCCAGGCAGAGAAGAACAGAAGCTCCATATCCACGCATGCTGCAAATGGCTTTTCCAGTCTACCTGAATCATTACCAGCTAGAAGCAGCAGTCATTGGGACTTGGACATGAACTGCAAAGTATAGAATGGTGACAACAATTCCAGTGCCATGAGGACTTTTCCTGGATGTGGACTTTTCTGGACTCCTGCTCCCTGTGACAGCTCCTAACAGACTGAACTGTGGTTGGGTTGCATTTTTCAGGGATTTGGCATGGTGATGGGGCCAACTTGGACTTGGTGAACATGTTAAGGACACTACTCTTTTATGGATTCTTGCTGTATTGGCCAAGAGTTTGCTTAAAGGCTTTTAATCACTGTAAAAAAAAAACCCAGAAGACTGGATAAAGAAGATGGGGCACATATACACCATGGTATACTATTTAGCTAGAAGAAATGATGACATCGGACCACTTACAGCAGAATGGTGGAATCTCGATAACAGTATGCAGAGTGAAATAAGTGAATCAGAAAAAAAACAAGAACTGCAGGATTCCATATATTGGTGGGACATAAAAACGAGACTAAGAGACATGGACAGGAGTGGGGTGGTTATGGAGGGTGGGGGAGGGAAGGAGGAAGAGGGGGAGGTGGAGGGGGAGGGGTACAAAGAAAACTGGATAGAGGGTGACGGAGGACGATCTCTCTTCGGGTAATGGGTATGCAACAGAACTAAATGACAAGATAACCTGGAAATGTTTTCTTTGAATATATGTACCCTGATTTATTGATGTTACCTCATTATAATAAAAATTTATTTATAAAAAAAAAAGGGCCATGAATGCCACATATTTTAAAATGTAATTCCATGAGAGCCATACAACAACCTGTGTACATTACACATTATCCAATAAAAATTTGGTGTTGTCCTAGAAAAAAATAATAATAAAAAAATTTAAAAAAACACAATGAAATGTAAATAAAAGGAAAGGAAAGTACTTCAATATAAAGGCCATATATGACAGACCCTCAGTTAATATTATAGTCAATGTTGAAAACCTGAAATATTTTATTCTAGGATAAGGAACAAGATAAAGATGCCCATTTTTTTACCACTGTTATTCAACATTTTACTGAAATTCCAGAGCAATCAGGACACAGAAAGGAATAAATAGCAACCAAATTGCTAATGAATAAATACAATTGACACTTTTGCAGATATGATACTTTACATAAAAAATCCTAAGAAGCTATAAGGAACAATACAATATATAGTCAAGTTGCAGGATACAAAATCAATGTACAGAAATTCATTGCATTCCTCTACATTTACAATGAAATTTCAGGGAAAAAATTTTAAAAACAATTCCATTTTCAATTATTGTAACAAAATAATAAAATACCTAGAAATAAACTGAACAAGGGAAGTGAAAGAGCTAAACAATGAAAACTACAAGACATTATTGAAAGTTTTTGAAGAGACACTAAGAAAATAAAAGATATTTTGTATTCATGGATTGTAAGTATCCACATAATTAAAATGGCCATATTACCCAAAGCAATATACAGATTTAATGTAATCACTATCAAAATCCCAATGTAATTGTTCAAAGAAATAGAAAAACAATCATATTTGTATGACACTACAAATATTCCAAATAGCAAAAAAATCCTGATAAAAAAAGAACAAAGCTAGAGATATCACACTCCCTGACTTCAACTCATACTACAAAGCTACAACAATCAAAACAGCACAGTATAGCAGAGAAAATAGACACAGAGACAAACCGAACAGAACTGAGAATCCAGAAATAAACCCACATATACATATATGAGTAACTAAAGGAGCCAATAATACATTGTAATTGGGAAAAGAAAGCCTCTTCAATAATGGTTCTGTGAAAATTGGAAAGCCCTTGCAAAAGAATGAAATTAGATTATTAGTCACTGTACACAAAAATTAACTCAAAAGGATCAAAGACCTAAATATAAGACCTGAAACAATAAAATACATAGAAGAAAACATAGGTACAACTTACTAACCTTCATCTCAGAGAAGGTTTTGTGAACTCCATCCCAAAGGCAATGGAAATAAAAGCAATAATAAATAAATGGGACTAAAGAGGTTCTTCACAGCAAAAGAAAGCATCAAAGAAACAAAAGGCAAACAACCAAAGGCGAGAAGATATTAGCAAACAATACTTCATATTAAAAACTAACATCCAAAATATATAAAGAACTTATACAACTCAACAATTTTTTAAAAAATGGGCAGAGGACCTGAACAGACATTTTCCCCACAAGACCTGTAGATGGCCAACAGTTACTTAAAAAGATGTTCAACTTCACTAGGTATACAGGAAATGCAAATCAAAATGCAAAACCACAATGAGGTAACATTTCACACCTGTTAGAATGACTGTTATCAACAGGACAAGAAATAACATGTGTGGGAAAAGTGGGGAAAATGGAACCCTCATGTACAGCTGGTGGGAACATAAATTGTTATAGTCACTATGGCAAACAGCATGGAATTTCCTCAAAAAATTAACAATATAACTATCACATGATCCAGTAATCACTCTTCTAGTTATCTTCACCCAAAATTTAAAACACTTATTTGTAAAGATATATGTAACCTTATGTTCACTGCAGCATTACTCATGGTAAACAAAACTTGGAAACAACTCAAGTATCTCTCTCAATGAATGATTAGATAAAGAAGATTTGGTACATATATACAGTGGAATACTATTTGGCCATAAAAATATGAAATACTATCATTTTGACAACATGGATGAATGTTGACAGTATTATGCGGAGCAAAATAAGTCAGATGGAAAAGAACAAGAATCAAATGATTTTACTCATACATGGGAAATAAACAGAAAGCAACCAATAAAAAAACAAAAAATTCATTGACATAAACAATAGTATGCTGGTTACCAGAGAGGAATGAGGACGAGGAGAGGTTGAAGAGGTAAATAGGGTCAAATATATGGTGATGAGAGGAAAATGAATTTTGGGTATGAGCATACAATGCAATATATAGATGACATATTTTAATATTGTACATTTGAAATCTATATAATCTTATTAATCAATGTTATCCCTTTAAACTTAATGATGAAAAAAATAAAATACAATAAAAAGAAATCAATAAATAAAAGGGGTAATCAAACTTCAAGTGTTAAAGAGAAATCATGCAGATTAACAAACCTAGTAAAATTCTAAGGGTCACAGACTACAAAATCATTATTTAAAAATCTATTTTACTTTTATATTGCATCCACAAACGATTGGAAAATAAATTTTAAAAACTCCATTTACAATAACATCAAAAGAAAAACATAAAATGGCCCTGGTGGCTTGGCTCAGTAGATAGAGCATCTGCCTCAAGTGTGGACATCCCCCGTTCAATCTCCAGTGAGGACACAAATAAGAAGTGACCATTTGAGCCTCTTGCCCTCTCACAGCCAGCAGCTGGTTCAAGCATCGGTCCTGGGCACTGAGGATACCTCCATTGATTTGAGCATCAGCCCCAGATCAGTGGATCTCAACTGAGGTAAATGCAGGAGTTTGTCTCTCTACCTCCCCCTCCTCTCACTTAAAAAACAAACAAACCATAAAACAGTTTAGATTACATTTAAAAAAAGATATTAGAGACCTCTACACTGAAAACTAAATCATAACTCAGAAAGTATAAAGGGGTTCAAATTAAAACTAGAGATAATATATCTTGATTATAGTATATAAAGAAACAATACTTTAAGATGTCAACTCTCACAAAATTCATAGATTCAACTAAGTCAAAATAAAAATTTTGACTGTGCAAAAAATGACTAGTTTTAAAATATATACAGAAATTCAAAGTACCAAAAATTATTATAAAGAAGACAAAGTCAAAGAACTCACATTAACTGATTTCAAAGTCTACAATACACGTACAGTAATCAAGATAGTATGTTTTTGAAAACATGATAGAAAAAATAGATCAGCTGAACAGAATGGAGAGTCCAAATAAACCCAAAAATGGTCACTGACTTTGACAAAGCTTTTAGGACAATTCAATTAACAAAAATCCAATTAAAAAATGGGGAGAAGGGCCCTGGACGGTTGGCTCAGTGGTAGAGCGTCGGCCTGGTGTGCAGGAGTCCTGGGTTCAATTCCCGGCCAGGGCACACTGGAGAAGCACCCATCTGCTTCTCCACCCCTCCCCCTCCTTCCTCTCTGTCTCTCTCTTCCCCTCCTGCAGCCAAAGCTCCATTAGAGCAAAGTTGGCCTGGGCACTGAGGATGGCTCCATGGCCTCTGCCTCAGGCGCTAGAATGGCCCTGGTTGCAACAGAGCAACGCCCTAGATGGGCAGAGCATCGCCCCCTGGTGGGCATGCCAGGTGGATCCCGGTCGGGCGCATGCAGGAGTCTGTCTGACTGCCTCCCCGTTTCCAACTTCAGAAAAAATACAAAAAAAAAAAAAAAAATGGGGAGAGGACCTGAACAGACACTTTTCCCAAGAAGATATAAAAATGCCCAATAGATATATGAAAAGATACTCATCTTCACTAGTTATCTGAGCAATGCAAATCAAAAATAATGAGATACCACCTCACACCTGTTATTTTGCTATTATCAACAACAACAAAAAAAAATTTATATATACACATATATATATATATATATATATATATATATATATATATATTAGAGAGTGTTAGAGAGGGTGTGGAGAAAAAGGAGCCCTCATTCACTGATGATGGGAATGCAAATTAGTACAACCCTTATGGAAGAAAGTATGGTGGGTCCTCAAAAAATTAAGAAGAGAACTACCATATGACCCAGCAATCCTTCTACTGGATATCTACCCCCAAAACTCAAAAACATTAGCATGCAAAGACACATGCACCACTTTGTTCATCACAGCATTATTCACAGTGGTCAAGACATTGAAATAACCGAAGTGTCCCTCGATAGAGAACTGGATAGAGAAGATGTAGTACATATATACATTGAAATACTACTCAGCCATAAGAAATGATGACATAGTGCCATTAATGACAACATGGATGTACCTGAGAACATTATACTAAGTAAAATAAGTAAATCAGAAAAAGTTAATTATAATTTCACACACAGGTGGGATATAAAACTGAGACTCATGGACATAGATTAGGGTGAAGTGGTTACCAGGGGGAGGAAAATATGGGGGAGGGGTGGGGAAAGGGAGTAGAGAGGGACAAATATATAATGACAAAAAATGATTTGACTTTGGTTGATGAGTATACAATATAATCACATTTCAAATGCTATAGAAATGATCATCTGTAACCTATGTACTCTTATTGATCAGTCACCTTGTTAAATTTAATTTTCTAAGTAAAATTTAAAAGAAATTATAGTCTTTCAATAAATGGTGCTTGAATTGGATAAAGTTTAGAGAAAGTTCTTTAGAGAACTTTGGTTATGAAGGAAAAGAAAGAGAATAGAGAGTAGGCAAGAAAGGGCAACAAGTAGACTTTTCCTTAAGGTCTATTTAAGATTAAGAGGCTGAAGAGAAGGGAATTAGGGAGACAAAATTTCTCAGTAAAAAAGAGAGCAAAGTCATTTGCAGAGTATCAGGGTAAAATAAGAATGACCCAGAATTGAAAGAGAATAATATATAGAATTCATTTTCCCTTTTCTATTCATTTTGGATGCTTGCAACTGTCATAATTAAAAAGAAATTTTTATGCCCTTCTTATTTATCTCTAGAAAGAGGGAAGGATAACACGTTTGCTTTCTTATGTGACGCTTTTTGAAAGTGTGAAGCATGAAGTTCCTCAAAAATAAAATTTTAGGTTTAAAATTAAAAAAAATGTATAAAAGTCTTATGGAGAAAAGAATGGGGCATTTTCTCTACTGATAATTGTTATAATCATTATTTTAATTGATTCTACTCTGAACAGAGTAGTTAGCTTTTAATTTTTCTGTTGTTATTTCCAGGGACTGAACTTAGCTCAGAGGCTATTGTAAATGTGTCTGTCACTCATTTTGTGGAGTAAAATAAAAAGCAGAGAAGAGAAAAAAGATATCTCCCATTGCTCCCACTTCAGAGAGCAGGAAGAACTACTCTTCCAAAAGAAAACTACAGAAGATACATTTACAGCTTCTCCCTGCCCTTCTTCCTCATCAGTGCATTGAAGAATAACTTCACTGATTGGCAAGTTTGAAGAAAGACCTGAGCCTGTTGGCTTAGTCCTTGTTCCTCTCCTCTTTTTCCTTTCGGAGAGATCCCTTTCCCAGGATGTCCATGTTCTCCTCTTCCGGTGGTTGTACAGCTCCGCTAATGAGTTGTTAAGGGGCAAAACTCTTGCCTGCCCAGATTTGACTCTAAAACCTTGAACCAATAATCTGTAGTTTAAGCCAATGAATAGAATTCCTCTCCACCTCCCTCCCAGATTCTGAACAAATTGACAAATAAGAAATGGGATTCAGAAAGAAGGGAATCAATCATGAGCACAGAACTAACATGACCATTCTCAGCCTCCCTCTCAATCCTTCCCTGAATTAAACATACCTATCCAGTTATAGACTCTTCTGCCAAGGTAGCTGCTTAACTGATGGCAGAGCAAAAGGAGGATACTGAGACAAAAAGCTTGATGCTTTTCTCAAATTCAACACTAAGTCAATCTTTTGTATCTAAAAAAAATGAATGAGGAAAAGATAAAAAATAACAACCAATAATAATAAAAGCACTTGCTATGTCCCAGGTTCAAACTTAAACGTCTTTGATGGGTTAGCATATTTAACTATCAAAACAACCTTGTGAGGCCCTGGTCAGTTGGCTCAGTGGTAGAGCGTCAGCCTGGCGTGCAGGAGTCCGGGGTTCGATTCCCGGCCAGGGCACACAGGAGAAGCGTCCACCTGCTTCTCCACCCCTCCCCCTCTCCTTCCTCTCTGTCTCTCTCTTCCCCTCCCGCAGCCAAGGCTCCATTGGAGCAAAGTTGGCCCAGGCACTGAGGATGGCTCCATGGCCTCTGCCTCAGGTGCTAGAATGGCCCTGGTTACAGTAGAGCAACACCCCAGATGGACAGAGCATCACCCCCTGGTGGGCATCCCGGGTGGATCCCCGTCGGGCACATGCAGGAGTCTGTCTGACTGCCTCCCCGTTTCCAACTTCAGAAAAATACAAAAAAAACAAAAACAAACAAACAAAAAACCTTGTGAAATAGGAACTACTGTTGTTCTCATTTCACAGATGAAGACATCAAGCTATAAGAAAGTAAAAAGACTTGCCCAGGTCAGAAAATAGAATCATGCATGGGGAGGGAGCCACTCAGCTTACATCTAAGGCACAGCTAGAATACAGACAATCCAGAATTAACTGTAAAACAGTATAAACCTATACATTTTCTAATTACACTCTTTCCAGTAAAAGTTTTCATTCACTTTTCTGACAAATCACCATAGACTTATATAGTTCCTTTAATATTGCTTTTTGTACTCCAGAGCTTCCTAAATTGTGAAAACATAACGTATTATAGCTGCAAAGATTTTGAAGTTTACTACTCAAAATTATTCCTTTACAGATGAGAAAGCTAAAGTATGAGAGTTAAATTACTTGCCCCAAGTCATAAGGCAGGTTATACAAATGTATGAACCTGAACCTAGTTCAGATCTTCCAAGTTGTCTTTTTTTCATTATATCAATACAACAATCAATTGAATAAGTGAAAACGCAAGCAGACAACTATTGTCATTTTATTGCTTTAAATAATTCTCTTCTTAGAAAATTAGATTTCTTCTATTATTTTTTTAGTTGCTCTGACTCAAAGCATTACTTTCTCTGTAAAAGTCTAACAGGGAAACAATACATTTGCTAGAGGTATGTACAAGTGAATAAGAATAGACTTTAGGTGCTACAGAAAATCCTTTGTTGAGGACTGTTGTTCATTCTGTAATATGTCTGTTTCTGTTTACCAGGCAATAAAGAGAGGCTATAAAGTAAACCTGATTAGAGTTTTCTCTCCATCTGTCAGAAGAAAAGCTCAAGACAGTAATTTGCCTAAAGAAGAATTAGGCCCTCAGCTGGCTCCAGAAAGGCACTGTAATGGCAGCTATCTGTGCAGATGTGCAGGAAGCATTTTTTTTGTTGTTGCTATTAAAATAAAATGTGGAGTTTTTTTCTAAATGAAAATGACACTTTGATTTTAAATCCTTTGCTTTTAGAATACCCTTTCTATCATGCTAAAAATGATTTACAATACTCCTATGAAATAAAATTTAATATCACAAATTCTGTAGTGGAACAAGCTCCAAGAACCACAGAGTAGGAAGATCAATAACACAATCAACTTTAGAACTTTATGTTTAAACCCCCACTTCTACACTTCCAAGCCATGCTGTTTCCCATTTGTCTGAAGTGTTTAAAGAATCATCTGTTTTACATTCCCACCAACAGTGGATGAGGGTTCCTTTTTCTCCACAGCCTCTCCAACATTTGCTATTACCTGTCTTGTTAATAATAGCTAATCTAACAGGTGTGAGGTGGTATCTCATTGTAGTTTTGATTTGCATTTCTCTAATAACTAAAGAAGATGAGCATCTTTTCATATATCTGTTGGCCATTTGTACTTCCTCCTGGAAGAAGTGTCTGTTCATGTCCTCTTCCCATTTTTTTATGGGATTGTTTGTTTGTTGTTGAGTTTTATGAGTTCTTTGTATATTTTGGATATTAGGCCCTTATCTGAGCTGTTGTTTGAAAATATCATTTCCCATTTAGTTGGCTGTTTATTTTGTTATCAGTTTCTCTTGCTGAGCAAAAACTTCTTAGTCTGATGTAGTCCCATTCATTAATTTTTGCCTTCACTTCTCTTGCCATTGGAGTCAAATTCATAAAATGCTCTTTAAAACCGAGGTCCATGAGTTGAGTACCTATGTCTTCTTCTATGTACTTTATTGTTTCAGGTCTTATGTTCCATAGTACAACCATTATGGAAGAAAGTATGGTGGTTCCTCAAAAAACTGAAAATAGAACTACCTTATGACCCAGCAATCCCTCTACTGGGTATATACCCCCAAACTCAGAAACATTGATACGTAAAGACACATGCAGCCCCATGTTCATTGCAGCATTGTTCACAGTGGCCAGGACATGGAAACAACCAAAAAGCCCGTCAATAGATGACTGGATAAAGAAGATGTGGCACATATACACTATGGAATACTACTCAGCCATAAGAAATGATGACATCGGATCATTGACAGCAAAATGGTGGGATCTTGATAACATTATACGAAGTGAAATAAGTAAATCAGAAAAAACCAGGAACTGCATTATTCCATACGTAGGTGGGACATAAAAGTGAAACTAAGAGACATTGATAAGAGTGTGGTGGTTACGGGGGGAGGGAGGAAAGGGAGAGGGAAAGGGGGAGGGGGAGGGGCACAAAGAAAACTAGATAGAAGGTGACAGAGGACAATCTGACTTTGGGTGATGGGTATGCAACATAATTGAAAGACAAGATAACCTGGACTTGTTGATCTTTGAATATATGTAACCTGATTTATTGATGTCGCCCCATTAAAAAAATAAAATTATTAAAAAAAAAAAAAGAAAATAAAAAAAAATAAAAAAAATAAAGAATCATCTGTTTAAAATGAGTGGCTTGCCTAAGCCTTTCAAATGTTTCTTTGCTATGGTCAAATCCTATAAGGACTTGAGGCTAGGGCCAGGGGTCCCCAAACTTTTTACACAGGGAGCCAGTTCACTGTCCCTCAGACCGTGGGAGGGCTGCCACATACAGTGCTCCTCTCATTGACCACCAATGAAAGAGGTGCCTCTTCCGGAAGTGTGGCAGGGGCCGGATAAATGGCCTCAGGGGCCCACATGCGCCCCGCGGGCCGTAGTTTGGGGATGCCTGGTAGCCATAAGGTTTTCAGTTGGCTCATGTAGGCTGGAGTGGCTGATTTAACTAAGTCTCACAATAAGCCATATTACCTGCTGATTTCTTCAGGAATCCATGTGAGTTGATTGTTGTTCAGATTAAGCAGGATCAACTTTTGTAAGCCATCTATTAGAAAATAATTTTAGTCATTTTAGCTATATGTTAGAAAATAACATTTAGCCACTTTTCTCTCTCTCTCTCTCTCTCTCTCTCTCTCTCTTTCTTCACAGAGAGAATCAGAGAGAGGGACAAACAGGAAGAAAGAGAGGTGAGAAGCATCAATTCTTCATTGCAGCTCCTTAGTTGTTCACTGATTGCTTTCTCATATGTGCCTTGATCGGGGGGCTACAGCAGAGCAAGTGACCCCTTGCTCAAGCCAGCGACCTTGGGCTTCAAACCAGCAACCTTTGGGCTCAAGCCAGTGACCTCGAGGCTTCAAACCTGGGTCCTTCACGTCCCAGTCCGACACTTGTCCACTGTACCATCGCCTGGTCAGGCTTTAGCCGCTTTTCTATATAACTTTGTTTTCCTTCTGATTTCTTGCCTCTTTAGGTTGCTGGTAACAGATAACCTCTTAAGTTGGTTTAAACGAAGAAGATGAATTTATTATAGTAATAATGCTAAGTCATGGCACCTGAGGACAAACGGTACAGCCAACCTACCACAAACTAGAACCAGAAAGGCATTGTAAAAGGCGCCAGAACACAGGATTTTTTTTTCCCTGCTCTGACTGGCAGTACAATCTTGTTGAGCAAATGAAGTCCAAAAGTTCTTCTTTACTAGCTACATTCATCCACCCCAAAAAAACAACTGGAAAATCAGTCAAACACCCTGTTCCCATCCATGTCTGTGAAGAGCTGGCACACTCAGCTCTGAGAGAGCCAGCACATATACTCACCCAAGCAAACCAATGTAGGCACAAGTAACACCATCTCTCTGAACATGGGCACATCTGTCTGTAGCTCATCTCTCATGCTAGCAGTTCTATGCCTTGTGCCCAGCCGTTACACAGTAACTTTGTGTGATTGCCCATGACAGTAGTTTCTTAAGAGCTGAGCAGGTTAGACTCCCTGATGATGAGGAGAAAGTAAACACAGAGTGTGTTCAAGTGCCTGTGCAGCTCCAAAACCAGGATTTTCTTGAAGTGGGATGACTAGATTTACACTGGGAAATGAAACACATACTTGTCGGTCTTCACCAGAGACTTGAAGGAGCTGTGAAGGTCTTTGCCATATCTCATTGGAGAACATATCCTCATCAGTCACCAGCTTCTGCATGGAGCTCAAGACTAAGCCCGTGTACTAGGGGCTGTGCAGTTGATCTTTCCCCCACTCTCAGTACTATTATTACTGGGTGTCACACTTGGCCATCGCTAGCACAACTCTCCTGTGCAGAATTCTGAGATGATGCTATACAGCAAGATGACATGGTAGAAAAATGCTATGGCTCACTGAAAGGTCAACTTTCAGGGTAGCACCACCAGTTGCTTGAACTCAAAGTTGGCGATTTCAGTCTTGGTGATTCCTGTTCCATGTATACCTTCTTCCCTCCATCAGGCTCCTTCCCATGGGGCTTCTTTTCAGATTTCCACTTGAGCCAATACATGGCTGTGCAGGCCCACTGCTCTCAATGCTGAGCCTACCCCTGCTACTGGGCCTGCCCCTACACCCAGGCAGCTGGGCCCTCCAACCACAGCAGCAGTGGTGACCATAAGTCATATTAATATAAATATATTTTACTATATATGCAAATAATATACACATGATGTTATATAATTATAGGCTCTTATTATATGTATTGGCAATGTATATGGCTGCTCTTAGTAGTCACAAAAATGTTCATATTAAAGTTTCCTGGGCTTCTGGACAACTAAACCAGTTTGTGATGTCCAAAGAGACCCAGGCCATGCTCCAGGCTAACAGTCTGTCTTCTTCACCCTGAGCTTCTCAAAGTCTGGTAGATTGCATGTTCTCTGAGAATCTCTGCAGCACATAGAGTACAAAACATAATTTCATTTCTCATTACAGCTGCTCTCAGCTTCATATCATTTTCTCTCGTCTCACCCAATTCCTTCTCTTTCAAACATATTCTCTCTGACTTTCCATGTCTTCATAGCCATCTTACAACTCTGACTTTTAAATGTTCACAGTCAGGATAAACAGAGTTCTCAAACTGAAATGCCTACAGGAATCAAGAAGATCACTCAGAATACAGCACAGGGCCCAATGGAAGTACACCTGGCTCAAGTGTGCTTACTGGAAACACATGCCTTGTCTAACAGGGCAGCAGCCATTAATGCAGCTCCTAGCAATTGCTGTCACATGGCAATGTGATTCCAGTGTTGCCTAATCTTTCTTTTTTAAACAGAAAAAAAGAGTCTGAAATCCAAACTTTAATATGAATTCTCTTGATCTGCAAATCTTGGCACTAAATTCAAACTTTTAATAAACCAGACAAAACAGAACCAACCTATTTGTGAACTATGTTCAGTCCATGAATCACCAGTTTAAAACCTGTCTTAGTTCATGTGATTAGCTCAAACCAATTAAACTGTTTTAGAGTTTAGCATAATCCCCAATAAAAGTTATATGACTGACCCAGCTTAGGACACATATCTAACCCTGGTTCAGCCTGCTCTGGTCATGCATGGGACAGGGTCATGTAATACATGCTGGACAAGGTTCAATTCCCTGACACAAAACTGTTTCTGCAGTTGGATAATCATGATCTGACATAGAACATAATTTATGTCAATCACACGGGATTTTCAAAGTTCAACAGCCCAAAATTAAGACATACAGAAGCTAAAGATTCAGGAACAGTGTGCACAGATTACATATATATTATAAACCTTACATTTAAAGCCAACATGAGAAAAAAGTATTTACAGAAATCTAAATTAGCATTAACTAGGTTGCTTAATATCATATACATATATATATATATCAGATTATATTTCAATTTGTTTCCTCAGTATTAAAGAATATTGTCTACTTGTTTCCATGTGCTGAATTTTTTCCTGTGTAAACTGTTTTCTTCCTAAGTAAACTGTAACTGAATGCTGAATCTATGGCTTTGTATACATAATGTGCATTAGCACTGATAAGTGTTTGTCACAGTTGTGTTTTTTTTTTTGAGTAAAAATATTTCTCCAACACACCAGACATCAGATTAGGCCACATGATCTAAGACAGTAAAGTACTTTAAGGAGATGGTACCAGAGTCTATTTGTGCTATTTGCCAAATATACCCCCAATTTAGTGTCTCATGCAATAATAACCTTAATAAAGGCTGCTTGTTGATGACAATGATTATATATAGTACCCAAGCCTCAAAAGTTCACAGAGCCTTATAAATTCTAATATATCTCTAGTTTTACTACTGGGGAAAAAAGACATAGTATGATAAAGTACTTTCCATGAGTTAATAAAGCCATAAAAATTATCTTATTTTCTTTGCCATGGATTCTGTCCTTAAACCCATTCTATTATATTAATAGGTAGAGTTTAATTTTGAATAAAAAAAATTATAGACTTAAAGAAAATACCAAAAAAATGTAAATCATTAGATCTTCTATCTTTTCTTTAAAATTCTTCTCAAATTTATTTAAACCTAGCATCTTGATCAAAGATTGTGACTTAGTATCAAAAACAGAATAAAAAATGTAAAGAAAAAAGAAAGTTGTGAAAAGCTGTTCTTGATTTGATATTCACCTACTTTTCACTCTGGCAGAAAGAAAGGGCCCACAGATTCAAGGGCCTAAATGTACACTCATTCGAAAAAGAGGAAAATTCACTAAACTATGCTTACTTATTCTCTTAGATCTATGTGTAAAGAAATAAATTATACAATAGTGGTAAGTCTCTCAAATTCTTTAATTTAAAGAGTAGTATATACATATCTAAAAAAAAGCAAAACATGTAAAATTACTTTTTAACTTTAGTTCCAAATTGTTATATATAATATATAAATTAAGTTTGATATTATAATATTGCGTTTCTTTGACTAACTTACCACATGCTCCAGATGCAAATCTATGAATCCTATTTCCAAATAAATGGAGTTTCTTTAGGGATATAAGGTATTTCATCTCTTCTGGAACTTCTTCTAAAAGGTTGTTTCCCAGATTTAGTACTGTCAACTGCAAAAAAATATACAGATTTAAGAGACTGATATATTATCTACCTTCAAATAAGAAAAAAAAAAGGAAATAATTAAGCTCCTATTCTGAGATCCATGTAACCTAAGAAAACTTCAACACGAATATAAACAATTATTTCACATATACCTAAAATAATCTTTATAAACTTCCTCTGAGATTATGTTCAAACACTTTATGTTAATCAAAGCAAATTTAATTTCAATTAAAGCATTTATTAAAATTGTATTACAAACCATTCCAAAGATACTCAAAAGCACAATTAATTTATTTCTCATTGAGCAACTAAAAAATCTTCTAACATTGTGACCCACAGACTCAAAAGCATTAAAAAAATTACTAAAGGCATTAATTTCCCGAAATATAGCCAAAGATCTAAGCTCGTCCTGCAATACTACTCCAAAATCCTTTTTTTTTCCATTAAGACCAATATAGACCTGGATAAAGTCACAGTAATGGTAGCAAGAGAGATACTCCTGAACTCTCCCCTTGAAATTTCAACAAACTGAACAACTATAACGCAGTGAAGGAATCCCAGCTAGGATCAATGGCATGCCTGAAAGATCTGCGAACTGAATGGACTAAAGGTGGGACAGATTGAAAAGCAGGGCAGAATATAAAATGCATTTGCAGTCAGCAGGAGAGCTGAAGCTATAAGGCCAAAGCCATAAAGAACTCACACTATACCTCACCCATTATCACTAAAGCAGCACAAACTACATCACTATGACAGAAACAACTCAGCACAGAAGAGTCCAAAAATTTAAGAGTTAACCCTTATAATAAAGTGACAATTACTGAAATAAAACAGTAACCTCTCAAAACTGATATTTATTTTTCCTTTTCTTCTTTATCCTTTTATCCCTTCTTTCCATCTTATTCTTTTTTTCTTTTTATCTTTTGGCTTTCAATTTCTTCAATTTTTATATTTTTTATTCCTACTTTTTATGCATGTTTTCTTCTTAATTTTTTTTTTGTTTATAATTTTTGTTTTCTGTGGTTTTCTTTTTTCCTTCTCATTACATTTAAAATTTTTATATTTTTAAAATTTTTAATATTCACTTCATTAGTTTTCTTTTAGTTGGAATTCTTAACAATTCCAATCTCTTGCCTGAGCTGTGGTGGCACAGTGGATAAAGCGTTGACCTGGAATGCTGAGGTCACCGGTTCGAAACCCTGGGCTTGCCCAGTCAAGGCACATATGGGAGTTGATGCTTCCTGCTCCTCCCCCCTTCTCTGCCCCTTCTCTCTCTCTCTCTCTTTCTCCCCCTTCTCTAAAATGAATAAATAAAGTCTTTTGTAAAAAAAAAAACAATTACAATCTCAAATGCCATAAAAAAAGAAATTAAATAACATGGCTACATAAGACAGATGTAGTTCAGAAAAAAAATGAAAATTCTCCAAAAAGAAAACTCAAACACATGGAAACCTTAAAGTTAAATGATAGAGAATTCACAATTAAAGTTCTAAAAATACTCAAAGAGATGCAAGAAAAAATCAACAGGCAATTTAATGAGCTCAGCGAGAAAATGAAACTCTCAAAACAGAGATGAAGTGCCCAATACATGCTCTGAAAACTGAGGTAGCAAGTTCAACTACTAAAACAAGCCAGTTAAAGAAAAGAATCAGTGACATAAAAGACAGAAAACTAGAGATGCCCCAGAAAGGAGAGAGACTCACAAATTTTTTTTTATTATATTTACTTATTTATTTTTAATGGGGTGACATCAGTAAATCAACATACATATATTCAAAGATAACATGTCCAGGTTATCTTGTCATTCAATTATGTTGCATACCCATCACCCAAAGTCAGATTGTCCTCTGTCACCTTCTATCTAGTTCTCTTTGTGCCCCTCCCCCTCCTCCTTCCCTCTCCCTCTCCCCCCTACCCCCATAACCACCACACTCTTATCAATGTCTCTTTCTCTCACTTTTATGTCCGTTCTACGTATGGAATAATGCAGTTCCTGGTTTTTTGATTTATTTATTTCACTCCATATAATGTTGTCAAATTCCCACCATTTTGCTATAAATGATCCGATGTCATCATTTCTTATGGCTGAGTAGTACTCCATACTGTATATGTGCCACATCTTCTTTATCCAGTCATCTATTGACAGGCTTTTTGGTTGTTTACATGTCCTGGCCACTGTGAACAATGTTGCAATGAACATGGGGCTGCATGTGTCTTTTCGAATCAATATTTCTGAGTTTTGGGGGTATATACCCAGTAGAGGGATTGCTGGGTCATAAGGTAGTTCTATTTTCAGTTTTTTCAGGAACCACCATACTTTCTTCCATAATGGTTGTACTACTTTACATTCCCACCAACAGTGGATGAGGGTTCCTTTTTCTCAACAACCTCTCCAACATTTGCTATTACCTGTCTTGTTAATAATAGCTAATCGAACAGGTGTGAGGTGGTATCTCATTGCAGTTTTGATTTGCATTTCTCTAATAACTAAAGAAGATGAGCATCTTTTCATATATCTGTTGGGCATTTGTATTTCTTCCTGGGAGAAGTGTCTGTTCATATCCTCTTCCCATTTTTTTATGGGATTGTTTGTTTGTTGTTGAGTTTTATGAGTTCTTTGTATATTTTGGATATTAGGCCCTTATCTGAGCAGGTGTTTAAAAATATCATTTCCCAATTAGTTGGCTGTCTGCTTATCTTGTTATCAGTTTCTCTTGCTGAGCAAAAACTTCTTAGTCTGATGTAGTCCCATTCATTAATTTTTGCTTTCATTTCTCTTGCCTGTGGAGTCAAATTCATAAAATGCTCTTTAAAACCCAGGTCCATGAGTTTAGTACCTATGTCTTCTTCTATGTACTTTATTGTTTCAGGTCTTATGTTTAGATCTCTTATCCATTTTGAGTTAATCTTAGTACAGGGGGACAAACTGTAGTCCAGCTTCATTCTTTTGCATGTGGCTTTCCAGTTTTCCCAGCACCATTTGTTGAAGAGGCTTTCCTTTCTCCATAGTGTGTTTTTGGCCGCTTTATCAAAAATTATTTGACTATATATATGTGGTTTTATTTCTGGGCTTTCTATTCTGTTCCATTGGTCTGAGTGTCTATTTTTCTGCCAATACCATGCTGTTTTGATCGTTGAAGCCCTATAATATAGTTTGGAGTCAGGTATTGTAATGCCCCCAGCTTCATTCCTTTTTTTTTAGGATTGCTTTGGCTATTCAAGGCTTTTTATAGTTCCATATAAATCTGATGATTTTTTGCTCCAGTTCTTTAAAAAATATCATTGGAATTTTGATGGGAATTGCATTAAATTTGTATATTGATTTGGGTAATATGGCCATCTTGATTATATTTATTCTACCTAACCAAGAAAAAGGAATATTCTTCTATCTCATATCTTTTTCGATTTCCCTTAACAATGCTTTAGTTTTCATTGTATAAGTCCTTTACATTCTTTGTTATGTTTCTTCCTAGGTATTTTTTTGTTGTTCTTGCAATCGTGAATGGGATTATTCTTTGAGTTCATTCTCAAATATTTCATTGTTGGCATATAGAAAGGCTATTGACTTCTGTATGTTAATTTTGTATCCTGCGACCTTACTGTATTGGCTTATTGTTTCTAGTAGTATCTTTTTGAGGATTCTTTGGGGTTTTCAATGTATAGGATCATATCATCTGCAAAAAGTGATACCTTTACTTCTTCTTTTCCGATATGGATGCCTTTTATTTCTTTGTCTTGTCTGATTGCTCTGGCTAGAACCTCTAGTACCACATTAAATAAGAGTGGAGAGAGTGGACAGCCCTGTCTTGTTCCTAATTTAAGGGGGAAAGCCTTCAATTTTGTGCCATTTAGTATGATGTTAGCTGATGGTTTATCATATATGGCCTTTATCATGTTGAGATATTTTCCTTCTATACCCATTTTGTTGAGAGTCTTAAACATAAAATTGTGTTATATTTTATCAAAAGCCTTTTCTGCATCTATTGATAATATGTGGTTATTGTTCTTTGTTGAGTTGATATGGTGTATTATGTTAACCGTTTTACGTATGTTGAACCATCCTTAAGATTCTGGGATGAATCCCACTTGATCATGATGTATTATTTTTTTAATATGTTGTATTCAATTTGCTAGTATTTGTTTAGTATTTTAGCATCTGTATTCATTAGAGATATTGGTCTGTAGTTTACTTTTTTTGTGCCATCCTTGCCTCGTTGTGGTATGAGGGTTATGTTGGCCTCATAAAATGTGTTTGGAAGTATTGCTTCTTCAATTTTTTGGAAGACTTTCAGTAGAATAGGAACCAAGTCTTCTTTGAAGGTTTGATAAAATTCGCTGGTATAGCCGTCTGGGCCTGGACTTTTATTTTTGGGGAGGTTTTTAATGGTTTTTTCTATTTCTTCTCTACTAATAGGTCTGTTTAGGCTTTCTGCTTCTTCTTGACTCAGTCTAGGAAGGTTGTATTGTTCTAGGAATTTATCCATTTCTTCTAGGTTGTTGAATTTAGTGGCATAAAGTTTTTCATAATATTCTACAATAATTCTTTGTATATCTACAATGTCCGTGGTGATTTCTCCTCTTTCATTTTGAATTTTGTTTATATGGGTTCTTTCTCTTTTTTCCTTGGTAAGTCTTGCCAAGGATTTGTCAATTTTGTTGACCTTTCAAAGAACCAGCTCCTTGTTCTATTAATTTTTTCTATAGTTTTTCTGTTCTCTATTTCATTTATTTCTGCTCTGATTTTTATTATCTCCTTTCTTCAGCTGGTTTTGGGTTGTCTTTGTTCTTCTTGTTCTAGTTCCTTAAGGCGTGAAGTTAAGTGGTTCACTTGGGCTCTCTCTTGTTTGTTCATATATACCTGAAGTGATATGAACTTCCCTCTTATCACTGCTTTTGCTGCATCCCATAGATTCTGATATGTCGTATTGTCATTTTCATTTGTCTGTATATATCTTTTGATCTCTGCACTTATTTCTTCCTTGACCCATTCATTCTTTAAAAGTATGTTGTATAGTTTCCACATTTTTGTGGGATTTTTACCCTCTTTTTTGCAGTTGAATTCTAGTTTCAAGGCTTTATGATCAGAAAATATGCTTGGTACAACTTTGATTTTTCTGAATTTGCTGGTGTTGTTTTTGTGGCCCAACATATGGTCAATTCTTGAGAATGATCCATGTACACTGGAGAAAAATGTATACTCAGTCACTTTGGAATGAAATGTCCTGTAGATGTCTATCATATCCAAGTGCTCTTGTGTTTTGTTTAAGGCCGCTATATCTTTCTTGATTCTATGTTTGGATGACCGATCTAGAGCCTTCAGTGGTGTATTGAGGTCTCCAAGTATGATTGTATTTTTGTCAGTTTTTGTTTTAAGGTCAATAAGTAGCTGTCTTATATATTTTAGTGCTCCTTGGTTTGGTGCATATATATTAAGAATTGTTATGTCTTCTTGATTCAGTGTCCCCTTAGCCATTTTGAAATGGCCATTTTTGTCTCTGAGTACTTTTGTTGTCCTGTAGTCAGCGTTATCAGATATGAGTATTGCTACGCCTGCTTTTTTTTTGGATGTTATTTACTTGGAGTATTGTTTTCTAGCCTTTCACTTTGAATTTGTTTTTATCCTTGTTACTTAAATGAGTTTCTTGTAGGCAGCATACAGTTGGATTTTCTTTTTTGATCCATTCTGCTACTCTGTGCCTTTTTATTGGTGAGTTTAATCTGTTTACATTTAGTGAAATTATTGACACTTGGGAGTTCCTTATTGCCATTTTATATCTTGCTTTCTGTTAGTTTTGTGTCTTGTTTGATCCTTCTCTTTCGTTTTTCTATCTTTTGTTTTTATTTGGTTTTGTTCCATACATCTTTCCTCTGTTGCTATCCTTTTTATCTCATGTGCTTCTGTTGTGGTTTTTTCAATGGTGGTTACCTTTAGGTAATGAAAAGGGTTCCTACCCTGTACATTGTAGCACATTATTTTGTGAGTACTTTTGCACTCCATCGCCCTTTGCTACTGTTAATCTCCATCCTCTCCCCCCCTTTCTTTTTGTTGTCATAGTTTAAAGTTGGTTTTATTGTGTTCTTCTTGGAGCTTTTACTTGTGGCGTTGTTGTTGTTGTTGTTGTTGTTTTTTATTCTTTGTATCTGATTGGAGAACCCCCTTCAGTATTTCCTGGAGTGGGGGTTTTCTGGTTATAAATTCCCTCATCTTTTCTGTATCTGTGAATGTTTGTATTTCTCCTTCATATTTGAAGGATAGCTTTGATGGATATAGTACTTGTGGCTGAAAGTTCCTCTCTTTCAAGACTTTAAATATTGAGGTCCACTCTCTTCTAGCTTGTAGAGTTTCCGTTGAGAAATGTGACGATAATTTAATGGACCTTCCTTTATATGTTGTATTCTTTTTTTCCCTCGCTGCCTTGAGAATTTTTTCTTTGCAGTTGGTTTGTGCCAATTTCATTATGATGTGCCTTGAAGTAGGTTTGTTAGGGTTAAGAAAACTTGGAGTTCTATTTGCTTCTAGAATTTGAGGTTTTAGTTCTTTCCACAGGCTTGGGAAGTTCTCATCTATTATTTGTTTGAGTATGTTCTCCATTCCATTTTCTCTCTCTTCTCCCTCTGATATACCTATTATTCTTATGTTATTCTTTTTGAAGGAGTCAGATAATTCCTGTAGGGCTATCTCATTTTTTTAAATTTTTGAGTCTCTTTCTTCTTCTCTTTTTTGTGCCTCAAGTTTCTTGTCTTCTATTTCAGTAATCTCTTCTATCTGGCCTGTTCTATTAGCTAAGCTTGTTACCTCGTTTTTCAGCTCGTGAATTGAGTTTTTCATCTCTGTTTGATTTGTTTTTATAGTTTCAATTTCCTTGGAGATATACTATTTGTGTTCGTCGAGTTGTTTTCTGAGCTCCCTAAATTGCCTTTCTGTGTTTTCTTGTAAATCTGAGTATTTTTAGGATTTCTATTTTAAATTCTCTGTCTTTTAACTCCAAGGTTTCCAATATCTTAAATTTTTTCTCCATAGATTTTTCCTCATCTCTCTGTGTTACCTCTCTTTCTTTTGTGTCCATGATATTCCATTTTCTCTTCTTTAATGGCATCTGAGGGTGGTTTTGTTTATAGTATTAATGAGATTTAATAAGGAATAAAAAGTTAAAAAATAAAAATAAAAATAAAAAATTGAGGGTTTTTTTAAAAAAATTAATCATTAAATAAAGAAAAATTTGAGAAAAAAAGGGAATTATTCCTTCCCCTCCTTTTTTCCTCTCCTCTGCTCTCCCCTCTTTCTTGAGAAAATCTTGTGGTGAACTGTGAATTATATTGTACTAAATAGAACAAACAATGGAGGGCCTGAATTGGGGAGAAGTAATAAAGGGGTAAAGGAAAAAGAAAAAAGAAAAAGAAAATAAATTTAAAAATTATATATATATATATATATATATATATATGGGGGGGGCGGCATAGACCCACAAAAAGCAAATAAGAAAAAAATTTGGGTCAAGAATAAAATGATTTGCTTTTAGGTGTTGGCTGACTAAGAGTTATGATGAGAGGAATAAGAGGGAAACAGGAAAAAGGGGTGGAAAATTAAAAAATTACTATTGTATTTAGTGTAACAAGAACTAGATAAAATGGAGAGCCAGGGATGGGAGCACTGCTAATGAGTTAAAAAGGTGAAGTAAAAACCCCCCAAAATGCCACAAACTTAAGTTTGAGTCCCAGATAAGATAATTTGTTCGTTATTGAGGTTTGAATGAGAGAAGACATAAAGGAGAAAGGAAGAGACTAATATAGAGGGAGAAAAGAGAGAGAGAGAGAGAGAGAAAATGGAACCACTAAAAGAAGAAAAAAGAAAAAGGAGGAAAGAGAGAGAGAGTTAGGGGTTTTGGATTGCAACCCTCATAGAGAGAAAGGAGGAGAAAAGAAAAGATAATGGGAGATGTAACACTTATGGGTAGTGTAGTTCAAAGAGAGGCGAGAGTAAGACTGAGAGAGAATTAAATGACCAAATTGGAATAGGAAAAAAAAAAATCAAGAATGAAGAAAAGAGACACAGACGAACAAATATAATAAAATGGGATAGGTTATAAAGTCTGCAGATTATTCTTGATTTTGAGAGGTTATCGTCTTGCTTTTTCTTTTCTGTATCTCTTTCTGGTCAGTGACTTTGTACTCCGGGTTCTGCCCCTGTGGCACGCTCTGGTAGAGGTTTGCAGTTGATAATTCTCTATGGCGATGTCATGTATTGGGCTTCAGTCTCGTTGGCAGTCAAGGCTCATTAGCATTTATAGGCTCCAACAGTAAGAGGGTCTCTCACTGTGCGAGTGTTCCTGGAGCCTCTCTCCTAGTCTTTCCTTCCACAATTAGAAGCCTGATAATCCAGCTATGGGGTTGCTGCTGCCTCTGCCTGGATAGTAAGAGGCTCAAAGAGCTGGCAACTCCCCACTCTATTCCCACTCAGCACAGGGCTCTGAGTAAGGCTCAGTCAGTCAGAGCTGCTAGCATAATCAGGCAGGGCTTCCGCCCACTCAAAGTCCTCTGGCTCTGCCCCTCTGTGGGATAACACAGGTGCCCACTCCTGAGGCGTTTGGAGGAATCTCTTGCCCACTCTCCGTGCACACCAACCAGGATGTCAGACCAGCCACGTCACACTTTGAGTAAAACCTCTGCCCACATGGAAAAGTTCCAGCATTGGAATTGGCTCTCACTCTCTCCCTGTGGCGGCCCCCTCAGGGTGCTGGGGTGGCTCGGAGATTCTGCTCCTGGCCCAATCACAGGCCTCTGACTTGCTCCTCTGTGGGAAAACATGGGCGCTCACCCCTGAGGAGTTCGGAGGAATCTCTTGCCCACTCTCCGTGCACGCCGACCTGGATATCAGGCCAGTCGTCTCTCACTCTGAGAAAGCCCTCCGCCCGCGCGGAAAAGTTCCGGCATTGGAATTGGCTTTCGCTCCATCCCCGTGCGTGACTATCCCAGGGCGCTGGGGCGGCCAGGAGATTCCGCTTTCAACCCACACACAGGCCCTGACTCTGCCCCTCTGTGGGAAAACACGGGCGCCCACCCCTGAGGAGTTCAGAGGAATCTCCTGCCCACTCTCCATGCGCGCTGACCAGGATATCAGGCCAGCAGCCTCTCACTCCAAGAAAGCCCTCCACCCGCACAGAAAAGTTCCAGCATTGGAACTGGCTCCAGCTCCCTCCCCATGCCCGGTCCCCTCAGGGTGCTGGGGCTCCTCGGAGATTCCGCTTTTTGCCCACACAGAGGACTCTGACTCTGCCTCTCTGTGGGTTAGCACAGGAGGCACCCACCCCTGAAGTGTTCGTAGGAATCTCTCGCCCACTATCCACGCGTGCCGACCAGGAGATGCGGAAAATGGCTGCCCCACTTGTCTTTCTTTGTCTGGGTTTGGCGTGCGTGTTAGCTTGAATTGCCCAGGTTTTTTCTCGGCTTGGATCTACGTGCCACAGCCTGGTTTGGCTGTTTGTACCGCGGCCTGGATCTATTCACTCCCTATGCCCGCCTTAGTTTCTATATTCTCAGTTCTCAGTGAAAGCCATACTGTTTGGGTTAGAGAGGAAGGTGGAGCATTTCTTACTCCCTATTTCCCCCGGGGTTTGATCATATATCTAGCCAATCTTTCGCTCGACAATACCTTCGGGTGTGTTGCGAAGCATCTGAAGGCTCCAAGGATAGGTTTTTCTGTTTCTAGTTGAAGATCTTGTTGAGTTTATGGGGAGATTTATTGGTATCGCTTCCTACCATGCCATCACTCTCGAGACTCACAAATTTTTAAAAAAGAAAGAGCGCTGAGAGAATTGTCAGACTCCACCAAAAAAAGAGCAGTATAAGAACAATTGGTATATCAAAAGAAGAAGAGACAGATAAGGGAATGGAGACCTTATTCAAACAAATGATTGATGAGAATTTCCCAAGCCTATGAAAAGAATTAGAGCCTCAAATCCAAAAAAGAAACGAAATGCCAAGCTACTTCAATCCAAACAGACCTATTCCAAGGCACATTGTAATAAAATTGTCAAAAATCAATGACAAAGAAAGAACCATCAAGGCTACTACTAGGAAAAAGAAAAACATAACATATAAAGGAAAGCCCATTACATTATCATCAGACTTCTCAGCAAAAACTCTACAAGCCAGAAGAGAGTGGACCCAAACATTCAAAGTACTAAAAGAGAGGAATTACCAGCTAGGAATATCTATCTAAGCTATCCTTAGACATATAAACATTTTTTTCCTAATATAATGATAATAACTCATAAAAAAAAATAAATAAAAGCCCTATTGAAACACATAGTTTGAAAAAAGAAGACACAAGGGAAAGATTTATAGAATATTACCTAACAAAAACAACTGACAAAAGCTCTAGCCAGTTGGCTCAGTGGTAGAGCATCAGGGGCATGTGGAAGTCCCAGGTTTGATTCCCAGCCAGGGCACACAGAAGGACCCATCTGCTTCTCTACCATTTCCCCTACCTTTCTCTCTATCTCTCTCTTCCCCTCCTTAAGCCAAGGCTCCATTGGAGCAAAGTTGGCTGAGGCGCTGAGGATGGCTCCATGGCCTCCACCTTAGGCGCTAGAATGGCTCCGGTTGCAACAGAGCAACACCCTAGATGGGCAGAGCATCAACCCCCAGTGACCATACCAGGTGGATCCTGGTTGGTGCATGCAGGAATCTGTCTCTCTATCTCTCTGCCTCCCTGCTTCTACTTCAGAAAAATAAAAAAAATAAAATGACAGAAATAAAAAAGAGAAGAACCAAAGAAGACCAGAGCTACTACAAAACATAATATGGCTATAGAAAATCCTTCAGTGTCAATAATTACCCTAAATGTAAATGGACTAAACTTACCAATAAAGAAGCAAAGATTAGCAATTGAATCAAAAAGCAAAACCCAAACATATGCTGCCTTTAAGAGACTCCTCTACTGCAAGAACAAAAATAGACTAAAAGTGGAGAGTTGGAAACAATTCTTGAAAGAAATATATCCAAGGAAAAGCAGGTGTAGCCATTCTCATGTCAAAAAATGCTGACCTTAAGAAAACAAAGGGGTCTGACAAGGCAGTGGTGCAGTGGATAGAGCATCGGACTGGGACCAGGTTCAAAATCCCAAGGTCATCGTCTTGAGTGCGGGCTCCTCTGGTTTGAGCAAGGTTCACCAGCTAGAGCCCAAGGTTGCTGGCTTAAACAAGGGGTCACTCAGTCTGCTGTACCCCCTGGTAAAAGCACATATGACAAAGCAATCAGTGAACAACTAAGGTACCACAAAAAAAAATTGATGCTTCTCATCTCTCTCGATTCCTGTCTGTCTGTCCCTATTTGCCCTCTGTCTGTTTCTGTCACAATAAAAAAAAGAAAACTAAGGGGCCTAACCAGGTGGTAGAGCATCAGAGTAGGACACAGAGGACCCAAGTTCAAAACGCTGAGGTCGCAGGCTTCCGCGCAGGCTCATTCAGTTGAGCTCAAGCTCACCAGTTTGAGCGTGGGGTCACCAACTTGAGCATAGGGTCATAGACATGACCCCATGGTCGCTGGTTTGAGCCCAAAGGTCACAGGCCTTAGTAAGAGGTAAATCACATGCTATAGAACCCAGACAAGGCACATATGAGAAAGAAATCAATGAACAACTAACTTGCTACAACAAAGAATTGATGCTTCTCATCTCTCTCTCCCTTCTTGTCTATCTGTTCCTCACTCTGTCTCTAAGTCACTGTCAAAAAAAACCAGGAAAGAAAGAAAACAAAGAGAACCAGAAACAAAGATAAATATTTCATCATTATAAAGGGGATACCGTATCAAAAAGACATAACAGCCTGACTGGGTGGTGGCACAGTGGATAGAGTGTCAGACTGGGATGCGGAAGACCCAGGTTCGAGACCCCGAGGTCACCAGCTTGAGCGAGGGCTCATCTGGTTTGAGCAAAAGCTCACCAGCTTGAGCCCAAGGTTGCTGGCTCGAGCAAGGGGTTACTCGGTCTGCTAAAGGCCAGCGGTCAAGGCACGTATGAGAAGGCAATCAATGAACAATTAAGGTGTTGCAATGCGCAACGAAAAACTAATGATTGATGCTTCTCATCTCTCTGTTCCTGTCTGTCTGTCCCTGTCTATCCCTCTCTCTGATTCTCTCTCTCTGTCTCTGTAAAAAAAAAAAAAAAATTTTAAATAAAAAGACATAACATTATTTAATATATATGTACCAAACCAGAAAGTATAAAAATATATAAGACATCTTCTAACTGATCTAAAATAGAAGCAAACAAATACAAAACAAAAAAATACACAATTATATCTGGAGATTTAAACACACCACAGCATTGAGAACTTTGGATAGACAGATCATTCAAACAGAAAATCAATAAAGAAATATAAGCCTTAAAAGATACACTGGACCAAACAAACATAATAGACATTTACAAGACACTTTATCCCAAAATATCAGATTATGCATTCTTCTCCAGTGTGCATGGAGCATTCTCAAGGATAGACCATGTGTTGGGCCACAAAACTAAAATCAATAAATTCAGAAAGATTGAAATTATACAAATATATTGTCTGACCATAAGGCTTTGACATTAGAATTCAAATGCAAAAAGAAAGTAAAGAAACCCTCAAAAATGTGGAAATTAAACAACATACGTCTAAAAAATGACTGGGTTAAAGAAAAAACAAAAACAGAGGTTAAAAGATATACACAGAAAAATGAAAATGACACACGACATATCACAATTCCTGGGATGCAGCAAAAGCAGTAATAAGAGGGAAGTTTATATCATCATAGGTTTACAGCAAGAAACAAGAGAGATCTCAAGTAAACAACCTAACACCACATCTTAAGAAACTAGAAAAAGAAGAACAGAAGCAGCCCAAAATCAGCAGAAGAAATGATATAGTAAAAATTAGAGCAGAACTAAATGAAATAGAGAACAAAATAAAAAAATTATAGAAAAAATTAATACAACAAAGAGCTGGTTCTTTGAAAAGATCAATAAAATTATCAAACCACTGGCTAGACCCATAAGAAAAAAAGAGGAACAACTCATATAAGTAAAATCCGAAATGAAAGTGGAGAAATTACCATAGATATCATAGAAAGTTCTTAAAAAATTATTGTGTCAAAGAATAAATAAAAACAGATACCAAAATATATATTCAAATAAAAGAGAATGACAACTTAACATATCAAAACTTCCTGAGATGCAACAAAAGCCCTAATAAGAGGAAAGTTATTACAGGATTATAGCAAGAAACAAGTGAGATCACAATTAAACAACCTAATATATATTAAGAAACTAGAAAAAGATGAACAAAGGCAACCCAATGTGAGCAGAAGAAAGGGAATAATAAAAACTAGAGCAGAACTAAATGAAATCAAGAACAAAATAAATAATAGAAAAATTAATGCAAAGAGCTGGTTCCTTGAAAAGATCAATAAAATTGACAAACTCTTGGCTAGACTCACTAAGGAAAAAAGGGAAAAGACTCATATAAATAAAATCAGACATGAAAGAGGAGAAATTATCACACAGACCACTGGCAGACAACCTAGTCCCTACCACCCACTAGTGGGTGTCCAGCTTTCATGGTGGGTGGTAGCAGAGCAACCAGTATATAAATAAAAAGATAGATTTAACTATAATAAGTTGTTTTATAAAGATTTATTCTGCCAAACAGCGTAATTATTATTATATGCTTTAACTTGCTGTAACTCTGCTTTATAAATTTTATAAAATAAAGTTACTTCCTCACTTTATAAATCACCATTACTGTGGAACCAGTGGTGGTTAAGAAATTTTACTAACAGAAATACAAAAGTGGGCAGTAGGTATAAAAAGGTTGACTACCCCTGACATAGACCATAGATAAACAAAAGATCATACTACTTTACTATGAAAGACTGAATGCCAACAAATTTAACAATCTAGAAAAATGAATAAATTCCCAGAACTATGTAATCTTCCTAGCCTGAGTCACAAAAAAGTAGAAAACTTCAAAAGACCCTTAGGGGAGGGAATAGAAGTAACTATCAAAACCCTCCCCAAAACAAAAGTTCAGTACCAAATGGTTACATTACTGAATTCTACAAAACGTTCAAAGAAGAATTGGTACCTATCCTTCTCAAAGTCTTCCAAGCAATAATCCCTAACACATATTATGAGGTCAACAAAACAAACCCTCATACCAAAATCTGACAAGGACAACACAAGAAAAGAAAACTACAGACCAATATTTCTAATGAATACAGATGCAAAAGTCCTAAACAAAATACTGGCAAATAGAAAACAACAACACAATAAAAAAAATAATACATCATGTTCAAGTGGGTTTCATTCCAGGAACACAACAATAGCTCAACATATAGAAATCAATCAATGTAATACACCACATCACAAAACAAAAAAGAAAAATCGTATTACCCTATCAACAGATGTAGAAAAGTCATTCAGTAAGATACAACATCTTTTTGTACTTAAACACTCAATAAAAACAAAATAGAAGGAAAGTACCTCAACATAATAAAGGCCATATATGACAAATCATCAGCTAATATGATACTAAATAATGAAAAATTAAGGCTTTTCCTCTAATATCAGGAAAAAGACGAGACTGCCTACTCTCTCCACTTTTATTCAACATAGTTCTGGAAGTTTTTGCCAGATCAATCAGGCAAGAGAAAGAAATATAAGGCATTCATATTGAAAAGTAGAAGTAAAGGTATCACTTTTTGCAGGTGACATGATCCTGTATATAGAAAACCCCAAAGACTCCACTAAAAATCTATTAGAAAAAAGAAACCAATATAGTAAAGTTGCAGGATATAAAATCAATATACAAAGTCTACTGCTTTCCTATACACTAATGACACAATGTCAGAAAATAAACTTAAAAAAATACTTTTTTTACCATTACAAGAAAAAAATATAAAATACCTAGAACCTATATACAGAAGACTAAAAAATATTATTGAAATAAATTGAAAAAGAAACAATGAAAGGAAAAAATATCCCATGTTCATGGGTTGGAAGAATCAACATAGTTAAAATGGCCATATTACCCAAAGCAAAATACAAATTTAATGCAATCCACATCAAAATCCCCATATCATTTTTTAAAGAAATAGAAGAAAAAGTCACCAGGTTTGTATGGAACCATAAAAAATCCCAAATAGCCCAAGCAATCTTGAGGAAAAAGAATGAAGCCAATGGTATCACACTACCTAACTTCAAATTATTCTTAAAGCGATGATAATCAAAACAGCATGGTATTGGCAGAAAAACAGACATAGAGACCAATGGAATAGAAAAAGATCAGAACTAAACCACACATATATGGAAAAATAATATTCGACAAAGGAACCAAAAACACACAATGGTGAAAAGAAAGCCCCTGCAATAAATGGTGGTGGGAAAATTAGAAAAACACATGCAAAAAAAAAAAAAGAAAGAAACTTGACTACAATTTGTCCCCTGCACAAAAATTAATTCAAAATGGATAAAAGACCTAAATGTAAGATCTGAAACAATAAAATACATAGAAAAAAATAGAGGTACTAAACTCATGGAATTTAGCCATAGAGAACAATTTATGAATTTGACCCCAAAGGCAAGTAAAGGCAAAAATAAATGAATGGGACTATATCAAACTAAAAAGTTTCTGCACAGCAAAAGAAACTAACTACAAAACTAATAGGCAGCCAACTAAGTGGGAGATCTTTGCAAACAAAGCTCCAATAAGTGGTTAATATCCAAACTATATAAAGAACTCAGGAAGCTCAGCAACAAACAAGCAAACACTCCAATTAAAAATGGAGAGAAGACCTAAACAGACACTTCTCCCAAGAGGACATACAAATGGCCAACAGACATATGAAACAATGCTCATCTTCACTAGCTATTCAAGAAATGCAAATCAAAACTACAATGAGATACCACCTCACACCTGTCAAATTGGCTATTATCAACAAGACAGGTAATAACAAGCGTTGAACAAGCTGTGGAGTAAAAGGAACCGTCATTCACTTCTGATGGGAATGCTAATTATAATTAGTACAACCAGCATGGATGAAAGTATGATGGTTCCTCAAAAAATTAAGACTAGAACTACCATATGACCCAGCAATCCCCTTACTTGGTATCTACCCCCCAAAATAAAAAAAATGGTATGTAAAGACACATGTACCACTTTGTTCATCACAGCATATTCACAGTGGCCAAGACATGAAAACACCAAAGTGTCCCTTGATAGAGGACTGGATAAAGAAGATGTGGTACATATATACAATGGAATACTACTCAGCCATAAGAAATGATGACATCGTAAAATTTATGACAACATGGATAGACCTTGAGAACATTATACTGAGTGAAATAGGTAAATCAGGAAAAACTAAGAACGCTATGATTTCACATACAAGTGGGATATAAAACTGAGACTCATGGACACAGATAAAAGTGAAGTAGTTACCAGGAGCAGGGGGTCTGGGGGATGTGAGGGAAGTGGTACAGGGAAGGGTGTAAAGAGGGACAAATATAAGATGATGGAAAATGATTTGGCTTTGGGTGATGAGTATACAACATAATCAACAGTTCAAATTCTTTAGAAATGTTTACCTAAAACCTATGTACTATTATGGATCAATGTCACCCTGTTAAATTTAATTTTCTAAATAAAATTTTTAAAAAGAATGTAAGTTCAATAAAGGCAGGATTTTGAATCTTTCATTTATTCTTAAGTCACCAGTTCCTAGTGCTTTAAAAACAAGTGGTGCTCAATGCTTATGTTGGGATTCAATAAATGAAGTCAGAATTGAGGCCCAATAAGATTAAATCCCTAATACACAGCTAGTAACTGGCTAAACCAGTTAAGGTGTCTAGGATTCCAAAATCGCATACAGGGCTTTTTGCAACCATCTTAACTTTCTCGTTTCTTAAACCTTAGTCCACCCTTCTATTAGCAACTGTGAGAATGACTGAGCAGTATTTCTCAGCTGTGTACATTATCTGTATCTATCTTTTGAGAATTTCTAATAAACTTTATTCAAGCTGATTCTAGAACTCCAATTATAAAGGTAAAATAAGTTTTTCTTCAAAAGTTCACAACCTTGGAGACTATAGGAGAAAAATTCTTAGTTCATAAACAGCTAAACAATAATACCATTAGCGTAAACCTGCTTTAAATACAGAGGTGGCTCAGCTTAGCCCTTACATTTAAAGGAAAAATTATACCTTACTTTTTGATAAGTGAAATTTAACTGCTTTGAAACTACTTCAAAATAAATGAATGGCCCCTCCTTCCCATTCCCTGCCAACACTCCATTTAAAAAATGCAGCAGTTCAGCCTGCTGTAGGAAACTGAAAAGGAACCCCTTTCCTATACCCGATATGTTTCTTCATTCCATATGTAAAAGCTTCATAGTCTCCAGGATAAGCAGCACCTCTGGGACCCTCAAAACCAGTTTCAGATGGAGCCCCAAATTACACAAGCAGATCAAGACTCCCAAGCCTTTCCAGAAGACAGGCTCCAGAAAGATGAGTACAGGCGAGACCTAACCCTCTCATTCCAGATGTAGGCCGAAGAGAGCATGAGTACATTAAAACAGTGGTCCCCAACCCCCGGGTTGCGGGGGTTATTTATAGAAAGAATAAATAACTTACATTATTTCCGTTTTATTTATATTTAAGTCTAAACGATGTTTTATTTTTAAATAATGGGCCCTGGCCAGTTGGCTCAGCGGTAGAGCGTCGGCCTGGCGTGCGGGGGACCCGGGTTCGAGTCCCGGCCAGGGCACATAGGAGAAGCGCCCATTTGCTTCTCCACCCCCTTCCTCCTTCCTCTCTGTCTCTCTCTTCCCCTCCCGCAGCCAAGGCTCCATTGGAGCAAAGATGGCCCGGGCGCTGGGGATGGCTCCTTGGCCACTGCCCCAGGCGCTAGAGTGGCTCTGGTCTCGGCAGAGCGATGCCCCAGAGGGGCAGAGCATTGCCCCCTGGTGGGCAGAGCATCACCCCTGGTGGGCATGCCGGGTGGATCCTGGTAGGGCGCATGCGGGAGTCTGTCTGACTGTCTCTCCCCGTTTCCAGCTTCAGAAAAATACCAAAAAAAAAAAAAAATTACCAGATTCCCTCTGTTACATCCATCTAAGACTCACTCTTGATGCTTGTCTTGGTCACGGATACATTTATCCATCCCACCCTAAAGGCCAGTCCGTGAAAATATTTTCTGACATTAAACCGGTCTGTGGCCCAAAAAAGGTTGGGGACCACTGCATTAAAACATCTTCCCCTACCATATGTAATACCCAAAGGAAGAAAGCCTCCTGATGCTTCTCTAATAATACTCCACAGTAGGTCTTCAAGAAGCTGAATCTCCACTGATCAAAGCCTTGTTGTTCTCTTACCTCTTTTCCCTCCTCCTGTTTTCCATCAATTCAAAAAGATATGCTATTGCTCACCTGGGTCAAGGTGCTTATCTCTGAGCACACTTTGGGAATTAGGTTATTCTGAAGGTTTAGAGTCTTCAGGCCAGGCAGTTTTTCTAATGTTATGGGCATCTTTGTCATCTTCTTCCCATTCAAGGTAACAATTCTAGTGCTTTTACCGCCTTTCAATGCTCTTACTAACAACTTTTCAGCCATGGGCTTAGAAGAGAAAAAGAAGAGAGAAAAGGTAACCATTAGGAATTAAGTTACTTATTATGCATCTTTAGAACCTCTAATTGCAGAATTGCTGTCATAGAAACGAAAACATTCTGAGATCTACCATGTTGAAGATAGGAGGCATCAAATAACTTCCTGATAAAAGGTAGGGAAGAAAAATAGCTCATTCCAGGTTTGGGGCAAAAAAAATGTACAGGATGAACCTAGGATATCTCATGCCAGAGACATGGAAGTTATCAAACACTAAAGAGATCACATTTAAAAAAAATAGAAACCAATTTATAAGGATTTCCACTTATCTAAAATGGGAATATTTGAGGATCAGAAAGAATAATTGTGAGTGGACTGAAACACAAATGGCCAAGAGATACATGAAAAAATGCTCCTCTTCACTACCTATTAGAGAAATGCAAATCAAAATACGATGTTCACATACTGTATTTGGCTGTTATTTTTCTTAAGTTTCATTTATTTCATAACAGTTTCCCTTATTTTTATGAATGCCACTGACTTAACTAAACCTTGTGTCATTTGCCGTAGAAAGTCTCATGTTCTGGATTTGGCTGACTGCTTCCCTGAGATGAATTTAGCTTTTCTCTAGTCCTTATATTTTCTGTAAGTGGCAGTTAGATCTAGAGAAATGATTAGATTTAGACTCAATTCATAAGCAGTTCTGTGTACTTTTTACTGCATCACATCATGAGACTTATGACATGTGATTAATGATCCTAAAATACATTACTGGGTTATTCGTCTGATTTTTTTATTCAGAAAATTTAATGGGGTTACACTGATTAATAAGAGTACAAAGGTTTCAGGTAAACATTTCTATAGCATTTGAACTGTTGATTATGTTGTATATCTGTCACCCAAAGTCAAATCATTTTCCATCACTGTATATTTGTTTCTCTTTACTCTCCTCCTCCACAACTCCCTCCCCGATAAACATTTCACTTTTATCTATGTCCATGAGTCTTACTTTTATATCCAATCTATGTGTGAAATCATATAGTTTTTAGGTTTTTCTGATTTACTTATTTCACTCAGTATAATGTTCTCAAGGTCCATCTATGTTGTTGTAAATGGCAATGTCTTCATTTTTTTCAAATGTACTTAATATTTAGAAATGCATCTAAAATTTTCAGGTAAAATTTCATGTCTTTAAATTTCTTTAAAATAAATGAAGGGGAGTGGGGTGAGGAGTGAAAGAAATGAATCAAACAAAATTGACCAAACATTGATAATTATTGATCTCAGTAATTAGTCATAAGGATTAATTATACTATTTTCACTGTTTTTGTATATATTTAAAATTTTTCAAACAAAAGATAAAGACAAAAAGAAGGGAGAGGAGCTGAAGCCAATTACATTTGATTACTGTTAGAACCCTGTTTAGCCAGTTATGAGTCTTGGACTCATTTGGGTTACATATATGTGTAACATTTAGGTTATTGATGTACAAAAACTTGAAAACTATAAAATATATTTTGGATTAAAAATATTCAGGCCTGACCAGGTGGTTGTGCAGTGGATAGAGCATTAGACTGGGACGCAGATGACCCAGGTTTGAAGCCCCAAGGTCACCAGCTTGAGCGCAGGCTCATCAGGTTTGAGTGTGGGGTCACTGGCTTGAGTGTGGAATCATACACATAACCCCATGGTCACTGGCATGAGCCCAAGGTCGCTGGCTTGAAACCCAAGGTCACTGATATGAGCAAAGGGTCACTCACTCTGCTGTAGTCCCTGGGTCAAGGCACATATAAGAAAGCAATCAATGAACAACTAAGGAGACTAAGTAGCCACAATGAAGAATTGATGCTTCTCATCTCTCTCCCTTTCTGCCTGCTTATCCCTATCTATCCCTCTCTCTGTCTGTCACACACACACACAAAATGTTGAGAACATAATTCAATCCTCCCTTTGTAATTCAAAAATTACTTTAGTCATTTATTCAAAAAATATTAGGAGCACTACCTATTGTGCTTGAAACTGTTAATGACACTGGCGATAAAGGAGTGTATTAAAAAAATAAAAATCCGCCAGATCAGGCGGTGGCGCAGTGGATAGAGCGTCAGACTGGGATGCGGAAGGACCCAGGTTCAAGACCCCAAGGTCACCAGCTTGAGCGCGGGCTCATCTGGTTTGAGTAAAATGCTCACCAGCTTGGACCCAAGGTTGCTGGCTCGAGGAAGGGGTTACTCGGTCTGCTGAAGGCCGTGGTCAAGGCACATATGAGAAAGCCATCAATGAACAACTAAGGTGTTGCAACACGCAACGAAAAACTAATGATTGATGCTTCTCATCTCTCCGTTCCTGTCTGTCTGTCCCTGTCTATCCCTCTCTCTGACTCACTCTCTGTCTCTGTAAAAAAATTAAGTAAATAAATAAATAAATAAAAACATATTTAAAAAAATAAAATAAAATCCCTCTCTCATTGAAATTACTTTCTAGTTGGAGGAAGAAAAACAATCAAAATACATAAGTAAATCAAGTATGTTACATGGTATTAAGTGCTAAGGAACAGGAAAAAAAGAAAACTAATAAAGCCAGTAAGGAAAATAAGGAGGGTGGGAATAAAAAGTTTGCAATTTCACATAGATGACCAGAGAAAACCTAGATGACAGGATGCTATTAGAGACAAGAGCTTTTCCAGTATGAGGGTAAAGCAACTGCCAAAATCCTAAAGAATAATTAAATTCATAAAGGGCAATGTAATGAACACCAATATCATAACAGTAGAACAAGAGGTGATGATTAATAGTGACTTCCAATTGCTAGTATAAAATGATTTTTCAACTATTTAATCAAGTGGTTCTCAAACTTTTTGAAGTCAGGGCACATTTGAAACCCTACAAATAATTGTAGGCACACTCTATACAAATTTCTGAGAAATATGTTATATTAATTAAGTCAAATATTAAAGAAAAAGATATAAAGTTCAAGTGTGCTTTTATGGTAATTAAACAAAATAAATACAAAATTAAACTTATTCTGACATTAAAAGACATTTTTATGTTACATTTTTTGAGTTATGCTTTTTAGTTTTTAAAAAGGTTAAAACATAAAAAAGGACAAAAAATTATCCTTTTATATATATAGATACATTCTTAGTAAAATTTAGTAAATTCAGCAGGTCCCAGCACGAATGTGTTAAGTTTTTTTCATTCTTGTGTTTATGAGAAACATGAGCCTGATGTGTCCTAGCGATTTCTTCAATGTTTGGGCATATATTTGAAAGGCAAACTCTCATTTCCTTGTCAATACATTGAAGAATTCCTCTTTTTACTCTTAATTGTGTTGAGTGCAGAAAACTCTCACCATACAGATCATCTTAACTTTACACCAAACAAAGGATAGAAGAAACTTGCCTCCAGTCTTTCCGGGGAACATGGGGGTAAACAATCCAGCACCACAGCTTAACAGCCTTTTGCTACCTAATCAGGCCAGTGAGGTGGGGTGTTGGGCAGACTGTCAGCTTACAGCCAATTCCCCACACCTCTGTCCCCCAAAATTCTAAACTCCAAAACCCTGTTGTTTTTTTGGTCCCCAACAGGCACATATTTCTCTGGAATACCATAGGGCACACCTGGAAATCTTCTAGGGTGCCCAGTGCGCCCTGGAGCATGCTTTGAGAACCCTGATTTAATCACTAGTTTTTGTCTTTTCTGATCCTATTTTCTAACTTTACTCTGTTAACATATATTTTAGTTTCCTTAGAACAATCATAGTTACTATCTAAGGAAAGTGATCATAAGGCTTTGCTTTAAGAAATATCTCATGGACACTCATCTCCTCTAAAGTAATTCCATGTGGTTAATACCTCAGCTGACACTATTCAAACACTAGTAATTTCTTAATGCTTTAAATGGGTAAGCAGGTCACTACTATCTGATAATACTTTCTATTAATTTGCTTAACCTAGATAATCTGGTAAACATTTTTGACTCCTCCTTCTCTTACTTTCAACATGCTTTCAGTCCAATTAATATCATCTGTTCCAGTTACCTATTACTGGGCAGCCATTGTAAAATTTAGGGGCTTAAAAAATAATTATTCAAAAATCTACAATTTGGACAATGTTCAGTGGGGAAAGCTTGTCAATGTTTCTCTTGGCAACAGCTGGGGTGGCTCAGGGCTGGGGCAGAAATCATCTAAAGGCTTATTCACCCACATCTGGTGGTAGGTGCTGATTGTTAACTGGGAGCTTAAGGCTACAACACCTACCTGTAGCCTCTCCACTGTAGCTAGAGCTTCCTCCCAACATGGTGTCTTGGTCCAAAGGGTTAGCATCCCAGGAGAGAAAGTGGATGAAGCTATATCACTTTCATGACCTAGCTTCATAAGTCACACAATATCACTTCTACCACATTATACTTCTTAGAAGCAAGTCACTGAGTCCAGCCCCTGCTCAAAGAAAAAGTAGATCCCAACTCTTGATGCTATGTGAACATGTCTTAAATCATACTACAGTTCATCCTCTGACTACGAGTCATTCACATTCCTCTAACACACAAAATAGTGATACTTTCTCCCAATGGCCACTCTTCCCAAAAATTTCATCCTGTTAAACCATCAGATCCCAAGAGCTTGTCTTCTAAAAGTGGGTACAAACATTGGTGGAACTCCTTGGGACAGTTCCTTGAGTCCAACTCATGTACAGTTCATCCTTTTTGTTTTGTTTTATTTACTCATTGATTTTAGAGAGAGTGGAAGGGAGACAAAGAGCAATAAAAACACTGATTTGTTATTCCACCCATTTATGCATTGATTGGTTGATTCTTGTAGGTGCCCTAACTGATAATCAAACCCACAACCCTGGCTCAGGGAGATGACGCTCCAACCAACTGAGCTACCTGGACAGGGCTCTCATAAAAATAAAATTCGGTTCACACATAGGCTAAATAAAGCATGACAAACACTTTGTGATTGTTTGTCACAATACACATTACAACATTCAAAGAGTTCTTGTTCTGATAGGATGATCTGATACAGTTATCAGATTCTTTTGGTTTCCAGAATGGAGGCTAATTAGTAAACATGCATATACAATAATTTCCTGCACTCAGGGATTAGTTGTCTATACTTTCTCAGATCACTTTTATTTCAACTACATCAACTAATATTCATCACCTTTTTATTTTAACTATATCAACTAATATTCATCACTTCTATGAATACTATAAAGGTACATCAGGATTTTAATGAACTGCCACCATATTTTCCTTATTTTCCTTATAGAGTAATTGGTAAAAGTAGTTAAAATTCATAATGTTCCTGTCTTACATTAATGGTAACAAAAACGATGCCTTTTTATGGTGACATACATCAATATTCTAAGTCAAACACAAACAGCATCTACATTTAGATTTTCTTCAACATTGTGCATCACAATGTCTTCAATCTTCACTGGTAAAACAGTTATGAATAAAACCCACCTAATATACACAGCTCACAGATCTTTAAGGTAGCAATATTCAACCTCATTTTATACACACACTAGGAATAAAAACTTACTAGCATCAACTAATATTGTGGTAGGCAGGCTAGACAAAAAAAAATCTTACTTTTTGTGACAGTATGGATGGACCTGGAGATCATTATGCTAAGTGAAATATTCTAGATATTTTATATGGATGGCCTCAACAATATGTGGTCTTTTGTGAGTCTGTCACTTGCATAATACTTTCAAGGTTCATTCATGTAATAGCATGTACTAGTATGTCATTACTTTTGATTGCCTAAAGATATTCCATTGTACGGTTATACTATATTTTACTTATCCATTTATCAGTTAATGGACATTTAAATTGTTTCTACTCCTTGGCTATTACAAATAATGCAATAAACAATTGTCTTGACTATATACTTAGTGAGAAATTGCTGGGTCATATGGTGACTTTGGGGAAACTGCCAGACTCTTTCGCAAAGTGGCTGCATCAGTTTACCTTCCTACTAGCAGTTTGTGAGGGACCATCTTTTCTTCTCATACTGTCACTTTTTATCTTAAACTGATATATAATCCCTTTAAAAACTTTGTACATTTATCTTAAAAGTTTGATTCATTCCATCAGATAAAAGCCACACCCATAATCTCTTTGCATATCTTTACTCTATTTTGAGGTTCCATATAAAACCACTGTAGGACAATAGACTAAAGAACTTTAGCCTGACCAGTGGTGGTGCAGTGGATAGAGCCTAGACCTGAGATGCTGAAGACTCGGATTTGAAACCCCAAAGTCGCCGGCTTAAGTGCAGGTTCACCAGCTTGAGTGCAGGATTGCAGGCTTGAGTGTGGGATCATCAACATGATCCCATGGTTGCTGGCTTGAGTCCAACGTCACTGGCTTGAGCAAGGGGTCACTTGTTCGGCTGGAACCACCACCACCCCCGTCAAGTCACACATAAGATGCAATCAATGAACAACTAAAGTGACACAACTGTGAATTGATGCTTCTCATCTCTCCCTTCCCGTCTCTCTCATGCTTAAAAAAACAACAAAAAAACTTTAGAAGCTCTCTCATCTGTCAATTGAAAAACATATTTAATCTTCCTGGTCTTAAAGGGTTTTAGTCATGCCCTTGACTTCACCTTTTAGGTTTCATTTTCCTGGCTGTTCTCTTGTCTGTAATTCATTTCTTAATTTTAGCATCACTTACTGTCTGGAGAGACTAGGAATGAGAAAATCTTATTTTTCAAGACCAAACTGTGTGGCTCATTTATATTTAATTCTTACTCCTGCTTGCCTTTCTTCTTTTTTACTATTCAATATAAGAGCCAGAATCCAGATAGCATCTCCAATACTGTATACAAATACTGTCTAAACATACTGTCTAGAAATCTCCTTAGCTATATCATCCAGCTGATCATATGCCTTTTATTTTCCATGTTAATGCTGCTTGCTGGCAGCACTGTTAAACTTTTGGCTATTAATAGAAGTCATCTTTCTTCCTGGTTCCAATAACATTTTCATCACATTCCTTTAAACCCTCACCACAACCCTCCTGGAGTGACATTAGGCTCCAGCTTAACATTCTTAAGGCCTTTGTAACTCACACCCAAGTCCAGTCCCCCAAACCCTGTTATATATGGTTTAAATATTTTGCTATAGCAGCAAGTTCTATTTTAAGATTTGGAAAAAAAAGACCAACTAGGAATCACATAGACTTTGACCTTAGGTAACTGTGGGAATTTGTTCAGCCATCTATGTTGGTCTGTACTTTTGTCTCCAAAATCCTATCCCAGGATTCAGAAATGCTGAAGGAGGTCTGGTAGAAGTGGGTTAAACTGTAGATTTACTATTAATTCATGCCAATGAAGTGAGCCAGCAGATTAGCAACGGTTGCATGATATTAACACTTGATTCCTCCATGCTAACCTTCCTAGCTGCCACATCACTTCCGCCTTCCAAGTTTTGTGCAAAATGTCTGGTGGGCAGAACTCCCCTGAAACTATACAGGGAAGGAAATTCTGTGATAGTCTGAGCTTAGCTAAATCCACACCACCACCCTTCACATTTGTCTGCTTTTCTCTCCAGTTACTATCCTACTCCAGTCTCACCATCTCGACCTGTACTTACTTCAATTTTATACTCTCTACCATTACATACATTGTCACTGTTATCAATTACCATCTAACAATAAATCTATAACTCGAAAAATCTTTTAAAAACTGGCCGGTTGGCTCAGTGGTAGAGCCTCGGCCCACAGTGTGAATGTCCTGGGTTCAATTTCTGATCAGGGCACACAGGAGAAATGTCCATCTCTTTCTCCACCCCTTTCTTTCTCTCTCTTCCCCTCCCACAGATATTGCATTATTTCAAGCACATCAGCCCCAGCGCTGAGGATGGCTCCATGGCACCTCTACCTCGGGCACTAAGAATATCTTGGTTGCAAGCATGGCCCCAGGTAGGGGTTGAGCGGTGGATCCTGGTCAGGGTACATGCGGGAACCTGTCTATCTCCCTTCTTCTCACTTGGAAAAGAAGAAAAAAAGTCTTTTAAAGGCCTCTTATTGCTTATAAATTAAAATCACAATTATTGAGATGGGATTCAAAATTCATCATCGCCTAGCCCCAGTTTCAGCACATCGTTTCCTTTCACAAACCCTGTACTCTCCTTTAGGGGAATAGTTGCTATTCCTCAAAACCACCCAGTACATTTATCCCTTTAGTTGATGCTGTTCATTTTTCCTACAGGCCTTTTCCACTTGTCTACCAGCCCAACTGCTCCTAATCCTTTGAAGAATCTGCTAAAATATTTCTTCTATCATTTTCCTTGAACCCTAACCTTCTATCCAAGCAGAATTGCTTCTGTATCTATGTTTACAGACATCTTTATAGAAACTCTAGCTTTGCATTTAATTCTTTGTTCTTTTCATGTTTCCCTTGCAATGTTTTAGCTGCACTCTCTATAACACACCTGGCATAGGGCAGGTACACAGTAAATATTTATTAAATTGACAACACTAAACTTTAGTGTTGTCTGAAAGAAGACCTCACATAAAGTCCATCATCAGCATAAACTGACAGCCATTCACTATAGGAAAAAAGAAATATGAGCTTCACAAGTTAAAAACACTAATTGATTCTTTGTCAGGCACTATCCAAAATGTTTAGTATATAAACATGAGTTAAATCATACTCATTGTCCTCAAGGAGTTTAGAGTGTAGAGGGAAGTTAAGATATATAAACAGGTCATTCATTCATCAAATGTATTTTCCAGTTTACTGAGATATAAGTGATGTGTAAGATTGTATTAAAGGTACAAAACATAATGATTTCATATATATAGATGTTATAAAATTATTATCACGATAATCAAGTATTTATTAAATGGCAATTACATGTTAGGCACCATTACAGCAAATGCACTGGGGACATAATAATGAATAAGATTAGGTCACTTCTCTCATAAAACCAACAATTCAATAAAATAAATGCTAACTTAAGTAAGCACACAAAGTGACAACCTAATTTTTTGGTTCAAGGAAGATTTCCTGCAGTTGACTAAAATTAGTTAAAAAGAATTAAGCAGTTAATTTTAAAAAATGTAAGGGGAAAACATTTAATAAAAGCATGGAAGAAATTGTTCACAGGCAAAAAATATATAGGGCTATGGGGGATATAATTAATTCTAGTGTGTAAGTTTAAAGAAAGGATCCTGGAAAGGTGCATAGGACCAATCATTAAGGAGCTCTCTTAAATGGCAGGAGAGTATACTTCATCCTATATAATTGGGGAGCCAATGGAAAGTTTAGGTTAGGAAGACAGTAGTCAGATTTGCATTTCTGGCAGTTCACTTTAGCAGCATGAAGAGAAAGTCTGAGTAAGAGTAGAGGCAGAAACAGCACTTAGAAGGCTTCTGTACTATTCCAGATGAGAGAAAACAGGATAGAAAGGAAATAATAGGGTATAATGTGAATACAATTGTGTCTAGAACATGGTATTACAGGTACACTAGACAGGATGAACCACAACTTAAGATGTGAAGTAGGGGAATAAGAGGTGGATAGTATTTGGCAGGTTAAGGCCGTGGCACTGGCCCAGGTTTGGGAAGACATAAGAAACTGAGGCAGAGAAATATAGAAAAGGAGATGGGTCTACTATTTCACACATGACTTTTGACCTGCTTCTTAAATGCACTCACTATGAATGCCCAGCTGAGGGTCCCTAAGCTCTCTGCTGCATGGGTTAACCTCATGGATGACAGCATCCACAGCTTTTCCAGCCACCAGAAATCCACCTATTTGGCAGGAAAACTGGAAAAAAAAAATCTTTATTTATTTATTTTTATTTATTTTTTTTTTTTTTTTGAGAATGTATCATCCTATGAACTCAGAACAGGACTAAGAACCTTAAGTTGAATGTTAATCCAGAGCAATTGATTATTTATTTAAACTTAAACAAGTCAAACTGACTATATCTCTCTTCTCATCAGCAACAAGATAGAATACCAATCTATACCACTGAGATTACATGGAAAATACCTAATGATTATAAACTATCTTGGAAGTATAAAGTGTTATACAAATGCTAACCTATGTAACATCCCAGAATCTCAAGAACTTTAAAGAATAATCAATTTTATTCACATACAGAGGACTTGTTCTATATTAACATTCACTCCCTAATACGAAAGAACCTAATTCCTACTATGGCTGGGGCCCCTGCAACAAATTAAAGGATTTTGAAAGTTGCAATAATGCAGGGAAAACAGTTTATAAATAGAGATTATTGCATAAACCAATGAATTTACTTGTTCTGGCAAGCTTATCTTATGATTATATTTGGCCTGAGACTTGAGGTAAAAGTTTCCAAACATGAGGAGACACTTCTTTGTTAGAATTCTATAGAAATTCTCTCCTGTAATAAAGAATATTATGTTTCTCTTGGTCTGTTTTCCTTTTAAATATGGAAAAGGAAGTTATGATTTAAAACATTTTGAATCTTCAAAGACCCACCTTCTAGGATCAGCCTCACCATTCACTAGCCCTATGGCTTAGCGAGTTATTCACTGTTAACTTCTTCAAGTCTCATTATCATGGTCTATAAAACACGGCTGAAAATGCCACTTATATAGACTAAACAAGCCCACTTAAGTAAAGCCTTTACCACACTGCCTACCACAGTAAATGCTCAATAAAAAGTAGTTATGCTTTCTTTTGCACAACTATAGACATAAAGATCACTATTGTTTCATTAACAAATCTCAAGTATGCAAGCATTACTCTGCTCTTGTAACTGATACAAGGTAACATCTCTACTATGCTAAGGACCTGTCTCCCTACTTCAACTTGCACTCCACTATCTTCTTCCATTACTTCATCTTCTTAATATCTGAAGGCACTATCATTGCAGGCGTTCAAATGAGGGGCTTGGTGAGAATATCTAATTTTCAGTTGGTCATGAGATCAGAAATATGCTAGGAGTTCACAGACTTTATTTATTTTTATTTTGAGAGTACATTTATTAAAGCTGGGGACAGTGAAACAAGGAAGGGTTTGGGATAGAAGAGCCTAGGCAAGGCTGCTTTGGCTCACTGGGAAGTCAGAGAAAAGGGGACCCTTGGAGGCAGGTTCAAGGGGTTTGCCTGCAATGAGCTGCTGCTGCCCATTGCTCCCCTGGTTGCAAGTCTGTGGGGACCCTTAAAGTTTAGGAGGTGCATGTCTGTGGGGGAGTAAGAGGAAAAAGGGAAAGGCCTAGGCAAGCTCTAGAAAGGGAAAGCAATCTAGGGGCTCACACTTTAAAAAGAGGAAGCAATTTGTGAGAAATAGTTACCAATTCCTAATTTTGGCAAGGCACTTGAAAAATCCACTCTCATCTTCTAGCACCATAATTTCATTTTAAAAAGATATTTTCAACCACTCTGCTAAAAGAATCTAACCTATAATACATTTATTTTAATTGAAATATATATATTTTATTAAAAATTCATTACCTTATATCAAATTTTCTTATTTTGTCAATGCTTTCAACTACAGACCAATATCTGATTACTACTGGGTTGGATGAACCTCTCAGATTCTACTTACACACATACAAATACATATACATTACACATAGTTTTTGGAAGCTTCTATAAAAATTAAACACAGGAAACAGAAGGAAATAACCAATTAAAAAAAGTAGAAAGAAACAGTAAAAAATAAAAGTGAGGTAAAATCAGGTCCAGTAAGATAGTTAAATATCTATAAGTCTAATTAAAAAAGGAATTAAAAAGCAAAAGAGGAGCAGAAAGGGGAATAGTACAAGATAATGCCAAGCAAGAGTGTGGCTTGGGAAACAGGCATTCTTGACAGAGAAAATGAAGTAGAAGTCAGCAGACCAGGGAGGAGAGGTGGGGAACGAGCTGAAAATGTGCATTCCCTCTCTAAAGGCCACAGCCACTGCTCAGCCCTGAGTGCTGCCAAGAGGAAACTCTGACCTAGTGTTGACCATTCTCATTTTTTCTGAGAACTGTGAAATATGGCTTTTGAATGAAATCTTCCAGTTCTTAAATGCTACCAACTAAATGACTTTTTTTTGTTTAAAATGACTACACAGTTCAAATAAAATATAGCTCTGGGCCACACATAGCCCTTGTTGGGCAAATGAGTTTGTCAAATTTGTTTTTTGAGTTTGCTCACTTTTTAAAAATGGTGCTGGGCAGCCCCAGGTATGTGATCTGTGAAATTGCTAATTACCTTCCTGCTTAGGAAGGGCCATTGTAATGCTAATGTGTACAGGAGGAGAGGTTTTGGTGCCAGAAAAGTTTTAAAAGGAGAGGAGGAGGAGAGGCCAAAAGAAGCCGAGATGGCAGGGAAAGAGAGAGAAGCCAGTTTTGCAGAGTAAGAGCCATGTTGGCAGATAGGGAACTGAGGTGAGGACTGCTGTGAGCTCCGCTGAGACTGCTGGGGCCTTTGATTCTAGGAAAAATCAGAGAAGATTCTCCTGGTTGTGGAACCAAAGAATGTGTCAGTGGCTTTGGAAGCCCTAAGTGAAAGGGAAGTGCTTTTCCCCTGTGTTTGCTCTTCGACTGGTAGGAGACTTGAATAAAGGAATGGCCCACCATTTTTTGCCTCCACTGTTTCTTTACCATCTGCCTGAATCTAACGAGAACCTGCATGTGCATGGCCACCACCACGGCAACTACTGGCCATCCAGCCTTCAAGTTTGAAAGTTCTGGTGTAGTGTGAGAAAAAAAAGAGGTCAAGGATAACACCTGAAAGAAAATCAGAAGAAGAGGAACAACCCAGACCAAAGACTAAGGAGGAGAAACCAGCAGAGTAGTGTTATGAAAAGTAAGAGAATTTCAAGGTACAAACAATCTACTGTTAAATACAGCAGAAATTTCAAGTAAGATAATGACAGGTAAGTGGTCACCGGTTCTATTTTTGGAAGCTGTTTCACTGAAGTGGAAGAATAAAACACTGTTAGTAGTTGAAGAATATATACATGTATTTCAAAAGCACAAGGTTAAACAAATAGCAATGTGTGGAAACCTTCTTCCTCTCATATCTGCTACTAGCACTTAATTGGTAGAGACCAGAAATGCTGCTAAACATCTTATAATGCACCAGATGACCTCCACAACAATGAACTATCCAGCTCAAAATGAAGGCCCTGGCCAGTTAGCTTAATTGGTTAAGAGCGTCCTCCTGAAAAAAGTTGCAGGTTCAATCCCCAGTCCAGGCACACAGGGAAAGCAACCAATGAATGCACGATTGAGAAAAACAACAAATGAATGCTTCCCTTCCCCTTCCCTCTCTCTCCTTTCCCCACCCCTGTCTCTGAAAAAAAAAAAAAGTTAAGACCTGGCCAGATAACTCGGTTGGTTGGAGTGTTGTCCCAGAGCATGGACAGAGCATGGACAGAGCATGGAGGTTGCAGGTTCAATACCCTGGTCAGGACACATACAGGAGCAGTTCAATGTTCCTGTCTCTCTTTCACTGCTTCTCTCAAAAAAAAAAAAAAAAAGTCAACAGTGTCATGGTTGAGAAATGCTCTCATATAGGTGCATAAAGCCTTTCTGATTTCAAGGGTCGGGGGAGGGGAGAATTGCCTGTTTCAAAAACAGCAATTTGGGTCATTATTTTTGCTCATCAAACTCACACATTCAGGTTCTCGCTAATTCTCATGTTGATACTGTATTGGTTAAGATTACGAACATAAATAGTTTTCTTTTGTCAAGACAAGGATGATATAGATAAGAAAAACCAAGAGAGCCTGACCAGGCAGTGGCGCAGTGGATAGAGCGTCAGACTGGGATGCGGAGGACCCAGGTTCAAGACCCTGAGGTTGCCAGCTTGAGTGCGGGTTCATCTGGTTTGAGCAAAAAGCTCACCAGCACAGACCCAAGGTCGCTGGTTCGAGCAAGGGGTTACTTGGTCTACTGTAGCACCCCCCCAACCCTCCACCCCAGTCAAGGAACATATGAGAAAGCAATCAATGAACTAAGGAGCCCCACGAAAAACTGATGATTGATGCTTCTCATCTCTCTCCGTTCCTGTCTGTCTGTCCCCATCTATCCCTCTCTCTAACTTTCTCTCTGTCTCTGTAAAAAAAGAAAAACCAAGAGAAAGATTTTAAGTCATCCCTGTTCAGAGAATTGATACATTCACCAACCTTGTAAAAAGGCAGTGATTGTTTCAGTAGGGCATACTGGTCATCCTGATTATACCAAAATAAACTCTATGTCCAGTATATTTAATAAAGTTTTAAATGTTTTCTTAGTCTGTATACTTATTTCAGAGAACCTTTGTATTTTACAGATTCATTAAAATCATACTGTCCTAATTGACACATTAAGGTAAATTAACCAGAAATTAAATAAAAAGAAAGCTCTTAAGTTCCATTTCTCCCTTCAATAGACCAAAAGACTTAAGAATTCATCTAAGGGCAATGTAAATTAGAAACAACCCTTTTAGGAACAAGCACTATTATAAGTCAATACCTCTCTCTATACCAAATGTCCATTAACCTAATGACAACTCCTCAGTCATACACTGTCCTCTCAACTGATCTTAAGATTGTCAACAAATATTTATTAAGCACTTGGTATACAGACCAGGCAATGTACTAGATATTGTAACAGTCAACAAGTTCTTATTTCTAAGCACTTAAAAGACTAGGGGAAAATAATAGCAATAATAAACAACAGTAATAATAAACTAAATACAAATAGCTAATTACAAGTGTGTATGTAGTCACTGGAAACATGCATGAACTGGAGTAGCTAACCCAATCTGGGTGGGAGGAGTCTGGGTACCTTGCCAAAGCAGATGTTATTTAAAGTGCTATTTACTAACCAGGAGAACAGTAGGTGAAACAGGGTAGGTGAAACATTCAACTTTGTATGGCAGTTCAAATGCCTTCAAGTAGGAGGGGAAAATAGTGAGGTAAAGAACAAAAATTTTGTTTGCTTCCTAAAACTTACCTTGAAAAAAATTAGAAACTCCATGAGTTCTATTTTTTCTGCAAGATGGAAAGAGACCGTTTTGAACAACACAAAGTAGAAGAATCAATGTATGCTAACACATACTGGAGAAGAAAAAACTCATTTGTTCAATAAAAGTAACACAGTAGGAAATTGCTAATTAAACTCTTAGAAAAACAACTGATCTGCTAGTTCATGACAACCTGCACTAAGACAATATATTAACAAATGTGTACCAGCATTAATTTGCACAAGCTTCCTTCCTACTGCTTCACATTCTTGGACACAGATGTTTATTATTTGTCTTTTCTCTTTAACATCCATGAGTCTAAGAATATTCTTTTAATTGACTTGTCCTAAATAAATCTTTCTTATTCTAAAAGATCCTAAATTTTAACCTGATTTCTAAGAGCCATGTCTTAAATGACTGTTATTTTACTACCCCTTTCATTCTGTTTGGGGCATAATATATTTATTCCAAATCTTTTACATTTAAGAACATGTTTTGTATTCTTTTCAATTATATGTGAGGACAATATACAGGCTGAATAAAATTCTAAAACAAAATGAGTTTTCTCTGTTTCTATATTCTCAAATTGTTAGAGAGAGGAGAGAGAAAGACAGACAGGGACAGAGAGACAGGAGGAAAGAGATGAAAGCATCAATTCGTTATGGCACTTTAGGTATTCATTGATTGCTTTCTCATATGTACCTTGATGGGGGAGCTCCAGCTGAGCCAGTGACCCCTTCTTGCTCAAGCCAGCAACTTTGGGATCAAACCAGTGACCATGGGCTTCAAGCCAGCAACCTTTGGGCTCAAGCCAGTGACCATGGGGTCATGTCTATGATCCCATGCTCAAGCCAGATAGATACCCTGCGCTCAAGCCAAGTGAGCCGGCAAAACCAAATGAGCCTGCACTCACACTAACAGCCTCGGGGTTTTGAACTTGGGTCCTCTGCATCCCAGGCCATCACTCTATCCACTGTACCACTGCCTAGTCAGGCAATGAATAACAATTTAAACAAATGTTTATTTAATTCATCTTTTATTCTTCTTTTGGCAAACATAATATAAACAAAACTATTGCTTGCTATAGTCATATACACTCTTTTTTGCTTTATACAAGTTTTAAACATATTAAGTGGATAAAATTCTTGGCTTAACATATATTCCAGAACTCCAACATACTTTTTGAGTTAAGACAAAAGCTTATGAAATTTCCATTAGACTATCATCTTACAGCAAACTAAATTATTATACCTGCTTTTAAATTAACACCTGTCATTTTTTTAAATAATTCAATTTTAGGTTACAGCTAAAATAATTTTTATCTGAAGTTTTATGAAAGAACAGAAGCAAACCATACAAATGTTGTTCATAACCATATCGACCATTTAAAAATTAAAGGTCATAAAATAAAAAAAATAAACCTATAATCAAAAAAATGCCACTTGTCTTGTTAGGGGGAAAAATAGCTACCAATAAAATATTATCCTATATTTTAGAATTTATAATAACTAGGTTTCATGATACTTTGTTTCAGTACTTCTTAAAGTAATGGCTTGCTTTAAAATAAAGCCAAAGTGTTTAGTATGCTATAACTTCATTATTTTATCAATTTCAGACCCCCAAGAAAACTCAGATCACAGATTACAAAACAAGCAGCCTTAAGAATATATTCTGTTTAACAAGCAGAAAGTGTTTCATCTTTTGACTCTAGTTGACCAGCTTCACACATTATCACTTGCTAGGCATAAAATTAAAACCTCCTTTTTAATATATTATAAACTCAATATTTAACTGCAAAAATTAGTTGCATTAAGAAGGCAAAAATTCAAATACTATAAACTTCATGCTAAATATTACTATTTATTTCTAATTGGATAAAAATAGATACAACCAAAAAGGTCTCATCTTCTTAATACTTCCTTATATATCAAATTATCAGACATATTTGTAATATTTAAGTACGATCTTCTTAGAACGAATATTATTATGTGTGTAACCTGAAATCTGAGCTAGGTTTCACATCAAAAAGAATTGTGTATTGATTTTTACTATACAGTCTCAGCTCCCAAAGAGTTGTTCTCAACTTTATCTAAATATGTAATATAAAAATTCTCAAATAAAACTTGAGTTACAGAAAGATGACAATAAAACGCTAACAAAATAACAAGCAAAAAAGGCTTTCATTTAATCCTACTAGAGAATGAAACAAAAAGAGAACTATCTTATAAGACAAATTGGAAAGGAGAAAGAAACTGAAGTAAATTTGGCCTTAGACCCTTTTACATTGCTACTCCTTCAATGTGTATAAATTAAAAAATAAAAGAGGTCACAAATTGCTTCTTAGTGGAAAAAGCTGCAAGGAAAGTGAAGCAACTGAGCAGTAAAGTATAAAATACAACAAAAAATGTAAAAATTTGTCATTATGAAAATAATCAAGAAACAATGGCATTAATTCCATTCTGAGGAAGAAACATCAAGTAACAAATGAATTAGACATTAAATTGTTGGATCTTTTTAAATGACACATAAATAAAAGGCTAATCTGTAATTCTTTAGGTTTAAATCTGATAGGGAACACCTATTTATCTTTGGATTTGTCTCATTTCCTAAAGCTTAACAACTGATTTTCAATCTGAAAAAAATTTTTTAATTCTTAGTCATTAAAACAATCTTCATTGCTATACTTTGATGGGGTTATAAAAAAGCTTCACAGCATTAATCCTATCAATACCGATGTTATTGCAATCTAGTTTATAAGCATTAATTAAATTTGTTATCACTATCCCCACATTATTGCAATGACAAAAAGACTGAGTCATTTCATTTCTCCAAGAAAAATTACATTGAAATGGTTATTAAATCCTTTAGTAAAACATTTACGATTTATTTCAACAGAATGCTCAGGATCCTATATTAATAAAAATATAAGCAAATAGGTTGCATCGTGGTCTATGAATGATATTCTCCACAATGGACTCATAAGTGTTTATAAAAAACCACTGAGAGGACACTGGTTAAAGTTTATCTCTGACATTGTTTTAAAAACCTGTTAGCAGCTTTGCCATAAAACTGATGTAAGGTAGTTGTGTTTTTCTGTAATGTTTAGAACAATCCAGCACTTGGTATAAATAATCATATTGACATACTGTACTAAAACAGAATTGTTCAATATTTTGTAAACTAGCTGCAATTCTCAGTAGCTCTGTTCACCAACCATGTAACAGAATTGTAATGTTCTCCTAAGCCATATGCATGTCTCATATATCTGAAATAAAAACAAAAAAAAAGAAATGAGTAGTTTTGATGAAGGTAATTCCTCATCTATGTTTACTATGCATATAAAACCAAGCATTGAATGAATCACTCCAGAGAGGTACCATTAAACTATATAATCATATTACTTAACAGTTCAATACCACATGAAAAGCACAGGTAGTAGTAATAAGTTCTTTTACCCTGTCTGCTGAGTATAAGTTAAGGTAATACACAATCATTGTAGGGGAAAAATAAAAAAGAATGAAAAGCTAAGTGCTCAATAAACTTAAAATTTTTACCTAAATCCAAGTCACTGATGACAAACTAAAGCCAAAAGCAAACTCTCCATGCTGTGTTTCAGAGATTTCTCGATCATGTAAACTAATTTTACAATAAGGAAAAAAATCTCTAAGGAATAAACAGGCAACATGAATATAGTTCTACTTTTTCACTTGTTAAAACTTTTAGCATTATTAATGTCAAACCAGGATAATATGCAAACTAAGCCTAAAATGCTCTAACCTTCATAATTGACTTTATTCTTAACTCATATACAAATATTAATCACTATAAATTTAAACAATTATCTAACATACTTTAACAATGCCTTATAATTCTATAATTGCCTTTAACATAAAATATAATTAATTCTGCTGAAGATAGTTTTTCTGATTAATCAACAACCTAAACTCTTTTAATAATCCTTTTTGTTAATTACAAAAAACATAACAGTAGACATTTCTAGGTACTTACACAAGTATTACTGGGTTTTTTGGATATTCTTCGCCAATTACAATAGGAGGAGAATCTGCCTGTATTATCTCTATTGGTGTTTGTAAAATATGAGACAAGGCTCTTAGCTATAGGAAAGAAAATGTATTAGTAAAACAATTACAATGTAAATCTTACTGAAATCATAAACTACTAAGGTAATCAGTCATACAGAGATCCTCTCTGTTCCTCCTCACTCTACTCTGAGAGCCTGGCACATAGTAGACAATACATATTCATTAAATTAACAAATAAATATAATATTTATTATATTGAATACAGAAGTTTCAAGCACTGGCTACATAATAGCTTCTTAGAAATATCAATGTCATAGTAAATAAGTCAGGGAATGGGTAGATTGGGTTCACTATACTTTGAATGTAATTGAAAATTTCCATATTAAAAAGTTTTTAAAAAACCATTGTTAAAGCATCAGACTAAATCATTTACAATTTTGGAGAGGGTGGAAGGAAGGAATAATGCAGAACAGGAGGTTTATTTTTCTTAAAACTTTTCAGATGATTCTAATGTTTAACTAGTGTTAACAGCCACTGCCTTGTAATTTTCAAGGCACAGATAAAATGAGTTATGTATATGAATTGTACTCTCCTGTCACGGAATTTCCATCTACTTAATACACAATTTTAAGTAATTTTATACCATAAAATATAAAATTAGAACTTAAAACTGAATGAGTAATAGTTATTAATGCATTCAATCCTCACATAACCTTATGTATAGGTACCACTGGTATACTCTAAAGACCTAGGATCTCAGGCAGAGAACGGTTAAGAAGCCTGCCTAAGTCAAACAAAGAAAATAAAATGACCTGCAAACTGAGGAAGATTGTAAATTCATCATTTGGTAGTCTTTAATATAGGGCCCTGATCTATGTATCTGCCCTACCATAAGATCATTCTGTCTAAAATATGGTCCTTTCAGAAAGTTTTAAACAAAAGTAAGACACTACTCCAGAAATATTTCTGAATTTAGAAAAAGACACTTAGGTTTCTAATTCTTATATTAACTTGGGATTCGTATAAGAAAGTTCAAGCACCTTTAATGACTCCTAAAGTAGTCAACAAAAAAAACAAACTACTATGAGAACTTCCTGAGTTTGAAAAACCCCAAAGAGATACACAAAACGAATAGACAGAGTTCCCTCCAGTGGCTCAGAAGAGGTACAAATATAGCACTACTCAGAAAAAGATTCTGAAGAAGCATTCATTTCATACCTTTAAACATAGTTCTTAAAGTGAAAAACTCAGAGCCATAAACTATTCAGGATGACTAATCACTATACTATTATAATAATACTGCAAGATTTATTCAACTGGCATTTTAGCTTACAAATTTCTATGCATACACTCCCTGCCTTATTTAGTGTATACACCTGAGTGTATACAGGGTTTTTATTATACCCATACAATAATTAGGAAACCCAAGCTCAGGAGACTGACCAACTCCCTCAAGGTCACGCAACTGAGAAGTGGAAGGAAAAGCCAGGAGCCAAATCCACAACTTTCCCTCTTATCTCCTGACTTTCTAATAATCCAGGCTGCTTTATCATCACTTAGAGTCTTAAACCATTTACATGTTTTATTTTAATAAAACAGAATTAAAAGATAAATAATGGAACCTAAAAAAAATAATCCTGATTAACTCCCTACAAGTGACTAAATGTACTGTTTTCTTAAATATGCATTTTAATGCATTGATACTGCTTTTAAGTCAATCAGTCATTATCAACTAGGAATTTCTAACACATTTTTAATAGATCTGAGTGGTAGGGACTTGACCTGTAATTTCATGTAAAAATACTGTTTATATTTCTGATGTAATAGATAAATTACTTTTCCAATACTGACTTTCATCAGTTGAGCTACTGGGGTAATTTCACTGTACCTGAGTAAAATTTTAATTTTCATAAGTCAAAAAAATTAAACATACTGCCAGCAGCAGCATCACAAATAAAACATGTAGATGCAACATGGTCCTCACCAACCCACAGATCAAGTACTCAGCTATTTAAAACAAAATAGTGTATCACTTCCTGAAGGTACAGACAGTACCTGAAAGCCTAAGAATGTTAACCCCCTACACTTCAATGCTTTGTCAGTAGAGAAATAGCAAGTACATAAAGAACAGGAATCTACAAAGAAAAATAGGGATCATCTGAAAAATATCTGAAAATGTGATTTAGAAATAATTTAACAATCCACAATCACTATGAATAATTATGAACTTACCTCAAGCTGACCTCCCCATGCAGCTGTGTTTATAATATCGTCACAGTACTTTCCAAACTCCTCTGTAGAGAACAGAATATAGCACTTCATAATTCTTAACTCCTGTTATAAAAATCCCTTTTATAGCTCCCATAACTACTGAAAAAACTGTTCAAGATATGAACTTCCTCCTTCTCTACCTGTACTCTCCAGAATTTAATCTACTTCCTAGATCCAAACTTAGCTCACAATTTCCCACTACCTTATCCAAGAGCAAAGCATTTCTGCCTCCCTCCCTAAGTCTGAGACCCAATGACCTTAGCTACATAACAAAACTGCTTCCTTCCCTTAATCCCAAGCAATGACTCCCCAAAATTGTTACCTTAGTCACTATTTAACATGTATTTTAAAACTTAAACCTACATCTGAAAGAATACACCACAAGAATAGGAATGTACCCTCTATGCAATCAGCTCCACTGTAAGACTATAAGAAATGTAAAAGAATCAGAGTAAAAATGCAAATGAGTTAGTTGAAACTCCTTTCCCAGAGATAACATCAAACAGTGCCTCTGCTTGTTACTTTGCAAGCATTTGCCTTATTTGCATCAGTATCTTATATAAAATGATTAATATATCTTAACTACAAAATAAGTACTTAATAAAGCAAAATATACTACTATCTATTAAAATGTACTACTATCTATTAAAATTATAGAAAATATGCCCTGGCCAGGTAGCTTAGTTGGTTAGAGTGTCATCTGAATACACCAAACAAAAGCAACCAATAAATTCATAAATAAGTGGAACAACAAATCAATATTTTCTCTCAAAAAAAAATATGTATCTATAGAAAATAATTCTACCTAAATTTTGAGATTTTTTTTTCCCAAAAAAGACTACTCCAGTTTTTCTTAGTCTCGGTCCCAGGAATTATTTGATTTAACAAGGTCAACCACCACAACTGCGACAAAACACAGTAAAGGAAAATAAATTACCTGGACTATACCTATCTCCTGTATTAGGGTTTGTTAAAAATGGCAGAAAATCTTCCATATGGCTTTGCATATACTTAGCAGTTTGACTTCTTAAGGCAGATACAGTCAGAGAGCATTCCTGGTCTTTCAGTTGATCTTCAATGGCTCTATACATACAGTGGCCATCAGACGGAATCTGTTTCATTTCCAACTGTCTAGCTGCCAATATTTCAACAAGTTTTTCACTTTCAACATGTCTAGCTCCATAGAGGTTCTCCATTTCAGCTTCAGCTATCCTTTCTTTCTGTTCCTTTTCCAATGCAGCCTTTTTATCCTAAAAAGAGGACAATGTAGAAAAGTTAACTCATAATAATTAGGATTAATTTACATTTATTAAGGACATAGAAATAAAAGATTCTTAAAACATTTTTGCCATTTTTCACCCTTCTCCCACAAGCACTATCATATTGATGATCTCATTACTTGTAGAATCTTCTATCCTGTGAACTCCTTTGAAGACAAGCAACCTTTCTCATCTGTTTATACCCAGCACCTAGCTCTGTACTAGGACAAAAAAACCTCCAATTTTTCTTTGAAAAATTTAAAAACTACATGCCAAGGTTCTAAAAACTTTACTTACTGATTTCAATGTCCTGCCTTACTACTGACTTGTCCTAGGCCTTAAAGCACACCATGTCATATTTAAGTCCAGGCTAATGCCAAGCCTTGTAATTTACCACTCCACTAGTGAGACTAGACTTTCATACTACCATAATGTCAAAAAATTTAAATTGAACCACTGCAAATTGGGAACCGTTTGTGTGTACCTATCTCTTTTAGCATTTTAAAATGCTAAAAGCCTTTAGAAGGCTACAGGAATTCTTTTTACATTTATCTAGCTTTAAAAAATGTGTAAGCATAGACACAATATTTTTTCCATATAATAGATAAAATATTCTTCTATATAAAAATTTAAAATATTGCCTGACCAGGTGGTGGCGCAGTGGATAGAGTGTTGGACTGGGATGCAGAGGACCCAGGTTCAAGACCCCAAGGTTGCTAGCTTGAGCAAGGGCTTATCTGGTTTGAGCAAAAAGCTCATCAACTTGGACCCAAGGTCACTGGCTCGAGCAAGGGGTTACTCGGTCAGCTGAAGGCTCCCCGATCAAGGAACATATGAGAAAGCAATCAATGAACTAAGGTGTTGCAATGAAAAACTGAGATATAGTTGGGGTAAAAAGAGATAGGTACACACAAACGGTTCCCAATTTGCAGTGGTTCAATTTAAATTTTTTGACGTTATGGTAGTATGAAAGTACACACATTCAGTGGAAACCTTACTTCAAATTATGAATATGATCTTTTCTCAGGCTAGTAATATGTGGTAGGATCCTCTCATAATGGCTGGGCAGGGGCAGCAAGCCAGTTCCCAGTCAGGCACATGACCATGAGGGTAAACAACCACCCTCTACAGTGTTAGGATGGTTTTGCCCAATAACAGGTGAATATTCTGAGCATGTTTAACATAGGTTAAGTGAAGCTGATATTTAGTAGGTGTGTTTAAATATCAATTTATGATATTTGCCACTTATGATGGGTTTATCAGGACTTAACCCCATCATAAATTGAGGAGGATCTACCATTAATATACATTAAGTCTATGCATACATAGTTTAAGAAAACACTAGAAGGACATACACAAAAATATTTACAGTACTCTTTTCTGGATGGTAGGATTACAAAGTAAGTTGTATTTTTCTGGGTGTGTATGTATGTGTTGCACTTTTCTGCATCTTTCTAATTCTCTACTGTATGTTTTACTTGTATACTTGGGGGGGAGAATGTTTTTCTATTTAAGAGAATAAAAATAATTAAATTAAATTAAATTCTAATATTGGTAGCAAATTACACAGTTAACCTAGAAAAAGGTAAAAATTTTCATGTCCCTATCTCATGTGTGTGTGTGTGTGGTGTGTGGTGTGTGTGTGTGTGTGTGTGTGTCACAGAGAGGGATAGACAGGGATAGACAGACAGGATGGGAGAAAGATGAGACACATCAATTCTTCACTGCGGCACCTTATTTATCAATTGCTTTCTCATATGTGCATTGGTCGGAGGCTACAGAAGACCGAGTGACCCCTTGCTCAAGCCAGCGACCTTGGGCTCAAGCTGGTGAGCCTTGCTCAAACCAGATGAACCTGTGCTCAAGCTGGCGACCTCGGGGCCTCCTTCTCATCCCAATCTGATGCTCTATCCTCTGTGCCACCACCTGGTCAGGCTCATGTCCCTATTTCTTCACTCCTCCTTGGGACAGACAAAGCAAATGGAAAGACAAATTTAACACAATGCTACATGTTGTGCTTACTACATGCCAGTTAAATGCCATGATAGATAAACCTCAAGTGACTTCTAAGTTACCTGAATCAAAAGCAATTACCTCCCCAATAAAATATAAGCCTATTTAAGCTTTTCTTCCAACCATTCCAGAAATTACATGAACAAATTCATCTCTCTGCAACTGTGGATCACCGAAGTGTAAAATCTTAAAACACAAGATGGCACTATGACTTTATAAAAGACTAAAAGAACATTCCAGAGGGAAGTATGAGGATTCTAAAACTCATTTTCCTCTTTTGAGGAAACTATGCCAAAAGATTTCCAAAGATCATATAACTGGGGAGAGCAGAGAAGAGACAAGGACTACATAGAGTTTCTTCTATCCAGGTACCGGAACCATAATAAAAATTATAGCACATGTGAGCTGGACTTCATAATGTTATGTATACATACTATACTGCTTACAAAAATTAGGGATATTTCAAAATGAATATGAAGTGATAAAAAAAAAAAGCATTTGAATTTTTTTATTAAAAAAGTACAGAAAAGCAAACGACAGTCAAAAAATTGTTGATTATGCAAATGAGATGCAAAATCAACTTTTATTTCATTGGTGAAAATGCACTATACAAAAAGTTGAAAATACTGGAGTATCTGCATGTTCCCTGATCCCCTAATTTTTGTGAGCAGCGTAGTTACCTCTAAAATACTAATCCAATCTTTTCCGTTGTTTTCCCTTATGCTCTGCTTCAATACAACAAAGTAACTGTCTTTCCTTTCCAGGGCACTAAATCAGATATCCATTGGATTATTTTCCCAGCAACAGATTGCAGACCAAAAAGGAGTTCTATGGAAAGTAAACTCACAGGGCCATCTAGTCAGAAATTCCTAAGTGTGCAGGTCATGGTGGGTAGTCACTCCCACTAAAATCACAAATTCTTTAATAAAAGACTAATCTTTGCTTTAAGCATGCCCTGTCCATTGTTCCTGGGCATCTAGGTTAGCACACCCTTGAAATGCCTTTCAGACCTCTCCTTCTAAAGCAATGACCACACTCAAGAGAGCATACCTTAACCATACTAAAATGGATCCTTGACTTGCTTTCTCTCACCTTCCTGTAATCTTCCTTATACAATACATTTTTAAATAAAATATGTATTTCCTATGGCTTTAGGCGACCCCTGTGTTTTGGTTGTTGGACCCCTGCCAGGGTCGCGACCCACAGGTTGAGAACCGCTGCTCTAATGCATAACAAAAACTACAAACTGTTATTCTCCATAGCATTTGAGATCTTGCTCCCAGGTATATATCCCCAGTTCAGTTCAAATAAACCCTTAAAAAATTCTCTACATATTTGAACATTTCTTACATCAACAGTATAATTTCTTAATGGAACTAGGCACTTTGGTTTCTACAAGCCTACTAGTAGAGATTAAACGGTGCCAATAAAATCTAAAGAAAACATATAAAAGATAAAAATAGTACAAAACTCATAAATATATTATCAGTTAAAGTAGACTCATGTTGCTATAGTACTACAGCAAACTATGAAAAGGAACCTTAAGAACTAACTGGGTACTAGCCAGGGTTTGTATCAAACTTTCAGCATGCCGTCTAGACAACTTGTGCTTCAGTTTTCTCATCTGTAGAATTAAGAAACTGAACTGGATCTCATTCCAACTCTCAAATTTCATGTTTTTGGGACCCAGTTTTTTAAGTTCATTTCCAGCCTACCAAACAGAAGCACTGAAGTTCTTTGAATTAAATAAATACTCCCTATGCTTCTCTAGATTAAAAATAAAAGATTTGCTACATACCATTCTAAGAATAAATCTTCATAAAATTTTGTCATGATTTTCTACCAGAGTTGTATCTCTCCCAAAGATAAACATTAGCTAATTGGCTTTTCAATACTTGTTGCTTTTGGTCAAAAAAGGGAAAGAAAAAAAAAGAAAGAGGTTCAAAACAAATCTAATTCATAATTATCCACCCTGTTTTCAGGTTTCATTTTCTTCAGTATGTATTATAAGCTTTTACTGTTTTCTATTCCACAATCCAATTAATATAAGAAAGCAAGACTTTTGGCATTACTTCTAGGGTATTTTCTCTCCCAAACATTAAACTAGTAGACTATAAAAGATACAAACATTTTTGAGAAGGTATAGCTAGAAAAAGTAAGAATTTCTGCAGTAATTTAGGAGGAAAATTACAAAATGTTTGATAAAGTCAAGGAATCTAATTTGTTTTAGTTTGTACGGTTGTCTAAGGATCCAGAACGGATGAACAAGTTTTGATAAAGACAGAAAGGAATTGTTTCCTTATGCTGTTCAAAATTAAATAGGCTGCCCAACATGTATCAATTACTAAGTAGAGGGAATTTTAACAAATATTTTGTTACACTACAGCCAAGCAAAAATTCTGCCCTTCATTTCTAATCTATAGATCACGAATATAAGGCCATCACAAAAAATTTTGTTCAACATGAGTAAGGAGTTGAACTAGATAACTTTCAAGATACCACAAAATCTAAATTTTACTTTTTTTTTTTAATTCACAATCATAATACTTACTACTCAAGAATAAAATTTTAGGCCCTGGCCAGTTGGATCAGTGGTTAGAGCGTTGGCCGGCATGCAGATGTCCCAGGTTTGATCCTAGTCAGGGCACACATGAGAAGTGACCACATGCTTCTCTTCCCCTCCCTCTCTCTCCCCGTTTTCTCCTTCTTCCACTCTTGTAGCCAGTAGTAGATCCACTGGTTCAAGCATCAGCCTCAGGAGCTGAGGATAGCTCAAGTTGGTCCGAGCATCAGCCTCAGGCACTGAGAATAGGTTGGTTGATTTGAGCATTGGCCCCAGACGGGGTTTGCCAGGTAGATCCCAGTCAGGGAGCATGTGGGAGTCTGTCTCACTATCTCCCCTTGTCTCAATTGAAAAAAAAAAGAAAGAATAAAATTTTACCTAAGTGCAAAAAATGTTTGATAATTTGAACTTAATCAACTTTCAAACAAAAAGGAAAAGATACTGGTCTTAGGTTGAATTTTTTAAGATTGAATTTAAGCTTCTTTTTGAAAGTAAAAAGGCCTTATCTGATTTTTTTCATAATTTTGATATTATGAACTCATTAATTCCAATAAATCACTTTCCTTATAGATCTGATATTATATTTCATTTCCACATTTTTTCTATGATATATTTCTTCTACTTTATCCTAACTAAATTGTTTTTTAATTCCAACTCAATATTTAACACTTAGCACAATGAACTTTTTGTTCTACAAACAAGAAGGAGGTACTCTGGAAAGCCTGATATGCTTCATAATTGAAAATAATCATATGGGATATCTTGATCATAAAAAAAAAAAATTTCTAACTGAGCAAGTTATAGAGGGAGGTTATGTTCTAAGGCCTGTATGATAGATGAATACCTAAACTGAAAAAGCCCTGTCCTTTATTTATATGCATCTAGAACAGGGGTCGGGGACCTACAGCTCACAAGCCAGATGTGGCTCTTTTGATGGCTGCATCTGGCTCACAGACGAATCTTTAATAAAAAATAATAATAATGTTAAAAATATAAAACATTCTCATGTATTACAATCCATTCATTTCCTACCTCTCATGTTCATGGTTGAGGGTGGCTGGAGTCAATCACAGCTGTCCTCCGGGACAACACCAAATTTTTATTGGATAATGCCTAACGTACAGGGGTCATTGAATGGCTCTCACGGAATTACATTTTCAAATATGTGGCGTTCATGGCTCTCTCAGCCAAAAAGGTTTCTGACCCCTTATCTAGAATAATATCTAAAAACATCAGAATCATTTCTTCTCTAGACCTTCAAAGATAAACACTCTGGTATGGGGCCAGATGACCCCAAGATTCCTCATTTTTATCTTTTACCCACATAACTGTGTAAACTATGTTTATTAAATATTAACTATCCACCTATGTAAAAACAAAACATGTATCTCTATTTTATTTTTCCAGTCCTAGAGATTTCCTGCTTTACTTTCTTCTGCCTTCTTAATCTACCACCAGTGGACTTCACATAACCTTTATGTCTTCTCCTTTAATTTTAATGTATGAAGTAAACTGCAGAACTGCTACTCCGTGGAATATTACCTCAATCCTTTGAGATACTGTTTCTGGGATTAGCTCCAAAACTTGGGCTCAACATAAACTTTCTTTAGGTTTGGAATTTATTTCATCAACGTGTCTCTGAATTTTCACCATAATTAACCATGACATAAGTACCCATAAATCTCTGAGAATTTGGTACACCTTTATATCTTGCTTAACTTCTAGGTTCAAATCCTTGTTTCAGCACTTACTGCTATAGTTTTTAACCAAAGTTGTGCACCAGAATCACCTCAGTCCATACTGTGAAGATTCTGCATTATTAAGAATGTGATCACGGGGGGAGGAGGGAAAGGGAGAGGGAAAGGGGGAGGGGGAGGGGCACAAAGAAAACTAGATAGAAGATGACAGAGGACAATCTGACTTTGGGTGATGGGTATGCAACATAATTGAAAGACAAGATAACCTGGACTTGTTATCTTTGAATATATGTATCCTGATTTATTGATGTTGCCCCATTAAAAAAATAAAATTATTAAAAAAAAAAAAAAAAGAATGTGATCATATATTTGTAAGAAATATCCTTTGTACATCCCACTTTCTAGCCCCACCCTTCTATAAGAACTGTAAACTGAACATGTTTTTTTATACTACCTTACTAACCTACTTCATCAAATGGGGATAAGAAAGAAATCCTACTTCACAAAATTATCAAGACTGAATGAGATTTCTTTTTTTTTTTTTTTTTTGTATTTTTCTGCAGCTGGAAACGGGAAGAGACAGTCAGACAGACTCCCGCATGCGCCGGACCCGGATCCACCCGGCACGCCCACCAGGGGCGACACTCTGCCCACCAGGGGGCGATGCTCTGCCCCTCCAGGGCGTCGCTCTGCCACGACCAGAGCCACTCTAGCGCCTGGGGCAGAGGCCAAGGAGCCATCCCCAGCGCCCGGGCCATCTTTGCTCCAATGGAGCCTTGGCTGTGGGAGGGGAAGAGAGAGACAGAGAGGAAGGAGGGGGGGTGGAGAAGCAAATGGGTGCTTCTCCTGTGTGCCCTGGCCAGGAATCAAACCCGGGTCCCCCGCACACCAGGCTGACACTCTACCGCTGAGCCAACAGGCCAGGGCCATGAGATTTCATCTAATTGCTAAGCCTAGCATAGTAGCTGGCACATTATAAGTGCTTCATAAAAATGTTATAAAAGGTCCTTTGTCAAGGAACTCCAACATTTTTTTTTCCAACTCTCTTCTTATATAACACAAGATAGTACTGGACACAAGCACTAACGTAAATACTTGGTGACATGACTTTCATACCCGTCTCTTTTGTGCTCTTGATATCCGAGGGGGTTGATTCTCAAGAACCAAGTTGGAAATGTTAACAGCATCAAAATCTCTCTAAAAAAAACCAGAAAGCATTAACCAGTTAATGAAAAATACTTTTATTAATCAAAAAGTCAGATTATTAAATTATTATAGAAAATCACAAATATGTGTAATCCCACAATTCAAATCTGAGTAACAGCACTAGATAAATATTACATAGCATACTCTTGTCTCCTGTCTCTATTTGTAAGGAATTTATCAGATTCTCAAGAAGTTTCCTAATAGCTCTTCAAAGATAATACTCATCCCTGCATGCTTTTCTTCCTTCTTACATGTCTACTCAAGTAACCTAAAAACTTCTTGTAAGAACCAACTCACCTGGCACTCTACCCCTCTCTTCTCTAAATTTTGATAACACTCATAGGATATACAAGATTCTGTGCTGACTCAGTTCATTATTATCTTCATAACCTCACACATTGCAGAGGAGCTCTTTTCCATCATAATTAACCAAAACCTAATAAGCACTGCTCCTTCGCCGATTAACAAGTTGAGCTTTTTCTGTCCTTATCCATTGATAACTATAGATACAATTTAACTGATAAGTTGGACTTCAAACTAAGGGTGGTATGAGAGATTTACCTTGATCTCAACCCTTGAAATGTCAACACAATGAACAGCTCTAACTCAAGAAGGAACCCCAGCGGGGCTCGCAGTCTTGCCTGAAAGATCTGCATGCCAAAGGGACTAGAGGTGGAAAGGGATGAGAAGGAGGGCAGAAGACAAGATGTACTCATGGTGGGCTCCAGAAAGGAGAGAAGCCTGGACTGTCTGGGTTTTTGCCTGCCAGAGAAACCTCGAGTGACTGAGTCTCCTTCTACAGGGATGAGCAGAAGAATGGTGGGAATCTGAGGAGATACTGAAGCAAAGTGGTGGCAGAACACGGAGGGCAACACCGCAGGTGACCCGATGGTCTGCTAGCAAACCGCACTCCAACAGCGTCACAAAAATAAAAAGTGCAGCCTGCCAGCAACCAAGATCCTGCCTCCCTAGACTTGCGGGTATGGAGAGTGGCAGAGACATACATCACAGCTAGTTCTACAGAGCCACTCTTTCCATTGAGGAGGAGAAGTGCTGTGCCTGGGCCTCTGGTCTGTTGAAACACAGGGAGGAACACTCCAAACCCTGAGATCATTGCAAAAAGCAATAAATCTCACAACATGCCCCACCCATCATCACGACTGCAGCCCAACCTCCATCATCCCAACAGCAGCGTCTCAGCAGAGGCTACCCTTGGAATTCATCGACAAGCCCCACCTAATGAAAAAGAAATGTAAAACCTCCTTTTGATTGGGAGTTTGGAGGCATTTTTCTTCTATTTTTTTCTGTTTTCCTAGGTTTTCTTTGTTCTTATTGTCTTGTTTTTTATTATTTTTTTGGGTTTCTGTTTTTTGGGGTTTTTTTGTGAAAGAGACAGAGAGAAAGACAGAGAGGGTCAGACAGGTAGGAACAGAGAGAGATAAGAAGCATCAATTATTTGTTGATATTGCTTTCTCATATGTGCCTTGATGGGGGGGCACTACAGCAGAGCGAGTGACCGCTGTTTAATCCAGCAACCTTGGGCTTCAAGCCAGCAACCTTTGGGCTCAATCCAGCCACTATGGGGTCATGTCTATGATCCCACACTCAAGCCAGCGACCCCATGCTCAAGCTGGTAAGCCCACGCTCAAGCTGGATGAGCCCGCGCTCAAGTCAGCGACCTAGAAGTTCTGAACCTGGGTCCTCTGCATTCCAGTCCTACACTCTATGCACTGTTCCACCACGAGGTCATGCTGGGTTTTGTTCTTTATTTTTTGGTTTTTCTCTAATCTTTATTTTTATTTTCAATTTTCAGTTTTTTCCTTGTAATTTATTTCTATTTTAAACTTTTCCATTGTTTTTAGCATTATTTTATAATAATACCACTCTCAACTAATCTCAAGGCAGAAAGAATGGAATACCATAGCTACCCAAGAAAGAGACACACTTCAGAAAGAAAACGAAAAATCTCCAGAAAGCAATCTCAATCATATGGAAACCTTGGACTTAAACAACAGAGGTTTCAAAACTGAAGTTCTGAAAATACTCAATGAGATGCAAAAACACACTAATAGGCAAATTAGTAAGCTCAGAAAACAAAATGAGGACCTGACTAAGGAAATTGAAACTTTAAAAACAGAGATGAAAAACTTAATACATGAATTGAAAAATGAGCTAGCAAGTTTAGCTAATAGAATAGGCCACAGAGAGGAAAGAATTAGTGACACCAAAGACAGGCAATAAGAGAGGCTACAGAGAGAAGAAGAGAGAAACTCATGAATTTAAAAAAATAAAAGAGCTCTACAAGAATTGTTCAACTTCACCAGAAAGAACAATATAAGGATGGGTATTTCTGAAGAAGAGAGGGGGAAGGAAATGGCGAGCTTATTCAAATAATTAATCGATAAGAACTTCCCAAGCCTACGGGAAGAGTTAGATACTCTAATCCAAGAAGCAAACAAAATGTCAAGTTACCTCATCCCAAATATACCTTGTTCAAGGCACATTATAATAAAGCCATCAAAAATCAATGACAAAGAATCCTCAAGTCAACTAGAGAAAAGAAGATCACATATAAAGGAAGGCCCATTAGGTTACCAACAGAATTCTCAGTAGAAACTCTACAATAAACCAGAGAGAATCCGAACATTCAAACTACTGAAAGGTAGGAATTACCAGCCAAAAATACTATACCCATCAAAGTCATCCTTCAAATATGAAGGAGAACCTGACCTGCAATTTTGCAAATATACAGATGCTGAGGGAATTTATCACCAGAAAACATCTACTGCAGGAAATGCTCAAGGGGGTTATTCTACTAGATACAAAGACCAAAACAAACAAACCTATAAGTAAAAGTTTCAACAAGGTTACCATATAAATAAGGAAAACCTGAGACAACAAAAATATGAAAGGGAAGAGGATAAAGGTCTCAGGTAGCAAAGCAGAATAGAGTGCAGAAGCACTCATAAGACAAAGGACTCTGTATATATGAAACATTTTTTTCCGGCCTGGCCGATTGGCTCAGTGGTAGAGCGTCAGCCCAGTGTGTGTATGTCCCGAGTTCGACTTCTAGTCACAGCACACAGGAGAAGCAACCATATGCTTCTCCACCCCTTCCACTCCCTCTTTCTCTCTCTCTTTCTCCACCTCCCAAAACCATGGCTAGATTGGCTCGCGTACACTGGCTCTAGGCACTGAAGCCTCTGCCTCAAATGCTAAGAATACCTCAGTTGCAAGCATGGGCCCAGACAGGCAAAGCATCAGCCCCAGACAAAGGTAGCCAGGTGATCCCACTCAGATAGTCTGTCTATTTCCCCTCCTCTCACTTGGAAAACAAAAAGAAAAAAAAGAAAAAAAAATTTTTCCTAATAACCTAACAGTAACTACCAACAAAAAAAAAATCTGAAACACATAGCTTCAGAAAAGAGGAAACAGTAGAAAAAAGTGTGTGATACTAGCAATCAAAAACTGACAAAACACGCCCTGGCCGGTTGGCTCAGCGGTAGAGCGTCGGCCTGGTGTGCGGGGGACCCGGGTTCGATTCCCGGCCAGGGCACACAGGAGAAGCGCCCATTTGCTTCTCCACCCCCCACCCCCTCCTTCCTCTCTGTCTCTCTCTCTTCCCCTCCCGCAGCCAAGGCTCCGTTGGAGCAAAGATGGCCCGGGCGCTGGGGTGGCTCCTTGGCCTCTGCCCCAGGCGCTAGAGTGGCTCTGGTCGCCGCAGAGCGACGCCCCGGAGGGGCAGAGCATCGCCCCCTGGTGGGCAGAGCGTCGCCCCTGGTGGGCGTGCCGGGTGGATCCCGGTCGGGCGCATGCGGGAGTCTGTCTGACTGTCTCTCCCCGTTTCCAGCTTCAGAAGAAGAAGAAAAAAAAAAAAAAAAAACTGACAAAACACAAAACAGAAGAAGCACAGAAGACAGAGACCTACCAGAAAACAAAACATAAAATGGTAATAGGATATCGAGTGTCAATAACTACATACCCTAAATACAAATGAACTGAACTCACCAATAAAGAGGCAGAAAGTAGTGAATTGGATCAACAAGCAAAACCCAACCATATGCTGCCTCCAGGAGACACATCAAAGCTATACAGACAAAAGCAGACTCAAATTAAAAGTCTGGACAACAATTCCCCAAGCAAATAAGACCCAAAGAAAAGCAGGTGTATCCATACTTATATTTGACAATACCAACTTCAAGACAAGAAAGGTCCCAAAAGACAAGGATGGATTTCTATAATAATAAAGGGGTCACTATATCAAGAAGGATCACACTTAATATCAGGAACATCACAAATCAGGAAGCATCAAAATATATAAGAGATATACTAACAAAAAAAAAGTGATAGACAAAAACAATCATACTTGGAGTTACCAAAATACCATTGACAGTTTAGATAAATCAATCAAAAAGAAAATCAGTAAAGAAGTATCAGCTTTAAATGACATACTAGACCAGGGGTCCCCAAACTACAACCAGCGGGCCGCATGTGGCCCCTGAGGCCATTTATCCAGCCCCCGCCGCACTTCCGGGAGGGGCACCTCTTTCATTGGTAGTCAGTGAGAGGAGCATATTGACCATCTCATTAGCCAAAAGCAGGCCCATAGTTCCCATTGAAATACTGGTCAGTTTGTTGATTTAAATTTACTTGTTCTTTATTTTAAATATTGTATTTGTTCCTGTTTTGTTTTTTTACTTTAAAATATGTGCAGTATGCATAGGGATTTGTTCATAGTTTTTTTATAGTCCGGCCCTCCCAACGGTCTGAGGGACAGTGAACTGGCCCCCTGTGCATAAAGTTTGGGAACCCCTATACTAGACCAACAGGACATAATTGACATTTATAGGACATTTCATCCCAGAATATCAGATTATACATTCTTTACCAGTGTGCATGGAACATTCTCAAGAACAGATCATATGCTGAGTTACAAAACTAACTTCACCAAATTCAAGAAGATTGAAATTATACCTAGCATATTCTCTGAGCATACAGCTCAGAAACTGGAATTCAACTGCAAACAAAAACGAACAAAACTCATAAAAATGTGGAAATTAAACAACATACTTTTAAAAAATGACTGAGTCAAAGAGGAAATAAAAGCAGAAATTAAAATATATATATACACACAAACAAGAATGACAACATGAATGCAGCAAAAGCAGTAATAAGAGGGAACTGAATAACATTACAAGCTTTTATCAACAAACAGGAGATCCCACGTTAACAACATAAAATCACATCTGAAAAAAAAAATAAAAAAATAAAATAAAATAAAATAAAATCACATCTGAAAGAGTTACAAAAAGAAGAACAAGGGCAACACAAAGTCAGCAGAAGAAAGGAAACAGTAAATATTAGAGAACTAAATGAAATAGAGAATAAGAAAACTATTTTTAAAATTAATACAACACAGAACTGGTTCATTAAAAAGGTTAAAAAAAAATGACAAACACCTGGCTAGACTCACTAAAGAAAAAAGGAGGAAGGACTCATATAAACAAAATCCAATATGAAAGGAGAAGTTAACACAGATCATAGATATACAAAGGATCATACTAGAATACTATGGAATATTATATGCCACCAAATTTAACAATGTAGAAGAAACAGACAAATCCCTAGAACTATATAATCTTCCTAGCCGGAGTCACAAGAAGTGGAAAACCTAAACAGACCTATAAGCAGGGAGGAAATAAAAACAACTATCAAAAACCTCCCCAAAAATAAAAGTCCAGGACCAGATGGCTACACTAGTGAATTCTACCAAACATTCAAAGAAGAATTAGTATCTAGCCTTCTTAAAGTCTTACAAAGAGAAGAAACAATACGCCCTAACAAATTTTATGAGGCCAACATAACCCTGACACCAAAACCTGGCAAGGACAGCTCAAAAAAAGAAAACCACAGATCAGTATCTCTAATGAATATAAATCCAAAATTCCTAAGCAAAATACTAGCAAATCAAATACAATAATACATTTAAAAAATACGCCTGACCTGTGGTGGCGCAGTGGATGGAGCATCAACCTGGAGATGCTGAGGTCGCCGGTTCGAAACCCTGGGCTTGCCTGGTCAAGGCGCATGTGGGAGTTGATGCTTCCAGCTCCTCCCCCCTTCTGTCTCTCCTCTCTCTCTCTGTCCCTCTCTTTGTCTCTCCCTCTCCTCTCTATAATGAATAAATAAAAAATAAATTAAAAAAAATTAAAAAAAAAAAAAAAAAAAAAATACATCATGATCAAGGAGCATAAGAATGGTTCAACATACGTATTATTCATCAATGTAATACACCAAATCAACAAAACAAAGAATAAAAATAATATGATTTTATCAATAGATGAAGAAAACACATTCAATAAGATCCAACATGCATTTAAGTTCAAAACACTCAATAAAATGGGTAAAGAAGTACCATAACATAATAAAGGTCATATATGGCCATCAGCCAATAGCATACTAAATGGTGAAAAAAAATCAAAGCTTCTTCTCTAAAGTCAGGGAAAAAATAAGGATGCCCACACTCTTCACTCGTATTTATACTAGTACTGGAAGTCCTAGCCAGAGCAATAAGGCAAGAGAAAGAAATAAGAGACATCTATATTGGGAAAGAAGAATAAAGGTATCATTTTTTGCCAACAACATGATCCTGTAACAGAAACCCCAATGACTCCACTGAAAAACTATTAGAAACAATAAGCCAATACAGTACATTTACGGGATACAAAATCAATATATAAAAGTCTATTGCTTTCCTGAATGTCAACAATAAAACTTCAGAAAATGAACTAAAAAAAAAAAATCCCTTTTACAGTTGCAACAAAAAAATAAAATACATAGGAATAAACTTAAGAAAGGATGTGAAGGGTCTATACACTGATAGCTAAAAAGCTTTACTGAAAGAAATTGAAAAAAGACATACTAAATCAGAAAAGTATTCCATGTTCATACATTGGAAGATTCAACATAGTTAAAATGGCCATATCACCCAAAGCGATATACAGATTTAATGCAATTCACAAAATCATTTTTAAATTTTTTTATAATTTATTTATTTTTACTTTATTCATTTTTAGAGAGAAGAGAAAGTAAGAAAGAGAGAGAAAGAGAGAGAGAAGGGGGAAGGAGCAGGAAGCATCAACTCCCATATATAACTTGACCAGGCAAGTCTAGGGTATCAAACCGGTGACCTCAGCATTTCCAGGTTGACATTTAGCCACTGCGCCACCATAAGTCAGGCCCCATGTCTTTTTTTTTTTAAAGAGAAATAGAATAGAAAACATCAAATTTGTATGGAAACATAAAAAACCCCGAAGCCCAAGTAATTCTGAGGAAAAAGAATAAAGCCAGAGATATCACACTACCTGACTTCAAATTATACTATAAAGCCATAATAATCAAAACAGCAAGGTAATGGCAGAGGAGCAGACATATAGACCAATGGAACAAAATAGAGAGCTCAGAAATAAAAAACACATATATAGCGACAAATAATCTTTGACAAAAGAGCCAACAAATCACAATGGAAAAAACAAAGTTTCTTCAAAGAAAGGTGCTGGGAAAACTGGAAAGCCACATGCAAAAGAATAAATTTGACCAAAATTTGTCTCCCTGCACAAAAATTAATTCAAAATCGATCAAAGACCTAAATATAAAGTCTAAAACAATAACTCACCTAGAAGGAAACACAGGTACTGAATTTATGAACCTTGGTGATAGAAAACAATTTAGGAATTTGACCCAAAAGGCAAGGGAAGTAAAAGCAACAATATATGAATGGGACTATAATAAACTAAAACGCTTCTGCACAGCAAAAGAAACCAACAACAAAACAAAAATGCATCCAGTCAAATAGAAGATGATATTTGCAAGAGCTCCAATAAGAGATTAATAACCAAAATATATAAAGAACTCATAAAGCTCAGTAACAAACAAGCAACAATTCAATTAAAAAATGGAGAGAGCACCTAAACAGACACTTCTCCCAAGAAGACATACAAACAACAAATAGATGTATGAAAAGATCATCTTCCCTAGCTATTAGAGAAATGCAAATCAAGGCTACAATGAGATACATCCTGTCTGTTAGATTGGTTGTTATCAAGACAAGTAGTAACAAGTGTTGGAGAGGCTGTGGAGAAAAAGGATCTCTCATTCACTGCTGGTGGGAATGTACATTGGTACAGCCCTTATGGAAGAAAGTATGGTAGTTCCTCAAAAAATTAAGAATAGAATTACCTTATAATTCAACAATCCCTCTACTGGGTATCTACCCCAAAACTCGAAAACACTGCTACACAAAGACACATGCAAACCCATGTTCATCGCAGCATTATTCACAATGGCCAAGACATGGAAACAACTAAAGTGCCCTTCGGGAGAGAATTGGATAAAGATGTGGTCCATATATACTATGAAATACTACTCAGCCATAAGAAATGATGACATATGCCATTTACTACAACATGGGTGGACCTTGAGAACATTATATTGAGTAAAATAAGAAAATCAGAAAAAGCTAAGAACTACATGATTTCACACATAGGTGCGATATAAAACTGAGACTCATGAACACAGATAAAAGTAAAGTGATTCCCAAGGGGAGAAGCTATTGCGGAGGGACAAATAGGGACAAAAATACAGTGACAGAAATAGATTTGACTTTGGGTGATGGGCACACAACACAATCAACAGTTCAAATGCTATAGAGTTGTTTACTTGAAATCTATGTATTCTTGTTGTCACCCAATTAAATTTAATTTCTAAATTAAAATAAAGTCTATACCCTAATATCTAAAAAAGAAAAATTTAATATATATGTATGTATCATTAAGATATCACAACCAACTTTAATCATTAAATGGGGATTATGTACTATATTTGCTGAAGTAAATAGGTGAGGATTAGTAACTAGTATTGATAAAGGAGCCCAAAAGTTAAAATTTTGTCTTCAGTTAATAGTATCTTTTAGTTGTAGTTAATTGGATATACCTAAGGGTTAGGAAATAGTTAATCTCCTTGCTAGTCTTCCCTAATGGCTCCCTGACCTTTACCTTAAAATATAGGGAAAAGTTTATCTTTGCAGGAATTTTTGGGAAAGCTCACATTGGGGAAGAACCTGACAATTAGGGGAGTTTAAATCACAATAGTTGTTTATAAAAGCCTAGGAGCAGGATTTACTGTGAAAAGTCAAGGCCTATAAATTAGTTCATCAATCTTAAATCTGTACTTTGTATCGCAGGGGTCCCCAAATTGCAGCCCCGAGGCCATTTAACTCCCCCTCCTCCCCCCCCACACTTCCGGAAGGGGCACCTCTTTCATTGGTAGTCAGTGAGAGGAGTACTGTATGTGGTGGCACCGCACAGCGCTGCGTCACTCACATACAGTACTACTTCCGGTGATGTGGGACATACACATCATGGCTCCGGAAGCGCATCATATCACTTGTTACAGCTAGCAGTGACAAATATGGAACCGGACATTGACCATCTCATTAGCCAAAAGCAGGCCCATAGTTCCCATTGAAATACTGGTCAGTTTGTTGATTTAAATTTACTTATTCTTTATTTTAAATATTGTATTTGTTCCCATTTTGTTTTTTTACTTTAAAATAAGATATGTGCAGTGTGCACAAGGATTTGTTCATAGTTTTTTTATAGTCCGGCCCTCCAATGGTCTGAGGGACAGTGAACTGGCCCCCTGTGTAAAAAGTTTGGGGACCCCTGTTCTATCCTAAGAAAACAGGGCATCTTTTCACAGATAATTCCCAGAGGCAGATAGTCCCAGAGGCACCAGGTATTGGCTGTTCGCGGGAGATACCTGACCTCAGCTGTCTTGAAGATTTACCAAGGACACTAGATAGGGCCATATGATTGGGCCTGTGTTACCTCAAAAGTTGCAGAAGATATGTTTCTGCAGCTGAACCCTATAAAAAAAATAAAAATAAATTTTAAAAAATAATAAAAAATAAAAAATAAAAAAAAAACAGCACCAGGAGAGTGTTAAGGCAGTTCTTTTAGACAGGAATCACCTGCCTTCTCAAGTTGCTAAAATTTGACTACACACCTTATACCTACTTGGTCCTTTTCTCTCTTTATTGGCATTAAGGGGAGAGTAACCCCAAATCCGGCTTTGTTTTCTGCTTATAGTATTTTATTACTACAAATAAGCTGAGCTAGTTTTTAGTATGACACACACAAAAAAAATATCAATTCCCCTAATAACTTCAAATTCAATCAGCACTCTTCAAGGCTATGGTCCAAATGATCCAAATATCAAAATCAGATTAAGATTTCAAAGAATGGTTGTCAACCTTAGTGAAATTAGTATCTTACATATTTCAGAGAAATCTGTTCAAATTTATATATTGGCATATTGACAACAGGCAAGATACAGAAAAGCATCTGGAAAAAAAGAGAAAGCAATGACATAAGAATTCAGGCAGCTTTCAGAAAAAAAAACAAGCTTAAGTTAATGAAAAAGATAATAATTCAAAACAGAATGGCAGTTTGTATTTTTAACAGTTGGACAATATGTAGCCTAAGAATCAAACACTTTTGCCCCTGGAAACCTAGGAAAGAAATTCAAAACTGAAAGGCCTGAGAGAACAAACAAAACTATCTCAAAAGAAAAGACCAGGAGAAGATTAGGAATACCATGATTGTTGACAACACAAACACCCTAAGCAACCAAGCCTTTTTATTTGGAAATAAAGTATGTTAAGGGTACGATGCACAGGATCTTGTTAACTGGCTAATAAACTTAAAGAAAATAAGACTATGTTTAATATAACCACCATTGTAAATCAGTACAAACTGTGTTCCCTGTCAACAGCAGACCAAAAACAAAACAAATAAAGTAAAATTTAATTATGGTAGAAAAAATTTGCATAGACATAAGAACTTTCTAACTACCAAACTGAAGTGAGGTTATAGAGTCTGATCCTTAAAACCCAAGCAATAAGCTTGCTGTTAGGTAGAATGACCCCAGCTCACAGTTATTTTCCTCCGAGCCCATTCCTCCCAGCCTATTTCTCCAAGCCTATACCTAGGGCAATTACCCCTAGGTGGTTTTCCTGCTATTCAAGTTTCAGGGTTCTAAGTCTCAGAGCACAGCGGGAAGGCTGTGAAGACCTGTCACATAGTGCTGCTACAACCGGATCCAACAGCCAACAGCGCACGGATCCTGTTGCACTCTGACCCCACCGCCCACTGAACATGGACATTATTTCTCCCAGACACCTACATCAGGCTTTTCTATAAATGAAGCCCGCCCCTCTTACACCTCGCAGCTGATGCCATTTTGGTCTCAGGACCGTCTGCTTGCCAAGTGCCTAAATATAACTTTTCCTCCCTAAACCCTGATCCGCCTAGTTCCTCTCAGCATCTAACCTAACACTATCTACCACACTATACAATGTTATAATAGAACTCAGTATTCACCTCCGGGAGTAAGACAGCTCTGACTCTTTGGCACTTAATAGTAGATGCTATGAATTCAGTACAATATTCTTATTCTCTCAGAGCCTGTTTCCCACTTGAAAATGGAGTTATCTACACTTACTTCATAGGTAATACCTAATAGTGTGTTACTATAAGAATTATATAAGCTATTACATGTAATATGTTAAATGTGATAGGCACACAAGACATTAGCCACAATAATAAAATAAACATTAAGTTAAAACGATGAATAGTATGCTCCAGTCTAATCCAGAAACATCAGCAAATTCTCATTCATTACATACAACTTCATAAAGCACTTTTGTACCTTAAAAATTATTTCACATTCATTGTCCCATTTGATTCATACAAAATCTTTACTGAAACAGGTGTACTTGTACCATTATCTGTGGAGAAATTTATGCTCCACATAAAGTAACTTTACCCAGGTTATAATCATAATTAATGGAATTTTGCTCCTCTTCTGGGCAAGTAAATAAAGTGTACTTTCTTGGCTGATCTCCCTTACAAAAACACACTACCTGATCACAAAAATAATGAAGGTAATGCATGAGCATGACTAAATGACTTCATTTCCCTCCAAATTTATGATTTTATATAGTAAACAGTTTAACAGAAGTAGACAGTTGCTTTCAAATGCTGTAGGCAAAGAAAAACATACTTTACTCTCTTTAGAAGTCAGCTTCAATTGCTCTAGTTCCTCTCTATGTTTCTGTTCCATTTCTGCCTCCAACTTAGCAATATCTTCTGTAAGTTGTTTTCTCCTCTTTTTGTCATTCTTGGGAACAGCATTCTTCATACCTTGAATTTTGGCTGAAAAGCCACAAACGCTTTAAGTCAAAAACTCAGGGGTTAAGAGAAAAAGAGAAACAGGAACAATAGGGGATGGAAAAAGTAATTATGTAAACAAGAATATTTTTTTTTAACAAGAATAATTTCATAACAATCAGACAATTACAGAGAAGAGCCCAGACGAAATTGAGTCAACCCCTAGGTCCCCACCTCGCCCCAAGTCTCATTAACATAACCGTGAGTTTGCTGTGGTAGGAGACAAAAGAAAAAGACGAATGAAATTTCTAAATCTTTCCAGTACCTCTTTTAAGCCATCAAAATTGAGGTAAGGTATACTGCTCACAAAAATTAGGGGATATTTCATATTTCAAAAAACACCCTTCGGGCCAAGTGTCGGTGACTGGAGTAGGAATGAGCAAGGGAGACGGAGAGAGGCGTCACAGCGCGATTCCCCCTCGGTGGTTGGGAGGTATTCTCAGCCATCAGCATTCCACGAGACGGGGTGGGGGAGTGAGGGAACGCGATGGGCCTGAGACAAGAAATCCACTGAAGATTTACAGGATTTAAGGGATCGCCGGGGAAGGGGGAGTGAAGAGGGATGAACGGGGAAGGAGAGTGGAGAGGTAAAGGCCACTGATTACTTTCAAGAAGTCTAGGAAACGCCGATTCAAAGTCTAACAATCCCCAGAACGGGCCTGCCTGGTGACTTCTAGGTTCCCACTCCGCCAGCACCTTGCAACTCCTTCTTCTCTTTGCGATGCCTTCTCACCAGCTGCTCCTCTTCATCAAACGCTTCCGCCAAGACCACCTCCATGACCTCCAGGTAGCCCAGCACACATGCGGGAACAATCTTGCACCACCGGCTAGCAGGCACCTCCTACCTCTCAACCCTCACCCTGGGCTCCATTGGCCAGGCTGAAACCCAGCCCTGCCTTCTAGGCGGTACCGGATTTAAGCCGAGTCTTTGGAAGCAGAGGGGGGCGGGGATATGGAATATGCGGGCATGCGCAAACCTGAGACAGGCACACGCGCGCGCGTGGGGGCGGGGCTTGACTGACTGAAAGGCTGCGAGCATGCGCAAACGTGCGACAGATTTACACACGGATACACACAACATTCTCTTTCTCTCTCTCTCTCTCTCTCTCTCTCTCTCTCTCTCTCTCTCTCTCTCTCTCTCACTAATCATGGATCAAGAATAGGGACTTGTGTATATATAAGTCTGCTCTCCTCCAGCTCCAGTAATGCATTTGGTAACCAATCGTCCTCCTTTAGGGAGGATAGCCCTTCTTTTGTAAGTTATGTCCTCCCTCAAAAAGTGTCTTTCTACATGTCCTCCTTTTTGATATTGGAAGAGTAATCTATAAATGTCCCTATTCGATCGATGCGGAGTTGATCCATTGCGTGTGATATCACGTATTTGTATCTAAATGAGTACTTTTTTCTTACAATTATTAAAAATTAATAAGCATGTAAGCATAATTATAATATAAAATATGACAAATGTTTTATTATGCATTTATCATATTATAGTGTATTATTGTTGCAGTGAATAAAATGTTTCTTTTATTTACGATATTGTTTTCTTCAATTTATTTTTGTCCTTTTCATTGTAAAAAAGTTGGTCTCCTTAACTTTCCCTTTCCACTGTAGATTGCATTTCACCAGCTGGAGCTGAAGGACCCAAGACATTTCAGTAGACCAGCATGAGGCAGACTAGAGGAGGGCAGAACACAACTGTTTAACTGGAGGGGGGCCTCAACCCAGGCCTGTCTCTCCCCAGAGCCGCCTTACCTCAGGGCTTCCCCACAACCCTGCTGCTTCATAACTGAACTGTTTGCACTGAATAAAATTTCCTTCTTCACCCCCCAAATTAGGAATTCCTATTGGCATGGAATTAGTGCCAATGGCCATAGCTTAATGTATTGAGGCAGCAGACCATTGGGGATGGGGCAAAACCACAGGATCTGGGTTATGACTGAATCTCCCTAAAAATGGAAGCATGGTTCATAAAAAGCAGTCAGGTCATATGGTTCTTTCCTGAAGAAAAAACACTTTGAATTATTTTTATCCTATGAAAGATCATGATCTCAGTTTTGCATTGTCTCATTTTTCTGTATTTTACATCAAGTGTAACATTTACATAAGCCATGAAAAATATGAACAGCTATAAATATTCAGTAATCATAAACAGTTGGACTATATAGAATAACTCAAAAAACATGTATAGCTATTACTATGATTGATACATTGATATAAGAAATCTTCAACTTATAGAGAATTTGTATGAGTTTATTTGAGCCAAATTGATGACAATTCCTGGGAAGCAAAGTCTGAATGGATTGAAAAAATGCTCCTGAGAATGCCAGTTTTGCAGCTTATTTTATACATCAGAAAATAAGGAGGAGACATTAGCAGGGCTACATGAAATCTATGGGTGGTAGTTTAAGAGAGCAGGAGGAAGCAAAGCAGAGAAGTCTCTGGGACTGAATAAAAAACAAAACGTAGAGACACATACTTCTTTTACATTGGTAGCTACTAGATAATAAACATTTATAGTACATAAAGATGGCATATGGGGAACAAAATAACAGTTGAGGGCTTCTGTGATCTCCTGTTCTGGTGTTGGAAGTTGTGACTTGAGGGGTCTGAAAAGAATATTACTCTGACATTTCAAAGGTATAGTATCTTAGATGAAAAAACACAATAGGCGGATTTACTTTTGTCAGTGAAGCTACAAGCCTAGTACGTGACTCTACCATGAACTGCTTTTACTTATGAATATTTATGTTAAAATCATCCTAAGTGGTTACTTTTGGTCTCTGAATTTGTGAGGTCTGTTCAGGCCTCCTCTGAGCTTGTCAGGCTTAGTATGTGACCCCTTTTTCATTCACAAATATCACTAGCAGACAGATAAAAACAATCAAATGATGAATAATGAGTTCAAAATCAATCTGCAGGTGTACAGGCCTTGTTGCTGTCTTAGAATAGCAGTCTACTTCTGATGTTGGTAACTTATCCCTGGAGGCTTTGTCGATGTCTCAGGATAACAGTCTACTTCTAATATTAGTGACTTCTCATCCTAGGGGAGACTTTGATTGGTATCTGTTGTAGGCAAAGTAAATTTCAGAGACAGGAGTAAATCTTCCCTTATGATTGGGTGCCAGATAAGGTCACTTCTAATGAGATTGGACAGTGTCTTATTGCTGACCTTTCCCCAAGAAAAACTAAATCTTGTGCTAGTCAATGAACTCTAGAGTTTTTGTCTCCAGGGAGCTCACTGTCAAAGGAAGTGGTTACCTATCTGGCATTTTTTGCAGTAATGTTATCAAACCGTACCAATATGTAACATGTTTCCTTTTAATAATATTAGCTCATAAGTTTCTTCATCTAATTTAAGTTCAGCATAAATGCATTATGATGCATAAAAGAATGTAAAAACCCAAAAAAAGGGGGGGGGGATTTCCAGGGAGTTGGGAAGAACCAAGCAGCTGTCTTAGGTTTCTTGTAGCCATGGCTATTTTGTTTAATTTAGAAACATAGTTTACCCATATAATACTATCACTAATTTTACAGTGCTTCCCATGCAATTTAACATGAAAAAACAAACCTGGTTAGTTTAATATTTTCTTTTTGTGAAAAAGATAAAACAAATCTTTTTGTTCTTTTGGTTTTTGTTCTGGAATACCACAAAATTATTCCTTTGTATATTGAGACTTTAACCCTTAAAATCTCAATTTCTGAAAATTAAGAGGTGATCAATTAGCATTCTGTAGCTTGGCAAATGAGTAAAGATATTTTATAACCCTAGAAACCTATTTCATAGACATCAAAGTCAATTATTAACATGAACTTATTTTTCTAAAAACTGGGTAAAATATAAATATTATATTTAATATCAGTAATTCAAAAGATGTCTATTGTACTTAAACCAACAAATTTAAACTTTTAACCAAAGACTAAACTTAGATTATGTAAAGTTAAAAAGCATTAGAATTAGTTACTATATTTCTGAGAATTTTAGAATACCTAATTCTTACAAGCACTTGCCTTTAAAATAATTTTAACAAAACCAACTGGAGACAGAAAATTATTTCACATTACAACATAAATATATAGACATATACAGACACAAACAGAGACTTTTAGCCATGAAAAATACTCAGTAGGTTATAAAAAAAAAAGTGGATCCAAATTTTCCTGGGGAGGCATTTTTAATTTATGTCCGACCTTAGCAAATCAAGTTCCAAATGACAAATGATTTTTTTTTAATATTAATATTTTTTTATTAAATTTAATGCAGTGACATTGATAAATCAGGGTACATATGTTGAGAGAAAATATCTCTAGATTATTTTGACATTTGATTGTGCTGTATACCCCTCCCGCAAAGTTAAATTGTCTTCTGTCACCTTCTATCTGGTTTTCTTTGTGCCCCTCCCCTCCCCTAACCCCTCTCTCCTTCTTCACCCCCTCCCCCCTCCCCCAACCCCCCCCCCCCGCCCCTGTTGCCATCACATTCTTATTCATGTCTCTGAGTCTCATTTTTATGTCCCTTCTATGTATGGATTCATCTCAGTTTTTTTTCTGATTTACTTATTTCACTCTGTATAATGTTATCAAGGTCCATCCATGTTATTGTAAATGATCCGATGTCATCATTTCTTATGGCTGAGTAGTATTCCATAGTATATATGTACCAAAGTTTTTTAATCCACTTGTCCTCTGACGGACACTTGGGCTGTTTCCAGATCTTCGCTATTGTGAACAATGCTGCCACAAACATGCCGGTGCATTTCTCCTTTTCGAGCCGTTCTATGGTGTCCTTGGGGTATATTCCTAAAAGTGGGATAGCTGGGTCAAAAGGCGGTTCGATTTTCAGTTTTTTGAGGAATCTCCATACTGTTTTCCACAGTGGCTGCACCAGTCTGCATTCCCACCAGCAGTGCAGGAGGGTCCCCTTTTCTCCACATCCTCGCCAGCACTTATTCTGTGTTGTTTTGTTGATAAGCGCCATTCTGACTGGTGTAAGGTGATATCTCATTGTGGTTTTAATTTGCATTTCTCTAATGATTAGTGATGTTCAGCATTTTTTCATATGCCTATTGGCCATCTGTATGTCCTCTTTGGAGAAGTGTCTATTCATCTCTTTTGCCCATTTTTGGATTGGGTTGTTTGTCTTCCTGGTGTTGAGTTTTACAAGTTCTTTATAAATTTTGGTTATTAACCCCTTATCAGACGTATTGTCAAATATGTTCTCCCATTGTATAGTTTGTCTTTTTATTCTGTTCTTGTTGTCTTTAGCTGTGCAAAAGCTTTTTAGTTTGATATAGTCCCATTTGTTTATCCTGTCTTTTATTTCACTTCCCCGTGGAGATAAATCAGCAAATATATTGCTCCGAGAGATGTCGGAGAGCTTACTGCCTATGTTTTCTTCTAAGATGCTTATGGTTTCACGGCCTACATTCAAGTCTTTTATCCATTTTGAGTTTATTTTTGTGAGTGGTGTAAGCTGGTGATCTAGTTTCATTTTTTTGCAGGTATCTGTCCAATTTTCCCAACACCATTTGTTAAAGAGGCTGTCTTTACTCCATTGTATTTCCTTACCTCCTTTGTCAAATATCAGTTGTCCATAGAACTGTGGGTTTATTTCTGGGTTCTCTGTTCTATTCCATTGATCTATATGCCTGTTCTTATGCCAGTACCAGGCTGTTTTGAGTACAATGGCCTTGTAGTATAACTTGATATCAGGAAGTGTGATACCTCCCACTTTATTCTTCTTTTTTAAGATTGCTGAGGCTATTCGTGTCCTTTTTTGGTTCCATATAAATTTTTGGAATATGTGTTCTATATCTTTGAAGTATGTCATTGGTATTTTAATTGGTATTGCATTGAATTTATAAATTGCTTTGGGTAATACAGACATTTTAATGATGTTTATTCTTCCTAACCATGAGCACGGTATATGCTTCCACTTGTTAGTAACTTCCTTGATTTCTTTTATCAATGTTTTGTAATTTTCCGAGTACAAGTCTTTAGTCTCCTTGGTTAAGTTTACTCCTAGGTACTTTATTTTTTTGGTTGTAATTGTGAAGGGGATTGTTTCCTTAATTTCTCTTTCTGACTGTTCATTGTTGGTGTATAAAAATGCTTCTGATTTCTGAGTATTGATTTTATATCCTGCCACCTTCCTGAATTTATTTATCAGGTCCAGTAGTTTTTTGACTGAGACTTTAGGGTTTTCTATATACAATATCATATCATCTGCAAATAATGATAGTTTTACTTCTTCTTTTCCAACTTGAATGCCTTTTATTTCTTCTTCTTGTCTGATTGCTGTGGCTAGGACTTCCAGGACTATGTTAAATAAGAGTGGTGAAAGGGGGCACCCCTGCCTTGTTCCTGATCTTAAGGGTATTGCTTTTAATTTTTGCCCATTGAGTATGATGTTGGCTGTGGGTTTCTCATAGATGGCTTTTATCATGTTGAGGTATGTTCCCTGTATTCCCACTTTGCTGAGAGTTTTGATCATGAATGGGTGCTGGATTTTATCAAATGCTTTTTCTGCATCTATTGAAATTATCATATGGTTTTTCTCCTTCTTTTTGTTTATGTGATGAATCACATTGATTGATTTACGAATATTGTACCAGCCTTGCCTCCCCAGAATAAATCCCACTTGATCATGGTGTATGATTTTTTCCATATATTGTTGGATCCGGTTTGCTAATATTTTGTTGAGGATTTTAGCATCTATATTCATCAGAGATATTGGCCTATAATTTTCTTTCTTTGTGTGGTCTTTGCCTGGTTTTGGAATCAGAATTATGCTCGCCTCATAAAAGGAGTTTGGAAGTCTTCCTTCCTCTTGAATTTTTTGAAATAGTTTGAGAAGGATAGGAGTTAGTTCTTCTTTGAATATTTGGTAGAATTCCGTTGTGAAGCCATCGGGCCCCGGACTTTTCTTTGTTGGGAGTTTTTTGATAACTGTTTCGATCTCCTTTGGTGTAATTGGTCTGTTTAAGTTTTCTGATTCTTCCAGATTGATTTTTGGAAGATTGTACATTTCAAGGAATTTGTCCATTTCATCTAGGTTGTCTAGTTTTTTGGCATACAGTTCTTCATAGTATTTTCTTACAATATTTTGTATTTCTGTTGTGTCAGTTGTTATTTCTCCTCTCTCATTTCTAATTTTATTTATTTGAGTCCTCTCTCTCTTTTTCTTGGTGAGTCTACTTAAAGGTGCATCAATCTTGTTTACCTTTTCAAAGAACCAGCTCCTAGTTTCATTGATCTTCTGTATTGTTTCTTTAGCCTCTATGTCATTTATTTCTGCTCTGATCTTTATTATTTCCTTCCTTCTACTACATTTGGGCTTTACTTGCTGTTCTTTTTCTAATTCTTTTAGATGCAGGGTTAAGTTGTTTATTTGAGCTTTTTCTAGCTTCTGAAAGTGTGCCTGTAGTGCTATGAACTTCCCTCTCAGCACTGCTTTTGCTGTGTCCCATAAATTTTGAGTTGTTGTATGCTCATTGTCATTCGTTTCTAGGAATTTCTTTATTTCTTCTTTGATCTCATTCTTAATCCATTCATTATTTAACATCCTGCTATTTAGTTTCCATGTGTTTGAGAATTTTTGAGCTTTTCTGCTGTGATTCATTTCTAGTTTCATGCCGTTGTGATCGGAGAAAGTGCTTGATATGATTTCAGTCTTCTTAAATTTGTTGAGAGCACTTTTGTGCCCTAACATGTGGTCTATCCTAGAGAATGTACCATGAGCACTTGAAAAGAATGTATATTCTGCTGCTTTAGGGTGAAAGGTTCTGAAGATATCTATTAAATCGAGTTGATCTAGTGTTTCCAATAAGTCTGCTGTTTCTTTGTTAATTTTCTTTCTTGAGGATCTATCTAGTGATGTTAGTGGGGTATTGAAATCCCCTACTATTATAGTATTGCTGTTGATCTCGCCCTTTACATCCATCAAAGTCTGTTTTATATATTTGGGTGCTCCTATATTAGGTGCATAGATATTTATAATAGTTATATCTTCCTGTTGGATTACTCCCTTTATCATTATGTAGTGGCCTTCTTTATCTCTTACTATATCCTTTGTTTTAAAGTCCAATTTGTCTGATATAAGTATTGCTACCCCAGCTTTTTTTTCATTTCCATTTGCATGAAACATTTTTTTCCATCCTTTTACCTTCAATCTGTGTGTGTCTTTTGTTCTAAGGTGTGTCTCTTGTAGACAACATATGTATGGTTCCTGTTTTCTTATCCACGCAGCTACCCTATGTCTTTTGATTGGATCATTTAATCCATTTACATTTAAGGTTATTATTGATATGTAGTTGTTTATTGCCATTTTCTTCTTTAAAGGTGTATTCCTTTTTCTTTTGTTTTTTTCTGTATTCTTTTCCCACTTTATCTGTTTACACAAGGCCCCTTAATATTTCCTGCAGCATTGGTTTGGTTGTAATGAATTCCTTGAGTTGTTTTTTGTCTGGGAAGCTTTTTATTTCTCCTTCAATTTTAAACGATAGCCTTGCTGGATAAAGTAGTCTTGGTTGTAGGTTCTTGTTCTGCATTACTTTGAATATTTCTTGCCATTCCCTTCTGGCCTCAAGTGTTTCTGTTGAGAAGTCAGATGTCATCCTTATGGGGGCTCCTTTGTAGGTGATAACTTTTTTTTCTCTTGCAGCTTTTAATATTTTCTCTTTATCGCTTAGCTTTGGTATTTTAATTATGATGTGTCTTGGTGTAGGTTTCTTTGGGTTTCTCTTTAATGGAGTCCTCTGTGCTTCTTGGATTTGTGAGAGTTTCTCTTGCATTAATTTAGGGAAGTTTTCAGCTATGATATGATTGAACAAAGTCTCTATCCCTTGTTCTTTTTCTTCTTCTTCAGGAACCCCTATGATGCGGATGTTATTTCTCTTCATGTTGTCACAGAGCTCTCTAAGAGTTTCCTCTGACTTTTTGAGTCTTTTTTCTCTTTTCTTCTCTGCTTTCATGCCTTCATTCCAGTTGTCTTCTAACTCGCTGATTCGATCCTCTGCTCTATCTATCCTGTTTTTAATTCCTTCCATTGTGGTCTTTATTTCTGATATTGTATTTGTCGTCTCCAACTGATTCTTTTTTATACTTGCTATTTCTTTATTTAGGTTTTCAAACTCCCCCTCCATTGTTGTTCTAAGATCCCTAAGCATCCTTACAATCATTATTTTGAACTCCGCATCTGGAAGTTTGATTATTTCCATATCACTCAGTTCATCTCTCGAAAGTGTCTCTTGTGGTTTCATTTGGATTGCACTCCTTTGTTTTCTCATCTTCTTCCTCTTTTTTTTTTTTTATTTGTAGAGTTGATTGAGTCTAGGCTTGGTGTTGTCTGCCTCCAGTTTTCAGTTGTGTTATTTTTAGGTCTTCGTGGGTTGGTATCAGCTATTATTTGTAATCCACTTTCGGATTTGGGCAGCTTTGAAGTCTTGATTTGTTTGTTTTCTTAACAGGTGATAGTCTTGTTAACTGATCTCAGCAGGGGGCTTCCTTGAAACTGTATCCAGGAATGCTGTGGGTGTAACCTGAGACGCTGAAGGTCTCTTCCTCCAACTAATCTCACTGGGGGCAGGGTTTTTTCTCTCAGCTTCAGTAGGGGAAGGTGTATCTCAGATCTCCATGGAGACCTGAGTTACTGCCCCTCCTCCCCACTTCTTGTTTTCAGCTGTGTCTTGTTGTGCTGATTGGAGCTGGATAGATATCCGGAGATCTCTGATCCGGAAGCACTTCAGCTCTGTTTTGTGAAAGGTTCAGTACCTCCCCCAGCTATGGCCGCCTCCAGCACGAATGAGTCAGCTTTTTTATTTTGTTTCTTGCATACCTTAGCCCCTTACAGTCTGTCCCTCTCCCTGTCTTTTCCACTTGGGAGATAAGCTGGTCTTTTCAACCCACCTTGCTCCCTGGTCGCCAGGTAAGTGGCTGTGAGCAGTAGTTTCTGCTCTTTTTCCTCTGTGAAATCCTCTCTGGGCTCTCAGCCTCACCCCCCTCCTTCCCTTCCTGTAAGCAGAGGAGATTCAGGCACTCCTTACCAGGATTATTGTGGCTTCCTCTTTGCTCCTTGGTTTTTGAGAGCTGTTCTTGCAGTTCAGTGTTGGTTTTTCATGCTGATTTTTTCTAAATTGATTTGTATTCCAGTTTGGTGTTGAGAGCTGGGTGTCAGTGCATCCGCCTACTCCGCTGCCATCTTCTCTCTAGACAAATGATTTTTAAAATAAAGACAGCCATTTTAAAATTTTGTTTTTCAATTACAGTTTGCATTCAACATTACTTTTGTATTAGTTTTAGCTGTACAGCATGTCAGTTAGACAATCATATACTTTACAATGTTCCCCTCAATATTTCCAGTACCTACGTGGTGCCATACATAGTTATTACAATATTGTTGACTATATTCCATATGTTTTACTTCATATCCACATGACTATTTTATAATTAACAATTTGTATTTCTTAATTTCTTTATCCTTTTCACCCAGACCCCTTCCCCTCTGCTCTGGAATCCATCAATCCATTTCTGCATTTATAAGTCTGTTTCTACTTTCTCTGTGTGTTCATTTTGTTCTTTAGATTCCTCATATATGTAAAATCATATGGTGTGTATCTTCTCTGTCTAGCTTTTTTTGCTTAGTATAATACCCTCTAGGTCTAGCTATACTGTTACAAATGGTAAGATTTCATTCTTTTCTATGACCAAATAATATTCCATTGTATATGTGTTCCAGCACCTTTTTATCCACTTGTTCTTAATGGGCACTTGGGTTGCTTCCATATCTTGGCTATTGTAAATAATGCTTCAATAAACATAGTGATGCATATATTCTTTCAAATTAGTGTTTGGGGTTTCTTTAGCTATATGCCCAGAAGTGGAATTACTTCGGTGATAAGGCCATTTTGTTTTTACCTTTTGAGGAATCACACTGTTTTCCATAGTGGCTGCACCAATCTGCATTCCCACCAACAGCACACTAGAGTTTCCTTTTCTCCACATCCTTATCAACATGTGTTGTTTGTTAATTTATTGATGAAAGCCTTTCTAACAGGTGTAAGATGATATCTCATTGTGATTTTAATTTTCATTTCTCTGATGATTAATGATATGGAGCATCTTTCCACATGACTATTATTCCTACCAAAATACGGTGGCATTTCTCACATAGATAGAACACATAATCCAAAAATTTATGTGGAAATACTAAAGGTTCAAAATAGTGACAGTAATCTTGAGAAGGAAGAACAAAGTTGGAAGGATCATGCTACCTGATATCAAACTATATCAGTCTATAGTAATCAAAATAGCATGGTATTATCATAAAAACAGCCACATAGATCAATGAAACATAATAGAGAGCCCAGAAATAAACCCATATCTTTATGGTCAATTAATATTTGACAAAAGAGGCAAAAATATACAATGGTGTAAAGACAGTCTATTTAATATGTTGTGTTGGGAGTATAGACAGATATATGCAAATATATATGGTATATGAATAAAACTAGACCATCTTTTTACACCATATATAAGAATAAATTCAAAATGGATTAAAGACTTAAATGTAAGACTTGAAACCATAACACTCCCAGAAAAAAAATGGGCAGTAAAATCTCTGACATTATTAGTACTTTTTTTTTTTTTTTAAGCGAGAGAGATAGAGACAGAGAGAGGAACAGATACAAACAGACAGGAAGGAAGAGAGATGAGAAGCATCAATTCTTCGTCGTGGCACATTAGCTGTTCATTGATTGCTTTCTCATGTGTGTCTTGACCAGGGGGCTCCAGCAGAGCGAGTGACCCCTTGCTAAAGCCAGTGACCTCTACTCAAGTCCATGACATTTGGGATCAAGCCAGCAACTATGAGGCCATATCTATGATCCTACGCTAAAGCCAGTGATCCTACGCTCAAGCTGGTGAGTCCACAAACAAGCTGGAGATCTCTGGGATTTGAACCTGTGTCCTCTGTGTCACAGGCTGATGCTGTATCCACTGTGCCACTGCCTGGTCAGGCTATAACATTATTCTTAGCAATATTTTTTCTGACATATCTCCTCATGCAAGGGAAATAAAAGAAAAAAATAAACAAATGGAACTACATCAAACTAAAGAGTTTTTGCATAGCAAAGAAAGCCATCAACAAAATGAACAGACAACCTACTAAATGGGAAAAGATACTCACCAATGATACACCTAATAAGGGGTTGATATTTGAAATTTATAAAGAACTCAGATAATACAATGAAAAATAAAAAACAGTTAACAAGTGTGCATAGGACCTGAATAGACACTTCTTCAGGGACAGCCATGTCAATACCTCAAAGAATTCAGTTGCCACTTAATGTCATAGGTTTATTTATCAAAATCCTCTTTTTTGAAGCTTCAAAAGACCTAATAAATATGGTTTTCTTTCATTCTGTCTAATTTAATCCTGAACTTTTTCTAATTGGATGCACAAAAGATTAATTTAGAAGTATCAAAGGATCCTCATCTTGGCCATCATAGTATTAATGGAAGGCTGACTGTCATGGAAATTGTCAGGCATGGAAGGAAAATTTCTCATGTTAATTTTGAGAACTGTAAAGTGTCAACAAACCTCCAGGGATAAACAACCTTTATGTGCAGTCTCCAGACATGCCAGGTGGATATCCCTATAGAACTGCTTAACATCCTAGAGGTAATTTTCTTCAGGCAGTGCCACGAAGATTTTTTAAAAATTTTATTTAGAAAATTAAATTTAGTGGTGTGACTTTGATCAATAAAAGTACGTAAGTTTCAGGTAAACATTTATATATCATTTGAACTATGAGTCAATAGCCTTTTGTTGTGTTGTAACGGAGGTGACAACATCATTATCAATGTTAACTAAGTTAATGAAGAGATTTCTAATCATATGTTCATGAAATGCAATACCACACCATGGAAGAAAAGCTATCCCAAACAAGTATAATGTGGCATCCTTTAAGTTTCTTGGTAGACTTTCAGCAGTTTTAAGAGATTGTAAAATTCTGATTAAGGAGTGCTTTCCATGCCTGACTAAGGTAACTGTCACTGTTACAATAAATATGCTACTGTTACTGAAATTATGTATATATATTTATATATATATACATATATACATATTTCTCCTTCAGTTTTAAATGATATCCTTGCTAGATAAAGTAGTCTTGGATATAAGTTCTTGTTTATAAATATTTATATATGTGTGTGTGTGTGTGTGTGTGTGTGTGTATATATATATATATATATATATATATATATATATATATATATTTGACCAGCTTGGCATAGCAAAATCGGAATTATCAACAATCCTAAGAACAAGATTAATATAGTAACTATAAAATGAGCATAGGAATTATGTATATCAAGGTTCAGTATTTAAGGTTTACATGGGCCTGGTCCAGACTCTTAAGCAGTAGCAGTTTACTTTGGAATGTCAGTGGCTCCTCTTCTGGGCAGAAGAAGCTTGACATCAGAGACGGGTGTACAAGACCATTCAGGTAGATTGTCCTTTTTAAAGTAAAAAACATGACTCAAGGAATTCATTGAGCTTGGCTGCACAGTGATTTATATGAAGTACCTGGAAAGGCTATTTTGTCAGATATAAGTATTGCTACCCCAGCTTTTTTTTCATTTCCATTTGCATGAAATACTTTTTTCCAATTTTTACTTTCAGTCTATGTGTATTTGTTGTTCTGAGGTAGCTCTCCTGTAGACAGCATATATACAGATCCTGTGCAGCTACTGTATGGCTTTTCATTAGAGCATTTAATTCATTTACATTTAAGGTTATTTTTGACATGTACTTATTTATTTATTGCCATTTTATTCTTTAAACCTACCATCCTCTTTCTCTCAATTTATTTTTTCCTTTGCTCTTTATAGCAGGCCCCTTAACATTTCTTGCAGTACTAGTTTAGTTGTAATGAATTTCTTGAGTCTTTTTTTTTTTTTTTTTTTTTGGTCTGGGAAGTTTTTTATTTCTCCTTCAATTTTAAATGATAGCCTTGCTAGATAAAGTAGTCTTGGTTATAAGTTCTTGTTTTACATCATTTTGAATATTTCTTGACAATTCCTTCTGGCCTGAAGTGTTTCTGTTGAGAAGTCAGATTTCATCCTTATGGGGGCTCCTCTGTAGGTAAATAACTGCTTTTCTCTTGCAGCTTTTAGTATTCCTTTTCCAGCTCTTAACTCTGGCATTTAATTATGATGTGTCTTGATGTTGGCCTCCTTAGGTTCATCTTTAATGGGATCTCTGTGCTTCTTGAGCTTGTCTGAGTTTTTCCTCCATCAATTTAGGGAAATTCTCAGCTATGGTTTCTTCAAATAGGTTCTCAATCCCTTGTTGTTCTCTTCTCCTTCAGGAACTCAGATGATGCGGCTGTTGTTTCTGTTCATGTTGTCACAGAACTCTCTTAAAATTTCCTCTGACTTTTTGAGTCTCTTTTTTTTTTTTTTTTTTTGCTGCTCTGATTCTGTGCTTACATTTTCTTGTCTTCTAAATTGCTGATTTCATCCTCTGCTTCATTCAGCCTGCTGTTGATTCCTTCTAGTGCAGTCTTCATTTCTAACATTGTTTTTGTCATTTCTAACGCTATTTTTTTTTATGATTTCAATGTCCATTTGGATGCTTGCTATCTCTTTGTTTACATTATTATTGTGATCATCCATTGTTGCTTTAAGGTCCTTGAGCATCCTAAAAATCATTAGTTTAAACTGAGTCTGAAGTTTTGTTACTTCCATTTTGCTTAGTTCTTTTTCTTGGGATTTCTCTTGTAGATTCATTTAGGTAATATTTCTATAACTTCCCATAGTGTCTGTGTATTAGTTAGCACTGTCTGACTTCAAAATTTGTTGTGATGCCTTTATGAGGAAGACAGGTTCAGTGTTACTGACCCCCAGCCACCTGAGTTTCTTTCTCTAAGAATGCTTCTTGAAGGTAGTATTTACCTTTCTGTTGTATGTGAGTACTGAATACAGTTGGTCCTTCCATGGATGAGATTATCTCTTTAGGCTGGCTAGCTCTAAGGGTCAACCTTGATCATGTGTATTAGACACTGTGCAGTGTCTGTCCTATTGTGGGTATTTATTCTCTGCAGTGTCTGGTGCCAGCTGGACCCCTCATTTGGTCTTGCTACTTGTGTAGCTAGGTAAGTCTAGTGTTGGTGCTGTCTGCCACCAACTATTGGTTGTGTTGATTCTGGGTCTTCTTGCGTTGCTATCAGCAATTATTTCTAACCTGCTATGGTCTACTTATCTGGAGCTACTGCTCTGTTCACTATTTATGTCTATGTTTCCTGGGCCTGGGTAGTATGGGCGGGGCCAACCTGTGTATAATGATCAGCTTCCTCCTGCTTAAAGATGACAACAGCTCTGTAAAAGCCCCAAACTACATAAGATTTGCTTCACCTTTCAGCTGCTCCACCTTCTCCTGCAGCTGCATGGTCTTCCCACAGAGTCTTCTGTAGAATAGTTATAGTATGAGCTCAGACGAGCCTCACCCCACCAACCTTTCCACAGGTTGCAAGCCTAGTGGATTAGGGCAGCTGAGGTTGGGAATATGTTTATGGGAAACCCTAATTCAGGGGTCTCTTGGTCAGGAGGTCAGTATAGGGAAAATGGCCTTTACCTTAGAGCTACATCTTTCAAACACTGCTTGATACTTTAATTCTATTTCTCCCCAGCAAGATATGCAACAGGTTCCAAATGGTAGGACCAACAGTCCCCTCTGCCAAAGTTCTTTCAGGTGGGGAACCTCTGGTCTCAAAGAGGGAGACTGAAAGTGTCCTCCCCTAAGGCTGAGTGTGTCCCTCTGCAAGAAACTGGTTAAGCCTGAATCCAAGGGCAGTGGCAAGATGGCGATGGAGTAGGCAGACGTACCAACCTTCATCTCCCAGAACCAAAGTGGATTACAACTTAATTTTAAGAACCATCATCTGGATAAAACAACTTTGGACTAAACTAAGAGGACTCTTTAACCAAGGAACACCTAAGAAAGAAGCCACACAGAGAGTGGTAGGAAAAGCGGAAATGCGGAGAGGGCTGCCCAGCTTCTGGGAGTGAATGACAGCCTGAAGGGACTTGTGTGGTAGGAAGTGAGTTTAGCAGAGAGGGGAGGGTCCTGGGCCCCAGGAACAAAGCCCAAGCCTGCAGCCCCAAGCCTAGAAGTGTATGGACAGTATTTAGCTGCAAAAAAAGTCAGGATACTGTTTGTGAGAAAGAGGCAGATTTCTTAGACACAAGATTCTTTTTAAAGGTACAGTGCAGAAAACCTCCCTCACAACCTCTCACCCAGGGCTCTAGGGAAACAGAGAGAAAGCAGAGAACCGGAGTAGCAGGAAGAGAATATAATCTAGGAGGCACAGGCAGAAACACTTTGAGGAACAGCCAACCTAACCCCTGGGCTGAGTCACTCCCCAAATCTGAAGTGAATATTTCACCTGGAACCAGCAATACCAGCAAAGGGAAGCAGAACACCAGCCAAATAAGCTCTTCCGTGGCACTCAGAGCAGAATCACATAGAAGGAGGGAGCCTTAAGGAATACAGTACTGAGTGCCAGGCTCTGAAGTGCAGTGGCCTCAACCACACTGCTGAGGACTTGCAGGAGGGCAGGCAGAGGCAGGATGCATAACAGCAGTCCCATCAGTGGGAGCAGAAGCTGGGTCGGCCATGATTAAGGCCCTGTGTGAGCTCAGCCTCGCCTAGTGGGTGCGGAAGAGGCACACAAAAGTGGTCTGACCAGCTATGAGTTCGCCTGTAATCCCACCCACAGGGGAAAGGTGAAAACATGGGATGTGCAGAGACCCACGGCTGAGCACAAGCATGCAGCCCCACCCAGCCCACAGAGCTGGGGCTTGTTGCCCTACACGGAAGCGCAATTCTGCCCAAGGGGGCGGCGCAAAAGCCTGGGAACAAATGGAGAACCATGGCTGAGCAAAGGTGCTCACACTTGCCTGCAGTGCAGAGGCTTGCAGTACATGGCGTGGTGTACAGCCCCACCCATGGCAGCAGAGCAAAGGCCGAGGCTTGTAGACCCGGGCACCTGGACACAGCCCTTCCCATGAAGGAGAAGCGGAAACCACAGTCACAGCTGCAGCTGGCCAGCAGCAGCAATGCCCATATTCGAACACCCAAAGCAGCAGCAGAGGGGGTGGTCGGCCTGCAGAGAGAACACACCTAGGGAACACAGAGGCCACATTCATTGGACTACAGTGGCCAAACCCTTCTAATACACAGACAAAATGGGAAGGCAGAGAAATGCAACCTAATTGAATCAAGAGAAATCCCCAGAAAAGGACTTGAATGAGGCAGATATAACCAAATTACAAGATACAGAGTTCAAAATAATAATTTTTAGGATGCTGAAAGATCTTAGAACAACAATAGATGATCATAATGAACAAATAAATAAAGAGATAGCAAGTATAAAAAAGGACATTGAAATAAAAAAAAAATAAGTCAGAAATGACAAATACAATATCAGAAATGAGGACCAAATGGAAGAAATTAAAAGCAGGATGGATGAAGCTGAGGATCAAATCAGCAAGTTAGAAAAAAAGATAAATAAAGACATGAAAGAAAAGCAGCAAAAAGAAAAGAAACTCAAAAAGTCTGAGGAATATCTAAGAGAGCACTGTGACAACATGAAGAGAAATAACATCCACATCATAGGGGTTTCTGAAGAAGAAGAGAAAGAACAAGGGATAGAGACTTCGTTCAATCAAATCATACCTGAAAACTTCTCTAAATTGACGCAGGAAAAAGTCACACAAGTTCAAGAAGCACAGAGAATTCCATTAAAGAGAAACCTAAAGAAACCTACACCAAGACACATCATAATTAGAATACCAAAGCTAAGTGATAAAGAGAAAATATTAAAAGCTGCTAGAGAAAAAGAAGGCTATCACCTACAAAGGAGCCCCATAAGGATGACATCTAACTTCTCAACAGAAACATTTGAAGTCAGAAGGAAATGGCAAGAAATATTCAAAGTAATGCAGAACAAGAACCTACAACCAAGACTACTTTACCCAGCAAGGCTATTGTTAAAAATTGAAGAAGAAATAGAAAGCTTCCCAGACAAAAAAAAAAAACAACTCAAGGAATTCATTACAACCAAACCAATGCTATAAGAAATGTTAAGGGGCCCGTTTTAAACAGATCAAAGAGGGGAAAAAATACAGCAAAAAAGGAATACATCTTTAAAGAATAAAATGGCAATAAACAACTACATATCAATAATAATCTTAAATGTAAATGATTTAAATGATCCATTCAAAAGACATAGGGTAGCTGCATGGATAAGAAAACAGGACCTATATATCTATTGTCTTCAAGAGACACACCTTAAAACAAAAGATGCAGGCCCTGGCCATTTGGCTCGGTGGTGGAGCGTCGGCCTGGCGTGCAGAAGTCCCGGGATCGATTCCCGGCCAGGGCACACAGGAGAAATGCCTATCTGCTTCTCCACCCCTCCCCCTCTCCTTCCTCTCTGTCTCTCTCTTCCCCTCCCACAGCCGAGGCTCCATTGGAGCAAAGATGGCTCAGGCACTGGAGATGGCTCCTTGGCCTCTGCCCCAGGTGCTAGAGTGGCTCTGGTCACAACAGAGTGATGCCCCAGAGGGGCAGAGCATCGCCCCCTGGTGGGCAGAGTGTCGCCCCTGGTGGGCGTGCCGGGTGGATCCCAGTCGGGCACATGCGGGAGTCTGTCTGGCTCTCTCTCCCATTTCCAGCTTCAGAAAAATACAAAAATACAAAAAAAAAAAAAAAAAAGATGCACAAAGACTGAAGGTAAAAGGATGGGAAAAATATTTCATGAAAATAAATGAAAAAATGCTGGAGTAGCAATACTTATATCAGAAAAAATGGATTTTAAAACAAAGGCTATAGTAAGGGATAAAGAAGGTCACTACATAATGATAAAAGGAGCAATCCAACAGAAAGATATAACCATTATAAATATCTACACACCTAACATAAGAGCACCTAAATATATAAAGCAGACTTTGATGGATATAAAGGACGAGATCAACAGCAATACCATAATAGTATGGGATTTCAATACCCTACTAACATCACTAGATAGATCTTCAAGAAAAAAAATTAACAAAGAAACAGCAGACTTAAAGGACACACTATATCTACACGATTTAGTAGATATCTTCAGAACCTTTCACCCTAAAGCAGCAGAATATACATTCTTTTCAAGTGTTCATGGTATATTCTCTAGGATAAACCACATGTTAGGACACAAAAGGTGTCTCAACAAATTTAATAAGATTGAAATTATATCAAGCATCTTTTCTGATCACAATGTCATGAAACTAGAAATCAATCACAACATAAAAAAATGAAAAATACTCAAACACTTGGAAACTAAATAACATGTTATTAAATAATAAATGGGTTAACAATAAGATCAAAGAAGAAATAAAAATTTTTTAGAAACAAATGATAATAAGCATACTACAACTCAAAATTTATGGGACACTGCAAAAGTAGTACTGAGAGGGAAGTTCATGGCATAAGAGGCATACCTTAAGAAGCTAGAAAACGCTCAAATAAACAACTTAACCATGCATCTAAAAGAACTAGAAAAAAACCAGCAAATAAAGCCCAGAGTTAGTAGAAAGAAGAAAATAATAAAGATCAGAGCAAATATAAATGACATAGAGGCTAAAGAAACAATATAGAGGATCAATGAAACCAGTAGCTGGTTCTTTGAAAAGGTAAACAACATCGATGAACCTTTAAACAGACTTACCAAGAAAAAAAGAGAGAGGACTCAAATAAATAAAATTAGAAATGAGAGTAGAGAAATAACAACTGTCACAACAGAAATACAAAGGATTGTAAGAAAATACTATGAAGAACTGTATGCCAAAAAAGTAGACAACCTCTATGAAATGGACAAATTCCTTGAAACATATAATATTTAAAATCAATCTGGAAGAATCAGAAAATCTAAACTGACCAATTACAACAAATGAGATTGAAACAGTTATCAAATAATTCCCAAAAAACAAAAGCCTGGGACCTGATGGCTTCACAAGTGAATTCTACCAAATATTCAAAGAAGAACTAACTTCTATCCTTCTCAAGCTATTTCAAAAATTTCAAGAGGAAAGAAGACTTCCAAGCTCATTTTATGAGCTGAGCATAATTCTGATTCCAAAACCAGGCAAAGACAACACAAAAAAAGAAAATTATAGGCCAATATCCCTGGTGAATCTAGATGCTAAAATCCTCAACAAAATAATAGCCAACCAGATCCACCAATATATGAAAAAAATCATACAAGTGGGATTTATTCTGGTGAGGCAAGGCTGGTACAATATTCACAAATCAATCAATGTGATTCATCACATAAACTAAAAGGATAAAACCACATGATAATTTCAATAGACACAGAAAAAGCATTTGATAAAATCCAGTACTCATTCATGATCAAAACTCTCAGCAAAGTGGGAATACAGGGAACATACCTCAACATGATAAAGGCCATCTATGACAAACCCACAGCCAACATCATACTCAATGGGCAAAAATTAAAAGCAGTCCTCTTAAGATCAGAAACAAGGCTGGGGTGCCCCCTTTCACCACTCTATTCATCGTAGTACTGGAAGTCCTAGGCACAGCAATAAGACAAGAAGAAGAAATAAAAGGCATTCAATTTGGAAAAGAAGAAGTAAAACTATCATTATTTGCAGATGATATGATATTGTATATAGAAAACCCTAAAGTCTCAGTCAAAAAAACTATTGGATCTGATAAGTGAATTCAGCAAGGTGGCAGGATATAAAATTAATACTCAGAAATCAGAGGCATTTTTATACACCAACAATGAACTGTCTGAAAGAGAAATTAAGGAAACAATCCCCCTCACTATTGCAACAAAAAATAAATAAATAAAGTACCTAGGAGTAAATTTCACCAAGGAGATTAAAGACTTGTACTCAGAAAATTATAAAACATTGATAAAAGAAATCAAGGAAGATATAAACAAGTGGAAGCATATACCATGCTCATGGTTAGGAAGAATAAACATCATTAAAATGTATATATTACCCAAAGCAATTTAAAAATTCACTGCAATACCAATTAAAATACCAATGACATACTTCAAAGATATAGAACACATATTCCAAAAATTTATATGGAACCAAAAAAGAATACGAATAGCCTCAGCAATCTTGAAAAGGAAGACTAAAGTGGGAGGTACCACACTTCCTGATACCAAGTTATACTATGAGGTCATTGTACTCAAAACAGCTTGGTACTGGCATAAGAATCAATGGAGCAGAACAGAGAACCCAGAAAGTAACTCACACCTTTATGGACAACTGATATTTGACAAAAGAGGTAAGAGCATACAATGGAGTAAAGACAGACTCTTCAACAAATGGTGTTGAGAAAATTGGACAGCTACCTGCAAAAAAATGAAACTAGACCACCAACTTACACCATTCACAAAAATTAACTCAAAATGGATAAAAGACTTAAATGTAAGCCATGAAACCATAAGCATCTTATAAGAAAACATAGGCAGTAAGCTCTCTGACATCTCTCACAGCAATATATTTGTTGATTTATCTCCACGAGCAAGTGAAATAAAAGACAGGACAAACAAATGGGACTATAGCAAACTAAAAAGCTTTTGCACAGCTAAAGACAATAAGAACAGAATAAAAAGACAAACTACACAATAGGAGAACATATTCGACAATAGTCTGATAAGGGGTTAATAACCAAAATTTATAAAGAACTTGTAAAACTCAATACCAGGAAGATAAACAATCCAATCAAAAAATGGGCAAAAGAAGTGAATAGACACTACAGAAGAAGAGGACATACAGATGGCCAACAGGTATACGAAAAAATGTTCAACATCACTAATCATTAGAGAAATGCAAATTAAAACCACAATGAGATATCACCTCACACCAGTCAGAATGGCGCTCATCAACAAAACAGCACACAATAAGTGCTGGCGAGGATGTGGAGAAAAGGGGACCCTCCTGCACAGCTAGTGGGAATGCAGACTGGTGCAGCCACTGTGGAAAACAGTAGGGAGATTCCTCAAAAAAGTAAAAATCAATTCGCCTTTTGACCAAGCTATCTCACTTTTAGGAATATACCCCAAGAACACTATATAACTGTTTCAAAGGAGAAATGCACCCTTACGTTTATGGCAGCATTGTTCACAATAGTGAAGATCTGGAAACAGCCCAAGTGTCCGTCAGTGGATGAGTGGATTAAAAAGCAGTGGTACATATATACAATTGAATACTATAGGGCCATGAAAAAGAAGGAAATCTTACCTTTTGCTACAACATGAATGGACATGGAAACTATTATGTTAAGTAAAATAAGCCAGGCAGAAAAAGAAAAATATCATATGACCTCATTCATTTGAGGTATTCAATAAACAATGTGAACTGAGGAACGGAATTGAGACATCAAAGGGACTAGAGGAAAAGAGGACCGAGGGAAAGGGGATGATAGGATAGAATAAAGCTGAAGAGAAGGGTGGAGAGAAGGGAGGGGGGCAAGGGAGATGTTGAGGGGAATACAAGGGAGGGGGTATGCATTCAGGGCAATACTAGAATCTATGTAAACACAATAAATTAAAATTTTAAAAAATAAGAAAAAATAAATAAAACCATAAAAGAGAAAGTGGCTAAGCCCATAGATCAGACCCAACAATAGGCTTGTGGGGACCCACACTTTAAATCTCTGTGCTCCAAGTCTCTCTCCCTTCCCCTTGTAAAACCTAGCCCAGTACGGCATGACACTCAGCACCTGGGCTGGCTGGCAGTAAAACTCCACCCTGTCCATTGCATGTGAGTTGTTGTGTTGGTACTAACCAGAGAGAAGAACTTGCTCAGCTGGGCCCTGAGTCCAATGAGCCCTACCTTAGGACATGCCTTCAGCAAGGGTCATTAGGTTCTGAACCGAAGTTCTCTGCAGCAGGCCACTGCATGTGCCAGCCCTAGGCCTCCCTGGAGGGAACTTGGCACAGACCAGTGGGAGACATTATTTGTGACTGGCCCTCAGCAACCTTCTTGGAGCTACGAGGAATCCAGAGTTTATGGCGACCTCTGCTGGGCCCAGGTGCACATATAAATACCAACCCACACATCTAGGCTGGCTTTTACCCACACTGGATCTGGGGGAAGGCATACAAAAGGCCAGGGTTCCCTGAGACCTCTTCCTACAGCCTCTGTCTGCTGCCTGCTTGCAAGCCTCGGCCAGTGAAATAAAACTTCTGGTAGAATCTAGAGCTTGCAGCAATTCAGGGATTGAGAATTTTGGTGAGTGTCACTTCACCCCCGGGCCCCAGGTGTCAGTCTGTCCAGACTTTTTTCACAGACCTCATTAGGTTGTGGTCCCCAGGAGTTCAGTGTGTATGGCCTCTGAGACCCAGAGATGTGATCTGCCCACAGTCTGGACAGTCTTACTGAGTCTCCAGTGAGGCAGAAGCACCACTCATAGATTCCGGAGAGTGTGTGGGCAATCTGCAGCCTCAATGCCAGAGAACTGTGTCACTGACACATCGCCTGCTTCCTGGAAGACTTCTCAGAATGGCCCAGTCTCTATAGGGTGGGGCAGGAGAGATTCTTGAGGGTAAGGCAATTGCTTTCCTCCAGGCTGCTGCTACACAGAAGGGACTGCTATACTCCAGAAAGATTGCAACTGCAGTATTAAAGATGACTCAGGGCCCTGGCCGGTTGGCTCAGTGGTAGAGCGTCGGCCTGGTGTGCAGGAGTCCTGAGTTCGATTCTTGGCCAGGATACACAGGAGAAGCGCCCATCTGCTTTTCCACCCCTCCCCCTCTCCTTCCTCTCTGTCTCTCTCTTCCCCTCCCGCAGCCAAGGCTCCATTGGAGCAAAGTTGGCCTGGGCACTGGGGATGGCTCTATGGCCTCAGCCTCAGGCGCTAGGACGGCTCTGGTTGCAACAGAGCAATGCCCCAGATGGGCAGAGCATCACCCCCTGGTGGGCATGCCGGGTGGATCCCGGTCGGGCGCATGAGGGAGTCTGTCTGACTGCCTCCCCATTTCCAACTTCAGAAAAATACAAAAAAAAGAAAAGAAAAAAAAGATGACTCAGCACCGTGGTTCCAGTGGTCATCCCCTACAGTGTCTCTATCTGAGCCACCAACTTCATACTCTTCTTCTGCAAATCTAGTCCTCTCAGCCTTCCATCCACCAGAGCCCCGGGTTAGTGGCTATGAATGAGATTTTCTACCCTGGCCCTTTAAGATGGAGCTAGCATCTCCAAGGCTCCATCTCTTTCTCCCAGACAGAAACCTCAAATCTTTTCACTGCCAAATGCTATGTGGGTGCCTCATCTTGGCTCTGGGGCTCTAGGCTGGGGTGTTGGGCCTGGGGCTTAGGACTTGTACCTCTCAGAGCAACTTCTCCACAGTTAGAGTTTCTCCAGACCTGACCCTCGCTGTTGCTTGCTCCTGCAAGCAGGGCAACCCTTTACGCATCTCTGCCCTTCCTACCAGTCTCAATGGGGCTTCTTCTGTGATCCTTCGTTATAGACTCTTCTTCGTTTAGTCCAAAGTTGGTTTTTCAAAATGATTGTTCTTAATTTAATTTGTAATCCAATTTGGTCCTGAGAGGTGGCAGTTGGAACATCTGCCTACCCCATAACTATCGTGGAATCCTTCATAATCCTAATTGTTAAAAATGGTATCAATGTTAATCCAAATCATATTAACCCAAAACCTACACTGAAATTAAACTTAATTCTGAACCTGGCAGTCTTTCTAACACTAACTCTAATAATAAATCTAATTTTAACTTCATACCTGACACTAATACCAAGTCCTCTACTAATGTAACCCTAAATTCTTGTTATAAACTCAAACTGTGCCTGACCTGTGGTGGCGCAGTGGATAAAGTGTGGATCTGGAATGCTGAGGTCACTGGTTCAAAACCCTAGGCTTGCCTGGTCAAGGCACATATGGGAGTTGATGCTTCCTGCTCCTTCCTTCTCTCTCTCTCTCTCCTCTCTAAAATGAATAAAGACTTCAAAAAAAATAAAATTAGTAAAAAAATAATAAAAAATAAATAAAATTGCCATAGTTAAAAAATAAAATTAAAATAAACTCAAACCAACCCCAGACCAAAACATAAGCAGAGTCACAAAGCTAATTCTAAAATAACCAAAATATTAATTCTAATCGAATTATCAACCCAAACTGAATTACAAACATGACTATAACCTAAATTATAATGCTTGCATAAATAACAATGCTAAACATATTCTTACACATAGAGGTAATCCTATCTCTGGTTTAGGCTTAAACCTAACAATAACACGAACTCTAACTTTAAAGTCAAAATGTAAACTAATCTTACCTCTAAAGCTAATCTTATTTGTAACCTTAACCCAAAGCTAACATAGTAACATTGACTTTGAAAACAATGGGAAACACTCTGCAGGTAACTTTTAGACTAATAGGTTTTCATTATATGCGAAGTCATAAACATTCATTGCTTAATTAATAAGAATTTCCCTCAGCAGTTGTAGTTTTGCTGAAAAGAGTTTGGAAAACTCCCATTTGGTAAGAATTAATTTTAAAAATGAAGTGGTTACCAGGAGAGGAGGTAGAAGTAGGGGTGGGAGGAAGGGAGTAAAGAGGGACAAATATAAGGTGATTGAAAATGTTTTTACTTTGGGTGATGAACACATACATAGTCAACAGTTCAAATGCTATAGAAATGTTTACCTGAAACCTATGTATTCTTATTGATCAATGTCAGCCCTTTAAATTTAATTTTCTAAATACATTTTTTAAAAAAGAATGTTCAAACCCTTCATGCCTAGTCTTTCTCAAAGTAAAGCAGATTAAATATTAAAAGTACACTGTTCTAAACAAAATGTGCTCTTCATGTTTAAATGGGTGTTGATTATATGTTATGTCATCAACTACTACATCCATTCCCTAGTAGATATGTATTTTACTATTAGAAAGAATACTCTGCAAAATGTAGTGTGCATGAATGCTGGTAGTTTCTATGAAATATCATTAGAACTTAATGGCATATATTGTGAGAGCATAAAGACAAATATACTTTGCAATTAACTCTTTAACAAAGTATTTGGTACACACGTACACTCATTGAATAACACAGTGTGTAATGACATTTGCAAGTGACTACATTTGCAAGTACTTACTAATTATGAGCCAAGTATTTTATTACATTCATTATAGAATACATAAGGATAAGTATCCTTTAGTTACATTTAATGAGTTATACTTCATAATATACTCTCTGCATTGTAAGATATGTTTCAGGTTTGTTTACTTTGCAGATCACAATGAGATCCTAACTGGTTGCAACACTACTTTTCACAGGGTAGGGCTACCGCTAAGGTTAGGGTTAAACCTTGGGTTTAATCTAGTGCTAGTATTATAGTTAAGTTTAGGGTTAAGGGTAATGTTATGATTAGGGTTATCATTAGGTTTAGAGTTAGGGATTGTGTTAGGACTAGGGTAATGTTTACTCTTAGACTTAAGCCCAGGGATAGGTATAAATTTATAATTAAGGATAAGATTAGGGTTAAGGCAAAGGCTAGGGTTATTTTTGGTGTTAATATTAGTTCCAGGACTTGGTCTATAGTTAGGGTTTGGGTTAAAGATAGACTTGGGTTTAGGTGTAGGATTAGGTCTAGGGCTACAACTGGGCTAGGTATAGAATTAAGTTCAGAGTTAAGGTTAAAGTTAAGGCTACAGCTATTGCTAAGGCTAAAGCTAACTTTAGGTGTAAGCATTAGGGACAGGACTAAGTCTAGGGTAACCAAGGGCTCTTGAATGTGCTAAGACTTTCTATGAAAAAATTAACAAAATAGAGATAAGCAATCTACCATATATGAAATTCAAGAGAGAAAACAGAAAAAAATAGAAGAATTCAGTGAGAACCTCAACAAAGGGATAATAAGCATAAAAAGGAATAGAAGCCATTAAAAATAAAAATTACACTAACTAAATAAAGACTACAATAACTAAAATAATGACTATATTAGAAAGAATTAAAAGAAGATTACATAAAGCAGAGAAGGAAATTAGCAACTTTAAAGACAAAGAGCAGCTCTGGTCAGGTAGCTCAGTTGGTTAGAGCATCATCCGACATGCCAAGGTTATGGCTTCAATCACTGGTCATGGCACATACAAAAATCAACCAATGCTTGACTTGTGGTGACAAAGTGAATAAAGTGTCAACCTGGAATATTGAGGTCCCAGTTTTAAGCCTCAAGGTTGCCAGTTTGAGTGCTGGGTCATCCAGTTTGAGCAAAGGTTCACCAGCTTTAGCATGGGATTATAGACATCATGCCATGGTTGCTGGTTTGATTCCAAGGTTGCTGGCTTGAGCAAGGGATCACTGGCTGTGCTGAAGACCCCCAGTCAAGGCATGTATGAGAAGTAATCAATGAATAACTAAAGTGTTACAACTATAAGTTGATGCTCCTCATTTCTCTCCATTACTATCTCTCTGTTTCTATCTCTTTGTCTCTGTCTCTCTCTTGCTAAAAAAAAGAATCAACCAATGAATCCATAAATAAGTGGAACAACAAATCAATCTGTCTTTCTTTCTCTAAAACTAATAAATAAGAAAAAAGACTAAAGGGCAGAAAACATTAATTAGAGCAGCAAAAAGTATTTTTTAATGAGAACAGTTTAAGAGACCAATGGGACAACATCAAGTATAGCATCATTTGCATCATAGAAGTACCAGCAGAAAAAGGGAGAGAGTAAGTAATTAAGAACCTATTTGAAGAAATAATGACTGAAAACTTTCCTAACCTGGTGAAGAAAGATATACAAGTCCAGAATTTTCATCTCAGCCAGACCCAAACAAGATAAACCCAAAAAAGGCTCACACCAAGACACATCATCATTAAAATGTCAAGGACAAAGAGAGAATCTTAAAAGCAGCAAGAGAAAGACAGTTAATTATTTAAAAGTGAGCTCCCACTCAACAGAAACTTTACAGACCAGAGGGATTGACACAAACTATTCAGTGATGAAAAGTAGGACCTACAACCAAGACTATTCAATCCAGCAAGATTTTCATTTAAAATTAAAAGAAAAATAAAGAGCTTTTCAGACAAGAAAAAGCTAAAGGAGTTCATCATCACCAAACCAATATTATAAGAATTGTTAAACAAACTTCTTTAAGTGTAAAGTAAAGACTATATACTCAGTAATATTGTAAGTGGTCCCTCATCTGTCGTGGGTGTTAGGTTCCAGAACCCTCAGCAATAAGCGAAAATCCACAAAGTAGCAACCTTATATTTATTTTATTATTTATATATATTTGAAGGCTTTATAAACCCTCCCCACACTCTTATAAACATTTCTCACACTGTTATTAACCTTTCTTACACTCTTTTCATATTGTTTTCAATTTTTTAGGCTAGAAAATGCTTATTTTACCATAAAAATAATTAAAACAATAAATATATAAAAATACCTATATAGGCCCTGGCCAGTTGGCTCAGTGGTAGAGCGCCAGTCTGGCGTGCAGAAGTCCCGGGTTCAATTCCCGGCCAGGGCACACAAGAGAAGCACCCATCTGCTTCTCCATCCCTCCCCCTCTCCTTCCTCTCTGTCTCTCTCTTTCCCTCCCGCAGCCGAGGCTCCATTGGAGCAAAGATGGCCCGGGCGCTGGGGATGGCTCCTTGGCCTCTACCCCAGGCGCTAGAGTGGCTCTGGTCGCAACAGAGTGACACCCTGGAGGGGCAGAGCATCGCCCTCTGGTGGGCAGAGCGTCGCCCCCTGGTGGGCGTGCCAGGTGGATCCCGGTCGGGCGCATGCGGGAGTCTGTCTGACTGTCTCTCCCCGTTTCTAGCTTCATAAAAATGCAAAAAAATCGCCTGACCTGTGGTAGCACAGTGGATAAAGCATCAACCTGGAAATGCTGAGGTTGCCGGTTCAAAACCCTGGGCTTGCCTGGTCAAGGCACATATGGGAGTTGATGCTTCCTGCTCCTCCCCCCTTCTCTCTCTCTCTCTCTCCCCTCTCTATAATGAATAAATAAAATCTAAAAAAAAAAAAAAAATTAAAAAAAATGCAAAAAATAATAATAAAAATAAAAATACCTATATACCTCAAAATCCCGTGACATAGCGAAAAATCCACAATACAAAGTTAGATGTATACAAGTTAAAGATCCCGATACAGTGATACCGTGAAAAGTGAACTGCGATATGGGGAGTGATGACTATAACTATATATGGTGCCAGGTGCATACTGAAAATATTAAGGGAAACATTTTGTAAAGTATATGATTTTCCAACGTTGTGCAATACAACTGAAAATAATACAAAATAGTATTAAATATAAGCTTTAATTAAAAATAAAATAAATTGGGCCTGACCAGGTGGTGGCACAGTGGATGGAGTACTGGACTGTGACACAGAAGACCCAGGTTCGAAACCCCATGGTTGCCAATTTGGGCATGGGCTCATCTGGTTTGAGCACAGCTCATCAGCTTGAACCCAAGATCCTTGCTTGAGCAAAAGGTCACTCACTCTGTTGGAACCCCAGTCAAGGCACATATGAGAAAGCAATCAATGAACAACTAAAGTGCCACAATGAAGAATTGATGCTTCTCAACTCTCTCCTTTGCTGTCTGTCCTTATCTGTCCCTTTCTCTGTCTCTGTCACAAAAAAAGGAGGAAAAATAAAAAAAATAAATTTGGCCAGACCAAGCAGAGTTGCAGTGGATAGAGCATGGGACTGGGATGCAAAGGACCCAGGTTTGAAATCCCAAGATTGCCTGTTTGAGCACAGGCTTATCTGGCTTAAGCGTGGGCTCACCAGCTTGATCGCAGGGTCACTAGCTTAGTATGGGATCATAGACATGACCCCATGGTCGTTGGCTTGAGCCCAAAGGTCGCTAGCTTAAAGCCCAATGTCGATGGTTTGAGCCTAAAGTCACTGGCTTGAGCAAAGGGTAACTTGCTCTGCTGTAGTCTCCCAGTTAAGGCACATATGAGAGAGCAATCAATGAACTAAGAGGCTGCAGTGAAGAATTGATGCTTTTTATCTCTCTCTCTTCCTGTCTTCATCTGTTCTTCTCTTTGACTCTCTGTCTCTGTCACACTTAAAAAAATTAAAATAAAATAAATGTAATGTTGCCTGGCCTGTGGTGGCGCAGTGGATAAAGTGTCGACCTGGAATGCTGAGGTCGCCGGTTCAAAACCCTGGGCTTGCCTGGTCAAGGCATATATGGGAGTTGATGCTTCCTGCTCCTCCCTCCCCCTTCTCTCTCTCTCTCTCTCTCTCTCTCTCTCACTCACTCTCTCTCTTCTCTAAAAAAAAATGTAATGTTAACAGATTTTATAAAAAACTCCTTTAAGAAGATGAAAAAGAAATATAAACATAAGTAAATAAAATAGCAACAACTATGCACCTATCAATAATGACTTTAAATGTAAATGGAGTAAATGTTCCAATCAAATGACTGAAATAGAAACTGAGATCCATTTATGTGCTGTCTATAAGAGACTCATTTCAGATAAAAAAAAATACACACACACACAAAGTAAAAAGTAAAGGTGTAAAAAATATATTATGCAAATGGAACAAAAAATGGTGAGGTAGCAATATTTATACTAGAGAAAACAGAATTTATTTTTTATTTCTTTTTTATTTATATATTTTTGTTTTTTAGACAAAATAAAATTTAAAACAAAGGTTATAACAGAGACAAATTAGAACATTACATAACAATAAAAGAGTCAATCCAACAAGAGGATATAACTCTTGCAAACTTTTAACACCCAACATGGGAGCGCCTAAATATATAAAGTAAATATTGATAGACATAAAGAAGAGATCAACAGTAATAGTCAGGTTTGGGGATTTTAATACTCCATTTACATAAATTGATAGATCTTTCATAAAAATAAATAATCGAGCCTGACCAGGTGGTGGCACAGTGGATAGAGCATCAGACTGGGATGCGGAGGATCCAGGTTCAAGAACCCGAGGTTGCCAGCTTGAGCTTGGGCTCATCTGGTTTAAAAAAAAAGCTCACCAGCTTGGACCCAAGATGAATGGCTTGAGCAAGGGGTTACTCAGTCTGCTGTAGCCCCATTGTCAAGGCACATATGATAAAGCAATCAATGAACAACTAAGGTGTCGCAATGAAAAACTAATGATTGATGCTTCTCATCCCTCCATTCCTGTCTGTCTGTCCTTAAATATCTCTCTCTGACTCTCTCTCTGTCTCTGTAAAAAAAAAAAAAATCGAGGAAGCAGCAATCTTAAAAAACACATTAAACTTGGTAGATTTAATTGATATTTTTAAAGCATTTTACCCAAAGCAACAGAATATACATTATTTTCTAAGTGCACATGGAACATTTTTTAGGATAAACCATATGTTTGGCCACAAAACAAGTTCCAATAAATTTAAACAGGTTGAACTTATATCAAGCATCTTGTCTTACCACGATGGTATGAAACTAGAAATAAACTACAAAGATAAAAAAACTAAAAAACACATAACACATAGAGGCTAAATAAGAGTTTACTAAACATTGATACTAGAAAAAGACAATAAACAAAGTTCAAAGTTGGCAGAAGGAAGAAAATAGAAATAAACAAAATAGAGTCTAGAAAAACAATTCAAAAGATCAATAAAACCAAGAGTTGGTTTTTTGAAAAGATAAACAAGATTAACAAATATTTAATCAGACTCATCGAGGACCCAAATTTTAAAAATCAGAAATGAAAGCAGAGAAGTAACACTGCAGAAATACAAAGGATTATAAGAAAATACTGCTAGCAATTATCTACCAACTAATTGGACAATCTGAAAGAAACAGATAACCTCCTAAACATACAATTTTTTAAAAACTAAATCAAGAAGAAATAGAAAATCTGAACAAACCAATTACAATCAACAAAATCCAAACAGTAATCAGAACTCTCAATAATCAAAAGTCTTGGACCAAATGTCTTCACAGGTAAATTTTATCAAACATTCAAAGTAAAATTAGCACCTATCCCTCTTAAATTATTCCAAAAAATTCAAGAGAAGGAAAGGCTCTCAAGTTTATTTTTAAAAGCCACCATTATCTTGATTCCAAATCCAGACAAAGATATTCCACAAAAGAATTATAATTTAATTATAATTATAATTATGTTTATGCCTGATAAACATAAACATAAAATTTCTCAACAAAAAATCAGCAAACTGAATTTAGTAATATATTTAAAAAATCATACAGTATGATCAAGTGGTATTTATTCCTGGTATGCAAATTGGGCTCCCATTGACAAATCAATTAATATGATACACTACATGAAAGAAAGAAAGAATAAAAATCATATGATCCTATCAATAGCAGAAAAAAATTTAACTTAACCCAACATCCATTTATGGTTTTTAAAAGTCTCAGCAAAAAAACCATATCAATATAATAAAGACCATATATGACAATCATATAGCTAACATTATATTCAACAGGGAAAGCTAAAAATGTTCCTCCTTAGGAACAAGAACAAGAGGTACACTTTGACCATTTTATTCAGCATAGTATTGGAAGTTCTAACCACAGTGATCAGACAAGAAGAAAAAAAAGGCATCTAAGTTAGAAAGGAAGAAGTAAAACTGTCTTTATTTGCAGATATACAGATATACAGAGAGGACCTTAATTATTTATTAGCTGATTTATGACCTCAGCAGAGTAGCAGGATAAAAAATTAATATGCAGAAGTCAATTGTATTTTTATACAATAACAAATACTCAGAAAGAAAAATAAAGAAAAATTTAAAATACCTATAAAGAAATTTAAACAAGGAGGTAAAATACCTGTAGTTGAAAAAATTATACATAAAAAAATTAATGAAGATACAAATAAATGACAGCATATATCAGGCTCATGGATAGGAATTAACATTGTTCAAATGTCCATACTATTCAAAGCAATGTAGATCCAGTGTAATTCCTATCAAAGCACTAATGATGTTTAACACAGAATTAGAACAAATAATCCAAAAATGTGTATGGAACCAATAAAGACCCCAAATAGCCACAGGAATCCTAAGATAGAAGAACAAAGTTGGAGGTTATTAAACTATGATGCAAGGATATAGCAATCAAAACAGCATTGTATTGGCATAAAAACAAACACATAAATCAGAGACACAGAATAGAGAGCCCAGAAAGAAACCCATGCCTACATAGTCAATTAATATAAGACAAAAAGGACAGGAACACATAATGGGATATCTATAGTCTATTCAATAAATGGTGTTGAGAAAATTGAACAAATACATGTAAAAAATAAAACCACCTTCTTACACCATATACAAGAATAAATTCTAAATGGATTAAAGGCCTATGTGTAAAACTCAAAACCATAAAACTTCTACATAAAATATAGGCTGTAAACTCTCTGACATTTCTTTTAGTAATATTTTTCGGATATATTTCCTCAAGCAAGGAAAATAAAATAAAATAAACATGTGGGCTTTATCAAACTGAAAAGTTTTTCATAGAAAAAAATGATAGGAACCTAATGAATGGGGGAAGATATTCACCAATGATACATCTGATAGGAGATTAATATTCAATATTTATAAAGAAATCATATAACTCAACACAAGAAAAACAAACAATCAAATTAAAAAATGAGAAGAGGACCTGAATAAACATTTCATTAAAGAGGACATGTAGATGGCCAAGAGACATATGAAAGATGTTCAACACTACTAATTATCAGAGAAATGTAAACAAAAATAACAATGAGTGAGGTATCATCTCAAACTTATGAGAATGAGTATCCAAAATAAATCAACAAACAATTGTTGGCAAGGATGTGCAGTAAAGAGAACCTTCATGCACTTTTAGTGGGTTTGGAAGTTGGTGCAGCCACTATGGAAAACTGTAGGAGCTATAATAGTAGGGGATTTTAATACCCCGCTAACATCACTGGATAGATCCTCAAGAAAGAAAATTAACAAAGAAAGAGTAGACTTAAAGGATACATTAGATCAACAGGATTTAATAGATATCTTCAGAAATTTTCACCCCAAAGCAGCAGAATATACATTCTTTTCAAGTACTCATGGTACATTCTCTAGGAGAGACCACATGCTAGAACACAAAAAGAGTCTCAACATATTTAAGAAAAATGAAATCATATCAAGCATCTTCTCAAATCACAATGGCATAAAACTAGAAATCAGTTACAATAAAAAAAACTGGAAAACACTCAAACACTTGAAAACTAAATAGTCTGTTATTAAATAACAAATGAGTTAACAATAAGATCAAGAAAGAAATCAAAAATTTTATTGAAACAAATGAAAATGAACATATAACAACTCAAAATTTATGATTTATGAGACACAGCAAAAGTAGTACTGAGAGGGAAGTTCATAGCATTACAGGCATACATTAAGAAACGGAAAAAGCTCAAATAAACAATTTAACCCTGCATCTAAAAGAACTAGTAAAAGAACAGCAAGTAAAACTCAGAGGAAGTAGAAAGAAGCAAATAATAAAGATGAGAGTGGAAATAAATGAGATAGAGGCTAAAAAAAAATATGGAGAATCAATGAAACCAAGAGCTGGTTCTTTGAAAAGGTAAACAAGAGTGATGAACTTTTAACCAGACTCACCAAGAAAAAAAGAGAGAGGACTCAAATGAATAAAATTAGAAATGAGAGAGAGAAGTAACAACTCACACACCAGAAATACAAAGGATTGTAAGAAAATACTATGAAGAACTATATGTCATAAAATTAGACAACCTGGGCAAAATAGACAAATTCCTCGAAACATATAATCTTTCAAAAATCAATATAGAAGAATCAGAATATCTAAACATACCATTTTATCAAACGAGATTGAAACAGTTATCAAAAAACTCCCAAAAAACAAAAGTCCTGGGCTAGATGGCTTCACAGTCAAATTTTACCAAATATTCAAAGAAGAACTAACTCCAATCCTTCTCAAGCTATTTAAAAAAATTCAAGAGGAGGAAAGACTTCCAAACTCCTTTTATGAGATGAGCATAATACAGATTCCAAAACCAGGCAAAGACACTACAAAGAAAGAAAACTATAGACCAATATTCCTGATGAACTTAGATGCTAAAATTCTCAACAAAATATTAGCAAACCAGATCCAGCAATACATGGAAAAAATCATACATCATGATCAGGTGGGATTTATTCTAGGCAGACAAGGCTGGTACAATATCAGCAAATCAATCAATATGATTCAACACATAAACAAAAGAAATGATAAAAATCACATAATAATATCAATAAATGCAGAAAAAGCATTTGATAAAATCCAGCACCCATTTATGATCAAAACTCTCAGCAAAGTGGGAACACAGGGATCATACCTCAACATGATAAAGACCATCTATGACAAACCCAAAGCCAACATCATAATCAATGGGCAAAAATTAAAAGAAATCCCCTTAAGATCAGGAACAAGGCAGGGGTGCCCCCTTTCACCACTCTTATTCATCATAGTTCTGGAAGTCCTAGCCACAGAAATCAGACAAGAAGAAGAGATAAAAGGCATTCAAATTGGAAAAAAAGAAGTAAAACTACCATTATTTGCTGATGATATGATACTGTGCATAGAAAACCCTAAAGTCTCAGTTAAAAAACTACTGGACCTGTTAAATGACTTCAGCAAGGTGGCAGGATATAAAATCAATATTCAGAAATCAGTGGCATTTTTATACACCAACAATGAACTGTCTGAAAGAGAAATTAAGAAAACAATCCCTTTCACTATTGCAACAAAAAAATAATGTAGGAGTAATTTTTTTTTTTATTTATTCATTTTTAGAGAGGAGAGAGAGAGGGAGAGAGAGAGACAGAGAGGGAGAGAGAGGAGAGAGAGACAGGGAGAGAGAAGGGGGGAGGAGCTGGAAGCATCAACTCCCATATGTGCCTTGACCAGGCAAGCCCAGGGTTTCAAACCGGTGACTTCAGCATTTCCAGGTCGACGCTTTACCCACTGCGCCACCACAGGTCAGGCTGTAGGAGTAATTTAACAAAAGAGGTTAAATACTTGTACTTGGGAAATTATAAAACATAGATAAAGGAAATCAAGGAAGATACAAACAAGTGGAAGCATATACCGTGCACATGGATAGGAAGAATAAACATCATTAAAATGTCTATATTACACAAAGCAATCTATAAATTCAATGCAGTTCCTATTAAAATACCAATGACATGCTTCAAAGATATAAAACAAATATTCCAAAAATTTATAGGGAACCAAAAAAGAACATGAATAGTCTCAGCAATCTTGAAAAAGAAGAATAAAGTGGGAGTTATCACACTTCCTTATATTAAGTTATACTACAAGGCCATAGTACTCAAAACAGCTTGGTACTGGCATAAGAACAGGAAAACAGATTAACAGAATAGAACAGAGAACCCAGGAATAAACCCACACCTATATGGACAATTGATATTTGACAAAGGAGATAAGAGCATACAATGGAGTAAAGACAGTCTCTTTAACAAATGGTGTTGGGAAAATTGAACAGGTACTTGCAAAAAAAATGAAACTTGATCACCAACTTACACTATTCACAAAAGTAAACTAAAAATGGATAAAAGACTTAAATGTAAGTCTTGAAATCATAAACATCTTGGAAGAAAACATAGGCAGTAAACTCTCCAATATCTCTCGTAGCAATAATTTTGCTGATTTATGTCCTCGAGCAAGTGAAATAAAGGATAGGATGAACAAAGGGGACTATATGAAACTAGTCTTTTGCACAGCAAAAGACATTATTGCCTGACCTGTGGTGGCGCAGTGGATAAAGCGTTGACCTGGAATGCTGAAGGTGTTGGTTCAAAACCCTGGGCTTGCCCTGTCAAGGGCTTGCAGATATGGGAGTTGAAGCTTCCTGCTCCTCCCCCTTCTCTCTCTCTCTCTCTCTCTCTCTCTCTCTCTCTCTCTCTCTCCTCTAAAATGAATAAATAAATAAAAATAATTTTAAAAAAGACATTATTAACAAAATAAAAAGACAACCCACACAATGGGAAGATATATTTGCCAATACATCTGATAAGGGGTTAAGAACCAAAATTTATAAAGAAGTTGTAAAACTCATCACCAGGAAGATAAACAACCCAATCAAAACTGGGCAAAAGAAATGAATAGACACTTCTCCAAAAGAACATAAAGATGGCCAATAGGCATATGAAAAAATATTCAACATCACTAATCATTAGAGAAATGCAAATTAAAACCACAATAAGATACCACCTCACACCTGTCAGAATGGCACTTATTAATAAAACAACACATAAAAAGTGCTGGCGAGGGTGCGGAGAAAAGGGAACTCTCCTGCACTGCCGGTGAGAATGCAGACTGGTGCAGCCACTGTGGAAAACAGTATGGAGATTCCTCAAAACATTAAAACTGAAACTGCCCTTTGTCCCAGCTATCTCACTTTTAGGAATATATCCTATGAATACCAAATCACTGATTCAGAAGAAGAAATGCACCCCCATGTTTATTGCAGTATTGTTTACAATAGTGAAGATCTGGAAACAGCCCAAGTGTCCATCAGTGGACGAGTGGATTAAAAATCTGGTACATTTACACAATGGAATACTATGCAGCCATGAGGAAGAAGGAAATCTTACCTTTCGCAACAACATGGAGAGACCTGTAAACTATCATGCTAAGTGAAATAAGCCAAACAGAGAAAGAAATAGATCATATGACCTCATTCATTTGAGGAATCCAATGAACATTGTGAACTGAGCAACGAACAGAGGCAGAGGCAGGATCAAAGGGATCAGAGGGAAAGTGGTCAGAGGGAAAGTAGAAGAGAAGATGAGATCAGAGAAGGGAAAGAGATTAATGAAATGATATATACATAACACAATGCCTTACCCCCTTCCCAGCAAATCCTGGAGGGAAGGGGGTAAGGCATTGAACAGAAGGGGTATGGGGGGGACCAAGGGGAATAAGGGGGTGGAGGGAGATATATTCGGTAGGACACTTGAATATATGTAAAAACAAATTAAAATCATAAATTTTTTTTAAAAGATCAAAAAAAATGTCCATATTACCCAAAGCAATCCACAGATTCAATGTAATCCCTATCAAAATTCGAATGGTGTTTGTCAGAGAAATAAACACATGACCCTAATGTTAAGGAATCACAAAGGACCAAGAATAGCCAGAGCAATCTTCAGAAACTGCAAAGTGGTAGGCATCACGCTTCCTGACTTTATACTATATCACAAAGCTCTAGTAACCAACACTGTGTGGTATTAGCATTTAAAAAAGAAAAAAAGAAAAGACACCTAGGTCAAGGGAGCAGAATAAAGAGCTCTAAATGAATGTGCATAAATGGTGCTGGGAACAGTGAGGAGCCACATGTGAAGGGACTCTGAAACATCTTATACTACACAAAAAAACTGACTAAAAATACCCATAATTTTCTACATGAGCCCCTCTCTGCTTGGTCCTCTGATGACTGAAGGCCTCTCAGCAGTCTGCCATGCACAGGAAGCTGCTTCTCACTTTTCCCTATCCTTTTCCTCTCTCAGAGATGTCTCCAGAAGGGCTCCTGAGGAGCACAGTTAATGTCACCCTAAACGCAGCTCCACTTTGTACCAATGCGACGGTGTGGCCTCCTCATTTGGTCCTGAGGACAGAGAGCTCTACTAAGCATATCCACTGACCTCAGTCCACAGGCAAAAGGTGCAGACATACTTAGAGGTCAGAGAGAGGCCAGCATAGATGCCCTCTGCAGCCTGTAGGGGCAGTGCAGGTCACATCTCAATCACAGTTTAATAGAAGCAGCACCCCCCTCCCTGCAGTAATGCTGAATAAATTATTGTATTTATCTATGTATAAGACACACATTTTTTTTTGAAAAATTGGGGGTCTAAAAACTGGGTGCATCTTATACAGTGGTTGTACATTTTTTTAACTTGCATTTTCCACTTTTTCATGCTTGCTTTTGTGTTCATTGTTGAAGACAGTGATTCGTCATCAGACATAGATGAGGAAAACTAAATAAGAGTTTTGACAGTGATGAGGAGTTGTATGAATTTTATGATGAATAAAACTTGAGTTTAATAACTTTATGTAATACATTTTTTTTTTCAAATTTCTAGCCCCAAAATTAAGGTGTGCCCTATACATGGGAGCATCTTATACATGGGGAAATATGGTAAATTCTGGAAATTCAAACTGAAATGGAGCCAAACTGCCCCATGATCTCTCTGAAATTAATTAAGTAATAATTCATGAGAAACCGTATGGAATTAAATAAATATGTACACAAATTTCACAACTTACACCAAAATTCATTTAAAATTGTTCATAGACAAATTTAAAATGTAAAACTACAAAATTTCTAAAAGAAAACATAGAGTAAAACAAACATAATCTTGGGTTTTATGAAAAGTTTTAACCTGCAACACCGAAAGTAAATCCACAAAATTAAAAATTTATCAGTAACATTCACTATATAAAATTTAAAATCTCTATACAGTGAAAGACCCTGTTAAGTGAACCAAAGACAAGCCACAAACTGAGAGAAAATATTATCAAAACACATATTATCTAATAATTTCTACTCAAAATCTACAAAGAGTGTTCTAAAACAAATAAGCCCAAAAATAAGGGTAAATTTCAAAACAGTCATTTTGCATGCAGGTGAAAAATAAGCATAGAGAAATATGTTCAATCCAACATCATATATCATTGAGCTATTACAAATTAACACAATGATGAGATAGTACTACACAGCTATTAAAACTGCTAAACTCTAAAACAGTAAAATTCCAATTTCTGAAGCATGAGGAATAAGAATTCTATTTATTTCCGGGGGAATACATGTACAGCCACATTGGAATATAGTTTTGCAGTTTTTTCAAAGCTGCACAAGCCCTACCTTATGATTAACAATCGCACCTCTAGTATGAGAAAATTTTAAAAGCTAGTACTAACTCCCTGTTGTTTCATAATTACTCTTGCACAATTAATTAATTATAGTTTTCAGAATTATTATGTCATTCCCTATTGCATGATACTGTGATATAACATATGTTCTTTTTTCAATGTACTAGGTTTTTAGAGCATCATCAGAGAAACTGTGAAATTTACAAAGCATGTTCATTTGATAGAAAAACATATTTGTCTTAGGCTGGCAAGTTTAAAAGGAATTGTTCAATGAAAACACAATGAAGTTTCAGGCATGTAAAGCTTTATTTGCCCAGGCAATTGTTGCTGTGTGTAGAAAGTTATGTTTATTTAACACTCTGAAAAACCTACCATCTCACAGCAACATGAAGTTCTTTAATATTCCGTAATGTCATATTTGAAGCTTACCAAGAGAAATAAAAGGAGCCTCATATTCACCTGGGTTCAGAAATTCTGGTGATGGGTAAATGCACTATGAGACTCTGCTGTTGTATAGCCCAGGCGGCAGAGCTGGCTTTGTGTCTTTTATTTATTGGTAATATTACAGTTGGAACTGCCTGTGGCCAAACAAGGTATTTTGAGAGCACTGATTTTCAGAGAAAACACAGGAAGTTTTTTGGCATTGTCGGTATACTCTCTCTGCTCATTGTCAGAGTGGAGGGCAGGGAGAAATTACTTGTTTATTTCAATGACTGTTCTCACAAAGTTTATTAAGGCAAAATACATACAGAAATAAAGGTAAACCTAAAACTAGTAGTAAGAAAATCTTAAAAAATTATAAACTTAAATATAGTCCATTTCTGCTTTACATAATTTATTTATTTAAAACTTTTTATTTCAAAAGCATTGGCCTGGACTCTGGAGATACTAAGGGGAATAAGATACCATCCATGTTCTCAAGGCAGCTGAAAGACTAGTGACCATGAAAGACACTAGGGAAGACATAACTTTTTATGGGACTTACCTGCCTAACCTGTGAAATTTGAGGTCTTCAACAGATAATTCTTAAGGTGTCCTTTATGTAAAGAATATTTAAAAGAAGCAAATAAATAATAAAAACTTTCTCATTCTAGCCAGTCTTGAAAGCAGACTTATTTTTACCTTAACTTATACAAGCTTTTCAAAGATAGTTTTAAACTTGAGAGAAAACTTACATACAGTCACATTATTTGGAATTTTCTGGTATTTGTTTCAGAATTTTGTAGTGTATGTGTGTATATGTATGTGTGTATCCCACTGATCAAAGAATAGGTAGTGTCTCTTACCTGGAGTTGTGACTGATGCAGCAATCCAGACAGTGCTAAAACCAAGAGCAAGACAATGGCAAGCCAACTAGAGATGGGAGATTCCATGAGCTTCAGTCAGAGGTGTACCCTAAGACCTAGAGAAAATAACCACATGTCAGGAAAATCAGGGAGGCCAGAGTAAAGACAAGAAGGCAAAGTCTGACTGGTGATAGTATAGTGGATAGAGCATTGCTCTAGGATGCTGAGGACCCAGGTTTGAAACTGTGAGGTTGCTGGCTTGAGCACAGGCTCACCTGGCTTGAGCACAGGGTCACCAGCTTGAGCCCAAAGATTACTGGCTTAAAGCCCAAGGTTGCTGGCTTGAGCAAAGGGTCACTGGCTCAGCCTGAGTCCTCCAGTCAAGGCACATACAAGAGGCAATCAATGAATAACTAAAGTGACGCAATTATGAGTTGATGCTTCTCATCTCTCCTCCTCCCTCTCTCTTTGTCTCTCACACACACTATAAGAGAGAAAGATAAAGAGAGAGAGAGAAGGCATAGCAGAATAGCAATCCCATGAAGTCCCTTGAACAAATTCCATCCTATCTGAGGGGCGCTATATAAAGCCCAATCACTAAATCACCTGGGAGGGAACAAAGCAGCCTAGCTTTCACAAACTCATATCTGAACAGCTCAGGAGAGTTTCAATTTTATTTTATTTTATTTTTATTGATTTTTAGAGAGAGAGAAAGGGAGGGGCAGGGAGAGAGAAACATTAATTTGCTGCTCCACCTATTTATGCACTCATTGATTGGTTCTTCTCTGTGTTCTGACCAGGGATTGAATCTTCAACCTTCGAGTGTAGGGATATCACTCTAACCACCTGAGCTACCCAGCCAGGGCAGGAGAGTTCCAACTTTAAATACTTTCTCAAACTTGTGATTTTTTTTCTCCCCTATTGACTAATTGCACAGTGTGTGGCATGAGTTCCCTGCCAGGTGCTGGACTATAAGCTTGAAATATTCCCAGAACTAAGGTGTAAGCTTTGCTCTCAGATATCCAAGCAAAGATGACAATATCAGAAACAAAGAAAAACTCTTGTAGACAGATTTTCAGATCAGTGTAGTCCTAACTTTATTTCCTTCACAATAGTATAACCATTTTTTACTATTGTAACCCTGAAGCTCTTTTAGAATATCAAAAAATTTAACCATGTTTTCAGGGCAAAGCAGATTCAGTGATTGCCATATAGTATACTGTGTGGACCTAAATTTGGCTGTGCTGAACAAAAGATATCCCACTTGGACAGACTTCTGCTGAGATCCCTGCCCAACACATTCATCATGTCCTCCAAAGGTTCAGAAATGTTTCCGTGATCTTACGAATGAAGAAAAGATTCATATCACAAAGAATGCCAGGGCATTGGCCTAGTAGCTCAGTTAGAGCATTGTCCCAGAATGCCAAGGTTGCAGGTTTGATTCCCAGTCAGGGAACATACAAAAATCAACCAATGTGAGGAGCCACTGCGACACCTCACCCGCAGGTGTTGTAAAGTACCAAAAGCTACAGAATTAATATTAATATTTTGGGAAGCTTGAAGAACATTTTATTAATTTGAGTTAAGGTGTGCAGAGAAATTGTGAGAAATAGTCTCTGTACTGTGTGATTAGCATGACCAGGATGGCCCTTGGCATTGTATTGTAAATGCAAAGGGGTGAATGGCTAGCTAGGTACAGGGAGAGAAAAGCCAAAATAAACCTTTTCTTATAGTAATGAGCCATTTGTGGGCATTTGTCCCCACGGAAACTACCTCTCCCATATGAATGCATATAGTTAATGTGTGTGACTCTGGACAAAGAGATGGTGATAAACACTAGAAAATATAGGAATGCCTTTTAATATGTAAAGAGACATCTTTCTATCATTGTGTTGGCTTGTAAATTTTGTTTTCTCCAAAATGATGTATGGCTTGCAAATTGAACATGGTCCTATCATGTTAAAGGACATATGACTATAACCAATAGTGGTAAGGGGCTCCTAATTGCAATTTTTGCTTCTGGACTTCCCACTTACAAAACTATAGAACAGGTGTCCCCAAACTACGGCCTGTGGGCCGCATGTGGCCCCCTAAGGCCATTTATCTGGCCCCCACCGCACTTCCGGAAGGGGTACCTCTTTCATTGGTGGTCAGCGAGAGGAGCATAGTTCCCATTGAAATACTGGTCAGTTTGTTGATTTAAATTTACTTGTTCTTTATTTTAAATATTGTATTTGCTCCCGTTTTGTTTTATTACTTTAAAATAAGATATGTGCAGTGTGTATAGGGATTTGTTCATAGTTTTTTTTATAGTCCAGCCCTCCAATGATCTGAGGGACAGTGAACTGGCCCCCTGTGTAAAAAGTTTGGGGACCCCTGCTAGAGAAACTAAGTAGAACAAAGGGCTGGCGCATGCTCTCCCTCAGACCACTGTTGGAGTTGCCACCGCTTGGCCAAGCTAGACAATAAAGCTTTGATGTTTCAGGTCCTTCCAGATTAGGATTAACATTTTGGGGGCTCGTCCGGGATCAAGGGACTGCCGTCGGTCTGCACACCGGAGCTTTCTTGTCCAACCCTGGGTAAGTAAAACAAGGTCGCAACTGTTTGTTGCCACACAAGCCCTGGCTGATGAGCTGGGAAGGGGCCAGTGGCTGTCTCCCCTTGGATGCAAGGTTGGGAGATTTGGGAGGGCATCCCGTTTTTAGGGAACCCCTTTTGAGTTTAGATATTTCGAGCTTGAGGGAAGGTGGCACCTGTTTGTCTATCTGTTTTTGCTGTTTGTCTGGGTTTTTTGGGGGTTTTTTTTTGCCGTTTGTCTATCTGTTTGTGTCACTGCATTTATCAAAGCTTTTAGAGAGTGAAGCTTTTAAGTACAGTGTGGGGAAAGGGGGCAGGCAGCGGCTTCCCCTCACACCAGACGCGCGGGCATTCACTCGGTCTGGCTGCCTCCTCCCAGCACCCGCTCGCTCTCCCTTCCACTGGTTCGCACCCACGGCAATCCGGCCTGCAGGCGAGGGAGGGGCCCGGGCCCGGCTACTGCTGCAGAGGAGAGGAGGCGGCTTGGGGAGAAGGAGCAGCGAGCTGGATCATGGAGCTGGATCATGGAGCGTGAGTGAAGGAGCCCAGCCACTTGCACGCCCGCCGCTGCCACCTCCCCTCCGTAAGCAAATAAGCTGTTTAATCAGAATGAGGTAGAAACAGAGGAATGTAAATATAAAAGGCTTGGAGTCTGAGAGTAACTCGGAAGATGGAAATATCAGGGCTGTGGTCATTTTAAACTTTGTGGCACTGCAGCCCTCTGCTCCCAGGGCCTTTTTCTCAGGCCCTTGGAGGTCTCGGCTGCGGGGCGTGGAGGGCTGGCCTCCCCAGGAAGGGGCAATGGGCCGAGGGCTGGTGGAGCTGTGGGGACAGGGCCGCCCACGGACTGGATTTTGTGCTGGCCTCGCAGCTTGCCCTGCCCCGTGCCTCCGAGGCGGAGCGGGAGAGGGCTCTGGCCGGTGCTCAGAGTCCACATACAGAAAGTGTGCGGCGAGGAGGGTGCGCCCCAGGTACAAGACTCTGGACACCACCTTGGGTCCCAGCGGCCGCCACTGTGGCCGGGCCATGGTCCCCTTTTGGATGGGCAGGCGGCCACTCGCGTGGGTGGTGAAGAACGCAGGTGCGTGGGAGTGGTGGACAGGATGTGTCTCACAGGTGGTGCAGGCCTGGTGCACAGCGCAGCCTTCTTTGCTGGAATTTGCAGCTCCTACGAGCTTGAGGAGCAGCAGCAGAGAAAGTGCCTCCAAGGCCTGGGGCCCCAGGTCCCTGTGGCCGTGGGGGTAGCGGCTCTACTGCTGGCTGACCTTTGTGCGAGCGAGGTTTGGCTCTGCTGAGGCCCCGGCCCCAGGGGAGGAGCGGGGAGAGTGTTCCCCTCCCAAATGGGATGGACCTTCCTTTCAGCGAGGGTTGAAACGGATTTTGGCTGCTGGTTGTTGCAGCTCTTGGAATTTGTGAGTGATTGGAAGACTAAGATGCTTTTTGAAGTTGTGTTATTGTCTGATTCTCTTTGGTAAATGGAAATACTTAAGAGTTTGGGAAAGTTGCAGATTTTTTCGGTTATTCTCTTTCTCTAAACTCATTTTATTTCTTTACTGTTCTATGTCTGAAATGAGAGCAAAAGGAATGCCTGTTTGGATGTAGCTAAACAGAATCTCATAAATGGCTGTTCTTGAAACTTTTCGAGAGAGTTCTTTTTAGTTTCTATCCTTTTATTCCTATCATAATAGCCCTGCATAAGAATCAAGCAGGCCACGTTCTAATCTATAAAATCCCAGGTTTCTCTCTGATTTGTCTACCTTGTCTGATCCTCGTTTATGTTTTGTCTTTGCATGCAAGAATTGGAAATGCTGATTTAATATTGAAAAATAAGATGATATCATTCCTACAAAATTCTAATTTTAATTGGAGTAAATATAGCGTGCTCATTTAAATTTCAATAGAATAAAATGTGAATCCTAAAAACTTGCTAATTTTGGCTAAACTGCTTCAAACTTCAGGCTGCTCAAAGCTTGAAGCAGAGTAAATTTACCTAACAAAGTTGTAGATTTTTATTAATAATATAGAAAAATAATAAAAGCCACACTGGAATTTTCCAGCCTTATTGTGCACTTTAATTTGCCTATTAATTAATAGGATAGAAATGTTTTAATAAGTATGGAAATGTTACCTGAAAATGCATTTACTATGTTTTGTTAAGTTAACATAAAGACAAGTATTTCTTACAATTTTGAAGTATAGGTATTATAAAGTATACTCAACAAATGCTTAAAAGTCTGTGTGGTGACAAGGGGGAAAGAAGAGCGACCCCAAGCAAGGCTCTGATCCCATTGGTAAATATAGGAGAGAATTAAGATTCTGGTAAAATCTAAACTTGTTTCAGGGGTTAAGCTGTCTGACATGACAATTATTTCTGCAGGAAAGTGGATGTTGAATGCACCTTTTAAAACTTCTTGCATATGTTTGTACAAAAATTATCTTCATCCTTGTGGTGCTTATTCATCTGAGCCAACTTCACAGTCCCCATGCTCTGCTCTGTTCTTCTTTTGTAGCATAAGGCTTTTGCTTTTGCCTTAAGGTTTCCCTGGAATAGCAGGTCTTTTCGTTTTGTATAGATTTTCAGCATGACTCAAACAGTGGCTTTCTATGCTAATGTGTGAAGAAAAAAATTATCTAAAGCAAGTGTGCTTTAATAAACAAATGTATATTTTCTCTTAGTTTGAATAGGGTGTGTGGATATTTTTTGTTTTTTTTTTAATATATATGAAGAAAGTCCAGTTCTCACAAATGTTAATCAGTTAAATTTACAAAAAACTCTCATTCTTGAAAAAGCGCAAATGTAAAATTTAGAAAAATAACTAGAACCATAAGAAAAATGTTTACCAACAGGTTTGCTAATTATTTTGGAATTGGGACTTTGTTTTTGTGTGTTTTTTTTAATAGTGATCAGAATGGTGTGGTACTAGGAAAGTTCTGGGAAATGTCAGTTTTGCTTTAAAATGAGAATCTGGTATTTCTGTATTTTATTGTTTTCAATAAAACTTCATATTTTAAACCTTTTTTTAAAAAGTTTTTTTTCTTTTAAATACTAATGTACAGGTTTATTCAGCAGCTGAAAAACTCTGGAATCCTACAAGAGATGCCAAACTTCTTTTCTCTTCCTGCAAACTTCTACCTTCCTTTATTTAATCCAGCTGATAATGCTGTTTTATCTTTTTCCAATCAGCTCTAGGTATATGGAAAAAATTTATATAGGCAGTTGGGGACCCTCAAACCCCTCAACAAGATCTTCTGAGCATGGCATTTAAGGTCTATAATGACCAAAAGAAGAACAGAAAAGGCAGACAGAGCCTCCCTCCCCTCCCCCACAAAAAAGAGATCAGGCAAAATACCAGCTGTTGGCATACACCCATAAAGGCTCCAATGCCCCGAGAGACTTCATAGGACTCCATCAGGGCCCTGCTTCAAGAGTGGAAAGGAAGGTCATTGAGCTAAAACCTGACAGGCTTCTCAGCCCTCACCAGGGACATTCCTTTACTATGGGAAAAAGGGACACTGGAAGGTAAGCTGCTCCCTCACTCCTCCAAGGGAGGGTTCAGTCTCTTTGAGCCCTGCTCCGGCTACCTGTGACCTGACCTTGCCAGCCTACTGAGGCTTGCCACTGAAGACTAAAGGTGCCCAGGGCCATTGGCTCCATCTCACATCGCTGTGGACAAGCCTAGGGTATTTCTTCCAAGTAGCAGGTGAACTGATCTCCTTTCTTGTGGACACAAGGGCCACTTACTATGCCTTATCTGAATATTGTTTTTTATTCATCCCTCGAAGATCTCTGTTGTGGGTGTTGATAGTCTTATTTTCTGCTGCTTTGTTTAATATTTAGTGTTTCTTTTATTCCTCTTGCTTCAACGCCCCATGCCTATTTTAGGCTGGGACTTATTCCTAATTTAGACGAATTTACCTCTGCTACCCAGGATAGTGTATCCACAGGTTCTCATCACCATGCCATGATTGCAGAGCTCCAGAGAAAGGCACCCTGGGTTCACCTCTCCAGTTTAAAGAAAACAGAAGATACATTTCTATACGTGCTGCAGACGGCTTTTCCAGTCTACCTAAATTGTTACCAGCTAGAAACAGTGGTCACTGGGACTTGGACTCTAGCTGCAAAGCATGGAAATGTGACCACAACTCCAGTGCCTTGTGAACTTTTCCTGAATGTCTGTGACTCCTGCTCCTTGAGACACCTCTCAAACTGAAGTGGGGTTCGGTTTCATTTACAAATAATACGAAGCAGTAATGCTGTCAATAGGGACTTGGTGAAATTACATTAACATGTTAAGGACATTTAAGACTAAAAATTTTATTTTAAATCCTGTTGTATTAGTTAAGACTTTACTTAGTATTCTAATAGGTTTTAATCACTTCATTATATTAGGACACTTGTTATAATATCTGTTAGCATTGGCTGTTTTAATATTGTTGTTTATTTTATATTTTTCCAGTTTGTTTCCAAATCCGAACATGGGAATTCAGATAAGTAAAAATCACAACACACAAATGTGAAATTTTAATATCTGATGAAAACCGAAATATAAACAGGATGTTTTTTTTATATCCAGGGGGCAGGTGCTGGGCCTAACCACCCATCTCACCTGCCCAGTTAACAAAGAGCAATACCTGATTATTGTTTATCCCACCCTGGTCAAATGCCAGCTAGGAGCCACCAACCTTCTGGTCCGTCGACCTACATTTCAGTCTACCTACCAGCCTCTCCTCTCAGTAGATACCACATCTTATCCTCCCATTCAGAGGGGGGAATAAAGAGCCACCGCACCACCTCACCTGCAGGTGTTGTAAAGTACCAAAAACTACAGAATTAATATTAATATTTTGGGAAGCTTGAAGAACATTTTATTAATTTGAGTTAAGGTGTGCAGAGAAATTGTGAGAAATAGTCTCTGTACTATGTGATTGGCATGACCAGGATGGCCCTTGGTATTGTATTATAAATGCAAAGGGGTGAATGGCTAGCTAGGTACAGGGAGAGAAAAGCCAAAATAAACCTTTTCTTATAGTAATGAGCCATTTGTGGGCATTTGTCCCCACGGAAACTACCTCTCCCATATGAATGCATATAGTTAATGTGTGTGACTCTGGACAAAGAGATGGTGATAAACACTAGAAAATATAGGAATGCCTTTTAATATGTAAAGAGACATCTTTCTATCATTGTGTTGGCTTGTAAATTTTGTTTTCTCCAAAATGATGTATGGCTTGCAAATTGAACATGGTCCTATCATGTTAAAGGACATATGACTATAACCAATAGTGGTAAGGGGCTCCTAATTACAATTTTTGCTTCTGGACTTCCCACTTACAAAACTATAAAAACTAAGTAGAACAAAGGGCCGCATGCGCTCTCCCTCAGACCACTGTTGGAGTTGCCTCTGCTTGGCCAAGCTAGACAATAAAGCTTTGATGTGTAATCACGGACTTTGTTCATGTCTTCAATGTTTCGGGTCTGTAAAGCCAGAAGCCAAGGCCAGGGCCACTATCACAGCAGCCTTCTGGCCTATGCAGGTTCGCATTGGATTCGGACAGTCAGTAAAGAAACAACGGAGCCACAAACTGGTGGGCCATAGTCTTTAATTCTAGCTTGCACCCGGCGGGCAAGTAAAAACACACACTGGGCTCCAAAACCCACTCACATTCAGTGCTCACAAAGCTACTGACTTATCCGAGTTTCCTAGAATCAAAGGTTTCTAGCTCACCAGACTTATTCTCCTCAGTTCCCCATCTCTTTCCTTATCCCAGATACAAACACTACACAAACTGGCATCTCACTCAGCACTCTGCCATCTTGGCTGCTTCTCCTGGCCACATGGCCTCTTTCTTCTCTGCTCTGCTCCCTCTGCTCTCTCCTGCTAATCATCCCAGGAACCAAGAGCTCAAGCTCCCGTTCTGCCCCTATTTTATACTGTAGCTTCACAACCTTTAATCCGATATACAAAATAGGGAAGTCTCTAATAAAGTCACTTATCGGAGGCATGATTGGATTGTACCACTCCACATCAAAAAGGGTGGGAAAGGCTTAATCCCAAAACCAAGCCCCAGGCTACAAGGATTCTCAACACACATTAATATCACCTGGGCAACGGCCTCATGTGGGCAGCACCATTTTTAACAAAGTGAGCATAATACATTTTATCTGCCCAACAGGGTCGCTTCGGATTAGGATTAATACAATGAATATATAAATAAGTGGATAAACAGGTCAATGTCTCTCTTTTTCTTTATCTCTTCCTCCCTATAAAAAAATAAACAAAAAGAATGCCACATTGTGGACAATTATGTCTAGTATATTACACAATAGGTAAATTTTTATTTTGCACATAAATTTACACAGGACTGGAGGGATGGAGGGAAGGACAAAGATGAACACAAACAAGGGTTAAACACATTATTTTACATGTCTGTTTCTGTGGGTTTTTTTTTTAGGAACTCACCTTATATTTGGTACTTGCAGTAGATTTTCAATGGCATCAAATAAAGTTAAAGAAGAAAAGCAAGTTTTAGGGAATCACCCATCTAACCTTGAACCCTCTATGACTTGAATTGGGGAACTTTAGTTAAAAGCTTTGAGTGAATGTCCTTGGGATGCAAACACCAAGAAACTGTGTGTGAGTGACCCTTGTGCAGACTCAAAGGAATGCATGTGAATGGGCTTTAGAAAATTAGCCTAGAAGTTCTAGATTGCCCCTTCCATTGTGCTTGTTAATTAGCAAAAGAAAAGAATGTACTGACCCAAATTAGCCCTTTCTCCATTGTCAGCAACATGCCCATTAGTCATTCTTTCCCCTTATCACCTGGCCTCCTTCCCTTGAAATAATACTGTTACCTCTGTTCTGCCTCTGATCAATAAAACCTAAGGGAGAAGGAAATTCAAGAGGTCTTGTTTGCCTCCTTTGTCAGACCTCCCCCTCTCCCTCTTGACATAAGTTTGTGTCTTGAGTAGATTTCTTCCACAGGACACTGGTAGTTCCCAGCGGACTGGAGTATTACAGTAAGTAAATGGATCTCTAAAAAATTCCCTAAGGCTAGCTACTAACAAAACATTGAAAGCAAAGCAGTGTTTATTGTCCCAAGCAGACACACACTACATCTGGATCTAATAAATGGCACTAGTGCTACAAGGGCTCATGTTTCTGTCAGCAACAAAAGCCAACACTGAACTGAGACATATTCCTAGCCTTGCCTTTAGACCAAATTACATTCTGTAAGATTCAAACTTATTAGGGGGCATTCTAGTGGAAGTAATTGTCTTCTAATTTCTCACTGTGAAAAACATAGGCCAGTTCCCAAATGCAGAATTTTAGATAGTATTAATTGGGCACGTTAGCAAGGCCCTGGGTAACAGCAGAGCAAATAAAGAAGGAAATTTGTTAGGAATAACCTGACTACCATACAGCCTGCTTTTAAAAATATTAGTGTAGGCACTGCCTGGGTAGCTCAGTTGGTTAAAGCATCATCCCAACAGGCCAAGGTTATAGGTTTGATCCCTGGTCAAGGTACATGCAAGAATCAACCAATGATGGCATGCATAAGTAGAACAATAAATTAATATTTCTCTCTCTCTTACTCTCTCTCTTTCTCTATATCTAAGAATTAATAAATAAAAAATTTAAAAATATTAGCATAACACACAAAGCATATTTATGATGTGATAAGCAATAAGGAACTACAAAATTGTTAACATTAATATTTTAATAGGAAGAGTCTGGCCCCCTTACCCCTCCTTTCTGAGGCAGAAAAAACAAGAAGAATGCAAAAAGAAAAGCTTGCAGGGGCAAAAGTAAGCTAGTCATAGTTTAACTATTTCCTATAGTTCTCTGGAAGAACTGACGCCACTTGCTAGACAGAGCAAAGAAGAGAGAACCTATCTGAAAACCCCTTCCTCTTCTCCTTTCTTAAAAACCTCCAGGAAACAATGTTTACATACCTTAAAATTTTCTACACTAATCCTGACTCTTCCTCCCATCCTGGAGCATGAGAGTGACATATACCTCTAGACAAAGGGATCACGAGCCCCCCCCCTTGCATGAAAACCTGTATTCTGTAACATGTTATATGCTTTCTAATAATCATCATTTTGAAATTCTTTGTATGTACAAACTTGTAAACTAAGCAAGTGGGGGCTAGCTTTAGACTTCCTAGTAAGCTAACCCCAACACTCTTAGCAAAAGTACCTTCATTTAGCTTCTCTCCTTATCCTAAACTAAACATTTCCCACTATTGTGGAGACAGGGATAGGTTGTAAATCCTAGAATGTTTGGGAATGTCTTTGCCAAGTATGTGAAACATTTATCACTACTGTGTTATCTTATGGTCTTAGTGTGTAGAAACTTAGTGTTTTCTTTTTAATAGGTAAACATTGTAACAAGACAGTAAAATTTAATGAGATTGTTAGTGACTTTTGTACCATGCTCCCCCTCCTTTTCCACCAACCAGTATGTGATTTTGTCTATAAAAACAACCTCAGAACTGTGTTCATAGCTTTGGGATTATGCCACATGCACCACGTGTTTAATAATAAAACTCCTTCTAAAATTTCTTCTGTAACCTACCTTGGTGTCTCTGTGAAACTCACTGGTTACATTACATTACAACAATGAAATCCTCTAAATCATATCAACTGTAAAGCCAGTAGCTATGGCCACCATCACAGCTGCCTGGCCCATGCCTGTTCAAATTTGATTTGGACAGACAGTAATGAAACAATGGAGCCAAAAACTGGTGGGCCATTATCTTAAACCCTAACTTGCACCTAGCAGGCAAGAAATACACACAGTGGGAAAACACTTCCTTTTCTATTCAGGGCTCCCAAAGCCACTGACTTATCCGAGTTTCCTAGAATCAAATGTTTCTACCTCACCAGCCTTAGTCACCTCTGTTCCCCATCTCCTTTTCTCTGCACAAACTCTGCACAAACTGGCTTCTTCTTTAGCATTCCGCCATCTTGGATGCTTCTCCTCTCATCCACATGGCTTTTCTCTGTTCTCCCCCAGCATGGGCTCCTCTGCCCAATTTTATAGTGTAGAGAAATCAAAACCTTTAATCTAATATACAAACAAAGAAGTCTCTGATACAAAGTCACTTATCTGAGGCATAATGGGATTCCTCATAAGAGTGCACCACACCCTATATTGCAATAGTCAAGGATGTGGGGAAAAGCTTAGTCTTAATACTAAAGCCTTAGGCTATAACGACCCTGTCTGCTTACAGCCTCTTCCCATACCCAATGCAAACTACAAGCAAGCAAACATATATATCATATTTACAAACTTATTTGACCAACATCAACAATAAAATATTTTTTAATTGGATGTATAACTCAATATATCTGTACAATGCCTTTTAAATTCATAGAGAGTTTTTGTGAAACAAAACACCCTATATTACTGGTCAATTTTTCATTTCATCTAACCCATTATTCCATTCCTTTTGATTTCCACAAAATATATTTTTTATTGCTGCCTAGTATTTTTTCTAAAATTTTGTAAATGAATAACCTGCTCTATCATTCCTGCTGCCATCTTTCTCCAGCCATTTTCCTCTGAAAGTAGACATTACTTCCAGTCATCTCCAGCCTGCTTCCAAATCTAGAATTATTCACTCAACTTCTGGGGCCTTTCCACTTGATCGTTTCCTACAAGAATACCAGGTACACCACACGTCTTATCATATCTATTCTATGTGGAAGGTCGCAGAGACAATAACTACTCAGAGACCAGCTGGAGTACACCGAGAGACCTAGGGAAGACTGTCTCACAATCCCCTGTACAGGTTTTATGAGAACAGCCTGGACCCCCAGTCCCTATGGGTATTTACTGATACACACAAATAGAAGCAGAGAAGGAGATTGAGGAAGTCAGGAAAGGGAACTTCTTTAGAGCAGACAAAAGAGCAAGAGAAGTAGCCCACTTTTGAGATATCTATCCTGTCTACCTATTAATCAGAATTGCTAATTCTATCCCCATTGTGTGCTGTGTTCAGCCAGGTACTGTGTACAGTACTTCCAGTTAGTGACGTCACTGTGCCTTTGCCTCAGGGCACAGAACTGTGTCCCTATTCTATGTTCCTATTCAAGACCTTGACAGTGGAGCTTCTCCCAGGCAACTGGTGTTCAATCAAATTGTACTTCAGTCCTTAGTATGATGCTTGGCATTCAGTAAATACTCATTCTTGGTATGAAAACACTATGAATCTGAATGAGTTACTCACTGTGGCTGAGAACTTTAGCTCTCTATCAAACTCCATTCTCCTCTCTTGGAGTCCATGCCTCAACTGCCTCTCCCAGCCCTCCTAGTGGCCACATAACACGTCCAATTGTTGTCAATACAAGAGTAAAGAAAATAGTGTGTGCTATTGTAGACCTCGCTCATGAAATTCTCACTCATGCATTTCTCATGGTTTCCCTACTTCTGCAGATGAAAAAGGCATCAATTTCTTAGGGATGGGAAAGGCACATAGTAGAAGAACTATGGCTTCCTTAATAGCCGTATGGAAAAGTGACATGTCTCTGAGTTCAATACCTACCCATCACTGGTTTTTGCAATCATATACAGTGATGTGCTGCTACAATTATGAAAGTTACCTAAAATGTGAACGTGATTTAGGCTGCTGCTAGTGCAGCCCTCTGGTGTCAAGACATGGCCTTGAAGATGGACACCAGATAGTAAGTGCTGAGAAAGACAGATGATGACCTCCAGTTAAGGTGGGAAGTTAATGCTCAGCAAGGACTATGTCCACAGTTCTAGCAGTATGTCCACAGTTCTCTCCCATGACAATTACATAGATCTTTATTTTGTATGTAAATGTATCATCCTGGGTTTTCTGCTATGTGTAGGGAAATTCAATCTCAAGGGAAGTACTATCTTTGCCTTAAATCACTGTATAAATCTGAATGAGTCACTTCCTATCCCTGGAATATATCATCAGTCAACCCTGATAGACACAGGGTGGCATCATGCATAGAATTCTGAAGACACAGGGTGACATCATGCATAGAATTCTGAAGACCCTAATGTTGTAGTAATATAATGTTATAGTAACTAAATATATAGAAATATAAAAAATATAGAAGATATATAAAAGTAATTAAGATATAATATTAGAATCAATTAAGGAAATTAAATAAAGTTATGCCATCTGGATAGGAACTAATTTAGTATGTTCAAATATGATAAACAGATTTTGACTTTCCAGCAGGGCCCAGTTAGTGTGTGTGTGAAGTTATACATAGATAAGAAGTGGCTTGATTTCATAACTCTGTAAATTAACACAAACAAGAAGCTTTCCTAGGAACATCTTAAAAGTGGGTTAATGCAACATTTCAGTAGATTAACATAAAAAGGGCTCACTGTGAGTAACTCCCAAAAAGGTGGTTTGAGGTGATAATCCTGTAAATTGACACCTGTTAGAAGGTGGGTTGAGATAATAATCTTGTAGATTGACACCTGTTAGAAGGCATGGGCCAGAAAAGGTAGGAAAGCTAAGGGGCCCCCTGCTGCCGTGGTCGCCCAGACTCTAACATGAACATGAATATGGACTGTCTCCATGCCACTCTGAGCTCTGATCAAAGACAGCCGAGTGGAGCACGCCGATGGGGCCCCCTTAAGCATGCCAAAAGGATTTGTGAGTAATAAATTTCCTGTGTGATTCTTGCAACTAACTTGTGTGTTGGTTGTGTTTTTCCTCTGGTGGCAGTTAGTGTCAGCACTGATAAGTAGCATCCTCATAGCCACCTCAAGAGTAGTCTCAAAGAGGCTGCTGGCTCTGCTGATAAACAGGAATGTCGCACTGCATTGGGGAAGTTGAATCAGGGATGCCTGATCAACGTAGAGCTTGGGCTCTACTGGGACACCTAAGGTTTTGCCTGCTCATATCCATGTCATCTTCTAGTAGTTGCCAAGCCTTAGTTTCTCTTTGGAAAGCTATCCCTCCTTCCTTGGTCCACAAGGTTAAGTGAGGCTGAAGCCCTTTCTTGGTTGTAGGGAAGAAAGGCTTGCAGATTTAGGGAAGCAACTCTACACTTTGAGGAAGCCCAGAGGGGGCTCCTGGAGCCTACACAACCCCAATTACAAAGAGTTGAAATCTGGGTGGCCTTGGAAAATTGAGGCCCTGAGGGAAGCAGAGACAGTTCAGTACCACCAGGGGAAAGAGTCCTTAGATAAAAAGAAATTAGTGCCTCACAGCGTATTACTGAACTCCACCCAGGAGATTATCTTAAGGAATGAGGGTGGCCAGGATGCTAGCCTATCCAACCACGCGGGGTCTCTTCCACCAAGGAACACAACCACACACAACTACACACATCAAAGGAGAGGACTTTAAGGGATGGTATTATACAGGTAATGTTTGGACAGGTGAGAAAGCCAAAAGAAGAAAGAAGTTGGAGACAGCTCTGCTATGGAACAGCAGCAATCATTCTTTCAAAACAACACCAAGTTCTTCAGCATTGAAAGGGAAAAGATGCCAGGATGACTGGCATGATGACTCCCAATGTACCAGAGGTCTGCCTCTGCAAGGACCATGACCAGGGCTAGTAGAAGATGACAGGTCTTGGGGTCTGAAATCCACAGCTCTAGGTAGAATAAACTAGGAAAACTCACATCCCCTCTTTCTCCACCACACCCAGAATAAAAAGATATAAGGAAAGAAGACCTCAGTTTTCTCATGAAAAAATTGAGGGCTTGCAATAGAAAAACCCCAGAGTTTCACAGGCTTGGGAATGTTATTGTCAGTTCTGTGTCTATGAGTCCTAATCTCCCAAGAACATGGGAGTATGCTTTTTATGCTGTGGGTATCTTTCTGAGCAAAGGTATACTTGCCACCTTTGGGGCTATAGCAGCCAGTGGGAGAGCACTGGACAGTTCATCCTTGGATGAGTCTGAGTATCTGTACCTCCTTTAGAATCAGGAACCAAACCACCAGCCTTCATCTGGTGAGGCTTTGTGAGTGACCTAGACATTTCAGAGCAATGCAGGCAGGGGGGAAGAAAAGGAAAGCTTCTAAATTCCTCTTAAAACCTTGTGGATTCTTCAGGTCCTACTCTTTTTTCCTCCTGGAGCCAGGGATGCCCATACCTTACAGACTCAATGAAATGCCATGTAATTTCCTTGCATTGAGTGCAATGCCAGCATTGACCACCAGAGTTATTCTGGGTCCAGTAGGTTCAACTGGACTAACTAAAGCAGAGCTGTTACACAACCCCTTGCTGCCAATTTCCCTGCCCAGATCCCCCACACACTTTCTATAATCAGCATCATTCTCTAATATATGGACTGGTCGTTGATGGGATGGGTCCTCCCTTCTTTTGCTTCATCAATGATGCCCTGAGCATGCAAATTGTATCTGTGTTAACAGATTAACAGCATTCTTGTTCTCTAAGCATTTACAGTGTGAAGATCAAGGTGAACCAATCCAAACAAAAATGAATGAAACAAGGGAGCAGGTGCTACTATAGAATACAACAAGGTGCCACCAGGAGTGTTGATCTGTATCAAGTGAGGGGGTCTGAAAAGGCTACACTGAGGTAACATCTATATTTCCAGAAGCATGGCAAGAAGGAGACAGCTCTGCACAGGTACCATATTTTCCCATGCATAAGATGCTACCATGTATGAGATGCACCTTAATTTTGGGGCCCGAAATTTGGGGGGAAAGTGGATTACATAAAGTTATTGAACTCAAGTTTTATTCATCATAAAATTCATACAACTCCTCATCACTATCAAAACTCCCATCCACTAGTTTGTCTTCATCTGTGTTTGATGACAAATCACTATCTTCAACAATGAGTGCAAAAACAAACGCAAAAAAGTGGGAAATGCAAGTAAAAAAAATCCAGAACCACTTTATAAGATGCACCCATTTTTTAGACCCCAAATTTTTCAAAAAAAGATGAGTCTTATACATGACTCATGTATAAATAAGGGAAATAAGACATTGGAATATTAGCCTAAAAAAAGGCACAACTGAGAAGAGATTGAGATGAAAAATGAGTTTGGTCAGAGAGGAGATCAGAAAGGAAGCCACTGGCTACAGGGACTTAGGAGGAGATAGAGGGACAAGAGAGAAAAGGTAGGGTCAGGGCCTGGTGTGGGTACAGACATACGCTTGATCTATTGCTGTGTGATATTATTCTATTCTTGGTGTCTTAACAAGATATATTCTCTCACAATTTCTGTGGATGAAGAATCAAGCATAGCTCAGTACATGCTTCTGCCAATGCCTTTGAAGTGCCTGAGATTTTGGTCTCAAATATAGCAGAATCTGCTTCACTTGTATTTGAGCTCACCTAGGAAATACTGGTGGAACTCAGTGTGAATTGAAGGCCTGACTTCCTTTCTGTGTGCTGTTCTGCCTCAGATTGAGGTCACATGTGTCTCACCACATAGCAACTCATAACATAAAGAGACTCATTCCCCAGGTTGATGAATTTGAGAGAGAGACTGAGAGAACACAGACCTGAATGAACTACGAGTTTAGCACTGACTTTTTATAACCACAACTTGGAAATAACATTGGATAATGTTGTCGTCCTCTCTGGAATCACTGAATCCAATCTGCACTTAAGGTAAAAAAGATTACATGAGCATGAGTCCATGAGCACATGGCGATCATGGAGAACCACTGAAGGGATGAAGGCCCCGAACAATTTATCCTTGACCAGAATCACAGACTGGTCAGAAGAAAGACAAAGTGGGTTCTTGGCTGCACCCAGGCTTTCTCATTGACTCTGGAAAAGGCTGTGCGGCTTTGACCATGTAAAGACAATAAAACGGCATGCGTCGTTATTACCCCATCCAGCATGGAAGCACTGAAGACACCTTTACACTAAGTTCACACTTCTGCAGTTCTGAGTGACATCCCTCATTTGATACTTGGGAAACCAAAGCACACAGAGAGACAGGGGCTGGACAGAGTACGTGATAAGCAGATTCCAGAAGTGCAGATGTCTTCTGACCAACCAATTTAAGGTTCTGTCACTTCCCATAGTTTTGGCTTTGGAAATCAGAAATCCAAATATTTTAAGAAGTTCGTGTTTATTCCTCCCTAGGTGGGGGTCTGTTTATTTTCTAGACATCCAGATCATGAGCCTTTGAAAAACACACATACACACACAAACACACATGCACACTCAAATACACACACTAGATATAGACTATGGCTAAGATCAGAAGAAAAGCATATACATGAGGTTACAAGTGGAAGAAAAGAGAGGCTGAGTACACAACCTACATGTACTACAACCATCCAACTATTTTCTAAACATGTAGGTGCTTTCCTTCACACTGAGAGCTATACCAGAGGTTTGGAGCTACCCAGACAAGCCCTAACATTAACTTAATAACTCTAACCCTAAACTGAATTTAAACCTTAACCCCAATCCTAACACTAAGAATAACACTGACCACTAATGCCTAACTTTTAACCCTCAATCTTAAATTTTTTTAATCCTAAACCTTAGATTTAAAAATTTAACTTTAACATTAAACTTAAATTGCAACCCTAAATCTTTACCCTCATTTTAAACCTTAGTTCTAAATTCTAAACTTTGAGATCTAACCCTACTCCTTAAATTATAAAGCCTAAGCTCAATTTCTAACTCTAACTGTAAATACAAATTAATCCTATGTTTTAAGACTTAGCCACTCTGGCCGGATAGCTTGGTTAGTTGGAACATCCTTCCAAAGCACAGAGATTGCTGGTTTAATCCCCAGTCAGGACACATACAGGAACAGATTAATGTTCCTGTCTCTATCTCTTTCTTCCTTCCTCGCTCACTAAAATCAATAAATCATATTTTTTTAAAAAAAGTATTAGCCGCCCTAGCCGGTTGGCTCAGCAGTAGAGCGTCAGCCTAGCGTGCGGAGGACCCGGGTTCGATTCCCGGCCAGGGCACACAGGAGAAGCGCCCATTTGCTTCTCCACCCCTCCGCCGCGCTTTCCTCTCTGTCTCTCTCTTCCCCTCCTGCAGCCAAGGCTCCATTGGAGCAAAGATGGCCCAGGAGCTGGGGATGGCTCTGTGGCCTCTGCCTCAGGCGCTAGAGTGGCTCTGGTCACAACATGGCGACGCCCAGGATGGGCAGAGCATCACCCCCTGGTGGGCAGAGCGTCGCCCCCTGGTGGGCGTGCCGGGTGGATCCCGGCCGGGCGCATGCGGGAGTCTGTCTGACTGTCTCTCCCTGTTTCCAGCTTCAGAAAAATGAAAAAAAAAAAAAAAAGTATTAGCCATAAACATTATCCTAATCCAAAAATTTTAAACTCTAACCCAAATTTTAGCCATGCACCTTAAACTTAAATCATAAATTCTAAACCATATTCATAACCTTACTCCTAAACTTTAAATTCTAATTGCTGAATTCTAACTCAAAACACTGAATTCTAAACACTAAATGTACTAGTAATCCTACTATTCTTTCTAAACTGTAATCCAGACTCTAACTTTAAAGAAGACTTTAATCCCAACCTTAAATTTAACACTAAATCCTAAACCAGTGATTTTCAACTAGTATGCTGCAAGAATTTTTAAAACATGCAATACCTGACATTTTAGTTAGGGGCATTATCCTGTTTTCCCTTAGATTGTCAAATAACAATAATAAAAAGACAACAGCCAACACAAAAATAGTCATCTGGTGTGAATGAATCAAAATTATACTTATATTTTTGTCAAATCAGAAAAAAAAATTTTTTTGGTGTGCCACAGAATTTTAATTAGTTTATGTGTGCTGTAAAATAAAAAAGGTTAAATATCACTGCCTTAAATCTAACCATGAACTCAACTCATTATCATAATCATAAACTAAATTGAACCATGACCCCAACCTTAATCCTAATTCTAACACAAAAATGAGACCCTAAACTTAAAACCTAAACACTGTTACCCTAAACCTAATGCCAAATCCTAACCTTGACAATAAATCTTAACCCCAAATCCTGAAACTTAAACTCTAAACCACAAATCCTAAATTTTAACTTTAACCCTAACCCTAAATATTATCACAACCCTAAACTCTAATTCTAAACCATAAATAATAAATTTTAACCTAGTATTCTAAACAATAAACACTTAAATACTAAAATAAAACAGTAACCTTAATTCCTAACTCTGAACCATAATCACAAACTCTAACCCTAACCACAAAACCCTTACATTAAACACTGATTTTAACACTAAACACTAACTGTAAACCAAAACCCTACCCCTAAATCTTCACACAAATGTTTAAACTTAAACCCTAAACCTCAAGCCTACCTGTAAGCTTTGAGCTAAACCTAAACTCTAAACCTAAACCCTAAACCATAAACCATATACATTTAAACCATAAACCTAAACCTAAAAAATTAACACTAACACTAATTCTAATCCGAATCCTAATCTTAACACCTAAAATTTAAAGTAAATCCTATACCCTAACCTTAAACCAGAACCCTAAACATTAGTTCTAAACTGTGAATTCCAAACACTAACCCAAAACACAAACCCTAACTTAAACCATATATCCTGACAGAAAGCCATAACCATGAACTTTAACCTTAAATTATAATGCAAACACTAACCCTAAAATTTCCCTTAACTTTAAACAAAAACCCTAATACTAAACATTAACTCTGCCCCTAAACACTGACCCTAACCTCTAAATGCTAAATCCTAAATTTTAAATATAGAGTAATACTAAATTTGACCCTAAACCTAAATGTTGATACTAATTCCTAGCCCTAAACAGGTAACCACAACAATTAAATGAATTCTAAACCTAAACTTTAACTATGTTCTAACTTTAAACCACAAAACTAAAATCTAACCTTAAACCTAGCCCTGACCTGGAAACTAATGTTAGACTCCAAACTTAACACTAACCCTAAATTTAACATAATCCTAACTTTAATTTTTTTATTTTTCTAAAGTGAGAAGTGGGGAGGCAGAGAGACAAACTCTCACATGTGCCCGACTGGGATCCACTGGCATGCCCACCAGGGGGCAATGCTCTGCCCATCTGGGGTGTTGCTTCATTGCAACAAGAGCCATTCTAGCACCTGAGGTGGAAGCCATGGAGCCATTCTCAATGCCCAGGCCAACTTTGCTCCAATGGAGCCTTGGCTGCAGGAGGGGAAGAGAGATACAGAGAGAAAGGAGAGGGGAAAGGGTGGAGAAGCAGATAGGAGCTTCTCCTGTGTGCCCTGGCCAGAAGTTGAACCCGGGACTTCCACATGCTGGGCCGACGTTCTACCACTGAGCCAACTGGCCAGGGCTCTAATTTTAATAATATAACAAAACCTAACCTAACCCTATTCTAGCATTAAACCTTATCATAACTCTAAACCCAACCCTAACACTAATCCTAACATCTTAATTCTATTATCAACACTAACTTCTAAACCAAAAATCCTAAATTTAAAGCTTAAATTCTAAACCTCACCCTAAATTCTGACCTCAAACCATAACATAAAATTATAACCCTAACTTTGAACTCTAACCTCAAAACCTAAACCCTAACTTTATTTGCTAAACCATAAACCCAAGGCCAATTCTTTACACTAACCCTATATGCTAAAAACAAACCCTAAATTATAACCGTAAGTCTTAACCATATACTCTAGCTCTAAACTCTGTGCCAAAACCTCACCCCTAAACCTAACCTTAATTTGAACACTAACCATAAATCTTATTTCTTAAAAACTAACTTTAAACCTTAACCCTAAATGATAATTCAATCTTATCCCCAAACACAAAACCCTAACCTGGAACCTTTGCCCTAACCTCAAATCCTAAAATTAAGCCCTAAACCCTAAATTCTAAATACTGAACCCTGCACTTTAAATTTAACACTAATATAAACCTTAACCTTAATATGAACTCTAGACAAATCTTAACCTCAAAGCATAATCCTAACACTAAAAGTTATACCTTAAATGCTAATCTTTAAATCTAACCCTAAAACAGAAACTAATATTAAGCCCAAATTTTAAATACTAAACCTTAAACCCTTAGCCTAAAATTAACCTTAAATCCAAGACTAAACTTAAATTTTAGATCTATACCTAATCCCACTTTAATCATAAATCCCAATCTTACATCCTAAGGGTATAACCTAAACCACTAAAACACAACCCTAAACTTGACTTTAATCAAAAACCCTAAACTTCTTACTTTTTAAGTGAGAAAGAGAGACCGACAGACAGGAAGAGACACAGATGAGAAGCATCAACCCATAGCTGAGGCACCTTAGTTGTTCATTGATTGCTTTCTCTTATGTGCCTTGACCAGGGGGCTCCAGCCAAACCAGTAACCCCTTGCTCAAACCAGCGACCTTGGGCTCAAACCAGCGACCATGGGTCATGACTATGATCCTATGTTAAAGCCAGAGACCGCACGCTCAAGCTGGTGAGCCCATGCTCAAGCTGGATGACCTCGCACTCAAGCTGACCACCTTAGGGTTTTGAACCTGGGTCCTCAGTGTCCTAGGCCGAGGCTCTATCCACTGTGCCACAACCTGGTTAAGTCACAAACCTAATTTAAAACCTAATCTCTAACCGTAAAATCATAACTTAATTCAAAACCCTAATTCAACTATAAACTATAAACCTCAAAACATAAATTCTTTTTTTTTTCCTTTTTTTTCTTTACAGAGACAGAGAGAGTCAGAGACACGGATAGATAGGGACAGCCAGACAGGAAAGGAGAGAAATGAGAAGCATCAATCATTAGTTTATCACTGTAACACCTTAGTTCAGGGGTCCCCAAACTACAGCCTGCGGGCCGCATGAGACCCCCTGAGGCCATTTATCCGGCCCCCGCCGCACTTTCGGAAGGGGCACCTCTTTCATTGGTGGTCAGTGAGAGGAGCATAGTTCTCATTGAAATACTGGTCAGTTTGTTTATTTAAATTTACTTGTTCTTTATTTTAAATATTGTATTTGTTCCCATTTTGTTTTTTTACTTTAAAATAAGATATGTGCAGTGTGCATAGGGATTTGTTCATAGTTTTTTTTTATAGTCTGGCCCTCCAATGGTCTGAGGGACAGTGAACTGGCCCCCTGTGTAAAAAGTTTGGGGACCCCTGCCTTAGTTGTTCATTGATTGCTTTCTCATATGTGCCTTGACTGTGCGGCTACAGCGACTGAGTGACCCCTTGCTCGAGCCAGCGATCTTGGGTCCAAGCTCGTGAGCTTTGCTCAAACCAGATGAGCCAGAGCTCAAGCTGATGATCTCAGGGTCTCAAACCTGGGTCCTCAGCATCCCAGTTCGATGCTCTATCCACTGCACCACCGCCTGGTCAGAAATTCTTTTTATATAAAGCAAAAAACATAGTTGAGAAATTTTTTTTATAACATTTCATATAACATTGTTCAGATCCACAGGATTTTCAAGGTCTTTTTCTAGCATGATTTAGAAGTATCATTTAAAAATACTTACTGATACTATAAATATTATTACTTTTCTACATAGTGACAATTTTAATGAATTACATATCTATTATACTTTTTGCTCCTTAGTCAGAAAAATAAAAAGAAACCTTAAATCAGATGTTTAGATATTCAAAAATAGTTTTTATTTAAAATTTTAATGAAATTTATTGGGGTGACACTGGTTAATAAAAATATATGGGTTTCAAGTATGCAATTCTATAGTATATCATCTATATTTTACATTGTATGCTTACTACCCAAAGTCAAATCTCTTTTTGCCACCCTATATATGACCCTCTTTACTCTATATACATTCCTCCCAAAATTCCCTCTGGTAATCACCATTCTGTTGTCTGTGTCTGAGTTTTTGTTTGTTTGTTTTGATTTTAAGAGTACATTTATTAAAGCAGTGAAACAAGGAAGGGCTTAGGACAGCACAAGCAACAGAAAAAAAAGCTTAGTCAGGGCTGTGTTGGCTCACTGAGAAATAAAATGAAATCACTAATACTGTCAGAACACTGAATAGTCAATAAAAGGGGGTTTTGATGACAAGCCAGGGTGTTATCCTGGGACAACCTGATGTTGCTAATTACTCCCATTGTTGTCAGTTTTGCGGAGTTCTTTAGAGTTTAGGAAATAAATACCTGTGGGAAAAGAAGAGAGGGAAGGAAAATGCATAGGCATACTCTCTGGGGTAAGAGCATGTTATTTGTTTTCCTTGTTTAACAAGTTCATCTATTGTTTACAGTTTTATATTCTACATATAAGTAAAGTCATATGGTTCTTGATGTTTTCTGTCTAATGTATTTCACTTAGCATGATATTCTCATGATCCATCCATGTTTTTGCAAATGGCGGTATTTAATCTTTTTTTTTAATTTTATTTATTCATTTTTTAGAGAGGAGAGAGAGAGAGAGAGAGAAGGGGGGAGGAGCTGGAAGCATCAACTCCCATATGTGCCTTGACCAGGCAAGCCCAGGGTTTCAAACTGGCGACCTCAGCATTTCCAAGTCGACACTTTATCCACTGTGCCACCACAGGTCAGGCTAATCTTTTTTGTGGAAAGAGGATAACCTCAGAATAATGGCACCATGAAAGATACCACTGATCTCTCCCCTTGAAATTTCAACAAATTGAATGGATATAACACAGCATAGGCAGAGGAACCCCAGCTGGGCTCTCGAGCTTGCCTGAAAGATCCATGCACCACATAGACAAGAGGGTTAAGGGGCAGGAAGGTGGAGATAAGATGTGCTCACAGTGGCTCCAGAAAGAAGAGAGGATGGACTGTCTGAATTTTTGTCTGCTGGAGCTCTGGAGAGGACGGCAGCCTGGAGGGTCTGGGTTTTTGTTTGCCAGGGCTCCAGAGAAGAAGGAAGCTCAGATGGTCTGGAGTTTTGTCTGCAGGGGCTCCAGAGAAAGGAGAAGCCCAGAGTGACTGGGTCTTATGCTGAGAGGAACAATATGATTTGGGGGAAGATACTAAACTAAAGTGGCAGCAAAACGAGGGATCACAGCCAATGTTCCTGCAGTCTGCCTGCAGCCCACAACCGACAGAGAAAACTGCCTCCCAGATTCTACTCCCTTCACCTTGTGCGGTACAAAGAGTGGCAGAGACACACTCCATATCTAGCTCTTCAAGCCACTCACTCCCCTGAAGAACTGAGGTGCTTTGGGTTTGCTTCCCTGGTTTATTGAGACATGGGGAAGAGTTCCTAGAGGCATGAAATCACCAATACTAAAGCTGAAAAGGCCTCACAACATGCTACAACCATCATCAAGACTTCAGCCCTGCCTTCATCATTGTGAGAGCAACAACTTAGCAGAGGTCAGCCTAGGAATATCACAGAGCTAAAACTCATAATACAGTGCACTCACTAAAATCAAAGAGAAAAACCTCTTAAAACTGAAATATTTCTTTCCTTTGTATATCATTTTCTTTAATTTTTATTCTTATTTTTTGTGGGTATTCTGGGTTTTCTTTTGTTTTTCCTCTTTGTTTTTATAGTTTTTCTTTCTTACTTGTCATTATTTTTTATTGTTTTCTATTTTTATTGCATTTTGTAGTTTTGTTATTTATTAGATTTTTTTTTAAAAAAATACCACTATCAAATGCCATCAAAGAAGAAGATATCTTATACTATGTCAAGAAAAAAGGGAAGTAGTCCAAGAAGAAAATGAAAAATCTCTAGAAAGCAATCTCAATAAGATGATGGAAATCCAGAAATTAAATGATAAAGAATTCAAAATTAATGTTCTAAAAATACTTAATGAGATGTGAGAAAACACTGATAGGCAATTTAATGAGTTTAAAAACAAATTAATGAAAAAATTAGTACTGCACAAAGAAGATTGAAACTTTCAAAGCAGAGATGGAGAATTGAATACATGAATTGAAAAATGAAGTAGCACTTTTAGCAAATAGAACAATCAGATAGAAGAGAAAATCAGTGATATTTAAGAGAGTAACTGGAGATTCTACAGAGAAAAGAGAAAATACTGTGAATTTTTAATTTTTTAATTATTATTTATTTCTTTTTATCAAGTGAGAGTCAGGGAGGTGGAGAGACAGACTTCTGCATGCACCCTGACCAAGACCCACTCAGCAACCCCCATCTGGGGCTGATGTTCCTCTCATCTAGAGCCACAGCTCCATTGCTTGACAACTGAGCTATTTTAGTGCCTCAGGTGAGGCCATGGAGCCATCCTCAGGACCTGGAGCCAACTTGCTCATTTGAGCCATGGCTGTGGGAAGGGAAGAGAAGAGAAAAAGAGAGCAAGAAAGAGAAGTGAGGTTGGGGGTGGAGAAACAGGTGGTTGCTTCTCCTGTGTGCCCTGAAAAAAATTGAACCTGAAACTTCCACATGTTAAGCCAACACTCTACCACTGAGCAAACCTTCCAGGGCTAGAACCATGAATTTAAAAAAATGATAGAATTCTACAAGAATTGTCTGTTTCCATCAGAAAGAGCAATATAAGAATAATGGGTACATCAGAAAAGGATAAGAGGGAGAAGAGTATAGAGAGCCTATTTAATCAAATTATTATCAAGGCTATGGGAAGAGTTTAACCCTTGAATTCAAGAAACAAACAGAATGCCAAGTTACCTAAACCCAAACAGACCTTTTCTAAGGTACATCATAATACAATCGTCAAAAATCAATGACAAAGAAAGAATCCTCAAGGCAGCTAGTATAAAGAAGAACATTAGATATAAAGGAAGGCAATTAGGTTATCATCAGACTTCTCAGCAGAAGCCATACAAATCAGAAGAGAGTGGATACAAACATTCAAAGTACAGAAAGACAGGAATTACCAGTAGGAATATAATATCCATCAAACTTATCTTTCAAATATAAAGAAGAAATAAAAACTTCCAGACATACAGCAGTTGAGGAAATTTATCACCAGAAAATGCCCATTGCAGGAAATATTCAAAGGAGTTATTCTACTGGATATAAAGAACAAAACAAACAAAATTACAAGTCAAAAGCCCAAAAAGATAACAATAAAAATAAGAATAATCTGTGATAAAAATAACATAAAAGAGGAGACAATAAAGAGCTGCAATAGCAAAGAAAGATAAAGTGAAGAAGCACTCAAGACAGAGGACGCTTGTCCATATGAAAATTTTTCTGTTAATGACCTAATGGTAAACACTCATGAAAAAGCCACTACTGAAATATACAGCTACAAAAAAAAAAGAGAACAAAACAAAGGATAGAAGTATAGAATATCACCAAACAAAAACAACTGACAGAAACAATAACACAAAAGAACCAAAAGAGATACAGAGCTAAAAGAAAACAAAACAAAAACATAAAATGGTTACTGGAAATCCTCAAGTGTCAAAATTTACTCTAATTGTAAATGTACTGAACTCACAAAAAAGGAGGCCAAAGTAGCAAATTGAATCAAAGAGCAAAACTTAAACATATGCTGCCTTCAAGAGACACATGTAAGCTGCAAGGACAAAAGTAGATTCAAAGTCATAGGTTGGAAAACAATTCTCCAAGCAAATAATACCCAAGAAAAAGTAGGTGTAGCCATTCTAATATGTGACAATGCTGACTTCAAGACAACAAAGTTAACCAGAGACGAAGATGGACATTTCATAATGATAACGGGAATATTATATCAAGAAGACACAACACTGGCCCTGGCTGTTTGGCTCTGCAGTAGAGCATTGGCCCAACATGTGGAAGTCCCGAGTTCAATTCCTGGCCAGGGCAGAGAGGAGAAGCGCCCATCTACTTCTCCACCCTTTCCCCTCTCCTTTCTTTCTATATCTTTCTTCCCCTCTCGCAGCCAAGGTTCCACTGGAGCAAAGTTGGCCCAGGCATTGAAGATGGCTCCATGGTCGCTGCCTCAGGCACTAGAATGGCTCTGGTTGCAGCAGAGCAACACCCCAGAGGGGCTGAGCATCATCCCCTGGTGGGCATGCCAGGTGGATCCTGGTAGGGTGCACATGGGAGTCTGTCTCTCTGCTTCCCCGCTTCTCACTTCAGAAAAATACAAAAAGAAAAAAAAAAGACATAACACTTCTTAACATATATGCACCAAACCAGGGAACACCAAAATATATAAGACATCCACTAACTGAATCTAAAAATTGAAGCAGACAAAAACATAATCATACTTAGAGATTTTAACTCACCATTGATGGCTTTAGATAGATCATCCAAACAGAAAATCAATAAAGAAATATAGGCCTTAAACAACCCACTGGACCAAATGAACATAATGGGAAAATCAAATTACACATTCTTTTCTAGTGTGCATGGAACATTCTCAAGGATAGATCATATGTTGGGACACAAAACTAACATCAACAAATTCAGGAAGATTGAAATTATACCAAGTATATTTTCTGACCATAAGGCTTTGAAATTAGAATTCAACTGGAAAAAGGAAGTAAAGGAACCCACAACAATGTGGAAATTAAACAACGTATTTCTAAAAAATGACTGGGTCACAGAAGAAATAAAAGCAGAGATCAAAAATGATTTGCAGGCAAATAAAAATAACAACATATCAAAATTTCTAGGATGCAGCAAAAGCAGTAATAAGATTGAAATTTATATCTTTACAGGCTTATATCAAGAAACAAGAGTGATCCCAATTAAATAACTTAAAATCACATCTTAATGAATTAGAAAAAGAAGAACAAAGGTAAACCAAACTTAGCAGAATAAAGAAAATACTAAAAATTAGAGCAGAACAAAATGAATAAAAGAACAAGAAGGCCCTGGCCAGTTGGCTCAGCGGTAGAGTGTCGGCCTGGCGTGTGGGGGACCCGGGTTCGATTCCCAGCCAGGGCACATAGGAGAAGCACCCATTTGCTTCTCCACCCCCCACTCCTTCCTCTCTGTCTCTCTCTTCCCCTTCCGCAGCCAAGTCTCCATTGGAGCAAAGATGGCCCGGGCGCTGGGGATGGCTCCTTGGCCTCTGCCCCAGGCACTAAAGTGGCTCTGGTTGTGGCAGAGCGACGCCCCAGAGGGGCAGAACATCGCCCCCTGGTGGGCAGAGCGTCGCCCCTGGTGGGTGTGCCGGGTGGATCCCAGTCGGGCGCATGCGGGAGTCTGTCTGACTGTCTCTCCCTGTTTCCAGCTTCAGAGCTAGTTCTTTGAAAAGATCAATAAAATCAATGAACCACTGGCTAGACTCACCAAGGAGAAAAGAGGAAGAACTCATAAACAAAATTCAAAATGAAAGAGGAGAAATAACCACAGATATCATAGATATACAAAAGATCATAGTAGAATACTATGAAAGATTATATACCACCAAATTCAACAATCTAGAGGAAATGAATAAGTTCCTAGAACTATACAATCTTCCCAGATGGAGTCACAAAAAAGTTGAAAACTAAATAGACCTATAGGCAAAGAAATAATAGAAATAACTATCAAAAACCTCCCAAACAACAACAGTCTAGGGCCAGATGGATACACTAGTGAATTCTACCAAACATTCAAAGAATATTTGGTGCCTATCCTTCTCAAAGTCTTCCAAAAAATAGAAGTAGAAATACTCCCAAACATATTTTATGAAGCCAACGTAACCCTGATATCAAAACTTCGGAAGGACTACACAAAATAATAAAACTATATTCCAATATCCTTTATAAGTACAGATACAAAAATTCTAGACAAAATACTAACAAATCGAATACAACAACACATTAAAAAAATTGCCCTGGCCATTTGGCTCAATGGTAGAGTGTCAGTCTGGCATGTGGATATCTCAGGTTCAATTTCCAGTCAGGACACACAGGAGAAGTGCCTATCTGCTTCTCCACAACTCCGCCTCTCACTTCTGTGTCTCTCTTTCCCTCTCTCTCCTCCTCCTGCAGTAATGGCTCAATTAGCGCAAATTGGCTCCGGTGCTGAGGATGGCTCCATGACCTCCGCCTCAGCTGCTAAGAAGAGCTCCATTGCTGAGCAACAAAGCAATTTCCCAGATAGTCGGAAAATTAGCTCCTTGTGGGCTTGCCAGGTGGATCCTGGTCAGGGCATATGCAGGAGTCTATTTCTCTGCCTCCCCTCTTCCCACTGAATAAAAAAAAAAAGAAGAAAAAAATAATAAAGGTCTACCGGAAAGTTCTGTTCGTTTCTATCACAAGTTTTGACATGTAAGCACATGTTTATTTGGCGCATGTGTGCCTCTCTATTTTTATCACTTAATGTGTACATACTGACGTAGCAAATTAACTAAAACAAAGTTGATTCACGTTAGTCTTATGTGTGAAGTGATAGTGTACCCATAGCTACTGATAAAGTTCATTTACACCACTGTATGGTATATGAATTTCAACAAGGAAGAAATGCTACAGAAGCATGTAGAAATTTATTGAAAGTGTTTGGTGAAGGTACAGTTTCTGATAGGACATGCAGAAGATGGTTCGAAAATTTCGAAACAGGTGATTTTGACCTTTCTGATAAGCCACGTTTTGGGCGACCATCTTTGATTAATGACGATGTTGTTAAGACCATGTTGGAGCAAGATCCTTTTCTAACAACATCAGAGATTGCAGAAAGGCTTAATTCAGCTCAGCAAACCATTTTGGACCATATTTGGAAGATAGGATTGGTGTGAAAATATACTATTTAATAAATTTTATTGACGGTAAGAAAAATTTGTATTTTGTTTTATTCCAGAAATGGACAGAACTTTCCGGCAGACCTTATACTTCATGATCAGGCACAATTCATTCTCCTAGCACAAGGATGATTTAACATATAGAAATCAATCGATGTAATATGCTACATCAACAAAACAAAGAAGAAAAATCATACGATCTTATCATTAGATGCAGAAAAGTCATTTGATAAGATACAACATCCCTTTATGTTTAAAACACTCAATAGAATCAGAATAAAAGGAAAGTACCTCAACATAATAAAAGCCCTATATGACAAACTATTGTTATTATCATACTAAATGATAAAAAAATGAAGACTTTTTTTCTAAAATCAGAAAGAAGACAAGGCTGGCCACTCTCTCCACTCTTATTTTACATAGTTTTGGAAGTTTTATCCAGAGAAATCAGGCAAGAGAAAGAAATAAAAGGCATCTATATTGGGAAAGAAGAGTAAAGGTATCACTTTTTGCTGATGACATGATTCTGTAAATAGAAAAATCTGAAGACTCCACCAAAAAACTATCAGAGGATGTGAGGGCGATCTGGCTGCGACATCTGTCACCCCATTGATCGCCAGGGTTGATTCGGCTGATCTGGCTGGCTAGGCGGGTGTCCCCTTCCTCCCTCACCGCTCCATGTGCATCCCTCCCGAAGCTGCGCGCTCGGTCGAAGAGGACGACCTTCCCCGCTAGAGGAGAGGACCGTTCTTCGGTCAAGGGTATACGAGTAGCTGCGCTCCCCTGCTAGAACCTCCAAACAAGTCTCAAAAAACTATCAGAAACAATAAACCAGTACAGTAAAGTTGCAGGATACAAAATCGATACAAAAGCCTATTGCTTTTCTATATGCCAATGATAAAACTTCTGAAAACAAACTCAAAATACCAATTTCTTTTACAATTGCAACAAAAAATAAAATAAAATAAAATACCTAGAAATAAACTTAACAAAGGATGTGAAGGATCTATATACTGAAATCTATAAAACTACTGGAAAAGACACAATGAAATGAAAAGATATTCCATGATTGGAAGAATCAAAATAATTAAAATGGCCATATTACCCAAAGCAATATACAAATTCAATGCAATCACCATCAAAACTTCAATGTCATTTTTTAAAGAAATAGAACAAAAAATTAAAAGGTTTGTATGGAACCATAAAAGATCCCAAAACACCAAAGCAATCCTGAGGAAAAAGAATAAAGTCAATGGTATCACACTACCTGACTTCAACTTATACTACAGAATCACAATAATCAAAACAGTATGGTATTGGCAGAAAAACCGACATACAGAGCAGTGGAACAGAATCAAGAGCCCAGAAATAAAACCACATATATATGGACAAATAATCTATGACAAAGGAGCCAGAAACACACCATGGAGAAAAGAAAGCCTTTTCAATAAATAATGCTGGGAAAATTGGAAAGCCAAATGCAAAAGAATGAAACCTGAGTACAGTTTGTCACCTTGCAAAAAAAATTAATTCAAACTGGATTAAAGATTTAAATATAAGATCTGAAACAAGAAATTACATAAAAGAAACAGGTACTAAGCTCATAGACCTTGGCCGTAGAAAACAATTTATTAATTTGACCCAAAGGCAAGGGAAATAAAGGCAAAAATAAATAAATGGGACTATATTAAACTAAAAAGCTTCTGCAGAGCAAAAGAAAGTGACAACAAATCAAACAGGCAGGCAACTAAATGAAAGATGATATTTGCAAACAGCAGCTCTGATAAGAGGTTAATATCCAAAAGGTATAAAGAAGTCACAAAAGTCAGCAACAAACAAGCAAGCGATCTAATTGGAAAATGAGAGAAGACCTAAACAGGCACTTATTCTAAGAGGACATACAAATGGCCAACAGATATATGAAAAGATGCTCATCATCACCAGCTATTTAAGAAATGCAAACCAAAACTACAATGAGATACCACCTCACATCACCTGTTAGATTGGCTATTATCAACAAGATTGATAATAACTAGTGTTGGAGAGACTGTGGAGAAAAAGGAACCCTCATTCCCTGCTGGTGAAAATGCAAATTAGTACAACCATTATGGGAGAAAGTATGATGGTTCCTCAAAAAATTATGAATAGAATTACCATATGACCTAGCATTTTCTCTACTGCATATCTATCTCACATACTCAAAAACCTTGGTGAGTAAAGACACATGTACCCCCATGTTCATCGCAGCATTATTCACAGTTGCCAAGATGTGGAAATAACCAAAGTGTCCCTCAATAGAGGATTAGATAAAGAAGTGGTACATATATTTATATATACAATGGAATACTACTCAGCCGTAAGAAATGACATATGGCCATTTACAATTTGGATGAACCTTGAAAACATTATACTGAGTGAAATAAGTAAATCAGCAAAAGCTAAGAACTGTATAATTTTGCACATACGTGGGATATAAAACTGAAATTTATGGATATAGATTAAAGTGAAGTGGTTTCCAGAGGGTGGAGATGTGGGGGAGGGCGTGTGGAAAAGAGTATAAAGAGGGCCATATATAAGGTGACGGAAAATGATCGACTTTGGATGATGGGTGTACAACATAATCAACAGTTCAAATGCTATAGAAATGTTTATGTGACTACGTACTCTTACTGATGTATGTCACCACGTTAAAGTTAATTTTCTAAATCAAATTTAATAAATGATTTTATTTACAATATCATCAGATACAATAATATATTTAGGAATGAATTTAACTAAGGAGGTAAAAGAGCTCTGTACTGAAAACTACAGGCACTAATGAAAAACACAAAGAAGACACTAATAAATACAAAGGTATTCCTTGTTCATCGATTGGAAAATATTGTTAAATGTCTATACTACTCAATGCCATTCAATTTCAAGGGAATCCCTATCAAAATTTCAATGGCATTTTTTTTCCTTACATAGTATAAAAAAATTTCTAAAATTTGTATGGAACTACAAAACAAACAAACAAAACACAAATACTCAAAGAACCCTGAGAAAGAAGAACAAAGCAGGAGGTGTCGTACCTCCTGCCTTCATGCTATATTACAACACTAAGGTAATAAAACAGTACAGAATTGACATTAAAGAAAAAGACACATTGCCAATGGATGGAATTCAGAGACCTGAATTAAACCCATGCATATATGGTTGTTGTGTATAAAACTGTCCAAACTATGGAAAATTTTTACAAAAATTTATTTGAGCCCAAATGATTATATATGCTGGGTAGCAGGATTTCAAATTCTTCAGAAAATAACAGTTTTGCAGCTCATTTTATGCCTCTTTTCTCTCTCTCTCTTCCTTACTCTCTCTCTAAAATCAGAGGAAAAATTAAAAACAACTTACTGGGGTATTTTATGATATTCAGTGGTTGGCAAACTCATTAGTCAACAGAGCCAAATATCAACAGTTCAGCGATTGAAATTTCTTTTGAGAGGCAAAATTTTTTATTTATTTATTCATTTTAGAGAGGAGAGAGAGAGAGAGAGAGAGAGGAGAGGAGAGACAGAGAGAGAGAAGGGGGAGGAGCTGGAAGCATCAACTCCCATATGTGCCTTGACCAGGCAAGCCTGGGTTTCGAACCGGCGACTTCAGCATTTCCAGGTCGATGCTTTATCCACTGTGCCACCACAGGTCAGGCCGAGAGCCAAATTTTTTAAACTTAAACCATATAGGGAGGTACATTCCTTATCGAGGTAGCACCCGCATGTGGTGTTTTGTGGAAGAGCCACACTCAAGGGGCCAAAGAGCCGCATGTGGTTCGCGAGCTGCAGTTTGCTGACCAGCGAATTATATGGGTTAAACTTATACAATACTGTATGTCAATTATATCTTAATAAAATTGAAAAAAATGCCCTGGCCGGTTTGCTCAGTAGTAGAGCGTCGGCCTGGCGTGCAGGGGACCTGGGTTCGATTCCCGGCTAGGGCACATAGGAGAAGCGCCTATTTGCTTCTCCACCCCCCCCCCTTCCTCTCTGTCTCTTTCTTCCCCTCCCGCAGCCAAGGCTCCATTGGAGCAAAGATGGCCCGGGCACTGGGGATGGCTCCTTGGCCTCTGCCCCAGGCGCTAGAGTGACTCTGGTTGCGGCAGAGCGATGCCCCGGAGGGGCAGAGCATTGCCCCCTGGTGGGCAGAGCGTGGCCCCTGGTGGACGTGCCGCGTGGATCCCGGTCAGGCGCATGCGGGAGTCTGTCTGACTGTCTCTCCCTGTTTCCAGCTTCAGAAAAAATACAAAAAAAAAAAAAAAATATATATATATATATATATATATATATATATGTTAAATCTTGAGATTAAGGAAGGGAGAAATAAGATCAGGATCAGAATGTAAGAGAGTTAAAAAGATTATGTGCTCTCTTGAGGCTGATTGTGCTTATTTTAAAGATATGCTAACCTAGATGTTCCGAAACTATGGACAGCGCTTGCTGAAGGCAAAGATAAATCTGTTAGTTAAAAGTTATATGACTGGGGCAGGACTATCCCCCATGACCTGCCCAGTTAAGAATTTATGATTGTATCATCCTGTGAGGTTACTTTTCATTGAACCCCACCCTTTTTTCTGTCCACAACATAATTGAAGTATCTCCCTGTAAATTCCTCTAATAAAATCAGTTCTAATCATAGAATCCCTTTCTTTATCCACACGGTCAAATAATATTTCACAAGAGAGTCAAGGATACTCACTGGAGATAAGACAGTCTCATCTCTTCAATAAATAGCACTGAGAAAATTCAATATCTGTGTGTAAGAGAATGAAACTAGACCCATTTCTTACACAACTCATAAAAATTAACTTGAAATTAATTAAAGACTCAGAGGTAAGACTGGAATTTATAAACCTCCTTGAATAAAACATGGAGAGAAAAAAATCCTTGACATTTGGTTTTGGCAATGATTTTTTGGATATAAGTCCTAAAATAAAAGCAACAATAATGAGAAACAAATAAGTAGGACTACATCAAACTAAAATGCTTCTGCAGAAGAAAAAAAGAAATCTACAAAATGAAAAGACAACCTATGGAATGGAGAAAAAGAGATATCTGCAAATCATATAAAGGGTTAGTATCCAAAATATATAAAGAATTCATACAACTCAGTGTTCTCTCTAGGGAGCACACTCGTGCCTTTCCTTACCTCCTTCCCCCGCACACATTTTCCTTGTCTCTTTCTCCTAAATTCCATGGGCCCTTCTTTTGGCTTTGTAAATTGTTCCTGAGTCCATTTCTTCTACAAGTCATTTCTTCTACCTCTATGACTTTCTAAATAAACTTTTTGTCATCGTTTGGAAAAAATATCTTGTACAACTCAACAGCAAAAACGAATAAATGGGCAAAGAACCTGAATTGACACTTTTACAAGAACATGTAGGAATGTCTAACAGGTACATGAAAAGGTGCTCAATCACAATCACTATGAAAACTCAAATCAAAACCACAAAAAGATAGCACTTCACACCTGTCAGAATGGTTATCATCAAAAACACAAGAGATAAATGCTGGGAAGGATGTGGAGAAAAAGAAAAATCTTAACATACTGTCAACATGGAAAAGCCCAGATGGTATTATGCTGAGTGAAATTGTAACAGAAAATGAAAAACATATAATTTTTATACAATATATACTAACCAGAATTGAATGTACTAACAAACTCACCAGTCTGTTGGAATAAAAACAAGAACAAATTTTTTTTTGCTAACAACCTCTATTTTAGGTTCTGTTTAGTACATAGTAGGGACCAGCAGTTCCAGTTCTTGTCCAGAAAGGAGCTGACCGAATGCAAGCAATTTGGCTGGTGCAGAAAGATTCAACATGCTTACACCAAGATCTTTGTTGCACCAGCAAGAACACTGCTTATGTGTCCCCACTTCCCTCTCTCTCCTTATAAAAAGCCATCAGTTTGATCAGAGATGATAAAATGAGTTTTAGGACAGGAGCCAGCCATCCTAGGTCGCTGGCCATCAGGGTTGCTGCCACCTGAATAAACCTCTTTCCTTTTCACGGGTGCTTGTCTCACAAGTATTGACTTTTGACACAACAGGCAGCCGAAACCGCGTTCAGTAACCAAGTAAATCAGCCAGAGAGAGACAAATACTATATGATTATTCTTTATATGTAAAATCCAAAAAACAAAATAAATGAACAAACAACAACAACAATAAAAAACAAAATCATTAATACAGAGAACAAACTGATTGTTGCCAGATTTGAGGAGGGATTCAGAGGCTGGCTGAAAACGGTGAAGGAATTAAAAAGTACAAATTGGAAGTTACAGAATTGTCACGGGATTTAAGCTACAACATAGGGAATATACTCAATAATATTGAAATACCTATGTATGGTTTCAGGTAGGTACTAGACTTATTGGAGAAATCATTCATAAATTATATAAATGTCTAACCATTATGCTATACACCTAAAACTAATATAATATTGGATGACAATAGTAGATAAAAATAAAAAATTATAATTAAAAATGCTATGAAGCATGGCCTGTGGTGTCACTGTGGATAGAGTGTTGACCTGGAATGCTGAGGTTGCCAGTTCAAAACCCTGGGCTTGGCCCTGGCCGGTTTGCTCAGTGGTAGAGTGTTGGCCTGGCATGCAGGAGTCCCGGGTTTGATTTCCGGCCAGGGCACACAGGAGAAGCACCCATCTGCTTCTCCACCCCTCCCCCTCTCCTTCCTCTCTGTCTCTCTCTTCCCCTCCTGCAGCCAAGGCTCCATTGGAGCAAAGTTGGCCCGGGCACTAAGGATGGCTCCATGGCCTCTGCCTTAGGCGCTAGAATGGCTCTGATTGCAACAGAGCAATGCCCCAGATGGGCAGAGCATTGCCCCCTGGTGGGCATGCTGGGTGGATCCCAATCAGGCACATGTGGGAGTCTGTCTGACTGCCTCCCCATTTCCAACTTTAGAAAAATACCAATACTACTGATATGGAGAATTCTGAAAAGAAACTCTTCTGGGAAAAGAAAAATTTGGGTTGAAGATCCTCACTGAAATTTAAATAGTGATGACAGACAGGCCATCATGGGGTTTTAGCTGGGGCACCATGAAGAGGTCTAGTTACAGATATAAAATTGAGAGCCAAGGTATAGATACAGTAAGGTCGTCAAGTTGTGTCTTAAAACCTAATTGAGGCAAAAATGGCAAATCTCTTTTCTTTGTGGAGTCTCAGTCAGAAGCCCAGTATTCTAAATCTTAAACTAGATTTAAAATCTATTTCATCTTATTCTGTCAGTATTAGCAATAATGTTTACCTTACCTTAATACTTTTTTCTTTCACTTTTTTTCTCTATTACAGAGTAGACATCTTACTATATAATAGACATTTGTGGCTTTAGGCACTGGAAATTAAACACTAGATGATGGAAGAATAGAGACTAGGGCCTGACCAGGCAGTAGTGCAGTGTGGATAGAGCATTGAACTGGGATGTGGATGACACAGGTTCAAAACTCCGAATTCACCAGCTTGAGCGAGGGCTCTTCGGGTTTGAGTGCGGGCTCACTATTTGAGCACAGGGTTACTGTCTTGAGCATGCGATCACAGACATTACCCCATCATGGCTGGCTTGAGTCCAAAGATCGCTGGCTGGAAGCCCAAGGTTGCTGGTTTAGCCCAAGGTTGCTGGCTTGAGCAAGGGGTACTCGCTCTGCTGTAGTCCCATCCCTCCAGGTCAACACACATATGAAAAAACAGCCAATGTACAACTAAGGTGCCGCAACGAAGACTGGATGCTTCTCATCTCTCTGCCTTCCTGTCTGTCTGTCTCTATCTGTCTCTCTCTCTCTCTCTGCCTTTCTTACAAAAAAAGGATAAATTATAAAACAATATTCTTACAGAGACACAAAACGTGCTTTTGAAGCATAAGGCCAAACTCCACTTCCACCATACTATGAAGAATCCTTTCTCTTCTTCAGGTTGACACTTTTTCAACTTGCTTAAATCATTTTAGTTTTTTGTTTTGTTTTGTTTGTGTGGCTTTTTTTTTTACAGTAAATACCTTTATTACAGAATATTTCTACTCAGACTTTATAACCTAATTCTGTTTCTATTCAGTATCAACTCCTTTTCCCATTGAATCTCATTTTAAATATACTTCTCAAAGTGCTGAGACACTTAATTACTCATTTGCGGTTAAGTAATGGTGGCTGCCCCTAGTTGTAAAGATGAGTTTTCAGACCAGTAGCAACAATATCATCCGGAAACTTGTCAGAAATACAGTTCTCTGGCCCTGCATCAGGCCTAAGGAATCCGAAATCAAGTTATATACCATATTTTCTGGGTGGTTTGATGTCTATTAAATTTTAGAATTTCTGTTCTGGATATTTAATTCCTAACCCCACCCCCACCCCATAGATGGGGAACTAACTCTGTTTTTGACAAGGGGAGAATTCTGAGATGCTCTACATTAAATTACAGCAGCCAGAGAGGGAGAGAGAGAAACAGAACTACGTATTAGCAGTTAATGGCTGCTGGCCAACTTACGAAAAGCTGCTCACATTCCTTCCACGTTTGTTGAAATTTTGGATTATTTTTCAGGTGGCTATTTCTGCAGATTATTTTGGTCAGACACCATCAACTCTACCAGCTTCCCTTCTTGCTTTTACACGTGACCGCTGTCCAGAGCCATTTCACAAGAGTGGAGATCTCTTTTTGCAACTCTGTGCCTATACCAGAGCTGGCCTGGCTTAACTTTCCCCACCTCCTTTGCCTATAACCAATGTAAATTCTGTCAGACAACTTGAGTCTTTCTCCCCCCTTTACCCACTTATGTATAAACAACAGACATATTGTCTTTCATGTTCTTTAAAATGTCTTTCTTTTTGACTAGCGTTTTTGGCTTAAAAATTTTCTTGGAGGAGGTAAAAGAGGGTAAAGTGGGGATAAAAGGCGATGGAAGGAAGACTTGAAATTACATTACAATATACAGATGTTGCACTATAGAATTGCACACCTGAAACCAATATATTTTTATTAATGTCACCTCAATAAATTCAATAAAAAATAAATAAAACCTTTCTTAAAGACTTGCAGTCTTGGGGTTTAAATTTTTTTGACACATTCCTTAAGTATTCATTATTGAATTCGTAGCCTACATCGAGTTTTCATTTTATTTTTATTTAATGTCAATTGATGCCTGACAAAGCAGACCACATATGACCTTATGTGAAAAACAACACTTGGAGGCTGACCCTCGGGTAAGGTTACCAGCCCAGGATTCCCCCACCGATGGCCAACGGTGTGGCCTGATACAAGACTGCTTTGCAGGATCCAGAGTCCCACCAAGGAAACTGAACTGTCAGCACAGCACCCGTTCGGACTAATAGTGCTGCAGTGTCCCCGCCCACCCAGGTTCACAACCCAGCCAGAGTACCCCACTTGGACCCAGAAAACGCGAGTGGCAAAAAAGCCTCGCCCCACTCCTGAGTGCCCTCCAATCGCAGCGCGCGCTATGACGCACAGAGCCGAGAGGGAGGTGCATTCAGAGAAGCCCCGCCCCTCACCCAATCGCCCGCCAATTGCGCCTTCCGGTGCGCCTTGGTGATGTGATGCGACTTCAGGGCGGCCTAGCTCGTCAGTTCAGCGCTCTCGGAGATGCCTGGTGGCGGTTACTGTCGCCGTCCGAAGGTAAGCGGAGAGCCTGTAACCGATGAGGCGCGGTCTCCAGCGGTCGTCCGGGAGCTCCGTGGGCCAGCGCGTCCTGCTCGGTTTTCCACCCCATCCACCTGTCCGGCGGGGCGCAGTGCACACGTGTTTAGCCCCAGCCTGATAGGGGTGGAAAGTGGGTCTATGCTGATGGGGGGTCTCTGGCAAAGCTCCATCGCGGGGGTTCCGTCTGTGAGCGTGTACAGAGCCTTCGTCGTGGAGTACGGCTCCTGAGCTCAGTCTCCTGCCAAAGTGTGCGAACTGAGGGAGTCGTGCCCACTAGTCGGAGGTGGATAGAGATCAGGGAGCCTGTTGGAGCTGTGGAGAGAAGAACCATTTCCCTGGGTAAGACGTGGGGTCGCAGGCATAGGGGTGACGGAAGTGAGAGGCACTGGATGGAGTTGAGTCTGGAACAAGCGTGTGATTTTTTTATTTTTTGCCCACTCAGGTGTTTGGTAGTTCTTTGTTTCTGTTTGACTCCGGTGTACACACCAAGACAGCGGTGAATACTGTAATGGCACTGCTGTCATTTTCCCCTCCAATATCTGTTGCAGTTCTTTTCATTCCATCCTAAACTTTTAAAGAATCTCCCTCTTCTGCTTCAGTGGGTGATGAGTCTGAAGTTAACTGCTGCCAGTCCGTTACACCAACGTCTGTTACATTGTCCTGTCACGGAGTGTGTGTGTAGACTATATTTCATGAATGCTATTTAAAATATTGTACATGCACATCTTTTTTACCCTTTGAATTGTTTTTGCTCTGGCATGTGTCCTGTGCTGTTTTAAAGCTATTTCTAAGTTTCTTGCTTACAAATATGTTTGAATACAATGCGTGCTTTCTTGACTAATCTTCCTTTTAACCAAAAAGCTTCCTGAGAAAATAGTCCACATATACTGATTCAACTTCCTTGTCGCTACCATCTTTCTTGCTTCTGGAATATTATTAATTGTCAGATACACAGTCAATTTTGTAACTTGGTCTTAGGAAGTAAAAGAAATCTATATCAAACATAGATTGTAAGACATTATCGATTGTAAGACTTCCTGATTTCAGAAATAGTTAACATGTGGGAAAAAAATCAAGAAAATAGTATGAAATTGTTAAATCTATATAAATTATTTACTTGGTTACTGTTGGGCAGATAAAATATATTATGTTAACTTTGTTAAAGATGGCACTGTCCACATGGAAGCCTGTGGCCTAGGTGATTGCTTGAGATGGGCGTGATTGTATTAATGTGTGTTGGGGGTGGGCTGAGGGCAGGCAGGATCCTTGTAGCCCAGGGCTTGGTTTTAGGACTAAGCCTTTCCCACCCTTTTTGATGTGGGGTGGTGCAATCGCATCAAGCCTCAGATAAGTGATTTTGTATCAGAGACTTCCTTGCTTGTTTATTGGATTAAAGCTTTTAAATCTACACTATAAAGTGGGGCAGACCCGGGAGCTTGCTCTCTCAGTTCCTGAGATTAGCATTAGAGAGGAGAGCAGAGAAGGGCCACGTGGAGGAAGGCAAGAGAAGCAGCCAAGATGGTGGAGTGTTGAAGGAGAAGCCAGTTTGTGCAGAGTTTGTGTAGGGAGAAGGAAGGAGATGGGAACCGAGGTGAATAAGTCTAGTGAGCTAAAAACCTTTGATTCTAGGAAACTCAGATAAATCAGTAGCTTTGTGAGCACTGAATGAGTGGGTTTTGGAGCCCAGTGTGTGTTTTTACTTGCCCTTCAGGTGCAAACTAGGATTAAAGATGATGGCCTACCAGTTTTTGGCTCCGTTGTTTCTTTTTTTATTTTTTTTATTTATTTATTTTTTTTTTCATTTTTCTGAAGCTGGAAACAGGGAGAGACAGTCAGACAGACTCCCGCATGCGCCCGACCGGGATCCACCCGGCACGCCCACCAGGGGCGACGCTCTGCCCACCAGGGGGCGATGCTCTGCCCATCCTTGGCGTCGCCATGTTGCGACCTGAGCCACTCTAGCGCCTGAGGCAGAGGCCACAGAGCCATCCCCAGCGCCTGGGCCATCTTTGCTCCAATGGAGCCTTGGCTGCGGGAGGGGAAGAGAGAGACAGAGAGGAAAGCGCGGCGGAGGGGTGGAGAAGCAAATGGGCGCTTCTCCTGTGTGCCCTGGCCGGGAATCGAACCCGGGTCCTCTGCACGCTAGGCCGACGCTCTACCGCTGAGCCAACCGGCCAGGGCGGCTCCGTTGTTTCTTTACCGACTGTCGGAATCCATTGCAAACCTGCATGGGCCAGGCTGCTGTGATGGTGGCCGCGGCAACTGGCTTTACATTTGGTGTAGTCTGTGGCAGGATTTGATACAGATCGGCAAGGAGCCACCACCACCTCTGAGCAGTGGAGTAGAGGACTGGCTGCTGTTATGGTTCTCCATAGCTGTCCTTTTGGGGACAGTAGGCTGGCAGACATTTATAGCCATGCGTGAGGAAACTGAAAGCTCTGTGGAAGAGGCTGCCCTGGACCTGCAAACTGAGCAGTGGAAGGAGCTGGAGGAAACATGGGAGAAACAGATGCTGACCCCAGAGCTGGAGGAAGCGTTGGAGGAGGAGGCCAACCAGGTTTAGAGATTCACCTGGAAATGGAGCAGCCACTAGAGGAGGATCAGAGGTTCGTGAGTTACAGCTTGCCTTGGACATTATGGAGAGCCAGCAGTGGCAGGAGGCCGGGGCCAGAGCTTCAAGGTCTGCGGAGCAGAAGGCAGTGGCAGCCCGGGGCTCGAGCCCGGCAGCAAGGAGCTGGTGTTTTCAGTTCCTCTTCAGAGGATGAGGAGAATCGGGCTGGAGTTGCAATCTGCAGTTTCCAGAAGATGAGAGCCCAGCAGCAAGGATTACCTACTATGTCCCTGGTAGGTCTCGATTTGGGGACATAGGGGTGAATGCCATCATGCTCTCCCAAGCAGAGATAGAAATGCTGACTGCCATTGCCATTCCTCCTTGGGACAGTGTAAGACCTGCCAGTACGGCAGGAATGAGGGAAGTGGCTGGCGCCCCATGTGCTTGGACTGATTCCTGGGCTACAACCTGAGTGGGCACTGGCTCCTTTGTTGGATGGACTTACCGGATTTCGGACAATGTGAAATACCCTGATGGGGGTGGGGGGCGGCTTAGCTGGAGGCCATCCCCTGCCCCAGGAAGCTTTCGCCATGTCTAGAAAGAAGGCCGAGGACATTTTGCGCTTTTGGCAAAGTGCTCAGAGACTGGTGAAATGTACCTTTGTAATTGTTGAAATTGTATGATTTGCCATGTTGTTGTAATTTGTGTAATCTGCCTAATTTCCTTGCACGGGGATGCTGGTGGTGTAGATTGTGGGTAGTAAAGTGAGCATAGGGGTGGATTGTTGGGCAGATAAAATATATCTTCATTAAAGATAACGCTTCCCACGTGGAAGCCCGTCGCCCAGGTGATTGCTTGGGATGCGCGTGATTGTATTAATGTGTGTTGGGGTGGGCTGTGGGCAGGCAGGATCCTTTTAGCCTGGGGCTTGGTTTTAGGACTAAGTTTTTCCCACCCTTTTTGATGTGGGTTGGTACACTCTCATGAGGAATCCCATTATGCCTCAAATAAGTGACTTTGTATCAGAGACTTCCTTTTTTTAAAAATTTTTATTATTTTTTTACAGGAACACAGAGAGTCAGAGAGAGGGATAGATAGGGACAGGCAGACAGGAACGGCGAGAGCTGAGAAGCATCAATCTTCAGTTTTTTGTTGGGACTGCTTAGTTGTTCATCGATTGCTTTCTCATATGTGCCTTGACCACGGGCCTTCAGCAGACCGAGTAACCCCTTGCTCGAGCCAGTGTTCTTGGGTCCAAGCTGGTGAGCTTTTTTTGGCTCAAGCCAGATGAACCTGCGCTCAAGCTGGCGACCTCGGGGTTTCGAACCTAGGTCCTTCCGCATCCCAGTCCGACGCTCTATTCACTGCGTCACCACCTGGTCAGGCTCAGAGACTTCCTTGTTTGCATATTGGATTAAAGGTTTTGGTTTCTACACTATAAAGTGGGGCAGACTGGGAGTGCACGCGCGCTCTCTCTCTCTCTCTCTGATCCTGAGATTAGCATTAGAGAGGAGAGCAGTAGCAGCCAAGATGGTGGAGTGCTGAAGGAGACGCCAGTTTGTGCAGAGTTTGTGTAGGGAGAAGGAGATGGGGAAGGTGAATAAGTCTGGTGAGCTAGAAACCTTTGATTCTAGGAAACTCCGATAAGTCAGTAGCTTTGTGAGCACTGAATGAGTGGGTTTTGGAGCCCAGTGTGTGTTTTTATTTGCCCGCTGGGTGCAAGCTAGCATTAAAGATGATGGCCCAGCCTGACCAGGCAGTGGCGCAGTGGATAGAGCATTGGATTGGGATGCGGAAGGACCCAGGTTCGTGACCCTGGGGTTGCCAGCTTGAGCGAGGGCTCATCTGGCTTGAGCAAAAAGCTCACTAACATGGACCCAAAGTCACTGGCTTGAGCAGGGGGTTACTCAGTCTGCTGAAGGCCCAGGGTCATAGCACATATGAGAAAGCAATCAATGAACAACTACGGTGTTGCAACGAAAAACTGATGATTGATGCTTCTCATCTCTGTCTGTTCCTGTCTGTCTGTCCCTATCTATTCCTCTATCTGACTTTCTCTCTGTCCCTGTAAAAAAATTTAAAAAAAAGGTGATGGCCCACCAGTTTTTGGCTCCGTTGTTTCTTTACCGACTGTCTGAATCCAATGCAAACCTGCATTGGTCAGTCGGCTGTGATGGTGGCCCTGGCTACTGGCTTTACAGTTACTGTAGCATTTGACACATGTGCCACCTGCTTTTATTGGTTTAATTTTTGGAGCATTCCTGAATGTTACTCTGCATGGCCAGTGGCCACTGCCGTCATGGCCATGCAGTTTCTCATTGGATTCCGGCAGAATGTAAAGAATCAGGGGAGCCAAAAAATGGTGGGCCATTTTGTTTATTAGTCTCAAACTGGCGGACAAGCAAACAGGCAGGGAAGACCGTTTCCCTCTCATTCAGAGCTCCCAAAGCCCTGATGCATTCTCCTGTTCTAAAACCCAGATCATCTTCTCCAGTTCTTTCTGTAATCAAAACCCCCACCAGCATTAGTGGAGCTCCCAAAGCCTCTTATGGGCTCCTGGTTGGACCTCTTCACTCCTTCATTCTGTAAAACCCAGGCTGAGGAAAAAAATTCTTTCTCCAGCAAACATTAGCAGTACAGTGGCCCCTTCCAAGCAGGAAGGTAATCTGCAATTTGTAATCTGCTGCCCTGAGGGCAAGCACCACAGCCCTTTACAGACTACACACAAATGGCACTGCCCAGGCCACTGCAAAATATAAGCGAGCAAACCTAAAAGAACTCATTTTACAAACTTATTTGCCCAACATACTCTTGATTTTCTTCCAAGCTTGCTCATTTACTTCACTGCCTTCTAGTCATGTTCTGATTTTGACCTGCTTTTTCTCACCTTCCATTTTTTTTTTTTTGAGTCATCTCATACATTGATATCACTGCTACTAGATGACTTTCAGATCTGTATTTGACCTTTCCTGTGAGATCATCTAAAATTCAATGCATTAAGTCATTGCTCACCCTTAGTCCACTGGGCCCTAATAATTCCTCCGATATCTTGTATTTATTTTCTATTTTTTTAAAAATTGATTTTAGAGAGACTGGGAGAGAGATACATTGATTTGTTGTTCCACTTCTTTATGCATCCATTGGTTGATTCTTGTATGTGCCCTGGCTAGTGATCTAACCCACAACCTTGGCATACCAGATGATGCTCTAACCAACTGAGCTAACTAAGCTAACTTACCAAGGCCTGTGTGTGTCTTGTTGATTCAGCTTGAGCACTGATAGTGATAGTTTTGGCTAAGAATGCCTTAGGCACTTGCCTAGGCCCTATTATTTGTAACAGTCTCCACATACCATTTGTCCCACACGCATTTCCCCTCACCTGAGGCAATGTTGTGGCTGACCCAGATCTTGTGAGTCTTATAATTATAGATGTGGCAAAAACCATCAGGAGACTTTTAAGAATAAGATTTATTACTCACAGATGATAGAGGGAACTTTGTATACTCAAGGGCCACACAGCAAAGTTGTATGGGTGAGGAAGACAGTCAGACCTGGGTCTCCCTTTTTTTTTTTTTTATGTATTAAATTAAAAAAAAAATTGATTTCTAGAGCAAGAGACAGAGAGAGAGATTGATTTGTTGCCCCACTCATTTCTGCTGTCATTAGTTGCTTTTTAAATTTATCTTAATTTAATTTTTTAGATAGAGGGAGAGACAGAGACAGACAGTGTTGGTCAAATAAGTTTGTAAATATGATATATGTTTGCTCGTTTATAGTTTGTATTGGGTGTAGGGGACAGGCTGTAAGCAGGCCGGGTGGTTATAGCCTAAGGCTTGGTTTTAAGACTAAGCTTTTCCCCACAACCTTGACTGATTGCATGATGTGGGGTGATACACTCTCATGAGGAATCCCATTATGCCTCAGATAAGTGACTTTGTATCAGAGACTTCCTTGTTTGTATATTGGATTAAAGGTTGTGGTTTCTACACTATAAAGTGGGGCAGACCAAGAGCTTGTTCTCTGGGTTCCTGAGATTAGTATTAGAGCAGAGAGCAGGGAGGAGAGCAGAGAAAGGCCACGTGGAGGAGAGGAAAAGCAGCCAAGATGGCAGAATGCTAAAGGAGAAGCCAGTTAGTGCAGAGTTTGTGCAGGAGAAGGAGATGGGGAACAGATGAAAAAGGCCTAGTGAGCTAGAAACCTTGATTCTAGGTATTGGGCAGATAAAATATATTATGCTCACTTTGTTAAAGGTGGCGCTGCCCACGTGGAAGCCTGTCTCCCAGGTGATGATATTAGTTGCCCTTATGCTTGGAATGGACGTAATTATATCGATATTAATGTGTGTTGGAGGCGGGCTGTGGGCAGGCAGGATCCTTGTAGCCTGGGGCTTGGTTTTAGGACTAAGCTTTTCCCACCCTTTGTGATGTGGGGTGGACTTTGTACAATATCAGAGACTTCCCTATTTTGTATATTGGATTAAAGGTTTTGATTTCTGCACTATAAAGGAGAGCAGACCAGGAGCTTGCTCTCTCAGTTCCTGAGATTAGCATTAGAGAGGAGAGCAGAGAAAGACCAGGTGGAGGAGGCCAGGAGAAGCAGCCACGATGTGGAGTGCTGAGTGACAAGCCAGTTTGTGCAGAGTTTGTGCAGGGAGAAGGAAGGAGATGGGGAACAGAGGTGAATAAGTCTGGTGAGCTAGAAACCCTTGATTCTAGGAAACTCGGATAAGTCAGTAGCTTTGTGAGCACTGAATGTGAGTGGGTTTTGGAGCCCAGTGTGTGTTTTTACTTGCCCACCAGGTGCAAGCTAGGATTAAAGCTAATGGCCTACCAGTTCTTGGCTCCATTGTTTCATTACTGTCTGTCCGAATCTAATGCGAACCTGCATGTGAAAGGCCATGATGGCGGCTCCTGGCTTTACAGACAGGAAGGGAGGGAGATGAGAAGCATCAACTCGTAGTTGCAGCACTTTAGTTGATCGTTGGTTCTCATAGGTTTCCTGACCTTGGGATGAGGGGGCACTGCAGTTGAGCCACCAACCCTTTGCTCAAGCCAGCCACCTTAGGGTTTAAGTCAGCGACCATGGAGTCACATCATGATTCCATGCTCAAGCAGGCAATCTTGGGGTTTCCAACCTGAGTTCTCAGCATCCCAGGTCGACGCTCTATCCACTGCGGCACTGGCCAAGGTTTTTTTGTTTGTTTTTCTTAAATTTCTTTTTATTGATTTTTGTATGGGCTTTGACTGGGGATTGAACCTGCAACCTCATCCTGTTGGATGACACTCTAACCAACCAAGCTCTTGGCCAGGGCCTATTTATTGATTGATTTTAGAGAGAAAGAAAGGGAAAGAGAGTGAGAGAGAGAGAAACATTGATTTGTTGTTCCACTTATTTATGTATTCATTGGTTGATTCTTGGATATGTCCTGACCAGAGGATTGAACCAGCAACCTTGGTGTATCAGGACAACGCTCTTACCAACTAAGCTACCTGGCCAGGGCTGGGTCTGCTTTTATTAGGGCCCCAGGGTGGGGTGTCTAGGGTTATCTTTGATCACTCTGTATTGGCTACTTTAAAACAAGAGTGGAAATTCTGGCACCAGAAGGGATAAGTGGGGTCACTCAAATGGTTAGTTATCAAAAGATTAGTCAGGACTTTCTGAAAGAGTGACCTTTGTGGGAGGGGATAGCCTAATTTCTTGTTTAGCTGCTACCTAAACATATAGCTGGCCATATATTTATTCAAGATGGAAGTCTTCCAAAATGGATGTCTTGCTAATCAAGAGCTTAATATTTTGACTTGATACTCACTTCTGCCATCTTTATTTTATCAGTTTTTCAAGACCTTTACAATTTTCAGTAGTTCTCTTAGTTATCTATTACTGTGTCAGATTGTCTTAAACTGAAGTAGTTTAAGACAAAAGTTCTTTTCTCATTCAATTTTTGTGTGGTAGGGATCTGGGAATGGCTCAACTGGATCGTTCTAATTCAGGGTTCCCCACAAGTTTTAGTCAAATTATAGGTCACTAAAACGAGAAGATTTACTTCCATGCTTACCTATGCGCTTGTTGGCAAGTGTCAGTTCCTTGTCACTTCCATAGTGCAGTCCCAGTGTAGCAACTGGCTCTCCCAAAGGCAAGAGTGAGGGAGCAACTGAGAAAGAGGCCCTGGTGTTTTTTATAACAAACTCATAAGTGACATTTCTGTCCTAACCTATCCATCACATAGATCAACCTGCTACAGTGTGAGAGGCGAGTATAGAGGATGTGAATGCCAAAAGATGGGGATCACAGGGAGCCATCCTGGAGGCTGGCCACACAATAGTTTTGCCCTTAGGAATTTCTTTTTTTTCATTTCTGTCACCCTAGGTCAGGCCCAGAGTACTTCATGCTCAGAATGTTTATGTGATACTAGGTAGCATGCTCCCATTTTTTGAGATGACTTTCCATTAGATGCCACTTTAATTTTATTGTTATTCTTCTGCTTGTCATTTTACTTATTATTGGCTACATAATTTATTTTGGATTTACCTGTGCTAAGTGCTTTATATGTATTGCCTTGTTCAATTCTTTCACCAATCCTGTGAAATTGGTACTATTGTTAGTCTCGTATTATGGATGAGAAAACTGAGACACAGCAGACAGGTTAAGTACTTTCCCTGAGGTCACATAAGCAATTGAGTGAAGAAGTCAGGTTTTATATCCAGATAATCAACTGCAGATTTTGCTTCTGTTCAGGCTCTCCTAGCCTGTTATTTACAGTTTTCATAATGCAGCCATGTTGTAGTCCTTAACTTTACAACTTCATTCATTATTTATCCTCTAGATAAAGAAAACTACTATTTTTGCTGTACTTTTTTGTCTCTTGTTATTTGCTCCTGCTCTTGGTTTGGAATAATGCCATTTCTCCCATTTCTGCTCATTGAAACCTTAATCATCTGTCAAGGCCCATCTCAATTTCCTTCTTTTCCTTAATCTTCCTAGTTGTAAATTAACTTAATTCTGCATTCATTTATATTATTTTTTCCTAACTTTATGTCTTGTATTAGGTTTACTTGTGTCTATGCTTTTATTCCCTTATAATGTAGACATTGTATGATCAAGGACTCTGTTTTTACCCCTATCTCCCAGAGCACCTGACATAATCCCTTGTACATAGTAGGTAATGTAATAAGTATTTGATGAATGAATGAAAGGAGAACTAGTTAAGAAGCTTTATAAGTATTCTAGGTATGAAGAAACATGGGCAAATAACTTGGTCAGAAGACTTGGGTTTGACCTCAGCTCCTCAACTAGCTAAATGTGCATTTTTGGACAAGTTAGTAGATCTTTCCGGATTTTTAAGATGAAAGCTGATATGGTTAAGGACTTAAGTGGTAGAATTGTGAATATTATTGGGAAAGAACTGCATTGCGAGTTTATACAAGTAAGATGAGATTTAGGCGCCTGAAATGGAAAGATATGGAGGACGATCAGTGGTAACTCCGAGGTTGAACCTGTGATTGTGAAAAAAGGGAAGGCTGGGGAGAATTAGTTGCTTCTTACATGAATTAGAGTATACAGATAAGTGAAATTTAAGCCCCAGGAAGAATTTAGGGCTGTCAGTTGTTAAAAGGCTGGGAGTATTTTAATTCTTTCCTCCCTCCTGCCTTTGCTCCTTCATTGTTCCTTAAGCTCTGTGATTCTTACTTTCTCTTTCTGCTTTGTGTTTTCCCTTTCCTTGCTAAATTGCCGGGAGGGACCACAAATAACTTTCTTTCTCTACCAGTTGCTTTGCTTTTGAGATTTCTAGATCCTCCCCTCACTGTCACGGTTCCTTTTGCCTCCTCAGACTGGATTTAGCTTTTCTCTTCTCAGCCCTCTTTTCCCAGTGAAATACTGTATCTTAGCAAGATAATAAAAGAAAGAAATAAAGGGTAATTATATTTTTCTGATGATACTTTCTTTAATCCTTTGAGTCCTCATCACGAAAACTTATTTATGGTGTTTCTTACATAATGGCAAGGACATGGTAGATAGTGATTAAGTACAATATATACAGTAGTCCCTTCCTTGTCTGTGTTAAAACTACCTTGTAGTCAACTGCAGTCTAAAAATAGCAAATGGAAAATTCCAGAAATAAACAGTTTATAAGTTTTAAATCATGCTTGCATTCTGTGTAGTGTGATGAAATCTTGCCTCACCCTGTTCTGTCTTGCCCGGGATGTGAAACGTTCCTTTATGGGGTAGTAGTAGTGTATATGCTACCTGTCCATCATCAGTTAGTAGCCTTCTCGGTTAGCCTATCAACTGTCATGATACTACAGTTCTTATATTCAGGTAAACCTTATTTTACTTAATCGTGGTCCCAAGGCACAAGAGTAATAGTGAAGCTGGCATTTTGGATATGCCAAAGAGAAGCCATAAAGTGTTTCAAGTGAAAAGATTATGTATAGGGAAAACAAAAAACAGTTTTAGGCATCCACTGAGAGCCATAGATAGGGCGACCGACTCTGTCAGTTTGAATTGAATTTTACACAGGCTGCTTTTCTTTTTTTTTTTTTTTTGCATTTTCTTTTGCATTTTTCTGAAGCTGGAAACAGGGAGAGACAGTCAGACAGACTCCCTCATGCGCCAGAACCGGGATCCACCTGGCACGCCCACCATGGGGCGACGCTCTGCCCACCAGGGGGCGATGCTCTGCCCATCCTGGGGGTCGCAATGTTGTGACCAGAGCCACTCTAGCACCTGAGGCAGGGGCCACAGAGCCATCCCCAGTGCCCGGGCCATTTTTGCTCCAATGGAGCCTTGGCTGCGGGAGGGGAAGAGAGAGACAGAGAGGAAGGTGCGGCGGAGGGGTGGAGAAGCAAATGGGCGCTTCTCCTGTGTGCCCTGGCCGGGAATTGAACCCGGGTCCTCCGCACGCTAGGCCGACGCTCTACCGCTGAGCCAACCGGCCAGGGCACAGGCTGCTTTTCAAATGAAAGTGTTTTCTTTTTCAAGAAAGGGAAACACTTTGCTTCTTTGAAGCAGGAGGGAAGAGGCCAATGAAGAAAGTAAGGACCTTTTCTATCCTGTAATGATTAGATTACAGAAAAGGTTTAATTTTAGAGAAATGGAACATTTTTTTCTCTAAGACTATAGGGAAGAAGGATGATTTTTTTAAAAAAATAATTTTATTTTTTTAATGGGGTGACATCAATAAATCAGGATACATATATTCAAAGATAACAAGTCCAGGGTATCTTGTCGTTCAATTATGTTGCATACCCATCACCCAAAGTCAGATTGTCCTCTGTCACCTTCTATCTCGTTTTCTTTGTGCCCCTCCCCCTCCCCTTTTCCCTCTCCCATTCCCCCCTCTCCCCCGTAACCACCACACGCTTATCAATGTCTCTTAGTTTCACTTTTATGTCCCACCTACGTATGGAATAATGCAGTTCCTGGTTTTTTCTGATTTACTTATTTCGTTTCGTATCATGTTATCAAGAACCCACCATTTTGCTGTAAATGTTCCGATGTCATCATTTCTTATGGCTGAGTAGTATTCCATAGTGTATATGTGCCACATCCTCTTTATCCAGTCATCTATTGACGGGCTTTTTGGTTGTTTCCATGTCCTGGCCACTGTGAACAATGCTGCAATAAACATGGGGCTGCATGTGTCTTTACGTATCAATGTTTCTGAGTTTTGGGGGTATATACCCAGTAGAGGGATTGCTGGGTCATAAGGTAGTTCTATTTGCAGTTTTTTGAGGAACCACCATACTTTCTTCCATAATGGTTGTACTACTTTACATTCCCACCAACAGTGTATGAGGGTTCCTTTTTCTCCACAGCCTCTCCAACATTTGCTATTACCTGTCTTGCTAATAATAGCTAATCGAACAGGTGTGAGGTGGTATTTCATTGCCGTTTTGATTTGCATTTCTCTAATAGCTAAAGAAGATGAGCATCTTTTCATATATCTGTTGCCCATTTGTATTTCTTCCTGGGAGAAGTGTCTGTTCATATCCTCTTCCCATTTTTTTATGGGATTGTTTGTTTGTTTGTTGTTGAGTTTTATGAGTTCTTTGTATATTTTGGATATTAGGCCCTTATCTGAGCTGTTGTTTGAAAATATCATTTCCCATTTAGTTGGCTTTCTGTTTATTTTGTTATCAGTTTCTCTTGCTGAGCAAAAACTTCTTAGTCTGATGTAGTCCCATTCATTAATATTTTCCTTCACTTCTCTTGCCTGTGGAGTCAAATTCATAAAATGCTCTTTAAAACCCAGGTCCATGAGTTGAGTACCTATGTCTTCTTCTATGTACTTAATTGTTTCAGGTCTTATGTTTAGATCTTTGATCCATTTTGAGTTAATTTTTGTACAGGGGGAGAGACTGTAGTCCAGTTTCATTCCTTTGCATGTGGCTTTCCAGTTTTCCCAGCACCATTTGTTGAAGAGGCTTTCTTTTCTCCATTGTGTGTTGTTGGCCTCTTTATCAAAAATTATTTGACTATATATATGTGGTTTTATTTCTGGACTTTCTATTCTGTTCCATTGGTCTGAGTGTCTATTTTTCTGCCACTACCATGCTGTTTTGATTGTCGTGGCCCTATAATAGAGTTTTAAGTCAGGTATTGTAATGCCCCGAGCTTCATTCTTTTTCTTTAAGATTGCTTTGGCTATTTGGGGTTTTTTATAGTTCCATATAAATCTGATGATTTTTTGCTCTATTTCTTTAAAAAACGTCATTGGAAGTTTGATGGGAATTGCATTAAATTTGTATATTGCTTTGGGTAATATAGCCATCTTGATTATATTTATTCTTCCTAGCCAAGAACAAGGTATATTCTTCCATCTCATTATATCTTTTTCAATTTCCCTTAAAAATGGTTTATAGTTTTCATTATATAAGTCCTTTACATTCTTTGTTATGTTTATTCCTATTTTATTTTTTTTGTTGCAATTGTGAAGGGGATTATTCTTTTGAGTTCGTTCTCAATTGTTTCATTGTTGGCATATAGAAAGGCTATTGACTTTTGTATGTTAATTTTGTATCCTTCGACCTTACTGTATTGGCTTATTGTTTCTAGTAGTCTTTTTGTGGATTCTTTGGGGTTTTCGATGTATAGGATCATATCATCTGCAAAAAGTGATACCTTTACTTCTTCTTTTCCGATATGGATGCCTTTTATTTCTTTGTCTTGTCTGATTGCTGTGGCGAGAACCTCTAGTACCACATTAAATAAGAGTGGAGAGAGTGGACAACCCTGTCGTGTTCCTGATTTAAGGGGGAAAGCCTTCAGTTTAGTGCCATTTAATATGATGTTAGCTGATGGTTTATCATATATGGCCTTTATCATGTTGAGATATTTTCCTTCTATACCCATTTTGTTGAGAGTCTTAAACATAAAATTGTGTTGTATTTTATTGAAAGCCTTTTCTGCGTCTATTGATAAGATCATGTGGTTTTTGTTCTTTGTTTTGTTGACATGGTGTATTACGTTAACCGTTTTACGTATGTTGAACCATCCTTGAGATTCTGGGATGAATCCCACTTGATCATGATGTATTATTTTTTTAATATGTTGTTGTATTCGATTTGCTAGTATTTTAGCATCTGTATTCATTAGAGATATTGGTCTGTAGTTTTCTTTTTTTCTGCCATCCTTGCCTGGTTTTGGTATGAGGGTTATGTTGGCCTCATAAAATGTGTTTGGAAGTATTGCTTCTTCTTCAATTTTTTGGAAGACTTTGAGTAGAATAGGAACCAAGTCTTCTTTGAATGTTTGATAAAATTCGCTGGTATAGCCGTCAGGGCCTGGACTTTTATTTTTGGGGAGGTTTTTAATGGTTTTTTCTATTTCTTCTCTACTGATAGGTCTGTTAGGCTTTCTGCTTCTTTTTGACTCAGTCTAGGAAGGTTGGAATTTATCCATTTCTTCTAGGTTGTTGAATTTAGTGGCATAAAGTTTTTCATAGTATTCTACAATAATTCTTTGTATATCTATGGTGTCCGTGGTGATTTCTCCTCTTTCATTTTGGATTTTGTTTATATGAGTTCTTTCTCTTTTTTCCTTGGTAAGTCTTGCCAAGGGTTTGTCAATTTTGTTGATCTTTTCAAAGAACCAGCTCCTTGTTCTATTAATTTTTTCTATAGTTTTTCTGTTCTCTAATTCATTTATTTCTGCTCTGATTTTTATTATGTCCTTTCTTCGGTTGGTTTTGGGTTGTCTTTGTTCTTCTTTTTCTAGTTCCTTAAGGTGGGAAGTTAAGTGGTTCACTTGGGCTCTCTCTTGTTTGTTCATATATGCCTGAAGTGATATGAACTTCCCTCTTATCACTGCTTTTGCTGCATCCCACAGATTCTGATATGTCGTATTGTCATTTTCATTAGTCTGTATATATCTTTTGATCTCTGCACTTATTTCTTCTTTGACCATTCATTTTTTAAAAGTATGTTGTTTAGTTTCCACATTTTTGTGGGATTTTTTTCCTCTTTTTTGCAGTTGAATTCTAGTTTCAAGGCTTTATGATCAGAAAATATGCTTGGTACAACTTCAATTTTTCTGAATTTGCTGATGTTGTTTTTGTGGCCCAACATATGGTCAATTCTTGAGAATGATCCATGTACACTGGAGAAAAATGTATACTCAGTCACTTTGGGATGAAATGTCCTGTAGATGTCTATCATATCCAGGTGCTCTAGTGTTTTGTTTAAGGCCACTATGTCTTTGTTGATTCTCTGTTTGGATGACCGATCTAGAGCCGTCAGCGGTGTATTGAGGTCTCCAAGTATGATTGTATTTTTGTCAGTTTTTGTTTTAAGATCAATAAGTAGCTGTCGTATATATTTTGGTGCTCCTTGGTTTGGTGCATATATATTAAGAATTGTTATGTCTTCTTGATTCAGTGTCCCCTTAGCCATTATGAAATGGCCATTTTTGTCTCTGAGTACTTTTCCTGTCTTGTAGTCAGCATTATCCGATATGAGTATTGCTACACCTGCTTTTTTTTGGATGTTATTTGCTTGGAGTATTGTTTTCCAGCCTTTCACTTTGAATTTGTTTTTATCCTTGTTACTTAGATGAGTTTCCTGTAGGCAGCATACAGTTGGATTTTCTTTTTTAATCCATTCTGCTACTCTGTGCCTTTTTATTGGTGAGTTTAATCCGTTTACATTTAGTGTAATTATTGATACTTGTGAGTTTCCTATTGCCATTGTATATCTTGCTTTCTGTTAGTTTTATGTCTTGTTTGATCCTTCTCTTTCGTTTTTCTATCTTTTGTTTTTATTTGGTTGTAATCCATACATTTTTCCTCTGTTGCTATCTTTTTTATCTCATGTGCTTCTGTGGTGGTTTTTTCAATGGTGGTTACCTTTGAGTAATGAAAAGGGTCCCTACCTTGTTCATTGTAGCGAACTATTTTGTGAGTACTTTTGCACTCCATCATCCTTTGCTACTGTTAATCTCCATCTTCTCCCCCTCTTTCTTTTTGTTGTTGTCACAGTTTAAATTTGGTTTTATTGTGTTCTTGGAGCTTTGTGGCTCTGTTTTTTTTTTTTTTGTTCTTTGTATCTGATTGGAGAACCCCCTTTAGTAATTCCTGGAGTGGGGGTTTTCTGATGAACAATTCCCTCATCTTTTCTGTATCTATGAATGTTTTTATTTCCCCTTCATATTTGAAGGATAGCTTTGATGGGTATAGTATTCGTGGCTGAAAGTTCCTCTCTTTCAGGACTTTAAATATTGGGGTCCACTCTCTTCTAGCTTGTAGAGTTTCTGCTGAGAAATCTGATGATAATCTAATGGGCCTTCCTTTATATGTTGTATTCTTCTTTTCCCTGGCTGCCTTGAGAATTTTTTCTTTGCTGTTGGTTTGTGTCAATTTCATTATGATATGCCTTGGCGTAGGTTTGTTGGGGTTAAGAAAACTTGGAGTTCTGTTTGCTTCTTGAACTTGAGGCTTTAGTTCTTTCCACAGGCTTGGGAAGTTCTCATCTATTATTTGTTTGAGTATGTTCTCCATTCCATTTTCTCTCTCTTCTCCCTCTGATATTCCTATTATTCTTATGTTATTCTTTTTGATGGAGTCAGATAATTCTTGTAGGGCTATCTCATTTTTTTTAATTTTTGAGTCTCTTTCTTCTTCTCTCTGTTGTGCCTCAAGTTGCTTGTCTTCTATTTCACTAATCCTCTCTTCTATCTGACCTGTTCTATTAGCTAAGCTTGTTACTTCGTTTTTCAGCTCGTGAATTGAGTTTTTCATCTCTGTTTGATTTGTTTTTATAGTTTCAATTTCTTTGGACATATATTCTTTGTGTTCATTGAGTTGTTTTCTGAGCTCCCTAAATTGCCTTTCTGTGTTTTCTTGTATATCTCGGAGTATTTTTAGGATTTCTATCTTGAATTCTCTGTCATTTAGCTCCAAGGTTTCCAATATATTAAATTTTTTCTCCATAGATTTTTCCTCATCTAGCTGTGTTACCTATCTTTCTTTTGTATCCATGATATTCGATTTTCTCTTCCTTAATGGCATCTGAGGGTGGTTTTGTTGATAGTATTAATGAGATTTAATAAAGAATAAAAAGTTAAAAAAATAAAAAATCGAAAAGAGTTGTTTTTTTTAAAAAAAATTAATAATGAAATAAAGAAAAATAAAATAAAATAAAAAATTTTTAAGAAAAGGAAATTATTCCCCCCTTCCTTTTTTCCTCTCCTCTCCCCTTTTTCTTGAGAAAATCTTGTGGTGAACTGTGAATTATAACAAACAATGCCTGTGATGGAGGGCCTGAATTGGGGAAAAGTAATAAAGGGGGGAAAAAAAAAAAAAGAAAAAAAAAGGGGGGAGGTATGGACCCACAAAAAGCAAATAAGGAAAAAATTTGGGTCAAGAATAAAATGATTTGCTTTTAGGTGTTGGTTGACTAAGAGTTATGATGAGAGGAATAAGAGGAAAACAGAAAAATGGGGGGACAAATTAAAAAAATACTATTGTATTTAGTGGAACAAGAACTAGATAAAATGGAGAGCCAGGGATGGGAGCACTGCTAGTGAGTTAAAAAGGTGAAGTAAAAACCCCCAAAATGCCACAAACATAAGTTTGAGTCCCTGATAAGATAATTTGTTTGTTATTGAGGTTTGAATGAGAGGAGATGTAAAGGAGAAAGGAAGAAACTAATATAGAGGGAGAAAAGAAAGAGAGAGAGAGAAAAAAAGAGGGAACCACTAAAAAAAGAAAAAAGAAAGGAGAGAGAGAGAGAGAGTTAAGGGTTTTGGAGTGCAACCCTCATAGAGAGAAAGGAAGAGGAGAAAAAAGATAATGGGAGATGAAACATGTATGGGTAGTGTAGTTCAAGGAGAGGAGAGAGTAAGACCGGCAGAGAGTTAATCGGCCAAATTGGAGGAGAAAAAAAAGTATCAAGAATGAAGATAAGAGAAACAAACGAACTAATATAATAAAATGGGATAGGTTATAAAGTCTGCAGATTATTCTTGATTTTGAGAGGTTATCTTCTTGCTTTTTCTTTTCTCTCCCTCTTCCTGGTCGGTGACTCTGTACCCCGGGTTCTGCCCCTTTGGCACGCTCAGGTAGAGGTTTGCAGTTGATAAGTCTCTATGGCAATGTCATGTATTGTGCTTTAGTGTCGTTGGCAGTCGAGGCTCATTAGTATTTATAGGCTCCGACAGTGAGAGAGTCCGTGTTCCTGGAGCCTTTCTCCTAGTCTTTCCTTCCTCAATTAGTAGCCTGATAATCCAGCTATGGGGTTGCTGCTGCCTCTGCCTGGATAGTAAGAGGCTCAAAGAGCTAGCAACTCCTCACTCTATTCCCACTCAGCACAGGGCTCTGGGTAAGGCTCAGTCAGTCAGAGCTGCTAGCATAATCAGGCGGGCTTTCCGCCCACTCAAAGACCTCTGGCTCAGCCACTCTGTCCGGTAACACAAGCGGGCGCCCACTTCTGGGGCGCTTGGAGGAAACTCTCATTCACTATCTGCGTGCGCCGATCAGGATATCCGGCCAGCAGTCTCACGCTCTGAGTGAAACCCCCAACCGCAGGGAAAAGTTGCAGCGTTGGAATTCGCTCTTGCTCCGTCCCCGTGCGCAGCTTTTGCAAGGCACTGGGGCGGCCCGAGATTCCGCTTTTGCCCACACAAAGGCCCCTGACTCTGCCCCTCTGTGCGATAACACAGGCGCGCACTGCTGAGGCACTCGGAGGAATCGCTCACTTCCTATCTGCGCGCGCACACCAGGATATGAGGCCGGCCGCGTTTCCCTCTGAGTGAAACCCTCACCAGCACGGAAAATTTCCACCGTTGAAATTAGTTCTCGCTACCTCCCGTGCGCGGCTTTCCCAGGGCACTGGGGCTGCTCAGAGATTCTGCTTTCGGCCCACAGAAAGGTCTCTGACCCTGCCTCTCTGTGGGGTAACACGGACACCCCCTTCCGGGGCTTAGGAAGAAATCTCTCGCCCACTAACTGCGCACCAACCAGGAGAAGAGGTAAAATGGCTGCCCCGCTTGTCTGTGTTTGGGTTTGGCGCGAGTGTTAGCTTGTATTACCCGGCTTGCCACAGGATCAGTTTTTCCTCGGCTAGGATCTCCGTGCCACAGCCTTGTTCTGCTGTTTGTGCCGCTGCCTGGATCTATTCACCCCCTTTGCCCGCCTCAGTTTCTATATTCACAGTTACCAGCGAAAGCCGTCCTGTTTAGGTTAGTGAGGAAGGCGGAGTATTTCTTACTCCCTATTTCCTTCAGGCTTTGGTTATATATTTAGCCTATTTTTCACTCGACCATACCTTCGTGTGTATTGCGAAGCATCTGGAGGCTCCAAGTATAGGTTTTTCTGTTTCTGGTTGAAGATCTTGTTGAGTTTTGGGGGAGATTTATCGGTATCGCTTCCTACTCCGCCATTGAGAAGGATGATTTTTAATCTTGGTGATGATGTGATGACTTATGGTGGTGACATGGAGATTTAAAGGGAAATGGGGATGTAGAGCTCAAGCTTTTATGTAACTGTGTAGGTATGTGTATATAAGTATGTTTGTGAGAGTAGAGGGGTAGAAAAGGATTGAATGTTTACCATCATTGACCACATTGACCAAGGATGGGTAAGAAGGGGGCTGCTCTTATTTTGAGATCTTCTGTTGTAGCACTATTGATTGGTAGTGGGTAAAGGAGTTGGTAAAAGGGTAGAGTGCAGAATGGCAGGGGAGACTCAACTGGTGGTACTTTTGTGTGGAAGTGCATATGACAGTTATTAAGAACTTTTGTTTCCTCGCCGGTTGGCTCAGCAGTAGAGTGTCGACCCGGCATGTGGAAGTCCCGGGTTCGATTCCTGTTTAGGGCACACAGAAGAAGCACCCATCTGCTTCTCCACCCTTCCCCCTGTCCTTCATATCTGTTTCTCTCTTCCCCTCCCACAGCCAGGGCTCCACTGGAGCAAAGTTGGCCCAGACACTGAGGATGGCTCCATGGCTTCTGCCTCTAGTGCTAGAATGGCTCCGGCTGCAATAGAGCAGTGCCCCAGATGGGCAGAGCATCACCCCCTAGTGGGCATGCTAGGTGGATCCCGGTCAGGCACATGAGAGAATCTGACTGCCTGCCTCTGCCTGCTTCTAATTTCAGAAAAATACACACACACAAAAAAAATCCAAAAAACTTTTGTTAAGGTGAGATAATGCAGAATCAGTAGCTAGAATTTTTATTTCTGGAATTAAACATGCATGGGGGGAAATTTTGACATGTTGTTAGCTCTCTGACTAGTGCAATGTACCTAACATCTCTCAGTTGTAGTTTCTTTGTCTATAAAATAGGAGTAATACTTATCTTGCAGGGTGATAAGAATGCATGAGATGATGTACTGAGCACATAAGCACTCAGTTAAATAATAATGAAAACAGTTAATAAACACCGTGATAATGAAATCAATTTTTGTATGAGTCAGCTCGGTGTGTGAATGTCCTAGGTTCAATTTCCGGTCAGGGCACACAGGAGAAGTGACTATCTGCTTCTCAACCCCTTCCCCTCCCTCTCTCTCTTTCTCTCTTCCTTTCTCGCAACCATGACTCGATTGGTTCAAGTGCGTTGGCTCCAGGCTCCGCGGATGACACTGGAACCTCCACCTCTGGTGATAAAAGTAGCCCAGTTGCGAGCATAGCCCCAGGTGGGCAGCGAATCAGCCCCAGACAGGGGTGCACGGGTAGATCCTGGTTAGGGAGCATGCAGGAGTGTGTCTTTCTATCCCCCATCCTCTCACTTGGAAACAAAAAGAAAAAAAGAACATTTTTTTTTTGGATGAGGAACAAGGTGTTATACATCCTATACTAATTTGCCTCCACATTTCCAGTGTGGAGGAAATGGGGCCACATACTAACCCTGACAAGCTCGGGAGAGGCCTGCATGGTGGGCCTACAAACTCACAGACTGAAAGTAACCACATGGGACGGTCTGAATATAAATATTCATAACTAAAAGTGGGTTGTGGTAGGTAGTCACATCCTAGGCCTAAAGCTTTCTTTTCTTCTTTTTTTAATTTAGAAATTAAATTTAATGGGGCGACATTGATCAGTAAGAGTGCATAAGATTCAGGTGAACATTTCCATAGCATTTGAACTGTTGATTGTGTTGTGTGTCTGCCACCCAAATGTAAATCATTTTGTATCACTGTATATTTGTCCCTCTTTACCTCCCTCTGCCTAGTAACCACTTAACTTTTATCTGTGTCAATGAGTCTCAGTTTTATATCCCACCAATATATATATGAAATTGCATAGTTCTTTGCTTTTTCTGATTTACTTATTTCGTTTAGTATAATGTTCTCAGGTTCCGTTCATGTTGATATAAATGGGGTATGTTGTTATTTCTTATGACTGAGTAGTATTCCATTGTATATATGTACCACATCTTCTTTATCCAGTCCTCTATCAAAGGACACTATGGATGTTTCCATGTGTTGGCTACCATGAACAGTGCTGTGATGAACATGGGAGTGCATGTGTTTTTCCATACAAATGTTTTCTACTTTTTCAGGTAAATACCTGGTAAAGGGGTTGCTGGAATATATAATAATTCAGTTCTTAATTTTCTGAGGTACCACAGTACTTGATTTCATAATGGCTGTATTAGTTTACATTCCCACCAGCAGTGAATGAGGATTCCTTTTTCTCCACAATCTCTCCAAAACTTATTACCTGTCTTGTTGATAATAGGGAATCTAACAGGTGTGAGGTGCTATCTCATTGTAGTTTTGATTACATTTCTCTAATAGCTAGTGAAGGTAGGCATCTTTTCATATATCTATTGGCCATTTGTATGTTTTATTGGAAGAAGTATCTGTTCAGGTCCATTCCCATTTTTTAATTGGATTGTTTGCTTGTTTGTTGCTGAACTTTATGAGTTCTTTATACATTTTGATATTAACCCCTTGTCAGATCTGTTGTTTGTGAATATCATCTCCCATTTAGTTGGTTGTCTTTTTGTTTTGTTAGTTTCTCTTTCTGTGCAGAAGCTTTTTAGCCCTTTGAGTAGTACGAACGTTCATGTACGTCCTCGTGCCTGCTGACCATCCAGAGTTCGATCAATTTATTTTAAAAATGTGTAAGGCAACAATTAAAAAAGGCAAATGTATGTTCTTGTTTCCATAAGTTGGTTATCAAACAAACATGATTTTAAGTTAAAAAACTGTAACTAGAACTAATTTAATTTTTTGAAAAAAAAACCCTGACTCCCTGGGGGTCTGCGAGCTTGAAAAAAACTCACTACTCAAAGGGTTAATTTGATATAGTTCCATTCATTCATTTTTGTCTTTATTTCCCTTACCTTTGGGGTCAAATTCATAAATTGTTCCCTATGGCCAAGGTGCGTAAGTTTAGTACCTATGTTTCCTTTTATGTAACTTATTTTTTCTGATCTTATATTTAGGTCTTTGATCCATTTTGAATTAATTTCTGTTTGGGGGACAAACTGTAGTCATGATTCAGTCTTTAGCATGTGGCATTTCAATTTTTCAAGCACCATTTCTTGAATAGGATCTTTTTTCTCCATTGTGTGTTTTTGGCTTCTTTGTCAAAGATTATTTGTCTGTATATATGTGGTTATATTTCTGGGCTCTCGATTCTGTTCCATTGGTCTGTATATCTGTTTTTCTGCCAATACCATGCTGTTTTGATTATCAAAGTTCTGTAATATAATTTGAAGTCAGGTAGTATGATACTCGCTTCATTCTTTTTTCCTCAGGATTGCTTTGGCTATTCGGACTCCTATGATTGCATACAAATCTGGTGATGTTTTAGTTCTATTTCTTTAAAAAGTAACATTGGTATTTTGTTGGCGATTGCATTAAATATATACATTGCTTTGGATAATATGTCCATTTTAGCTATGTTAAATATTCCAACCCATGAACATGGAATATTTTTTTCATTTCATTGTATCTTTTTCAATTTTTTTCAATAATGTCTTGTACCTTTTAGTATATAGGTCCTTCAAATCCTTTGTTAAGTTTATTCCTAGGTACATTATTTTTTTGTTGTCGCAATTGTAAAAAGAATTGTTTTACTTCATTTTCTGAAGTTTCATTATTGGCATATAGGAAGTCAGTGGACTTTTGTATATTGATTTTGTATCCAGGAACCTTGACTGTATTGGTTTACTGTTTCTGACAGTATTTTGATGGAGTCTTTGGGATTTTATATATACAGGATCAATGATCTGCAAAAAGTGGTAACTTCTTTCCTGATATGGAGGCCTTTTATTTCTTCCTCTTTCCTGATGGCTCTGGCTAAAGCTTCGAGAACTATGTTGAATAAGAGTGGAGAGATGGGTAGCCTTGTCTTGTTCCTGATTTTACAGGAAAAGCCTTCATTTTTAAATAAAATATGTATTTCCGATGGCTGTAGGTGACCCCTGTGTTTTGGTCGTTCGACCCCCGCCGGGGTCGCAACCCACAGGTTGAGAACCGCTGATTTAAAGTATAATATTGGCTGATGGTTTGTCATATATGGCCTTTATTATGTTGAGGTACTTTCCTTCTATTCTGATTTTATTGTTTTAAACATAAAGGAATGTTGTATCTTATCAAATGCCTTGTTAGCTTCTAATGATAGGATCATATGATTTTTGTTCTTGTTTTATTGATGTATATTATTTTGATCGATTTTCCTATGTTGAACCATCCTTGTGCTCCTGGAATGAATCCCACTTGATCATGATGTATTATTATTTTTAATATTTTGTTTTATTTGATTTTCTAGTATTTTGTTTAGGATTTTGGCCTTTGTATTCCTTTTTTCTGTTGTCCTTGCCAGGTTTTGGTATCAGGGTATGTAGGGCTCATAAAATGTGTTGGGGAGTATTACTTCTTCTTTTGTTTTTTGGAAGACTTTGAGAAGACTAGGTACCAAATCTTCTGTGAATGATAGAATTCACCAGTGTAGCTGTTTGATCATGGAGTTTTGTTTTTTGGGGAGGTATTTGATAGTTGTTTCTATTTTCTCCCTGCTTATGGGGCTATTTAGGTTTTCCACTTCTTCATGACTCAGTCTAGGAAGATTGCATAGTTCTAGGAATTTATCCATTTCCTCTAGGTTGCTGAATTTGGTAGCATATACTCTTTCATAATCTACTATGATCCTCTGTATATCTATGATGTCTGGTAATTTCTCTTTCATTTTGGATTTTATGAGTCCTTCCTCTTTTTTCCTTAGAGAGCAAGTAGTTTGTTGATTTTATTGATCTTTTCAAAGAACAAGCTCCTTGTAATAATTTTTTCAATAGTTTTTTTGTTCTCTTTCATTTAGTTCTGCTGCAATTTCTGCAGTTTCCTTTCTTTTGCTGACTTTGGTTTTCCTTCGTTCTTATTTTTCTTGTTCCTTAATATATGATGTTAGGTGTTTACTTGGGGTCTGTCTTGTTTCTAGATATAAGCCTGTAATTATATAAACTTCCCTCTTATTACTGCTTTTGCTGCATCCTAGAAATTTTGATTGGTTGTGTTGTCATTTTTATTTGTCTGTATATATATTTTGATCTGTGCTTTTATTTATTCTTTGACCCATTTTTTAGATGTATGTTGTTTAATTTCCACATTGTTGTGAATTTCTTTATTTCTTTTTTGCAGTTGAATTCTAATTTCTAAGCCTTATGGTCAGAAAATATACTTGGCATAATTTCTATCTTCCTGAATTTGTTGACTTTAGTTTTCTGTCCCAGCATGTGGTCTGTCCTTTGGATTGTTCCATGCACACTGGGCAATGATGTATAATCTGACGTTTTGGGATGAAATTTCTTATAAATGTTTATTATGTTCTTTTTGTTTAGACTGTGGTTTAAGATCGATATTTCTTTATTGATTATATGCTTGGATGATCTATCTAAAGCCGTCATTGGTGTGTTGAAATCTCCAGGTATAATCGTGTTTTTGTCTGCTTCTATTTTTAGATCAGTTAGTAGATGTCATATATTTTGGTGCTCCCATGTTTGGTGCATATATATTAAGAAGAGTTGTGTCTTCTTGATACAGTGTCTTCTTTATCATTATGAAATGTCCATCTGGTTACCCTTGTTGTCTTGATGTCAGCATTATCAGATATAGGTATGGCTACACCTGTTTTTCTTTAAATATTGTTTGCTTGGAGTATTGTTTTCCCAACCCTTCAGTTTGAATCTACTTTTGTCTTTGCAGCTTACATGTGTCTCTTGAAGTCAGCATATGTTTGGATTTTAATTTTTGATCTAATCTGCTACTCTGTACCTCTTTATTGGTGAGTTCAGTCCACTTACATTAGGGTAATTATTGACACTTGAGGATTTCCTACAGACATTTTATATTTGGTTTTCTGGTAGCTCAGTGTGCCTTGTTTGGTTCTTCTCTTTTTGTTTCTTTCAGTTGTTTTTGTTTGGCGGTGTTCCATACTTCCTTTTTAAAGCTGTGTTTCAGTGGTGACTTTTTCGTGGATGAGTACCATTAGGTTACTAAGAAAAAAATGTTCATCTATACAAAAGTCCTTTTTCTTATTTAGTGCTTTTGTACTCCATCCTCCTTTGCTACTTCAGATCTTTAACCTTTCCCCTTTTATGTTATTGTTTTCACAGATTATCCTTGTTTTTATTGTGAACCTTGTTGGAGCTTTTTATGTAATTTTGATTTGTTTGGATTTTTTTCTGGTCGAATAACCCCCCAAGTATTTCCTGTAGTGGGGTTTTCTGGGGAGAAATTCCCTCAGCTTCTGTATGTCTTTAAAAAGTTTTATTTCTCCTTTGTATTTGAATTATAACTTTGATGGATATATTCAATAGTATTTTTGCTGATGATTGTTGTCTTTCACTATTTTGTATGTTTGGGTCCACGCTCTTCTGACTGGTAGTGTTTCTGCTGCGAAGTATGATGATAACCTAATGGGTTCTCCTTTATATGTTATGTTCTTCTTTTTCCTAGTTGCCTTGAGGATTCTTTTTTTGTCATTGATTTTTGACAATTTTATTAAGATGTACCTTGAAGTAGGTCTGTTTCGGTTGCAGTAACTTGACATTCTATTTACTTCTTGGATTTTAGGCTCTAAGTCTTTCCATAGGCTTGTAAAATTTCATCAATTGTTTGTTTGAATAGGCTCTTCGTTCCCTTCCCCCATCTTCATGTGATATACCCATTTTTTTATATTGCTCTTTCTGATGGAGTTAGACAAATCTTGTAGAGCTCTCTCAGTTTTTTTAAATTTGTGAGTCTTTTCTCCTATTTTCTCTGTAGCATCTCTAGTTGCCTGTTTTCAATGTCACTGATACTTTTCTCTATCTGGTCTGTTCTATTAGCTAAACTTGCCACCTCAGTCTCCAGTTCACATATTGAGTTCTTCATTTGTTTTTAAAGTTTCAGTCCTCTTGGTGTTAATTATTTGTTTTGTTCATTAATTTGTTTTCTGAGCTGATTAAGTTGTATAGTGGTGTTTTCTAGAATCTCGTTGAGTATTTTCAGAACTTTAATTTTGAATTCTCTATCATTTAACTCCAAGGTTTCCATGTAATTGAAATATTTTACTGGAGATTTTTTATTTTCTTTTTGAAATACATCTCTGTCTTATGTAGCCATGATTTTGATTTCTTCTTCCTTAATGGTATTTGATAATGGTATTTTGTTAAGGACACTAACAAAAATAAAATGAGAAATTAATATTGAAGAAATACAAATAAGATATAAAAATTTAAGAAATTATGACATGAAGAAAAACCACAGAAATAAAGATCAAAAGCCGACAAAATTATAGGCAAAACACCACAATAAATAAGACTACCAGTATAAAATTTAAAGAAGATACAGTTCAAAAGAGAAAAATGAGAGAAAATGAATATGAAGAAAAAAAAGGAAAACAGGAGAAAAAAAGAAATATAAATTTCGGTTATGAGAGGTTTCTTCCAATAGTTGTCGCTGTATTATAACTTTTATCTCTGTAAATTCCCTGAGTTGTCCACTGCTGAGATGTTGCTGTCGCAATGATGTAGACGAACTGTAGTTGCATTTCTGGGTGGGGCCTGTTGTGAGGGCTTTATGGCTCAGTCTTATGGCTTTGGCTTTATGGCTCTAGTGGTGGTGATCTCAGGTTTCCAGCACTCCTTTTCATGTCTCAATACACCTGGAGACCAGATGCGTAGCATCTCTGTTCTTCACAGAAGAGAGTGGCTCTGACACGCTCTGTTGGGGAGGTGAGGAAGGTGGGATCTAAGAGGCTGGATGGCCATATGTTAGCTTTCTCTGTCTCTGCTCAGTTGGTCTGCTTGCAGCCCGTGGGAACACTGGTCATGACCCTGCATTCTGCCTGCTTTGGTTTATCTCCCCCTCTGCCCTTCTATCTGCTCCTCCTGAAAGAAGGATACCCAGTCACTCGAGAGTTTCCCTCTACGTTATCCTCAGACAAAATCCAGACAGCCTGAGCTCCTCTCCTCCTTGTAGTCCAGCAGAGAAAAAATATGCTGTCACTCCAGGTTTGTCTCCTCTCCTTTCTAAAGCCCACCACAGAGCAGATGCATTTTATCTTCCGCCCCCATTTTCACCCCATCCTACCAGTAGTCCATTTGGTGTGTGGATATTTCAAGGGTGTCTGCAAGCCCAGCTGGGTTTCCTTCACTGCATTAAGGAATGCCAAGGGTTGCTTGGAGAAAGAGAAGGAAAGATTTTTCCCTGGAGCCTCTAGAACAGGGGTTGGGAAACTTTTTGGCTGAGAGAGCCATGAACGCCACATATTTTAAAATGTAATTCTGTGAGAGCCATACAATGACCCGTGTATGTTATGCAATATCCAATAAAAATTTGGTGTTGTCCCGGAGGACAGCTGTGATTGGCTCCAGCCACCCGCAACCATGAACATGAACGGTAGGAAATGAATGGATTGTAATACATGAGAGTGTTTTATATCTTTAACGTTATTTTTTTAATTAAAGATTTGTCTGCGAGCCAGATGCAGTCATCAAAAGCGCCACATCTGGCTCGTGAGCCATAGGTTCCCTACCTCTGCTCTAGAAGGACACCACCTTCATTTTGTAATTCAATCCTCCAGAATTGTGAAAATGTTATTATATACCACTGAGTGTGATATGATTTGTTATGGCAACCCTGGGAAACTACAGTAATATGATGGCCCTCTTTTTTTTGAGAGAGAGAGAGTCAGAGACAGGGAGACAGGACCATTGAGCTGTTCCTGTATATGCCCTGACTGGGGAATTTAACCGGCAAACTCTGTACTCCGGGACAATGCTCCAACCAACCAAGCCTTCAGGCCAGGGCTTAATTTTTTTTATTTTTTAGAGACAGAGAGGAAGGGCAAGAGAGGGGAGGGGGAAAGGAAGCATTCATTTGTTATTTCACTCAGTTGTGTATTCATTGGTTGCTTTCCATGTGTGCCCTGACCAGGGATTGAACCTGCAACCTTGTTTCGGGACAGCACTCTTATTTTTCTTTTTTGTATTTTTCTGAAGTTAGAAGCTGGGAGGCAGACAGACTCCCACATGCGCCCAACCAGGATCCACCCGACATGCCCACCAAGGGACGATGCTTTGCCCATCTGGTGGCTGGAGCCATTCTAGCACCTGAGGCAGAGACCATGGAGCCATCCTCAACTCCCGGGCCAACTTTGCTCCAATGGAGCCTTGGCTGTGGGAAGGGAAGAGAGAATAGAAAGGAAGGAGGGAGGAAGAGTGGAGAAGCAGATGGGCGCTTCTCCTGTGTGACCTGGCCGGGAATCGAACCCGGGACTTCCACACATGGGGCCAACACTCTCCTGCTGAGCCAACCAGCCAGGAGCTTAGATAGCATAGCACTCTTAACTGACTGAGCTAACTGGCTAGGGTCACCCCTTTATCTTTTCTTTGATTTACCAATTTATTTTTATTTGCCTATTACTTTATCTCTGTCCTTTTTCTTTTTTATCTCTCCCTCTTCATTCTTCCTCTCCCTCTCTCTCTGCCTGCATGTATATATCTCATTTTTTGTACTATTTTAGAATAATTGGGAGATTAGTGCACCTACACTCCTAAATATATTTTTCCCTATAGTACAAGACATTCTCTTTCATAAGCGCAGTATGATTACAACATAGGAAATGAAAGTTGATCTGGTACCCATTCATAATCCAATTTTATCAATTACCCAGAAATGACCTTTTTCCCTGGTACATCATCCAATCTTGATCTTATAAGTTTTAGTTTACTGTATTTCCCCATGTGTAAGATGCTCCCATGTATAAGACACACCTTAATTTTGAGGCTGGAAATTTGATAAAAAATTATTACATAAAGTTATTGAACTTAAGTTTTATTCATCATAAAATTCATACAACTCCTCATCACTGTCAAAACTCCCATCCATTAGCTTGTCCTCATCTGTGTCTGATGACAAATCACTGTTTTCATATATTATGTCGTCCTCAGTTCCATCTATGGCATTTAAAAAGCCCTAAGCACTGTATAAAATGCACCTAGTTTTTAGACTGCAGAATTTTCGGGAAAGATAGTGTCTTATACTTGGGGAAATATGGTATTTCATGTTTCTTTAGTCTTCTGTTTATCGGGGAACAGTTCCTCAGAATTTGTTTCTTGACCTTGTCATTGTTGAGGTGTTTAGGCCAATTTTGGGCTTGTCTGAAATTTTCTCCTGTTTAGGTTTAGGTTATGTGTTTTTTATAGGAATATCAGAAACAAGTTTCTTTCTGTTTTATGTGCATGTCTTTGTGTGCTTTCTTTGTGGGTTGGGAGGTTATTTTGCTCTCTCTTTTTTTCCTAATAATAACTGCATGATGTTTGGCTCTGATACCTTTATGTTGCTAATTTTTATTTTACAATTTTTCTAAAATTTTAGGAGGTAGGATTCAAGATAGCTTTTGTACCTTCTGTTGTTGCCTTGTACTATGCAAAAGTAAGGCTTCATGTTTATTTGTTACTAGCTGTACGCGGCCATATGGTGCTGTGGCTCAGTCTGGTTAAATGGAAAAGAAAGAAAAGAGAAAGTGCACGTTTCTAATATGTTTAATTTCACAATGCTTGTGGGTATACAATATTTTTGTTGTTCCATTGTCTGTGCAGATATAGAGATTGTCTGGTTTGCTGAGTCTAGAACACACAACGTATAATTGTCCATGTGAGAAGCAATCCATGTGTAGATCTAAAGCGCACAATTCTAAAGATTGGCCCTGAGTTTTGTTGATAGTGATTGCAAATGCCAATCGAACTGGGAATTGCAATCTCTTAAATTGAAATGGCATATCCATTGGAATCATAGGAATGCGAGGAATGAGGACATCTTCACCTTTGAAAGGTCCTGTCAAGATTGTTGCTTCTGTGACGTTGCTCATTAATTTTTTACAGTGCACAGACTCAAACACTTAATGTTTTACCATGAAATCCATCAGCGATTTCAGCTTCTGTCTGAAAACTCGTGCTGTGATGTCATGCCTGTCCACTGGCAATTGACCAGGAAGTAAGAGCTGTTGTATATTGTCCCAAGCTGGATTGCACGTGAATATAATGAATAGGTCTGGATGCCTGTAGTGATGAACATATGCAGTTGCCTACTCATGCGTATGACATGGACTGCTGGTATATGAAGATGGCAAAATCGTTAGTCTTCTAGCGTTAGTTGTATTACCGTCATTTACAACTGCATCTCACAAATGAATGTATTCTTCAGAGGGAAGCTTGGTCTGATTCAAACGGATGAATATCAAATGTTCTGTTTCGATTTTTGCATACATATTTACGATATATTGGTGAAACAATTGACGGCATTTCAAAATGTGATTGTCTTCATTCTCTCTAATCATTAATTGGTATGAATAATACAGTGTGTCCATAAAGTCATGGTGCACTTTTGACCGGTCACAGGAAAGCAATAAAAGGTGATAGAAATGTGAAATCTGCACCAAGTAAAAGGAAAACTCTCCCAGTTTCATACCTGTTCAGTGCAGTTCGATGTGGGCTCATGCACAGATTTTTTAGGGCTCCTTAGGTAGCTATCTCGTATAGCCTCTACAGACTCGTCATTGACTGATGGCCTACCAGAACGGGGTTTCTCCATCAAACTGCTGGTTTCCTTCAACTGCTTATCCCACCGAGTCATGTTATTCCTATGTGGTGGCACTTGTTATAAACACGCCAATATTTACATTGCACTTTGGTCACAGATTTGAATTTAGCGAGCCACAGAACACACTGAACTTTCCTCTGTACTGTCCACATCTCGACTGGCATGACCATGGGCTGCTCCGCTGTATACATGGTGTTACATCATCATCTGCACATGTGCACATGCTGCCACATCATCCTACAGAAACTGGGAAGGTTTTCCTTTATTTGGTGCAGATTTCACATTTTTAAAGACCGTCTTTTGTTGCTTTCCTGTGACCAGTCAAAAGTGCACTATGACTTTACGGACACACTGTAGTTCATTGCGCTGCATTTCATATTTGTTTCTTCACCACTGACTGGATTTATCATCTTAAAGTTGAAGGGATATCCATTGGTACTATCCCAAAAAATGATTGGATATTGCAGGGCATCGTAGCATCGATGAGTTTCTGCAAGTTTTGTCAATTAGTTATTTTTCCTATGAAGAACAATATCTCTGGTTGGAATTGATCTCCAACTATAACAAATTGCCACTTTGTCTATAGTTGGAGCATTGAATCTTCGCACATGTTCTCCAGCAGCTGTTTTGTCAGTATGAATAACAATCTTGTGTGTATCAGCTGGCATCATGTCAATTGCTGTTTTTTTTTTTTTTAATAAATTTTTATTAATGGTAATGGGATGACATTAATAAATCAGGGTACATATATTCAAAGAAAACATGTCTAGGTTATTTTGTCATCAAATTATGTTGCAAACCCCTCGCCCAAAGTCAGATTGTCCTCCGTCACCCTCTCTCTAGTTCTCTGTGCCCCTCCCCCTCCCCCTAACTCTCTCCCTCCCTCCCTCCCATGTCCTCCCTCTCCCCCCACCCTTGGTAACCACCACACTCTTGTCCATGTCTCTTAGTCTCATTTTTATGTTCCACCAATGTATGGAATCATGTAGTTCTTGTTTTTTTCTGATTTGCTTATTTCACTCCTTATAATGTTATCAAGATCCCACCATTTTGCTGTAAATGATCTGATGTCATCATTTCTTATGGCTGAGTAGTATTCCATAGTGTATATGTGCCACATCTTCTTTATCCAGTCTTCTATTGAAGGGCTTTTTGGTTGTTTCCATGTCTTGGCCACTGTGAACAGTGCTGCAATGAACATGGGGCTACATGTGTCTTCACGTATCAATGTTTCTGAGGTTTTGGGGTGTATACCCAGTAGAGGGATTGCTGGGTCATAAGGTAGTTCTATTTTCAGTTTTTTGAGGAACCACCATACTTTCCTCCATAATGGTTGTACTACTTTACAGTCCCACCAACAGTGAATGAGGGTTCCTTTTTCTCCACAGCCTCTCCAACATTTGCTATTACCCGTCTTGTTGATAATAGCTAATCTAACAGGAGTGAGGTGGTATCTCATTGTAGTTTTGATTTGCATTTCTCTAATAACTAATGAAGCTGAGCATCTTTTCATATATCTGTTGGCCATTTGTATCTCTTCCTGGGAGAAGTGTCTGTTCATGTCCTCTTCCCATTTTTTTATTGGATTGTTTGTTTGTTTGTTGTTGAGTTTTATGAGTTCTTTGTAAATTTTGGATATTAGGCCCTTATCTGAGCTGTTGTTTGAAAATATCAGTTCCCATATAGTTGGCTGTCTGTTTATTTTGATATCAGTTTCTCTTGCTGAGCAAAAACTTTTTATTCTGATGTAGTCCCATTCATTTATCTTTGCCTTCACTTCTCTTGCCATTGGGGTCAAGTTCATAAAATGTTCTTTAAAACCCAGGTCCATGATTTTAGTACCTATGTCTTCTTCTATGTACTTTATTGTTTCAGGTCTTATATTTAGGTCTTTGATCCATTTTGAATTAATTTTAGTACACGGGGACAGGCTGTAGTCGAGTTTCATTCTTTTGCATGTGGCTTTCCAGTTTTCCCAACACCATTTGTTGAAGAGGCTTTCTTTTCTCCATTGTGTGTTGTTGGCCCCTTTATCAAAGATTATTTGACCATATATATGTGGTTTTATTTCTGGGCTTTCTATTCTGTTCCATTGGTCTGAGTGTCTATTTTTTTGCCAATACCATGCTGTTTTGATTATCGTGGCCCTATAATATAGTTTAAAGTCAGGTATTGTAATGCCCCCAGCTTCATTCTTTTTCTTTAGGATTGTTTTGGCTATTCGGGGTTTTTTATAGTTCCATATAAATCTTACGATTTTTTGTTCCATTTCTTTAAAAAATCTCATAGGGATTTTGATGGGAATTGCATTAAATTTGTATATTGCTTTGGGTAATATGGTCATTTTGATTATATTTATTCTTCCTATCCAAGAACAAGGAATATTTTTCCATCTCATTGTATCTTTTTCGATTTCCCTTAACAATGCTTTGTAATTTTCATTATATAGGTCCATTATGTTCTTTGTTATGTTTATTCCTAGGTATTTTATTTTTTTGTTGCAATCGTGAAGGGGATTATTTTTTTGAGTTCGTTTTCTAATATTTCATTGTTGGCATATAGAAAGGCTATGGACTTTTGTATGTTAATTTTGTATCCTGCGACCTTACTGTATTGGTTTATTGTTTCTAATAATCTTTTTGTGGAGTCCTTCAGGTTTTCGATGTATAGGATCATATCATCAGCAAAAAGTGATAGCTTTACTTCTTCTTTTCCGATATGGATGCCTTTTATTTCTTTGTCTTGTCTGATTGCTCTGGCCAGAACTTCTAGCACCACGTTGAATAAGAGTGGAGAGAGTGGACAACCCTTTCTTGTTCCTGATTTAAGGTAGAAAGTCCTCAGTTTTATGCCGTTTAATATGATGCTGGCTGATGGTTTATCATATATGGCCTTTATCATGTTGAGATATTTTCCTTCTATACCCATTTTGTTGAGAGTCTTAAACATAAAATTGTGTTGTATTTTATCAAAAGCCTTTTCTGCATCTATTGATAAGATCATGTGGTTTTTGTTCTTTGTTTTGTTGATATGGTGTATTACGTTAACCGTTTTGCGTATGTTGAACCATCCTTGAGATTCTGGGATGAATCCCACTTGATCATGATGTATTATTTTTTTAATATGTTGTTGTATTCGGTTTGCCAGTATTTTGTTTAGTATTTTAGCATCTGTATTCATTAGAGATATTGGTCTGTAGTTTTCTTTTTTTGTGCCATCCTTGCCAGGTTTTGGTATGAGGGTTATGTTGGCCTCATAAAATGTGTTTGGAAGTATTGCTTCTTCTTCAATTTTTTGGAAGACTTTGAGTAGAATAGGAACCAAGTCTTCTTTGAATGTTTGATAGAATTCACTAGTATAACCGTCTGGGCCTGGACTTTTATTTTTGGGGAGATTTTTAATAGTTTTTTCTATTTCCTCCCTGCTGATTGGTCTGTTTAGGCTTTCTGCTTCTTCATGACTCAGTCTAGGAAGGTTGTATTGTTCTAGGAATTTATCCATTTCTTCTAGATTGTTGTATTTGGTGGCATATAATTTTTCATAGTATTCTACAATAATTCTTTGTATTTCTATGATGTCTGTGGTGATCTCTCCTCTTTCATTTTGGATTTTATTTATTTGAGTCCTATGTCTTTTTTCCTTGGTGAGTCTTGCCAAGGGTTTGTCAATTTTGTTGATCTTTTCAAAGAACCAGCTCCTTGTTTTATTGATTTTTTCTATAGTTTTTCTGTTCTCTATTTCATTTATTTCTGCTCTGATTTTTATTATCTCCTTTCTTCGGCTGGTTTTGGGTTGTCTTTGTTCTTCTTTTTCTAGTTCCTTAAGGTGTGAAGTTAAGTGGTTTACTTCGGCTCTCTCTTGTTTGTTCATATATGCCTGAAGTGATATGAATTTCCCTCTTATCACTGCTTTTGCTGCATCCCAGAGATTCTGATATGTCGTATTTTCATTTTCATTTGTCTGTATATATCTTTTGATTTCTGCGCTTATTTCTTCTTTGACCCATTCATTTTTAGAAGTATGTTGTTTAGTTTCCACATTTTTGTGGGTTTTTCCCCCTCTTTTTTGCAGTTGAATTCTAGTTTCAAGGCTTTATGATCAGAAAATATGCTTGGTACAATTTCAATTTTTCTAAATTTGCTGATATTGTCTTTGTGGCCCAACATATGGTCAATTCTTGAGAATGTTCCATGTACACTAGAGAAAAATGTATACTCTGTCGCTTTGGGATGAAGTGTCCTGTAGATGTCTATCATATCCAGGTGTTCTAGTATTTGTTTAAGGCCACTATATCTTTATTGATTCTCTGTTTGGATGACCGATCTAGAGCCGTCAGCGGTGTATTGAGGTCTCCAAGTATGATTGTATTTTTGTTAGTTTTTGTTTTAAGGTCAATAAGTAGCTGTCTTATATATTTTGGTGCTCCTTGGTTTGGTGCATATATATTAAGGATTGTTATGTCTTCTTGATTCAACTTCCCCTTAATCATTATGAAATGACCATTTTTGTCTCTGAGTACTTTTTCTGTCTTGTAGTCAGCATTATTAGATATGAGTATTGCTACACCTGCTTTTTTTTGGGTGTTGTTTGCTTGGAGTATTGTTTTCCAGCCTTTCACTTTGAATTTGTTTTTATCCTGGTTGCTTAGATGTGTTTCTTGTAGGCAGCATATAGTTGGATTTTCTTTTTTAATCCATTCTGCTACTCTGTGTCTTTTTATTGGTAAGTTTAATCCATTTACATTTAGTGTAATTATTGACACTTGTGGGTTCCCTACTGCCATTTTATAAATTGCTTTCTGTTAGTTTTGTATCTAGTTTGATTCTTCTCTTTTGTTTTTCTATCATTTGTTTTTGTTTGTTTGTGTTCCATACTTTCCTCTGTTGCTACCTTTTTTTAAGTCAAGTGTTTTTGTGGTGGTTTTTTTAAGGGTGGTTACCATTAAGTAATGAAAAGGGTACCTACCATATTCATTGTAGTACCCTATCTTATAAGTATTTCTGCACTTCATCATCCTTTGCTACTGTTAATCTCCATCCTCTCCCCCCTTTTTTTCCTTTGTTGTCACAGTTTAAGTTTGGTTTTATTGTGTTCTTGGTGGAGCTGTTACTTGTGGTGTTGTTTTCTTTTGTTCTTTGAATCTGGTTGGAAAACCCCCCTTAGTATTTCCTGGAGTGGGGGCTTTCTGTTGATAAATTCTCTCATCTTTTCTGTATTTGTGAATGTTTTTATATCTCCTTCATACTTGAAGGATAGCTTTGATGGGTATAGTATTCTTGGCTGAAAGTTCCTCTCTTTCAGGGCTTTAAATATTGGGGTCCACTCTCTTCTAGCTTGTAGAGTTTCTGCTGAGAAATCTGATGATAATCTAATAGGCCTTCCTTTATATGTTGTACTCTTCTTTTCCCTGGCTGCCTTGAGAATTTTTTCTTTGTCATTGGTTTGTGTCATCTTTATTATGATGTGCCTTGGAGTGGGTTTGTTGGGGTTAAGAAAACTTGGTGTTCTGTTTGCTTCTTGAATTTGAGGCTTTAGTTCCTTCCACAGGCTTGGGAAGTTCTCGTCTATTATTTGTTTGAGTATATTCTCCATTCCATTTTCTTTCTCTTCTCCCTCTGATATACCTATTATTCTTATGTTATTCTTTCTGATGGAGTCAGACAATTCCTGTAGGGCTTTCTCATTTTTTATTATTTTTGAGTCTCTTTCTACTTCTCTCTGTTGTGCCTCAAGTTGTTTGTCTTCTATTTCACTAATCCTATCTTCAATCTGGGCTGTTCTGTTAGCTAAGCTTGTTACCTCGTTTTTCAGCTCATGAATTGAGTTTTTCATTTCTGTTTGATTTGTTTTTATAGTTTCAATTTCCTTGGTAATATATTCTTTGTGTTCATTGAGTTGTTTTCTGATCTCCCTATATTACCTTTCTGTGTTTTCTTGTATATCTCTGAGTATTTTTAAGATTTCTATTTTAAATTCTCTGTCATTTAGCTCCAAGGCTTCCAATATGTTAAGTCTTTTCTCCATAGATTTTTCCACATCTATTTGTGTTACCTCTCTTTCTTTTGTATCCATAATATTCGATTTCCTCTTTCTTATCGGCATCTGAGGGTTGTCTTATTGATAGCACTAATTAGAATTAATAAAGAGTAAAAAGAAAAAAAAAAAAAGGGGTAAAACACCCCACAAAAAAAACAGTAATAATTTATTATTTCCTCTTTTTTTTCTCTCTTCTCTTTCCCTCCTCTCCCCTCCTCAGGGAAATATCGTGCCTATAATGGAGGGCCTGATTTGGGGTGAAGAGTTCAAGGGGCAAAAAAAAGGGAGTAGGGACCTACTAAATGCAAAAAAATAAAAAAGGAAGAAAATCTTAGACAAGCATAAGATGATTTGCTTGTAAGTGATGGTCAACTAAGAGATATAATGAGAGGGATAAGAGGGAATCAGAAAAAAGGACCAAAAAAGAATAATAAAGAAGAAAAAATAAAAATAATAAGTAAAAATCTGTTGTATTAAGAGGAGCGAAGACTAAATACAATGGAGACCTTGGGTTGGGAGGACCCAAAATGCCACAAAAATAAACAAACGAGAAAAAAAAATAAAAACAAAAGCAAAAAAGAGAAATAAAGCCAAAAAAAAAGCCTTGAGTCCCAAATTAACTAATTTGTTCGTGATTGAGGATTATATGGGAGGAAAGTAAAATGAGAAAAGAAAAAACGAATAGAAAGGAAAAAATAAGAAAAAGAGAAAAACGAAGGAAGAAATAAAATAGGAGGAGAAAAAAACAAAATAAAGCAAGACAAAAACAAAAAACAAAAAAAAAAAAAAAGAGGAGAGTGAGAGTTAAGTGTTTTGGAGTATAACCTTAAAGGAGGGTGAGGATGAAGAAGAAAAATAAAATGCAACACTCATGGGTAGTGTAGTTCAAGAAAGGGGAAGCATAAGATGGGCAGAGAATAGAAGGACCGAGGTGGAGGAAATAAAGGCAAAAAGATAGAAGAAACAAACAACAACAACAACAACAAAAAAAAAATAGTGGATCAAGTTGTAAAGTCTGTGGGTTTTTCTTGATTTTGAGAGGTTAACTTCTTCCTTTTTCTTTTCTCTCCCTCTTCCTAGTCGGTGACTCTGTACCCCAGGCTCTGCCCCTGTGTCACTCTTAGGTGGGGATTTGCAGTTGATGGGATTCTATGGCAATGTCATATAATTGGCTTTAGTCTTGCTGGAAGTAAAGGCTTGTTGGCGTTTGCAGGGTCCAATGATGAGAGAGTTTGCTTTCCTGGATTCTCTCTCCTAGTCCCCCCTTTCTGAATTAGCAGCCTGGTGATCCAGCTATAAGGCTGCAACTGCTTCTGCCTGGGGAGTAAGAGGCTCAAAGAGCTGGGAAATCCCCACTCTATCCCCACTCAGTGCAAGGCTTTGGGAAAGGCTCTGAGAGTCAGGGCCTCCAGTGTAATCCGGCGGGGGTGGGAGTCAATTGTTGTCAAGGTGACAGTTCAGCGCCTATCATTTAGTTGGACCTCTCAACCCAGGATTTCCACACTTTGTTGCCTGTTTTTGCAGGGAAGAAGAGGCACTAGTCTCTGTCTCTGCTTACGACTAGTATAGTATAGACCTTATTATCTGCCAAGTCCTTCTTGTTAGCGTTTATCCCTGAATATGGAGGCTCTATCAATCAGAAGTTGCCCCCGCCCCTTTAGCGAGAGGCACTAAAAAATATCACGCCTCTTGTCTTGGATCGCTGAACTGAGAGAGATCTTATCAATTAGAACCGAAGGTGCGCAGATTTTATGGGTTAAGCTAATTTCAGTGATTGGGTCGCAGCTGTGCTTCCGAAGGTATTTTAGGCTGCCTGCGCGCGCCCCTCCCCCAACGCTTGATTGTTAGCTTGAATGGCTGGGTGAGGTGCCCCGCCCACGGAGAGAATCTCCCAAGCCTCTCCCGCTCGCCCCGCCGCTGGCGGCTGGACCGCACCAGGCGCAGGATAATGGAGCCCCCTGGTTGTGCGGGCCAGCAGGGTGCCCTGGGCGCGTGGAATGCCCAAGGCACGCGCGCAAATGGGGCGCTCCGGGCACCGGTGGCCGGCGACCCCCACTTGCAGTGTGCGGGCCGCTGGGAACGTCAGCGGTGCTCAACCGGACCGGGCGCGCGCGCGGTGGCTCGTGGTGGCCGCTCGCGGTGGCGGTTCGCGGCGGCGCCTCGCGGGGGCTTGCCGCGGCTCGCGGTGGCGGCTCGCGTCGGCCGCTCGCGGCGGCTCGCGGTTCCCAAGTATATGGGCTGACTCACCGCAGGCGCACTCCCTCGCGGCTTGAATGAGCGTCGCTGCTGCGGTAGCTTCCTCCACACCCTCGTCTCTCAGATTCAAGTGATAACAGTCCTTTTGCTTTCAGTTCGTGTGGAACTCCGGAATGCTCCGAGGATAAATTTTTCTGTTTCTAGTTGATAAATTTGTTGTGATTTAGGGGAGAGCTGTCGGACGCGCTTCTCACGGCGCCATTTCCGTGACGTCACCGGAATCGTCAATTGCTGTTTTGAACAAGTGCACTAAATTGTTTTTTTCTTAAAGAAGCACTCGCAGTTGGGAAACAATGGACCTTTTTATGCTGGTAGAAATTCCTCAGCGTTCATTCAATTCATCATTGCCATCATTGATGAAATACATTTGTGGGAATTTATGTTGACCATCTGGGAACAGAAGCAGGGAGCTGGCTTTATGATAAATTTGTCCTTTCACTTTGAGAGTTGGCATGAATTGAGCTGTTACAATTTCTGCATCCAGCGATGTCATTTGGACGCATGAGTTCTATTTCCTGATGTTAGATAGGAAATGCTTTGATTCGGCGGTATATCTGGCAAGCAAAGTTTTTAATGGCTCTGGTGGTTCTCCAAGTTGAGGCAGTTTAGTTTTTCCGGTGGCACAACACATTTCTTTCATTTCTCCATTAAATTTCAGAGCCTTGCAATAAGGACACACTTCAGTCATAGTGCCGATGAGAACATGCTAGCTCAAACTATAATCATCAGCTGGGTAGTACCGGAATGCAAGGTGATTGTAATTGCGTGATTGCTGAGCACTGAGTCACGTTTGGCGCTGACCTTCTGTTCCTTGTTGACGTCTTTCAGCCACTCTCAGCCTGTTGCATTCATTCTGTTGAGAACAAAGCAGATCTGAAGCTGCAGAATGCGATTGCAACCGTGGATCCTCAAGTCTGGCTGCACGTAAATGGATTATAAATCGGAAACATTGAAATCTTAAAATATTAAGTATAGCATGTGTTGCTTTTACGTCCAACAGATGGTGCTGTTTTTCAAAAAGTATGTTTTTACCTGTCACAGGTGTGACATCTATATCTATATAATGGTAGGTATATAAAAAACGTGTTTTCGAATGCAACGTGTTTTACAATTTCAAAGCAATCTGTAGAACTTTTGGAGATTTAAGATTTTGAACAAATGAACATTTACATTTTTATTTATATAGATTTAAATATTTCTTAACTCTGCTCCCCTCCACCATGCTTATGGACTTTTTCTTTTTTCTTTTTGTCTCTATCATCCCTGTGCTGCTGAGTAGATTCTCTACTGCCAGTAGTTCTCTCCTCAGTGTTGGGTCCTTTTGGGGAAGATAGTCCTAGCTGACTGATGTTTTACTATTCTAGACTCTCCCCACCCCTCTGGATCTTGAATGGAGCCTTTGCCCTCACCACCTTTCAGATACATTTCTCAGATCCCCTGCTCCACTTTGTAGTGAACGTCAGATGTCTATGTGCTCAGGTCTTCTTTGCTCCCTTGCTTCACCTACCTTCTTTTTTTCAGTTAGACTACCATGCATGAGCTTGGAGGGTTGATTGTTTATCCTCACCCACCTGTATTTTGAACTTTGTTGACTAGTTTTAATGGTTGTGTACTTTTGGTTCTGCTATCCCATGACTCTTTATGTGGAGATTCAGAGACATTTAAAAACTGTGCCTTCACTCCTGCCATTCTTGGGTTTCCATATTGTCAATTGTTTAATGAAGTTGATTTTTTTCTAATTGTCTCTGCAGAGAAAAAGAAAGTGGGATATGGAATACCCATCCTTTCCAGGAAATAGTCCATTGCATTTCGAAAGAGCTGACAGCAGGACAGTGGGGACAGCCTCTTCCCTTTCAGAAGCCTGGCTCAGGTGTGAAGAAGGATTTCAGGATACTTCTGGGACTCAGGTAAAAGAGTTGTAAAATTGTTTTGAGTCTGAGCGTTCAGGACACTGTAATTATATTTCTTTGGAATTTCTTTAATTTTCTTTCAGGAGACTGTCACTAGTGTATTTCTTTTCTTCTTAAATAAATGTGGCAAGTTAGTATTCACCTCTTTATGCCATATAGTTCTTTTATACTTCTTTGTTTGTATGTGGACAATACCTTCTGAGAATTTTCTGAGAAGAACATCTAGGAAGAATGCTGAGCATCTTTTTCTTTATAAGAAGTATATTTATGAAATGCTTATATATTCAATATCTTTTGGCAATGAGATATTCTGTTTAATTTTTGTACATATAACTTTGAAATGTTTAAATTATGGAGGAATACTATTATAAATGAAAAGTTAGACAGCTTTTTGTTTAGATTCAGGAAAAATATAAAAATACATTTATAAGTAAATGAAGAGTATGTGCTCTGGGAATAATGATTGGTAAATATAAATTTAGGAAAGCAGAAGTATATGTTAAGGAGGGTATAGTTAAGGTTTTGAATATTTTACAGATTGATGGTTTTTAGCCCTTTTCATATAAATTACTGTATTTTTGTTGTTACTATTATATATAGTTATTTTTATTATTACTATCTGCCTACAGTCATTAGCAGTTGAAAAGAAGGCAATAACAGAAGAGCATCTTGAATTAATCACTAGTCCCAAGAAAGGTAATATTTTGTTGATTTCTTGACAAAAATGTATAAGTATAATATAGCCTTCTTTGATTTATTTGCTTTCCTTTAAAATGTTATTTACATAGTTTGGATAAACTATATATTTTGGTTAAAAGACTTCCTAACAATGTAATAATGTATTTTTTGAGAAATGTATCTTTTACTTTTGTCACTATCTCATTTTTTTCTGTCTATAGATGATTATTAAAATTTCTTTTGTGTATTCTTTGTGAATTCACTGTTATCAACAGAGCCAAGTAGGTTAACTCATGTTCATAACTCCAAGGTTTTAAAAAAGTCTGATTTGTGAAATAAAATTATGACCTATACTATTTCCGGCATGAAGTTCTTACTTGGCGAATTTTTAGGGAATGCTTTCGTTTACAAATAGTAGGAAAGTATATTAGAGTGTTTGAAGAGATGGGGTTGACATTATTTTTTGAAATAAGACGTCTATAAGCCGGGCTTGTTCTGAGTCCTGCAGCCTTAGTGTGGGGTTTGTTTTTGGAATTTCCTTTCTTGTTTTCTTTAAGTACACTGCAACCAGTGTATTATTTTTTACTTCTTAATAAATGGGGCGAGTTAGTACAGTAGTACCTTGAGATATGAGTTTAATTCCTTCTGTAACCAAGCTCGTAAGTCAGTCAACTCGTATATCAAACAGATTTCTCCCATTTAAAAGACTGAAATAGATTTAATCAGTTCTAGCCCTGTGAAACATCCCCAAACCATCCTAAATTATGAAAAAAGACATGTTTTTAATTAAGAAACATACATGTATACTTTACTAATGCATAAAAAAATATATGAAATAAAAGAAAAAAGTGTTATTTAGTACTGTATTCTTACCTTGGAGACAGACAAGTGCAGCTAATGGAGGTGAATGACGGAGGAGGAGGAAGGGAGGAAAGGATGCGGGCACTGTAGACACATAAACTAAAACTGCACTTTCTTAACACTAAATGTAAACTAAAACTGCATTTTCTTTAAACAAAACTAAAACTGGACTTTCTTTACTTAAAATGAAACCACAAAAACCTAATTGTAAAAAAATTCACTTTCTTAACTTTAAACTTAACCTAAGCTTAACATTACGTATTTTTCATTTAATCATCACCTGTTTTTGCCTTTTTGGCTGCACTTTCGGCACTTTCACTTGCAGGACTTTTGAATAAAAATCTATCCAAATAGATTTGCTTTTGCCTGCCTTTTAAAATATAATGGATATGTGACAAACAAGCGTCATTAAAAAGTGCTGAAACACGACCAGTTGAAACTTCTTCTGGGTGTTTCTTTTCAGTGAAACTTGAAAGCTCCCACATTGCCAGCATGTCTTTAATTTCACTTGTAGAAATCACTGCCTCCGACTCTACCTCCTCCTCACTACTAATGTCTTGCAGAAGCTCCGTATGTTGCATCATCTGTAGCTCCTTAAACTCCTCAGTTGAGAGTTCCTCCTCATGTTCCTCGACGAGCTAGTTTACGTCACCCTCATCTACCTCCAGACCCATTGACTGTCTGAGGGACACAGTCTCTAACGCTTCTACCTCGGTCTCGGTCTCTGGTTTGAATCCTTCGAAGCCCCTGTCAGCAACATCAGGCCATAACTTTTTCCATGCTGAGATCAAGGTTCTTCTTGTAACCTCTTGCCATGCCAAGTCAATAATGCATAAACATATCACGATGTTGTAGTGACCCTCCAAAACTCTTGAAGGGTTAGAATTGTATTCTCAGTTTCGTCAAAGCAGTGGTGGAACAAATAAGTGCTTTGTATAAAGCTTTTTAAAGTTGGAAATGACCTGCTGATCCATAGGTTGCAAGATTGAAGTCATGTTTGGTAGGAGGTAGAGGACTTGCACGAATTTGAACTCATCAAGAATGTCATCTTCAAGACCAGGTGGGTGGGCTGGAGCATTTTCAAGGAATAATTTGCCTTCATTGGGAGTTTATTTTCTTGAAGATATTTCTTTACTGCAGGACCAAAGATGAGATTTACCCATTCAATAAAAAACTGCCACGTAACCCATACCCTAGCATTGGTGCGCCACATAACCTGCAGTTTTTCTTTTGAATCTTGTGAGTCTTATAGGCTTGAGGATTTTCAGAATGATACACTAGCAGTGGCTTTACTTTACAGTCACCGCTAGCATTTGCACACAATACAAGGGTCAGCTGGTCCTTCATGGGTTTATGGCCTGGCAGCTTCTTCTCCTCGGCAGTGATGAAAGTTCTCCGGGGCATTTTTTCCAAAACAATCCTGTGTCATCACAGTGGAACACTTGGTGGGGGATATAGCCTTCCTTTGCTATAAGCACAGCAAAATGTGCGATGTACTCCTCAGCTGCCTTAACGTCAGCATTCGCAGCTTCACCATGCCTCACCACTGAGTGGATGCCAGATCTCTTTTTGAAATTTTCAAACCAGCCGTGACTTGCCTTAAACATATCTTCTGCTGCCTCTTTTGAGGTTGATGGTTCTTTCTTCAAGTCACTGTAAATAATACGTGCCTTTTTTGCATATTAAATTCTCTGTCACTGTATCTCCTGCCAGCTCTTTCTCTTTCACCCACACCAGCAGGAGCTTCTCCATTTCTTCATGGATGTTTGTCCTTAACTGGGACAGAATTGTAGTTCCTTTCACTGGATTTGCGGTTTTGATGGTATCCTTTTGTTTAAGGATGGCACAAATTGTAGCTGTATTGCAGTTGTACCACCTTGCCAGTTTAATCACTTGTACACCACGCTCATGTTTTTCTGTTATTTCTTGCTTTACTTTTATCAACACCATTCTCTTCTTCTCACCACTGTCCTTTACACTCACTTTCTTTGGCCCCATGATAGCACACAAAAAAAGTTAGTAAAAAATACAAAAATGATTCAAGAATGAGTACAGTGCACAAGATTGAACTTGATTCTGCAGGTAACATGATAAAGAACGAGATGCTGGCGTTGTGCTGCTGATACTGGTCCCGTGCACCAGTGCACCAACTAGCGGCAGCTTCCTGAATCACGACTCATATTTCGGAATTTTGCTTGGATCTTGAACAAAAATACGGACCTAGTCACAGCTCGTGTCTTAAAAAATTGTATGTTGGTCTGCTCGTATCTCAGGGTACTACTGTATTCACCTCTTCATGCCATGTAGTTTCTTTATACTTCTTTGTTTGTATATGGACGATACCTACTGAGAATTTTCTGAGATCATCTAAGAAGAATGAATTCTCCAGACCTAGTTCACGGGAAGAATGTAGGGTCTGAGGATTTTCTCTAGGTGAACTTTTTGTCTGGGAAGGAATTCCCTCTCTAGGACCTCTAACCTGGGACAAATGGTCATGTCCACTAAAGAGACTTCATTGAAATTAAGGATTTTAAAATATGTGTGTTGCTGCTCAAATATAATTGGGTTTTTGTCAGTAAGGAAGAAGATGGGTTGAATATGAGGTGGGTCATTGGCTCTGCTGCTGCACTGTGGGTGGGCAGGAAGTTTGGGAATTTGAGACTTTAATCCCACAGTATCTTGACTTTGACCTGACTGTATGATCTTGGGAAAGCTAACCATGCTGACTGTCAGTTTTTGCATTTGAAAATGGGAATAACAATGTGTGCCTTACTGCATTATTGTGAGCTAAAATTAGAAAGTAATAAGAATGCCTCCCTCAAATGCTTACCACTTAGGAGGTACTTAATTGATGGCAGCAATTGCTACTATGTCTAATGGTAAAAAGAACTATGTGAAAGCCTGGTTAAAGTTCTGGAGAGTGCGGAAACTGTGAATAAGAGACTAAACACTTTGTTATATTATTTTACTAACATTTACAAGGGTTCTTTTCAGCACTTGAAAATAAAATCTGTCAAATTTTTAAAGATTTCTAAAATTCTGTTATAAAATAAACTTGCACACGTCCTTTTGTAATTCCATAATCATGTAATGGATCTGCAGAATTTAACTTTTCTTATTAGCTCTAAATACTGTGGTTTTCAAAGATCAATTGTGATTTTTTAACTATCATAATACACTGTCTCAAGTAAATAGTATTTTATAGATGTGGCTTATATCTTTTTCTGGACATTTTAAGTATAGTCAAATTCCACTTGGAGAGAGAAAGAAATATTAAATAAGCTATCTTTTACTAATTACAAAAGGATCTTTTGGAATTATTTCCTCATGGCAATATACAGGGTGGTGCAAAAGTAGATATACAGTTGTTCATGTGGAAAATAATACTTAATAAATAATAATACATGGTTCATGTACTTACAACTGTAAACCTACTTTTGCTCCACCGTGTATATTTGACCTACTCTGCTGTGCTTGCTTTTTTTTTTTTCTAGCAAGAGAGAGAATGAGAGAGGGACAGACAGGAAAGCAGTGGGGCACCTTAATTGTTCATTGATTACTTTCTCATATGTGCCTTGATTGGGGGGCTCCAGATGACCCAGTGACTGATCCCTTGCTCAAACCAGTGACCTTGGGCTTCAAGCTACCGACCTTTGGACTCAAGCCAGCGACCAGGGGGTCATTGTTGGGGTTCAACCACAACAAGTATATATCAGGGTCCCGAACAGGAAAAGGTATGGAATTGAAATAAATGATAGACAAGGACTTAAAGATATACACACACACACACACACACACACACACACACACACACACACAGATGGGTTCAGGAGGACGCCACGGCAAATAGTCTCTACTGTTCCTTAGCCATAATGCCTGTGCTCCCAGAAACACATCCACTTTTATTCATAGAAGAAATGTGGTCTATCAGCAATTCAATTAAGTTTCCAAGGCAACTCAAAGACAACCCCACCATACCATCCAAATCTACTTTACACTAATAAGAAACTAGCTTCCAGCCTCCTCTGGAGAACATGGGTGAGACCAATGAGAATCAGGTGTAGCTCTTTGTTAATGAGGCAAATGAGGTGGGGTTTGGGCCCAGCACCTCTGTCCAGATTGCAAAAATACTCTGTTTATTTATTTGGTTCCCAACAGGTCATGTCTATGATCTCATGCGCAAGCCAGTGACCTTAGAGTTTTGAACCTGAGTCTTCAGCATCCCAGTCTGGCGCTCTGTCGACTCACCACTGCCTAGTCAGGCTGTACTTTCTATTCTGTAGACTTTTCAGTATGTTCTGAAAGGCTGAAAAAACATATCAATGTATAATTCCTTTATTTACAGTATAAGCAGCTAGTTAAAGCAAGAAAGTATTGTTAATAATTTAACAACAGCTTACAAATAGAAATTGATAGACTAAGGGAATCGAGACATTTCTTAGAACTAGCTCATTTTAAAAATAGCATCTGAAGTATTGAAGACAGTTTTTTAATAGAAATTTTGGAGTGTGGAAGTAATAGTTTTATCAGAGCTAGAAAACAGAAGTAGGAGAACATACTTTTACAAAGTGTGTAGAAAAGGCAGAGACATGTTTCCATGTCTCCATTTCATCTCTAAGGCACTGGGGAACAGAAGACTAAAAAAAGGAAGAAAGTAGAGGGGACGAGAAGGGAGTGAAAAAAGAAAGCATATGAATGTTAATAAAAAGTCAAGGGAGATGAAAGAAGATAAAAATTTATAAAGAGGCTGGAATCTTTGTAGACTGATTTTCTTAAAAGACATAACTTTTTATGTAGCCCCATGTTCATTGCAGCACTGTTCACAGTGGCCAAGACATGGAAACAACCAAAAAGCCCTTCAATAGAAGACTGGATAAAGAAGATGTGGCACATATACACTATGGAATACTACTCAGCCATAAGAAATGATGACATCAGATCATTTACAGCAAAATGGTGGGATCTTGATAACATTATAAGGAGTGAAATAAGCAAATCAGAAAAAAACAAGAAATACATGATTCCATACATTGGTGGAACATAAAAATGAGACTAAGAGACATGGACAAGAGTGTGGTGGTTACTAAGGGTGGGGGGGGAGGGAGGACATGGGAGGGAGGGAGGGAGAGAGTTAGGGGGAGGGGGAGGGGCACAGAGAACTAGATAGAGGGTGACGGAGGACAATCTGACTTTGGGCGAGGGGTTTGCAACATAATTTGATGACAAAATAACCTAGACATGTTTTCTTTGAATATATGTACCCTGATTTATTAATGTCACCCCATTACCATTAATAAAAATTTATTAAAAAAAAAAAATTAAAAAAAAAAAAGACATAACTTTTTAATAAATGTATTTACCAAACATAAATGAAACTATGAAGTAAATAGGACATAGTGTTTATCTTTTTTCCTGAAATAACCAGCAAAAATTCTGTTTGTTATTGAGGTCAGAGATCTCCTGCTCCTTGAGATGCATTACAAAATTTATAAATTTTATGTTGGCCTTGTTTTCTCCTTATTGGACAAAGGGTTTCTTAAAGGCAGACCCTTCTCTGTTACTCACTTTTATGTCCTATGTATATTAGCTTGCTAGGGCTGCTATAATAAAGTACCACAAAATGGATGATTTGAACAATAGAAACTTAATATCTCATACAGGAAAGGTGCAGGAACACACTTTTGGAAACTAGAAGTCCAAAATGAAGGTATTGACAGGGTCGTTTCCTTATAGGATCTTCTTCAGGCTTCTTTCCTTGGCTTATAGAAGGCTGTCTTCTCCATGTGTTTCTTCTGAATGTCTGTTTCTGTGTCCAAAGTTTTTCTTTTTATTAAGATACCAGTCAGATTACAGTTCACCTTAAAGACCTCACCTTAACTTGATTAACTGTAAAGACGCTGTCTCCAAATAAGGTCTCATTCTAAGATGTGAGGAGAGGAGTTAGAAATTGAATATTTGAATGAATTTTGGAGGTGGGACATAGTTCAACTTATTCTACCAGGTGCTAGCACAATACCTGGCACATAGTGGGCACCAAGAAATGTTTACACATGCATAGTAACTATTCTTGTAGTCTGGCTGATTTTCTTCCAGGAATTTCACTGGAATGGGCTTTGATTTCAAAGGCAACCCTTTTCAGCAAATAAAATGATTTATTGACTAATAAATTCCTTATAGTGGTTTTACCTATACAAGTTGTATAGTTAAGTGCCTATAATTCATAGGCTTATGAGTTCCGTGAATTTTTAATACAATCACAAGAATAGTGATAACTTCCTGTATTAGTCCGTTCAGGTTGCGAACAAAAATATCATAGGATAGGCGGTTTATAAAAAGTAGAAATTTTATTTCTCATAGTTTTAGAGGCCAGAAGTTCAATGCATTCAGTATCTGGTTAGAACTCACTTCCTAGTGTGTATACAGCATCTTGTTGTGGCAGGAGGAGCCAGGGATCTCTCTGTCCCTTTTTTTTATAGAACAGTAATTCCATTCATGAGATTGGAGCCCCCAAAGGTCTCACCTCGTAAAACCATCACATTGGTGATTAGGTTTAAACATGTGACTTTTAGGGAGACACATTCATCCTGCAGCATTCCACTTCCTTCTTTTTATTTACTTTTGCAGATGCATAATAATGAAAGAGAATGATAATGTCTTTTGCAAGTTAGTACACAGCTTAGACTTATTAGCTGTTTAAATCAATACAGATTCTTAGGTTATTCTGAATAGTTTATTTTTAATTCTATATTTTGAATAATAGACAGTTTTAGTAATTCTTGATGTTCATGGCACAAAGTAGGTGCTCAGTAAATTACTATAATTATTTCATGTTTTTGTACCTTTGTAAGTGACGTTCTTTTAGGCATCATTTTGTTGCTGAATCCTTTCCAAATTTATACAAGTTGGCACATTCACTTTTTTTGTACTACCTTACCATAACTTACCTATAATGTACGATTGGATTTCTTTTTTTTTTCTTTTTCTAAGTAAGAGGGGAGATAGACTCCCGCATACGTCACATCGAGATCCACCCGGCAACCCCCTGTAGGGCCAGTGCTCTGCCCATCTGGGGCCACTTTCAACCAAGCTATTTTTAACACCTGAGGCAGAGGTTCCATGGAGCCATCCTCAGTACCTGGAGTCTTTGTGCTCCAATCAAGCCATGGCTGTGGGAGGAGAGGAGAAAAGAGAAAAGAAGAGGGGAGGGAAGAAGGGTGGAGAAGCAGATGGTCACTTCTCCTATATGCCTTGACTGAGAATTGAACCCAGGGATGTCCACATGCTGGGACAATGCTCTACCACTAAGCCAATCAGCCAAGGTGATTTTTATTTTTTTCATGATTAGTGTTGCCTTTTAGACTGTATTCCTTGGGAGAGGTTTTCTTATTTACTTTGTTTCCTTAAGCTTTTGAGAGTGAGTTTTTTTCATGCTCACTGACCCTCAGGAGTGAGTTTTTTTTCAAAAAATGAAATTAGTTCCAGTTATAGTTTTATTAACTTAAAATCATGTTTGTTTGATAGTGAATTTATGGAAACAAAAAGAACAGACATTTGCCTTTTTTTTAATGATGCCTTCCACATTTTTAAAATAAAAATTTTTATACATTTTTCCTCTAGATCAGTGTTTCCCAACCTTTTTTGTGCCATGCCCCACCTTAACCTTTCTAAAATTTTTATGTCCCCTCTATGTAACATACATAATTTTTAACATTAAAAAATTGATTTGTTCACTTAATAAACATAAATGATAGGTTCTAGGAAGAAATCACTATGAAATTGTGAACAAAACACAGTAAGTAAAATATCAAAACATATAATGAAAAACAGAAATTTAAATTCCAAATAATTTTAATACAGATTTTTCTATATTAATTTATTATTTTAATTTAGTGTGATCCTTGCACTTGATGCTTGCTGCACAGAGATTTTATATTAGGTTCCAATTTGGTTAGCTTTAGTCTCAAGTCTCCACGTTGTGTTATATCCAGCCGATTTCTTTTTTTTTTTTTACCAGTAAATCATTTACAGCACTAAATCCACATTCAGCTAAAAATAAAGATGGAAACGGTAGCAATAGTTTTCTTGCACATTTGGTTGAATTTGGGTATTTGATTTCTGTTTCCTCACAAAGCCATGCCATCGCTCCTTTGATATTAAATAAAGCTTTAACTGACTCATCATTTTGCAATTCTGCGAGTTCTTCTTGATACTGCATATTTGATATATCAGACAAATCCACTAACATTGGCTGCATCGTCCATGTTGGGAAATCAATTGGTTTTAAATCAGAAAATCTTTCTTTTAAATCAGCCAATGGAATATTCAAATGATTGACAATAACAAGTAAAGCGGTATCAGTTACTTCACATTTTTGGAGCCAATGAAACTGTTTAAAGTTTTTGTTGTTAATATGTTTCTGACATAACTCAATATTGGTAATGAAACCAAATATCTTTGCTTTTGCATTGACAAGAGTTTTATTTGTTCCTTGAAGTTGCTTATTTAATATATTTAGTTTTTCAAAGATATCAGCTAACTAACTCACAAATGCTTTACCATCTATTGTTAACAGATACTTCATTTTAGGTTTGTTGCTTAAAAAATCACTAAGAGTATCAAACAGTTCCATAAATCTTTTCAAACAGTTTCCTTTAGGTAGCCATCTTACTTCAGTATGAAGTAAAAGTCTCACATGGTCTTCATTTTGTTCTTCACAAAATAGCTTGAAAAGATGCTCACATTTGGCACTAGCTTTAATAACATTAACACACTTTATTACTGTATGTAATACTTCATTCAGAACAGGCGAGATGTTTTTAGCTACCAAGTTTTCCCTATGAATAACACAATGCACAAGAATCATTTCTGGATTCGCATCTTTCATCAATTTTAAGCAGCCATTTTTCTTGCCCATCATATTGGGAGCACCATCTGCAGCACAAGATGTTATATTTTTCATTGGTATATCATTGTCATCTAAGTAGTTTTTTAGCTTATTATATATATATATCTCTTTGGAGGTAGTGGTGCTTTCTAATCTTTTATAGAACAACATTTCTTCAGCAAAATGTCCTTTATCAATGTATCTTACGTAAGTTATCAATACTGCCTCACTGTCTCTCAAAGTTGATTCATCCATTTGCAAGGAGAATTTTCTTGTTTTCAGCTTTTCAATAAGTTGTTTTTCAATATCCTCACTCATTTTGTCTATTCTTCTGCTAACAGTATTGTCACTGAGTGGCATAGCTTTTACGTCTTTGTCATCTTTTTCAAGAACCATTTTAAGAAATGCTGATATTGACGGTTTTATTAAATTCTCTCCTATAGTGTGATTTTCTCCAATTTTAGCGATGAATAAATAAATTTGATAACTAGCCTCAAGAACACGATTATTAGTTGAAGTATGAGCAGTAAATAGAGACTTTAATGTTCTTTTTTCAAAATTTTTCTTTAAAGTTTGAAAGTAACTCAAATCTGAATTAATATGAGCACTATGTTTTGCCTTCAAATGCGCCTCAAGACGACCTCGTTTCATTGATTCGTTGGTCAAGCATTGCTGGTATAAAAGACAAAAAGGAATCCGCTCATCTTGAAGAGCGGATATGAACCCAAATTTTAAATATTCCTCCGAATATTGACAAGTTTTTTTCTTGCTTACACCACTCATTTTACTATGGGCTATAAGAAATAAAAATAAGATCAATTAAAAACTAATATTAAAATATGTGTTAAAATATATTCAATGTGACATAGAGTAAATGTATACTAAAAATTCATATTTATTTAAATGTATATAACACATTTACTACACTACCACCGCAAATCAAAAGGTGTCTATATTTTTTCCACTTGACAAAATTTTCTGGAAAGTTATGCTTCTAAAATTAAAATTGTCATGCATGCACTATTATAGCCCCAATAATATTTATAAAATATTAGTGCTTTCTAGCCCCGATGCAAGAAGTACTTAATAAAGAGTTTAATATTGATAAAAATAAAATCAAATACTTACCACTTATATCTATACAATATATATGTATATTTATTAAATCAACGAGCTTTTACAACAGTTTTGACTGACACTTATTTCAAATTAACACCAACTGAATGATGTGAAACACTACAGAAGTTGCGATGGGTCAATTAGGTGAGAATAACTGCGTTGTTTAGTGAGTTTTTAAAACATCCGGGGTTCCCCGCGGCAGACGGCACGTTCCGAGGTGAACCCAGGATGAAGTTTACTTGACAACGCCAATCACCCAGTTGATATTTTGGTCTCGTCAAACGAAATTATACTTAATAATTATTTACCGCAATTATTTAAGAATTGCATTTTTTGTTAAATTTGGCACCGATATCTAGCATTGCATTTAAATGGCCTGGGGCGAAAGAGTTAAAGTCGTGTTGAGTCCATTTTCAAATTGCCCCCCTTAACTATCGAATTGCCCCCCTATGGGGCGGGGGCCCCACGTTGGGAAACACCTCTCTAAATCAGGGGTCTCAAACTCAACTCAGCATGTGGGCCGCAGAGCAAGATCACAGCCTTTTGGCGGGCCGCACTAGGTCTACAAAAGGCAACTGTTATGCAACACTTTTCTCACTGCAGTTGAAAACAAAAAAAATTCAGCCTGACCTCTGGTGGCGCAGTGGATAAAGCATTGACCTGGGAACATTGAGGTTGCCGGTTCAAAACCCTGCACTTGTCTGGTCAAGGCATATATGGGAGTTGATGCTTCCTGCTCCTCCCCCCTTTCTCTCTCTCTCTCTCTCTCTTCCTCTCCCTCCCTCCTCTCTAAAATAAATAAATAAAAATAAATTCTTAAAAAAAAAATTAAAAAAAAAAAAAACAAAACAAAAAAAATTCAGTACAACAAGCACAATCATACATGCAGTTTACTCAGTGTCACAAAATGACCAGAAACTGTAGTTTGCATCACAACTGCTGTTAACTAAGCTAATATCTAGCTAGGATGCTAGAGAAATGAAAAATACAAGTAGGCCCCTAGGCTTACTTAATTTTATCCAAAATATTTTGAACTTCGTGGATTAGTCTGCGGGCCGCACAAAATTGTTCGGCGGGCTGCGAGTTTGAAACCCCTGCTCTAGATGGTCAGGAAGCATGAAGACGTTCATAAACGTCTGTACTACTCAAAGGGTTAAGGTTTATTGTATTAGAGGTGTTCACAAATATATATTGAATGAAGCATTTAAGTTTTAGGCCTGTTTCTTCTTCTGTAAGACTTGAATGATAATGTCTAATGTCTCTCCTTTTTTTTTTTTTTTTTTTTTTGAGAGAAAGGGAAGATAAACTCCTGCCTGCGCTTCCACAAGTATGCCTGGCAACCCCTGTCTAGGGCCAAGGCTCGACTTAACCGAGCTATTCTTAGTGCCTAAGGCCAATTCTCAGACCAGTTGAGCTATCCTCAGGGCCCAGCACTGATACTTGAACCAATTGAGCTTCTGGCTATGAGAGGAGAAGAAAGAGAAAGAAGAGAGGGAAGGGGGGAAAAGCAGATGGTGGTTTCTCAAATGAGCCCTTACTAGGAATCAAATCTGGGAGTCCCATAGGCCAGGCTGATGCTTTATCCACTTAGCCAACTGGCCAGGGCAATGTCTAATTTCTTAACCTTACAGTATATTGAAATGTGGCTAAAGAGCTTTGAAAAAATTTTAGCCTTATAGCTCAATGCTATATGAATAGTATGAATATGAGTAGAAAAACATTTCATTAGATATGTATTCCTTTTCTAAATATCAGAAAAAATTCTTCTTGGCTTTTAGTTTTACTAAGATGGAGTAGTTACCCCATTTCTTTTAGGTTTCCTGTTTATCAGAATGACTAAAATAAAAATCAGTGACAGCACCAAAAGCTGTCAATGATGTGGAAAAACTGGATCGCCTACACATTGCTGTTGGGACTAAAATGGTACAACCTCTCTGGAAAACAGTTTGACAGTTTCTTATAAGACATGAAATTACCATACAACTTAGCAGTCACACCCTTAGACATTTATCCCAGAGAATGAAAATTATGTACACATAAAATCCTAAGTTATAATCATTCTGGGTAACTATGTGAAGACTAGCTGAACAAAAGTCCTATAACTAAGAACATATAGAAGAAACCACATCAAGACTGATAGAAAAGGAGGGGAAAAGACTGATAGGAGGAGCAGAGATGTGAAATGAGCTGGCTCCAAACCCATGTGTGGTGGTTGAGAATTCGAAGGGATATTTAAGCTGCAGAGGTCACCCCTGAATGAGGGTCTCAACCCCATGTTGGGCTCCCTAGCCTGGAACACCTGTGTCTGGGAGAAGAGTCCGTATAACACCAGGTGGTGAATATCAGCAGGAGTTCTCTCTGCCTGGGTGAGACAAAGGCTGCTGGGAACCAGGCATCCTCTTAAAGGGGTAATGCCCAAACTAGCTCAGGTACTCACCCTTGGCTTTGGTAGAGGGATGGCAGCTGGGAGTGCGCTAGAGTCACATAGGAAGAGACTGAATTATGTGACTTTCAAGTTAGGTTTAGCAGGACAATTGCACGTGTTCTGGTGTTGAGTCCTCACGCATGGACCAAAGATGCCATTTTTCCTAGTTTGGGCATTTCCCTAACAAGTTAAACTGGTAAACTATAGTAGCTTCACTCTGAACTCCGAGGCTCTGCCCTGTGGAACTCACTCATCACCTGAGGTTCTGTTGGCAACCAGCCTGGGCTTGCATTGATTGCAGTCTTTTAAAAAACTCTCTAGGGATTTCAGAGAAGCTCAGGATGGTGATGGGGGTTGGGGTGGAGGCATGCAGGGAGAAACAGAGTTGTGTGTTTATAGAGTGAGAGCTGTCTTCCTGCATCTTTCCTGTGTGGAGCCTTTTCATGAATGGCATTAGCTGTTTGAGCTATACTAGCTCTAACCTGATGACTCCCTGAGGTCCCACACTACCCAACTCACACAGGTCCCTTCCTCCACACAGTCAAATCTTAATCTGTTTTAGCATGGTGAACTCTATCAGCTTCATCCTGTTGACTACCAAGACCCTCCATTCCCCCACTGCAAAGGTCTATGCTCCAGGCAGGTAGTGGTTGTCCTCATTGTACCTTGGAACTTTTGCTGAGTGGTATCAGATCCAGCACTGGTTGAGTTTGAAACTATATCCCTGACTTGGTAGTTTGATTGGTTTGAGCATTGGTCAGCAAACTCACTGAGCCAAATACACTGGGAACAAAATTTTTGTTGCGTCAACAGAAGCACTTGTTCTTACCTAATTCGAGTGTGCTGATCTCAAATCTGACATTTTTTCTCTGTAAGCTACAGGTTTTCTGCAATCCAAAATTTTAGGTTTTTATCTTACTGTAAAATTTTTAACATTTAGTTTAACATAATGAAGTAGAATGTCTTCTTGGGCATCATCTTTCTGAAAATATAATTTATATAATGCAGCAAATACACTAATACAATAAAGATACGATTACATCAGAATTTGTTTACAATTTTGAAATAGAACATATTAAAACACTTATTTTAATCATAAAATTTGCGCAAAACTTACTTAAATTCTATTCAGGCAAAAATTTGCGTTTGTAGCTCTTGCGTTTGTGTACTTGTTGAGCACAGTCTCATCTGATGCTCCAGCAGTAGTCTGCTCATCACTAACAGCTCCAAGATTTTTGGGAAACTTATCCAGGTGACTGTTCAGGAAGTGAATCTTAACGATCATGTTACATCCAATGTCGCGGAAAGCCAACAGCATCCTTTGAACCAGAAGTTCATAGTTTTCTGCTTTTTTGTTGCCAAGTAAGTTCTTTGTAACTGCCACAAAAGACTGCCATGCTGCTTTCTCCTTCTTATTCATCTTCCTGGCATATTCTTCGTCACGTATCAGGGTTTGAATTTGAGGTCCATCGAATACATCTGCTTTTATCTTCTTGAAAGGTAAGACAGGAAAAGCAGAAATAATATGTTGAAAGCATTCACTTTTTCTGTTCAAAGCCTGAACAAACTGCTTCATTAAGTCCAGTTTAATGTGAAGTGGGGGGAAATGATCCTGTCTCGATTAACTATAGGTTCATTCACAATATTTTGCATCCCTACTTCCAGAGCTTCATGTTTTGGCCACTTCTTCTGTGTCCAGTGTTTCTCCTGTGCTCGGCTGTCCCACAAACACAGAAAGCAAGGATACTTTGTGAAACCTCTCTGTTGTCCTAACAGGAAATTTACCATTTTAAGATCCACACAAATGATCCAGTTATGCTCCTCATACTTCAGAAAGTCGAGGACAATTTTTATGTCATTCTTGCTAAGTCATTCAATTCGGGTTGGCTAAACTGCTGAGGGGCAAATGACTGCTTGGCATCAGAAGAAGACCCTTCAGATTCTACAACCATTTCCTCATGCATCTTATCAAAATACACTTGATCACCATGTTCACTTTCTTTGTCCTTAGAAAAAATAAAACCATTGAGAACTGGAATAGGTCGTATTGCTGAAGGAATGTTAGGATATGCGATCATATGCCATTTTTTCTTGCTGATGCCCTTTGTATGGGTCAAACAGAAATAACAGTCACTGCTGTGCTCCTTAGGTTCATGCCAATCCATGGGAATACCAAAAGGCACTTTTTTGTGTTTTCCTTTTGTCCAGTCACAAAGCATTTCCTCACAATTGTGACACACAATATAAGGAGCCCAATTCTTGTCTTGATCGCCAAGGGGAAATTGAAAATAGGCAATATATGCACGTGCCACAAATGATGAAATATTGCACCTTTGATGTTGAAGTGTGTAACAGCCACATATATAACAGAAGGTGTCAGGTCTATTCTTATATTTATGCCTACTCGAAGAAGCCATGATTCAATCATAAAGCAAAATAAGAGGGTGTTTTTATCAGATAATTTTTTACATTTAAAAACAACTACAATTATGTATATGTGATGTTTGTAAAATATTAATTGCCTTCTGGTTATGTTCAATCCAAGAGTCATTGCCCTTTAACTCCAATTTAAAAACCAATGCATGCCATTAACTGTAACAAAAAGAAATTAAAATTGCATAAAAACTAGAGCATGCACCAAAAACCAGATTTCAGGTTTGGAATCAGTGATGCAGAAATATATAGCAATAGTTCTAAAACCTCATGCAACAGAAAATGAAAAAAAATTTGTTCCCCAGTTATATCTATAGTACAATGATTTAAATTTCTTTTGAGAGCCAAATTTTTTAAACTATATATTTAGGTATATTTCTTATCAAAGTAGCGATCACACGTGGTATTTTGTGAATGAGCCACACTCAAGGGGCCAAAGAGCCGCATGTGGCTTGTGAGCTGTGGTTTGCCAACCACTGGGTTTGAACATTGTGCCAATATGCCAAGGTTGCAGGTTTGATCCCCAGTCAGGGTACATGCAAAAAGCAACCAGGCAATGCATGAATAAGTGGAACAATAAGTTGATGTTTCTCATTCTGTTCTGCTCTCTCTCAAAAAAAAAGAAAAATAGAAATAAATAAAGAAGGGAAGAAACTATTAACCTGGTGAACATCACTTGATCCACCCTGATAAATTCCTGAGAGTCTTCAACATGAAGTTAGCATACTTCCCGAGGCTCTTTTAAGTGGCGTAGCCTTGTAGGCATTTGGAAGACAGAGGTTGGTCTCATGGTCTCAGAGTGATTTGGCTCTGGTGCTGACCTGTCCCAGGCCTGGTATTGGTGGCATCTGTCCCCGGTTTGTGGTTTGGCACTTCCAGGCAAGTACCAACATTAGATCACTTTGTAGCTCCTAACAGGCAGCCCTGGACTGGTCACAGGCAGCATCTGACATTGACATGTACTGCAATTCCTCCCAAAAGACCCCAGAACCAACATACCTGGTAGCCAACTTCAAACCACAGTAGTACCACAAGATTAGCTAAATAACTTGCACACCCAAAGGGTAGTCAGGCAGGCACCAGACTCCACTGGAGTGAATTCTGTTTTGTGGGGTCGGTCAGCCCTCACATAGCAGCTCATACACTTTGGTTGGGACTAAACTCATAGCCAGCCTGAGGGTCAGCTCCACCCCAGATGTGCCACAGACAGTCAAGGCTCAACTTCAGCAAGAGGGCCTACAACCCACACAATGGACACATCTGGAGCACCTGATTCAGGTGGTTAGAACAATGTACCACTGGGTCGCACAAGATACCTTCAACATAAGGCCACTCTACCAAGACAGGGATACATAGTATATCTAGTTAAAACAGAAACAAACACAGAGAATTAGCTTAAATAGGGACATTATGAAACATGTTCCCCAGAAAGAAAAAGAAAAATTATCAGAAAAAGATTTACGAAATAAAATGGAGATAAGCAGTCTACCATATACAGAGTCCAAAACTAGTTTTAAGGATTCTAAAGGAACTTGGACTTGAACAAAGAAAGGACATAGAAACCATAAAAAAATAAAACAAATGATAAAAGAACTGAAATGAGGACTACGCAGCGACGAATGCCCTTGGAGTCAACAGTTTATCATGTGGTTTTCAACTGCTGGTCTGAGGACCTATCCTAGTTTGCAAGAAATTTCATGTGGGTTCGTGAAAGTGTTAACCACCCTGTTTTTATATGAAGATTATACAGTCTATAATTATTTGATGAAGCAGTGGATCAGATTAGTAATTTGGAAGACAAGATAGCAGGAAACACCAATCTAAATAGGAAAGAGAGAAGAGAATTTAATAAGAATAGTTTGAGTTCTGGGACAAAATTAAGTGTAGGAATATTTGCTTTATAGGGATATCATAAAGAGAAGAGAAAGAGAAAGAGATTGAGAACCTATTTGAAGAAATACTGGCAGAAAACTTTCCAAACCTGGTGAAGGAAATAGACATACAATACCAAGAAGCACAGAGAATCCCAAACAAGGTGAACCCAAGGAGGGCCGCACCAAGACAACATCATAATTAAAATACTAAGGCTTAAAGACAGGATTTTAAAGGAAGCAATTGGACAGTTATTTAGGATGCTGGAACTTCCATAAGACTGCTGATTTCTCAACAGGAAAATTTCAGGCCAGAAGGAACTGGCACAAAATATTCAAAGTGATGAAAAACAAGGACCTACAACCAAGATTGCTCTACCTACTAAGGCTATCGTTTAAAATTGAAGGAGAAATCAAGTGCTTCCCAGACAAGAAAAAGCTAAATCAAACCTCTGTTACAAGAAATGTTAAAAGGCCTTATTTAAGAAGAAAGAAAAAAGAGGGGAATATATGGATAATAAAATTATGATAACTATGTACCTATCAATAACCACTTTAAATGTAAGAGGTTTAAATGCTCCAATCAAAAGTTATAGGTTAAATAAAAAAGTTGTAGGGTAGCTGAATGGATCAGAAAACATGACCCACGTATATGCTGTCTACAAGGATTCACTTCATATTGAAAGACACAGAGATTGAAAATAAAGAGATGGTAAAGAATATTTCATGCAAATACAAATGAAAAAATAATTGGGGCAGCAATACTTATATCAAACAAAATAGACTTTACAATGAAGGCTATAGTAGAAAGAAGGACAGTACATAATAATTAAAGGGAACCATTCACAAAAATATATTTCATGTACTCAAGATAGTAGCACCTAAATTTATAAAGCAAATATTGACAAAGGGAGAAACCACAGTAATACAGTCATAACAGATTTTAATACCCTTTGACATCAATGGATAGATATTCCAGATGGAAAATCAACCAGGAAACAGTGGCTTTAACACATAGACCAGTTAGATTTAATTGATGTTTTTAGAGCGTTTTTCCCAGAAGCAACAGAATTCTTTTTAAGTGCACATGGAACATTTTCTAGGAAAGACTACATGTTAGACCACAGAACAAATCTCTATAAACTAAAGAAGATTGAAATCTTATGATAAGGGGTTTAATAAGGTTTATAAAGAAATCAGAGAACAACAAAAGACCAATCTAATTAAAAAATGGGCAGAGTATTTACATAGATACTTCAAAGAAGACATACAGATGGCCAGTAGACATGGGAAAAGATGCTCACTGCCATTAATCATAGAGAATTGCAAGTTAAAATAACAATGAATGGCTATCATCAATAAATCAACAAACAAGTGTTGGCTAGCTGTGGAGAAAAGAGAACCTTCATGCACCATTCATTAGAATGCAAATTGGTACAGCCACTATGGAAAAGGTATGGAAGTTCCTCAGAAAGTTTACTTCTGGGTATATATCCAAAGAAACTCAAAACACTAATCAAATATATATATGGCATCTATGTTCATTGCAGTGTTATTTATAATAGCCATGATATGCAAGAAATCCAAGTTGCCATCAATAGATGAGTGAATAAAGAAGATGCAGTACTGGCCCTGGCTGGGTAGCTCAATTGATTAGAGTGTTATGTTGGCCTGATACACAAGGGTTGGGGTTCAGTCTCTGCTCAGGACACAAAGCAGTCAACCAATAAATGCATAAATATGTAGAACAAGTCAGTGTTTCTCTCCTACCTTCTTTTTCTCCCTTCGACTTTCTCCTTCTGTCTCTAATAAAATAAAACTTAAAAAGATGTGGCTCTTACTTATACACAGTGAAGTATTACTTGGCTGTTGTGGAGAAGTAGTTGTATTAGGCTTGCTTGCTGGTTTACCAGCTGCAAGCACTTTATCCGGTGTATGAGCGCATGGCATCGCCAAGTGTGTATGGCTTATGTAAGGCTATGGGTGCTTGTGCTCAGGTGGATTGTGGATGGTGGTTTGCCTTCCCACCACTCTTAAGTGGCCATTTTGCTGGTTCTTTGCCTGAGTTGTAGTTTTCCCCTGCCTGTGTGCTCATCCGCTTTTGCGAGACTCTATTAAATGGAATAGCCAACGCTTTGTGGCTCCATAGTTTCTACCATCTGCCCAAATCCAATGTAGACCTACCTGGCCTCGGCCACTACCATTACAGCTATGAAAAAGAATAAAATTCTCCCATTTACAACAACATGGATGAAGCTAGAGGGTATTAAATGGAACAAACCTGGCACAGAAAGACTATATGATTTTAACTATATATAGAATCTAAAGAACAAAATAAATGAAAAAATAAAACAAAAAACAGAAACAAACTCATAGATATAGACACAAACTGATGTTTACCAAATGGAAGGAGAAGTAGAGGCCTGGGTGAAAAAGATGAATGGATTAGGAAGTATAAATCTATAGTTATAAAATAGTCGTGGGAATGGAAAGTAATAGTAATATTGTAATAACTATGTAGGGTGTCAGGTGGGTATGTGAATTATCTGGAATCACTTTATATATTATAGAATTGTCTATGCACTATATTTTACATTTGGAACTAATACAAGGTAATATTTAATGTAAACTGTAATTGAAAAATAAAATTTAAGAACTTAAAGAATGTCATATAAGGTATCCTCGTGATATATTTTTCTTTATCTTGATGGTATTAGTATCATGTAGTACAGTTATATAGAATATTATCAATTGAATAATTAGGGAAAGAATGCAAGGGGTTTCTCTGTTATTTCTTATACCTATGTGTTGATCTACTGTTATCTCAAAATAACAAGTTTGATTAAATGAAATTTTCTGTTAAGTGTTTGATGCACCTCAGTGCTACCAGAACTCTTAATATGCCCCAAAGAAGGCACACAGAAGCATTTCTTTGGTTTTGTGGTTGTAATTTTTGGGGGGAGGTTTAATGAAATATTCTAGAAAGTTATGTAGTCCATAATTATTTCAAGGTTATTTCTTTTAGTTTTCATATGTGCTGTAGTCACTTTTCTTGTTTTTTATAACTTCAGTCATTTCTGCTTGTTTTCTTCTTGTAGTATGGTTGTATTTTAAGGAATTTTACCCAGGTTGCATATAGAACTTTAGCCAGAAAGATTTGACATTAGACATTGTCCCTACTAGCAACAGTCATGGTAATGTAAAATACAATATAAGGAATAGTCAGTAATATTGTAATAACTATGTGGAGTATCAGATGGGTACTTGAATTATCTGTGGGATCACTTCATAAATTAGAGAATTGTCTAACCACTATTTCATACGTATAAAACAAATACAAAATTAATTACAAACTAATACAAAATTGTGTATAAATCCACAAAATTTTGTGTTATTTATAACTTCATAAAAGTAACATGCATTAGAAGATAGCCACAGAGTAGGCAGACACTCCAACTCCCACTTCCCAGAACCAAGGTGGATTAAAACCTAAATCTGAGAACAATCACCCTGAAAGACAAACTTTGGACTAAACTAAGAGGATTCTACAGTCAAAGACCACCAAAGAACCTACACTGAGACTGGTAGGAAAGGCGGAGACGTGGAAAAGGCTGCCCCACTCCCAGGAGCGAGCAGTGGCCGGGAGGGACTTTCATGACAGGGAGGGCTGTCCAGCGAGTTGTAGGTCCTTATCCCCAAAACCGGAATTCCAGCCTAGAGCCCTGGAGCCTGGAAGGGGCTTATGGACTATATTTGGCTGAGAAAAAAGCCTAGACATGGTTTGAAAGAAGGTGGCAGGACTCTTAGACCCAGGCTCTGTATTAAAGAGATGGCATGTAGAGCCTCGCTCACAGCCACTTTTCTGGAGCTCCAGGAGGACAACCTAATACCAGGCTGAGTCACTCCACAAATTTAAAGTAAACATTTTTACTGGGAACAGCATCACCAGCAAAGGAAAGAAAGTGCCTCATCCACCGGCGGGTCCCCTACCCTAGCTAGAACAAAGGTGCTTAGAGCCAGGTGCCATGATAGGGACACAAGTAGGGAGTGCAGAGGTCTAAGCTACACTAGCGCCCTGCACTGCTGAGTGCTCACCTGGGGCAGGCAGGCAGGAGGCAGCAGGGTGCGGCTGCAGAAGTTCAAGCGAGCATGCACAAGCCGCCCCGCGGAGCTGGGAACTGCCGCTGCCTCTGCAGAAGTCCAGGTTTACACACAGTCCTGCTCTCTGAGTGGCCCACCCTTGGCAGAGTCGGAGGCCCGAGCGTCAGCGAAGAGGGAACGTGAGGGTGCGTGTGAGTTTGCCAGTGAGGGCGGTAGTTGTGCAGGCTGCTGCAGGGATCCAGGCCAGCATGCAAACCTGCTCAGGGTGCAGGTGTGCCCACAGCAGCAGAAAAAGCAGGGATTATCTGAGTGGGGATCCAAATGGGTGCGCACACCTCCCCCCACTTCCAAGGCGGTTGCTGAGGTCTGAGCCGACCAAGGCAGTCCGGAAGTGGTCCAAGCAGGCAAGTGTGGCACTGCCCATGGGAGTGATCCCATGAGCAAAAGTGCCCGTGGTGCACACTGGCTCTCAGGCAGCAGAGGCTGGGTGGCCACGGAAGCAGTCAAAATGGGCACGCATGCGCGAGCCAGACCAGGGCAGTGGTGGTTGCGAGATGGTCTGACACCAGCAGCACCTGAGCCCAAAAGCCCCAGGTAGCAATAGCGGTGGTAGCCTGGTTGAAAGACCACACAACAGGAGCACCGGGGCCACACCTACTGAACCCCTGTGACTACACCCTACTGAGTCCTGAAAAAGAACAAAGAAAACAAAATAAAAAACAGTAAATAAATAAATAAAATGTCTGGATAGAATGACACCTGAGGCTAAAGAGTGGGCCACATCTAATACTGTATCTAATCACTGAATTACAGTGCTGAGCCCAACAAGTAGCCAGCAATAAGAGGCAACAGAAAGCAGCTTTTAGGGGAACTTGAACTTTCAAAGGCACTTCTCTCAGGCCAAGAGTAGATAAAAGCAAGCCTAGGAATGCAGCTGATATTTACAACAACACCTAGACACAGCAAGGGCAGCCACAAGATCTGGATAACCTGTAGCTCCCAAAAGGTGGATAAGAACCAGTCATAGGCAGTGAGCCCCGCCGATCTGTGCCAGGCCCCAGCCAGGAGGTCCAGGGCAACACAGACAAAATGGGAAGACAGAGAAGTGCAATCCAAATGAATCAACAAGAGAAACCCCCAGAAAATGAATTGAGTGAGATGGAAATAAGCAAACTACCAGATGCAGAGTTTAAAATAATGATTATTAGAATGCTAAAAGATATTAGAACAACAATGAGTGACACAGTGAGCACATAAAGAGATAACAAGCATCAAAAAGGACATTGAAATAATGAAGAACCAGTAAAATGAGAATACAATATCAGAAATGAAAACTACATTAGAAGCAATTAAAAGCAGGATGGATGTGAATCAGTGATTTAGAAGTACAAGATAAATGAAAACACGGAAGCGGAGCAGCAAAAAGAAAAGAGGCTAAAAAAATCTGGGGAAACTCTAAGAGAGCTCTGTGAGAACCTAAAGAGAAACAACATCCACATCATAGGAGTTCCTGAAGAAGAGAAAGAACAAAGGATAGAGACCTTGTTCAATCAAATCATAACTGAAAACTTCCCTAAATTGATGCAGGAAAAAGTTACACAAGTACAAGAAGCAGAGAATTCCATTAAGGAGAAACCCAAAGAAATCCACACCAAGACATATCATAAATTAAAATACCAAAGATAAGAGATAAAGAGAAAATATTAAAAGCTGCTAGAGAACAAAAGGCTATCACCTAAAAAGGAGCCCCCATAAAGATGACATTCGACTTCTCAACAGAAACACTTGGGGCCGAAAGGAATGGCAAGAAATATTCAAAGTAATGCAGAAGAAGAGCCTACAACCAAGACTACTTTATCCAGCAAGGTTATCATTTAAAATTGAAGAAGAAATAAAAAGCTTCCCAGACAAAAAAAACAAACAAAAACAAACTCAAGGAATTCATTACAACCAAACCAATGCTGCAAGAAATGTTAAGGAGCCTGTTGTAAACAGAACAGAGGGGGAAAAGAATATAGTAAAAGAGGAATATAGTTTTAAAGAATAAAATGGCAAAGAAACACTACATATCAATAACCTTAAATGTAAATGGATTAAATGATTCAATCAAAAGACATAGGTTAGCTATGTGGATTAGAAAACAAGACTCATACATATGCTGTCTACAAGAGACACACCTCAAAAACAAAAGATACACCTAGACTAAAGATAAAAGGATGGAGAAAAATATTTCATGGAAATGGAAATGAAAAAAAAGCTGGGGTAGTAATACTTTTATTTGACAAAATAGACTTTAAAATAAAGGCTATAGTAAGAGAAAAAGAAGGTCACTACATAATGATAAAGGGAGCAATATAACAGGAAGATATAACCATTATAAATATCTACACACCTAATATAGGAGCACCTAAATATATAAAGCAGACTTTGATGGATATAACGGGCGAGATCAACAGCAATACTATAATAGTAGTGGATTTCAATACACCACTAACATCACTAGATATATCCGCAAGAAAGAAAATTAACAAAAAAACAACAGACTTAAAGGACACACTGGATCAATTGAATTTAATAGATATCTTCAAAACCTTTCACCCTAAAGCAGGAGAATATTATATACATTTATTTCAAGTGCTAGTGGTACATTCTCTAGGATACACCACATGTTGGGGCACAAAAGTGGTCTCAACAAGTTTAAGATCTTATCAAGCATCTTGTTTGATCACAATGGCATTAAACTAGAAATGAACCACAACAGAAAAACTGAAAATACTCAAAACACATGGAAACTAAATAGCATGTTAATAAATGTTGAATGGGTTAACAATGAGATCAAAGAAGAAATAAAAAATTTCTAGAGATGAATGATAATGAGCATACAGCAACTCAAAATGTATGGGACACAGCAAAAGCAGTACTGAGAGGGAAGTTCATAGTACTACAAGCATACTTTAAGAAGCTAGAAAAAGCTCAAACAACCTAACCCTGCATCTAAAACAACTAAAAAAAGAACAAGTAAAGCCCAGATGTAGTAGAAGGAAAGAAATAATGAAGATCACAGCAGAAATAAATGACATAGAAGCTAAAGAAACAATACAGAGGATCAATGAAACCAAAAGCTGTTTCTTTGAAAGGGTAAAGAAGATTGATGAACCTATAACCAGACTTACCAAGAAAAAAAAGAGAGAACTCAAATAAAATTAGAAATGAGGGTGGAGAAATAACAACTGACACAATAGAAATACTAAATAATGTAAGAAAATACTATGAAGAATTGTATGCCAAAAAGTTAAACAACCTAGCTGAAATGGACAAATTCCTTGAAACATAATCTTTCAAAAATCAATCTGGAAGAATCAAAAAACCAAATCAGACCGATTACAACAAGTGAGATCAAAACAGTTATCAAAAAACTCCCAACCAACAAAAGCCCTAGGCCAGATGGCTTCACTGATGAATTCTACCAAATATTCAAAGAAGAACTAAATCCTTCTGTCCTTCTCAAGCTATTTCAAAAAATTCAAGAGGAAGAAAGACTTCCAAGCTCCTTTTATGAGGCGAGCATAATTCTGATTCCAAAACCAGGCAAAGACAACACAAAGAAAGAAAATTATAGGCCAATATCCCTGATGAATTTAGATGCTAAAATCCTCAACAAAATATTAGAAAACCCGATCCAGCAATACATGAAAGAAATCATACATCATGGTCAAGTGGGATTTATTTTGGGGAGGCAATGATGGTACAATATTTGTAAATCAATCAATGTGATTCATCCTATAAACAAAAGGAATGAGAAAAACCACAGGAATTAATTTTAATAGATGCAGAAAAAGCATAAAATCAAGCACTCAGCAAAGTGGGAATGCAGTGAACATAACTCAACATGATAAAGGCCATCTTTGACAAACCCACAGCCAACATCATACTCAATGGGCAAAAATTAAAAGCTATCCCGTAAAGATCAGGAACAATGCAGGGGTGCTTCCTTTCACCACTTTTATTCAACATAATACTGGAAATCCTAGCTACAGCAATTAAACAAGAAGAAGTTAAAAGCATCCAAATTGGACAGGAAGAAGTAAAACTATCATTATTTGCAGATCACATGATACTGTATATAGAAAACCCTAAAGTCTCAGTCAAAAAACTACTGGACCTGATAAATGAATTCAGCAAGGTGGCAGGGTATATAATTAATACACAGAAATTAGAGGCATTTTTATACACCAACAATGAACTGTCAGAAAGAGAAATTAAGGAAACAATCCTTTTTACTATTTCAACCAAAAAAAATAAAGTATCTAGGAGTAAATTTAACCAAGGAGGTTAAAGACATGTACTCAAAAAATTATAAAACATTGATAGAAGAAATCAAGGAAGATATTATATAAACAAATGGAAGCATATTCCGTGTTCATGGTTAGGAAGAATAAACATCATTAAATGTCTATATTACCCCAAGCAATTTATAAATACAATGCAGTACCAATTAAAATACTAATGATATACTTCAAAGGTATAGGACACATGTCAAAAATTTATATGGAACTAAAAAAGAACATGAATAGCCTTAGCAATCTTGAAAAATAAGAATACAGTGGGGAGGTATCACACCTCTGGATATCAAGTTATATACTACAAGTCCATTGTACTCAAAAAAGCTTGGTACTGGCATAAGAACAGGCATATAGATCAATGGAACAGAACGGAGAACCCAGAAATAAAACCACATCTTTATGGACAATAGATATTTGACAAGGGAGGTAATAGCATACAATGGAGTAAAGACAGTCTCTTTAACAAATGGTGTTGGTAAAATGGAACAGCTACCTGCAAAGAACTGAAACTAGACCACTAATTTAACACCATTCACAAAAATAAACTCAAAGTGGATAAAAGACTTAAATTAAATGTAAGTCATGAAACCATAAGCGTCTTAGAAGAAAACTTTGGCAGTAAGCTCACTGACATCTCTCGCAGCAATGTATTTGCTGATTTATCTCCACGAGCAAGTGAAATAAAAGACAGAATAAACAAATGGGAATATATCAAACTAAAAAGCTTTTGCTCAACTAAAGACAAAATGAACAGAATAAAAAGACAAACCACACAATAGGAAACCATATTCGACAATACATCTGATAAGGGATTAATAACCAAAATTTAAATAGAACTTGTAAAACAACACCAGGAAGACAGACAATGCAATCAAAAAATAGTCAAAAGAAATGAATAGACACTTCTCCAAAGAGGACATACACATGGCCAATAGACAGATGTAAACATGTTCAACATCACTAATCATTAGAGAAATGCAAATTAAAACCACAATGAAATACCACCTCACACCAGTCAGAATGGTGCTCATTAACAAAACAACACATAGTAAGTGCTCCGGAGGATGTGGAGAAAGGGGAACCCTTTTGCACTGCTGATGGGAATCCAGGCTCATGTGTATACTGCGGTAAACAACATTGAGATTCTTCAAAAAATTAAAAATGAAACTGCCTTTTGACCCAGCCATTCCACTTTTAGGAATATATTCCAAGAACACCATATCACTGATTCCAAAAAAAGAAATGCACTCCCATGTTTATGATAGTATTGTTCACAATAGCGAAGATCTGGAAACAGCCCAAGTGTCCGACAGTAGATGAGTGGATTAAAAAGCAGTGGTACATATATACAATGGAATAGTATGGGGTCATGAACAGGAAGAAAATATTAGCCTTTGCAACAAGATGGATGGACCTGCAAACTATTATATTATGTTAAGTGAAATAAGCCAGGCAGATAAAGAAAAGTATCATATGACTTCACTCATTTGAGGAATCCAAGGAACAATTTAAGTGAGGAACAGAATTAAACCTGAAGACAAGAGGGGAGGGAGCTGTTGGGAGGGGACAGGAGAAATGTTGAGGGGAATACGGCGGAGGGGGGATGCATTCAGGGATACGCTAGAATCTATGTAAACACAAATTAATAAAAGATTTAAAAAAAGGTAACATGCATTAAATCTGAGTCTTACAAGTATATCAGATGATTCATTTTAGAATATTTTTTTTTCTTTAATAGAAACTGCCACAGCTAAGAGCACCAATGAGCTTACAGATATAACGTGGAGTTCCAGTGGAAGTGATTTGTCAGATGAAGGTAAAACACTTTTTAAATAAGAGATAATGGGCATGTTTTTAGAACAGACAGGTTTTGTAACAGGAATATTTGATGTTCAAAAGATGGGGCCAGTGAAGGTAAATTGACAATTTTGTAAGAAACCTAGTTTCTAGTATGTATTGAGGTCAATACTGGAAAAAGTTGCATTCCTTTTCTAATACTTATCATTGATTATGTATGATCTTACTGAGTCTCAACCTCTAGGTTAAGCCCTTTTGAAACATTTTCTCATTTAATATTTCTCGTAGTATATCTGGTAGGTATTGCCAGTAGTGTTTTTACAGTTAACAATTTAAGATAGAACATGTGAGAATTGGTTTCAATTCCACTTTGGATTTCTTTGATGACAAAGCCAGTTCTCTCAACTAAGTACTTAATGCTATACCTATACTGCCTCCTTGCTAACCTGTTTTGGGTAAATATATAGTATAAAGAATGATGTATGGTAGAAGTATAACTTATTAACAAGTTTCTGTTCTGATGGCATTTTATATCATGTCCTGCTTTTGACAGTTAAAATAGGGTTTCTCAGTCTAGACGTATTGCCATTTTGAGCCAGATAAGTTTTTGTTTGGGAGGGAACTTTCCTGTGCATTGTAGGGTTTTTAGCGGTATCTCTAGTTTTTATTCACTAGGTTATAGCAGCATTCCCAGGTCTAGTCGTGATAACCAAAATTGTCTCTGTATGTTTTCAGATGTTTCCTATAATACAAAAATACCCCTGTTGGGAACCACAGACTTAAAATGATGGAAATCATGTTATTTTACATATTTTAAAATATATAGTTCTTTTAAGAATATATACAAATTTTAACCCTTTCAAAAGCTTTGACTTTTTAAAACTGTTCCTTTCATAGTTCTCGTTAGTTACTTAGTCAAGGTTACCTTTGCGCAGACAGCTGCTTTGAAGGTGATTACATTCTTTTGGCCACTTTGTATGACATCTTAGTAACTACCAGTTGACATTTTAGTAATAGCGAAGTGTGGTATATTAAGGTTATACATAAGCTCAATATTGTTATGTCAGTCTATTAAATGAAATTCATTGTTATGCAACTCTTGATTTTTCTTCACATACCTTAGAATATAATTTCATTGTTATAAACTGTATGCTTTTTATGGATAAATTGTAAGGTATGTGAATTACATCTCAGTAAAACTGGTATCTCAGTAAAACTGGTATTTATTAATACTCAGTAGTTTCCAAAACTCGAAGAATGAAAAGATGCTTTGAGTTACTTTAAAATGAGTTAGCAAATGGTTTACTTCTCTTGAATAAGTTGACCATTAGGTAACAAGTTAATGATCCCTTGGGGTATATCTGTTCATGTGTACAGCTGCTTATTGAGCTCTTCTCTCTTTTTCTCTTCCCACGTCTCTTCTCCCTGTCTTCCTCTATCAGAGGCAGATTAAGGTCAGTTGAGGCCCCAGGCACAGAGGAAATATTGTGCCCTTTACATTAGAAAAAAAGTGTAAAGTTGGGGTTTTTTGGGGCACTTTAGAAGTTGGGGCCCAGGGTGCGTGCCTGGTGCTCCCGCCGTTGAATCTGCCTCTGTCCTCTCTCATTTTTACCTTTAATTACCATTTATCAAGTACTTGTTTTATCTGAGACACGTGGCTGGATTATTATGTAAGTTATTTCCTTTTATATCTACTAGATCTGTGAGCTAAGTATTCTTATTTTACAGAAGAAAATTTGGACTTAGAGAAGTCAAGTCACTTGCCCAGAGTAACATAATTAATAGATGTGCCAACCTATATACCAAGCCAAGAATGTCTAACTTTAATGCTATGTTCATCAACACTGTCCTGGTGGTTACTAGACCTGGCTTATCAGAACTACAAGCTGAGCTTTAAACATAATATTTCCATAGCCTTCTCCTAGTTATATTGGAATAGTCTCTGGGCCTTATTGAAAGAGAAGAGCCCTGAGTCAAAATTGTCAACATGTTTTTTCTTTAAATTTTTTTTCTTTAACTTTTAAAAATGATATAGAAAATTAAATTTAATATTGATTGATGAGAGTACATAGGTTTGAGGTAAGCATTTGTATAGCACTTGAACTGTTGATTATGGTGTGTCCCCCTCACCCAAAGTCAAGTCATTTTCCATCACTGTATATTTGTCCTTCTTTACTCCCTTCTCCCTACCCCTTCCTCTACATAACCCTCCCCCTGGTAACCACTTCACCTTTATCTATTCCATGAGTCTCAGTTTTATATCCCACCTATGTGTGAACTCATACAGTTCTTAAGCTTTTACTGATTTACTTATTTCACTCAGAATGTTCTCAAGGTCCATCCATGTTGTCGTAAATGTCACTATGTCATCATTTGTTATGGCTGAGTAGTATTCCATTGTACATATGTACCACATCTTCTTTATCCAGTCCTCTGTCACGGAACACTTAGGTTGTTTCTTTGTCTTGACCACTGAGAATAATCCTGTGATGAACATGGGGTGCATGTGTCTTGACGTACCAATAGTTTTGAATTTTTGAGGTAGGTACCCAGTAGAGGAATTGCTGGATCGTATAGTAATTCTATTCTTAATTTTTTGAGGAACAACCGTAATTTCTTTTCCATAATGGTAGTACTAATTTTCATTCTCATCAGCAGTGAATGAGGGTTTCTTTTTCTTCACAGCCTCTCCAACACTTGTTATAATGTGTTTTGTTGATAACAGCCAATCTGACAGGTGTGAGGTGGTATCTCATTGTAGTTTTGGTTTGCATTTCTTGAATAGTTAGTGAAGTTGAACATTTTTTCATATAAATGCTGGATTTTGTATTTCTTCTTGGGAGAAGTGTTTGTTCAGGTCCTCTCCCCATTTTTTAATTGGATGGTTTGCTTATTTCTTGCTGAGCTTTGTGAATTTATTATATATAAATATTTTGGGTATTTACCACTTATCCGAAATGTTCTTTGTAAATATTTTATCTCCTGTTGGTTGGCTGTGTGCTTTGTTGTTGGTTTCTTTTGCTGTGCAGAAGCTCTTTAGTTTGATAGAGTCCCACTCACCTATTGTTGCCTTTACTTCCCTTGCCTTTGGGGTCAAATTCATAAATTGTACTCTACGGCCAAAGTCCATGAGTTTAGTGCCTATGTTTTCTTCTATGTAATTTCCTGTTTCACATCTCATATTTAGGTCTTTGATCCATTTTGAATTAATTATTGTGCAGGAGGACAAATTGTAGTCAAGTTTCATTCTGTTCCATGTGGCTTTCCAATTTTCCGAGTACCGTTTATTGAAGGGGCTTTCTTTTCTCCATTGTGTATTTTTTGTCTCCTTTGTTGAAGATGATTTGTCCAGATATATGTAGTTTTATTTCTGGGCTCTTGATTCTATTCCATTAGTCTGTATGTCTGTTTTTCTGCCAAAACCATGCTTTTTTGACTATTGTGGCTCTATAATTTAATTTGAAGTCAGGTAGGTAATACCTCTGGTTCCACACTTTTCAGAATTGCTTTGGCTATTTGGGGTCTTTAATGATTGCATACAAATCTGGTGATTTTTGTTCTACTTTTTAAAAAAATGACCTACTTTTTTAAAAAAATAACATTGGGATTTTTGGGGGGATTGTATTATATTTGTATATTGCTTTGGATAATATGGCCATTTTAACTATGTTGATTCTTTCAATCATTGAACATGGAATATTTTTCCATTCCATTGTGTCTTTTAAAATTTCTTTCAATAATGGTTTGTAGTTTTCAGTATATATGTTCTTCATATCTTTTGTTAAGTTTATTCTTAGGTATTTTATTTTATTTTATTTTATTGTTGCAATGGTAAATGGAATTGTATTTTTGAGTTCATTTTCTGATATCTCATCCTGTGTGGAAAACAATAGACTTTTGGATGTTGATTTTTATCCTGAGACTTGATGGTATTATTTTATTGTTTCTAATAGTTTTTTGGTAGATTCTTTGGGGTTTTCTATATGGAAGATAATATTGTCTGCAATTAGTGATACCTTTATTCTTCTTTCCCGATATGGATGCCTTTTATTTCTTTCTCTTGACTAATTGCTCTGGCTAAAAGTTCCAGCACTATGTTGAATAAGAGTGGAGAGAGTGGCTAGCCTTGTCTTGTTCCTGATTTTAGAGGGAAAACCTTTAGTTTTTCACAATTTAGTATATTAGCTCATAGTTTTTCACATATAACCTTTATTATATTGAGATACATTTCTTATATACCCATTTTGTTGACTATTTTAAACATAAAGGGATGTTGTACCTTATCAAATGCTTTTTATTCATCTACTGATAGAGTATTATTTTTGTCCTTTGTTTTGTTTATGTAGTGTATTATGTTGATTGAATTAAGTTTGTTGAACTATCCTTGTGGTCTGGGAATGAATCCCACTTGGTCATGATATACCCTTTTTTTAATGTGGTGTTGTATTTGATTTGTTAGTATTTTGTTTAGGATTTTTATATCTGTAGTCATTAGACATATTGGTCTGTATTTGTTGTTGTCCTTGACAAGTTTTGTTATCAGGGTTATGTTGACCTTATAAAATGTGTTAGAGAGTACTTATTCTTTTTTTTTTTATTTTGGGGAGACTTTGAAAAGGACAGGTACCAAATCTTTAGACAGTTTAGCAGAATTCACTAGTGTAGCCATCTGTTCTTGGACTTTTATTTGGGGGAAGTTTTTGATAGTTGTTTCTATTTTCTCCTTGCATATGTGTTTATTTAGGTTTTTGAGTGCTTTGTGACTCCGTCTAAGAAGATTGTATAGTTCTAGGAATTTATCCATTTCTTCTAGATTGTTGAATATGGTGGCGTATAAGTTTTCATAGTATTCTACTCTGATCATTTGTGTATCTATGATGTTTGAATTAACTTTTCCTCTTTCATTTCGGATTTTGTTAATGTGAGTCTTTTCTCTTTTTTGCTTAATCTAGCCAGGGGTAAGTCAATTTTATTGATCTTTTCAAAGAACATCTTGTTTTATTAATTTGTTCTATAGCTGTTTTGTTCTCTATTTCATTTAGTCCTGCTCTAATTATTTCTTTTCTTCTGCTGACTTTGGGTTGCCTTTGTTCTTTTTTTTTTTTCTTTTAAGTTCTCTAAGACGTGATGCTAGGTTGTTTGCCTGGGATCTCTCTTTTTTCTTAATATTAGCCTATGATGATATAACCTTTCATTTCATTTCTGCCTTTGCGGGATCTCAGAAATTTTCATACGTCATGCTGTCATTCTTGTTTGTCTGTATATATCTTTTGATCTCTGCTTTTATTTTTTTGACCCAGTCATTTATTAGCAGTATATTATTCAATTTCCACATTTTTGTGGTTTTCTTTGTTTATATTTTGCAGCTGAATTCTAATTTCAAAGCCTTATGTTCAGAAAATATGCTTGGTATAATTTCAGTTTTCCTGAATTTGTTGTTGTTCCTTTTGTGTTCCAACATATGGTCTATCCTTGAAAATGTTTCATGCACAATGGAAAAGAGTGTATAATCTAATGTTCTGGAGAGAAATGTCTTATAAATGTGTCCTATGACATTTGGTGTAGTGTGTTGTTTAAGGCCAATATTTCTTTATTGATTTTTAGTTTAGATTATTTATTTTAGCTGTCATTGGTGTTGTGAGATTTCCAGGAATGACTGTGGTTTTGTCTGTTTCTATTTTTATCTATCCGCTCATAGATGTCTTATATATTTTGGTGCTCTCTGATTCAGTGCATATATACATTAAGAAGTGTTATGTCTTTATACAGTATTCCCTTTATTATTTTGAAATGTCTATTTCTGACTCTTGTTACCTTTGTTGTCTTGAAGTCAGTATATTTAGATGTTAATATGGCTACCGTGCTTTTCCTTGCTAGGAGAATCATTTTCCAACCTTTTAGTTTGAGTCTACTTTTGTTTGAAGCTTAGATGTGTGTCTGGAAGGCAGCATATGGTTGGGGTTTTGCTTTTATCCAATCTGGTCATCTGTGCTTCTTTATTGATGAGTTCAGTCCATTTACATTTGGGTTAATTATTGACACTTAAGAACTTCCTGTATCCATTTTATGTTTTGTTTTCTGGTAGCTCTGTGTCTCTTTGTTTTTTTTGTGTTTCTGTGAGTTCTTCTATTTATTTATATTTTTGGTGGCATTTCATACTTCTTTCCCCTGTTTCCGCTTTTTCTTTTAATGCTGTGTCTTATTTTTTTGGGTGGGCTGTTACCATTAGGTTATTAAAAGTTTTCATATGTACAAGAGTCCTTATAAGTGCTTCTGCACTCCACCCTCTTTTGCTTCTGCTGGTGTTTATCTTCTTACATTTTATGTTATTTTGTCACAGATTATCCTTGTTTTTATTGTGACCTTGTTGGAGCATTTACTTGTAGTTTTGGTTTGTTTTGTCCTTGTATTTGGTCGAATAACTTCCATGAGTATTTCCTGCAGTGGAAGTTTTCTGGTGATAAATTTTCTCAAATTATGTATGTCTTCAAGAGTTTTTATTTCTCCTTCATATTTGAAGGATAGCTTGATGAGTACAGTATTCCTGGCTGGAATTCCTCTCTTTCAGTTTTGTGTATGTTTGGGTCCTCTGTCTTCTGGCTTTTAGAATTTCTGCTGTGAAGTCCAATGATAACCTAAAGGGCCTTCATTTATATGTTATGGTGTTCTTTTCCCTAGCTGCCTTGGGGACTCTTTCTTTGTCATTGATTTTGGACAATTTTAGTATGTTGTGCATAGGAGAAGATCTGTTTGGGTTGATGTAACTCAGCATTCTGTTTGTGACTTGAATTTGAGGATCTAGCTCTTTCCTTAGGCTTGCAAAGTTCTCATCAATTATTTTTTTATTTTTATTTTATTTTTTTCTGAAGTGAGAAGCAGGGAGGCAGTCAGACAGACTCCCGCATGCACCCAACCGGTATCCACCTGGCATGCCCACCAGGGGACAATGCTCTGCCCATCTCAGCCGTTACTCCATTGCATCCGGAGCCATTATAGTGCCTGAGAGCCATCCTCAGTGCCCGGGCCAACTTTGCTTCAGTGGAGCCTTGGCTGCGGGAGAAGAAGAGAGAAACAGAGAGAAAGGAGAGAGAAAAGGGTAGAGGAGCAGATGGGCACTTCTCCTGTGTGCCCTGGCTGGAAATCATACCCAGGACTTCCACACGCTGGGCCAACACTGTACTGCTGAGCCAACTGTCCAAGGCAGTTATTTTTTTAAAAAGGGGCTTCATTTTCTTCTCCCTCTCTTCTTCTTTATACCCTTATTCTTATGTTGCTTTTTTTGATGGAGTCAGATAATTCTAGTAGAGCTCTATCATTTCTTTTACTTTAAATTTGTGAGTCTCTCTCTTATTCTCTCTTTAGCATTTTTAGTGCCTGTTTTCAATGTCACTGATTCTTTATTCTTTCTGGCCTGTTCTATTAGCTAAAGGTGCTACCTCAGTTTTCAGTTGATATCTAGAGTTCTTCATCTTTGTTTCTAAAGTTTCAGTCTTTTTAGTGGAATACTCATTTTGTTCAGTAATTTGTTTTCTTAGCTCATTATTTGCCTATCAGTGTTTCCTCACATCTAATTGAGTATTTTTAGAACTATAATTTTTATTTCTTTATTGTTTAACTTCAAGGTTTCTATGTGATTGTGCTTGCTTTCTAAATATTTTTCATTTTCTTGCTGAACTGTGTTCCTGTCTTGTGTAGCCATGGTATTTGATTTCTTCTTTCTAAATAGCTTTTGTAAGTGGTAATTTTAAGAACTCTAAATAAAACCAACTAAGACAATGAACAATAAAAGTGAAAAATACAAAAAAATTTACAAATAATAACAAGGAGAAAAGGAAAACTACAATGAACAAAGTTTGAAAACCAAAGAAAAATTAAAAACAAAGAGAACACCCACCAAAACAATAAAAAATGTAGAAATTAGTTAAAATGAAATTCAAAAGAAGAAAAAAATGTTTCTGTTTTGAGAGGCTTTTCTGTTTTCTTCCAGTAGGTGGCATTATATTACAAATTTTAACTATGTAATATCTGGGTTGACCTCAGCTATTATAATGAAGTAGGTGGGACTGCAGTTGAATTGATGAGTAAGGTGTGTTGTGAGGGATTTAGGGATTTAGCCATGGAGATCTCAAGCCTCGGTGTACTTTTCTGCAGGTCTCAGCAGACCAGGGGATTAGATAGTGACCATCTCTGTTCTTCAGGGGGTAGGGTAGCTTTTTAGAGTTAGCTCTGGGATCTGTCTTTGCCACTCTCCATATCCATGAGCTGAGGGAGGCAGGATCTGGGTGGCTGGGGGCTGCACTTTGATATTCTCTGTCTCTGCCCCTAGTGTGGGCTATAGGTAGACCATGGGTACAGTGGCCGTGACTCTTCATTTCCCCCCAGATTTGGTTTACTATCTTCCCCTTGGCTCCTCAGTCTCACTGCTCCTTCTGACAGAAGGAGACCTCATAACTCGAGGCTTCTTCCCTCTCCAGATCTCTTTACAAGCAAAACCCAGGCAGTCCGAGCCTCCCTTCTCTCTTTAGCCTTGTCAGAAAAAAATCCCTGTTACTCCGGACTTCTCACCTTTCCCAACTCCAGTGTGAGTGCGTGTTATCTTCTGCCCCTCTTCTCTACCCTTCCTACCTTTAGTCCATTCAGCGTGTGAATCTTTCAGGCAAGCCAGCGAGCCCCGGTGGGATTGCTTTGCTGCATTATATTTGTTCAAATTGTTGAAATTTCAAGAGGGGAGGTCAGGGTTATCTCTCACGATGATATTACTCTGATGTCATCTCAAAATTTTTTACCTCTTGGATTTGTCTTTTATGTTTCTTTGGGGAAAATTTCTTAACGTTTTGGAGACTCAATTTCCTAATGTGTGAAATGCAAATTTTGGTATAAAAGTAATTGTTTTGCCTGTTTTAATAAAATTATTGTTACCAAATAAAAAATTCTTGTTATTGTTGGTCATGATAGATCATTTTATAGCACTCATCATGTTGCAGAATACCGTATTTCCCCATGTATAAGACACACTTTTCCTGAAAAAATTGGGGTCTAAAACATAGGTGCATCTTATACAGTGGTTATAGAATTTTTTCTTGCATTTCCCACTTTTTCGCACTTGTTTTTGCACTCATTGTTGAAGACAGTGATTCGTCATCAGACACAGATGAGGACAAGCTAATGGATGGGAATTTTGACAGTGATGAGCAGTTGTATCAATTTTATGATGAATAAAACTTGAGTTCAATAACTTTATTTAATACTTTTTTTTTTTCAAATTTCGGGCCCTAAAATTTAGATGCATCTTATACATGGGGAAATACAGTAAGTGTTTCTAATGTATGGACTTCTCCAAATTAGGAACAGTGTTTTGTATTCTCTTATTTGTGTGTATTTTATTGTAAATGTCCTGAATGGTGCCATAGGCCCTTAGTAGGCCCTGATTTTGTTGAATGAATGAGGAATGAATGAAGGAATGCTACAAAAATGTACCTTACTGGTAGGGGTGGCAGTAGCTCTGAGGGCACTTGTGCTCTTCCTCTGGCTTTCCATGGCTTTCTGTTGTGATGGTTCAGTGAGTTGGAGAATTGTTTCTTTTTTAAGGTTTTATTCATTGATTTTAGAGGAGAGTGAAAGAGAGAAAAAAAGGAAAGGAGTGGAAAGCATCAACTCATGGTGGTTGATTCTTATGCCTTGAGCAGAGAAACCTAGTGTTTTGAACTAGTGACCTCAGTATTCCAGGTCGATGCTTTATTTACTGTGCCACCACACGTCAGGCTTTTTTTTCTAAGAGGGACAGAGAGACAGTGAGACAGAGATAGGAAGGGAGAGAAATGAGAAACATCAACTTGCTGTATCACTTTTGTCATTTCATTGATTGCTTTTCATATGTGCTTTGACTGAGGGGCTCAAGCTGAGCCTTTGACCTCTTGCTCAAGCCAGTGACATTGGGCTTAAGCCAGTGACCTTGGGATCATGTTGATGATCCTCACTCATGTTGGAGACCCTGCTCTCAAGTTGGTGAGCCTGTGCTCAAACTGGATGATCCCATGCTCAAGCTGGTAACAGAGGGATTTTAAGCCTGGATCCTTGTGATCCCAGATTGATGCTCTATCCACTGCGTGACCACCTGTCAAGCTTGAAGAATTTCATATGTATTCCTTTGTCCAGCTTCCATAAGTAAATGTGATGTTAGATGTGGGAAATGATTGCCATCATTCATCTGCTTCTCTAAGACTGCTCTGACCTGTAGTTTTTTGTTATTAGTATAGTGGACTTTTACCTCATGTTCTGAAACAAAGGATCAGGGTAAAGAAGACTCATTTTTTTGTTTATTTTATACTTTCAGCTTTAGCTTGAATTTTTTCTTTTTTTTTCTTTTGAGTTCCCTTCAGATATTAAGACTTTTTTTTTTGTTTTTTTTTTTCTGAAGCTGGAAACGGGGAGAGACAGTCAGACAGACTCCCGCATGCGCCCGACCAGGATCCACCTGGCACGCCCACCAGGGGCGATGCTCTGCCCCTCCGAGGCGTCGCTCCCCCGTGACCAGAGCCACTCTAGCGCCTGGGGCAAAGGCCAAGGAGCCATCCCCAGCGCCCAGGCCATCTTTGCTCCAATGGAGCCTTGGCTGCGGGAGGGCAAGAGAGAGACAGAGAAGAAGGAGGGGGGGGGTGGAGAAGCAAATGGGCACTTCTCCTATGTGCCCTAGCCGGGAATCGAACCCGGGTCCCCCGCACGCCAGGCTGACGCTCCACCGCTGAGCCAACTGGCCAGGGCCAAGACTTGTTTTTTAATTTAATAATATTTCTATCTGGGAATGAGGTTCATATCTCTGAAATAGGGCCAAGATATCTTACTAACCCGCTTAGTTGCTGAAGTAGATGTGAGGGATTACTTAGGTTTTGTAATTAGAAAAGGTTATATCACTCAAGTCCTCTTCCCCCTCACTGAAGTCCCCTTCCCCCACATTCCCTTCCCCCTGGTAACCACTTCACTTTTATTTATGTCCATAAGTCTCAGTTTTATATCCCACCTATATGTGAAATCATACAATTCTTAGGTTTTTCCGATTTACTTTTATTGATCAATGTCACCCTGTTAAAATTAATTTTCTAAATAGAATGGAGGAATAAACAAACTCAAATCAGAAAAAGTTATATCAGGGGTCCCCAAACTACGGCCCACGGGCTGCATGTGGCCCCTGAGGCCACTAATCTGGCCCCCTGCTGCACTTCCCGAAGGGGCACCTCTTTCATTGGTGGTCAGTGAGAGGAGCATAGTTCCCATTGAAATACTGGTCAGTTTGTTGATTTAAATTTACTTGTTCTTTATTTTAAATATTGTATTTGTTCCCGTTTTCTTCTTTTACATTAAAATATGTGCAGTGTGCATAGGGATTTGTTCATATATATATATATATATTTTTTTTTTGTATTTTTCTGAAGCTGGAAACGGGGAGCGACAGTCAGACAGACTCCCGCATGCGCCCGACCGGGATCCACCCGGCACACCCACCAGGGGTGACGCTCTGCCCACCAGGGGGCGATGCTCTGCCCCTCCGGGGCGTCGCTCTGCAGCGACCAGAGCCACTCTAGCGCCTGGGGCAGAGGCCAAGGAGCCATCCCCAGCGCCCGGGCCATCTTTGCTCCAATGGAGCCTTGGCTGCGGGAGGGGAAGAGAGAGACAGAGAGGAAGGGGGGGGGGGGTTGGAGAAGCAAATGGGCGCTTCTCCTATGTGCCCTGGCTGGGAATCGAACCTGGGTCCCCTGCACGCCAGGCCGACGCTCTACCGCTGAGCCAACCGGCCAGGGCTTGTTCATATATTTTTTTTATAGTCTGGCCCTCCAACGGTCTGAGGGACAGTGAACTGGCCCCCTGTTTAAAAAGTTTTGGGACCCCTGGGTTATATTATATGTCATACCACGGAGAATAACTAATCCTTAATTATTTATCTCTTTAAGCATAGCAAATTAGAGTTGGTATACTTTTAGTTCTTTAATATATGAACAAAATTTAACTTTCAAATTAAAATTTTGAAAAAGTAGCATCTATTAATGCTCATGAAATAAAACACTAAATTTACTTTATTTTCTTACTGATGAGAGAAATCTATAAAAAATTTGGGTGAAAATCTTTGAAAAAGTTTTTATTAGTAGAAGATTGATTAAATAAACTATGGGTCAGCTATGCAATGAAATACTACTATATTGTAGAAAAGAATGAGGATCTTTCCTCTTTACTGATGTGGAAAAACTTCTTATTTATGTTAAGTTAAAACATCAAAATGTATGAGAGGAGAAAAATAACAGTGTATTTTGTTTGCTATATCATGCTGGAGAAACTAGAAGGATATAAAAGCAACTAAGAAAAGTAGTAACCTGTGAACTGGAGTTGGGGGTAAGGTAGAGAAATGTAAGAATATACTGTTCACTGTCTTTGGATCTTTTATAACTACTGAGAATAGAAAAAACAGATTTAAGAAAGAAAATCAAGTTTAAAATTGCATTTAATTGATATAAAATTAAGTTTAAAATTTTATTTTCTAGATAAACTACAGTTTGACTGGGACAGTGACAGTGACAGGGAAGATACTACCGAATATAATGAATCTGAAGATGGTGAGAGTGCTGTGGAAATATCAGACTGTTCTTCTTGTGCAAGTAGTCATTCTTTGACAAGTGAAGAGAAGGTATCTGAGCTGCCTAAGGTAAGAATGAATTGTTTCAAAATTTTGTATTCTGTTTTTGGCATTTGTTAATCATAGCCTTTTAATTCATTCTTCAAGGATAACAACTTCTAGCTCAGTGGATTCTTTAGTTCTTTATCTCTAAGTAACATAACTTTTTTTTTCTTTTTTTTTTTTTTCCTGAAGTTGGAAACAGGGAGGCAGTCAGACAGACTCCCGCATGCGCCCAACCGGGATCCACCCGGATGCCCACCAGGGGGCGATGCTCTGCCCATCTGGGGCGTCGCTTTGCTGCAATCTGAGCCATTCTAGCGCCTGAGGCAAAGGCCACAGAGCCATCCTCAGCGCCCGGGCAAACTTTGCTCCGATGGAGCTTTGGCTGTGGGAGGGGAAGAGAGAGACAGAGAGGAAGGTGAGGGGGAGGCGTGGAGAAGCAGATGGGCGCCTCTCCTGCGTGCCCTGGCTGGAAATCGAACCCGGGACTCCTGCACGCCAGGCCGTTGCTCTACCACTGAGCCAACCGGCCAGGGCCAGTAACAGAACTTTTAATGTACTTCTGAAGGTGGATAAATACTGAGTTCTTTTCTCCTCACCCACTCCCCACCACCTGCTACTCATTCAACTTTTCCTATCCTGCCATTCTTTCAGAATAGATATATCATGGTTTTGTTAGATTAGTTTTCAGTATTACATACTTGTAAATAAGTAATATTTGTAATCAAGGCAAATATTAATGAATACTTTTTCTAGACAACTTTTAATTTTCTTTAAAGTTATTTATTTGGGGGTTTTCTTTACCTAGTTTTACTTATCATTAATCAAACTTTAATTTTTACAATTGCATAGCTCTCCTGTTAAGATTTTTAGATCATAGCAGGCATTTTATCAATTTTGTTTTCTTTTTTGTTTTTTAAATTATATTTAAAAAATTACATTTAAAGAAGTGACATTAATCAGTAAGAGTGCATAGGTTTCAGGTAAACATTTGTGTAGCATTTGAACTATTGATTATGTTGTGGACCCATCACCCAAAGTCAAATAATTTTCTCTTACCATATATTTGTCCCTCTTTACTTCTTACCTCACACTCCTCCCCACCCTCTCCCTCTCCTTCTCACCCCCTCCCCCTGGTAACTACTTCACTTTTATCTATGTCCATAAGTCTCAGTTTTATATCCCACCTAAGTGTGAAATCATACAGTTCTTAGCTTTTTCTTATTTACTTATTTCACTCAGTAGAATGTTCTCAAGGTCCACCCATGCAATATGTTGTCATTTTTTATGGCTGAGTAGTATTCCATTGTATATATGTACCACATCTTTTTTTATCCAAGCCTCTATCGAGGGACACTGGTTTTTTCCATGTCTTAACCTCTGTGCATAATGCTGTGATTATTTATATGAGGGTGTAAGTGTCTTTGCATAACTATGTTTTTGAGGGTTTTTTGGTTAGATACCCAGTAGGGGAATTACTGGATCATATGGTAATTCTATTTTAAAGTTTTGAGGAAACACCATAATTGTTTCCATAGTGGTTGTACCAGTTTACATGCCCACCAGCAGTGAATGAGGGTTCCTTTTTCTCCACAGCTTCTCCGACACTTTTTATTACTTCTCTTGTTCATAATAGCCAATCTAACAGGTGTGACGTGGTATCTTATCATAGTTTTGATTTGCATTTCTTTATTGGCTAGTGAAGATGAACATTTTTTCATATATCTGCTGAAGTGTCATATATTCTTAGAAGTTTCTATTCAGGTCTTCTCCCGATTTTATAATTTGATTATTTGTTTGTTGCTGAGCTCTGTAAGTTCTTTATGTACTTTGGATATTAACTCCTTTTGGAGCTGTTGTCTATAAATATCATCTTCCATTTGGTTGGCTGCCTATTCGTTTTGTTGTCAGTTTCTTTTGCTGTGCAGAAGCTTTTTAGTTTGATATTGTCCCATTCATATATTGTTGCCTTTACTTCCCTTGCCTTTGGGGTCTAATTCATAAATTGTTCTTTGGCAAGGTCCATGAGTTTAGCACCTCTGTTTTCTTCTATGTAATTTCCTGTTTCAGTTCTCATATTTATGTCTTTGATCTATTTTGAATTAATTCTTTTGCAGGGGGAAAAACTGGAGTCAAGTTTCTTTTACATGTAGCTTTCTAATTTTTCCAGCACCATTTGTTGAAGAGGCTTTTTTCTCCATTGTGTGTTTTTGGCTCCTTTGTTAAAGCTGATTTGTCTATATATATGTGGTGATTCTGTTCCATTGGTGTCTACATATTTTTTCTGCAAATACCATGTTGTTTGATTATCATGGCTCTAGTATAATTTGAAGTCAGGTATTGTGATTCTTCCGGATTCGTTCTTTTTTCTCAGAATTGCTTTAGCTATTCAGAGTGTTTTATGACTTAATACAAATCTGGTAATTTTTTTGTTCATTTCTTTAAAAATGACATTGGAATTTTGACTATTATATTAAATTTGTATATTGCTTTGGGTAATATGGCAATTTTAATTATGTTGATTCTTTGAATCCATGAACATAGAATATTTTTCCATTTCATTGTGTCTTTTCAATAATGCTTTGTAGTTTTCAGTTTTCTAAGTCCTTCATATCATTTGTTAAGTTTATTCCTAGGTATTTTATTTCCTTGCAATTGTAAAAAGAATCTTTTAAAAATTCATTTTCTGAAGTTTTATCCTTTGTGTATAGGAAAGCAATAGACTTTTGTATATTGATTTTATGTCTTGCAAGTTTACTGTATTAGTTTGTTGTTTCTAATAGTTTTTTGGTGGAGTCTTTGGGATTTTTTATATACAGGATCATGTCATCTTCAAAAAGTGATACTTTTACTTCTTTTTTCCCCACTATGTATACCTTTTCTTTCTTTCTCTTGCCTAATTGCTCTGGCTAAAACTTCCAGTACTATGTAGAATAAAGGTGGAGAGAGTGGGCAGCCTTGTCTTGTTCCTGATTTTAGAGGAAAAGCCTTCATTTTTCTACCATTTACAATGATATTAGCTGATGGTTTGTCATATATGGCCTTCATTATATTTAGGTACTTTCCTTCTATACCCATTTTATTTAGTGTTTTAAACATAAAGGGATGAAGTTTTTTTATCAAATGCCTTTCTTACATCTATATATAAGATCATATGATTTTTGTTCTTTCTTTGTTCATGTATTATGTTGATCGATTTACATTTGTTGAACCAACATTGTGGTCCTGGAATGAATCCCACTTGATCATGACATATTATTTTATTATATTTTTTAAGTGAGAGGAGGGGAGATAGTGAGACGGGCTCCCACATGCACCCCAAATGGGGACCACCTGGAAACCTAAGTCTGGGGCTGATGCTCTGCCCATCTGGGGCCAACACTTGCAACTGAGCTATTTTGTTTGTGCCTGAAGCTAGAATATCCATGGAGCCATCTTTGGTGCCTGGGCTTGACACACTTGAGTTAATTGAAAAATTCATGGCCATGCTAGTGGAAGAGAGAAAGAGTGAGAGGGAATGAAGAGGAGGAAGAGGAAGAAGCAGAGATTGCTTCTCCTCTGTAACTCGACCAGGAATAGAACCTGGGACTTTCACATGCCAAGTTGATGCTGTACCACTGAACCACAGGCCAGAGCAATATAGTATATTTTAATGTGTTGTTGTATTTAATTTGCTATTATTTTCTTTAGGATTTTTGCATTTGTATTTATTAGGGGTATTGATATGTAGTTTTTCTTTTTGCTCTTCTTGCCAGGTTGGCCTCAAAAAAATGTGTTAGAAGTATTTTTTTTTTTTTTTTTTTTTTTTGGTATTTTTCTGAAGCTGGGAACGGGGAGAGACAGTCAGACTCCCGCATGCGCCTGACCGGGATCCACCCGGCACGCCCACCAGGGGGCGATGCTCTGCCCCTCCAGGGCATCGTTCTGTCGCAACCAGAGCCACTCCAGCACCTGGGTAAGAGGCCAAGGAGCCATCCCCAGCACCCGGGCCATCTTTGCTCCAGTGGAGCCTTGGCTGCGGGAGGGGAAGAGAGAGACAGAGAGGAAGGAGAGGGGGAGGGGTGGAGAAGCAGGTGGGCGCTTCTCCTGTGTGCCCTGGCTGGGAATCGAACCCGGGGCTTCTGCACGCCAGGCCGACACTCTACCACTGAGCCAACCGGCCAGGGCCGCTTCTTCTATTTTTTGGAAGACTTTTAGAAGGCTAGGTACCAAATCTTTTTTTGAATATTTTGTAGAATTCACTAATGTAGCTGTCTGGTCCTTGAATTTTATATTTCAGGAGGTTTTTGATAGTTGTTTCTATATATTTTCCCCCTGCTTATGGGTCTGTTTAGATTTTCCACTTCTTCTTAACTCAGTCTGGGAAGATCGTATAGTTTTAGGAATTTATCCATTGGTTCTAGATTGTCAATTCTGGTGGCATATAATCTTTCATAGTATTTTACTATGATTGATCCTTTGTATATTTATATCTATGGTAATTTCACCTCTTTCATTTTTTATTTTCTGTATGTGAGTCTTTCCTTTTTTCCTTAGTGAGTGTAGGCAGGGAATTTTATTGATCTTTTTAAAGATTAGCTTTTTGTCATATTTATTTTTTGTGTGTTTTTTTTTGTCTTTCATTTAATTCTGCTTTAATTTTTGCTATTTTCTTTTTTCTGCTCCCTTTGGGGCTTGCCTTTGTTCTCCTTTTTCTATTTCTTTAGGATATAATGTTAGGTTATTTACTTGGGAACTCTCTTGTTTCCTGATATAACTCTGTAAAGATATGAATTTATTTCTCATTACTGCTTTTGCTGCATCTCAGAAATTTTGATATGTCTTGTCATTCTCATTTGTCTGTATATATCTTTTGATCTCTGCTTTTACTTCTTCTTTGACATGTTATTCAGAAGTATGTTTTTTTATTTCTACCTTTTTTGTGGGTTTATTTCTCTTTTGCAGTTGAATTCTAATTTGAAAGCTTTATGGTCAGAAAATATGCTTGGTATAATTTCAGTTTCCTGAATTTGTCGGTGTTAGTTTTGTGGCCCAGCATTTGGTCTGTCCTTTACAGTGTTCTATGCACACTGCAAAAGAATATATAATCTGATATTCTGGAATGAAATATCCTATAAATGTCTTTATGTCCATTTGGTATTGTGTGTTGTTTAAGACTGATGTTTCTCTGTTGATTTTCTGTTTGGATGCTATTTCTAAAGTCATCAATGGTGTGTTGATATCTCCAAGTATGATTGTGGTTTTGTCTGTTTTTATTTTTAGATTATTTAGTAGATATCTTATATTTTTTGTGCTCCCTGGTTTGGTGCATATATATTAAGAAGTGTTAAATTTTCTTTATATAATGTCCCCTTTATCATTATGAAATGTCCATCTTTGTCTTTTGAAGTCAGCATGGCCAGATCTGAGCATGGCTACACCTGCTTTTCGTTGGGTAATGTTTGTTTGGATAATCGTTTTTCAACCTTTCACTTTGAGTCTACTTTGTCCTTACAGCTTAGATGTGCTTCTTAAAGGCAGTATATGGTTTGGTTTTGCTTTTTGAACTAATCTGCTCCTCTGTGTCTCTTTATTTGTGAGTCCAGCCCTTTTACTTTTAGGGTAATGATTGACATTGAGTATTTCCTATAGCCATTTTATGTTTTATTATTTGGTAGCTCTGTGTATTGTTTGCTTTTTCTGTTTTGTGTTTTTGTTAGTTGTTTTTGCTTGGTGGCATTCCATTATCTCTTTCCCTTGTTTGTTCATTTTTTAAGCTGTTTTGGTAGTGGCTCTTTGTGGATGGGTACCATTAGGTTATTGTGAGAAAAATGTTGATGTGTACAAGCATCCTTTGTTTCTGCACACCATCCTCCTTTGCTATGGCAGATGTTTATCCTCTTCCCTTTTATGTTGTTGTGACAGATTATCCTTGTTTTTATTGTGACCTTGTTGGAACTTTTACTTAGGGTTTTGATTTGTTTTGTTATTTGTATATGGTCTAATAACCCCCTTGAGTATTTCCTGCAGTGGGGTTTTTCTTGTGATGAATTCCCTCAGCTTCTGTATGTCTGCAAAAGTTTTTATTTTTCCTTCATATTTGAAGGATAAGTTTGATGGGTATAGTATTAATCGCTGATAATTTCTCTCTTTCAATTCTGTGAATGTTTGGTTCCACTTTCTTCTGGCTTATAGAGTTTCTGCTGAGAAGTCTTATGGTAACCTAATGGGCCTTTTTTTATATGTTATATTCTTTTACCTAGCTGTTTTGAGGATTCTTTTTTGTCATTTATTTTTGACAATTTTATTAGAATGTTCCTTGGAGAAGGTCTGTTTGGGTTGAGATAACTCAAATGTTCTGTTTGCTTCTTGGATTCAAGGTTCTGTTTCCATAGGCTTGGGAAGTTCTCATCAATTATTTGTTTGAATAGCCTTTCTGTTCCCTTCTCCCTCTCTTTTTCTTCTGCTATACTCGTTATTCTTATAATGCTCTTTCTGATGGAGTCAGACAATGCATGTAGAGCTTTCTCAGTTTTTTTAATTTGTGAGTCTCTCTCCTCCTGTTTCTGTAGCATCTCTAGTTGCCTGTTTTCAATGTCACTGATTCTTTTATCTATATGGCCTGTTCTATAAGCTTAACTTGCTATCTTATATGTGGAGTTCAGTTCATATATCTATAAGCTTAACTTGCTATCTTATATATGGAGTTCAGTTCATATATTGAGTTCTTTATCTTCTTTTTAAAGTTTCAATCTCCTTGGTGTGGTATTTGTTTTGATTTCTGAGTTCATTAAGTTGCCTATTTGTGTTTTCTCGTATCTTGTTGAATGTTTTCAGAACTTCAGTTTTGAATTCTTTATCATTTCATTCCCAGGTTTCCATGTGATTGAGATATTTTCTGGAGATTTTTCATTTTCTTTCTGAAGTACCTCTCTGTCTTCTGTAGTCCTGGTTTTCGATTTATTTGGTCTTGATGGCTTTCAAGAGTTGTATTGTTAAGAACTCTAACAAAAAACAACTAAAAAGTGAAAAGTAAAAGTGTAAAGTAGAATGAAAAATATAAATATTAAAAAATAATGACAAGTTAAACAGAAATACCACAAAAAACAAAGAACCAAAACCAAAAAAATTAAAAACAAAACACCCACAAATTAAAGAATAAAACATAAAAAAATATATTTTCATTTTGTCAAGTTTTCTGTTTTCTTACAGTAGGTGTCTCTGTGTTACATGTTTTAGCTTTCTGAAATTCCTGAGTTGACCTCAGCTGAGATGTTGCTATCCCAGTGAAGTAGGCAGAGCCTCAGTTGCGTTGGAAGATGGTGCATGTTGTGAGGGTTTTAGGGCTTTATGAATGGCAATTTCTTGTCTTTTAGGTGCTACTCCCCACATCTGAACAAATCAGGGAACCATAAATGAAGCACCTCTCTTCCATAGGGAAGAGTATCTCTGGAGATTTAGCTTTGTGGTCTGTCACTGTCACTCTCTGGACCCCACGAATTGAGGGATGTGGGATTTGGGAGGCTGGGGGCCTACACTTTGTTTTCTCTTGTCTCTATGTCAAGTGTGGGTTGTGGGCAGACCACTGGAACACTAGACGTGACCCCTCGTTCTTCTGCTGCTTTGGATTCATATCTTCCTCTCTGCCCCTCATTCTCTCTGCTTTTCATCTCAGAAGGAGACCCAGTCCCTCCAGGCTTCACCCCACTCCCTGTGCCCAGTAGACAAATCCTAGACAGTCTGAGCTTCCTTCCTGTCCGTAGCTCTGGCAGAAAAGAAGCCTAGTCATTCCAGGCTTCCTTCCTTTCTGGAGCCAACTGTGAGTGCATCTTATCTTCTGCTTTGCCTCTCAACACTTCCCTTCTTTTTGTGCTCTTTATGCATAGATCTTTCCTGTGAGCTGGATTGCTTCACTGTGTTTTGGCTGTTGAATTTGTTAAGATTTCAAGTATATCTCTAACACTGCCATTACTTTGACCAAAATGTTTTTGGGGAGAACTCCTTTCTACAGCCTTGTAGCTGCTCCAGTTTGAACTCAGCATTCTGTCCCTTTGTAGATGTTGCCACCCTGAGGTTTCCCTTCTATCTCTCTCTTTTCCCTCCCTCCCTCCCTCCCTCCCTCCCTCCCTCCCTCCCTCCCTCCCTCCCTCCCTTCCTTCCTTCCTTCCTTTCTCTCTCTCTCTCTCTCTCTCTCTCTCTCTCTCTTCTCTTTTTTTAGAGAAAGACAGGAAGGGAGAGAGATGAGAAGCATCAACTCATAGTTGTGGCATCTTAGTTATTCATTGATTGCTTTCTCCTATGTGCTTTGTCCAGAGGACTCCAGCTGAGCCAGGGACCCCTTGCTCTAGCCAGTGATCTAGAGCTCAAGACAGTGACCTTGGGCTCATATCTGTGATCCCACACTCAAACCTGCAATCCTGCGCTCAAGCCAGATGAGCCTGCACTCACACTGTAACCTCAGGATTTCAAACTTGGATCCTAATCATCCCAGGCTGCTGCTCTATTCATTGCACCACCGCCTGGTCAGGTTCCCTTCATTTTCTTTATGGGAATATTATTTACATTCTCCATTTTGAAACAACTTTGTCCTGGTCATGTCTGACTCTTTCTTGGTCTTTTGAGTACATCTTCTGGAAGTATTATTTACGTCCTCCATTTTGGACAACTTAATCCTGAATTCCATATCTGACTCTTTCTTGGTCTTCCCTTTCATTTTGATCAAGTATGTCTTCTAGAAGCCTTAAAGAAAGGATTTGTTAAAGATAATTTTTTGAGACTTGTCAGAAGATTCATTTATTGCTTTTGATATGTGATTGAAATTTTGTGTAGAATTCTAGGTTGAAAAATATTTTTCTTCAGAATTTTGAAAGCTTTATTCTTTATTAGTTTTAGAGTTACTATCAGGAAGCCAGAAGCTAATCTCATTCTTGATCTTTTAAGATTTTATCATTTCCTTTCAAGTTTGATTGTGATATGTGTAGGTGTGGTTTTCTGCTTAGAGTTACCAAGCTTCTTGGATCTATAGTGTGTTAGTGACCCTCTAGTCCCACCCCTAGGTTTGGTAGGAAGACACTTAGTACTTAGCATACAGTCAGACTCATGGCTATGATTTATTGCAATGAAAAGATACAAAGCAAAATGAACAATCTTCCAAGAGTCCTTCTAGTGAAGTCACACAGAATATGCTTAATTGCTCTAGCAGTAAGTTTTGACAAGTCAGTGTGAAGTGTTGCCTGCCAGGGGAACATATTAATGATTCAGTACCCTGAGTTTTTTTGGGGGGCTGGTAATGTAGGCATTTTGACTAGCATATACCAAAATTGCAGATTTCAAGAAGGAAAACAGGTATTCAGCACAAACCATATTGTTTTCATAGTTCCAGCATAGACAGTCACTCTTACTATTTAGGGAATAGTGGTAAACTTTCTGAAATCTAAATTCCCACAGGTAGACAAGGACCAACATTTATTTGCAAGCAGTGCTTTCTGATGATACCTTTCTCAGGTCTGCTATGTTAACATGTTCCTTATATATTGTTTTTCACATTTGGAAAGTTTTTTGCCTTTATTCATACTTAATATTTTTTTGACTCTCCTTATCTTTTTTTTCCAGGGAGTCCAATTACATGAATATTAATTAGGCTGCTTGATGTTGTGTGATGGATCATTTCCTCCCCTCTTTGTTTTATTTTGAATGGCTTCTGTCTGTGTTTTCCAGTTTAATAATCCTTTTTATTCTTGCAGTATCTAGTTCGCTGTTAATATTATTTAGTGTATTTGTCATCTCTTATAATTTTATATGAATCTTTTTATGTTGTCCATGTTTATTATTAATACGATCATACTTCTATACTTTGAACAAATAAATATATCTATAATAGTTTTAAAGGCTTTTTCTGTAAATATATCATCTGTGTTGTATCTGTGTTTATTACTATTGACTGATATTTCTCCTCATTATCAGTTGTATTTTTTTGCTTCTTTAAATGCCTGGAAATTTTTGAGTGCATACAGACATTATGAAAATTATGTTGTTGGATTAACACATTTTTTTTTTCTTTAAGTATTTTGGGGCTTTGTTCTATGGTGCTGTTATTTGGAAGCTGTTTTATCCTTTTGGGTGTTACTTTATGATTTCTCAGGTGTGTCTGGGGAAGTGCCAAGTCTTATGTTCCAATGCTGAAGCAAGGTCTTCTTGAGTATTCTATGTAATACTCTGAATTACAGGGTTTTTCAGTCTGGCTGGCAGGAATAGGTACTGTTTTTTATGATCCTGTGTGAACACTGGTTCTAGTTGCTTCTTTCTCTGTTCTAGGGTAGTTTCGTTATCCACACATGTTGATCAGTACTCTACTGAATAATTGAAGGGAATTATTGGGATTTTCTGTGCAGCTCTGACTTTTCTAGTAATCTGTCTTAGGAACTCTAGCTACTTTGGTCTCCGTAGACTCTCAGCTCTGTTTCTTCAACTCAGGGAGTCTACTGGGCTTCACCTCAGTTTCTCCTCTTTATTGTGTGGTTTGGAAATTCTTTCAAATTAAGCTGGGGCAATTGTGGAATTCAATTCATTTTTTCCTGACTTTAAGGTATTATTTTTCTTATCTTTTTTAAAAAATTTTTTAATATATTTTTTTGTGAGAGAGAGAGGAGGGATAGACAGACAGGAAGGGAGAGAGATGAGAAGCAGCAATTCTTTGTTGTAGCACCTTAGTTGTTCACTGATTGCTTTCTTACATGTGCCTTGACCAGGGGGCTACAGCAGACCAAGTGACCCCTTGCTCAGCCAGCGATCGTGGGCTCAAGCTGGTGAGCCTTGTTCAAACCAGATGAGCCCTCACTCAAGCTGGCAACCTTGGGGTCTCAAACCTGGGTCCTCTACATCCCAGTCTGACACTCTATCCACTGCACCACTGCCTGGTCAGGCTATTATTATTTTTCTTGACTGATAACCCAGTGTCCTGAGAATTCCTGTTTCAAATATTTTGTATGGCTTCTTCTCTTTTCCTTTTTCAGTTGTAGGAGGATAAATCTACTACCTATTATTCCATTTTAGCCACCTTCCTGATGTATTTAAATAGTCCTGCATAATAAATAACACATATTTAAAGTATTCAACTTGACCAGTTTTGACAAGTGTGCACTCCTGTGAAATGATTATCATAATCAAGATAATAAACATTTCCATCATCCCCAGAATTTACCTCGTGTCCCACCATATTTCATTTGTCTCTTTATCCTCATCCCCAGTCAACCACTTATAGAAATATGCTATGAAAATATGCAGTTAAAATAACAATGAGAGACAGAGATGTCCTAGGGTGAAGCCCTGAGCAGACTATCTAGGGACCTACCTCTCTGACCCTGTACTGGAAACAGCAATACAGCAGCATAAGATTCAGTAACAAGAAATGTTGAAGCTCTCGGGACAGAGATTAGAAGTCAGCATATGAAAAAGCAAAATATCATCATGCATATGCATTTAAATGTCAACTCAGGTCCCAAAGGACCATTCTGAGTCCTGAGACTGCTATCTAAACACCCATGGAACAAATCATTGCCAACCCGACAAGGAAGTGTTGTGACACTACCTAAAAGTTTCTGTTGACCTTTTATTATATGAACTGGATTAGCAAACCTTTACTTCAATAAACTTTTTCAGTGTGGAAGAAAAGGCTTTTATGATTGCATGGTCTTACTTATTTTTGCATTTTACTAAACCATGCTTCTTGGTTCATAGAAGGCTGTCTTTTCACTGTCCTCTCATGATGGAAGGGGTGAGGGATCTCTCATGGGCCTTTTCATAAGGGCACTAATTTCACTCATGAGATCTCTGCCTAAAGGCCACACCTCCAAATACCATTACATTGAGGATTAGATTTCTACACTTGATCTTAGCCAGAAGTCTGAGAAGCAGTGAGGATTAGGTTTCAACATATGAAATTTGGGGAGATTAGTCTCAACATTCAGGTAAGAGCAGTACATTTTCCATTTGAACCATGAAACAGTCTTGTGAAGTAGATGTCATTATGCCCAATTATTAAACTATGTTAGAAAAGATAGGTGACAAGTTACATATGTAGTAAACATGCAGCTATGATTGAAACCTTGCCATAAACGTATTCAGGTGGGGTTGAATGCCTTAGAATCTACATTGCTTGCTGTCTTATATTGGAACATGCATACAGATGAGCAGAACTTTGAAAGATATGATTATAATAAAAAAGACCTATGCTTACTTTGTTATTAAAAAACTCAAGACTTCCTCCATTAGTTCCTCAAGTACTCCTGTTTTTCTTAATAAATTTGTATATTAAACCATCACATATTATATTATCATTGAAAAGTGACTCAAAAAATGGATTTCTTCAAACAGACATTTATAGACATTCCTAAATGTGGGAAAGATCCTTTTGGATTTGTGGTTTGCCTAATCACACTGGTGTTCTCTATTGCTTTAACTCCTGCCTTTTTTTCTTCCTTTTTTTTCCTAGTATGAGGACAAAGGTTCAGTTTTTCTTATTTTTCTTCTTAAGCTAAATTCTCTTCTAGATACTGATCACTTAACTCTTTCTCTTACCCAATTGTTGTCTTGAATTCCATATGGGTTTTCAGCGGCCTAATGACATCTGTGTGTGGATACCTAAAATTACTGCAAGTCTAAGGGGTTCTAAGCCAGGGGTCTCAAACTCGCGGCCCGCGGGCCGCATGCGGCCCGCTGAACAATTTTGTGCGGCCCGCAGACTAATCCACGAAGTTCAAAATATTTTGGATAAAATTAAGTAAGCCTAGGGGCCTACTTGTATTTTTCATTTCTCTAGCATCCTAGCTAGATATTAGCTTAGTTAACAGCAGTTGTGATGCAAACTACAGTTTCTGGTCGTTTTGTGACACTGAGTAAACTGCATGTACAATTGTGCTTGTTGTACTGATTTCTTTTTGTTTTCAACTGCAGTGAGAAAAGTGTTGCGTAACAGTTGCCTTTTGTAGACCTAGTGCGGCCCGCCAAAAGGCTGTGATCTTGCTCTGCGGCCCACATGCTGAGTTGAGTTTGAGACCCCTGTTCTAAGCCATGTGTCTTTCCATTTAACCCAAACTCATCCTCTTTGTTTGTGCTTGGCCTTAGTTAATGGCTTTTTCCCCCCACTGCCTGAATCTATTTCATTATCAAATCCTGCAGATTTGATTTCTAAACTACAAATCCCTACTACTTCTGCCCTAAATCGGCACTTTCACCTACTGTCTATATAAAGGTCTAATTGCTTTATAACTGTTTTCTTAGCTTATGTATTTTTATTAGATTTATCTTTTTTTTTTTTTTTTTGTATTTTTCTGAAGTGAGAAATGGGGAGGCAGAGAGATAGACTCTTGCATGTGCCCAACTGGGATCCACCAGGCAAGCCTACTAGGAGGCAATGCTCTGCCCATCTGGGGTGTTGCTCTGTTGCAACCAGAGCCATTCTAGCACCTGAGGCAGAGGCCATGGAGCTGTCCTTAGCACCCGGGGCCAATGGAGCTTTGGCTGTAGGAGGGGAAAAGAGAGAGAGAGGGGAAGAAGAGGGAGAAGGGGGTAGAAGCAGATGGGCACTTCTCCTGTGTGCCCTGGCCGGGAATCGAGCCTGGGACTTCCACACACCGGGCAGATGTTTTACTGTTGAGCTAGCTAGCCAGGGCTCGTAGATTTATCTTAATAAAGTTATGCCTTATCACTCACTTATTGAAACACTTTTTGATTGTTCCCCTTTGCATGAAAGTCAAGGTCCATAAGACTTAATCTTTACAGTCTAGCCTCAAGGTCTTAAAATTAATGAGACAGTATACACTTTATGATTCTATTTATATAAGTCTTAAAATGCAAATGATTTTATAGTGACAGAAAGCAAGTCAGTGATTGTTATGGTGACAGTGAACTACCCAGAGACCAGATGACATACTCTGTGGGGCTGAGGGGAGACAATAGCCCAGGTCAGCAGACCAAAGGACTGAAGCCCTGTCCCCAGCCTTACTCAGATATTTATTAACCAGTACAAATAATTCAAGGAAGCAGACAGAAGTTTTCAGGGGGTGAAGTAAAGGACCAGAAACATGCTATACTGACTTCTAATCTGTCCTGAGAGCTTAAATATTTCTTGTTCCTGAATCTTATGCTGCTGTATTGCTGTTTCTAGTACAGGGTCAGAGAGGTCCCTGGATAGTCTGCTCAGGGCTTCGCCCTAGAGCATCTCTGTCTCTGATTTTTTTTCTAACTCATATTTTCATAGCATATTTCTACAAGTGGTTGACTGGGGAAGAGATGAATAGCCTACAGTGGGATGTGAGGTAAATTCTGGGGATGATGGAAATGTTTATTATCTTGATTATGATAATCATTTCACAGGAGTGTACACCCGTCAAAACTCGTCAAGTTGAATACTTTAAATATGTGTTATTTATTATGCTTAAATTATATACTAAAATAAAATTGATTAAAATTTTTTAGATACAAGAGAGATGTTGGTCTATGTGTTCATAAAATAATTCTCAAAATACCTTGTTAAGTAGCAATAAATGAATATTGATTAATTGTGTAGAAATGGTAAGAATATATATTCATATGGACTATCTCTGGAATGGTAGGAAACTATTTTTTACTGTATTAACCTTATATGCAGTTTTGAATTTTGAACCAAATACTACATAGATTGCTTGAATTTCAAATGTTTTTTGTTTTTATTTATTTATTTATTTTTATTTTTTTGTATTTTTCTCAAGTTGGAAACAGGGAGGCAGTCAGACAGACTCCCGCATGCGCCCAACCGGGATCCACCCGGCATGCCCACCAGGGGGCAATGCTCTGCCTATCTGGGGCATTGCTCTGTTGCAACCAGAGCCGGCCTAGCGCCTGAGGCAGAGGCCACAGAGCCATCCTCAGTGCCCGGGCCAACTTTGCTCCAATGGAGCCCTGGCTGCGGGAGGGGAAGAAAGAGATAGAGAGGAAGGAGAGGGGGAGGAGTGGAGAAGCAGATGGGCACTTCTCTTATGTGCCCTGGCCAGGAATCGAGCCCGGGATTCCTGCACACCAGACCGACGCTCTACCATTGAGCCAACCGGCCAGGACCTTTATTTTTATTTTTAACAATAAATCTGTAGGTTTGTAGTATAAAATGACACATTATAACAAGATTATGTATTTTGAAAACAGTGTAATGTGATATTTATCTGATATAAATATTTGGTAATAAACACCATTAAAAGAAGAGAACATTAATGGAATATAAATGCTTAATACATGCCACTTAAGATTGAATAATAATATAAATACATGATTTAAATTTTGCATTCTTTTTTTAAAATTTATTTTTATTGAGGTGACATTGGTTAAAAAGATTATATAGGTTTCAAGTGTACACTTCTATGATATATTATCTGTATATAGCATTGTGTGCCCTCCATCTGAAGTCAAATCTTTCCGTCATCATATATTTGACCCTCTTTACCCTTTAGTATACCTCCACCTACCTTCCCTCTGGTAATCATCGTACTATTGTCTGTGTCTATGAGTGTTTGTTTTTCTTCCTTGTTCATTTGTTGCTTTCAGTTTTATATCTCACATATGAGTGAAGTCCTATGGTTCTTAACTTTTTCTGACTTATTTTGCTTAGCATGGTAGTCTCAAGATCCATCCATGTGGTTGCAAATGGCAGTATTTCATCTTTTCTATGCTTGAGTAGTGTAGGGTGGTTAGCAATGGGGGAAGGTCACGTGAGGAACCCAGACCCGGGAACTTTGACTGGAGCCGCCCATACTCATGCACGCCAAAAGAAACTTCCCAGGAGTTTTTGGAAAAAGAGCGACTGTCCATCAGCCAGTGAGATTTCACCACGTCATATTAGCTCAACCACCCTAGAGACCCATTAAATATTTCCTACTCAGGTCACCCCATGCTACTTCCCTGGCCCCTCTGTCCCCGGGACCAGAGAACCTCATCAGGCGGGATGCGCTGTACTTAATAAAGGTTTTGCTTATCCACGCTTCATGACTATGGTCCTTCCTTCTTCCTCGGTGGGGAAAAATACCTTATAGTAGTAGTTTATAGTATGTATATATCATGTCTTTATCTAGTCATCTGTTGAAGGACACTTTGATTGTGTATATATCTAAGCCACTGTTGACTAATGCAGCAGTGAACATGGGGTGCATGTATCTTTGTAAGTAAATGTTTTCAAATATTTTGGGTTGTAGAAAGATATTTAACAGTAATATCCAGTATATATTGAACTTAGGAAATGACAAATAGCCCAGTTGAAAATCTAGTGAAGAATAGAAAAGGGAAATCTAAATAGTAAATAAGCATGTAAAAAGATGCTCAATCTCATTAGTGGTATGAGAACTATAAATTAAAGTTTAATATAAACTATATATTTATATTATTATCACAAAAGAAAAAACAAGTCTGACAATGCCTAATATTTCATAAATTCTAATGAAGGTGAAGTGTTCATACTTTCTAACCCCATAATTCTACTCTTAGACATATATATCCTATTTTTTTTCTTCAAAATGTGGCCCATTTAGTAGGTGCTATAATTGACTTTTAAAAACATAGTGGAATAAAATAGACAAAATCAGAATGTATAGTAAATAAGAGTATTTTTTGTGAAGCTTGGTCTAAAGTTAGAATTATTAATATGTCTGCAAAGGACATGCTCACATATTAAGGTATCTCCCCTTTATCCTTTGTCCTGGATCACATTATGAAATGTATTTCTTACTGTACTTCTTGGCCAAAAAATTTTGAAAACCACTGCTTGGAATTTTCACAAGCATGTATACAAGAATATTTATTGTAGCAGTGTAACTCTGGAAAATAACCTTATATATAAACATACACAAATTGTGTTAGATTTATATAGTAGAGAACTATAATTTTCATCATGGATAATATTGAAGAACTAAACCACTTGGCTGGAGGATATATATGGTTCAATACTACATTGTATGAAATTTATAGAAAGGCATTACAGTTATACATATAGATAGTGAACAACCTTGGAGAAGAGGAAGGTTTCTCTACACACATTATTCAAGTTGCTGAGATAATTTGATTGCGTCACCATTCCTTGTGTGGTGCAGCTGTGGAAAGGTTCAGACCTTCTGTTGCAAGGAACATAGTTCACTGATGGCCTGAACTGCCATCCTTCAGATTCTACTGATGTGTTTGTACTGGGGTCATGCTTCCCATGGTCTCAACCATTGATTGCATATGCCAGAGTTGTGAGGTAGTCACACGACTGCCCTAGAGTTTACGTTAAATTGGACTTACTGTCAGCCTTGCCAGTACTAAAGCTACAGTATAGTCTTTGCAGCTTACAATTCAGTCCTCTTTCCTTTTCCTTTTCCTTTTATAGTCTTCAGATCTGCATTGTAGTCTTAAAGCTCTCCTTGACACCTGCTTTCTCCTCTGTGTCCTTTTCAAATGCTTACTCCAATAAATCTCTTATACCTGATGCTGTCTTGGCAGCTGCCTCTCAGGAGACTCTAACACACATACCCTCATACACTCTACCCAGGATTGTGTAGTCACATCAGCACTTACTTCCTAATACTTCCTTATATTAATATCTAAAACCATTCTCTTCTCTTTATTAAATATTTCAAGTAGGTTGAAAGAAGTAAAATATATGATGTGCAGTTTTTGTAAACTTGCCTCTATTCATAGTTTATTGTTTGCCTTTGATTTCTCAGGCAGAAAGAAGCATACTCTGAGACCCTTTGCTGGTTACAAAGTGGGCAAGCGAGCCAGGGAAGGGATAGCAGCCAGTCAAGGGATCATTATCAAGCAAGGTACTGTGGTGGGCACCTGGAGCTCAGCACTGCTGGTAGACTCTGAACCTCAGAATCACGCTACCTAAGGCAAAGAAGCGAAGGTGCTAAAGTTGGAAAATAGGGCTACATCACTGAAGACAGGTGAGCACATATGAGTAGGGTGTGGACAGAGTCAGCTACAATGTTTAAATGAACTATATACATTGAATGACACTGTAGGAGCAACGCTTTATACCATAATTAGGAATTTTATGCCCGTTACTTGGATCTCCAGAAAGAAAGCCTTCCTGTTATAACTTGTGAAGCTATTTTTGCCTCAAGCATGTTTGTAGAAATGGAACATATATGGTGGGTGGATACTTACTCTACAAGAGAGCATACTTGAATTCAGTGGGAAGCATTGGTTATAATTCAGGTTTGTTTTGGATCCCTTGCCTAAGGTAGAGTGAGGGATGTTAATGGATTTAGGAAATAGTCTTGCCTATAAGCATGAGTCTACCAATTCTCTGGAGCTGAGTTCTACTTGTGCTATGTAAAGGCAACTGAATCCATAATAACAGAAGCAGTTAACATCATGAATGCTTCCTTGTTGTGGGCCACTTGTCTGAGTGCCCACATTAGTGCTCCATACCTTAGCTTGTTTAAACCTCACAATAACTTTATAAGATGGAAGCTATTTTATCATTCCTACTTCTGGATAAGAATTCTGAGGCACAGAAAGATGAAGTAATTTTCCCATGGTTATAAAATACTAAGTGATTGAACCAGGATTCTAACTCAGACACTCTGGCTTCTGAGCTGTGGTCCTGGCCAGTTTGTTACAGTGTCAGTATAATAGCAATGATAACATTAAAGAGAAAATAACCCTAAGTTCTTACTCTTTGTGGGCACTTTGCTAAGGGCTTCATGTAAGGTAGATGTTATTATTTAACCTCATTTTATAGGTGAGGAAATGAAGACGTAGTTAATAAACAGCAGAATGAAATTCTTATTCATGCAGTTCTATCTCGTTTCCTAATTGCTACTGTTGAATTTCTTGGAGTACAGATTAACTACATACTCAATTACTTTGAAGAAAAGCATGGCAGAGATCAAAGACCATAGCAGTAAATTGTCTTTTAGAACATTTAACAAATGTAGTTCATTACTGATGTGGGTTTTTTTTTTTCTTCTCTGATGTGGTTTCCAGATTGGTCATTATTGTTTGTTAGGGTTTTCACAATTTATTTTATCAGTGTCTTACAAGAACCATTTCTGTAGAGGGCAGCAGAGACACAACAGTGAATTCTCTTTATAACATGCATTTTTCAGGAAGTGTGAAGAAAATTGGATTTAGGTGAGCTTCGTTATGTAATTCTCATGTACTTATGTAGGGATTGCTATGCAAATACAGGGTAATAGAGGTAATAAATATCCGGTAGCCAGTAAGGGCCAGGCTTTTGTTGAAGCTGCTTAAAATGACAGGCTGGCTCAAATAAGAGATCTAAAAGTAGTTCGTGTAGCTTTAAAGAGAAAGCAAATGTGATTTTCTTTTTGCTCTCCAAGACCTGTTTATTTTATTGTCATCATGAAACACATGTACATACAATAGAGTGCATATAATATACGACATATAGACATACTTTAAAATAATGATAGAAAAACCCCTGCTTCTTCCACCTAGCTTAAGATCTGTCTGCTCATTCTTTTTCAATATGCTTAGTTTTCATAGAGCAACATCTTCTACAATGAAAAAGCTCTCAACTGCTCATGCCATTTTTTTTTAATTTAGAAAATTAAATTTAACAGGGTGACATTGATCAACAAGAGTACATAGGTTTCAGGTAGACATTTCTGTAGTAGTTGAACAGTTAGTTATGTTGTATACTCATCACCCAAAGTCAAATCATTTTCCATCACCTTTATATTTGTCCTTTCTTATGCTCTTCTCTGTTCCCCCTCCCCCAGACTTCCTTCCCTCTGGTAACCACTGCACTCTTATCTATGTCCATGAGTCTGTTTTATATCTAATTATTTGTGAAATCATAGATTTGAATATGGATTCATTGTTATGAAACAGGCGTTTTCTTTGTACTCTTAATAATAGGGGTAAAACAAACGACCATATCTCATAGAAGCCTGACCAAGCGGTTGCGCAGTAGATAGAGCATCGGACTGGGATGCCGAGGACCCAGGTTCGAGACCCCAAGGTTGCCAGCTTGAGCACGGCTCATCTGGTTTGAGCAAAGCTCACCAACTTGGACCCTAGGTCACTGGCTCAAGCAAGGGGTTGCTTGGTCTGCTGTAGCAATCAATGAACAACTAAGGTGTCGCACTGAAAAACTGATGATTGATGCTTCTCATCTCTCTCCATTCCTGTCTGTCTGTCCCTATCTATCCCTCTCTCTGACTCTTTTTTTGTCTCTGTTAAAAAAAAAATCTTGTAGAAGATGTAATATGGAAAAGTTTTAAAAAATTAAGAGTAAACATAATTTTGTGTTCTTACATGGGAAGATATAACCCTTTAGAAACTGATCTGGGAAACTATGAATGTATCTCTACATGCGATAAACATATTTGTATTCTGTCTTTTTTTATTTCTTTATAAATTTAAAAGTGGTACATTTAATTTTAATTTCAATGATAAATTAGAATAAAATATTACTAAATAGGTAAATTTCTAAGAACTGTCCATTGTTATATATATAGTTGAAGGAATTTAATTATGAACAAAAGCATGCATTTTAGCAACCCTCTTGGAAATATAATTATCTTTCATGTATCTGCTATAGGATTTTTTCTTAATTGATTGATTTTAGAGAGGTAGACAGAGGAGATGGGGAGAAAGAGAGAAGTATTCATTTGTTGTTCCACTCAGTCATGCATTCATTGGTTGTACCCTGTGTGTGTCTTGACTGGGAATTGAACTTACGACTTTGGTGTTTTGAGACAATGCTCTAAGACCAGATGAGCTAACTGGCCAGGGCCTGCTATAGATTTTTGATGGTGCTTACCCTGAGGCTTACCACATAAAAACCTGTATTTATAATAGTTTATTTTAAATTGACAACTTAAGTTTGAACACATTTTGAAGCTCTACATTTTTAACTCACTTTCCCTCTGCCATGTTACATGTGTTTGACATCACAGTTTACGCCTTATTTTGTTTTCTTTAACTAATTATTATAGTTATTTTTTTACCACTTTTGTCCTTTAACCTTCATACAAGCTTTATATGTGATTAATCTGCTACCTTTACTATATTTACCTTTTAACAAATTTTCATGTGTTTTCTTTTCTGCTTAAAGAAATCGTATTAACAGTTCCTGTAAGACTGGTTTGGTAGTGATGAACTCCTTTTCTTTAGCTTTTGCTTTTCTGGAAAACTATCTCTTCTTCATTTCTGAGTAACTTTGCCATATGGAGGATTCTTAGTTGGAACTTTTTTTCTTATAGCGCTTGGAATCTGTTTTGTTATTCCCTTCTGATCTGCATAGTTTCTGGTGAGAAATCTGCTGATTGTCTTATAAGACATAAGTTGTTTGGATGGAACACTGCTTTGAAGAGTCATCTTTACCTTTTGACCTTTTAATTTTAATGTGTCTTGGCTTCTCTTATATGCAACTCTGAACTTTCTGCATCTAGGTGTCTGTTTCCTTTCCCAGGCTGGGGAAGTTTTCGTTCATTATTTTTAAAAAAAATAAGATTTATGCCTTTCTATTATCTTTTCGTGGCCCCTATAATGTGAATGTGAGTTCGCTTGAAGTTGTCCCTTATGGCTATCTTTTGTTTTATTACATTCTTTTTTCTTTTTGCTGCTCGATTTTGTGAGTTCCAAGTTTACTGATTCTTTTTGCTGCTTTATCTAGGCTGCTGGTGAATGCCTATAGTGTATTTCTCAGGTCAGTTATTATATTCTTTGGATCTGTGTTTTCTATTTGTAATTTATCATGCTTCCAACTCTCTTGACGTACTTAGTGTGTTCATTCATTGTTCTCCCAAGTTTGGTGAGCATCTCTATGATCATTTATTTGAACTTTTTACCAGGTATATTACTTATATCTGTTTAGTTAGGAATTTTTCCAACAGGTCTTTCTTGTTCTTTCATTGGATTATATTTCCATGTCTTCTCATTTTTTTTTACTTGTTTTTTTTTTCTGTGTATTAAATGAAACCGCCATCTCTTAAATTCATGAAGAAGTAACCTTGTGTAGGAGATGAATTATTTTGTTGAATCATGCCCTAGTCTGTGGTTGTTCTTTGAACTTAAAAATTGTCCATACAACCTATTCATCATATCTTCAATAGCTCCTAGTTGTTGAGGATGTGCTTCGACCTGTCAGTGTCCCAAAGTGAGGGCAGCTCAGTACTTAGTTTCAGGTTAATTGCAAGTAGACCTTCAGGCAGAAGCTTTTAAAATATACAAATATATCCATTTGTCTGGAGCTATCCCCTGGGTGGTAGTCACAAAAATCAGGGCTTTTTACTAGCTCATAAGCTTGTTTGGGGGGATACAGGCAAGCTGGAGCAAGGCACAGAGGGTGCAATGATGGCATCCCCCCACCTATGTTTCCTGAGAGCAGCCTCAAGATGTTTGCCAAACCTGAAGCCTTCTTACCAGGCCAGAGCAAATAGGCCTCTTTAGGCTAGAGCAGTGGTCGCAAACCGCAGATCGGGAGCCACATGCAGCTCTTTGGCCCCTTACTGTGGCTCTTCCACAAAATAACACGTGCAGGCACAAAAGCCAGTTTAGGAGTACCCTAATTATGTTAATAACAGTGCACCTACCTATAAAGTTTAAGTTTAAAAAATTTGGCTCTCAAATTTCAATCGTTGTACTGTTGATATTTGGCTCTGTTGACTAATGAGTTTGCTGACCACTTGGCTAGAGGAAATGGTGTTTCAGTCTACTGTTTATGAAGTACTCTAGGGAAAATTACCTGCCAATATTGTCTTTCTAATGTTACAGTCTTGTGGGACCCAGAAACTCAAGTCTCCCCTGCCCCACCCCACCACCACCAGAGCCAAGAGGTCAAGAGCCTCTCCCTGAGCAGTACTCATAAAAAACCGGGACCAGGGATGTGTGTAAAAGCTACCCTCTGAGAGATGCTGGTGTTGTGGGGCCTGGCAGAGGGAGGAGGCTACTCTCTGAGGATAAAGAAAAAACATGTTGCCTGCTGGCTTTAGCAAGACAAAGGGAAAGAGCAAATGTGGCATCTAACACAGGGTAAAGGTAGCACCTACTGCAAAAAAACAAAAAAACAAACAAAAAAACCCAACTAAACAAAAGAAAAACCTGACTGGTGGCAGCACAGGGGGTAGAATGTAGACCCAGATGCTAAGGTCCCAGGTTCAAAACCCAGAGGTTGCTTGTTTGAGTGTGGGCTCATCCGGCTTGAGTGTAGGCTTACCAGCTTGGCTGGCTTGAGCCCAAAGGTCACTGGCTTGAGCCCAAGGTCGCTGGCTTGAACAAGGGGTCACTGGCTCTTCTGGAGCTGCCTGGTCAAGGCATGTGTGAGAAGCAATCAGTGAAGAGGTAAAGTGCCACAACTTCAAGTTCATATTTCTCATCTCTCTCCCTTCCTGTCTGTCTATCTCTCTCTCTGTCTCTCTCTCATAAACCAAACAAAAAAATAAAAAATAGTCTAGAGTAGTAGAAGAAAAAATTCACCTGCCGACTTAAACAGGGTAGAGGGAAAATGCAAAAATGGTACCCATCAACATCTTTCTTACCTGAGACTATCTCACCAGGCCTAGTCCCCTCACACTGATGCTTTAAGGTTAGCCCATGAAACTCTTTGATATAAAGTCTGGATGTTTTTCAAACAGCTGTTTCTGTGCTGGCTCTGGGGTATTTTTTGCATGAGTTTTTTAAGACATGTTTCTAATGTTGCTACTGCCTTTGGGACCCTGTGCCTGTGTGCCTTGTAAGTTTTCAAATCCAGATGTTTTGAGGGCTTATCTCTCAGATGTAGATCATAAAAGTTGAGTGCCTGATGTGGGGTCCAAACCCTTCACTCTTCAGGGAGAAGCTCCAGGCGTGTGAGTTCTCTTTTCCAATTCTGGATTGCTATGCCTAGGAGTGGGGGTTACTGTTAGACCATGTCTCAGCCTCTCCCACATGCCTCATGATGCCTAAATCATTGTGTTAGCAGGCCTTTATTTTTTCAGTAGAAATAAACTAGCTGATTATATAATTCATATGGAAATAAAAAGAACCTAGATTTTATAAAGCAGTCCTTAACACTACTTGATTTCAAGAATTGCTCTAATGCTAGTAATTAAGATTATGATACTCGTATAAAGATATTCAGATAATTTCTCAGCTAAATTATTTTTGACAGTAAAAGCAATCCAATGGATAAAAAGAAAGGCTTTTCAACAGAATGCTGAAACAATTAGGTATTCAAATGTATAAAAATTCACCTTGACACCCTACCTTACATATAGATATGTATGAAGGGAGGGGAGGAGTCCGATAGGACGGAGGGAGTCCTACAGGAGGGGGAGAGAGTTCCTCAGGGGAGTCGGCAAAGGAGGAAAGATCTGGAGTGGCGGGTTTAGCTGAGTTTTCTTTGGCCAAAAGGACCTGCGCTGCCGGCACAGAGATTAGGACGAGAGTGCAAATGCCAGAAGCCCTGAGTGTAAGGGATCTCCGACCATTTCCCAGTTTCTTGGCAATAGTTCCATAAATCAGTAAGGGTGTTAAAATCAAAAGTTCCTTCAGGAGGCCACCTAGTCTGGTTATTCAGTGGGTATTGTGGCCAGGCTACATTGCAGAAGAAGATTAGTTTCTTCTATTTTTAGGGAGGAATCAATGTATGAGAGATTCTGGATAAGGCACCCAGAGGTGTTTTAGAGTCAGGTTTGGATTTCTTTGCCCCCAGTCTCGGAGTGGTCAGAGATGAGAATTGGTGTCCTGCAACTCAAGCTGTGCTCACCGGACAGTTAGGTAGAGTGGGTGTGTCTGGGATGTCTCCACAGGCACACACGCACTCGGAACAGATAAGAGGTCCCTGAGGCAGCTGCGATTACAGACAAGGAGTCTTGACGAAAGAACTGAGGGGAGGCTGGAGGCAGGGAACTTACCGCACCATATGTGGAAGTGGGTGGAAAGTCAGAGGTCCTGGTTCTTCCTCGGAAGGGTAGGGAAGAGGAGTGATCCCATGCGGACTGTAAACTCCTCCTGGGTTTCGGCACCAAATGTAAGGTATTCCCCCCATCCCCAGGAAGAAAGAAGGGCATATTTACCAAGTGTGGAATAACGAAAGCTTTATTCAGAGCACATCTTAGGCAAAGTTCTCTGGTCCGTGAGATGGGCCAGAGAAGTCATGCGGATTTTCCCGCCAGGGTTTAATTTATAGCATGAGTAGGGTGGTCGAATTGATATGACATGGCAAAACTTCATTGGCTGACAGTCGTTCTTTTTCAAAGGGCTCCTGGGAAGTTTCTTTTGGCATGTATGGGTGTGGGTGGTATCAGCCAGAGTTCCTGGGCCTGGTTCCTCACGTGACCTTCCCCCATTGCCAACCGACCTCACATAAGTAACTGTAGAAATTCTAAAAACGTATGAAGAAACAAACCCACAAGGGAAATTAGAAGAAGATTTGTGGCCTTGGCCAGTTAGCTCCATTTGTTACAGTGTTGTCCTGAAACATTAAGGTTGTGGGTTCCATCCTTGGTCAGGACACACATGGCACGTGACTAATGAATGCACATGTAAGTGGAACAAATAATGAATGTTTTCTCTATCTCTATTTCTTTCTCTCTCACTCTTTCTCTCTCGCCCTCACTCTTCCTCTCTCCCTCACTCCCTCCTCGCTTTTCCTCTCTCTGTTTCTTTAAAATCAATCAATAAAAATTTTTTTTATAAGAATATTTGTTATGGATTTATTTTAGTAGTTTGGCCACAGTTGATTTTTTTAATGCCTGCAATTTTTAAAACGTTGTGATGAAAATGTATTTCAGATTTTAAATATTTTGGAAAGGGTTTACCTAAAACACACTGTTGATCCAGCCAACGTTTTGCGTTCCAAAGCTATAGTGACATCTTACAGTGCTCTAGACAATCTTTTTCCTTTAGTCTTTCCTAGTTGTTACAGAGGCTTCTTAGATTTGTGCTCTTTAACTTAACCCTTAAGAATGGAGGACTCTGCTAGTCTTGGGTCCACTGATATTATGATGTCAGAACACTATCTTCTCTTTCTGTTTCTCCCCAAATGTCTCAGAGACATCTAGGTTTTTGAGCTTTTCATGGCTTTCAACTAATTTAAAAGTTATCCAACGAGAAGAAAAAAGGCATCTAGTAGAAGTAGTTGATAAGATGATGGTCAGAAAACAATCTCTTTTTTTCCGACCATTTTTTTTATAGTTTCTTAAACGGATCAAGCCTGTATCTATACAGTAGTTTTTCTTTTTTATATGTCAGCAAAAAGTGCGACTCTGGTTTTCATTTGATTGATTGAATATACCTTTTTTTCTGGTGATTAACATTTAAACACACTTTTAAGAAGTGGCCCTAAGTTAATCAGTTATTGTGTGAGAAAGACCAACTTAGCTAAAAGTCTATCCTAAGGACAATAACATTATAGATTTTCTTTTCCTAAGCATTTTAGATATTTTAGGTACTGCCTCCTGATAGGGCTAAAGAGGTCTGCCTGTTATGGCAGTTTAAAGAGATATAGGACTGTGCTACATTGACTGTAGTTTAAACTGGCCCCTTCCAGAGAGAAACTAATTGCTGAAGACAGTAAGCAGGACTAACAAGAAGTTTTAGAGTCACAGAAAGAAGTCAGGGCAGAACGAATAGAGGTAATCACGAGCGACCTGTGGAGGCACATTAACACTACTGCCACTTCTGAGTTTGAAATTATTATTCTATTTCTTTGTTTTTTCAAGAAAGCTTAAGTGTTCCCCTTCATTCAGAAGATGTCATATCATTTAGTCTGCATTACAAGGCAAGCAATAGGTTTATTTCTCATTTTTTGCACTTAAACTGTATAAATGGTGAAAAATATTCTTATACTCTTCGACTTTTAGTGGTTAGCACTCTAGCTACTATTGCCTTTCTTTAAAAGATAACTAGCCCTGGCCGGTTGGCTCAGCGGTAGAGCATCGGACTGGCGTGCGGGGACCCGGGTTCGATTCCCGGCCAGGGCACATAGGAGAAGCGCCCATTTGCTTCTCCACCCCGCCCCCCTCCTTCCTCTCTGTCTCTCTCTTCCCCTCCCGCAGCCAAGGCTCCATTGAGCAGGGATGGCCCGGGCACTGGGGATGGCTCCTTGGCCTCTGCCCCAGGCACTAGAGTGGCTCTGGTTGTGGCAGAGCGACGCCCCGGAGGGGCAGAGCATCGCCCCCTGGTGGGCAGAGCGTTGCCCCTGGTGGGCGTGCTGGGTGGATCCCGGTCAGGCGCATGCAAGAGTCTGTCTGACTGTCTCTCCCCGTTTCCAGCTTCAGGAAAAAAAAAAAAGAAAGAAAGAAAAAAAAAAGATAACTAAAATGATACACTGGGGTCAATGAAATAATTATATTTCTGTCAAATAAAAGCATGTTGTTTAATATACCATAATTATAAATAAATACACAAATTAGATTAGTACTTTATTAAAGTTGCTTATTTCACTAATGAGATGTTACAGGGCACTGGCCATAAGTAGCAGGTAGTTAAGAAAGAAGACTGTTATGAAAAGTTATCTATTTCTTTATTTTCTTCTTGTCTTTTTAGATCATGCATTTTAATATATTGTTAAACTGATATGCTTTGATTACTGTAATTCTTTTTCTTTTAACGGGGGGTATCTGTCCACTTAGTTGTCCAAAGAAACTTCACTATTATCATTGTCACATTCAGTTGGTCACCAGATATCTCAATTTACTAAAAATTTTTGACAGAAGTGAAATTCACATAATGTAAAATTAACTTTCTAAAGTAATAATTCAGTGGCACTTAGTGCATTTTTCATCACCTACGGAGGAAACACCACACCATTAAGCATCCGCTTCAAATTACCCCCCCCCCCTTGCCTCACTTCCTTATAACAGTAGTCTTTTTGGTTTCCATGAATTCTGGATATTTTATATAAATGAAATCATATAATATATGACTTTTTTGTCTGTCTTGTTTCTTAGCATAATGTTTTTGAGGTTCACTGACACTAGTATTTTAGAACTTCTTTTCTGTTTATGGTTGAATAATATCCTATTGTATGGATTTATCATAAATTGTGTATCAGTTTGTCTGTTGATGGACATTTGGATTATTTCCACTCTTTCACTATCACTACTGTGACTAGTGCTGCTATGAATTTTTTCTTTTTTTAAATTTGGGGGGAAGGGGTTAACAATCCTTCTTATGGGTGTGAAGTGGCATCTCATTGTGTTTTCCATTTGCACTTCCGTAATGACTAATGATTATGTGGTGGTTGGATATTTGTATATTTTCTTTGAAGAAATGTTTATTGAAGATCTTTACCAATTGTTTAATTGTGTCTTTTTCTTACTGAGTTGTAAAAGGCTTTTTTTTTAAATATATATATTCTGGATACTACACTATATGATTGGCAGGTACAGTACAGTACATTCTTCCATTCAGAAAGTTGCTTTTTCACTTTGTTTTTAAGTGTCTTGTTTTGCCAGAAGACACTTGTTGTTTTTAAAAAATATTATTTCTATCTTTTCTTAATTTGATAAATTTGACTGATATGTTACATTTTCTAAATTTAAAGTGTATAGTGTGTTACTTTGATTCACTTGTGTAGTGTAATATGATTGTCTTTGAAGCAATATTTATGACATTATATCATTGTAGTACAATATTATTATCTGTTTCATTATACTCTTCATTGGATTGCTGTAGCTTACTTACTATTCATCACAAATTTGTACCCTTAAACATCATCAAACTTATCTTCCCAATCCCTGTCCCTTGGTAACCATCACTTTACCTTTTTTCTTTTTTAACACATAAGACTCTTTTAGATTCCACATCTAAGCAATAAGCAGTATTTTTCTTTCTCTAACAAGATTGCTTAGCAGTTGTGTTCCAAGTTCATTCATGTTGTTTCAGATATCAGTATATCTTTTTTATTTATGACTGAATGCTATTCCACTGCTTAAATGTACCACATCTTTTTAATCCATACATTTGTTGATAGGCAGTTGGGTTGTTTCCATATCTTGGCTATTGTGAGTAATGCTGTAATAAACATGGCTGTGTATATATCTTGTTGAAATCCAGTTTTCATTTCCTTTAGGTATAAACCCTTTAGTGGATTTATTGGATCATATGCTAGATCTATTATTAATTTATTGAGGAACCTCCAAATTGTTTTTATAGTGGTTGGACTAATTTACATTCCCACCAACAGTGTGTAAAGATTCCTTTTTTTTCCTCCTGCAGTGAGAGCAGGGGAGGCAGAGAGACAGACTCCTACATGGTCTACAACTGGGATCTATGCAGCAAGCCCCCTATAGGGTGATGCTCTGCACATCTAGGGCCATTGCTCTGTTGCTTGGCAACTGAGCTAATTTAGCACCTGAGGTGAGGCCATGGAGCCATCCTTCATGCTCAGGGCCAACTTGCTTCAACCAATTCATGGCTGTGGGATGGGAAGAGGGAGATGGAGAGAGAGAAGGGAGAGGGGAAGGGATGGAGAAGCAGGTGGTCATTTCTCCTGTGTCCCCTGACCAGAAATCGAACTCAGGACATCCAGTTGCCAGACTGACACTCTGCCACTGAGCCACATGGCCAGGGCCAAAGGTTTTTTATTCACCACATCCTCACCAGCACTTGTCTCATCTTATTTATTTTTTCAGTTAGTGGTTTTTTAAAAATATTTTTTAATTTTTCAATTATAGTTGACATAAAACACTGTATTAGTCAGGTATACACCCAGTGACCAGGCATTATATAACCTATCAAGTAATCATCCTGGTAAATCCATCATCCACCTTACACCACACATAATCACCACATTATTGACCAAATTCTCCATGCTACACCCCACATTCTCTGCAGGGGATTGAACCTGCAACCTTGGCATATTGGGATGACACTCTAATTAACTGAGTTACCTGGCCAGGGGTTGGTGAACTCTTTAGCTTTTTCTTGTTTGGGAAACTCTTTATATATGTCCTTTGATTCTAAATGATAGCTTTGCCGAATAGAGCAAATTTGCTATTCATCACTGAATATTCCTTGCCAATCCCTTCTGGCCCGCAAAGTCTCTGTTGAGAAATCAGCTGACGTTATGGGAGCTCTCTTGTAGATAAATAACTGTCTTTATATTGCTGCTTTAAGATTCTCTCTTTGTCTTTAACCTTTGGCATTTTAATGATGATGAATTTTGGTGTAGACCTTTTTGGATTCATCTTTTTTGGCACTCTCTGTGCTTCCTTAGACTTGTATGTCTAATTCCTTCACCAGGTTAGGGAAGTTTTCTGTCATTATTCTTTCACATAGATTTTTTAAATTTTTTTTTTTTTTATTTTAGAGAGGAGAGGGGAAGAGAGAGAGAGAGAAAGAAGGGGGAGGAGCAGGAAGCATCAACTCCCATATGTGCCTTGACCAGGCAAGCCAGGGTTTTGAACCGGCAACCTCAGTGTTTCCAGGTTGACGCTTTATCCACTGTGCCACCACAGGTTAGGCTCACATAGATTTTTAATTCCTTGCTTTTTCTCTTCTCCTTCTGGTAACCCCACCCCGACCCCCATGATGCGAAGTTGTCCCAGAGGCTCCTTATAGTGTCCTCATTGTGTTATTTTTTATTTCTATTTTTTTCTGGGTGTTTTCTGCTTTCTTATATTTCATATCTCTACTTTGATCCTCTGATTCATTGACTCCACTGTGATTCCTTGTAATGTGTTTTTCATTTCTGACTGGTTCTTATTTATGTCTTCTAGTTCTGTTTTTATGTTTATTATCTCTTTGTTGAAGTTCTCACTAAGTTTTTTGAACATTCTTACAACTAGTGTTTTGAAGTCTATATCTGGTAGATTGCTTGTTTCCATTTCATTTAGATCTTTTTCTGGGGTTTGTTCTTTTATTTTGGGACATTTCTTTACCTTCTCATTTTGGCTGCCTTCCTATATTAGTGTCTGTGTATTAGGTAGTTCTTCTACTTTTCATGGTCTTGGCAGAGTGGCTTTATATAGTAGGTATGTTGTAGGGCCCATTGTCAGAGTTCTCCTGTTCACCTGAGCTGGGTGTGCTTTTTTGATGTGGTTAAGCATCGATTGTTGTTGGCATGGCATTGAGTAGAATTCACTTTCAGGCTGACTGTGAGGACTGGCTGTGACTATAGCAGATGAGATGTTGTGCAGGGACTGGCCCTACAGAACATGTACAGATTTACTTTAATGTGGTTTTGGTACCTACCAAGTCCACTCTGTGGATGTGTCATTTGTGAAGATATTTGGGTGGTGCCATAGTGTGATCTCAAGCTGGCCACCAGGCATATTGGTTTTAGGGGCTCTTGGGAAGGACTCCAGTACAGGTCCAGGTCAGCTGCTGCTTTTGGTTGGCTTGGAGGTGCCTCAGAGAGGCTCTGCTGTGAACTGAGGCCAGCTTCCCCTGGTGCTTAGCTTGGAGCCACTTAGCAAGAGATACAGGGCACATTGAGGCCAGTTGCTGCTTGTTTGGGGTTTGTGGACCTTTGAGAGATTTTATGAAAGTCCGAAGTGCTAGCTGAGGCCAGCTGTTTTTATGGAACAGCCACTGAAAGAGGTTCTCAGGGAATTACTGAGGTGAGGCACGAATGGTGTTAGCTGGGTTGATTGAGACTCGGATATGGTATCACCTGCACCTGCTGACTCTGTGGGGTAGGCCTCTCCAAGGGAACAGTGGCACTTGCCAGCACTTCCGTCCTGGAGAGAGCTGTTCCTCCTGTCTTCCCTTGGAAGCCAAGCAATTCAGTCCCTCATCATATGTCCTTGGGGCTTTTTGAGCTACCTTCCCTTCCCTGGAATTTAGGGCAAGTGCTCATGAACAAGTGAGTCTGAGTGTGGGTCCTTTAAGACGACCCCAAGGTCTATAGCAGCCCTCTGTATTCATATACAGAGTTCCAGCTGGTTTTTATAGCCAGGTGCAGTAGGGACTTCTCTTTCCAGCATTGATGCTCCAAGCTGGGTAGCCCAGTGTGGATGGTGAGTCTGGGACTTCTTCCTCTTCAGGGTCTACATCTTTAGCTGAGCTATCCCTTCTGAATTTAACTGCCACATGTGGGTGTAGGATTAGTCCTTTTGCATATCTGCCTCCTACTATTGTTGACTGACTTCTTTATATCCTTAGCAATGGGACTTATGTTCAGCTAGTCTTTAGGAGGTTCTTAAGGATGGATTTCTGTTATTTAATTGTAATTTTGACATGGTCTTGGGAGGTGGTGAGGCCAGCATTTACCTACTCTGTCATCTTGACCAGAAGTCCTCGATTTGGCTTGTCCATTTTGAGTTAACATTTATGTAATTGTGTGAGACAGGAGTCCACCTTCTTTCTTTTTTGGAAATACTATTTCCCCTGCACCATTTGTTGAAAATACTGGTCTTTCCTGCTCTAAAAGAACATGATGCTCCAGTCGAAAATAATTTTGTATAGTTCTGTTGATTTGTTTTGTTGGGCTCTCAAATCTGTTTCATTAGTCTATATTCAATTATGCCAGTGCTATGAGTCCTCCAGTTTTGTTCTTTTTAATATTAGTTTGGTCATTTGAGGCTATTAGCAATTCCATCTGAATTTGAAATACGACTTTTCCATTTCTGCAGAAAAAGCTTTTGCAACTTTTAGGGATTTCATTGAATTTATTGATTTCGGGAGGGATAATAGTGCCATCCTAACAGTATTGGTCTCTCACTGGGGAACAAATTTTTTTTCATTTTCTGTTGCATGAGGTTTTAGAACTATTTCTATATATTTCTGTATCGCTGATTCCAAATCTGAAATCCGGTTTTTCGTGCATGCTCTAGTTTTTATGCAGTTTTAATTTCTTTTTCTTACAGTTAATAGCATGCATTGGTTTTTAAATTGGAGTTAAAGGGCAACGACTCTTGGATTGAACATAATCACAAGGCAATTAATGTTTTACAAACATCACATTTACATAATTGTAGTTGTTTTTAAATGTAAAAAATTATTATCTGATAAAAATACCCTCTTATTTTGTTTTAAGATTGAATCACGGCTTCTTCGAGTATGCGTAAATGAGAGAATAGTTCTGACACCTTCTGTTATATATGTGGCTGTTACACACTTCAATGTCAAAGGCACAATATTTCATCATTTGTGACACGTGCATATATTGCCTATTTTCAAGTTCCCCTTGGCAATCAAGACAAGAATTGGGCTCCTTATATTGTGTGTCATAATTGTGAGGAAATGCTTCGTGACTGGACAAAAGGAAAATGCAAAGGAATGCCTTTTGGTATTCCCATGGTTTTATGTGAACCTAAGGACCACAGCAGTGACTGTTATTTCTCTCTGATCCATACAAAGGGCATCGGCAAGAAAAAATGGCATATGATTGCATATCCTAATATTCCTTCAGCAATACGACCTATCCCACACTCTGAGACATTCCCGGTTCCAGTTTTCAGTGGTTTTATTTTTTCTAAGGTGAAGAAAGTGAACATGGTGATCAAGTATATTTTGATAAGATGCATGAGGAAGTGGTTGTAGAATCTGAAGGGTCTTCTTCTGATGCCAAGCAGCCATTAACCCCTCAGCAGTTTAGCCAACCCGAATTGAATGACTTAGTAAGAATGACATAAAAATTGTCCTTGACTTTCTGAAGTATGAGGAGCATAACTGAATCATTTGTGTGTATCTTAAAATGATAAATTTCCTGTTAGGACAACAGAGAGGTTTCATGAAGTATCCTTGTTTTCTGTGTTTGTGGGACAGCTGAGCTCGGGAGAAACACTGGACACAGAAGGAGTGGCCGAAACATGAAGCTCTAGAAGTAGGGATGTAAAATATTGTGAATGAACCTGTAGTTAATGGAGACAGGATCATTTTTCCCCTACTTCACATCAAACTTGGCTTAATGAAGCAGTTTGTTCAGGCTTTGAATAGAGAAAGTGAATGCCTTCAACATATTATTTCTGCTTTTCCTGCCTTGTCTTTTGAGAAGATAAAAGCAGGTGTATTCATTGGATCTCAAATTTGAACCCTCATACGTGACGAAGAATTTGCCAGGAAGATGAATAAGGAGGAGAAAGCAGCATGGCAGTCTTTTGTGGCAGTTACAAAGAACTTCCTTGGCAGCAAAAAAGCAGAAAACTACGAACTTCTGGTTCAAAGGATGCTGTTGGCTTTGCACAACATTGGATGTAACATGAGCATTAAGAATCATTTCCGGAGTGACGTCACGGAAATGGCGCCGTGAGCAGCGCATCCGACAGATCTCCCCAAAATCTCAACAAATTTATCAACTAGAAACAGAAAAATATATCCTCGGAGCATCCCAGAGTTCCACACACACACACAGAAAGCGAAAGGACTGTTGCTGAGAAGGGAATACGCCTGTGGTGAGTCAACCCACACGTGCAGCTACCCGTGCCGCGGTCCGGAGTCCCTACCGGCATGCGCTAAGAAGCCGTGCGCGCGCCCCGTGCCGCCATCCGGGAGTCCCGGCTACCGGTGTGCGCTAAGAAGCCGCACGCGCCCCGTGCCGCAGTCCCAGAGTCCCGGCTACCGGCGTGCGCTAAGAAGCCGCACGCGCCCCGTGCCGCAGTCCCAGAGTCCCGGCTACCGGCGTGCGCTAAGTAGCCGCGCGCGCGCCCCTGTGCCGCAGTCCGGGAGGGGCGCCAAACCTGTCTTTCCTAGTCAGGAGATTCTCTCTGTGGGCCGGGCACCTCACCCAGCTATTCAAGCTAACAATCAAGCGTTGGGGGAGGGGCGGCGCAGGCAGCCTGAAATACTCTCTGGAGCACAGCTGCGATCCAATCACTGAAATTAGCTTAACCCACGAAATCTGCGCACCCATGGGGTTCTAATTGATAAGATCTCTCCCAGTTCAGCGATCCAAGACAAGAGGCATAATATTTTTCAGTGCCGTTCGCTAAAGGGGCTGGGGCAACTTCTGATTGACAGAGCCTCCATATTCAGAGATATACCTAACAAGAGGGACTTGGCAGATATTAAGATCTATACAGCAAGCAGCAAATAGTGCATCTTCTTCCCAGCCAAAACAGGCTACAAAGTGTGGAAAGCCTAGATTGAGTGGTCCAACTGAAGGGTAGGCGCTGAACAGTCACCTTGACAACAATTGACTCCCAGCCCCACCTGATTACGCTGGAGGCTCTGACTGCCAGAGCCTTACCCAGAGCCTTGCGCTGAGTGAGGATAGAGTGGGGATTTCCCAGCTCTTTGAGCCTCTTACTCCCCAGACAGAAGCAGTGGCAGCCTTATAGCTGGATCACCAGGCTGCTAATTCAGGAAGGGGAGACTAGGGAAGAGACTCCAGGAAAGCAAACTCTCTCATTATTGGACTCTGCAAACGCCAACAAGCCTTGACTACCAGCGAGACTAAAGTCAATTATATGACATTGCCATAGAATCCCATCAACTGCAAATCCCTACCTAAGCGGACACAGGGGCAGAACCTGGGGTACAGAGTCACCAACCAGGAAGAGGGAGAGAAAAGAAAAAGGAAGAAGTTAACCTCTCAAAATCAAGAAAAATCCACAGACTTTATAACTTGTTCCACTAATTCTTTGTTGTTGTTGTTTCTTTCTTCTTACTTATTGCCTTTAATATTTGTATTTCCTCCACCTCGGTCCTTTTATTCTCTGCCCATCTTATGCTACCCTTTTCTTGAACTACACTACCCATGAGTGTTACATTTTATTTCTTTTCTTCATCCTTACTATCCTTTAGGGTTACACTCCAAAACCCTTAACTCTCACTCTCTCCCCTTTTGTTTGCTTTTTTGTTTTTTTTTTGTTTTTTTTCCCTTTCCTTTTTTTTCTTCCTTTGTTTCTCTCTTTTTCTTATTTTTTCCTTTCTATTCGTTTCTTCTTTTCTCCTTTTACTTTTCCTCCCAGTTAATCCTCAATCACGAACAAATTATTTAATTTGGGACTCAAGTTTTTTTTGTTTTGTTTTGTTGGGTTTTTTTGTTGTTTGTTCTTTTTTTTTTTTCTTTTCTGCGTTTTTTCTTGGTTTTCCTTTATACGTTTGTTTTTGTGGCATTTTGGGTACTTTTTACATTGCTTTTTAACTCACTAGCATTCCTCCCAACCCAAAGTCTCCATTGTATTTAGTCTTCGCTCCACTTAATACAACAGATTTTTACTTATTATTTTTATTTCTTGTTCTTTAAATATTATTTTTTTCTCTCCTTTTTTCTGTTTCTCTCTTATCCCTCTCATTATATCTCTTAGTCGACCATCACTTACAAGCAAATCATTTTATGCTTGCCTAAGATACTCTCCTTTTTTTTTTTTCATTTAGTAGGTCCCTACTCCCTTTTTTGCTCCTTGAACTCTTCACCCCAAATCAGGCCCTCCATTATAGGCAGTTTTTGTTCCATTTAGCATAATATAATTCACAGGTCATCACGATATTTCCCTAAAGAGGTGAGAGGAGGGGAGGAGAAGAAAGAAAGAAGGGGGAAATAATAAATTATTACTTTTTTTGTGTGTGGAGTGTTTTCCCTTTTTTTTTTTTCTTTTTCTTTTTTTCCCTTTTTATTCTTTTTTAATTCTAATTAACACTATCAACGAGACCACCTTCAGATGCCAATAAAAAAAGGAAATCGAATATTATGGATACAAAAGATAGAGAGGTAAAACAAATAGATGTGGAAAAATCTATGGAGAAAAGATTTAACATATTGGAAGCCTTGGAGCCAAATGACAGAGAATTTAAAGTAGAAATCTTAAAAATACTCAGAGATATACAAGAAAACACAGAAAGGCAATTTAGGGAGATCAGAAAACAACTCAGTGATCACAAAGAATATATTACCAAGGAAATTGAAACTATAAAAACAAATCAAACAGAGATGAAAAACTCAATTCATGAACTGAAAAACGAAATAACTAGCTTAGCTAATAGAACAGCCCAGATAGAAGATAGGATTAGTGAAATAGAAGACAAGCAACTTGAGGCACAACAGAGAGAAGAAAGAAACTCAAAAATTATAAAGAATGAGAAAGCCCTACAGGAACTGTCGGACTCCATCAGAAAGAATAACATAAGAATTAATAGGTATATCAGAGGGAGAAGAGAAAGAAAATGGAATGGAGAACATACTCAAACAAATAACAGATGAGAACTTCCCAAGCCTGTGGAAAGAACTAAAGCCTCAAATTCAAGAAGCAAACAGAACACCGAGTTTTCTTAACCCCAACAAACCCACTCCAAGGCACATCATAATAAAGATGACACAAACCAATGACAAAGAAAAAATTCTAAAGGCAGCCAGGGAAAAGAAGAATACAACATATAAAGGAAGACCTATTAGATTATCATCAGATTTCTCAGCAGAAACTCTACAAGCTAGAAGAGAGTGGACCCCAATATTCAAAGCCCTGAAAGAGAGAAACTTTCAGCCAAGAATACTATACCCATCAAAGCTATCCTTCAAGTACGAAGGAGATATAAAAACATTCACAAATACAGAAAAGATGAGAAAATTTATCATCAGAAAGCCCCCACTCCAGGAAATACTAAAGGGGGTTTTCCAACCAGATTCAAAGAACAAAAAAACCCAAAACCACAAGTAACAGCTCCACTAAGAAAACAATAAAACAAAACTTAAACTGTGACAACAAAAGGAAAAAAAAAGGGGGGGAGAAAAGATGAAGATTAACTGTAGCAAAGGACGATGAAGTGTAGAAATACTCTTAAGAAAGGGTACTACAATGAATATGGTAGATACCCTTTTCATTACTTAATGGTAACCACCCTTGAAAAAACCACCACAAAAACACTTGACTTAAAAAAGGTAGCAACAGAAGAAAGAAGTATGGAATACAAACAAACAAAAACAATAGAAAAACAAAAAAGAATGAAACAAGATACAAAACTAACAGAAAGCAATTTATAAAATGGCAATAGGGAACCCACAAGTGTCAATAATTACACTAAATGTAAATGGATTAAACTTACCAATAAAAAGACACAGAGTAGCAGAATGGATTAAAAAAGAAAATCCAACTGTATGCTGCCTACAAGAAACTCATCTAAGCATCAAGGATAAAAACAAATTCAAAGTGAAAGGCTGGAAAACAATACTCCAAGCAAACAACACCCAAAAAAAAGCAGGTGTAGCAATACTCATATCTGATAATGCTGACTACAAGACAGAAAAAGTACTCAGAGACAAAAATGGTCATTTCATAATGATTAAGGGGACACTGAATCAAGAAGACAAAACAATCCTTAATATATATGCACCAAACCAAGGAGCACCAAAATATATAAGACAGCTACTTATTGACCTTAAAACAAAAACTGACAAAAATACAATCATACTTGGAGACCTCAATACACCGCTGACGGCTCTAGATCGGTCATCCAAACAGAGAATCAATAAAGATATAGTGGCCTTAAATGAAATACTGAAACACCTGGATATGATAGACATCTACAGGACACTTCATCCCAAAGCGACAGAGTATACATTTTTCTCTAGTGTACATGGAACATTCTCAAGAATTGACCATATGTTGGGCCACAAAGACAATATCAGCAAATTTAGAAAAGTTGAAATTGTACCAAGTATATTCTCTGATCATAAAGTCTTGAAACTAGAATTCAACTGTAAAAGAGAGGGGGAAAAACCCACAAAATTGTGGAAACTAAACAACATCTAAAAAATGAATGGGTCAAAGAAGAAATAAGCGCAGAGATCAAAAGATATATACAGACAAATGAAAATGAAAATATGACATATCAGAATCTCTGGGATGCAGCAAAAGCAGTAATAAGAGGAAAGTTCATATCACTTCAGGCCTATATGAACAAACAAGAGAGAGCCGAAGTAAACCACTTAACTTCACACCTTAAGGAGCTAGAAAAAGAAGAACAAAGACAACCCAAAACCAGCCAAAGAAAGGAGATAATAAAAATCAGAGTAGAAATAAACAAAATAGAGAACAGAAAAACTATAGAAAAAATCAATAAAACAAGGAGCTGGTTCTTTGAAAAGATCAACAAAATTGACAAACCCTTGGCAAGACTCACCAAGGAAAAAAGGCACAGGACTCAAATAAATAAAATCCAAAATGAAAGAGGAGAAATCACCACAGACATCATAGATATACAAAGAATTATTGTAGAATACTATGAAAAACTATATGCCACCAAATACAACAATCTAGAAGAAATGGATAAATTCCTAGAACAATACAACCTTCCTAAACTGAGTCATGAAGAAGCAGAAAGACTAAACAGACCAATCAGCAGGGAAGAAATAGAAAAAACTATTAAAAACCTCCCCAAAAATAAAAGTCCAGGCCCAGACGGTTATACTAGTGAATTCTATCAAACATTCAAAGAAGACTTGGTTCCTATTCTACTCAAAGTCTTCCAAAAAATTGAAGAAGAAGCAATGCTTCCAAACACATTTTATGAGGCCAACATAACCTTCATACCAAAACCAGGCAAGGATGGCACAAAAAAAGAAAACTACAGACCAATATCTCTAATGAATAGAGATGCTAAAATACTAAACAAAATACTGGCAAATCGAATACAACAACATATTTAAAAAATAATACATCATGATCAAGTGGGATTCATCCCAGAATCTCAAGGATGGTTCAACATATGTAAAACGGTTAACGTAATACACCATATCAACAAAACAAAGAACAAAAACCACATGATCTTATCAATAGACGCAGAAAAGGCTTTCGATAAAATACAACACAATTTTATGTTTAAGACTCTCAACAAAATGGGTATAGAAGGAAAATATCTCAACATGATAAAGGCCATATATGATAAACCATCAGCCAACATCATATTAAACGGCATAAACTGAGGACTTTCTACCTTAAATCAGGAACACGACAGGGTTGTCCACTCTCTCCACTCTTATTTAACGTGGTGCTAGAAGTTCTGGCCAGAGCAATCAGACAAGACAAAGAAATAAAAGGCATCCATATTGGAAAAGAAGAAGTAAAGGTATCACTTTTTGCTGATGATATGATCTTATACATCGAAAACCCAAAGGACTCCACAAAAAGATTACTAGAAACAATAAATCAATACAATAAGGTCGCAGGATACAAAATTAACATACAAAAGTCCATAGCCTTTCTATATGCCAACAATGAAATATTAGAAAACGAACTCAAAAACATAATCCCCTTCACGATTGCAACAAAAAAAATAAAATACCTAGGAATAAACATAACAAAGAATGTAAAGGACCTATATAACGAAAACTACAAGGCATTGCTAAGAGAAATAGAAAAAGACACAATGAGATGGAAAAATACTCCTTGTTCTTGGATAGGAAGAATAAGTATAATTAAAATGGCCATATTACCCAAAGTAATATATAAACTTAATGCAATTCCCATCAAAATTCCTATGACATTTTTTAAAGAAATGGAACAAAAAATCGTAAGATTTATATGGAACTATAAAAAACCCCGAATAGCCAAAGCAATCCTAAGGAAAAAGAATGAAGCTGGGGGCATTACAATACCTGACTTTAAACTATATTATAGGGCCACAATAATCAAAACTGTATGGTATTGGCAGAAAAATAGACACTCAGACCAATGGAACAGAATAGAAAGCCCAGAAATAAAACCACATATATATGGTCAAATAATCTTTGATAAAGGGGCCAACAACACAAAATGGAGAAAAGAAAGCCTCTTCAACAAATGGTGTTGGGAAAACTGGAAAGGCACATGCAAAAGAATGAAACTCGACTACAGCCTGTCCCCATGTTCTAAAATTAATTCAAAATGGATCAAAGACCTAAATATAAGATCTGAAACAATAAAGTACATAGAAGAAGACATAGGCACTAAACTCATGGACCTGGGTTTTAAAGAACATTTTATGAACTTGACCCCAATGGCAAGAGAAGTGAAGGCAAAGATAAATGAATGGGACTACATCAGAATAAAAAGTTTTTGCTCAGCAAGAGAAACTGATATCAAAATAAACAGACAGCCAACTAAATGGGAACTGATATTTTCAAACAACAGCTCAGATAAGGGCCTCATATCCAAAATTTACAAAGAACTCATAAAACTCAACAACAAACAAACAAACAATCCCATAAAAAAATGGGAAGAGGACATGAACAGACACTTCTCCCAGGAAGAAATACAAATGGCCAACAGATATATGAAAAGATGCTCAGCTTCATTAGTTATTAGAGAAATGCAAATCAAAACTACAATGAGATACCACCTCACCCCTGTTAGATTAGCTATTATCAACAAGACGGGTAATAGCAAATGTTGGAGAGGCTGTGGAGAAAAGGAACCCTCATACACTGTTGGTGAGAATGTAAAGTAGTACAACCATTATGGAGGAAAGTATGGTGGTTTCTCAAAAAACTGGAAATAGAACTACCTTATGACCCAGCAATCCCTCTACTGGGTATATACCCCAAAACCTCAGAATCATTGATAACGTAAAGACACATGTAGCCCCATGTTCATTGCAGCACTGTTCACAGTGACCAAGACATGGAAACAACCAAAAAGCCCTTCAATAGAAGACTGGATAAAGAAGATGTGGCACATATACACTATGGAATACTACTCAGCCATAAGAAATGATGACATCGGATCATTTACAGCAAAATGGTGGGATCTTGATAACATTATACGAAGTGAAATAAGTAAATCAGAAAAAAACAAGAACTACATGATTCCATACATTGGTGGAACATAAAAACGAGACTAAGAGACATGGACAAGAGAGTGGTGGTTACCAGGGGTGGGGGGAGGGAGGACGCAGGAGGGAGGGAGGGAGAGAGTTAGGGGGAGGGGGAGGGGCACAGAGAAAACTAGACAGCGGGTGACGGAAGACAATCTGACTCTGGGTGAGGGGTATGTAGCATAATTTAATGACAAGATAACCTAGACATGTTTTCTTTAAATATATGTACCCTGAATTATTACTGTCATCCCATCAACAGTAATAAAAATTTATAAAAAAAAAAAAAGAATCACTTCCTGAACAGTCGCCTTGATAAGTTTCCCGAAAATCAGGAAATTTTAGTGATGAGCAAACTACTACTGGAGCATCAAATGAGATTGTCCTCAACAAGTACACAAACGCAAGAGCTACAAACGCAAAATTTTGCCTGAATAGAATTTAAATAAATTTTGTGCAAATTTTATAATTAAAATAAGTGTTTTAATATGTTCTATTTCGAAACTGTAGACAAATTCTGATGAAATATCTTTTAGTGTATTAGTATATTTACTGCATTATATAAATTATTGTATTTTCAGAGAGATGATGCCCAGAAGACATTCTACTTCTTTATGTTAAACTAAATGTTGAAAATTTTATAAGATGAAAATATAAAATCTTGAATTGCAAAAAAAACTTTAGCTTACAGAGAAAAAATGTCAGATTTGAGATCAGCACTTTCGAATTAGGTACGAACAAGTGTTTTTGTAGATGCAACAAAAATTTTGTTCCCCAGTATATTCTATGATCATGGGGTATCTTAACATTTATTTAGATCTCAATTTTTTCTGGCAATATTTTATAGTTTTGAATGTGCAAGTACTTCACCTTCTTGGCTAAATTTATTGTATTAAATTTTTTAGATACTAGTATAAATTGTTTTCTTAAATTTCTTTTGGAATTTTTCATTTCTGGCTTACAGGAAAATAACTCTTGTATTTGTATTTCTTGTATTCCTCTAATAAACTTTTAAATTTATTAGCTCTAATTGGATTTTTCAGGTAGAATTTTAGAAAGTTTTCTACATAAGATTTTATCTGCAAAGAAGATGGTTTTACTTTTCCTTTTGTAATTTGTCTCCCATTTATTTCTTTTTCTGTTATATTGGCTTTGGCTAAAACTTCCAGTACAACATTGAGTAGAAGTAGCAAAAATGGCCATCCTTGCTCTATTCCTCATGTTAGGGGAAAGCTTTCAGGTTTTTTGTATGCTTGTTTAATTGAATATGTTACCCTTGACTGTCTGAAGAAGTTCTTTTCTTTTTTACAGGGACAGAGGGAGGGATAGATAGGCACAGACAGACAGGAACAGAGAGAGATGAGAAGCATTAATCATCAGTTTTGCGTTGCAACACCTTAATTGTTCATTGATTGCTTTCTTATATGTGCCCTGACCATGGGGCTGCAGCAGATGGAGTAACCCCTTGCTCAAACCAGTGACCTTGGGTCCAAGCTGGTGAGCTTTGCTCAAGCCAGATGAGCCCACGCTTAATTTGGTGACCTCAGGGTTCCGAACCTGGGTCCTCTGCATCCCAGTCGACTCTCTATTCACTGTGCCACTGCCTGGTCAAGCTACCTTTGTTTTCTTGAAGTCAGCGTTGTCAGATCTGAGTATGGCTACACCTGCTTTAATATTTGGTTGGAGAATCATTTTCTAACCTTTAAGTTTAATTTTTCCTTGCAGCCTAGATGTATCTTTTGAAGGCAACATATGGTTGGGTTTTGATTTTTGATCCAAACTGCTACTCTGTGCCTCTTCATTGGTGAGGTCAGTCCATTTACATTTAGGGTAATTATTGACACTTGAGGATTTCCTATAGCCATTTTTTGTTTTGCTTTCTGGTAGCTAAAGTTCATTGTGTCTAGTTTGGTTTTTCTCTTGTTTTACTGTCATTTGTTTTGTTTGATGGTATTGCACACTTCTTCCCCCAACCCCTTTTTTAATTGAGTTTTTCAGTAGTGGCTTATTCGTGGGTGGTTACTGTTAGGTTATTAAGAGAAAATGTTCAAATGTACAAGAGTCCTTTTTCTTACGAGTGCTTCTGCACTCCTACTTTCTTTTACTACTGCAGTTATTTATCCTCTCCCCTTTTATGTTATAGGTATTACAGAGTATCCTTGTTTTTATTGTGACCTTTTTGGAGCTTTTTTGTAATTTTGATTTGTTTTGTTTCTTTTGTCTGGTCGAATAACCCCTTTGAATATTTTCTACTTTGGGTCTTTTCTGGTAATAAATTTCCTCAACTTCTATATGTCTGCAAAAGAGGATTCTTTGTTTGTCATTGGTTTTTGACTATTTTATTATGATGTGCCTTGGAGTAGGTCTTTTTGGGTTGAAGTACTCAGCGTTATGTTTTCTTCTTGAATTCGAGGCTTCTAACTTTTTCTATATGCTTTGGAAATTCTTATCAATTATTTGTCTGACTAGGCTCTCCATTTCATTCTCCCTCTTTCTTCTTTTGATTGATCCTTTACTCTTTTATTGCTCTTTCTGATGGAATCAGACAATCCTTACAGAGTTCCTTCAGTTTTTTTAATTCGTGAGTCTCCTCTTCTCTCTGGAGCATCTCTAGGTGTCTGTCTTCAATGTCACTGATTCTTTCTTCTGTCTGACTTATTCTGTTAGCTAAGCTTCGTACCTCAGTCTTCAATTCATATAGTGAGTTCTTCATCTCTGTTTTTAAAGTTTCAGTCTCCTTGGTGTGCTCCTTAAGTTACCTATTGGTGTGTTCTCACAATTTGTTGAGTATTTTTAGAACTTTAGTTTTGAGTTCTCTATCATTTAATTCCAGTGTTTCCATGTCATTGAGATTTTTTCCTGGAGATTTTTTATCTTCTTTCTAAGCTACATTTCAGTCTTTTGTAGCCATGATATTCGATATTTTCTTCCTTGATGGCATTTCAGAATGGTATTGTTAACCCTTTGAGTAGTGAGTTTTTTCATGCTGGCTGACCCACAAGAGTGAGTTGTGTTTTATTTTCAAAAAATGAAATTAGTTCCAGTTACAGTTTTATTAACTTAAAATCATGTTTGTTTGATAACCAATTTATGGAAACAAGAAGAATATACATTTGATTTGCCTTTTGTTAATGTTGCCTTACACATTTTTAAAATAAATCAATTGTACTCTGAATGGTCAGGAGGCACGAGGACATACATTAACATTCATATTACTCAAAGGGGTAATAACTATAAAAAAACAATTAAAATAGTGAAAAATTAAAATTAAGAAAAATTCAAAATATAAAAATGTTTTAAACTATAATACGTAAAGAAGAAACAGAGAAAAAAGATTGAAAATCAAAAAATTAAAAACAAAACAGCCACACAAAAATAAGAATAAAAATTATAGAAAGTGATATTCAAAAGAGAAAAGGAATAAAAAACTAAGAAGAAAAAATGGAAATATAAAAAATATATAAAATTTGATTTTGAGAGGTTTCTTCTAGTATTTGTTGCTTTATTACAGGTTTTAACTGTAAAATTCTTGTGTTGTCCTTTGCTGTTGCTGTTGCAATGATGTAAGTAGGGCTGAAGTTGAATTGGTGAATGGGATATGTTGTGAGGACTTTACGGCTTCGGCTTTATTGATTTATGACTCTAGCAATGGTGATCTCAGGCTTCAGGTCACTTCTTCCCGAATCTCAACTACCAGGGGACCAGATGTGGAGCACCCCTGTTCTTCATGGGAGAGAGTGGCTCTGGAGAGCTAGCTCTGGGTTTTGTGTCTGCCACTCTTTGTACCGTGAGGTGAGAGAGATGGGATCTGGGAGGCCACAATACAGTTTTCTCTGTCTCTGCTGAGTGTGGGATGCAGGGAGACCTAGGGAACACTGGTTATGACTACTTTGGCCACTTTGGCTTTGTTTCTCCCCCTCTGTCCCTCTATCTAATCGCTACTCTCTGTTAAAGGAGACCCAGTCACTCCAGATTTCCTTCTTTGTACTCATCAGTCAAAACTGAGACAGCCTGAGCTTCTCACCTCCCTTTAGTACAGCAAAGAAAAAATAAAAACACAAAACCATTCTCTCCAGGTTTGTTTCTTCTCTAGACACCATGAATGTATTTCATCTTTCACTTTCCTTTTTTACCCATCCCACTTTTAGTCCATTTGGTGCATGGATCTTTAAGGCACTCCTGTGAGCCCAGCCTGGATTTCTTTGCTACATTAGTTGTTCAGTTTGTTGAAATTTCAAGGGGAGAGATAAGGAGTGTCTCTCTCACTGCCGTTACTCTGACATCATCAACATGAGTTTTTAGGGTAAGAGAACTATCATCTTTATGTATTGTGGCAATGGATATACAGCTCTGTGCTTTTGTTACCATGTATAGCACTGTACTCTCCAAAGAGTGAATTTTTCTCAGTGTACATTTAAATCAATCAGTCAAATCAGGTTGTCAGAGGAACCCAAATTGGAATACAGAATGTGGTAGGTGATATAACTTTGCGAGAGGTTTGAGGGAAAAGGAGCTGACTTAAGTAACTGGAATAGTGTTCGTCTGAATACTGTAACACTAAAAAGAAAAACTGCTTGAGCTAATGGTGAAATTGAACTAATGTTATACCAAGGATAGCATTTTTTGAGACTCAGAATTTGGTGTAGGAAAAAAAAAGGAATATGTCAAAAACCAAAGAAAAAGACTAACATTTCTTTTGAAAGAAATTATATAGACTCCCCATCAAGTTCCCTTTTACTTGCCTTATCAGTTGCAGATAAATTAACATAAACTGTATGGGAATGATGTAACTTTACTACCTTTTACCTGTTTTTATTACATTTCATGAGAGAACTGAATTCTGGCCCATATTTTTCTTTAGGGCTTTTTATAGAAGTGAGTCAATACATTGTTTCTGGCTTTACTTTCTCTCTGTCCCTAAAATGCCAGATCAGGGTGCTTTGGAATTTTCCAGGTATTTTGTTAGAGGAAAAGACACAGGAAGAGGACCAGAGTGTGGGTTCATTGTGCTTGGGGAAGGGTTCTGGTGATTGCTCAGGGGAATATTGAAAGCAGCCCAAATGAAATATTAGAACTCTATTTGGAGTAAGGATAAATGAAAATCACCTGAAATAAATATGTACTGAACACTAAATCTTGCTTATAATATTAAAGTATCTTTTATCATTATGTTTAAAAGTTTATTTAAAATTCTTCTCAGAGTAGATTTCAACACCTTTTGTGTGTGCTTGTGTTAAGAACACAGTGCTCTGTTAAGTCCTTCAGTGATGAAATTACTGGCTTGCTGCCGACCAGGGTCAAGTTCATTCAGGTAAGTTTCAGTGTAGATTCTAAACGGAATGGGGAATACTCTTGTCTGCGTATTAGTTGGGTCTGGAGAATTAGTTGTTTTGTTTTTTTTTTAAATTGAAATATATTCCTTTTTTTTTTTATTTATTCATTTTTAGAGAGGAGAGAGAGAGACCGAGAGAGAGGAAAGACAGAGAGAGAGAAGGGGGGGAGGAGCCGGAAGCATCAACTCCCATATGTGCCTTGACCAGGCAAGCCCAGGGTTTTGAACCAGCGACCTCAGCATTTCCAGGTCGATGCTTTATCCACTGCGCCACCACAGGTCAGGCAGAATTAGTTGTTTTGAAATAAGATTATTATTATACTTTTGTTTTAAGGCTTTATCTGTAAACAGTGCTTTAATACTGATATCACCTTCTTGTCAATTGACTTTCCATTCCTGATTTGATAAAATACCACAGCTCTCCTAACCATACCAGATGAGTATCTAATATATATCACATGAACTCCACTGTCTCATTTAAGATAATTACTCTTCACTGCTAAAGAATACACATAATTAGTGCTTTTCTTAGTCAGATTTGTGAGTTAAAAATTTAAAAAGGTGGATCCTGGCTGGTAGGCTCAGTGGTAGAGTATTGGCCTGGCATGTAGATGTCCTGGATTTGATTCCTGGTCAGGGCACACAGGAATCACTCCTGTGTGCTTCTCCACTCCTCTCCCTCTTGCTTCTCTCTCTCCGTCTCTCTCTCTCTCTCTCTCTCTCTCTCTCCTCCTTCTCCTCTCCTGTAGCCATGGCTCCATTAGATCAAATTGGCCCTGGGCACTGACGATGGCTTCATGGACTCCACCTCAGACACTAAAAAATGGCTCTAGTTGCAAAGGAGCAACAGCCCGAGATGGGCAGACCATCTCCCCCTAGTGGGTTTGCCAGGTGGATCCCAGTTGGGGTTCATGCGGGAACCTGTCTCTGCCCCCCTTCCTCTCACTAGAAAGAAAGAAAGAGAGAGAGAGAGAGAGAGAGAGAGAGAGAGAGAGAGAGAAAGAAGAAAGAAAGAAAGAAGAAAGAAAGAAAGAAAAAAGGAAAGGAAAGGAAAGGAAAGGAAAGAAAGGGAAAGGGAAAGAAAGAAGGAGGGAGGGAGGGAGGGAGGGAGGGAGGGAGGAAGGAAGGTTAGAAAAGGTGGCTTGTAAGAAAAATACAGTGTTTGATAAGGATGTATATACATATATTCATCTTTAAATACTGCATTCATTGGAATGGATAGTTTTTTCTCAGTGTTTTTTCTTATTTAACATCTTTATTTTCCAGTCACAGAAATGCATTGACTCTGTTGTATTCAAAATGCAATAATAACACAGAAAGCTAAGGACCGAGAGCAGTTTTGCCTGAATATTATATATATATATATATATATATATATATATATATATATATATATATATATATTTAAACAATTTTTTTCTAGAAGTATTTAATTTGTATATGTGTGAGTGAATAAATGTATTTTACCTTTTAACTAGCTGACTAGAACCCCAGGAAATAACCGTTTTTTCCTATTCAGTGCAGTATTTAACCAAGGTGATTGTGTCTGTGTTGATAACAATGAAGGCTTAAAGAAGGCTTGCTTTAGTGTCTGTAGGAATATGTGACTTTTTTGGCTAATGTCTGCTAACATTTTATTTTTTTATGATCACTACCTTTATAATTCTTTAATGCCTTTCTAGAATCTGGCAGGATGCCTTGTCCTTAGTTGCTCAACATGTATTTACAACCTGGCCAGTTAATGGATAATAGTCACAGGTCAGGCTTGTAATGGAGCATTTAGGTCTGGGAATTTATTTTATATCCTAAAAAATAAACCACAAACATAGGCTTTTATAGATATTCATTAAGTATTTAAAACCAAACATATTATCAAAAAACTATAATATAGACTTTCTTTGGGGCATTTTTTTTTCTGCATGGGTTTTATTGGCTGGAGTTGCATAAGGCTTGCATGGAAGAAACTTTTTTTATCCTTATATCTTCCTTTGGCAAAAATATTTATTTATTGCGTTTCTAAGGACCTCTGAACAATATTAAATATTTTAAATACAGATTAAATATGCATGAATTTCTCACAAAACCTTAGAATGTTAAATGCTGGAAGGTGTATTCTTCTATCTTTTCTTTTTCCTCAAGGGGTGTGTTGTAGTTGTTAGTTGAATGTTAGGGTTTGGACTTTATATCACCAGAGCACAGTCTGCCTCCATAGTGCCCTGTCTTAGCTCCCAGTAATCATTGCCTTATTTGCCTTTCTCAACAAGGCTGCATTTTTTTTTCTTTCTTTCATTCTTTCTTTGTTTTTTTTTTTTTTAGAGATGAGGGGAAGAGAGATAGAAACCTCATCTCCTGCTTGGGTCACTTTAGTTGTTCACTGATTGCTTCTCATATGTGCCTTGACTGGTGGGGATCAAGCCAAACCAGTGTCCCCTTGCTCTAGCCAGCAACCTTGGGCTTAAAGCCAGAGACCTCAGGGTTTCAAACCTGGGACCTCAGCGTCCCAGGTTGATGGTCTATGTACTGTGCCACCACCGGTCAGGCAAGACTGCATTTTTTCTCAGGGCCAGGATTATTTGAATGAGTAAAGTAGAGAGGCAAGACATGCAGCTGGATTATGGCAGGGGCAAAAACTCTTCTACTCATGAAGTAAATACCTATATCTGTGGTAAAGCATAACCAAATATTCAGTTCTCATAAAAACATTCAGTTCTCATAAAAATAGAATTGGGGATACTATATTTTTGATTTTGTATTTATTCCCTTAAATTCTGTAATTTTATCAGACAGTTTTATACCTATAATGAAGGTGACAGGATAAGTTTAAGGACCAGACTTGCTGTATGGGCGCATAATTTCAGTGATGGCTTCTTCAGAGTCTCCATCAATGCTGAAACTTTCACTGAACTGATTGAGAATGCCTAACAAAATGTGCATCATGATATAATCAGATTTTCAGCTGTGAGAAAAATTAAGTAGAGATAGATTCTGTACTTAATTAGGAAAAATTGTATATATCATATTTCCCCATGTATAAGACGCTCCTTAATTTGGGGGCCCAAAATCTGAAGAAGAAAAAAAGTATTACGTAAAGTTGTTGAACTCAAGTTTTATGCATCATAAAATTCACACAACTTCTCATCACTGTCAAAACTCCCATCCGTTAGCTTGTCCTCATCTGTGTCTGATGACGAATCACTGTCTTCAACAGTGAACACAAAAATAAGCACAAAAAAGCTGGAAATGCAATTTAAAAAAAAACTACAACCACTGTAAAAGATGCACCCAGTTTTAGACCCCAAATTGTTCGAAAAAAAGGTTGCGTCTTATACATGGGGAAATACAGTACATAATAAACAGTCATGTTCACATGGATTGGTCATTTAAAAATCTACTACCAGGGTTTTATATAATTAATTTTAAATAGACTGCTCATTAACAAAACTCATGTGTTTCATGGATTGAATATATGTTTATGACCTATACAATTTATATTTCCAGAAAATATTTTAATGAAAAACATTGAACAGGCAACATATTTGTAATGGGCAGAGGCAGGGAGGGATTCCATCTGATACCAAATGTAAGACCAATACACGGCAAAAGTGGGTTTGCAGTTGTATGTGAAATACAGATTTTATTGTATTATCATTTATTATTGTATAATTTTCCATGTGGATACCAGTAAATGTATTTTTGCCTCTCCCTCTATATACATAAAACTTGAAATTTTTGGATGCTGAACTTCAGTTTTTAAAACTTGTACAGTAATCACAGCTGCTATTTTGTGGGCTCTTACCAAATGTGGGGGGGGGGCTGCAGAATATATTTTCTCATTTTGTTTCCACAGTGACCTTGTTGAAATGGGTATCACTGTCTTTATGTTGCCTATGGGATAAATTGGCTGTTTCTGAGATTAAATACCTGCTTGGCATTACTCTGTTGTAAAGGAGAGATGAAGACATCTAACGGAATCTTTGAATTAGTTTATAAAAGAAGGAGAATCTTCTTGTAATCTGCTTATCAGTTTGAGTACTCATGTAAAAAGTTTTGATTTTTTTTTTCAGAGACAGAGAGTCAGAGAGAGGGATAGACAGGGATAGACAGGAATGGAGAGATGAGAAGCTTCAATCATTACTTTTTCGTTGCATTGCAACACCTTAGTTGTTCATTGATTGCTTTCTCATATGTGCCTTGACCACGGGCCTTCAGCAGACCGAGTAACCCCTTGCTCCAGCCAGCGACCATGGGTCCAAGCTGGTGAGCTTTGCTCAAACCAGATGAGCCCGCGCTCAAGCTGGTGACCTCGGGGTCTCGAACCTGGGTCCTCCATATCCCAGTCCAATGCTCTATCCACTGCGCCACCGCCTGGTCAGGCTAAAAAGTTTTGATTCTTAATAAGCAGGAAATTAAGGAGTAGGGAAAAGAGTGTTAATTTATAAACTAGGAGCTTATAAAGAAACACATTAAACTTTCTATTAATTTATAAACTAGGCATATAAAGGAACACATTAAACTTTCTTTATTATCTTGCTTCTTCTTCATCTTTTACTTAGATTCTTCCCTCCAAATTTCTGGTCCAGGAGCATTTTGGTATTTGGATCTGAGGGAGGGAAAATGTCCCCATATTACCATTTCTCAACTCCCACTCCCTAGCTACCTGTTAGAACTTGATATGTTTATCTTGCCCATGGGGAAGTCTGTGAGCACTTTGCTCTACTCAGTATATATTTCGTAGTTTTTCAAGATATCCCACTAGGTCCTAGGATTTCTATCTGAAAAGAAGGACTGAGTGAAGGGTGTTGTAGAAATGCCAAGGGAAAGAGGAAATTTACTTAAGTCAAACCTGTTTTATCTTATTTTTACTTCCTTATTTCACTTTGGATATGGATTACTTGTGTGTGTGTGTGTGTGTGTGTGTGTGTGTGTGTGTGTGTGTGTGTGTAAGAGAGGGAGGGAAATAATGGGGCAAGATGGCATTTATTTTCCCTAACCATATGTCTGGTTCCTTTTATTAAGCTGAAATTTCTGTGAAGGAAAGAAGAATGAGCCTCAAATTTATTTTTGTAAATGTTTGCTTTAGTTTTTTGGGGGGGGTTGTTTTTTTTTTTTACTTATAAGAAAGAAATTTAAAGTCTGGAATTTGAAGTTCTGAAAAAAAATGGGGAAGGAAAAGGGAAAATAAGAAGGAAAAAACAAGAGATTTCTGTGTTGAGCATGTAGTATTTTAAAGTTTCATGAAAGTCAGTAAGTGATAGAGAGAGCATTAAATACATATATGCTATATTAACGGTTTCTATGACACGGAAACAACTAAAGTGTCCATCAACAGATGATTGGATGAAGATGTGGTATATATATGCAATGGGATACAGCTTTGCTGTAAGAAAAGATGAAATAACTGCCATTTGTGACAATATGAATGGACCCTGAGAATATCATGCTAAGCAAAACAGATCAGACAGAAAAAGTCAAGAACTATATGATTTCACTTATATGTGGAATACAAAACTGAAAGCAAGAAACAAACAAGACAGGCTGGCCTGTGGTGGCACAGTGGATAAAGCATCAACCTGAAAGGCTGAGGTCACCAGTTTGAAACCTTGGGCTTGCCCAGTCAAGGCATATATGGGAGTTGATGCTTCCTGCTCCTCCCCCTTCTTTCTCTCTCTCTCTCTCTCTCTCTCTCTCTCTCTCTCTCTGTAAAAATGAATAAATAAAATAGAAAAAAAATTAAGCATGCAGTAGCAGTATGGCGGTTGTTACCAGAGGGAAAGCGGGGTGGGGGTAAGGTAGTAAGGGGTCAAATATATGGTGATGAAAGGAGATTTGAATTTAGGTGGTGAACACACAATGCAATATATAGATGATATATCATAGATTGTATACTTAAAACCTATATAATTTTATTAACCAATGTCACCCCAGTAAATTTAATAAAATTTAATAATATATATGTTTAACTGTAATTTCAGGGGATTTATGAGTGTTTAGTCATTAAAATAAGTGTAGCTTACACATATTTGCTTACATATATTTTATTTTGCTAGTCTTTGTTCTCCAACTTGTTAAGAGTTGCCATCCTTATTTATTAAATCTATTAATAGTAAATTGCACTTCGGCAGACTATTTTATTTTATTTTTTATTTTAAATCTAAATTGAGAATCTATTTTTTCCTCAAATAACCGTATGTCAAAAATGATGATAGGTTTAAAATGTATACGCACTCCTAAATTTGTCCCCTCTCCATTTGTACCAGGAGACAGAACCTAACATAGATTTTCTAAATTTAAGGTTAAGATTTGAGGCTAATATTTCCCTATAATTACCTCATACTCGTCTTAAAAAGAGAAAATGATTAAATACTTTTCTCTCCATAGTTGTCTCTAAACATGACATGACATTGGCTTAGATTGTTTAATAAGAACTTGTTTTTCTGTTCAAGAGTGCCGTCTGACCTTTAATATTACTTCAGTGAAAACATTTTAAGACTTTGTTTTCATAGAATATGTTTCTTTTTATGGGTTTTAATCTTTCCCATAGATACTTACATTTCAGTTAAAATGTAGGATGCATACACACCTACACATCTTACTGAATTTTCTCTGCAGTATTAAATCAATCACAATAAATTATCTGTAGTCTGTTTACTTCTGTAATTGGAGGTGATTACGGCAAACATTTTTATATAATTTCATTTTAAGACAACTATAGTGTGACTGGGATTTCATAGACATCCATGATGAGAATGAGTCATAGTGTTCTCAGACCCATTTATAGATTTTTAGTACAGTTCTATTGTATATTATTCACTGTGGCACATTAGATGAAGAATTTATATCACCTCTGTTATCACTGTATTAGGATACAGTGTTAGTTCCAAACTTTAACGGCTTTTATTCTTTGAAAAGCACCATAGGTCAAGGCCTCTGCTTATTTGGGAGTACTAGGTGTGTCTGACCATTTAAAGGATCTTGTGAAGGCCCTCCTCCTTTTTGCCTATGCCCGAGGGACAAAAAGGAAACAAGAGTTGCTGAGTATAAGATAGTGATTTTATGTCTTTTCTGCAGGAATGAGGATGGTGTATACATTTATTTTGATTTTTTCCGTTTTTCTAGAAAATCAACTTAAACACTGCAGATTAAATTGAGAATTTTGATCAATTGACATTATTCCCTATAGATTTTATAAGTGTTTTACAACTTAAGGTAGAGAACGTCTCATCCCTGAAGAGAGTATAGTCGTTGTGTGTGGTTCGTGTATTTTTTGTCTTAAAAACTTAAGTTATGAATGGTAGTTATCATTTTGGAATGTACAACTAAACCTCTTGCAGATACTCTTTGTGCTCCAGAAAATGAATTTTCAGGAACAATAAGCCATAACACTGCGATCATTATTTGCTTCCATACTGGATTGTATGTATACATTCATGTACTTAAAACTGTTTGAAAGAGCCTAGAACAGTTTATCACTCTATTTTACAGAAATGCAGACACTAGCTTTCTCAGAAGACAGGCAAGAAGTAGGCTCTCAGTTTCTTTGCTGTGTGACTAGTTATATTTCAGTAGTCCTGAACCAGCCAAACTATTTCACTCTCAAATTGTAATTCAGTGAACCAGGAGAAACTTATTCTGCTCACCTTGTTTGTCCTTTATCCATTTTAAATACAGGGGGTCCTTGGGTAATGACACAGTTCTTTTTCTACAACAGTGTCGTAACCCAAATTTTCATGTAAGTTGAAACACCCTAGCCTAAAACAAACAGAACACTTGTGCTTTTAACAGTCCAAGATGCGTGGGTAAGCGTACTGGGGGACGGCAACTCCCTCACTAATAGGCTACGTTACTGCGTATTCTTCCGCCATGTGCAACCAAACTTGTTCGCCCACGTAGTCCATAAGTACGATGCTAACAGCATAAGCTGAAACACTCATTTCTCTATTTTTAAGTTTTTTGGGGAGTGAGCTTTTTAAACTGGAAATGTTATATGTCAAGACTGTCCTAACCCAAGGACCCACTGTAGATACAAACAAGATCCAGAACAGGAGCCTCACAAATGCCTGTGGACCCAGGTGGGTGGTGTAAACCAGTAGGACCCAGAGTGAGCCCTGCCTGACAGGAAGGGCCACCCTGGCTGAACACAACGCTATTAGTAAGCTGTAGCCAGCTGTTGCCTTGCAGAATGTTATTCTAGCATTGCCAGATCCTCTCAATTTCAAGAGGAGTTGTCAATCCAGATCTATATATGAAATCTTCCAGTTTCTACATGTAAACAACTAATTGAAATGAAAAATAAAAATGAAACTTGAAAACTTTTGTAGGTTTTATTGAACACTGGGATATTTGATAACATTAAAGAGATTTTTAAAAATTTAGTTCTGATAATTATATTATGATTGTAATAAAAACAAAAGTCCTATCTCTTTGGAAAAAACAAACAAACAGCAAATCTCTGGGGCCAAAGACAAAAACGAGAACTTGTTTACTGGTTGCCAGTTTGTATCCTGTACTTTAAATTTAAAGTCTCTTGTGGGGCCCATCGGAATTGCCAGATCACAAATACAGCTTTGGTGCTGTGTGCATTCATGGTGTGGAAAGACTTTGATTCAGCCAACATTTATTTAGTGTTTATGGTGATCATTCACATATTATTTCACCCCTTAAATGCTGTTGTGCTTTTTTAAAATGCTGTTGTGCTTTTTAATATTGAAAATAAGTGATGAATGATGATGATGAAACTAAAATATATACAACTGATGAATAGATCACACTTTCATAAAACAAGGTACCTTAAAGTACTAGTGCTGTGACCTCAAGTAGGTTCTTAATGTCTCTGACATTGTTATATCATCCCTAAAATGGTGCTAGTAATATCTATTAGAGTTTATTGTCATGTTCAAGTGAGGCAACATGAGAATGAAAGTGCTTTGTAAAAAAAAGCACTGTGTGAATTTGTCATGGCAATAATTTATTTTATTACTAACTTATTTCAGTGTATACTGAGTGCCTTCCATCCATCTGTTAGTAAGGAGGAGACAGGATAAGCGTTCCTTGATCCTGGTTTTTGGATCTGTGACATACTGTGGCTTCAAAGAAGGGCCTGCTTAGATACTTCAATCCCCTGTGCTTAGTTAGGGAGTCCACAGTCTCAGGAGAGGTTATAAGCTTGGACTGGGTAAGTCTATGTTAGGCAGACAGTATTCAGAACCAAATATTCAGATGTGAGTACTAAACAGAGCAGTGCTTCTTAAGGTTGGTCCTTTGGAGAAGGGACCAATAAGCAACAGCAACAGCATCTGAGAACTTGTTAGACATTAGAAATGCAAATTCTTGGGCCTACCATATCCCTCCAGATTAAAATCTGTGGGCAGGGCCAAGCCATCCTTGTTTTAATAAGCTATGAAGGTGATTGTATGATTTGAGAGTTGCTAAGATAGAGAAATACTGAGGAGGAGGAATGTCTGTAGAAGAGTGGCCTTGGAAGCTAGCATGTTGGTGCAGATGAGGACCTCGGGACCCATAAGCACAGGTGAGGGCAGGAACACTAGTCTGAGGCCAGATTTTATTTAACTGGCTTAACATGGTTGGAGAGAGTAGGAACCTTTAGTCATCAGGTCCACAGCTGATCCTAGACTGCCCTTTGGTGCAGTTGTCCAGCCCAGAGGCTCTACATGCTTCACAGTCTTCTTGACAGTCTGCAGTCTAGGTCCTGGAGTAGCCAGAGGGAACTGAGAAGCACATATTGATGACGAGTGTAGAAATGTTGAGTAAAGGTACTAAAGCCCAACTGATGTGGAAGTCGAGTGCTGTGGGGGCAGTGCAGGGTGTGTGTGTGTGTGTGTGTGCACATGCACACAGCAGGACAGGTACTAGTGTGCAGTACCATAAAGTTGGCATGGTGAAGGCCTGTTTCACTGTCCCAGAAACCAGTTGTGGTGCTGTGCCTGAGAGGCTATGAAATGAGATGGCCTCTCTGCCTTTTATGGTGCTGACAATCACTTGTATAATTTTTAAAGACCCAGGGTGATAATGATGTATAGTCAAAAGCACCCATTTACAATGCTGTTGTCATGGGCAGGATTAATGGGTCTGTGGTCTGCAAAGCTGCCTGGAGCACATCTCAATCTGTAGGGTGTGGGCCTCGCCCTATCTTAAGCATTTTCTCCCATTACCCTTTGACCACACATCTCTACATGCCAGCCATATGAGATTTCTATTATTTCTAGAATAGACTTTGTTTTTTTAAGTGAAATAAATTAAGTATACAAAATGGTAAAGAATAGTTAATATATACCCTTAAATGTACAAAGACAGAAATAAAACATTACAGGGAGACTCCAGGCCCTTTCTACCATCTTTATCCATGTTCTTTTTTTCTGGCGAGGGTCACCCCATTACAGATCAAGTTTCTTAACCAAATCCTGTTCCACTATCAAGTGGTCAGCCCACTTATCCCCTTCTCTATCAAGTATCTGACAAAGCTGTGACTTTGTGAGGGGAGTCCCATAGGTTAATTCATGTAGGAAAAGTATTTCTAAAAGAATTAAAAGGCATAGAAATTGTGTTGTTGTTTAATTTATTTGGGCAGAAGAATATTTCAAACTCTTCAATTTCTTGGGTTTTCTTCTTTTCTTGTTCACTGCCCCGACCTCTGGAAGTGATCTCTCAAGAAGGAAGTTACTTTATATGCTCATGTCTAGAAGCATAATAGATATTTGTATAATTGAAATGATAATTTAAAAACACCCATTTTCTGATTTTGCTATTTACAAGAGCAGAAACATGCTCTGTGCTGCAATTCAGTGTGGGGGCCCCAGAGCTCATGTTTAGTCGGGAGTGTGGCACTTACTGCCAACTTGTTGTCTAGGTGGTTCGTTCTCTTTCCCTCGCTCTCTCTCTGCTTCTTTACCACTTCTCCCTTTCCCCTTCCCTCCTTTCCCTCTTTCTCAATCTCTTACTGAGTAAAGGAAAATCACTCTCTTCCAACAAAGTTCTGCAAGCTATTTTTGGTACATAAAGGAAGATGGCTGATATGCCTGTACTTCATTTGAGGTTAGGAATCTATGATTTAAATATACTTGTATCATTGTTTCAAAGGAGAACATTTAGAAGGGGAATAAGCTATCTGTACTCAGTTATTTCTCCTACAAAAGTATTATTCAGTTAACTATGAAATAAAACATTTGGTTCATGATGAGAGTATATTGTGCATTTTGTCTAGAATAGTAAGTGATCATATTTAATTCTGTGTAGACTTGAAGTGACTCCAGCTTTTTTTAAACTCTTGCGTGGCTTTTACCCTCTTGACTATTAAGCCAAGGATACTGTGAGCTAGATGTTCTGTCCGTGCCTACTGCGTTCTTCATCAAACGCTGGATCTTGAGCTCTCAGTTGAAGTTGACTTGAAGAGCCACTGTCCTTATGTTAGCCTAATCTGGGTCAAATGCTCTCAAAAGAATCCTGGGTTTGTTTGATGCAGAGTTATGATTTTTGTTTGCTTGCTTTTTGCTTTAAAAAAAAATTAACACTTTATTTTATAGAAGAGAGATAGAGGGAGGGAGGGAAAGAGAGAAAAATGGCAGGGAGGAGCAGGAAGCATCAACTCCCATATGTGCCTTGCCCAGGCAAGCCCAGGGTTTCAAACCGGCGACCTTAGTGTTCCAGGTCAACACTTTATCCACTGTGCCACCACAGGTCAGGTGCCTGTTTTTTGTTTGGTTTTTTAAATTGAGGTATAATTTACCTATAACATTATATAAGTTTCAGGTATCCAACATAAGTATTGATATTTGTATATATAATAAAATGATCACCACAATAAGTCTAGTTAACATCTGCCAAACAGTATTATTAATCTTACAACTTCAAAGAAAGTTTTATTTTTCTTGCATATAAGATATAGAACTTACTTCTGTATAAGAGACTTAACTCTACTAGAAGTTTAGGCCTGCAATGTTTAATGCTCAGTTTCTCATCAGTTCACAAATAGAGTTCTTATTCAGAAAATGTCCCAATGTTCATTTGATTTTTTTCAATTGTAACAAATTTTACAGACTATATTTTGAATTTGTAAATTTTGAATTTCTAAAATTTGAATTTCTAAAACCATGTTTCCTAGGAAGTCTTTTCACTGTCATTTCTGTTAAAGTATGTCTCATAATCCAAACACATTTTTAAAATGCAGCTTTATCTTTAATACACTTATTTTTCTCTGAGTTTGTGATCAGATCTTGTCTTGGATTTATAAATACTGCAGCCTCAAATAGTTTCCAGGCCTTCTCTGCATGCACATAGGCAGGTAGCCATCTTTATTTTTAATTTTTTATTATTGAAATATATTTGACATATAACATTGTATATCTTTAATGTGTACAAAATGTTAATTTGATATATTTCTATATTATAATATGATTGCCATTGTAGCGATGATTAACACCTCTCTCACATTATATATTATTTCTTTTTTGTGTTGGGAATAATTAATTTCTAGTCTCTTGGCAAGTTTGATGATTGTAATGCATTATTGTTGTTCATATTCCCTATACTGTGCATGCACACTCTTATCTCTAGAACTTACTACTCATTGCTAGTTTGTATCCTTAAACAACATCTGTCCTGTCCCCCATCCCTCAGCTCCTGGTACTCAAGATTTTACTCTTTGTTTTTACGCATTTAGCTCTTTGAGATTCCACACATAAGTGATATAATACAGTATTTTTCCTTTCTCTGTCTGACTTATTTCACTTAGCATAATGTGCTCCATTCATGTTGTCCCAAATGGTAGGATTGGACAGTCTTTACTGTGTGGTAGGCGCCCTTCTTATACATGTACCATCAGGGCAGACCCTCCTGCATTTCTCCTCATTGGCTCTCACGGCAGGTCTATGGCTTGTATCCCTGGTATATGTCTATGCTGTGTACAGAAGTAGGAGTTCATAATGTTTGGGCATAGTACCAACATAACTTGTTCTCTTCTGCCAGAGAACCTGGATTAGATAAAGCCATAAATATAAGTGCATATTTCTGGAAGCGTCAAGCTTCTTTTGGGATATTGAGCTTTATAACAAGCCATGGACAAATGCACTCTATTCCTGCGCTTGCCAGAGGTAGCTTCTTTATATACCAGGATCACATCATTAAAAAGGATAGAAGCCTCCCCATCTACCGTGAGTCTCCTTATCCTAAGAGGCAAACACTGTTGTTAAAAATTTTCAAGAGATTATATAAATGTATATGAAAATCTATCCCCTGTCCTTTGTATTTTTATTTTAAAATTTTAAAAAATTTATATTTATTGATTTTAGTGAGAGAGGAAGGGGGGGGAGAAAGAGAGGAACATCAATCTGTTCCTGTATGTGCCCAGACTGGGATTTGAACTGGCAATTTCAGTGCGTCAGGATGATGCCTTAACCCAGTGGTAGTCAACCTGGTCCCTACCGCCCACCAGTGGACATTCCGGCTTTCATGGTGGGCAGTAGCGGAGCAACCAAAGTATAAATAAAAAGATAGATTTAACTATAGTAAGTTGTTTTATAAAGATTTATTCTGCCAAACTTAGCGAAAATCCGACATAAATTACTTGGTAATTATTATTATATGCTTTAACTTGCTGTAACTCTGCTTTATAAATTTTATAACGTAAAGTTACTTCTCTACTTTATAAATCACCATTACTGTGGAACCGGTGGGCGATTAGAAAATTTTACTACTAACAGAGATACAAAAGTGGACGGTAGGTATAAAAAGGTTGACTACCCCTGCCTTAACCAATTGAGCTATGCAGCCAGGGTATCCCCACCCTTTTTAGACAGTATACTTAACACATAGGTTTATTCTCTTAAGAATATGCTAGTGTTTCCAAACCTTTTTGTGGTGACTAGGGAAAGGAAGTCTTCTGCTTTTTATGTCTGTGGTACTGTGTTCTGGAGTATGACAATACACTCAACCAATTAGCCATTCCCCTGTCGGTGGACTTACCAGTTGTTTCTCTTTTACTTGTGAAACAAAGTTTCTGTTATGCACATATTATTGCATATGAAACTGCATGTTTTCCAAGTTCTATTCCTCTTTTCATTTTAAAGCTACTTTTGTTTGTGTACTCAGTTTCTAGAAGTAGTCGTTTGTTCTCCTAGAATCTGCATTTCTGTCTACTTCCATTTTAAGAGTCTTAAATATTATTTAATCTAAACATTAAATAAATTGACTTGTATTCACTCTGGACTATTAGTTATGCTGCTATTTCATTTCTGTATAAACTAATGTGGATGATCTATCTTATTAACCTTTATTCTAAAGACTTTGTTCTACCGGGCAAGGAGAGATGAAGAGATGATAAAAATGAGTGAAAAGTTAAGGCGGGACATACAGGTTTGATTGTGAGTAAAAAATAACTATTTGTCTAGCTTCTTGTGTGTGCTGCATAAAAGGCTGAGTGATATGAAACAGAATATATTATTTATTTATTTTTTAGCAAGAGAGATAGGGACAGACAGGCAAGAAGGAAGAGAGATGAGAAGCATCAGTTCTTTATTGCTGCACCTTAGTTGTTCATTGATTGCTTTCTTATATGTGCCTTGACTGTGGGGCTCCAGCAGAGCAAATGACCCTTTGTTGTTCAAGCCAGTGACCTTTGGGTCATGTCTATAATACTACGCTCAAGCCAGTGACCCTGAGCTCAAGCCAGATGAGCCCATGCTCAAGCCGATGACCTTGGGGATTTGAACCTGGGTCCTCAGCATCCTTGTCTGACGCTCTATTCATTGCGCCACTGCCTGGTCAGGCAAGAATATATGTATGCTCTAAACACACACACACACACACACACACACACACACACACACACACACACACTTCTTGATACCATGGGGAAAGTGCAGTGCACTTAGTAAAGGTGTACAAGCCAGAGCAAGACAAGGATATTATCAGATGGAATGGGTACAGAGGATCTTGAAGCAGATTGTGAGATGGGAGTGAGTGACCAGAAAGGTCTTGTGAAGCATGGCCCTTCAAGTCTAGGGTGTGTCTGACTGACAGAGCAGCTGGCCAAAAGCCTGAAGCTAATACTAGAAAGCTGAGCTGTCTAAATAAGTGATAGTATGGTGGTGTTAGTGGCTATGTTAGACCTTGATTTTTGAGTTTAACTGAGAAAGAATTCAGAGGCAGGAACTCCAGCACAAGAAGTTATTTAGCTTTTTGAAAGAAGGTCACAAAGGTTGAACAAGTGAGCCAACAGGGATGCATGGACTCAGGAAACAAGTTACGTGGCAAAAGAAGGGTTTGGAGCATAGGAGAAAGAACATAAAAGGTATTCACCCTAGTAAAGAAGTAGGGGTACAGCATGGCATGCTCTAGAGAGAAAGTGTGTCTTCTGGGTTCCTTGCCTTAAGGGTTTTTTATCTGTTTTCTTAAGGTGGGGAAGTTTGGGGAAATTCTCAGGGGAGGGTCTTAATATTTCACTAAGAAATCAGCTTTCAACTGTGTCCTTTCGCGGTCATGGTGTCTACTGATTGCTTGATGCTAAGGTTAGGGGGTCACTAATCATTTCATCTTGTCCTGATGTCAGCCATGGGGTCTGGTTTTACTGCTTTTTTGGAACTGGGACTGAAACACAACCGAGGCCTAGATGTTATCTCTAGTTTAAGCTAAACTCTGTCTTTGTGGTCAGTAGACTCAAGGCTTTGTTCCTTATTGCCCTGAGGGCTTAATGCTTAGGGAGTGGTTGTGCAGGGGAGGAGGCAGGTGAGGAAGTATGCTGGACCAGGCCAGTTTGAATCAGCTCTCTGTCAGTTTTCCCACTCCACTTGCCAAGGAATTTTCCTTAGTTTCACTATCCTGCTTCAGTGTGGAACTGAGTGATGGGGTTTAAAGTATGAGTGTGGGGCCCAGGGAACAGCTGAGTGTTGGCCATGAGTGCTGAGTTGAGGAGTTCTGATGTTGTTGACTGGAATAAGGAGCTGCTCTAGTCCCTAAATGGAGAACATTAGTGCATTGCTGGGAGTTTACTGGTTGGCCTGTGCAGGATGGGACCAGTGCGAGTGTGAGCAGAAAGAGAAGAAAGTGGCAGGGAGCTCAGGTGAGGACACCAGTTATTTCTAATTATCCTGTTCCAGACACAAAGTATACTTGAGAATGAAGAGAATGGTGAACTAAGATTTATTGATTTAGTTCAGTTTGATGTCAAAGAGAATATAGAGATAAAAATAAAATAATCATGCTAAGGCTGGTTGCCTGGTAATCTTAGAAGGGGGTATTTCTGAAGGCGAATGTTATTAGTTTAGTTGTATCATGTGAAGTTGAGTGAGACATTCAGATACAAATGTATTTTAGTCATTTGTATAGAGGAGTAGATTAAAAAGGGCTGGAGGCATAGATTTGAGAGTAGTCTATAGTTTTGTTTGGTTTTTTTTTGTTTTGTTTTTTTGGTTTTTTGGGTTTTTTTTCCGCTTATTGCAATGCCAGGGTTGAAAAATAAAATTCCTATATAGAGAAAACCCAAGTATCCTATTTGTAACTAATGGCATAACATTCCTCTTTGATGCTAAGTACTATTTTGATGTCAAGTTTTTGTGTTTTCTTTATAAATTGTGGTAGATAGAATTCTAAATTTACCCCCAACATCCTCACTCCCAGCTGTATCCTGCATAATCTTAAACTGCGACTGTGATGGAGATTACTCCTATGATTAGGTTTTGTTACATAGCACAGTGGACTTTCAGAAGACAGTTGATCCTCAATAGGCCTGTACTAATCCCATGAGCCCTTTAAATCTATTTCTGGGGTCAGAGCCTGAGGAAGTCAGAGTTGGAACAGTAGAGGCATTTATATGGTGTTGCTGGTCTGAACTTGGAAGGGGCACAGGGCAAGGAATGTGGGGCATGCAGGAGCACATGGTGGACCCTGGCCAGTAGCCCCCAAGGAAATGAAGACTTCAGCTATAAAACTTTCAAGAGCTGAATTCTGCCAGTGAGAAGAATGAGCTTAGAGTCAGATTTTTCTTCAGAACCTCCAGAGACCTAAGATCAGTGAACACCTTGATTTTAGCTGTGTGATGCCCTGAGCAGAGGACTCAGTTAAAATGTTCTATGCTTGCCTACACAGCTATGAGAGCTATCAAATGAGTGTGGGGGTAAGCCACTGAATTTGTGGTAACTTGTCATAAGCAGTAGAAAATGAATACAAAGTTGTGAACAGCAAGCGGTTGAAGAGTACAGTAGTGAACATCATTATATAAACACAGACATTTAAGCCTGTGGGAATATGAAAATACAAGGAAGTTAAATAGCTGGCAAGAAACTCTATTGTTGGCCTCCTGGTGTGTCCTAGTTTACTCACAGGTTCATTGTCATTGCCAAAAGCCCACTCCTTCTGGGAGCCTTCTTTGAGGGGTTTGGCTGGGTCTGCCTTTGTTTCTTATATGCCCACAACAGTTAGTTCTTACTGCTTTTATGGCACTTAGTGTACTGTGTTGTAACAGATTATTCCCTGTCCATAGTAGCCTGAGTTTTACTTCATGCTGTAGCAGCAGCATTTAGCAGAGTACTTGGTATTCAGCAAGTATTTGTTCAGTGAATGAAAGTAAGGATTTATTAAATGCTAGTTGGAGGAAAAAAGGCGGCTCAAGAAAAACATGTATGCAATAATCAGTTTCCTGTTTAAGGGTGGTAAAGGTCTGTTCTGTGAATATTTGTAAGCATCGGGAAAAGAATTCTGGGATTGATAAAAATTAAAAAGATAGATAAAGTAAGTTGGATCTTAAATTCCAATTGAGTTTCTAATGTCATCAGATGGAGGGAATTGAAACATCTTCTACCAGAGGTTCCTTAATCCTTATTAAGAAAGTTGTATTAAACTAAAAATGATAGATAGCTTGGGCTATTTCACGTAATGCCAAAGAACTGGTTGGTAATGTGTTCTCTGTAACTAGTATACATTTCATGAGTGAGTAGAAATAAACAAACTTTAGAAGTTAACCATTTATTACATAGAAACTCAAAGCTTATTGGAGGATGGATTTGTATATGAGGAAGAAATTGCAGAACATCATAAATGAAGAGAAACTTGACCAGGGTTCCATAGGGTATAGGTAGGTAGATGTGAGAGTGTTTTCCTCTTTTCATTTCAGTTGATACCATCATCAGATACTTTCCAAAAAATATTTCTGCAAGGAATAGAGAAGTAGAGAAGCAGTTCTTAACAGAAAGACAGTTATAATATAGACATGATTTGACTTCTGTGTGTGAACTTTATCCCAATCTCTTTATCCCAGTAAAGAGAAGTTATTGGCAAAGTTTCAGATTTATAATTAATGCTAACCTGAATATACTACTGAATGTTTTAAGTAATTTTGAGACTACAAGTAGTTTATTCAGTATTTTCTTTAGTTCTTAAGACACCTAATTCTCCCTCTTGACTTCCTCTTCATCTTAGAAACTGCAATTTCCTTTGTAGGAACAACTTCCTGCTGCATGCTACTCTCTTTGGCCACTTCTGTCTTGGATGCCCTGTGTTTTTACCTAAAGCTACAAATGCATTGCAACACTAGGCCATTTCATCATGTTAAGAATTGAGAAAGTCTAGCAGGAAATCACAAATTGCCTGTTCCAAACACAAGCCTTGTGTATCTTGGTTGCTGTGTCACGACAGGCAGTTGGTGTTCTTAATGGCAGTTATGAAGAGGACACTTTCTTGTAGGTATATATTTGAGTCTAATTATGTGGAAAACAAAGTACATGTGAAAAAAATGTTTTCACCGTCATCTAAAAAGATTCTAGTATCTAGTGATGTTTTCCCTTATGGTCATATTAAGTTCATTAATTTCCAACTATTTATAAAAATGTTTTGTGTTCTGTCCCCCCTACCCTCTTTTCCCCCACTGGGCCCATTGTATAAGAATCAGTTCCTATGGAAAGAAATCTGCTTCGTTTTTATCTTTCATTTTCTCCTGTGTTCTGCACTCCAGGTCTGTTATGTACTGTTAATTTCATCTTTTCTGTGCAAGAGCTGATATGATTATTATCTCCTGAAAAGATGGTTTTCTAGACATAATAATAGATCAGAACAGAAGTGGTTAACCTATCAAGTCATTATTGTAGAAATTTTGTTGTGGTCTGCAGGAGGGCCTTTTATGTGTATGACATCTCATGCAGACAGAAATCTGTCTTTTCCTTCCAAAGCAGAGAGATAATTTTTAGTTTCCTCCTTTATTAACTTCAGTAGTTGTGCAAAATTTATTTCCCCTTTTTTACTGTTTAGATGGAACAGTTGCCCCTAGAGCTGCTAACATATGAAGGAAAGGTTGGGGGGGAAATTATTTTTCTGCTATTGTTATTTGAAGATCAGATAAAGAGAAATTTTAAGTTAGTGATGCGGTTAGAATTTATTTCATGCTCTTTCTTACAGTAAATTTTTCTATGCCAGTCTATATTCTTAGAGCCATGCATTCATAAACCAAGTGAGGTTTTCAAATAGTGCACAGTTTCAAGGAACGGATAGACATGTATACAAATAGTTGTAGTACATAGAAATTCAATAATAGGAATGGATACAGTATGTGCTAGTCACAAGAAGAAAAGCCCTCTTCAGCATATATGCTAAAGCAAGTATAGGAAAACAATAAGTGGTAGAATCCAGTTAGTGGATATGTGGGTGCTTACTAAAAATTCACTCATAATAGAATGTTGGGTGTGGAAAGAAAGGCTTTATAAATGTAGGATGTTTTAATCAAGTCTTCAACACAATATAAGTTTGCCAAGTAGGCAAGAAGAAGGAAGGGATTTTTACAAAAAGAAATAGTGTGTACAAAGAAAAAGGAAAAAAGAAAAAACAACATTCTAGTGAAAATTCAGTAATTTGGTATAGCTGAATTAGGCTCTTTTAATGGAATGACAATCAGAACTAAAATTAGAGAAGTAAGATCATAAAAGCCTTGAGTGTTAAACTGTTTGCCTTTTATGTATGCTTGCAAAAGATAGGATAATTCTTCTCCCATATTTAACAAAACAAAACATCTTTTTTTTTTTTTTTTTTTTTTTTTTTTTTTTACTGCACTTAACTCTGCAGCTTCTGCCTTATTCCCTAGACTGTGTGAGGCAAAATTCCTCAAGACACATCTTTCAGTTTTCTGTCTCTGATGTCTCTTCTCTATCTCTAGTCCAACTTCTGCCACTGCCCTCCCAAGGGTGCTGTTTCCCAAGGCCAGCAGTGACCTCTGTGTAGACTCTCCATCCTCATTCCACACGGCTTGTCAGCAGCACTGGCACTACCTACTATTTCTTTCTCCTTAAAATCAATAATCATATTTTTTTAAAGGGAAAAGTATGAAGATCATGCTGCTTCTAAGGACTGTTTGTGTTTTAGTTGTAGACATGTATGTCTTGCCAGGTAAAATGTGTGGTGTGATCAAAGAAATTATATTTGACAGCATATGGGTTCAGATGGGCCAGGTTGGAATCCCAGCTGTCATTACTTCATACGTGGGAGCATATCACTTAATTTTTTGGGCCTTCTCTATAAAATGAGTATAAAAATACTCTGTCTTATAGAGCTATAGTAACAATTGAAAGGAATCATGAAAACAAAGGATCTGGTACTCAGTACCTTGCTTAAAAAATAGGGAGAACTACAAAAAAAAAAAAAAAAAAGAAAAGAAAGAGCCTGACCAGGCGGTGGCACAGTGGATAGAGCGTCGGACTGGGATGCAGAGGACCCAGGTTCGAGACCCCGAGGTTGCCAGCTTGAGTGCAGGCTCATCTGGTTTGAGCAAGGCTCACTATCTTTTTTTTTTTTTTTTTGTATTTCTCTGAAGTTGGAAACGGGGAGGTAGTCAGACAGACTGCCGCATGCGCCCGACCGGGATCCACCCGGCATACCCACCAGGGGGGATGCTCTGCCCATCTGGGGCATCGCTCAGTTGCAACCAGAGCCATCCTAGCGCCTGAGGCAGAGGCCATAGAGCCACCCCCAGCACCCGGGCTAACTTTGCTCCAATAGAGCCTTGGCTGCGGGAGGGGAAGAGAGAGACAGAGAGGAAGGAGAGGGGGAGGGGTGGAGAAGCGGATGGGTGCTTCTCCTGTGTGCCCTGGCCGGGAATCGAACCCCGGACTCCTGCACGCCAGGCCGACGCTCTACTGAAGGCTCACTATCTTGAGCCTAAAGTCACTGGCTTGAGCAAGGGGTCACTCGGTCTGCTGTACTCCCTGGTCAAGGCACATATGAGAAAGCAATCAGTGAGCAACTAAGGTGCAGGAACGAAAAACTAATGATTGATGCTTCTCATCTTTCCCTTCCTGTCTCTCCCTATCAATCCCTCTCTTTGTCTCTCTCTGTTCTGTCACACACACAGACACACACACACACACACACACAAGAGCCCTGTTGTGCTTTTTATACTCTTGATTTAATCCTTATGATGACTTTGTAATTAGCTACTATTTTTATTCTTTTCTACTTTGAGACATTGAGGCTTAAGAGTGGTTTAAAAACTTGTTCAGGTTATACCACTTGTAAATGTTAAAGCTACAATTTAAACTATGTAGCTGTTTCTGAGTCAAGTGCTAGTTCTATTTCTGCTGCATCAATACGAAGATGTCTTGTTCACCTTGTATTTCCAATATTGCTTAGAACATTTTTCTGTATGTATGTGGCAGTGAATTGAAATTTTCTTTTAACTGAATTTGTGTCAAAGTGAGTAATTTTTGTGCCAGGAACAATAGTCTTTTATATGATATCGAATTTGAAAGTTTTAACACAATGTTTAGAATTCTTAGGGGTTAGACTCTATGCTAGGTACAAAGGAAATGGAAAGGAAGAGGTACAGGGCTAGAATCAGAGTAAGGGTCTTCAAGAACTTTTTCCGTAGTTACTAAGCTAGTGATCTAATTGTGGAAAATAGAAATAAACATGAAAATATTCAGATCACTGGTAAGGAATGTATTCCTGATTGGTATTATAAAACTGGATTAAAAATCTACAGTTCAGAGAAATAGTATTTCAAATAGTGCTGCTACATTTATAGGTAAATGAAGATGATCACAAACTTCTTATTGCTTATTAAAAATCATATTTGTCAAAAATTATGTAGACTAACCCCTAAATTGCCAGTTTTTTTTTTTCAAAGACATGAAAACTCTTATTTGGGGTACTTTAAACATTTTTAATTCAAGAAAAATTTCACCCTATATAATGCTTGGAAAAAACTGAACATGATTAATTAGACTAATTTTAATAATTTGAAGGGGGAATGCAAACATTTGAGAGTTCCAGGTTTATAATTTGGTGGTAATCTAATTGAGATTTTTCTGTTTTAAGAAAATAGTTAATGCTTTTTATTATGTAGGCTTAGCAAGTAAGTGCTCTATCCAGATCTGAAATAAGTCAATCATTTTATTGATATGCAAATTAGGAAGGATTTCAGTGATATTACTATTGTTTAAAATTTCTACTGAAGTTACATTAATATTTGATTATATTGAAATGTATTCTGACTTCAGTTTTCTCTTTTTAAATTCTAAATTAAAAAAAGGAAGTAAAAGAATGATCTTCAAATATTAATAAATGTCCAGGTTTATAGGTGTAGACAAAATAAATTGTAGAAAATGCTTACCCCTCAGCTTTACTTTTGAATTGCTGCTATCCACTGTAATAATCACGTGGGGTTTTTTTTTGTTGTTTTTTTTTTAATAAAAACTGAGCTGCTCTTGACATGTTATCTATTCTTTTAGGTTAATTTGTTTTACTCATTCTAGGTGTGGTGCTGGTTTCTACTGAACCATCTTCTTTCTGTTCTTCATCTGGGAAATTTCAAACATACGTAAAATTAGAGCAGATGTGAAGAAAGTCAGTTAAAAGGTATTTCAGAAGAAGAGAAGATAGATAAACCTGACATTTCTCTAATGTGAAGTTAAAATAGCATAATAGAAACCAGTTCTGTTAAAACATTTAACCTTACTTTACTTTATATAAAGTCTCAATTTTCCATATAAACTTCCAAAATGAAGACTATTCAAAAGCAATGAAACATGTTACCTAGAAATAACAATTAAATATGTTGATTGATTTCTGAGAGAAGAGAGAGTCAGAGAGAGAAAAGAGGAGTGGAGGAGCAGGAAGCATCAACTCATACTAGTTATTTCTTGTATATGCCTTGAACAGGCAAGCACAGTTGTGAACCTGTGACCTCATCATTCCAGGTCGACTCTGTATCCACTGCACTACCACAGGTCAGGCTAGAAATAACTATTAAAATAGAAGTCCCATTTTGGATATATTTCCAACTTGATTGGCTATTTAGCCTTGTTTATGTAGTTTTGAAGTCTAAATAGCTATCTAGTTTGACTTTTGTTTTTCTTCATTTTATGTTTGTCCAGAAAAAAAAATGACATCATGTTTGTCTCTACTCAGCCATTTTGTAACAGTTCAGTCTTAGGTGCCATGCCCATTTTTAGCTGAGTTGTAATCTTCTGATTTGTTCTGGACAACCTGACTTGGTGTTATACCTAATTTAGTCAAGGAGACAAAGGCTTTTGTTTCGAGAAAGGCCATTTAAGAAATAGACAGTGTTAAATTTTAATAGATGAAATCAGGTAGATTTTTCACCAAAGCTGGCAGACAGTTCTCAAGGCATGTGATTTTATTTTGTTTTGTCTAATTCAGAAATTTTATTGCTTTATTTTTTTCTTTCTTTTTTGGTTTTGGTAAAATAAACCAAGAGATAATAATTATTAAGGAAACAATTTTCTTTTAAGCAGAGCCTTTAAGTAAGTAAATAGCTCAGAATGATTTACATTCTCTAGCTATTCCAAGTCTCCTGTTCTGTTTTTTTTTTTTTTTTTTTCCGGGATAGTTGTAATTAAGTCAGTAAGTTGTGGATGATGAAGGAAGGAATTTGTATAGATTTGGGGCCCTTACAACTATTTTTAAGAACCTAACACAGCCCTGGCCAGCTGGCTTAGGTGGTAGAGTGTCGGCCCAGGTTTGATTCCTGGCCAGGGTACACAGGACAAGTGCCCATCTGCTTCTCCACCTTTCCCCCTCTCCTTCCTCTCTCTCTCTTCCCCTCCTGCAGCCAAAGCTCCATGGGAGCAAAGTTGACCCAGGTGCTGAGGATGACTCCGTGGCCTCTGCCTCAGGCGCTAGAATGGCTCTGGTTGCAACGGAGCAATACCACAGATAGGCAGAGCATTGCCCCCTAGTGGGCATGCCGGTTGGATCCTGGTCAGGTGCATGTGGGAGTCTGTTTCTCTGCTTCCCCTCTTCTCACTTCAGAAAAATACAAAAAGAAAGAAAGGAAGGGAGGGAGGGAGGGAGGAAAGGGGAAAGGGAAAGAGGAAGGGAAAGGGAAAGGGAAAGGGAAAGGGAAAGGGAAAGGGAAGAAAGAAAAGAAAGAACCTAACACAGTAGGAACGCTTTTCAGTCTGACTTTATTCAAAGTTATGTATTATTTGGATACTTAAAGATTCATGTTAATACTGGTTTAATGTTTCCAAGAGGTTTGTATGAATCCTGGGAAATCTGTTATCTTAAACAATCTTAAGGTAGGATCCTTTATAAGAAAAAGCTTGTTTCAAATTTTCTATCATTAATTTTGGGGGGGGTAATTTTGTTAGGCATACTTTGAGATATTTGGTGAGTAATGCTGAATTCACTTATAAAAAAGTTAAATATTTTAAACTTTGTAAGAACCAGTTGCAGGAAGATATATGGATATTTGACAGGAAAAAGATGATCTGTTGCTGGCTTTGAAGATGGATGATGGATGATGATGGAAGAGTAATGTGAGCTGAGAATAGCCCACAGTTGACTGCCAGCAAGAAAGCAGGGACCTTAATCTTCTGGTGAAGATGGCAGAGTGGGTAAACACTGTGCTTGTCTTCTCCTACGACTACATCAAAATTACTAGTAAATTATAGAACAGCCCTCATTGAGAAACATCCGAAGACTAGCTGAACAGAAGTTCTGTAACTAAAGGTATAAAGAAGAAGCCACAGTGACACTGGTAGAAGTAGACACATGGAAGAGGCAGGTGCCTCACCCACAGTATGGTAGTTAAGAATGGGAAGGGGTGCCTTGTTTGTTACAGAAGTGACCCTGAAGGAGTAAGGGTTTCCAGCCCCATAAGGCTCCCCAGTCAGTAATACCAGTGTTGTGTACACAGCTGGCTATGAAAATCTTCAGAGATTTTGTCTGAATGAGACATTGGTTGGCTTTAGACCAAGCTGTTCCTCTAGTCTAGAGCAGTGGTAGTCAACGTGGTCCCTACCGCCTACTAGTGGGCATTCCAGCTTTCATGGTGGGCAGTAGCGGAGTAACTAATGTATAAATAAAAAGATAGATTTAACTATAGTAAGTTGTTTTATAAAGATTTATTCTGCCAAACTTAGCATTAATCTGACATAAAGTACTTGGTAAGTAATTATTATTATATGCTTTAACTTGCTGTAACTCTACTTTATAAATTTTATAAAGTAAAGTTACTTTCCTACTTTATAAATCACCATTACTGTGGAACTGGTGGGCGGTTAGAGAATTTTACTACTAACAGATACAAAAGTGGGCGGTAGGTATAATAAGGTTGACTACCCCTGCTCTAGAGGGACCCAGGCTCCAACTTGTTTGCTTAAAAACTTACTCTCGGCCCTGGCCGGTTGGCTCAGTGGTAGAGCGTCAGCCTTGTATGCGGGGGACCCGGGTTCGATTCCCGGCCAGGGCACATAGGAGAATCGCCCATTTGCTTCTCCACCCCCCCCCTTCCTCTCTGTCTCTCTCTTCCCCTCCCACAGCCGAGGCTCCATTGGAGCAAGGATGGCCTGGGCGCTGGGGATGGCTCCTTGGCCTCTGCCCCAGGCGCTAGAGTGGTTCTGGTCATGGCAGAGTGACGCCCCGGAGGGGCAGAGCATCGCCCCCTGGTGGGCAGAGCATCGCCCCTGGTGGGCGTGCCGGGTGGATCCCGGTCGGGCGCATGCGGGAGTCTGTCCGACTGTCTCTCCCCGTTTCCAGCTTCAGAAAAATACAAAAAAAAAAAAAAAACTTACTCTCTCTGGGCTCCGTTGCAGGGGTACCTGCTTGAAAAATCCCAGGACATATGGGGAGGAACTGAATTGACTAGTCTCAAAATGAGAGCTGAGAGTGTCAGGAGTCAAATGCCTCCATCTGGGGACAGAAACACTGACAGGTGCGGTTATGCCTTTGTTGTACCCTTTCCCTACCCAGTCAGCAGGTTCAGGGAGGAGCCATTTCTAAGCTCTCTACTAACTTAATACTATTTATTCAGCTTGCCTTGGTTATTTCCTAAGACCCCTCCCCACCCAACTTGCAAGCCAAAACAAGCCACTTCCAGCACCTTTTCCACATAAGCGGCTATCTTAGCTCATGTTGAGGACTTTCCAAAAGTCTCTCAAAACTCTACAAACCCCAGACGAGCTGCATTTGGCCATGGAATGCCCTGTACCTCTTGCTAGATGACAGCCAAGCTCAGCACAAGCAGCAGCTGGCGTCACTTTGCATTGTAACTCCTACCAGGTGACCTCAAGCCTGCCATAAGCTGAGGCCAGTGGTGGATTTGAATGTAACTTCAACTAAAAATCTGAAAGCTGGCACAAGTAGCGACTGGTGTCTGTTCACATGGTGGTGCCCATCAAAGTGTTGCAAATCTGGCACTAGTGGCACACAGTCTCAGCTCATAGCATAACCTTTCCCAAACAGCTCCAAGCTCGGCACAAGTGTCAACCAATTGCAGATCACTTGGAACTCCTACATGGTGGCCCCAAACTGAGAACAGACAGTGGCTAACCTTGGCCTGACCTGTAGTTCCTCCCAACTGATTTCAGAACTGACACACCTTGTGGCCAGCTTCATGCCACACCACAACACCATGCAACCTGCTCCACAAATGACACAACCAAAGGATGGATTCAGCTAGCACCACAGCCACACTAAAGCAACTTGCCCTTTGTAGGGTAAGCTGTTGCGCTACAGCTTCTCCACTGTAGTCACAGCCAGCCCTCACAGCCAGTCAGCCTGAGGATCAGTCACACCCAGTGACATGCAAAAACAGTCAAGGCTTAACTATAACAGGAGGGCACACACAGCCCACACAAGGGAAACCTTTGGAGCACCCAGCTCAGGTAAACAAGGAGACTGTCAATGGACCCTACAGAACACCTACTACTTAAGGTCACTCTGCCAAGGCTAGAAGACATAGCAGATCTACCTAATACATAGAAACAAATACAGGGAGGCAGCCAAAAGGAGGAGGCAATAAAAACATGAAAGAACAGGACAAAGCACCATTAGAAGAACTAAATGAAATGGAAGCAAGCAATCTACCAGACACAGAGTTCAAAACACAGGTTGTAAATATGCTCAATGCATTTAGGGGAAGAGTAGATGAACTCAGGGAAAACTTACACAAAGAGATAGAAGCCATAAAAAAGAACCAGTCAGAAATAAAGATTGCAATGACTAAAATGAAGAATACGTTAGAAGGAATCAAAATCAGATAAAACAGGGGATCCAATCAATTATCTGGAAGATAAGATAGCATAAAACACCTAATCAGAATAGGAAAAATATTCGTTTTAAATGAGACTAGTTTAGGGATCTGTGGCACAATATCAGGCATACTAGCATTCACTTCATAGGGGCACAAGAAGGAGAATAGAGAGCAAGGGCTGAAATCCTATTTGAAATAATAATGACTGAAAGCTTTCCTAAACTGGTGATGGAAATAGCCTTACAAATTCATAAGAGCTGTTATATCAGCACAAACTTTGTAGGCAAGAATAAATTGGCACAAAATGTCTAAAGTAATGAAAAACAAAGACACATAGCCAACATTATTCTAAAAAGCAAGTGATAATTTAGAATTGAAAGAGAAATGGAGCTTCGCAGCCACTAAAATGCTAAAGGAGTTCATTATTACTAAACCAGTATTATAAGAAATGTTAATGGGACTTCCTTAGTTAGAAAATAAAAAGATAAAAAATGTAATAAGAAAATATGAGAAAGAAAAAAACCTCACTGACAAAGCCAAACACAGTAAAAGCAGCGGATAGATCAACTATAAAGCTAGCACAAAAGTTAAAGAGAAAAATTACAGTAGTAAATTAGGGATACCCCCCCACACACACACACAAAAGTTAAAAAAAATTGACAAAAAACACATGGAAGTGGTGAGTAAAAACTGTGTGTCTTAGAATGTGCTTGAACTAAAGTAGCCATCAATGTAAAATAGACTGTTATGAACATTGCTTTCTATGTGTGTAGCACATAGTAATTACAAACCAAAACTTACAAAAGCTAGACATAAAGAGAAAGGAATTCAAATACAGCACTGTAGAAAGTCATCAACATCCAAGAGAATAAGAAAAACAAAGAAGAACTGCAAAAACAATTAGAAAACAATAACAACAATAACAATATACCTAGGAATAATAATTTCTATGTGAATGGATTAAATGATCAAATCAAAAGATTTAGGGTAGCTGAATGGATAAGAAAATACGACCCATTATATGCTCTCTACAGGAGACCCCCTTTAATCAATGAAACGCACAGGCTGAAAGTAAAGGGGTGGAAAAAGATATTCCATGCAAATATAAACAAACAAACTAAAAACCCTGGGGTTGCAATACTTACAGACAAAACAGACTTCAAAACAAAGGGGCTCTGGCCTGACCTGTGGTGGCGCAGTGGATAAAGCGTCGACCTGGAAATGCTGAGGTCGCTGGTTCAAAACCCTGGGCTTGCCTGGTTAAGGCACATATGGGAGTTGATGCTTCCAGCTCCTCCCTCCTTCTCTCTCTCTGTCTCTCTCTTCTCTCTTTCTCTGTCACTCTCCCTCTCTCTCTCCTCTCTAAAATGAATAAATAAAAAAAAAATAAAAAAAAACAAAACAAAAAAAGGGGCTCTAACAAGACAAAGAAAAGCATTTCATAATCATAAAGGGATCATCAGTCCATCAAGAGGATATAATTTGTAAACATCTACTCATCCAACATAGGAGTATCTAAATATTTATATATAAAGCAAATATCAATGGATGTATATTAGAAGAGATTGACAGAAAACCACTCATGATTGGGGACTTTAACATCTTATTGACATCAGTGGATAGTTCAGACAGAAAACCAACAGGGAAACAGTGGCCTATATTGACACATTATACCCGATGGATTTCATTGGTATTATTTAGAGCATTTCTTTAATCCTCAAACCAGCAAAACATTGCTTTCTATGTGTGTAGCACATGCATTCTTTTCAAGTGCACATGGCATATTTTCTAGAATGGACCACATGTTAGGCCAAAAATCAGGACTCAATAAAAATTTTAAGAACGAAATTATATAAACATGTTTTCTGATCATGGTTGTATGAAACTAGAAATAAATTACAAGAAGAAAACTGAAAAACATAATACATGGAGGCAGATTTTACCAAATAGTGAATATTTTAACAATTGGATCTAGGAAGAAATAAAAAATACCATGAGGCAAATGAAATGAAAATAAAAACACATCAACCCAAAGTCTATGGGACACAGACAAAACAGTTCTAGCAGAGAAATATATAGTATATAGTACACAGGCTTGCCTTTGAAAACAAGAAAAATCTCAAATAAACAATCTAACAATATACCTAAGTGACCTAGAAAAAGAATAAAAGCCCAAAGTGAATAGAAGGAAGGAAACAGTAAATACTATAGCACAAATAAACAAAATAGAGTGAAAAAATGGAAATGATTAATGTAACCAAGAGCTGGTTCTTTGAAGACAAAACAAAACACAACTGTTAAACCTTTCACCCATCTCATCAAGAAAATAAGAGAAAGGTCCAAAATAAATAAAATTAGAAATGAAAATTAAGTGACAACTGACACCACAGAATCCCAAAGGATTATAAGGAAATACTACAGACAATTATAAGCGAACAAATCACACAACCTGGAAGAAATAGATAAATTCCTAGAAGCATAGAATCTTCCAAAAAGAATGAGGAAGAAACAGTAAATCTAAACAGACTAACAACTACTATCAAAACGAAATAGTAATCAACTCCCAAAAAACAAATAATGCTTTGAACCGTATGGTTTCACAGGTGAATTTTACCAAACATTCAAAGAAGAATTAATACTTATCTTTTTCAAACAATTTCAAAAAATTGAAGAGTAGAGAAGGCTTTCAACACATTTTATGAAGTCAGTATTACCCAGTTTTCAAAACCAGACAAAGACATAATAAAAAAAGATGAACATAGATGCAAAATCCTCAACAAAGTATTTGCAAATCAAATTCAGCAATAATACATTAAAAAGATCATACATCATGATCAAGTGGGATTTATTCCTTTGGTGCAAGTTTGGTTCATTATCTACAAAGCAGTTAACATGATACACCACATAAACAAATTGAAAGATAAAAGTCATATCATCATATCAATAGATTCAGATAAGACATTTGATAAAATTCAACATCCATTTATGATAAAAGCTCTCTGCAAAGTGGGAATTAAGGGAGTATACTTCAATACAATAAAGGGCATATTTGACAGACCCACAGGTAACATCATAATCAGCAGTGGAAAGCTGAAAGCTTTTTCTTTTAAATCAGGAACATGACAAGGATGTCCAGTTTTACCACTTTTATGCAACATAATATTGGAAGTTGTAGACACAGTGATAAGAAAAAAACCTATGAATTGGAAAGGAAGAAGTAAAACTGTCATTATTTGCATATGACATAGTATTATATACAGAGAATATAAAGGTTCCACCAAACACTATTAGAACTGATAAATGAATTCATTAAGTAGCATCATATAAAATTAATATTTAGAAACCGTGTGTTTTTATGTACCAATAACAAACTATCAGAGAAATTGAGAAAACAATCCCATTTATAATTGCATCAAGAAAATAAAATAGCAAGTAATACATTTAAACAAGGTTGTAAAACTCCTTACTCAGAAAAGTATAAGACATTAAAGAAATAAATTGAAGATACAAATAAATTGAAGGCTATACTGTGCTCGTGGATGGGAAAAATTAATGTTGTTAAAATGTCCATACTACCCAAAGCAATCTACAGATTCAATACAATCCCTATCGAAACACCAATGCCATTTTTTTCTCAAATTAGAATAATCCTAAAATTTATATGGGACCACAAAAGACCCTGAGTACCCAAAGCAATTGAGGAAGAAGATAAAGTTTGAGGTATCATGTTACTTGAAGTCAAACTGTACTACAAAGCTATATTAAGTAAAACAGTATGGTACTGGCATAAAAGACCCATAGATCAATGTAAAAGAATAAAATGCCCGGAACTAAACCCAAACATATATGGTTAATTAATCTATGACAAAGGAGGCAAATATATGCTCTGAGGTAGAGGTAATATATGCTCTGGGGTAAAAACAGTGTCACTACTATATGGTGTTGGGAAGTTGGATAGATAAGTGGATAAGAATGAAACTGGGTCATTTTCTTACACCAGATATGAAAATAAACTTAAAATTTATTAGAGACTTAGATGTAAGATCCAAATTCATAAAATTCCTAGAAACAAATGTAAATATAGGTCTACCGGAAAGTTCTGTTAGTTTTTGGAATAAAACAAAATACAAATTTTTTTTACCGTCAATAAACTTTATTAAATAATATATTTCCACACCAATCCTATCTTCCGAATATGGTCCAAAATGGTTTGCTGAACTGAATTAAGCCTTTCTGCGATCTCTGATGTTGTCAGAAAAGGATCTTGCTCCAACATGGTCTTAACAATATCGTCATCTATCAAAGATGGTCGCCCAGAACGTGGCTTATCAGAAAGGTTGAAGTCACCTGTTTTGAATTTTTCGAACCATCTTCTGCATGTCCTATCAAAAACTGTACCTTCACCAAACACTTTCAATAAATTTCTATTGATACATGCTTCTGTAGCATTTCTTCCTTGTTGAAATTTGTATACAATACAGTGGCGTAAATGAACTTTATCAGTAGCCATGGGTACACTATCACTTCACACATAAGACTAACGTGAATCAACTTTGTTTTAGTTAATTTGCTACATCAGTATGTATACATTAAGTGATTAAAAATAGAGAGGCACACATGTGCCAAATAAACATGTGCTTACGTGTTGAAACTTGAGATAGAAACAGACAGAACTTTCCGGTAGACCTTATAATAAACCCTTTGACATCACTGTTAGTGCCTTTTTTTGGCAAGGGAAACAAAAAAATAAATGGGACTACATCAAGCTAAAGCTTTTGCACAACAAAAGAATCAGAACAAAAGGAAAAATAGCCTACTAATCAAGAGAGGATATCTGATAAGTGGTTAATATCCAAAAAATGTATGGACCTCATAAAACTAAATGGCATAAAATCAACAATTCAATTTAAAAATGTGCAGAGGGCCTGAATAAACACTGCTCCAAATGGGACATGCCGATGACCAATAGACATATGAATAAGTGCTTGATGTCACTAATCATCAGATATGCAAATTAAAACTTCAATGACATATCATTTCACCCTTGTCAGATTGAGTATCATAAATAAATCAACAAACAAGTGTTTTATGAGGATGTGGAGAAAAAGGAACCCTCATGCATTGTTAGAAGGTTGGGTTACAATTTGGTTCAGCCAGTATGAAAATAAGTATAGAAAGTCCTCAAAACACTTAAAAATAGAACTCCCTATGACTTAGCAATTCCACTTCTGGGAAATTATCTGAAGAAATCCAGAAAACAAATTTGAAGAGATAGATGCACCTTTATGTTTGCAATATTATTTACAATAGCCAAAATATGAAAGCAACCTTAGTGTCCATGAATAAATGAATGGATAAGTAAAACATGGTATATATATAAGATGGAATCTTAGCCATAAGAAAGAATAAAATCTTGCCATTTGCAACACCATGGATGAATCTAGAGGGTGTTATGCTAAATAAAGTAAGTCAGACAGAGAAAAGCAAATACCATGTGATTTTGCTTATATGTGGAATCTAAAAATCAAATGAGTAAACAAAACAGAAACAGAGTTATAGATATAGAGAACCAATTGATAGTCGCCAGATGGCAGGGTGCTTGGGAAGAAGGGCTGGGTGAAAAAGGTGAATAGACTAAGAAGTAAAAACTACCAGCTATTGAAAAATAGTCATGGTGATTAAAGACATGGAATATAGTCAGTATTGCAATAACTTTGTATGGCATCAGGTGGGTAATAAACTTATCAAGGTGATAACTTCATGAGTTATATAAACATCTAATTAGTATGCTGTACTTCTGAAACTAATATATTGAATATCAATAGTAATTGAAAAATAAACTGATTTCAGTCTTGGGAGACCCTAAGTAGAGGATCCAGCATATGCACTGGCTGGACTTCTGATAACCCCGATAAACTTTGAATAACAGAACTGTAATCTAATAAATAGGTGTTGTTTGAAGTCTCTGAGTTAGTTCTGAAGCAATGGAAAGCCAGTCCAAATGCCAGTCTCAGTGCCAGTGAGCAGTTAGTTTTACTCTTGAGCTTTCTCTTCCTTTTTTTTTTTTAAAGGTGAGAGGAGGGGAGATAGTGAGACAGACTCCTGCCTGTGCCCTCACTGGGATCCACCCAGCAATCCCGTATGAGGCCAGTGCTCTAGTACCAACTTATTTTTAGTGCCTGAGGCAGTTGCACTGGGACGGAGCTATCCTCAGCACCCAGGGCCATGCTAGAACCAGTTGAGCCACAGGCTGCAGAAGGGGATGAAGGAGAAGCAGATGGTCACTTCTCCCGTGTCCCCTGACTAGGAATAGAACCCAGAATGTCTGTACACTGGGCCAATGCTCTATCCACTGAGCCACCAGCCAGGACCCTGTTCTTAAAAAAAAAAAGTTTTTACTTTATTGATTTTAGAGAGAGGAAGGGAGAGAGCTATAGAGAGACTGGAACATTGATCTATTCCTCTGTGTGCCCTGACCGGGGTCAGACCGGCAACCTCTTTGCTTTAGGATGATTCTCTAATCAACTGAGCTATTCAGCCAGGGTGAGTTTTCTCTACATAATGTCTGGTATTATACTAAGGTCATGTTGAATTTTAAAATTTATACTTCTAATGTAGGTGATTCGAATTCTACTATTTTTTAAGTGAGAAGAGGGGAGATACAAACTTCTACATGCTCCCCAACCAGGATCCACCTGGCAACCCCTGTCTGGGGCTGATGCTCGAATCAGCTGAGCAATCTTCAGTGCCTGAGGCAAATGCTCGAACCAGTTGAGCCACTGGTTGCAGGAGGGGAAGAGAAAGAGAAAGGGGTCAGGGAGGGGAAGAGAAGGAGATGGTTGCTTCTCATGTGTTCCCTGACCAGGGATCAAACCCGGGATGTCTGAACCCTGGGTCAACCCTCTGTCCACTGAGCCAGCTGGCCAGGGCCTGAAATGTACTTTTATTATGGCTTTTGAGGGTACTCAAGAAATCTTGGTATTTTTCTTTGTCTTGCTTTTTAATTTTACTTATTTATCATACTGATTGATTGATTGATTTTTGGAGAAAGAGGAGAGAGTGAGGGAAAGAGAGAGAGGAACTCTGATCTGTTCTTGTATATGCCCTGACTGGGGATCAGACACACAACTCTGTTTATTGGAATGGTGCTCTAACCAACTGAACCATCTGTGCAGGGCCATTTTATTATTAATTAATATTTAGTGTTCTTTACCCAGGATTGAAATTTGAGAAAGGTAGTCTTTATTGAAGCTAGTTTTTCTGAATCAGGGCTGGCAAACTATAGCTTACCGGCCAAATCAAGCCCCTTCTCTGTCTTTGCAAATAAAGTTTTACTTGAATTTAGCCACCCTCACTAGTTTATTTCTTGGCATGGTTACTCTCATGCTATAGTGGCAAAGTCTTTGTGAAAGACTATATGGCACACAAAGCCTAAAATATTTACTATATGCTTCTTTACAGAAAAATTTACCAATCTGTATTACAGACAGTGATTTGCTTTAACACCATATTCATCTAACCTTCAGTGGCTTCCAGGAATGGGGACTGATATTCCTCTAAATCTTGAACATATGTTATTAAAAGTAATATATCCATGCATACCTAATTTCCAGGATAATGTAGACTATTTGTACTTCCCACTCTTTTCAAATGATGGTAAATGTGTCAAAATTAATAAAATCCTAAAAACTTTGTGCATCTAGGGTATCTGTACATTTAATAGGGTACCAAAGACCATTGTCAGACTCAATGATTTACAAGAAGAAATGACTTGGACTTAGAAGTCATTCTACTTAATTAAGGTTATGTTTTATTACCACAAAGGCTGCAAAGCAAATTTAGCAAAGGGGAAAAGGTACATAAGGAGTAATGGGAGGAAACCAGATACCAGGTTCCAAGAGTCCTCTCCCAGGAGAGTTGAAATTCATCTAGCAATGAATTGTAGCAACATGTTCAAAGTGTCAGTTGGTTTCTATCAGGTCGAGTAGGTAACAATGCTTGCATGACTGACTGCAGTGACCAGAACTCCAATGTCCCAGAAGTAAACCAGTTGTAGAATATCTAGACTAAATAGTACAGTGTAGCCATGTTACTGAGCATGCAAAATACTTGTATCAGAATATTTCAAGAGCTTAATTCCCAAGTACTAGTCAAAGGCTATTCAGGAAAACAAGTCTTTCTGAGAATGCACGTGTTTAGATCAACTTAACCTACTGAGTTAACACTTTTTCCTCAACACTCCATACTACATGTAATCAGAAACACAATATTTCATCAGAAAAAGAAACCCAAAATATTTTCCAGTTATAAAATGTTCTGCTAGTTATAGTTATGTTTTTGTTTTTTTTTTCTGGAGAGAAAGAGAGAAGAATCAACTTATTTTTCCACTGTTGTGCCAGTTGTTCCTTTTCATATGTTCCCTGACTGGGGCTTGAAATGTTGACCTTAGGGGAAAAGCTGTTGCCATTGGGTTGAGCCCTGACTAGTGCTTGAACTGATGACTTCGGGATTGAGCCAGTACCCTCAGGATTGAGCCCAGCAATCCCAGTCTCAAGCCCACAACCTTGGGATCAAGCAGGTGATCCCAGGGTCAAACTCGCAACCTGGGTGCTCCTGGACAACTCTGTGTCCACTACGACACCAGCCAGGACTCTTTAAGTTTTAAATCTAGTTGTAATTAGATTTTAAATATGTTCTTTTAGTAACTTGATTATTTGTAGTTGGCATTATCTTACTTTCGAGTCAAGAATATCTATAAGATTTTATAAATCAAGTTCAGGTTAACTTTATAATATCATGGGTCTTTAAAGTTTCACAATAATAAACATTGTTTTGTGTGAATTTAAAGTTTAAAGCAAGTATATTCTCAAGAGTAAGGTTTCCAGGATTACTGCTTCTGTTTCTAGTTTTTGTAGAGACTGAAACAATCTGGAGATACTCAGTGAATAGTCAAATTAGTTTAAGAAACACTACCTACATATTACAGCCTTTTCTTAGAGATCACAGTGCACATGAGGTATATTAAAGGCTCCTAAGAAATCTTACTGTTTAGTTTTATTCAGCCTAGTTTTTTTAAAACTGATTTGACTGTGGAGCTCATTTTCTTTTAATATACATATTTATTAACATCTCATGGAACTCGTGTTTAAAGGAGTACATCATAGGTCCATTGTGCATGGCTAAAAATGTGCTTTTCTTGTCTTTGCTTTTATTTATTGCCTTTGTTTCTTTACTTTTTTTTTTTTTTTTTTTTGGTAGCAGAGACAGAAAGAGTCAGAGAGAGGGACAGATAGGGACAGACAGACAGGAAGGGAGAGCGATGTGAAACATCAATTCTTCATTGTGGCTCCTTAGTGTTCACTGATTGATTTCTCATATGTGCCTTCATGGGGGGCTACAGCAGACCGAGTGACCCCTTGCTCGAGCCAGCGACCTTGGGCTCAAGCTGATGAGCCTTGCTCAAGCCAGATGAGCCCACGCTCAAGCTGGCCACCTCGGGGTCTCGAACTTGGGTCCTCCACATCCCAGTCCAACACTCTATCTACTGTGCCACTGCCTATTGTGGCTGTTGCCTTTGTGTCTTAGGGAACTTACCTGGCTTGTTTCTTTTGAAGTCTTCTACCTTCTCTAGGCTCTTCTTTCAATTTCTTTCATATTTTTTTCTCTCTCCAGTCCTTCACTGTGTAGGATTTTAAGTTAATGCCTTGAATATAAACAAAGCCTAGGTTATAACCAGAAACAACCTGTCTTGCTTCTTGATTTCATTTACACAAATAAACAATTTTTAGAACATGCTTTCATTTTTTGCTTCTCTTTTAATTTTGAGGGCCCAGTTAGAAGTGTGGGTTTGATTTGGATGACCCTTTAACTTCTAGCAGACCAGGGACGAAGTGTGCTGCCTCTGCCTAGACCTGCCAGAAGGCATTATTGCAGAAAGACTCAGGGCTCTGTCATTCTCTGAATGTTTTGAAACAGAATGGCCGGACAGGTTTTACCACAAGCTGTGTTCATATTATAGTAATACACCGTCTTCCTTGGAAAAAAGTGCTTTCCTTTCTTGTCCTCTGTTATCACTGTAGCCAACCCACATAGACCTGGTTCTGAGCAGGTTGCTACTGTGTTTGCTGTGGAGTTTCCCTGGCCTTGATTGAGCATTCTCTGCTCTTTTCCAGTGGGTTCAGTTGCTGCTTGGTGAACTTGAACCCAGCAGGTCCCTTCTTGAGTATTATAATTTCTCTTTCCTTTCTCTTAAGATGTGCCTTTTCCATGGCTGTTTTTTATTTTCTCCTTGGGCTCCTCAGAGCATGATTTTTAGACATTAATATGCAGTGGAATGGTGTTTTTGTGAAACAACATTGATAGAACTTGAGTTCTGTTGTTCTTACCTGGCTGGAATTTGACGTTGAGAACATTTAGTTTATAAAAGGCAAGCCAAGTGGTTTCCAGAAGTGTAACTATGGGTGTAGCTTGTTAAACCTGTTTATCTCAGACAAGATGGGTGGTTCTTTATTTTCTTCCCCGCGTAAGAAAATCTATAGCTTTTGTTTTCCATCTTGCTAGCTATCTCTGATTTTAATGAATACAGTTTCAGTCACACACAAAACACCGTACAAATAAACAGTGAAAATATATCTCCCATCAGTGCAGTAGATTAAGACTTTCTGTTGTCTAGAATTGTGTTGCTCTTATTGATTTTTAATCCCAATAAAAGATAAAATTCTTTTAACAGCTCGGAGTCTGATATACTCTTTTCTTCCTTATGCTTTTGCTGCCCTTTTTCACACAACCAGTGTAGTACTTTAAGATGTACATGTATGTGTTTGATGATTCCACTAGAATTTTAAGACCATATGTACAGCCTGACCAGGAGGCAGTGCAGTGGATAGTGTTGGCTTAGAACACTGAGAACTCAATGTTCAAAACCCTGATTTCACCGGCTTGAGTGTGGGCTCATCCGGCTTTAGTACTGGCTCACCAGCTTAAACACAAGTTTGCTAGCTTGAGCATGGGATCGTAGACACGACCATCGTTGCCAGCTTGAGCCCAAAGGTTGCTGGCTTAAAGCTCAAGGTCACTGGCTTGAGTAAGGGGTCAGTGGCTCAGCTGTAGACCCCAGTCCAGGCACATATGAGAAAGCAATCAATGAACAACTAAGGTGCCAGAACTATTAGTTGATGCTCCTCATCTCTCTCCCTCCCTCCCTCCCTCTCTCCCTCCCTTCTTTCCTGTCCATCCCTGTCCGTCTCTCTCAAAACAAAGACCGTATGGTTCATTATTTTGGTGTCCTCCCATTCCACTATATGCATTGTAGCCAGAATGATTTGATACATACATAGCAGGCCCTTGATCAATTTGTTAAATAAATCCATTTCACCCCTGGTGTGTGGCTTAGTGGATAAAACATCAGCTCAGCATATGGTTGTCCTGGGTTTGATCCTGGTCAGGGCACAAAGGAGAAACGACCATCTGCTTCTTCCCCTCTCTCTCTCCCTCTTCTCCTCTCGTAGCCAGTGTTTTGATTGGTTCAAGCATGGCCCAGGAGAGGATGGCTTTATTGAAGTGCATCAGCCTCAGGCACTAAATATAGCTTGGTGCAAGAGCATTGTCCCCAGATGAAGTTACAGGGTGGATCCTGGTTCGAGTGTATGCTAGAATCTCTCTCACTACCTCCCCTCCTCTCACCTAAAGAACAATGAATGAATGAATGCATGAATGAATTGGGAGTGGAAATGAAGGCATTTACTAACTATTTGCTTGTTCATCACCCACCATCATTCTTTCATTCTCCTTAATTTTAAGAGCCATCTTGATTTCAGTAATTTGACTTGCCACAGCTGCCATGATAAATTATCAGTAGAATTTATGCTGTTTTCTCTACCTTCCAATTTCTTTAAAAACCTATAATGGTTGATACTGGATTTAAAAGTTTCTATGCAGCCAGGGCCTCATAATTCTCTTGCTCTTTCCTTAAATTGCCACTAACCATTCTCATTAGTAGTGTGACTTTAAGAAAGGGACTCTAAACCCAATATTAACCCGGTAAATTTAGCACAGCCTGGCTCTTGATGATCTCAAAAGATTCTACAGGGTCATATCTGGACCTAGTCAGTTACTGAGTGGAAAGCCTCAGAGAGCAGAAACCAGATAGCTGCAGGATGTTGCCTGGGGAAGCAGGCTTGGACCTGTGAGTCGGGGAATAGCCAACACCTGCCCCAAGGCAGTGGGTGTACAAGGTGTCTTCACAGAAGCACCCACCATGCCTTCTTGCTGGAATAGAACGAAGGGCCTTTTGTTTTTGCATGAAATAAGAGTCAAGTGAGCCGTTTTGGTTTGGTTTTGTTTGGTTTTTCTTTGGTCTCATAGTTATTTAAAGGAATGATTTTGTTACTATCATTTTTTTTTTAATTTTAACATTTTATTTTGGGGAAGAATTTGGGAATTTTAAACTGACAGATTGGGAAACACATTGATACAAATCTGTTTTTTAAATTTTGAAATTAAATTTAATGGGTGACATTGATCAATAAGAGTACACAGATTTCAAGTAAATGTCTCTAAAGCATTTGAACTGTTGATTCCATTGTGTGTCCATTACCCAAAGTTCAAATCATTTTCCATCACCATATACTTGTTCCTCTTTACTCCCCTTCTCATCCATAACTATTTCATTCTTATCTATGTACATGAGTCTTAGTTTTATATCCTGTTTATGTGGGATGTATGTTTGTCCCAATTTACTCCACTACCCCCTCTACTTGGTAACCACTTAAATTTTATTTATGTTCATGAATCTCAGTTTTATATCTCACCTGTGTGTGAAATCATACAGTTCTTAGTTTTTTCTGATTTACTTATTTCACTCAGTATATTGTTCTCAAGGTCCATCCATGTTGTCATAAATGGTACTATGTCATCATTTCTTATGGCTGAGTAGTATTCCATTGTATATATGTACCGCATCTTCTTTATCCAGTACTTCATCGAGGGATACTTTGGTTGTTTCCATGTCTTGGCCACTGTGAATAATGCTTCAATGAACACAGGGGTATTTATGTACCAGTGTTTTCAAGTTTTTAGGGTACATACCCAGTAGAGGGATTGCTGGGTCATATGGTAGTTCTATTCTTAATTTTTTGAGGAACTACCATACTTTCTTCCGTAATGGCTATACCAGTTTAGATTCCCACCTGCAGTGAATGAGGGTTCCTTTTTCTCCATAGCCTTTCTATCACTTGATATTACTAGCCTTGTTGATAATAACCAATATAACAAGTGCGAAGAGGTATCTCATTGTAGTTTTGATTTGCATTTCTTGAATGGCTATTTGTATGTCCTCTTATCGCAAGTGTCTGTTCAGGTCCTCTCCCCATTTTTTTATTTTTTATTGTTTTGTATGACAGAGACAAAGAGAGGGACAAACAGGAAGGGAGAGAGATGAGAAGCATCAATTCTTTGTTAGCACCTTAGTGGTTCATTGTTTGCTTTCTCATATGTGCCTTAATGGGGGGGGGGCTATGGCAGAGTGAGTGAACTCTTAATAAAGCCAGGAACCTGGGTCCCCTGCACCCCAGTCTGACTCTCTATCCACTGTCCCACCACCTGGTCAGGCTCTTTCCCAAATTTTTAATTGGATTGTTTCCTTGTTGGTGAGCTTTCTTTCTTTTTTTTTTTTTATTGATAATTTTATTTTTTTAATGGGGTGACATCAATAAATCAGGATACATATATTCAAAGATAACAAGTCCAGGTTATCTTGTCATTCAATTATGTTGCATACCCACCACCCAAAGTCAGATTGTCCTCTGTCACCTTCTATCTTGTTTTCTTTGTGCCTCTCCCCACCCCCATCCCTCTCCCATTCCCCCCTCACCCCCGTAACCACCACACTCTTATCAATGTCTCTTAGTTTCACTATTATGTCCCACCTACATATGGAATAATACAGTTCCTGTTTTTTTTCTGATTTACTTATTTCGCTTCCTATCATGTTATCAAGATCCCACCATTTTGCTGTAAATGTTCCATGTCATCATTTCTTATGGCTGAGTAGTATTCCATAGTGTATATGTGCCACAACTTCTTTATACAGTCATCTATTGATGGGCTTTTTGGTTGTTTCCATGTCCTGGCCACTGTGAACAATGCTGCAATAAACATGGGGCTGCATGTGTCTTTACGTATCAATGTTTCTGAGTTTTTGGGGTATATACCCAGTAGAGGGATTGCTGGGTCATAAGGTAGTTCTATTTGCAGTTTTTTGAGGAACCACCATACTTTCTTCCATAATGGTTGTACTACTTTACATTCCCACCAACAGTGTATGAGGGTTCCTTTTTCTCCACAGCCTCTCCAACATTTGCTATTACCTGACTTGCTAATAACAGCTAATCGAACAGGTGTGAGGTGGTATCTCATTGCCGTTTTGATTTGCATTTCTCTAATAGCTAAAGAAGATGAGCATCTTTTCATATATCTGTTGGCCATTTGTATTTCTTCCTGGGAGAAGTGTCTATTCATATCCTCTTCCCATTTTTTTATTGGATTGTTTGTTTGTTTGTTGTTGAGTTTTATGAGTTCTTTGTATATTTTGGATATTAGGCCCTTATCTGAGCGGTAGTTTGAAAAAATCATTTCCCATTTAGTTGGCTTTCTGTTTATTTTGTTATCAGTTTCTCTTGCTGAGCAAAAACTTCTTAGTCTGATGTAGTCCCATTCATTAATTTTTGCCTTCACTTCTCTTGCCTGTGGAGTCAAATTCATAAAATGCTCTTTAAAACCCAGGTCAATGAGTTGAGTACCTATGTCTTCTTCTATGTACTTAATTGTTTCAGGTCTTATGTTTAGATCTTTGATCCATTTTGAGTTAATATTTGTACAGGGGCAGAGACTGTAGTCCAGTTTCATTCTTTTGCATGTGGCTTTCCAGTTTTCCCAGCACCACTTATTGAAGAGGCTTTCTTTTCTCCATTGTGTGTTGTTGGCCCCTTTATCAAAAATTATTTGACTATATATATGTGGTTTTATTTCTGGACTTTCTATTCTGTTCCATTGGTCTGAGTGTCTATTTTTCTGCCAATACCATGCTGTTTTGATTGTCGTGGCCCTATAATAGAGTTTGAAGTCAGGTATTGTAATGCCCCCAGCTTCATTCTTTTTCTTTAGGATTGCTTAGGCTATTCGGGGTTTTTTATAGTTCCATATAAATCTGATGATTTTTTGCTCTATTTCTTTAAAAAATGTCATTGGAAGTTTGATGGGAATTGCATTAAATTTGTTTATTGCTTTGGGTAATATAGCCATCTTGATTATATTTATTCTTCCTAGCCAAGAACAAGGTATATTCTTCCATCTCATTATATCTTTTTCGATTTCCCTTAACAATGGTTTATAGTTTTCATTATATAAGTCCTTTACATTCTTTGTTATGTTTATTCCTAGGTATTTTATTTTTTTTGTTGCAATCGTGAAGGGGATTATTCTTTTGAGTTCCTTCTCAGTTGTTTCATTGTTGGCATATAGAAAGGCTATTGACTTCTGTATGTTAATTTTGTATCCTGCGACCTTACTGTATTGGCTTATTGTTTCTAGTAGTCTTTTTGTGGATTCTTTGGGGTTTTCGATGTATAGGATCATATCATCTGCAAAAAGTGATACCTTTACTTCTTCTTTTCCGATATGGATGCCTTTTATTTCTTTGTCTTGTCTGATTGCTCTGGCTAGAACCTCTAGTACCACATTAAATAAGAGTGGAGAGAGTGGACAACCCTGTCTTGTTCCTGATTTAAGGGAGAAAGCCTTCAGTTTTGTGCCATTTAATATGATGTTAGCTGATGGTTTATCATATATGGCCTTTATCATATTGAGATATTTTCCTTCTATACCCATTTTGTTGAGAGTCTTAAACATAAAATTGTGTTGTATTTTATCGAAAGCCTTTTCTGTGTCTATTGATAAGATCATGTGGTTTTTGTTCTTTGTTTTGTTGATATGGTGTATTACGTTAACCGTTTTACGTATGTTGAACCATCCTTGAGATTCTGGGATGAATCCCACTTGATCATGATGTATTATTTTTTTAATATGTTGTTGTATTCGATTTGCTAGTATTTTGTTTAGTATTTTAGCATCTCTATTCATTAGAGATATTGGTCTGTAGTTTTCTTTTTTTGTGCCATCCTTGCCTGGTTTTGGTATGAGGGTTATGTTGGCCTCATAATATGTGTTTGGAAGTATTGCTTCTTCTTCAATTTTTTGGAAGACTTTGAGTAGAATAGGAACCAAGTCTTCTTTGAATGTTTGATAAAATTCTCTGGTATAGCCGTCAGGGCCTGGACTTTTATTTTTGGGGAGGTTTTTAATGGTTTGTTCTATTTCTTCTCTACTGATAAGTCTGTTTAGGCTTTCTGCTTCTTCCTGACTCAGTCTAGGAAGGTTGTATTGTTCTAGGAATTTATCCATTTCTTCTAGGTTGTTGAATTTAGTGGCATAAAGTTTTTCATAGTATTCTACAATAATTCTTTGTATATCTACGGTGTCCGTGGTGATTTCTCCTTTTCATTTTGGATTTTGTTTATATGAGTTCTTTCTCTTTTTTCCTTGGTAAGTCTTTGCAAGGGTTTGTCAATTTTGTTGATCTATTCAAGGAACCAGCTCCTTGTTCTATTAATTTTTTCTATAGTTTTTCTGTTCTCTAATTCATTTATTTCTGCTCTGATTTTTATTATCTCCTTTCTTCGGCTGGTTTTGGGTTTTCTTTGTTCTTCTTTTTCTAGTTCCTTAAGGTGGGAAGTTAAGTGGTTCACTTGGGCTCTCTCTTGTTTGTTCATATATGCCTGAAGTGATATGAACTTCCCTCTTATCACTGCTTTTGCTGCATCCCATAGATTCCGATATGTCGTATTGTCATTTTCATTAGTCTGTATATATCTTTTGATCTCTGCACTTATTTCTTCTTTGATCCATTCATTTTTTAAAAGTATGTTGTTTAGTTTCCACATTTTTGTAGGATTTTTTTCCACTTTTTTACAGTTGAATTCTAGTTTCAAGGCTTTATGATCAGAAAATATGCTTGGTACAACTTCAATTTTTCTGAATTTGCTGATGTTGTTTTTGTGGCCCAACATATGGTCAATTCTTGAGAATGATCCATGTATACTGGAGAAAAATGTATACTCAGTCACTTTGGGATGAAATGTCCTGTAGATGTCTATCATATCCAGGTGCTCTAGTGTTTTGTTTAAGGCCACTATGTCTTTGTTGATTCTCTGTTTGGATGACTGATCTAGAGCCGTCAGCGGTGTATTGAGGTCTCCAAGTATGATTGTATTTTTGTCAGTTTTTGTTTTAAGATCAATAAGTAGCTGTCTTATATATTTTGGTGCTCCTTGGTTTGGTGCATATATATTAAGAATTGTTATGTCTTCTTGATTCAGTGTCCCCTTAGCCATTATGAAATGGCCATTTTTGTCTCTGAATACTTTTCCTGTCTTGTAGTCAGCATTATCCGATATGAGTATTGCTACACCTGCTTTTTTTTGGATGTTATTTGCTTGGAGTATTGTTTTCCAGCCTTTCACTTTGAATTTGTTTTTATCCTTGTTACTTAGATGAGTTTCCTGTAGGCAGCATACAGTTGGATTTTCTTTTTTAATCCATTCTGCTACTCTGTGCCTTTTTATTGGTGAGTTTAATCCGTTTACATTTAGTGTAATTATTGATACTTGTGAGTTCCCTATTGCCATTTTATATCTTGCTTTCTGTTAGTTTTATGTCTTGTATGATCCTTCTCTTTCGTTTTTCTGTCTTTTGTTTTTATTTGGTTGTATTCCATACATCTTTCCTCTGTTGCTATCTTTTTTATCTCATGTGCTTCTGTGGTGGTTTTTTCAATGGTGGTTACCTTTGAGTAATGAAAAGGGTCCCTACCCTGTTCATTGTAGCGAACTATTTTGTGAGTACTTTTGCACTCCATCGTCCTTTGCTACTGTTAATCTCCATCTTCTCCCCCTCTTTCTTTTTGTTGTTGTCACAGTTTAAATTTGGTTTTATTGTGTTCTTCTTGGAGTTTTTACGTGTGGCTCTGTTTTTTTTTCTGTTCTTTGTATCTGATTGGAGAACCCCCTTTAGTAATTCCTGGAGTGGGGGTTTTCTGATGATAAATTCCCTCATCTTTTCTGTATCTGTGAATGTTTTTATTTCTCCTTCATATTTGAAGGATAGCTTTGATGGGTATAGTATTCGTGGCTGAAAGTTCCTCTCTTTCAGGACTTTAAATATTGGGGTCCACTCTCTTCTAGCTTGTAGAGTTTCTGCTGAGAAATCTGATGATAATCTAATGGGCCTTCCTTTATATGTTGTATTCTTCTTTTCCCTGGCTGCCTTGAGAATTTTTTCTTTGCTGTTGGTTTGTGTCAATTTCATTATGATATGCCTTGGCGTAGGTTTGTTGGGGTTAAGAAAACTTGGAGTTCTGTTTGCTTCTTGAACTTGAGGCTTTAGTTCTTTCCACAGGCTTGGGAAGTTCTCATCTATTATTTGTTTGAGTATGTTCTCCATTCCATTTTCTCTCTCTTCTCCCTCTGATATACTTATTATTCTTATGTTATTCTTTTTGATGGAGTCAGATAATTCTTGTAGGGCTATCTCATTTTTTTTAATTTTTGAGTCTCTTTCTTCTTCTCTCTGTTGTGCCTCAAGTTGCTTGTCTTCTATTTCACTAATCCTCTCTTCTATCTGACCTGTTCTATTAGCTAAGCTTGTTATTTTGTTTTTCAGCTCGTGAATTGAGTTTTTCATCTCTGTTTGATTTGTTTTTATAGTTTCAATTTCCTTGGACATATATTATTTGTGTTCATTGAGTTGTTTTCTGAGCTCCCTAAATTGCCTTTCTGTGTTTTCTTGTATATCTCGGAGGATTTTTAGGATTTCTATCTTGAATTCTCTGTTATTTAGCTCCAAGGTTTCCAATATATTAAATTTTTTCTCCATAGATTTTTCCTCATCTAGCTGTGTTACCTCTCTTTCTTTTGTATCCATGATATTCGATTTTCTCTTCCTTAATGGCATCTGAGGGTGGTTTTGTTGATAGTATTAATGAGATTTAATAAAGAATATAAAGTTAAAAAAAATAAAAAATCCAAAAGAGTTGTTTTTTTAAAAAAAATTAATATTGAAATAAAGAAAAATAAAATAAAAGAAAAATTTTTAAAAAAAGGAAATTATTCCCCCCCTCCTTTTTTCCTCTCCTCTCCTCTCAACTCTTTCTTGAGAAAATCTTGTGGTGGACTGTGAATTATCACAAACAATGCCTGTGATGGAGGGCCTGAATTGGGGAAAAGTAATAAAGGGGGGGAAAAAAAGAAAAAAAAAAGAGTGTATGGACCCACAAAAAGCAAATAAGGAAAAAATTTGGGTCAAGAATAAAATGATTTGCTTTTAGGTGTTGGTTGTCTAAGAGTTATGATGAGAGGAATAAGAGGAAAACGGAAAAATGGGGTGACAAATTAAAAAATTACTATTGTATTTAGTGGAACAAGAACTAAATAATATGGAGAGCCAGGGATGGGAGCACTGCTAGTGAGTTAAAAAGGTGAAGTAAAAACCCCCCAAAATGCCACAAACATAAGTTTTAGTCCCAGATAAGAGAATTTGTTTGTTATTGAGGTTGGAATGAGAGGAGATGTAAAGGAGAAAGGAAGAAACTAATATAGAGGGAGAAAAGAAAGAGAGAGAGAGAAAAAAAGAGGGAACCACTAAAAGAAGAAAAAAGAAACGAGAGAGAGAGATTTAAAGGTTTTGGAGTGCAACCCTCATAGAGAGAAAGGAAGAGAAGAGAAAAGATAATGGGAGATGTAACACTTATGGGTAGTGTAGTTCAAGGAGAGGAGAGAGTAAGACCGGTAGAGAGTTAATCGGCCAAATTGGAGGAGGAAAAAAAAGTATCAAGAATGAAGATAAGAGAAACAAACGAACAAATATAATAAAATGGGATAGGTTATAAAGTCTGCAGATTATTCTTGATTTTGAGAGGTTATCTTCTTGCTTTTTCTTTTCTCTCCCTCTTCCTGGTCGGTGACTCTGTACCCCGGGTTCTGCCCCTTTGGAACGCTCAGGTAGAGGTTTACAGTTGATAAGTCTCTATGGCAATGTCATGTATTGTGCTTTAGTCTCGTTGGCAGTCGAGGCTCATTAGCATTTATACGCTCCGACAGTGAGAGAGTCCGTGTTCCTGGAGCCTTTCTCCTAGTCTTTCCTTCCTCAATTAGTAGCCTGATAATCCAGCTATGGGGTTGCTGCTGCCTCTGCCTGGATAGTTAGAGGCTCAAAGAGCTGGCAACTCCCCACTCTATTTCCACTCAGCACAGGGCTCTGGGTAAGGCTCAGTCAGAGCTGCTAGCATAATCAGGCGGGCTTTCCGCCCACTCAAAGACCTCTGGCTCAGCCACTCTGTCCGGTAACACAAGCGGGCGCCCACTTCCGGGGCGCTTGGAGGAAACTCTCACTCACTATCTGTGCGCGCAGACCAGGATATCCAGCCAGCAGTCTCACGCTCTGAGTGAAACCCCCAACCGCAGGGAAAAGTTGCAGCGTTGGAATTGAGTCTCGCTCCGTCCCCGTGCGCGGCTTTTGCAAGGCGCTGGGGCGGCCCGAGATTCCGCTTTGGCCCACACAAAGGCCCCTGACTCTGCCCCTCTGTGCGATAACACGGGCGCGCACTGCCGAGGCACTTGGAGGAATTGCTCACTCCTGATCTGCGAGCGCAAACCAGGATATGAGGCCGGCCCTGTTTCCTTCTGAGTGAAACACCCTCCAGCACGGAAAATTTCCACCGTTGGAATTAGTTCTCGCTCCCTCCCGTGCGTGGCTTTCCCAGGGCACTGGGGCTGCCCAGAGACTCTGCCCTCGGCCCACAGAAAGGCCTCTGACCCTGCCTCTCCGTGGGGCAACACGGGCACCCACTCTCGGGGCCTAGGAAGAAATCTCTCGCCCACTAACTGCGCACCGACCAGGAGACCGGGTAAAATGGCCATTCCGCTTGTCTTTCTTTGTTTGGGTTTGGCGCGAGTGTTAGCTTGTATTGCCCGGGTTGCCACAGGATCAGATTTTCCTCGGCTTGGATCTCCGTGCCACAGCCTGGTTCGGCCGTTTGTCGCGGCCTGGATCTATTCACCCCCTTTGCCCACCTCAGTTTCTATATTCACAGTTACCAGAGAAAGCCGCCTTGTTTAGGTTAGTGAGGAAGGCAGAGCATTTCTTACTCCCTATTTCCTTCGGGGTTTGGTTATATATTTAGCCAATTTTTCACTCATTCATACCTTTGGGTGTATTGCGAAGCATCTGGAAGCTCCAAGTATAGGTTTTTCTGTTTCTGGTTGAAGATCTTGTTGAGTTTTGGGGGAGATTTATCGGTATCGCTTCCTACCCCGCCATTACTCTGTCGTCATCTCCCTGGTGAGCTTTCTGTATATATTTTGGATATTAAACCCTTATTGGAGCTGTTGTTTGCAAATATCATTGCCCATTTAATTGGCTGCTTGTTTTTGTTGTTAGTTTCTTTTGCTTTGCAGAAGCTTTTTAGTTTGTATAGACCCATTTATGTATTTTGCCTTTACTTCCCTTGCCATTGGAGTCAGATTTATAAGTTGTTTTCTACAGCCAAGGTCCATGAGTTTAGTACGTGTGTTTCCTTCTAAGTATTTGATTTTTTAACATCCTGTAAGTTTTCTTGACCTGTGGTGGTGCAGTGTGGATAAAGCATTGACCAGGAATGCTGAGGTCGTCGTTTTGAAACCCTGGGCTTGCCTGGTTAAGGCACCTGCTTGCTCCTCTCACTCCCCCCTCTCATTCTCCTCAAAAATGAATAAATAAAATCTTTAAAACAAAAAATCTTACATTTAACATTCAGTTTTAGAGGCAAATGTGATTCAGGTGGCAGCTGTTTTCTTCTTTTCTTTTCTGGCATTGTTTTTCTTTGTATTTCTTCCCTGTGGAATCTGAGCAATACTGCAATTACAGTATTTCTATCACATTTTATAACTTTTTTCCCCTGACTTCTACATCCTGACAATGTTCTGTGGCTCCTTTGCTTCTGCATGTGAGTCCCTAGCACAGGTGACAAGAAGTTGGTTATTTGTTGGCATTTCTCTATGACACTGGATTTCAACTGGGAGTGATTTAGTTCCCCAGGGTTCATTTGGCAATGTCTAGATACATTTTTGCTAGTCATGATTTTTGAGTAGAGGCCAGCTGTGCTACTAAACAGCCCAATAGGGCATAATTTCCCACTATGTTATCTACCTCAAAATGGAAACAGTGTTGAAGTTGAGAAACTCCTTTCTAGGATGAAATACAAAACTTTAGGGAACTAAATGAAAAGACATTTCATAGCAAAAGGATGAATTTAATTTTGGAGTTTTGAAATAGTGTATAAAAATTTTCAGTGTCAAGGAACTTAAATTTCAAAGAAAACTATTCTGTTTATTTTTTTACAGCGTATTATTAATATTTATTAAGAAGATGTATTGTGATGAAAATGTGTGACCCCAGTACTTATTAATAGGTTAGCAGCAGCTGCCTACAGTATTTAGACATGAAACTGAGATTGTGAAAAGGATAGAGGCAGTACTCTTTGTTTGAAATTTTTTTACTTACTTTTTATTATTTTAAATGTGCCTAGTAACAGGTGACTATCCAACCAGTTTTTTGGAGGAGATGTGGATATGGGTAACATCATTTTTAATCTCTTAAAAAAGATCATAATTTTAAAATTCTAAGAAAAGACTAAATATGATAAACTTTTTTCTTATGTAGATTAGCAAATGATGAGAATTTTAGTACTACCCTCCATGCATATACATATACCCAGTAGTGCACATGCACACACATGTACCCACACAAACGATAATCCTTATATACTGTAGCCTCTTCACACTCTACTGAGTTGCCTGTTCAGTGTCAGAGTCATAGCCCCTGTTGATCCAGCAAAATACACAGGACTCCGCATGAGGGATCTATACCTGCACTATGAATTATCCGGGTACAGAAGATCCACTTAGCTAAGTACACAATTTACAGTTAATAAATTTAAATTTTATAGTTATTAAATTAGAAAGGGCTGCTAATACACTGAAAAATTAGAATGTTGAAGGGTAAAATTTTGCTGACATTAGAGCAACGTGGGACTGTCTTGCAAACCAACTGATGGTAAAAGAAAATGCCTACCATGCTTAAGAATTTTAGTGTGTATCTGGGCAAAGACAGAAAACATTACAAAGAAAGTTTTGATTCTTCTCTCCAATTAGGCTACATGATATGAGTTTCTGTTTATAAACCAGTTTCCAAAATAACTCTTATTTTGGTAGTTTATTAATTTGAGTCTGGGAAAGAAGAAATATTTTAGGAAATGTTAGGAGAAAGAGGCAGTAACTTATATATTTTTATCATTCCCGATAACATTGGCAATATAAAACTAGTCTCTGGAAAATACTATATTGTATTTTACCTTTATCCTTGGTAACTCTTGGTAAATTGGTAAATTTAGGGGTTTAAACCTGAAGAGGCAATTTTCTTTGGTTTATAGTGAATAATATCTATCTCATAGTAAATTTCAAAAATAAAAAGATACATTTTTTCTAATAGGTGTTAGATTATAGTGGCTATATTCTTGGTGTTATTAGTTCAGCTTTCAAAACCGAGTACGTATATAGTACATTTTTTTAGTTTACTGAATGGGATTGAATATTTGAACCGAATTTGGTGAATTCTACGAAATAATATCTGGCTTATGATTGATTTAATCTTATCTTGTCTTTCGCTATATGGCTTGATTCTTTGGATTTTTTGTCAAAATAGAAATTTAAGCTCTTTATGTGCAAAGTTTAAGATAATACATGTACAAAGTTATTTAAATTCTTCAAATTTAATTGCATTTCTCATAATTTTTTTCAGACAAATTCTACAGAAATTTTGGAGTATTTATCAGATAGTGAAAACAAACATGAATCGGAGAATGTCTTGTTCATCGATTCAGAATCCTCTCAGAAATACCATGTGGATATTGAATCAGATGGAAGACTGATTATGGAGAAACTGATAAACCCGACAATGAAATCTACAGATTATGTTTTATATACACCCCAGAAACAGACAAAGTTTCCCAGGACTCCTGAAAATTCAGCAAAGAAGAAACAGCTTTTAAGGTTAAATAACCCATTTTTAAATACTTTAAAAAAAATCTCTCTTTTTTTCTCTTTCTTTAACAACCCAAATGTCTAAAATTTTAATTTTAAAATGCTTGCTTGTTTAGTTGGGAGGAAAAATCGAGAGAATGGAATTGTTATTTCCATAAGTAATTATGGAAGTTCTAAATTCAGGAGATGATTTATGAAATTGATTATCCGAGTTGAGCATTTATTTTTAGTCATGAATAGCTTATGTGACTGCTTTCTTTAAAGGAGGGCCTTTGGCTGTTCAGGGTTATCAAATTTTATGGAGAATCCATGTTTTAGGTAATTTCTTAAACAATTAAGCCAAGTAAATGACTCTGTTTTTAAGTAACTTATACTCTAAAGAGGGAAATAGAAATGAATAGACTATTCAGATTACTTTTATGAGTATGGTTACAGGCATTGACTAAAGAAACACTTGGAAATTTGAAGATTGTGTGAGAGAGCAGAGACTCGTGGACAGGAAACTGGCTGGTTTGCATGTAAGAACCCAAAGGCTGAGCCATGGAGGGTTCATTAGAACATGTGACATACCATATAGGGGGACATGTCAGAACCCTGTGTAATCCATGGTCTCTTTGTGTTTTAAATTAGAATAAAACAGTAGAACCAAAAACCTAATGAAAGTGAAAAGGCAAATTTGTGGAAAGCAGTGCCGCAAAAGCAAACTTAGTAGAGAATTTCACTGAAAACAGATTTTCATTAGAAAGAATAAACATGGCAATGAAGAACACAGTTTTGGTATCTGTTTAGGACATATCTTCATCAAGGCGTGGCAAGTACAATGATGCATGCTGAGACTTCAATGGTAATGTTAATAGACTATAGGAAAGGAGCCAGGGCTCAAGGAATGCCTATGACTCATAGACTGAGACATTGCTAGGAGGAGCTGGGATTCAAGACAGGACGGTGGGGAGCTTAACTTTTAGTGGCTTGAAAGGGATATAGTATCTAAACAGATTTCAGAGAAAAGGTGAGAAATATTTAGAGAGTAATTGGGAGGACTCTGTAGAGATAGAAATGTCAGGGATAATTATTCTGTCAGTACTCAGGAGAGAAAGTGAATGGGGGAGTAAGGCCCAGTGGGAAGAGACTTTTATCTTGAGCATAGGAGTGGAGGGAAGAATATAAGACTGTGACTGAGCTGGTAAGATGGATATAATATGTTCAGCCAGTTAATGCCTGCTCACCATATATATGTTACATAAAATAAGATGGAAGGCTTTATGCCCAGAATAAAGAAGTTACAACCTTAAAAGAGACAGGTGGTAGTTTGTAGTACTCTCTGGAGGGAATAGGATAATAAGCCAATTAAAGTCATTCAGATGTTATTGTTGAAGTCAACTCCATGTATTTATAGCAAGTGATGTCCTCAGTTCTATTAAGGATCTACTATGGGCTGAGCACTCTTTCAGTCTCTAGCGACAGAGCAACTAAAGCCCTGTCTTTGTTGGGGGGAAAGCTGAGAAGGAACCAGGAAGTAAATTCAAAGAACTGTCAAAAGGAGTTCAACTTAATGGTAAAAAAAAAATCAGAGAAAGAGGAATAGAGAGTGGCCCAGAGGTAGGGAAGGGCCTTTCTAATTTAATCAGGGAACTAGGGAAGCCTCTCATAATGTGACTTTTTGAGCATCTGGAAGAACCAGCATACCTGGTGGCTGGCTTCAGACACACAACAGTGCATGAGCACAAGCAACACACACAAAAGGGAGTCTCTGCCAACAGCAGAACCTACTGGGCTAAATTTCACTTTGTGAGATTAACCTTCTTCGCAGCAGCCTATACACTAGTCACGGCCAATATTCACACCTAGTCATTCTAATATTCAGCCCCACTACCTGATGTGCCAGCTGCAATCAAGACTCAATTACAAAAGTAGGGCTTATATAACCCATAGAAAGGACAATTCTCTTTCACCCAGCTCAGGTGATCAGTAATACTGCACCCCTGAGCATCACAGTACACACCCTATCACATAAGACCACCATACCAAGATTGAGAGACACAAACGATCTGCCTAATACACAGAAACAAACAGAGAGAAGAAACCAAAATGGGTAAACAGCATGTCCCAAATGAAAAAGCAGGAGATTTTCAAATAAATAATTAAATAAAATAGAGGCAAGCAATTTGCCAGACATAGAGTTCGAAATAAGGAAGCTCAGGTGACTGAACAAAAATTTCAACAGCATAAAAAAGATGCAGAAATTTAAAAGGAACAGTCAGAAATGAAGCCTACAATAACTAAAATGAATACACTAGAAGGAAGAGCAGATTAGATGAAGCAGAGGATCAAATCACTGATTTAGAAGACAAGTTACAGAAAACAGACAATGAGAAAAGCAAAAAGAAAAAGATCTAAAAAGTAAGTATAGTGTAAGGAATCTCTGAGACAGCATCAAGCATAACAATGTGTGCAGCATAAGGTTACCAGAAAGAGAAGAATGAGAGCAAGGGATTGAGAACCTATTTGAAGAAATAATGACTGAAAACTTTTCTACCCTGGTGAAGGAAGAAACACAATTCAGGGAAACGCAAAGAGTACCAAACAAAATGAACCAAAGAGGCCCACACAATGACACATCATAATTAAAATGCCAAATTATAAAATAAAAGAGGGACTCTTGAAAGCAGCAAGATAAAGACAATTAGTTACCTATGAGGGAGCTCCCATAAAACTTTCAGCTGATTTCTGTACAGAAACTTTTCAGGCCAAAAGGGATTAGCATGAAATATTTAAAGTGTTTAAAAGCAAGGATCGACAATCAATACTGTTCTGCCAGCAAACCTATTATTTAAAGTTTTTGGAGAAATAGTTTTCCATACAAGAGAAAGCTCAATCAGTACTATAAAAAATGTTGAAGAGACTGCTTTTAAAAAGAAGAAAATATAGGATTATAAGTATCAAGATAAAATGGCAATAACTATACACCTTGATTCCTTGTCACTTTAAATGTAAATGGATTAAATGCTCCAATAAAAATACAGTGGTACCTTGAGATACGAATTTAATTCGTTCTGTAACCGAGCTCGTAAGTCAGTCAACTCGTATATCAAACTGCCAATACTGGACCCATGCACCAACACGCCAACTAGTGGCAGCTTCCCAAATCATGACTCGTATCTCGGAATTTCGCTCAGATCTCGAACAAAAATACGGACCGAGTCGCAGCTTGTATCTTAAAAAATTCGTATGTTGGTCTGCTCGTATCTCAAGGTACCACTGTACATAGGGTAGCTAGAAAACAAGACCCATATATATGCTGTCTACAATAATGCCACTTCAGATGGAAAGACACAGAAAAACTGAAGGTAAAGGGATGGAAAAAGACATTTCATGGAATAAAAACAGAAAACACCCTGAGGTACTATTACTTGTATTAGATAATGTAGACTTTATAACAAACCTATAATAAGAGACAAAGAAGGACATTAAATAATGGTAAAGGGATCAATCTAACAAATGACGTAACCTTTGTAAACATTGATGCATCCTACATGGGAGCGCACGTAAACATATAAAGTAAATATTAATGGACTTAAAGGGGAGATTGACAGAACTACAGTGACAAGGGTTTTATCACCCCACTGACATCAGTGGATAGATATTCTAGAGAGAAAATTAACATGGCAACAGAGGCTTAAAGAACAGAGACCAGGTGGTTTTAATATTTTTAAAGCTTTTCACCCACAGCAACAGAATATATGTTCTTTTCAAGTCCACATGGAATATTTAGAGAATAGATCTCGTGTTAGACCATAAAACAAGTCTCTATAAATTTAAGAAGATTGAAATATATCAAGCCTCTACTCTGACCACATAATATTAAACAAGAATTCAATTATAAGAAAACCACTGAAAAACACACAAACACCTGCAGGCTAAACAATATGCTAATAAACAATGAATGGGTTAACGATGAGGTCAGGAACAAAATAAAAAAATATCTTGACACAAATGAAAATGAAAACACAAGGACCTGAAATCTGTGGGAGACACACAAAGAAGTTCTAAGATGTTAATTTATACCAATACAGATCTATCTCAAGAAACAAGAACACTCTAAAAGCAATCTAACCTTACACTTAAAGTAACTAGAAAAAGAACAATAAAGCTTAAAATGAGGAAGAAGGAAGAAAATAATAAAGGTGAGAGTGGAAATAAATGAAATAGTCTGGAAGTCAATAGAAAAGATCAGTGAAACCAAGAGGTGATTCTTTCAAAAGTAAAATGACAGGGATAAACTTTTAATCATACTCAGCAAGAAAAAAGGAGAGGACACCCAAATATATTATAAAATAAAAAATAAAATAGAAGTGACAACTGACACCAGAAATCCAAGACATTATAATGAAATAATATGAACAATTATACAGGGTGGGGTAAAAGTAGGTTTTCAATTGTAATCGAAACACAATTCTTATGTTGTTACTTAATGATTTTAATTAATAAACATGTATTAATTATTGTATACCTACAATTGGACAATCTGGAGGAAGTGGAATGATTCCTAGAAACATACAATCTACCAAGACTAAATCTAAGAAACAGATTAATTACTACCAGGGATATCAGATTAGTAATCAAAAAACTCCTTAAAACAAAGTCTTTGACAGGATTAATTCACAGGTGAATTTCAGCAAACATTTAAAGAAAATGTAGCACCTGTCATTTTTAGACTATTACAAAAAATTCAAAAGGAAAGAAGACTCCCAAGCTTATTTTAAGGGGCCAACTTATCCTGATTCCAAAATCAAAGACATTGCAAAGAAAGAAAATTATAGGACAATATTCCTGATGAACATAGATGCATAAATCCTCAAAATATAATAGCAGAAAGGATTCAGCAATGAATTAAAAAGATTATACACCATGATAATATGTGAATTATTAATTTGGGATACCAAGTGGGTCAGTAACTGTGAATTAATTATGATAGACCACTTAAAGAAAATGAAAAATAAAAATCATATGATCTTATTTATATATGCAGGAAAAGCCTTTGACAAATTCTCAGCATCCATTTGTGATAATAACTTTCAGTAGCATGGGAATAGAGGGAACATACCTCAGTGTTATGAAGGCCAATTATAACAAACCCACAGCTAACATCATAGTGGATAAAAACTTAAAGTATTTTTTTATGAAATGGAAGAAGACAGGGATGCCCACTTTTACTACTGTTATTCAACATAGTACTGGAAGTCCCAACCACAGCAGTCAATGAAGAAAAGAAATCAAAATCATCCAAATTGCAAAGTTTGAAATAAAATGGTCATTATTTGCAGATTATATGATAGAGAAACTTAAATATTCTACCAAGAAACTAGCAGAATTTATAAACAAATTGAATAAAACAGCATAATATAAAATAATCAGGAATGGTTTTCAGTTTTATACACCAATCTGAATGATCAAAATGATAAACTTAGACATCAATCCCATATACAGTTGCATCAGAAAAAAATATAAAATACCTAAGAATTTAGTAAAGGCAGTAAAAGACCTTTCCTGGAAAAATGGTAGAAATCACGTAAGATACAAATAAGTGAACTTGTATACTGTGATTGGAAGAATTGGCATTGTTAAAATTTCTATACTAACAAAAGCAATCTGTGTACTGAATGAAATTCCAATAAAGATATCAAAGACATATTTCACAGGACTAGAAAAAATAATTCAAAGTTGATATGGAACCACAAAAGACCCTGTGTAATCAAAGCAGTTTTGAGAAAGAACAAAGTTGGAGGTATCACACTACTTGATATTAAACCATACCACAAACCTATAGTAATGAAAACTGCATGGCTCTGCTGTAAAAACAAACATAGATTGACAGAATAATTAGCTCAGAAATATATCCATACTTATATGATCAATTAATATAAAAGGAGGCAAGAACATCTAATGACATAAAGGCAGTCTATTCAACAAATAAATGGTATTGGGGAAAATAGGACAGATAAATGCAAAAACATGAATTTAGACCACATTCTTACACCATTATGAATGAATCAAGTCAAGATGGAACAAAGACTTAAATGTAGAATTCATAATTATGAAACTTCTCTTAGCAACTTCTTTTTCTGTTTATATATCCCTTTGAGTAGGGCAGTGGTTGGTGAACTGCAGCTTGCGAGCCACATTTGGCTCTTTGGCCCCTTGAGAGTGGCTCTTCCACAAACTACCATCTGTAGGCACGCAGATTATAATAACAAAATACCTACCTATATAGTTTAAGTTTAAAAAAAATTGGCTCTCAAAAGAAATTTCAATCATTGTACTGTTGATATTTGGCTCTGTTGACTAATGAGTTTGCCAACCACTGGAGTAGGGGTAAGAAAAGAAATAAATAAACTTATGGGACCACATCAAACTAAAAAGTTTTTGCAAGGCAAAGAAAACCATCAACAAAATGAAACAATAGCATACTGAATGGCAGAACATATTCGCCAATGGTACTATGTTCAGTTAGTGATTAATATCCAAGAAATGACAGACAACACCAAAAACCATAGAATCCAAGTAAAAAATATGCAGCAGACCTTAATAGATAATTCCAAAGAGGATATACAGATGGTCTGTGGACATGATGAAAAGATTCTTAATGTCTGTAATACTTAAAGAAATGCAAACTAAAACCACAATGAAATATTACCTACTACCTGTCAGAATGGCTATCATCAATAAATCAACAAATTATAAATGTTGGCAAGGATGTAGAGACAAGTGAATCCTTCTGCAGTGTTGTTTGGAATGCAGATTAGTGGAGCCACTAAACAGTATGGAGGTTTCTCAAAAATATAAAAAATGTAAGTGCATTATAAGCAAGGAAATAGTAGTTTGAAAAGTTATGCACACCCGTATGTTTATTCAAGCATTATTTACAACAACTAAGATACGGATTCAACCCAACTGCTCATCAATATACATGGGTATAAAAAGTTGTGGTGCATATATTCAATAGAATATTACTCAACCATAAAAAATAATGAAATCGTAACATGTGTGACAATATGGATGGCCCTAGAGGGTATTTGCTAAATGAAACATGTTAGACCAAAAAAAAAAAAAAAAAAAAAAGGACAACTACCCTATGATTTCACTTGTATGTAGAACCTAAGGTACAAAATAGAAACAAACTCATCGATGCTGAGAACCAACAGATGGTTGCCAGAAGGGAGAATGATAGGGAGGATAGGTGGAAAAGGTGAAGGGATTTAAAGTACTAATTTGGAGTTACACAGTAGTCATGAGGATTTAACATAGAGCATGAGGAATATAATAATATAATAATGTAATAACTATGTATATGCCAGGTCTGTTGTTGAAATATCTGGAGGATCACTTTCTAAATTATATGGTTGTCTAACTACTAGGCTGTACTTTGAAACTAATACAAAATAATATTGAAAGTCAACTGTAATTTTAAATTTAAATTTAAAAAAGAAAAAGACCTCAAACAGTGTTAACTGCTTTAAACCTTAGAATCATAAAAATAATTATTAAATCTAAAGGTAGAAGAAAGGAAATAATAAAAATCAGAACAGAATTTTCTTTTTCTTTTTTTTATTTATTTTTATTTTTTTATTTTTATTAATTTTATTTTTTTAATGGGGTGACATCAATAAATCAGGATACATATATTCAAAGATAACAAGTCCAGGTTATCTTGTCGTTCAATTATGTTGCATACCCATCACCCAAAGTCAGATTGTCCTCTGTCACCTTCTATCTTGTTTTCTTTGTGCCCCTCCCCCTCTCCCTTTCCCTCTCTCATTCCCTCCTCCCCCCCCGTAACCACCACACTCTTATCAATGTCTCTTAGTTTCACTTTTATGTCCCACCTACGTATGGAATAATGCAGTTCCTGGTTTTTTCTGATTTACTTATTTCGCTTCGTATCATGTTATCAAGATCCCACCATTTTGCTGTAAATGTTCCGATGTCATCATTTCTTATGGCTGAGTAGTATTCCATAGTGTATATGTGCCACATCTTCTTTATACAGTCATCTATTGATGGACTTTTTGGTTGTTTCCATGTCCTGGCCACTGTGAACAATGCTGCAATAAACATGGGGCTGCATGTGTCTTTACGTATCAATGTTTCTGAGTTTTTGGGGTATATACCCAGTAGAGGTATTGCTGGGTCATAAGGTAGTTCTATTTTCAGTTTTTTGAGGAACCACCATACTTTCTTCCATAATGGTTGTACTACTTTACATTCCCACCAACAGTGTATGAGGGCAGAACAGAATTTTCAATCAAGATGACATATTAGGTAAATGTTATCCTCACCACTTCCTACAACCCCATCAGAGCTACAACCAGAATTACACTATAACTGTCATTGAGAACAACCTGATTTATAGCTGTTAAGGAGTCCTGTAACTAAGATTGTACAAAAGAAGCCACATTCAGTTTGGTAGTAGGAGTGGAGATGAAACTAGCTGAATGGTGGTAAAAAATGGGCAGGGATAAGTGCAAGTAGTCTCTTTCTGACACCAGGCTCTCTGCTGAGGGTTCCTGTACCAGAAGAGAAGTCTCCATAACTTTTAGCTGTGAAAGCCAGCAGAGAATGTGGCTGAGTGAGAAGGAAAGCTATTTGAGTCCCAACTGGTCTTAAAGGACTGGTGCTCAGGATTACTAGCTGACTGACTCACACCAAAATCCAGTGCTGGGCAGCAGCTCAAAGGTGACAGTGACAAACAGGGAAGAACTAAGTTGTTTGGTTGTAGTGTGAGGATTAGAGGTCCAACTTTCTTCCAGACAGAAATATTGGGAGAAGTCCTTGTTCTTTTGATGAATCCACCCTGTGGGCATTGGTCGGTACCATATCTGAATCTTCATCAGCCTGGCTAACAATGCTCCCTGCACTTGTGATTCTCTGAGACCCTGATACACCCAACTTTTGAGCTCATCCAAGTGACATTCAGCAGCTTTTTTTACAGACACCCTGCCTTGGGTCATGTTGTAGACTTTCCTAAAATCTCTCAGAAGTTCACAAATCCAGAAACAAACAGAATTTGGCCTAAGCATACTCTGTTCATCCTGCTAAGCAGGCCCACGCTCAGCAGTAGCAACAGCTAGCGTCAGTTCACAGCTTTGCCTCTCCCTGGTACCTCCAAGCATAGTACAAGTGGGCAATCTACTGCAGATCACTTTGTAGCTTATATTAGATGGCCCTGGGCAGGGAACAGGCAGTGATTGATCTTTGTTGCAACTCACAGGAGGCTTCAGAACCAAGACACCCAATAATCAGCTTGAGACCATGACAGAACACCACCCAACCACCTCTAAGAAAAGACATACTCATCAAAATGAAAGGGAAAAAGAAAAAAACTCCAGAAAAAGAACTAAACAACACGAAGACAAGTATTATACCAGATGCAAAGTTTCAAACATTTGTCATAGGGATGCATAGTGATCTCAGTAAAATCATCAACAAAGAGGAAACAAAAAATGGAGATGGAAAACAAAAAAAAAGGATCGGTGAGAAACAAAGAGTTTAATAACTGAAATGAGGAGTAGTACATTAAAGGGAATCAACAGTAGATTAGATGAAGCAGAGGATCAAGTCAGCTATTTGGGAAACAAAATTACAGAAAACACAAATTCAGAGCAGTAAAATGCAAAAAGAATTTTTAAAAATGATAGTTTATAGGACTTTTGGGACAACATGAAGCATAACAATATCCACATCATAGGACCAGAAAAAGAGAGAGAGAGAAAGAGCAAGGTATCAAGAAACTATTTGAAGAAATAATGACTGAAAACTTTCCTAACCTGATGAAGGAAAAAACACACAAAGTCCAAGAAGCACAGAGAGTGCCAAATAAAGTGAACCCAAGGAGACCTACACCAAGACACATCATAATTAAAATGCCAAAGGTTGAAGACAAGGAGAAAAAATTAAAAGCAATAAAAGATGTCATTTTCTACAAGGGGAGCTCCCATAATACTGTCAGATGATTTCTCAACAGTAAATTCTCAGCCCAGAAGGGATTGACATAAAAGAATCAAAGCAATTTAAAACAAGAACTTATAACCAAGAGTATTCTACCTAGCAAACCTATTAGAATTGAGAGAGAGATAAAGAGCCTCCCAAACAAGAGAAAGCTGAAAGAATTCATCTCCACCAAAGCAGTATTATGGGAAATGTTAAAGGGAATTTTAAAGAAGAAGTAGAAAAGTTCAAAACTATGGATATGGCAATGACTACATATCTGTTAACAACTACTTTAAATGTAAATGGATTAAATACTGAAAATAAATGGATGGAGAAAGATATTTCATGAAAATGGAAACAAACTGACAAAGTTGGGCTAGCAATACTTATACCAGATAAAATAGACTTTTAAACAAAGGCTATAACAAGAGACAAAGAAGGACCTAGCAATTCCATTTCTGGGTATTTATTTGAAGAAACCCCCAAAAATAAATTGAAAAGACATACACATCCATATGTTTATTGTAGCATTACTGTATTTATAATAGCCAAGATATGGAAGCAACCTAAGTGTAAATCAGTAGATAAGTGGATAAAAAAGTAGTGCATATATACAATGGAATATGACTAAGTCATATAAAAGAATGACATTTTGCCATCTACACCAGTGTAGATAGACCTAGAATGTATTGTGCTGAGTGAAGTAAGTCAGAGAAAGACGGGTGTATTATTTCACTTCTTTGTAGAATCTGAAAAAACAAAGTAAATATAGGGACAAAATGGAAACAAACATTGGTACATAAAATATTTTGATGGTTGCTAGATGGGAGTGGGGTTAGGATATGGTGAAAAAGGAGAAGGAGTTTGAAGTATAATAGAAATTGGTTGTTAGAAAATAGTCATAGGGTTCTAAAGGGCAGTAGAGGGAATATAGACAGTGATAGTTTAATAACTATGATTTTAGATGTGTACTAGATTTATCAGGTTTAACACTTTGTAAGATGTAAATGTCTAATCATGATGTTTTATATAAAAAACTAATGTATGTATGTAAACTAAGACAAAAATATTATTTTTTTTTTTTGTATTTTTCTGAAGAGAGAAGTGGGGAGAGAGACAGACTCCCGCATGCGCCCGACAGGGATCGACCCGGCATGCCTACTAGGGAGCAGTGCTCTCTGCCCATCTGGGCCATTGCTCTGGTTGCATCCAGAGCCATTCTAGTGCCTGAGACAGAGGCCATGGCGCCATCTTCAGTGCCCTGGCCAGCTTTACTCCAATGGAGCTTTGGCTGCAGGAGGGAAAGAGAGAGAGAGAGAGAGAGGAAGGAGAGGGGGAGGGGTGGAGAAGCAGATGGGTGCTTCTCCTGTGTGCTGTGGCCAGGAATCAAACCTAGGACTTCCACATGCTGGGCCGACACTCTCAGCCAGCCGGCCAGGGTGATAAAAATTATTTTTAAAAAGTATTTGCAAAAAAAAAAATATTTGATTGCCATGGGTAATCAAAGTTTTTAAAGCAAATTCTTAGCTCCAACTAATTAACATCACCCTATGTTTAATCAGAGTATAACAAATGAAAGGCAGAGATTATGGGGGAGGGAGGGAGGTTGAATAGGTGAAACATAGGAGATTTTTAGAGTTTTGAAACTATTGTGTATGATATTGTGATGAAAAATGCATGACATTATGTATTTCGCAAAACTCATAGTACTATAGCACACTGAGTGAACCCTAATGTAGACTGTTGGCTTTAGTAGATAATCCATATTGGTTCATTAGTTGTAATAAATGTACACTAATGCAAAAGGTCAGTTATAGGGGAAACTAGTTGGTGGGTGAGTATAGGAGTATATGAGAACTCTGTTTTCTGTTCAGTTTTTTTGTAAGCTGGTAATTACTGTAAGAAATAACAGTAAAAATCAGCGCAGAAACATGATATATAGACTACAAAAAATGGTTAGTGAAACAAAGCTTTTTTATAAAAGATCAACAGAATAGATGAACCTTTAGCTATACTCACTAAGAGAAAAAAGAGAAGACTCAAATAAGTAAATTAGATATCTTATTACAACTGATACTACACAAATGTAAAGAATCATAAGAGTACTATAAAAAATTGCATGTAAAAAAGTTGGGTATTCTAGGAGAAAAGGATAAATTTCTAGAAATGAATAACCTAGTAAGACTTAATTAGGAAGAAACAAAATATAAACTGACCAATTACTTGTAAGGAGATTGAATCTGTACTTAAAACCCTCATATCCAAGAAAACAGCAGACACAGATGGCTTAACTGGTTTATGCTACCTTTCAGCTAAAGAAGCATCAATACCAGTGTTTCTCAAACTCTTTCAAAAAGAAGAGGAGGGAATACTTCTAAATGCATGAGACCAGCAATACCCTAATACTAAACCAGGCAAGGACCTTACAATAGAAGAAAATTACAGACTAATATTTTTGATGAACATAGCCACAAAAAATTCTCAGTTAAGCATCAGCAAACAAATTTCAATAATGTATTAAAAGAATCCTACACCTGATCAGTTGGAATTGGTTACATGATGCAAGATGGTTCAACATATAAAATTAAGTCAACATGATAATACTTGATTTAATAAATGAAGATCATAAGAGCATTCAGTAAATGTAGAAAATGCTTTTGACAAATGCAAACATCCACTTATGATAAAAGGTTTCAGCAAACTTGTATTCAGAAAGAATGTACTTCAACATAAAAGGTACATATATGACAAACTCACAGCTGACATATTCAGTAGTAAAAAGTTTGAAGCTTTTCTTCTAAGATAAGATATAAGGTAAGGATACCCACTTCCTTCCCTTTTATTAATCAAAGCACTGGTAGTCTTAGCCAGAGCAATTAGGTAAGAAAAATAAATAAAAGGTACTCAAACCAGAGATGAAGAAGTAAAACTGTCTCTATTTGCAGATGATGTGATACATATAGAAAACTGTAAATAATCTGTCAAAAACATTTTGAACTAATAAATGTGAATGGTAAAGTTGCAGGATACAAAATCAACATACAAAAATTAGTTATGTTTCTGTATACTAACCATGAACTTTCTTTCTAAAAGAGAAATCAAGAAAACCAATTTTTAATTGCATTAAACAGAATAAAATACCTAAGAATAAATTTAACCAAGGAAGTTTAAGACTGTACATGGTAAATTAGAAGACAGTGATGAAAGAAATTAAGGAAGAACAAAAATTGTAAAGATATCTCATGATAATGGATTAGAAGAATTAATACTGTTAAAATATCTATAATACCCTGCTGCGGACTAGCACAGATACTAATTCTGGGTCCTGAGGGAGAATGCTGCAGAATTAAGAAAATAGACTCACCAAGAAAAGAGGATGGGATTGGGAGGCCTCTTCGATGCTGATGGCAGTATCAGCCACTAGGAGCCTAGATGGTGGGCCATGGGGAGCCCATATTGTGGGTAAGGATCCTGTACACTCATAGGTATGGATCCCCTATGAGAGTAAAGTATCCCCTATGAGGAGGAGGCACCAGTCAGGTTCATGGGTAAGTGGCTGGAATTGCACCCACCTCAAAGCCACACCACTCAGTCTCTGACATGCCCTGAGACTGTCCAGACCTGTACACCCTGGCCCAGGCAGCTGACTGCTCAGCAGAGCATGAGCTCCACAGGGTGGGATGATGTGGAGTCTAAAAGGTGGGGTTATTGCTTTCCCTTAGGTTGATACCCTAAGGATGGGAGTGTTCACCTAGGAACAATGGCATCTATGATGCAGGAGAATGACTCAGTACAGGTGTCCTGTCAGCTCTTCCCCCAAAGACACTGACTCCATTCTCTCACCACACATTCTAGTCCTTTCTGTCCTCCCTCCACTGGAGTCCAGGGTGAGTTACTGAGAATGAGGTTTTGTGTGTTGGCTCTTAGGAGGATGCCTGTGTCTCTAGCAGATGCTTGTCTCCCTATCAGACAGAATTCTTGTTGACTTTGACAGCCAGATGTTATGTGGGCGCCTGTTTCTGGTTCTCATGCTCTGGGCTGGGGAGCCTGGTGTGGGATTGAGTCCTGATGCTCTTCAGGAGAAACTTTTGCAGCTGAGTTGGTCTCTGCTGAATCTAAGTGCAGGGCCAGCATTTTTCAGAACTCCACCCTTCCTACCAGCCTTGATGTGACTTCTGTAAATCCTTAGTTATAAGACTTATTCAACTAGTGTTTGGTTGGTTATTCAGATTTTGTTTTATGTGTTAGTTGTAATTCCAGTTTCGTCCTGGGAGGTGATGAGTGTCACAGCCACCTAATCTGCCACTATGATGGATCTTCTTTTTTTTTTTCCTGCAAATAGATTTTTATTAGAATGATGCTTGTAGATTAGAGATCATGGTGTTTATATTTCTAAGTTTTGGTACCTCTGATTGGAATTCCCTGCAGGAATTCTCTGGAGAGACTGGAGCAGTAGTAATGTGTGAGGCACCATTGTAGCTCCGAATAACTAAAGCCAAGTTTAAATGCTTATTCTGTCTTAGCGCTCTAGATACTTCCACCCGTACACAACTGTTCTTCATTCATTTATATTCTTGCTTTTTCCCTTTTTCCCTATAATTCCTAGTTTAGTTGTGGGATATGGAACTTGATTTTTAACCATACCTTTTCAGATTGTATTTTGTCTTTTTCTCCTTTTAAAGTAATAGATTTGAAATAATTAGATCATTGTGCAAAGAATATAGTGTTTTTTTCCTTATATTTATTATATTACAAGTATCTTTATAAGTAGTATTCTTTGAGACAGCCAGTGTGTCATTGAGGCTAAGCTTGTTAGACTGCTTTTGTGTGTAGACTGTTACACTCTATATCAGATGTCTCAGCTTGTACAGTTGTTTGATACCTCAGTGCATTAGTTCTTCATCTGCAAAATGAGGATGATAGTAGTACCTACTTTCATAGTATTGTTTAGAGAGAGTATACATGAATTACTTCACATAAATAGAATGATATGAAGAAGAGTATATATATATATAATATATACTCTTATATAATAATATATATATTAAATAGAGGTAGACATGGAAATTAGAGGTTCTTTGGCAGTTTTTAATATGAGAATTTTTAAAATTTCTTGTTATGTATTGTACACACACATTTTCAGAAACAATTAGTACTTATAGGAGAATAAATGACTATAGGAAAAGAAAATAAGTAGTAGTGATAATATGTAAAATATATTATGTGTATTAAAATAAGATCTTTAAGTAATTGTAGAAAGAGTATAGGGTAGAAGTAAAAATCATTTTAAAAAATCAGTACTACTACTGACATTATTTCAGTGTGAGGCACTATGCTAACTCATTTCTGGTTTCAAAAACTATTTTCTGGTTAGTTATGTAATATTGGTGAATTTCCTTAACTTCTCTCTAAGCTATGATATTTATGAGGTGGGTATTGATATCTGTTCTTTTTACATCAAAGGTATATTATTAAAATGAAAGATGATTTATTGATATGTTCAGTAAACTGGTTCATAATATAAGATAAAAAATTACTTATAGTCATAATGGAAATTAATACCTAATTATTTTAAATCACATTTCTAGATTTATTTAGAAAATTAAATTTAATGAGATGGCATGGATCAATAAGAGTACATAGGTTTCAGGTAAACATTTCCATAGCATTTGAACTGTTGATCATGTTGGGTGACCATCACCCGAAGTCAAATCATCTTCCGTCACCATATATTTGTCCTTTATTCCCCTCCCCATCCAACCTCCCATAATAACGACTTCATCATTATCTATATCCATGAGTCTCATTTTAATATTCCACCTATGTGTAAAATCATATAGTTCTTAGCTTTTTCTTATTTACTTATTTTATTTAGTATAATGTTCTCAAGGTCTACCTATGTTGTTGTAAACAGTAATATGTCATTTATTATGGTTGAGTAATATTCCATTGTATATATGGATCACATGCTCTTTATCCAGTCCTCTATTGAAGGACACTTTGATTGTTTCCATGTCTTGGCCACTATGAATAATGCTAGGTACAACATGAGAATGTACATGTCTTTCTGTAACTATATATAAATATGTATATATATATATATATAATTTTGCCTAGACAATCAGTAGAAGGATTGTAGTTCTCTTCTCAATATTTTTAGGAACCACCCTACTTTCTTTTATAATGGTTGTACCAAAGTTTACATTTCGACCAGCAGTGAATGAGGGTTCGTTTTTTTTTTCCACAGCCTCTTCAACGCTTATTATCTGTCTTGTTGATAACAGCCAATCTGATAGGTGTGAGGTGGTATCTCATTGTAGTTTTGATTTGCATTTCTGAAATAGCTAGAGAAGATGAGCATCTTTTCATATATCTGCTTCTGTTTGTGTGTTTTAATGGTAGAAGTGTCTGTCCAGGTTGTCTCTCCATTTTTTAATTGTATTGTTAGCACATTGATGAACTTTCTGAGTTTTTTATATATTTTGGATATTAATAGTATATTGGAGCTGTTGTATATAAATATCAGCTTTCATTTGGTTGACTGCCTTTAGTCATTCATTTGTAATTTGAAGCGAGATAGTTTGATACTTCCTGTTCCATTATCTTCTCTAAGGATTGCTTTGGCTCTTCAGGGATTTTTATGGTTCTACATAAATCTGATTTTTTGTTCTAGTTCTTTAAAAACTGACATTGGGATTTTAATGGGGATTGCATATTTGGACAATGGCCATTTTAACTATGTTGATTCTTCCAGTCCATGAACATGGAATATTTTTCAATTTCCTTGTGTCTTTTTCAATTTCTTTCAATCAATAATGCTTTATAGTTTTAAGTATATAGATTCTTCATAACTTTTGTTAAGTTTATTCTTGGATATTTTTTTGTTGTTGCAATTGTAAAAAGAATTTTTTTCACTTCATTTTTGAAGTTTCATTATTAGCATATAAGAAAGCAATAGAGGCCTGACCAGGCGGTGGCACAGTGGATAGAGCATCGGACTGGGATGCAGAAGATCCAGGTTCGAGACCCTGAGGTCGCCAGCTTGAGCAAGGGCTCATCTGGTTTGAGCAAAAAGCTCACCAGCTTGAGCCCAACGTCGCTGGCTCAAGCAAGGGGTTACTCAGTCTGCTGAAGGCCCGCAGTCAAGGCACAAAAAAAAAAAAAAAAAAAAAAAAAAAAAAAAAAAAAGCAATAGACTTTTGTATATTGATTTTGTGTTCTACAACTTTACTGTATTTGTTTATTGTTTCTAATAGTTTTTTGTTGGAGTTTGGGATTTTCTGTATACAGGATCATGTCATCTACAAAAAAGTGATTCTTTTACTTCTTCTTTCTCAGTATGGATGCTTTGAATAAGAGTGGAGAGAGAGAGCAATCTTGTCTTGTTCCAGATTTTAGGGAAAAAGCCTTCAATTTTTTCACCATTTAGTGTGTTATTAGCTGATGGTTTATCATATATGGCCTTTATTATGTTGCGATACTTTCCTTCTACACCAGGGGTCTCAAACTCGCGGCCCGCAGACTAATCCACAAAGTTCAAAATATTTTGGATAAAATTAAGTAAGCCTAGGGGCCTACTTGTATTTTTCATTTCTCTAGCATTCTAGCTATATATTAGCTTAGTTAACAAGCAGTTGTGATGCGAACTACAGTTTCTGGTCGTTTTGTGACACTGAGTAAACTGCATGTACGATTGTGCTTGTTGTACTGATTTTTTTTTTGTTTTCAACTGCAGTGAGAAAAGTGTTGCGTAACAGTTGCCTTTTGTAGACCTAGTGCGGCCCACCGAACAGCTGTGATCTTGCTCTGCGGCCCACATGCTGAGTTGAGTTTGAGACCCCTGTTCTACACCTATTTTATTGAGGGTTTTAAACATAAAGGGATATTGTATCTTATTGAATGCTTTTTCTGTATCTGTTTATAGAATCATGATTTTTGTCCTTTATTTTGTTGATGTGGTGTATTACATTAATGGATTTGCGTATATTGAACCATTCCTGTGCTCCTGGAATGAATTCCACTTGATCATGATGTATTATTCTTTTAATGTGTTGTTATATTCCATTTGCTAGTATAGGTATTTGTTTAGAATTTTTGCATCTGTACTCATAAAAATATTGATCTGTAGTTTTCTTTTTTTGTGTTGTCTTCAACAGGTTTTGATATCAAGGTCATGTTGACCTTATGAAATGTGTTAAGGGGTATTGCTTCTTCTATTTTTTGGAAGACATTGAGAAAGAAAGGTACCAAGTCTTCTTTTCAATGTTTAGTAGAATTCACTAGTGTAGTAATCTGGTCTTGGACATTTTTGGTGGTGTATGTTTTTGATAGTTGTTTCTATTTTATCCCTGCTTATGGGTCTGTTTAGGTTTTCCACTCCTTTAAGTCTCAGGCTAGGAAAATTGTATAGTTCTATGAATGTATGTATTTCTTCTAGCTTGTTGTATTTGATGACAAATAAAATTTATGTTCTAGTATGTTCCTTTTTGTATCTTTGATGTCTTTGTTAATTTCTCTTTCATTTCATATTTTCTTTATATGAGCCATTTCTCCTATTTAATTTAGTTCTGCTCTGATTTTTATTATTCCTTGCACTGAGTTGGGGTTGCCTTTGTCATTCTTTTCTAGTTCTTTCAGATGTAATATAGGTTTTTTACTTGGGATCTCTCTTGTTTCTTGATATAAGCCTGTAATGACATAAACTTCCCTCTTACTACTTTCTCACTGCATCCCAGAAGTTTTGATATGTTGTGTTATTTTCATTTCTTTGTATATATCTTTTGAGTTCTGCTTTTATTTCTTCTTTGACCCAGTTTTTTGAAGTTTGTTGTTTAATTTTCACATTTTTGTTGCTTTATTTATTTCCTTATTGCACTGGAATTCTAATTTCAATGCTTTATAGTCAGAAAAGATGCTTGGTATGATTTTAATACTTTTGAGTTATTTAAATTTATTTTTGTGGCTCACCATATGGTCTTCCCTAGTGGTGGGTAAACTCATTAGTCAACAGAGCCAAATATCAACAGTACAACGATTGAAATTTCTTTTGAGAGCCAAATTTTTAAAACTTATACTATATAGGTAGGTATATTTCTAATCGTTATAGCGCCCGTACGTAGTATTTTGTGGAAGAGCCACACTCAGGGGCCAAAGGGCCGCATGTAGCTAGCGAGCCGCAGTTTGCTGACCACCCGTCTACCCTTTTGAATGTTCCATGCACACTGGGAAAAAAAGATATAATCTGATGTTCTAGGATGAAATGTTCTATAAATGTCTATTAATTCCTTTTGGTGTAGTGTGTCATTTAAGGCCAATATTTATTGATTTTCTATTTGTGTGACCTATCTAAAGCTTTCTATGATGTGTTGAGATCCCCAACTATGACTGTTTTTGTATCTTTCTATTTTTAGATCTGTTCATTGATGCGTTATATATTTTAGTGCTCCCTATTTGGTGCATAAATATTAAGAAATGTTGTCTTCATGATTCAGTGTCTCCTTTATCATTATGAAATGTTCATCTTTGTCTCTGGTTACCTTTGTTGTCTTGAAGTCAACATTATCAGATATGAGTATGGCTACACCTGCTTTTCTGTGGATATAATTTGCTTGGTGAATCATTTTCAAACCTTTCACTCTGAGTCTACTTTTGTCCTTGCAGCTTAGATGTGTTTCCTGAAGGCAGCATATGGTGAGGTTTCACTTTTTCACCCAATCTGCTTGCTCTGTACCTCTTCATTTGGTGAATTAAATTTATTTACTTAGGGTTATTGTTGTTACATGAGGATTTCTTATAGCCAATTTTTGTTTTGTTTTCTGGTAGCTCTGTGTTTTCTTTGGTTTTACTCTTGACTTTCTGTCAGTTGTTTCTGTTTTGTGGTATTCTATATTTCTTTCCCCCGTTTCCCCTTCTTTTAAGCTATTTGTTTCAGAGGTGGTTTTTTCAAGGGTGGTTACCGTAATGTTATTAAGAGGAAAATATTTACATATACAAGAATCCTTTGTCTTATGAATGTTTCTGCACTCAATCCTCCTTTGCTACTGCAGATTGTTATTTATTTATTTATTATAGGAGAGAGGAAGGAAAAGAGAGAGAGAGAGAGAGAGAGAGAGAAAGGGGGAGGAGCAGGAATCATCAACTCCCATATGTGCCTTGACCAGGCAAATCCAAGGTGTCAAAATGGCTACCAGCATTCTAGGTCAACCCTTTATCCACTGAGCCACCACAGGTCAGGCTGATATTGCAGATTTTTATCCTCTCCCCTTTTCTATTATGTATTTTTTGTGTGTAACAGACAGGGACAGACTGACAGGAAGGGAGAGAGATGAGAAGCATCAATTCTTTGTTGAGGAATGTGAGTTGTACATTGATTGATTTCTCATATGTGCCTTGACTGAGGAGCTACAGTAGATCGAGTGACCCCGTTCTCAAGCCAGCAACCTTTGGCTCAAGCTGGTGACCCTTGCTCAAACCAGATGACCCTGCACTCAAGCCCACGACCTTGGGGTTTTGAACCTGGGTTCTCTGCATCCCAGTCTGATGCTCCATCCACTGTGCCAACATTTTTTCAGGCCTCTGGGCCTTTCTTTTATATGTTATGTTCTTCTTTTCCCTAGCTGCCTTGAGGATTCTTTCTTTGTCATTGATTTTTGACAGTTTTATTACAGTATGCCTTGGGAGAAGTCTGTTTGGATTGTTGTTTTTGCTTCTTATATTCAAGGATCTGCCTCTTGTTATGATTTGAGAAGGATCTCATCTATTTGTTTTTTTTTTATACAGGGACAGAGATAGAGTCAGTGAGAGGGATAGATAGGGACAGTCAGGAACGAGAGAGATGAGAAGCATCAATCATCAGTTTTTCATTTTGACACCTTAGTTGTTCATTGATTGCTTTCTCATATGTGCCTTGACCGCGGGCCTTCAGCAGACCAAGTAACCCCTTGCTCCAGCCAGTGACCTTGAGTCCAAGCTGGTGAGCTTTTGCTCAAACCAGATGAACCCGCGTTCAAGCTGGCGACCTCGGGGTCTCGAACCTGTGTCCTCCGCATCCCAGTCCGACGCTCTATCCACTGTGCCACTGCCTGGTCAGGTGGATCTCATCTATTATTTGTTTAAATAGAATCTCCATTCTCTTCTTCTTCTCTCTTCTGTGAAATACCCAATATTCTTATATTGTTCTTCTGGTTGTGTCAAAATTTTCTTGTAGAGTTCTGTCATTTAAAAAAATCATTAATGTCTTTTTACTCTCTGAAGCATCTGTAGTTGCATCTTTGATGCCACTGATCCTTTCCTCTATCTGACCTCTTCTATTAGATAAATTTGCTAGCTCTATTTTTGATTTGTGTATGGAGTTTTTCATCTCTATTTTTAAAGTTTCACTCTGCTTGGTAAAGTACTCGTTTTGTTCATCAACTTATTTTCTGAGTTCATTATATTGCCTCTCTGTTTTATTTCATTTCATTGAGTATTTTCAGAACTTCAGTTTTCGATTATCTATAATTTAACTCCAGGGTTTTCATGTGATAAAGATTGCCTTCTAGAGATTTTTCATATTCTTTCTGAACTGCTTATCTTTCTTATGTTGCCATGGTATTTGTTTTTTTTCTGCCTTGGTGGCATTTGAGAGTGGTGTTCTTAAGAAATTAAACTAAAACCCACCAAATATAAAAAGTAAAATTCAATAAAAATAATAATGGAATAAAAATTTTGTTAAAGTAGAACATCATAACTACATAAAATAAAAGAACAAAAACTAGTAATCAAAAACAAATGAAACACAAAAAAATAAAAATAGAGATTAAGGAAGAATAAAATTTAAAAAAGGAAAAGAAACACAAAAAAAATTTGAAGGGTTTTTTTTGGTTTGTTTTTGGGTTTTTTTTCTTTTGTAGTAGTAGTAGGTGACAATGGATTGTAAGTATTAGTGTTGTTAAATTCCTGGATGTGCCTTTGCTGACACGTTGCTGTTGCAGTGATGGGTGGGTTGTTTTATGTGGGCTTTTGGCTTTATCAATGGCAACCTCAGGCCTCTATCCACATCTCCCCACATGTCAATAGACCAGGGGATCAGACATAGAGCACCTCTATTCTTCAGGGAATAGAGTGGCTGGTTGTGGGGTATGTCTCTGCCATACTCTGTAGCCTGCGAAGAGAGGGATATTGCATATGGGAGGCTGTAGGGTCACACACTGATATTCTCTATCTCTGTGCTGGATGTGGGCTACTGGCAGGGACTCCTCGTGCTTCTGCTTTGGTTTGGTATCTCCCCATCTATTCCCCCAATCTGTCTGTTCCTCCGGGCACAAGAAGTCTCAGTTACTCTGGGTTTCTCCCCTCTCCAGACTCCTGTCAGACAAAAACCCAGACAGTCCAGTTTTTCTCCTCCTGGACCCAGACTGTGAGTGCATCTTCCATCCCCCTTCATGAGCCTTCTTACCCTTCAGCCATTCCACTCGTGATCTTTTCAGACACGCTTGTGAGTCTAGCTAGGGTTCTTTCACTAAATTATAGCTGTTAAATTTATTGAAATATCAAGGGGAGAAAACAATGATATCTCTCACACCACCATTACTCTAACAACTAATATTTATGTTGTCATTTACAAAAATTGTTTTATTGATTTTAGAAAGAGATGAAGAGAGAGAGATAAAGACAAGAACATCGATCTGTTTCTGTAGGTGCCCTGACCAGTGTTCGAACCTGCAACCTCTGTGCTCTGACTGACACTCTAATCACAACCTTGATTTATCATAGCTGTGTTAGTGACTGGTGTCGTCTGTGAATTAAAATATTTATGTAATATATGTTTACATTTATTTAAATATATAAATCAATGTGTATGTAGTCATCAATAAGTGAGGGTTTTTGCGAAGTACCCGTATGTCCATTGTTGATCATCTTCCTTCAATACAGGAAATTTTTCTGTTTATTCTTGCTGTGTGTTGGTGATTAATATTACATTATCTTTTTTATTTGAATAATGAACCCAGCCCAAATTCTCTTACAGAAGTGTTTTACCTATCAGGTTTTATTATTGAATACAACTCTGAACACATCTTACATTTAACTGTTTCCCATTGTTTCCCAAGCAATTTTACGTTCCTGTCCACCCCAGTGACATAGCTCATTGCCTTTTTTGTATCCCCGGCACCTAGCACTTTGCTAGGTAGAAGGTGAAACAAGTAATTGGTACATATTTATGGAGTAAGTAAATTAAGAGAGAATGAAAGGAAGTCATACTGGTGTTAGAGTAGTGTATATTTCTTTTTCTTTTTCTTTTTAGAAAGAGAGGCAGAGAGAGTTACAGATAGGGACAAGCAGGCAAGAAGGGGGGAAAGAGATAAGAAGCATCAATTTTTTGTTGCGACACCTTAGTTGTTCATTGATTGCTTTCTCATATGTGCCTTGACCAGGGTGGTGGATGGCTGCCGCCAAGCCAGTTACCACATGCCCAATCCGGTGACCCTGCTCTCAAGGTGGTGAGCCTGCGTTCAAGCTGCGACCTTGGGGTTTTGAATCTGGATCTTCTGTGTCCCATGTCAATGCTCTATTACTGTGTCACGGCATGGTCCGGCAAGCATATACAGTATTTCTAAGAAGCAGAAAACTGAGCTTCTAAGAAACCTTTAAAAAATGCTTTACTGACTTATGGAAATTGATCCTTTAGGTAGAAAATGTAATGTCAAAAAAGTTAAAATCTGAATGTTTTACCTTTTAGCTCTGATTGGAATATATAAAATATAAATGATGGAACTATCGTGAAACTTTTCTTTTAAGTTAACTTAATGCATTTTTATTTATTAAACAGAGGTGGGCTTGCAGAAAGACTAAATGGACTGCAGAATAGAGAGAGATCTGCCATTTCTTTGTGGAGACATCAATGTGTTTCTTACCAGAAGACACTTTCAGGTAAGGCTTGCACTGGCACCTGTGGGTGTGGGTAAAATATATGCCAGTTAAACATATTTTACATTAAAATGCATGAAGTTGGTCATTACTGTTTTTATCACTTTATTTTTCTCGAGGACTTCTATAGGTCTCAGAAATTGTTCCAAAGATTAGCTTATTCTTATGTCTTAATGATTCTTCCCTATACAGGATCTGATATTTTAACAGAAGACTTACTCATTTTTAAAACATTTATTTATTGATTGCTTTGATATAGTGAAAGAGAGAGGGAGAGAAGCATTCATTTGTTGTTGCACTTAGTTGTGCATTCATTGTATGCTTCTTGTATTCCCTGACAAGGGATCAAACTGCAACTTTGGTGTTTTGGGACAACACTCTAACTGACTGAGCCAACCAGCCAGGGCCAGCAGAAGATTTATTCTTAAAGATCTGACTTGGAGTATTCTATATTAGAACTTTTCCATGGTGTATGTAATCCAGTAGCTTTCAGACTTTTTGACTGCAACCAATAGTAAGAAATAATACATCTTATCTATCAATACACATATGACATTCACACATACAAATACATATCCCTGAAACCACTAATCTTAGTACATGTTATATAGTCTGCATTTTGTTTTATTTTTACCATAATCCTAATTCCATTAAATTGACTCAGGTCTTTCTAATGATTTGCAACATGCATTTTAAAAGTTGCTACCACAAGCAAGTGACTGAAACTCATGTTACTAAGCAGATTATAATATATGTAAAATGTTTTACACACCAAGGAAAGCTCTCTCTCTTATGAGACGTTGTACTTTTTCATGGCTTCTACTTGAATGATGTCTCTATCTTGAGGGAAAAGGCAGGTGGGCATTGTCAGCTATTCTACATCTACTGTTAATAGTCATCTCTCCAAAGAAGGGCATGTAATATACAATAACTAAGATGTGGAAGCACCCTGAGTGGCCATCAGTGGATGACTGGATAAAGAAGTGGTACATATATGCAATGGAATATTACTCAGCCCTGAAGAGGAATTCAGTCTTGCCATTTACAACAACGTGGATGGACCTAAGGGGTATTGTGCCAAGTGAAATATAACAGAGAAAGACAAATAATGTATGTTTTCACTTATATGTAGAATTTAAAAAGCAAAATTAATAAAACAGACACAAAGTCTTAGACACAGAGGAAAAATCAATAGTTGCCAAAAGAGAGGATGGTTGGGTCGTCTGGGTGAAAGGAGTGAGTAGGTTAAGAGGTACAGATTGGCAGTTACAAAACACGGGGATGAGGTCACCAGCTTGAGCATGGGATCACTGGCTTGAGCATGGAATCATAGACGTAATCCTATGGTCACTGATTTGAGCCCAAGGTTGCTGGCTTGAGCAAGGGGTCACTCGCTCTGCTGTAGCCCCCCACCCCTGGCAAGGCACATATGAGAAAACAATCAATGAACAACTAAGGTTCTGAAACAAAGAATTAATGCTTCTCATCTCTCTCCCTGTCTGTCTGTCCCTATCTGTCCCTCTCTCTGTTTCTATCTCTGTCACACACATAAAAAAACAACAACAAAAAACCACACACACACACACAGAACAGGGGGATGTAAGTACAGCATAGGGAATAATAGTCAGTAATACTGTATATATGTGTTATGTATTTATAATTTGGTTAATCCCTTCATCTTGGATCCTATCCCTTCTTCTCCTTCCCTCTGACAGCTGTCCATCTGTTTCCTGTGACCCTGCCTCTGTTTCTATTTTGGCTTCTCAGTTTATTGTGTTCATTGAATTCCATATATAAGTGACATGATATGGTATTTGTCCTTATCTGGCAGGCTTATTTCAGTTAGTATAATAATCTCCAGGTCCATTCATGCTGTTGCAAAAGATAAGATTTCTTTCTATTTTATACTATATAGTATTCCATTGTGTAAATGTACCACAGCTATTTATCTACTCATCTACTGATAGACACTTGAGCTGTTTCCAGATCTCGGCTATTGTAAACAATGCTGCAATGAACATGGGAGTGAATATCTTTTGAATTAGTGTTTAAAAATTTTTATTTATTTATTTATTCATTTTAGAGAGGAGAGGGAGAGACAGAGAGAGAGAGAGAGAGGAGAGACAGAGAGAGAGAAGGGGAGAGGAGCTGGAAGCATCAACTTTAATATATGCCTTGACCAGGCAAGCCCAGGGTTTCGAACTGGCGACCTCAGCATTTCCAGGTCGACGCTTTATCCACTGCGCCCCCACAGGTCAGGCCTGAATTAGTGTTTTAGAATTTTTAGGATATATTCCTAGAAGTGAAATAGCTGAGTCATAAGGCAGTCCCATTTCTAATATTTTGAGGAAATGCCATACTGTTTCCTATAGTAGCTGCATAAGTGTGCATTCCCACCAGCAGTGCAGGAGGGTTCCCTTTTCTCTACACCCTCGCCAGCACTTGCTGTTGATTTGTTAATGAAAGCCATTCTGTGAGGTGATATTTCATTGCTGTTTTAATTTGCATTTGTTTGATGATTGGTGACACTGAACATTTTTTCATATGCCTGTTGGCCATCTGTATGTCCTCTCTGGAGAAGTGTCTATTTAGGTCCTTTGCCCAGTTTTTAATTGGATTGTTTACCTTTCTGATGTTGAGTTTTATAAGTTCTTTGTAAATTTTTGTTAACCCCTTATCAGATATATCAGCAAATATGTTCTCTCAAAGAGTAGGTTGTCTTTTTATTTTGTTAATGGTATATTTTGGTATGCAAAGGCTTTTTTGGTTGAAATAGTTCCATTTGTTTATTTATTTCTTTGTTTCCCTTGTCCATGAGGACATATCGGCAAAAATATTGAATGTCGGATATTTTATTGTGTATGTTTATTCTAATATTTTTATGGTTTTGTGACTTACATTTAAGTCTTATCCATTTTGAGTTTATTTATGTGAACGGAGTAAATTGGTGATATAGTTTTATTATTATTCTTTTGCATGTACCTGTCCAATTTTTCCAACACCGTTTATTAAAGAGACTGTCTTTACTTCATCATATACATTGTATACTCTTGCTTCCTTTGTTATATATTACTTGACCATAAAGATGTGGATTTATTTCTAGGTTCTCTGTTCTATTCTATTGATCTGTATACCTGTTCCTATATGCCAGTACTAGGCTTTTTTTTTATTACAATGGCCTTATAGTATAGCTTGATATCAGGAAGTGTGATTCCTACTGCTTTGCTCTTCATTTTTATGATTGCTGAGGCTATTCAGGTTCTTCTTGGTTCTATATAAAGTTTTGGAATATTCTAGATCTGTGAAGTATGACTTTTGTATTTTTGTAGGAATTGCATTGAATCTATACATTGCTTTGGATAGTATTGACATTCTAATGATGTTAATTCTTCCTATCCATGAACATGGTATATTCTTCTACTTGTTTGTATCTTCTGTAATTTCTCTTTTCAGTGTCTTATACTAGTTAAATTTATTCGTAGATGCTCTATTTTTTTGTAATGCAAATGATGTTTTTTCCTTAATTTCTCTTTTTGACAGTTCATTATTGGTGAGTGAAATTGCCACTGAATTCTGAATATTTTATATTATATATTATCACTTTGCCAAATTCATTATCAGTTCTAGTAGTTTTTTGGTAGAGACTTTAGGGTTTTCTTTGTACAGTAACCTGTCATTAGCAAATAATGACAGTTTACTTTCTAATTTGGATGCCTTTTATTTCTTCTTGTCTGATTAATGTGACTAGGACTTTCAGTACTATGTTGAATAAGAGTGGTAAAAGGAGGCACTTCTGTCTCATTACTGATCTTAAGTGCATTGCTTTCTTTATTTTTGTGACAGAGACAGAGAAGGACAAAGAGAGGGACAGATAGAGACAGACAGGAAGGGAGAGAGAGAGATGAGAAGCATCAATTCTTTGTTGCGGCACCTTATTTGTTCATTGATTGCTTTCTCATATGTGCCTTGACCAAATGACCCCTTGCTCAAGCCAGTGACCTTGGGCTCAAGCTGGTGAGCCTTGCTCAAATCAAATGAGCCCACACTCAAGCCGGCAACCTGAGGGTTTCGAACCTGGGTCCTCTGCATCCCACTTCAGTGCTCTATCCACTGCACCACAGCCTGGTCAGGCAAGGGGATTGCTTTTAATTTTTGTTTATTGAGTGTGATGTTGTCTGTTGGTTTGTTATATATAGCCTTTATTTTGTTGAAATATGTTGCCTGTATTTCCACTTTTCTGAGAGTTCTGATCATAAATGGGTGCTGGATTTTATCAAATGCTTTTTTTGTATCTGTTGATATGATCATGTGATTTTTATCCATTTTATTTATGTGATGAATCACGTTTATTGATTTGTAAATATTGTACCAGCCTCGCCTCCCCAGAAAAAAATCACACATGATTATGGTATATGATCTTTTTAATGTATTGCTGGGTCTGGTTTACTAATATGTTGTTAAGAATTTTAGCATCTGTGTTCATCAGGGATATTGGCCTATAAGTATTCTTTCTTTGTGGTGTCTTTACCTGGTTTTGGAATTAATATAAGGCATGCCTTATAAAAGAAGGTTCGAAGTCTTCCCTTATATTGAATTTTTTGGAATAACTTGAGAAGAATAGGTGTTAGTTCTTCTTTGACTGTTTGGTAAGATTTGTCATTGAAGCCAACCAGTCCAGGACTTTTGTTTACTGGGAATTTTTTTTTATAACTATTTCAATTTGATTTCTTGTTATTGGTTTGCTCTGGTTTGCTGATTCTTCCACATTCATTTTTGAAGATTATGTGTTTCTAGGAATTTATCCATTTCTAGGTTGTCCAATTCTTTGGCATATAGTTCTTCCTAGTTTTTTCTTACAATCCTTTGAATTTCTGTGATACCAGTTGTTACTTCTCATTTGTTTATTTATTTAGGTCCTCTTGCTTTTGATGAGTCTAGTTAAAGATTCATCTATCTTGTTTACCTCTTCAAAGAACCAGATCTTGGTTTTGTTGATCTCTTGTATCTTTTATTTTTATTCTGATCTATATTATTTTCTTCCCTCTACTTTTTCTGGGCTTTGTTTATTTATTTATTTATTTTAATTCTTTTAGGTGTTTATTTGAAATATTTTTGCCCTGGCCAGTTGGCGCAGCAGTAGAGCATTGGCCCAGCATGTGGATGTCCCACCTTTGATTCCCAGTCAGGGCACACAGTAGAAGCGACCATCTGATTTTCCACCATCCCCCTCCTCCTTCTCTTTCTCTCTCTCTCTTGCCCTCCTCCCCTCCTGCAGCCATGGCTCAAATAGTTCAAGCAAAGTTGGCCCCGGACACTGAGTATGGCTTTGTGGCCTCACCTCAGGTGCTAAAATAGCTCAGTTACTGAGCAACAGAGCAGTGGTACCAGGTGGGCAGAGCATCACCAAGTTGGGGAATTGCTGGTTTGATCCTGGTCAGGGCACATGCAGAGTTTGTCTCTCTGCCTCCCTGTCTCTCACTTAATAAAAAAAAAATTTTGAAATGAAAAAAGAAAATTTTCTTGCTTCTTGAAGTATGCCAGTAATGCTATGAACTTCCCTCTCTGGACTTCTTTCACTATGTCCTATAGATTTTGGGTTATTTTGTGTTAATTTCCATTTTCTTATTGGACCTGTTGGATTTCTTCCTTGTTCTCACTGTTAACCCATTAATTATTTAATAATATGCTATTTAGCCTCCAAGTGTTTGAATATTTTTCAGTTTTTCTATTGTAGTGGGTTTCTAATTTTATGTCATTGTGATCAGAGAAGATGCTTGATATAGTTTCAATCTTCATAAATTTATTTAGACTTGTTTTGTGTCCTAACATGGGATCTACCCTAGAGAATATACCATGTGCACTTGGAAAGAATATATATTCTGGTGCTTTGGGGTGAAATCTTTTGAAGATATCAATTAAATCTAGTTAATTTAGTATGTCATTAAAGGCCACTGTTTCTTTGTTAATTTTCTGTCTGGAGGATATATGCATTGATGTCAGTGGGATGTTAAAAATTCCATATTATTACTGTATTGCTATCAACTTTTCCTTATATGTCTATCAAAATTGGCTTTTTATATTTAGGTGCTTCTTATTTGTGTGCATAAATATTTACAATGTTTATATTCTCTTACTGGATTACTCCCTCTATCATTTTGTAATTACCTTCTTTGTCAATTATTATACCCTTTGTTTTAAAGACTATTTTGTCAGATAAAAATATTGCTACCCCAGCATTTTGTTTTTTATTTTCATTTCCATTTGTATGGAGTATTTTTTTCCATTCTTTCACTTCCAGTCTATGTATATCTTTTGTTCTGAGGTGCATCACTTCTACACAGCATATATATGGGTCATGTTTTCTTATCAATTCAGCTACCATATGACTTTTGATTGGAGCATTTAATCCATTTGTATTTACGGTTATTACTGATATGTACTTATTTATTGCCATTTATTCTTTAAAGTTATAATCCTCTTTTTCTCAATTTCTTTACTCTTCTTATAGCAGGCCTTTTAACATTTTTTGCTAAACTGGTTTGATGGTAATGAACTCCTTTAGCTTTTTTTTTGGGCTGGGAAACGTGCTTCAATTTAAATGATAGCTTTGCTGGATAGTGTAGTCTTGGTTGTGGGTTCTTGTTTTGTATCACTGAATATTCTTGCCAATATCTTCTGGCCTAAAATGTTTTTGTTGAGAAATCAAATGTCATCTTAAGTGGGGCTCCTTTTATCGTTAATAAATTGCTTTTCTCTTGCTACTTTTAAGATTCTATTTTTGGCCTGACCAGGTGGTGTCATAGTGGTTAGAATGTCAGACTGTAATGTGGAGGACACAGGTTCGAAACCCCAGGGTCGCCAGCTTAAGTGTGGGCTCATCCGGGTTAAGCGTGGACTCACTAGCTTGAGCATGAAGTCTCTGGCTTGAGCATGGGATCATAGACATGACCCCATGGTCGTTGGCTTGATCCCAAAGATTACTGGCTTGAAGCCCAAGGTTGCTGGCTTGAGCCCAAGATCACTGGCTTAAGCAAGGGGGTCACTTGCTCTGCTGTGGCCCGTGGTCAAGGCACATATGAAAAAGCAGTTAATAAACAACTAAGATGCTGCAACGAAGAACTGATGCTTCTCATCTCTCTCCCCTCCTTTTTGTCTGTCCCTATCTGTCCCTCTCTCTAACTCTGTCAATAAAAAAAATTTTTTTTTCTTTTACTCTTATCATTGGCGTTTTGACTATGATGTGTCATGGTGTAGACCCTTTTTGATTCAGCCTTAAAGGGGGACTGTCTGTGTTTCCTGAGCTTGTGTGACTTTTTTTTTTCATCAGATTAGGAAAGTTTTCAGCTATTATGTCTTCAAACAAATTCTCTATCCCTTGTTCATTCTATTCTCCTTTAGGAGCCCATGTTATGCAGATATTGTTTCACTTGATGTTGTCTCAAGAGGTCTTTAGAGTTTCCTCAGTCTTCTTTAGCCTCTTTTCTTTTTGTTCCTCTGCTTCTGTTTTTATGTTTATCTTGCCCTCTTAATCAGTGGTCCCCAACCTTTTTTGGGCCTCGGACTGGTTTAATGTCAGAAAATATTTTCACGGACTGGCCTTTAGGGTGGGATGGATAAATGCACAAAATAAAATTATGCGACCAGTATAAAAACTGGTATTTTAAAATATAATTGTCGAACTTATGAGACAAGTGTCAAAAGTGAGTCTTAGACGGATGTAACAGAGGGAATCTGGTCATTTTTTAAAAATAAAACATCGTTCAGACTTAAATATAAATAAAATGGAAATAATGTAAGTTATTTATTCTTTCTCTGCGGACTGGTACCAAATGACCCACGGACCGATACCAGCCCGGGGGTTGGGGACCACTGCTCTAAATCACTGATTTAGTCCTCTACTTTATCCAGCCTGCTGTTGATTCCTTCTAGTGCAGTCTTCATTTCAGTAATTGTATTAGCCATCTGACTGGTTATTTTTAATGTCCTTTTAATGATTGCTGTCTCTTTGTTTTAAGTTCTTACGAAGAGCATTCATCATTGCCCTCAGATCCTTGAACATTCTAATAACCATTATTTTAAACTCTGCATCTGGTAGTTTGGTTGCCTCCATTGCATTTAATTCTTTTTCCGGGGATTTCTTTTCTGATTCATTTGAGGCTCCTTCCTTCAGATTAGTTAGAACTCCAGTTTTGTCCTGGGAAGAGGCAAGTAGAAACGTCTGTTCGCCTACTCCTTCGCCATCTTGAATCTCTCCTTTTTCTTGAGGAGACTAACAAATGCATTGTTACAATTTTGTTGATATTTTTAATTGTGTTTTTAGTCTCTTTTTTATTTATTTCTGCTCTGATCTTTATTACTGCCTTCTTTTTACTTACTTTGGGCTTTTTTGTTCTTTACCTGTTTCTTGTAGATGTATATTTAGTTAGTTTATTTGATATATTTTTTGTATTTCTTGAGGTAGGCCTGTACTCTATAAATTTTCTTCTTTTGTTGTGCCCCAAAGATTTTACATTGTTGTGTCCATTTTCATTTGTTTCAACATATATATTATACATGTATATAATATATATCATATATTTTAATTTTTTTATTAGCCTGTTGATTGCTTAGTTGTGTATTGTTTTGCCTCCACATTTTTGTGACTTTTCCAGTTTGATAAATTTCTTATTACTTAGATCTGTTAAATTCTTACATTGGAATATTGTAATAAGTGATGCCATTGTCTTCCTTTACTTGATATAACTTATTATAATCATATATTAGGGAGAACATTTCACTCTTTGATGTTTTGTCCACTTTTTGGACTTGCAGAAAAATGTTTTGTTTTTTTTTCAAGATGAAACATTTTTTCTATGCCTATATAATTTGTAGTAGTGGAAAAAACAAAAGAAAATCTTAAATAGAAGCTATACTTTCAAGACCTAAAATTTATTAAAACAAGAAATTTAGTGATAGATTTATTAAAATATCATTATTATTAATCTAAATTTCTCAGTTTCTCTATCCAAAATGAGTATAATAGTAGTCCCTCTCTTTAGAGCTTGTGCTATCAATAAATGTACTAATGCAAGCACTTACTAGGTGGTGGGGGAAAAAAGACACTGCATTCTTCTTTTTTCTTCTCAATTTATTTAAGCCTTTATTTAAAATGTATGTGTACCAAATATTTGGTAGAAGTAGGGAAAGAAAGTCTTTATCTGTGTGAAATAAAGCAATAGGTTTAGGGGAAAAAGTACCTAAAATATCATCAAATAAGATTTTTTATCATTGAAGTTATTGGGTTGACACCAGTTAACAGAATTACACAGGTTTCAGGTGGCCTATTTTACACACATCTCTGCATCACATTGTTCACATCCCCCCCCAGTCAAGTCGTCATCCACCGCCGTTCTTCTTCCCATTTCCCCTCAGTCACTGCCCTGTTTTCCACATTCATGAGTTTTTTTCTTTTTTTTTTTTGTCCTTTTTGTTAATTTTCTCCACCCTATCATGTAGCCTACCTCTCCTGATTGCTGTCAGCCTGCTCTCAATGTATGAGTCTGTCTCTGTTTTGCTTGTTAGTTCATTTTATTCATTAGCTTCTACATATGAGTGAAATTATATGGTATTTATCTTTTTTTTTTTTTTACTGGCTTAATTCACTTAGCATAATACTCTCCAGATCCATCCATGCTGTCACAAAGGTAAGATTTTCTTCTTTTTTTTTATGACCATGTAGTATTCCATTGTGTAAATTTACCACAGCTTTTTAATATTCTCATCTACTGATGGACTCCTGGGATGTTTCCAGATGTTTGGTATTGTAAAGAACGTGCAATGAGCATAGGGATTAACATGTTCTTTTGAATTAGTGTTTTGGGATTCGTAGGATATATTCCAGAAATAGAATTACTGGGTCATAAGGCAGTTTTGTTTTTAATTTTTTGAGGAAATCTATACTGTACTCAAGTGCCATTTTTTTCCTAGAACTGTGTCTTATTTTTGCTTCTAAAAGAATATTTTATGATCTGAAAAGGTGATATACTTTAGTTTACATCATTGCTTCCCATGAGGAGCTTAAAGCTCTTTATACATCACACTTCATTTATTTTCTCTAGAGCCTTGAGGGTATTGATGCAGGAGCTTGTTTTTCATTTATGAGGAGGAGGAAAGTCAGGTAGAGAAATGAGGGTGGCTTGTGAAAATAGCTCCAGTCATTTCCCTTGAGGGCCTGTCCAGCTGTTCATTCCAATGACTGCATTATCTTGAGGTCGCTTTCATTGCTACCTGAGAGTAGTTCAGAAGTCATTACGGACAGCATTTCCTTTTCTCTTGTAGGGTTTTATTGTACCTTTGGGTTTTCAAGATACCACAGTCAGAATCCCATTTTATTACTTATGTACTCACAAGGTTAATTTTGATTCAACAGTGAATTTATCAGGCTTGGCTTCCTTTCTAGATTTAGAAATCTAGGAATTAGTAGTAATTTTATGAACCACATCTTGTTTTTTGTTCTACATGTTAACTATAGTATATCTCACTGAGTCTGTATTTACTTCTTTAGATATAAGAAATTATGATTCACAAAAGTCATCTTTAGATTGTTGTTATTTAAGTTTGAGACTTTTCTTCCCACATTTGTCCTCTTTGAGGAATACTGTTTAATTACTTCATAGTTAAGGAGGGGGTGTGGATCTTGCTATTAATTTGAAATGTTTGAGTAAGTGTCTCAAACACATGTTTATAACTTTTTTCAAAATTTTTTATTTTGAGAAGATGGTATATTTAGAAGGAACTAATGCATTTGTAAGAAATTTAAAGTAGAATGATTTCTTGAGGTCTTTCACCTAGTTTCCCCCAATGATAGCATCTATTCTAACTATAGTTGATTGCACAACCAAGATTTTGATCCAGGATGCAGTTCACCCATGCACTCATGTATGTGTGTGCAGTTTGTTTATATAATTTTTCTACTATGTTGATTCATGTGCCCACCACCGCAGTCTGGATACTGAGCAGTTTTTTCATCACCATAATGATGCTACCCTACCCTTTGATAGCCACAGTCACCTGTTTTCTACCCTTCTTTCTGATTCCATGTGAACATTAATCTGTTCACCTATTCCTAGTTTTGTGATCTCAAAAATATTATAAATGGAATAATACAGCATGTAACTATTTGAGATGGGCCTCTTTCATTGGGCATAATTTTCTCAAGATTCATCCAAGTGTGTATGTATTAATAAAGCCTCTTCTTATTTGTGAGTAGTATCATGATATGATTTACTGCAGTTTGTTTAACTGTGCACCCATTTAAGGACATTTGGATCATTGGGCTATTACAAGTAAAGATGCTATGAACATTTGCATGCATGTTTTTAAGTGAACTCAGGTTTTTTTCTGCTATAAACGATCAAGGGTGCAATGCTAGTTGTTACAGTAAGTGCAACATGCATTTACTATAACAACATGAGATTGCATATCAATATCAAATATTTCAATGAATATGTCTCATACATCTTCTGACTTATATTTTTAGTACCTTTGGTTTGTAGATTTTCACTTTTCTTTCTTCATGAATAGCTCACTTTTCCAGGCTATTTTGTAACTTCCACTTATACCATTTAATAATCAGTTTTGTTTTTCTTTTTTGTGTCTTCTAGTATATTTTGGTATAAAAGACATATATCTCAAGGTTCTTCACACTTGACTAAATTTTAAATATGTACCTATTTTACTAGCTATTCTTTTCTGATGCAGTAAGTATGGTTTGAGTTTGGTTGTTTGTAGAACAAAGAATATGTGCTAGACACTATAGCCAGTATACATGCATGTATTAGATGACACAAAGAGAAGAGAGAGAGGCAGAGGACATACACCTGAAGGTCACGATTGTATTTTATCTCCAATGTAATGCCTTGGAATTATGAATCTTTAAATATGGCTGTGAAATAGAGAATAGTTGATTATATAGGAGATAACTATTTCCATCACTTCTCTTCAGGAATGGCTTTATTTTTTCTTGTTTTTTGAAGGAAATGGGTTTCCAACACTGCTTTGTTGTGCTTTCCACATTTACCTGGCTGACAATGTCCAGTATTCATCCAGTAATATTCAAATCATTTCACATGAGTATTAGCTCATTTTATCTTCACAAGGCCATTCTGGTTAGGTTTTTTGCTCCTATTTTAGAGACAAAAGAAATGTGGACAGCTGTGGCCCCATGTGCCTAGTAGTAGGTGGCAGAGCCAGTTTACGTCAGACAGCCTCAGTGGCCCATGATCATGGCCCATCTCTTTCTAGGTACATGTTTGAGAGGCAAATCCAGGCAGGCACTGAGAACATGAGCCAGTGATGTGACAGTTCTGTAAATGTGAATGTAACGAAATATGCACCAATTTCCTTGTTCAGCCTCTCTTTAGTAACAGTACCACAAATATTTTCACAGTATGTTTGATATCTAAATCAGTGATTCTCAGCCTTTTTACACTTGGGAACCAGTGAAAATAGAATTATTTCGGGAACTGCTAAGGCAGAAATCACCCTGAGTATAAGCAAATTCAACTAAGATCATTGGGTCTGTAATGTTCATACAGTATCAGGGTGGTTAACTCTTTTGTGGACCTGCACAAAATATCTGGTTCATGGACTGGTGGTTGAAAAACACTGATCTAAATTTTTAAAACCAAAACCACTTACATATACTTTGAAGTGAAACATACCAAAGAACTCCTTGAATTGTCCAGGAAGAATGTAAAAAGAGAAAATAAAAAGTGAAATCTCTCGCTTGACCTGTGGTGGCGCACTGGATAAAGCGTCGACCTGGAACACTGAGGTCGCCGGTTCAAAACCCTGGGCTTGCCTGGTCAAGGCACATATGGGAGTTGATGCTTCCTGCTCCTCCCTCCCCCTTCTCTCTCTCTCTCTCTCTCTCTCTCTCTCTCTCTCTCTCTCTCTCATTCTCTCCTCTCTAAAAATTAATAAAGAAAAATTTTTTAAAAAAGTGAAATCTCTAAAAGCAATGGGCTTCAGATAAATTATTTTTCATGAGATATTTTTTTCTAAAAGTTCCATCTAAATGTAATATAGAAGATTGTGGGGTGGGGTGAGGAAGAAGCAAAATCAATGAAGTGCAGTAGCTTTTAGTATTGTCCAAAGCAGAATTCTCTCTAACTTATTTTTCTCAACTTGTCATTTTCAAGTATACTAAGAATGGTCACTGTTTATGTTTGGGCGTGCATGCAAATAGACCTCCCTTTGCTATGCCAGTGAGGGTGTAAATACAGTAAGCTTTCCATGAATGTATACACATGTGTATGTGTTCTAAAGTAAGAAATATGTGTCTTGAACCTGGGTTAATATTATAAGAGCAGAGAATTAACTTCATTTTTATATTGGTATTAGTACTTAGTAGCTTTTGTGGTAGAATTTTTGCCACTGAGTCATGGTCATCTGAAACTTTGTAAAGTATAGATCACAAAATACTGTTATCTTCTGTCAATGCCTTTTCAAGCACTGCTCAACAGCATGTTGATATTGCTGCCTGAGAAACTTGGCTTTTCACTTACTGCACTAGCCAGTCCCTTGGTGTTGCTCCAAACACTGTTGGTAGACAGCCCACGCAGGCTCACCTACATTAGGTTCTGAATCTCCTTAAAGCAAATTCACACAAAGCCAACTTCCATTTTCTATCAGCTAACCTAACCATGCACTAGCCATTAGTGCATCTCTTAAAAATTAATAAGTTCAGATTTCAGAAGTTCTTATATTTTTTCTGTGTTTTATAATCTAATTTTCTAGCCTTTTTGCATTCTAGATCATTATTTCCTTATTTTTCTCACTGTAATTTTTTCAGGATTACATTCTCTGCCTTGTTGTTTTTCCAATGTCTATTTTTAATTTTTTTACTTTTTCTTTGGTATTTTTCAATTTTATTAAACTAGCACTCTTAAAAGATTTTGTTGTTTTTTGGGGGGGTATTTATATTTGTTGTTACTGTTATTTTCTCTTCTGGAGAACAGTCTCTAAATTTGAAGATGGAGAAATCTTTCATTTATTATTTCTCTTTGAATTTTGGGATGGCAGACCTGGAAGTTTTTCAGATATGGCACAAATAAGTAACACACTGGAATGCACATTGATGCAGATAATACAAGTGATGGCTTCATTGAGTGCTCCTCCTGCCAGGATTTTGAATGAGGTATTAGCACACAAAGTTTTTCATGTAGCTGATGCCTCACAGTGACTCTGCAGATACTGTGCTCTACCTTCTAGATCAAAAAGGTATCTAAAACATTTTGTTGTCTAGTCAGAGATTATTTGTTAAGTGAAGATGAGTGATTTGGGTGTAGGAGATAAGGCCTCTAATCTTTTAGATATTAAGTGATATTAAGTGTTTCACTGCTTATTCCTGAAGGCTTTTATATTTAAAGTCACTTCAATTAACTAAAAAAGTATTGATTCGGTGGGGGCAGATCATAAGTTTTCCGTCTATCTGTTGAAGTTCTGGCTAGACCAATAATCAAATTAATATGAAACAAGATAGAGTGTGCTGGAATTTCTCTGTAGGACACAGAGATTCTTAATGTTGAGAGGTTGCAATGTCATCTACAAAAAAACTTCTCAAGAGAAAGTCAGATGACATCACAGTAATAGCAGTGTGAGAAATACTCCTGATCTCTCCCCTTGAACTATCAACAAATTGAACAATTATAATGCAGCAAAGTAACCCCAGCTGGGGTTTTAGACACGCCTGAAAGATCTGTGCATTGAATGAACTAAAGTTGTTTTTTGTTTAGGTTATTAGCAATACTACTCTAAATTGCCATCAAGGAAGAAGAAGTCAAATACCATGGCTACACAAAACAGAGACATAGTTCAGAGAGAAAATGAAAAGTCTCTAGAAATAAATCTCAATTACATGGAAACCTTGGAGTTAATGATAGAAATTCAAAACTGATGTTCTGAAAATATTCAGTGAGATATGAGAAAACACCAACAGGCAACTTAATGAGCTCACTAAAGAGATCGAAATTTAAAAACTGAAATGAAAAACTCAATACATGAATTTAAAACTAAGGTAACAAGTTTAACTAATAGAACAAGCCAGATAGAAGAAAGAGTCAGTGACATTGAAGTCAGGCAACTAGAGATGCTACAGAAAAATAAGAGAGACTCATGAATTTTAAAAAACCAAGAGAGCTCTACAAGATTTATCTGACTCCATCAGAAACAGCAATATAAGACTAATGGGTTTATCAGAAGAAGAGAGAGAGAAGGAATGGTGAGCCTATTCAAACAAATAAGTGATGAGAATTTCCCAAGCCTACGGAAAGAGAGCTTCAAATCCAAGAAGAAAACAATGCTGAGTAACCTCAGCTCAAACAGACCTACTCCAAGGTACATCATAATAAAATTGTTAAAATTCAATGACAAAATATCCTCAAGGCAACTAGGGAAAAGAAAATAACCTATAAAGGAAAGCCCATTAAATTACCATCAGACTTCTCAGCAGAAACTCTGCAAACTGGAAGAGAGTGGACCCAAACATTTAAAGTACTAAAAGAGAGGAATTACCAGCCAAGAATACTATATCCACATGCAAAAGAATGAAATTTGACTACCATTTGTCCCCCTGCACAAAATTAATCCAAAATGGACCAAAGACCTAAATATAAGATCTGAAACAATAAACTACATAGAAGAAAACATTGATACTAAACTCACGGACCTTGGCCGTAGAGAACAATTTATGAATTTAACTCCAAAAGGCAAGGGAAGTAAAGGCAAAGATAAATGAATGAAACTAGATCAAACTAAAAAGCTTCTACACAGCAAAAGAAACTGAGAACAAGCAAATAGCAAACTAAATGGGAGATGATATTTGGAAACAACAGCTCCAATCAGGGGTTAATATTAATATCCAAAATATAAAGATCTCACAAAGCTCAGCAACGAACAATCCAATTAAAAAATGGGGAGAGGACCTTAACAGACATTTCTCCCAAAAAGACATGTGAATGGCCAACAAATATATGAAAAGATGCTCATGTTCACTAGGTATTTGAGAAATGCAAATCAAAGCTACAATGAGATACCACCTCACACCTGTTAGATAGGCTATTATCAACTAGACAGGTAATAACAAGTGTTGGAGAGATTGTGGAGAAACAGGCATCCTCATTCACTGTTGGTGGGAATTCAAATTAGTACAACCATTATGGAAGAAAGTATGGTGGTTCCTCAAAAAATTATGAATAGAGTTACCATATGACCCAGCAATTCCTCCCTTGGATAACTACCCCAAAATCTTGAAAACACTGATACAGAAAGACACATTTACCCCTGTGTTCATTGCAGCATTATTCACAGTGGCCAAGACATGGAAACAACCAATTGTCCCTTGATAGAGGATTTTATAAAGAAGATGTGGTACATATATACAATGGAATACTACTCAGCCATAAGAAATGATAACATAGTGTCATTTATGACAACATGGATGGACCTTGAGAATATTATACTGAGTAAAACAGAAAAAGCTAAGAACTGTATTATTGCACACATAGGTGAGATATGAAACTAAGACTCATGGACATAGATAAAAGTGATGTGGTTACCAGGAGGAAAAAGACATGGGGGAGGGGGAAGGTAGTAAAGAGGGACAAATATAAGGTAATGAAAATTATTTGACTTTGTGTGATGGGTATACAACATAATCAACAGTTCAAATGCTGTGCAAGTGTTTACCTAAATCCTATGTACTCTTATTGATCAATATCACCCTGCTAACTTTCTAAATAAAATTTAAAAATTAAAAAAATTAATTCTTTTCTTCTCATGACACACATAAACTAAAATTCTGCAACATACCAAAAAATAAATTTTTGCCATCTGACAAAAAAAAAAATAGGTATAATTTTGATTCATTCCCATCAGATGTCAGCAGCTGTGAAACCAGACAAATTATATATGCTTCCAAATACAGTGCTGGTACAGATACTGAATAGACATTCCCATCACAAAAGGCAAAAATATAAAGGAAGGGGTGATAAATTCCAAGCAAGTACATAAATTAACAAAACAAAGTTTATTGGATTGTAGGGCTCAAGAAAAATCTTTGGTTTAGTGCTCTACCCTCTGGGCCCAGTATGGGTGGCACTCTTGGGCCTTCCACTTTGTGACTTTGTGGAGGCTCCATCCCTGCGGCAGGGAAGGAGCATTTTGGTCCACTTTAACAATGAGTTGGCCCCATCCTTTGAAAACGAGCAGAAATATTTAGCCCTTCTCCCTGGACCTAAGGTGAGAGTGGAATCCTGATGATCTCTGAATTAATTTCCTTCAGGAACATCCTTCTCTCTTTGAAGGATGATGCACAATCAGAGAGTATAGCTCTATTTCCCTGTCCTACATAATATAAGAAGTCCAACAAATTTCCTTCATTTCCTCTGGGCTCAGTTTCCTTCAATTTAAATTGGCGGTGCTTCTGTTCATATAATCGCTTTATTGATGATAGTGATACCTTTGGTGTTCTCTTCCCAACCCAGTCTCTCATTTTTTGCAATATGCACAGGCTTGATATTTTTCCAATCTTGAAGTTCTGCTTTCTTTCTTCTTCAGGTCATTTTTCTCCTCTTATATTTTACTATAAGTACAATAGTTAGGAGGTACCCAGACTGTACCTTTAACATTTTGTTTTGAAATCACTGCTGAATATCTAATCTCATCGCTCATAAGTTCTATATTCTACAAAACACTAAAATACAATTCAGCCAAATTCTCTGCTACTTCATAACACAAATTGCTGTCTTAGTCAGTTGGGGCTGCTATAACAAAATACCATGGACTGGTGGCTTAAACAACAGATACTTATTTTTTATGGTTGTGGAGGCTGGCAAGTCAAGGTGCCACCTTCTGGTGAGGGCCAACTTTCTTGTTTATAGACAGCTGCCTTCTTACTGTATCTTCACATGAGATACATTTATAAGCATGACATAATTACCTACCAAAACCTGCGTCCATATACCATCACCTTGGGGATTAAGGCCTCAACATATTAATATTGGAGGACACAAACAGTTCATAGTAATCCTCTTTCCTCTAGTTTCCAATAACCTATTCTTCATTTCCACTTGATACCTTATTAGAATCACCCTGAACTTCCATGTTTCTGAAATGTACTGTAAAATTTCATCCTCTACTCATTACCCAGTTTCAAAGCTCCTACCATATTTATAGGTATTTGTTACAGTAGCACCCCATTTCATGGTACCAAAATCTTAGCTCGGGCTACCCCAACAGAATACCATAACAGAAATTTATTTTCTCACATTTCTAGAGGCTGAAATTCCAAAATCAGGGTGCCACGATGATTGGTACCTAGTGGAAGCTGTCTCTCTGGCTTCGAGGCAGTAGCCATCTGGCTGTGTCCTCAATGGTCTTTCCTCTGTGCTCAGTAGAGACGGAGAGAGGTCTCTGGTGCTTCTTATAAGTACACTAATCTTACCAGCTCAGGACCTCACCCTAGTGACCTCATTCTGCCTTTATTTCTTAGAGGCCCTATCTCTAAATACAGCCACACTGAAGGTTAGAGCCTCAACACATGAATTTGAGGGGAACACAAACATTTAATTTAGAGTACTCCTTGTCTGGTTTTATATAAACTGCCTTTCTGATGTCTTTGTATGCTTAGTTCTTGCTTAGATTCCTTAAAACATGGGACCCTCTATTGCCCATTCATCCTCTATAGAACAGGAAGGCCACCCCTGCAGAATATTTCACAGTGACACCCATGGTAGTAAATAGCACTGTGACACTGTGACCCCAGGTGGCTGTCATGCTGTACTAATTTCTGATTGTTCTCATTTCTGTGGACTATGATAAACATTCCTGGTCAGTATTGTCTAGTCCTTTTTTATTTTTAAGGGTTGGGTTTCAGATTTTTGTTTCATTCTTTGAATTATTGTGGCTTTTGGCAAGAATATTTTAAACTGGGTGAAAGGCAAGAGAAAATGTGGAATCAAGAAGTGAAAGCACAACTGTTTACAGTTCATAAGCAGTTGTGGTTAAGAAATGTGTCTGTTCATCACTGGCAGATGACTTAAAATATTATGGGGGAAGCATACATTTTAAACAAAAATTAATTGTGCTTTTTACAGGGGAAAGGTGAATTCTTCAGAATTTAGTATTTATGTATTATAATCTAGCTCTCTAGTTAGAACTTGATGAATTTTATTGTGAAGTTATCTATAAAATAAATCTGATGACCGCTTTAAACATTTACTCAGAGACTAAAATTTTGATTTACCAAGCATTAATAATGCAGTAATACAGTTATTAAGAGACTCACTTATTGACACTCAAAGAAATATAATATTGCTAGGTATTTGGGAGTTGTTGGTAAAACTAGGAATAATTGTAATCTCTCAAAAGAAAAGATAGTTTATATATGTACAAATAAATACAGTTCACCTTTCAGTGCATGTTAATGAAAAAAAACTGATACATTAAAAATGGTGAATAGATAAACATCATTTGGATTTGATTTAGGAATGTATTATTTGTTTATTTTTCTTTTTTAAAGCATCACTTGAATCTTGTTTAGTTTACATTCTCTGTGTACATTAAGTATAGCCGAGGTAAGGGGAAGTAGGTAAAAACCATCTTGGTATGGCAGTGAAAACAAGACTGGAATAATAGTCCCTGAGTCCTTTACATCGGTTTGTATTAGGGTTCGTTCAGCTCATATATATAAATATTTATTGGTACTGACACAGGCAGTTATAGCACAGAGTCCATGGTTTAATAGATGAAAGTCCTTATTCTTTGTGTTAAACTTTTCAGAAATAAGAGGTACAGTGATGACATAAAGAAAAGTCATAAGCTCTGCTGGATGATAAAGGAGAGTTGTGTTCAAAAGAGTTCACCAGAGATACGATAATGAAACCCCATCTTAAAGTCTGGTTTATTTTTCATCTCATTATAGAAATAATTTATCGTATTTTTCGCTCCATAAGACATACTTTTTTTCCCCCAAAAGTGAAGGAGAAAATGCCCATGTGTCTTATGGAGCAAAAAATACGGTATTTTATTAAATATTTTAACACCATTTGGTTCAGAATGGTTTTTTTTTTCTTATTTTCCTCCTTAAAGTCCTAGGTGTGTCTTATGGTCAGGTGCGTGTTATGGAGTGAAAAATATGGTAAATTTATTTGAGTTGAGCTATATGGTATTTGAGTTTAGAGCAGTAAGAAGTAACTGGTAACAAGGCCATTCTATTGCTAAGTAGTTTTTTATTCAGTACATAGCCATTGAAGGGTTCAAGTATCATTAAATTTATAGTTAAAAAGATAACTCTAGTGGACCTTATGAATAGTGGGTCCAAATGGTGATGTACTAGACTGGGGAGGTAGTTAGGGCCAGGCCATTATAATACGTAAAAGGCATCTCAGTTTTAATCTATCTAAAGATAACTGATCTCTTGACACCACTATTCTTCCCTGCCACCAGTCTCCCTTTACATACACAAAGAATACTCATCTAGAAATTTTCCTATCTTAGTAAACATTAACTCTATTTTTCTGCTTGCTCAGGTCAAAAATATTAGAGTCTTTCTTGACTACCTTCTTTCGTATCCTAGTTCCAGTCCATCAACAAGTGTTATTGGCTCTGTCTTAAAAGTATATCTAGTTTCCAAGATTTCTCACCTCATCTGTCTCCACTCTTCATCTCCAAGCTACCATCTTCTCTCTTGGATTGCTACAGTAGTTATCTCACTGGTCTCCCTGCTTCTTCTGAGCCTTCAGTCTGATCTCGACAAAGCAAATCAATATGCCTTCTCCACTGTCTTATCACATTCAGAGGAATACATCAAGTTCATGCAATAGTATAAAACCTGTCTTCTCCCAGCTTATACATTCTGATCTGATCTTTTATCCCCTGTTCCCCAAGCTCAGATATATTTCATTTAATCTAACCAGAATAGGTGTGGGCTCTTCTCTGAAAAGGTGGGATTAACTTCTAGAAAAAGCTAAAACATATAATGGTGATGTTGAGGCCGCCAGAACATAGTCCTATTTCTTTTGGCATTTGGAGGACCTAATTGAACATAAGAATTATTACAGGTCATTTGGTCTTGAGGTTAACCATATTCTCACTCATATGTATTCCTATGACTCTAGTCAGGCATTGATTTCTGTTTATATGACTGTGTTAATATAAATATGTTAATTATTTTTAACTCGTAGAATCAGACAATGGCCAGAGCACAGATACTTGGTATAGGTTATAGGATACACTGTGAACATTAACCATGAAACTTGACAATGAAAATAGAATTATATGGAATTAAAATTGTGTGGCACACTGGGACGGAAAAATGTAGAAAGTCATATAGGCCCTTTATCATTTTACAAAGCTAGGATTTCCTATGACTGACAGAAGTTAATAGAATAGAGCATAGAGTTGGTTAAAGATGTTTATAATTTCAAGAGTAACAAAAAACCCAAAATGACCATTTGATACTGGATACATATATTATTTGGGGGACAAAAGAGCTATAAAATACCTTTTTATAAAGAGTAAAATGTGAAATGATTATCCCATAGTAATATGGAGTGAGTGCAACAAGTATTAAAGACAGAGGTTCTATTTGCTTGGGAAGCAAGTGAACTTTAAAATCCCCTGATGTCAATCCCTGATCCCTGCCGTGAGGTCTTGCCAGCCTTCTCTCCCTCTGAGTGTATCTGTCTCTGTGCCAGCATTTACACGATGGGTGAGAACTGAGGGAAAAAGGAATAGTGAGCACTTGATGATTTGACCTGAATCAGAGAAAACAGTACCAGAGGACATACTTCTAAAGTAAGACAATGGATTAGATTAGTTTCTTGGGATATCTGTGACAATAAGGAGACAGAGTAAATAATATAGAGAGAAAATCCCAAATTACTACATGATCAATGTTTGGAAAATTAAATGGAACAACTTAAAGTTAGTGCAACATTATATTATGAAAAGTTTTCTCTTAGAAAAACTTACAGATGTTTCTCTCCACTATAGGAGGATGACTTCTATATTTCTTCACATAATAATCTGATTCAGTTGGTACTTTCTTGTACAGCTTTCATTAGTGTCTTGTATTGAATATCTTGTATAAGTATTCATGAAAGGTATCCTCACAATATATATTAACTCATCAGCATAACCCACTTAAGAGGATTTGAATTGACATAATATAAATGGACCTTAGCTACCTACAATGTATATTTCAAATAAGTTATTTAACCTAGTAGTCCAGATATACAGGGGCAGGCCAAAGTAGGTTTACAGTTGTATAAGGAAAGACATACTGGTTCTGATTGTAATAATAATACGGGAATAAACTGTGTTTCACATACGTATTTACAACCTACTTCTGCCCACTCCTGTATTTTGTTCTTAGATCATTTACTCAATTGTTTTGTGGCCTATTGGTTATTTAAAACCAGAAAAATTTTTATCAGCATATAGCTGAGAAAATATATCATTCATTTATACATGAATTCAGTAAATGTTAGCATTTAAGTTAAGTATTTTCTATTTTTAATGAAGTTGTTTTATCTAATAGGCCTATGTATGAATAGAAATTACTACATCTTGTGTTATATTTTCTATATAAATATTTCTGTACAAATTTCTTAATCATTTAAGGTTTTTGGTGTTATAAGTTAGTATTTGTGTTCTTCATTTGATCTTTGTGGCACTGTCCCTTCAGTGTTTAGTACAATGACAAGTTATCTCCTTTTTCAGCTCAGGAATCAGTGTTGAAATCCTCACAGTGTCCAGCTACAGCAAGAGCCTACTGGAGTTCATTTCTCAACTTGATATGCTTTCTTTACATTTTAAACAAGTTCTATATTTTAGCATAGTAAAATAGGGAGAAAAGCTTCATTCACAGTTTTTTATCTTTGGGCATTTGCCTGAGACATGTTGATACTTGACTAATAAGGATAATCCTCTTGGACCTTAAAAAAGTCTTGGAGCAACTACCTTTTTCAGTTTCCTAACTGTTAAAAAGAAAGATTAACATCTTCTTTACCTATTTCATATGGTATTGTGAATCAAGTACAATAGTAATAGATTTGAAAGTGCCTTGAAAATTTAATAATGATAATTACCATGATGATGAAGGCTGCCATTGTTGCATAATGGACCAGGCCCTGCACTATGGGATTTCTGTGTTATCTCTCTTGATATTTGCAGTGTTCTTGAGGGTAGTTAATACTATCTCCATTTAAAAAATGGCTGATGGTTGCCAAAAGAGAGGAGGGATTGCAGGACTGGGTGAAAAAGTTGAAGGGATTAAGAAGTACAAATTGTTAGTTACAAAATAGTCTAGAGAATGTAAAGTACAGTGTAGGAAATATACTCAGTACTGTAATAATTACATATGGTGCCAGGTGGCTATCTGAAGTCTTGGAGGGGGCACTTCGTAAAGTATATGACTATCTAACCACTATGCTGTACACCTGAAACTAATACAAAATAATACTGAATGTAAATGGTAATCGAAAAATTTAAAATACAGTCATCCCTCGCCATATTGCAGTTCATTTTTAGTGGTCTCACTGTATTGTGGATTTTTAAATTGTATATATCTAATTTTGTATTGTGGCTTTTTTGCTATATCATGGGATTTTGCGGTATATAGGTATTTTTATATATTTATTATTTTAGTTATTTTTGCAGTAAAATAAGCAAAATAAGTGTGGAAAAGTTTTATAAGAGTGTGGGGAGGGTTTATAAAGCCTTTAAATATATATAAATAACAAAATAAGTATAAGGTAGCTACGTAGCAGATTTTCGCCTATTGCAGGGGGTTCTGGAACTTAACCCCCACAATAGATGAGAGACCACTTTATTTTAAATGATAAGTTATTTGAGGACTTCATAGGGAAGGAACATTTGCCCCTGGCTGTTTCAGGGCACATTTCCTAGAGAGGTGATACAGCAGTTATGGAAAATGCCGTCCTGCTGCCACACAAATGTCATTGTATGTATCATGCATCTAACTGCAAAACAATCTTCATTTATAAAACCAAACTCTCTTGTGCTCAGATTGAAAGCTTGCTTTCAGGGAAGGCAGGCCACTCTTTCTCCCTAAGGCTGTCTGTTGTTCCCAGCCCTGTGCTGAGGTTAAGATGGTGCCACTCAGCATTCTTTTCGAAATCTACTTAGTCACCCAGCTTGCTGCAATTTGCCCTGTAATGATAGTTTCAGAAAGCATGTTTATTCTACAATTTATTTGGTGCTATAAATCATGAGCAGACTTTATAGTTATAGTATTGTCAGGATTTATCATAGAAATCTTTAAGGAAACTGTAGTCAGTAGCACTATAATTCATCTTAATAATACAGGTTTTTTTTACTGGAATACTACTTATGTGTTTCTGCAGTATCTTGCCTTTTATAAAATCTGTCAGGATCTGTGAGAATCGTAGGGTTAGGGCAGACCACTGAAAACCTGTCACTTTTTAATCATATTCACACAGGGCAATAACTAGTACCTGAAGAGAGAACTTGTGCTGCTTAGGCAGGCATCGGAGCACGGCTAGAGGCTGCCACAGCAAGTATTATGGCCACACAGTACCAAATACATGTGCTTAGCTGGCACACTTGATCTTGAACAGGAGAGCAGGTGACCCTGAAGCTCTGCACAGCAGATGCTACCAGTGATTGATGGGTGAGGTGGCAAGCCTGGTACACAGTGTTGAGGAGGGGTGCTAGTACAAGTTTTTTATTTTCTTAAAATATGTCCAAAAATGCTCCTGTGGCTAATGCAGCCCTAAACCTAGGGCTTTTTCCCTTTACTGCTGAAGACCCTAAATTTTCACCACTCTTCTGTCTGCCTTGCCCAGGATAAATGGTGTATGCAGCCAAGTGACCTCATGTTGTCCTGATTTTCCTGTTCACCAATTGAAGATGAGCTACTTTTGGTGGGGGCAGGGGGTGGACGAGACAGAGGGAGGGACAGATAGAGACAGATATTCAGGAACGGAGAGAGATGAGAAGCATCAGTTCTTCATTGCAGCTCTTTAGTTGTTCATTGATTACTTTCTCATATGTGCCTTGACCGAGGGGCTACAGCACACTGAGTGACCCCTTGCTTAAGCCAATGACCTTGGGCTCAAGCCAGCAACCCTGTGCTCAAGCTCGTGAGCCTGTGCTCAAGCCAGTGACTTTGGAGTTTTGAACCTGGGTCCTGTGCATCCCAGTCTGACACTCTATCTACTGAGCCACCTCCTGGTCAGCCATGAGCTACCTTTATTAAAGAAATACCTCTTGTGGCAGGGCAGAATCAATATCTACTTTCTAGACAGTGCCTTCTTTTTAATAGTACTTGATTTTAGTCCTCTACACTTCTCCCCCATACTGACTATCTTAACACTGTGCTTGCTCATCCCCTCCCCCCATTCCATTTCCTCCCTTATTTCAATAAATAAAATCAAGGCAGACATATACCTAGAGAATTCAGTACAGTTCTCTTGGAAAGATGTTTTAGCCTTCCTTAAAATGGAAATACATGCTATAGGCACTTAGACAAAGGAAGAGATGGAAAATTTGGGGTGTGTGGAAAAAAAATAAGAAAGAAAGAAATGGAAACAAAATTAAACTATGTAACTAAAAACTGGACACTAGATATTAGTTTCTAATATTATGCACTATTAACCAGTTGGTTAAAGTAGTAAAGAAATTCATATTAACGTCTGTTATTAGCAAGACACTATGCTAGACATTTAGCATTTGTAATCTCATTTAACTCATTTTTTAAATTGAAAAACAGAGTAATAGAAAACATAAGTGGCCCTGGCTTGATAGCTTGGTTGGTTAGAATGTCATCCCAAAGCACAGAGGTTGACTGGTCAGGGTACATACAGGAACAGATCGATGTTCTTGTCTCCCTCCCTTCCTCCCTTTCTCCCTTCCTCTCTTCCTCCCTTTCTCTCTTTCTCCCTCCCTCCCTCCTTTTCTTCCTCTCTCTAAAATCAATAGAATAAACAATAAAAAATTAAAAATAAAAACATAAGCATATTCACCATCTAGAATTAATAACACATTTTAATGTTTTGGGATTTTTGATTCTCTTTTATTTATAACAGAAACAATATGACAGATAAGTTGGAAATTCCCTGAATTTCCTTCCTGCGTCACACTCCTCTTTCTCCCTCCTTAGATACAGTGGTTACTGTGAGTTTTCTATGTATCCTGCTAGTCCATATTTATATACTTTTATTACAGGTATATTAGCAACAATATATTTAAGGGGTTTCTTTGTTTAAAAAAATTACTTATTAGTGTCATACTCTAGATATCTTGTGTATCCCCCTCTTTCAGATCTCATCATGCTAATACAGATTTGGTTCACTTACATTAACTTCTGTATAGTGTTTTTTTATTGTTGTTGTTGTTGTTTTTAATTTTTTATTTATTTATTTATTTTTACAGAGGCAGAGATAGACAGGGACAGACAGACAGGAACGGAGAGAGATGAGAAGCATCAATCATCAGTTTCTCGTTGCGCGTTGCAACTTCTTAGTTGTTCATTGATTGCTTTCTCACATGTGCCTTGACCGCGGGCCTTCAGCAGACCGAGTAACCCCCTGCTGGAGCCAGCGACCTTGGGTCCAAGCTGGTGAGCTCTTTGCTCAAGCCATATGAGCCCGCGCTCAAGCTGGCCACCTCGGGGTCTCGAACCTGGGTCCTTCCGCATCCCAGTCCGACGCTCTATCCACTGCGCCACCACCTGGTCAGGCTGTATAGTGTTCTTTTATATGAATACATCTTGGTTTATCCATCCTCCTATTGATTTGTGTTAAGTCCAGTTCTCTGCTCTTACAAACAGAGCTATGCACTTGTTTTGGTCTCCTTGTGCATATGAAAAGAGATTCTAGATATTTTTGGGTTATGGTATTTCTGGGTTATAGGCTATACACACTATCAACTTCATTTATCTCATTTAATTCTTAAAAATATTAATTGAGGTTGGTGCCATCATCTCTATATTACACATGAGAAAACTGAGGTGTTGAAATGCTCTATTACTTGGCTAAGTAGATAAGAGAACAAGTACTTGAATCTAGAATGAATTCCATCTTTTTAAAACCAGAGTCCCAACACCCAACGTTCCACGTGAATTCTCAACTTTTAACCATTATGGTCATTAAAACAGTTGCAACCAATCGCACTGCTTCATTTGAAAGTGGAGAAGCAAAGCAATAGGTAGAGGACGTACGTATATAATAAAGAAGAAGGGTCAATTAGGTGGCCAGACCACTTTGAGTATGTGGTTACCAGAAGGTTCAAGTTTGGGGGTAAAAACCTATTTATTGAAATAGTGTACCTGACTTTTCCATATGCACAGGACTATTATGATAGAAGACTATATGTTGTGTTGCTTAAGATATATTAAATGCAACATGCAAGCTATTTTGGTTTTAAAAAGAGACATTACAATGAGCATATTCGAATCTGTATTTACTCTCAAAGTATACAGACCATTTTCTTTTAATGTTTTAAAAAATTTATTTAGAAAATTAAATTTAACAGAATGACACTGATCAATAAGAGTACATAGGGCCTTGGCCAGTTTGCTCAGTGGTAGAGCATTGGCCTGGCATGTGGAAGTCCCAGGTTCAATTCCTGGCCAGGATATGCAGGAGAAGTGCCCATCTGTTTCTCCACCTTTCCCCCTCTCCTTTCTCTCTCTCTCTTCCCTCCAGCAGCCACTGCTGCAGTGGAGCAAAGTTGGCCGGGGCGCTAAGGATGGCTCCATGGTCTTTGCCTCAGGCACTTGAATTGCTCCTGTTGCAACGGAGCGGAGCTACGCTCCAGACAGGCAGAGCATCACCCCCTGGTAAATATGCCAGGTGGATCCTGGCTGGGCACATGTGGGAATCTGTCTCTCTGCCTCCCCACTTCTCACTTCAGAAAAATACAACAAATAAAAAATAAATAAGAGTACATAGGTTTTAGGTAAACATTTCCACAGCTGATGGAAACTTGGTGTTCTGTTTACTTCTTGGATTTGAGTATCTAACTTTTTTTCATAGGCTTGGGAAGTTCTCATCAATTATTTCTTTGAATAGACTCTCCATTCCATTCTCCCTCTATTCTTCTTCTGATATACCCATATTTCTATATTGCTCTTTCTGATTGAGTCAGACAGTTCTTGTAGAATTCGATCATTTTTTTTTTGTTTAATTCGTGAGTCTCTATCTTCTTTTCTCTGTATTATCTGTAGTTGCCTTTCTTTGATGTCACTGATTCTCTGGCCTGTTCTTTTAGCTAAAGTTGCTTTCTCATTGTTTAGTACATAGTATTGATTTCTTCAACTCTGATTTTATTCTTTTTTATAGTTTTAATCTCCTTGTTGATATATGCAGTTTGTTAATTAATTTGGTTTTTGAACCCATTAAATTGCCTATCAGTGTTTTCTCACATCTTATTATTTTCAGAAGTTCAGTTTGGAATTTTCTATCATTTAACTCTAAGGTTTCCATGTAATTAAGATTGCTTTCTGGAGATATTTTGTTTCTGAACTACGTCTCTGTTTTGTGTAGCCATGGTATTCGATTTCTTCTTCCCTAATGGAATGGCATTTGAAAGTGGTATTGTTAAGAACTATAACAGAAAACAACTTAAAAAAAGGGAAAAATAAAAATGAATAAATGCAATGGAAAATATAAAAACTTAAAAAGTAATGACAATTAAAATAGAAAAATCACAAAAAACATAGAGCAAAAACCAACAAAAATAAAAAACAAACAAAACTTCCCCAAAAATAAGAATAAAAATTAAAAAATATGAATTTCAAAAGAGAAAAACGGAGAAAGGAATTTTGAGAGGTTGATCTCTTTTCTTCTAATAGGGAGCACAGTGTTACGAGTTTTAGCTTTGTGAAATTCCTGGATTGACCTCTGCTGAGGTGTTGCTGTTTCAGTGATGTAGGCAGGGCTGCAGTTGTGTGGGTATGGCATTTTTGTGAGGACTTTATGGCTTTAGCAATGGCAATCATGGGCCTCCAGGCACTCTTCCCCCATGTCTAAACAGACCAGGGGACCAGACACAGAGCATCTCTATTCTTCAAGGAAGAGAATAGCTTTGCAGAATTTGTTATGGGGTCTATCTCTGCCACTCTTTGTACCCAAGAGGTGAAGGAGGCGAGATCAGGGAGGCTGTGGGGTTGCATCTTTGTTTTCTCTGTCTGTGCGCTGAATTTGGGTTATGGGCGGATTGCTAGAACACTGTCCATGACCCCTTGTTCTTCCACCATTTTGGTTTAGTATTTCATCCTCTGCCCCTCAGTCTCTCTGCTCCTCACGGTTGAGGGAGACCTATTCTCTTCTTCCCTCTCCGAATCCCCAGTGGACAAAATCCTCAACATTTCTATCCTCTCTAGAGATGACCAGGAGTGCGTTTTATCTTCTCCCTTTCTCAACCCTCCCCAAATTTATTCCATTTGGTGCACAGATATTTCAGGCAAGCCTGCAATCCCAGGTGGGGTTGTTTAACTGCATTATAGTTGTTCAGTTTGTTGAAATTTCAAGGAGAGAGATCAGAATTATTCTCACACTGCCATTACTCTGTACAGACCATTTTCTCCAGGTGAAGAAAGCCATCTGAACATGATTCTTTTGTTCATGACAGTTTTTCACAATTGAACTTTGTTTTTTATACTTAATTTTTTCTTTTGTTTTTTTTTCTTAACCTTCCAGGTAGCACATCTGGTATATTAATTGTAAAAATTCTAGAGCTGCATGAAGAATGCACCATGCAAGTTGCCATCTGTGAGCAGTTAGTGGGACTGCAGGCTGACTGTCAATCTCAGGGTGAGGCTTTCGGGATTAGCCTGAAGGTTCTCTTTACCAAGGAGACTGCACACTATCTTAAGGGGAATCCCCAAGATGTCATCCATATCTACCCTCCCTGGTGAGTCAAAGAACTGATTCCATCAGTCACCAACTATGAGTTTTTCTCAGAAGTGTTTGTCTCAAAATTGTTATCAGGAATGCTTTTGTCATTTTATTGTAGAGAAATGCCAGGGAAAGAAAGCCAGGATTAGATGTAGAGTTTATTTAACAGAAGCATGGTATTGTCTCTGGTGGTTTGGTTGTAGAGTTTGATCTAAGGAGCATAAGTGGTCATTAATGGATTAGAATTATAAATTAATTTTAGGATGCCATTTTTAGCTCTTCTGTATAGGATGTTAATTTTTAACACAAAAAGAAAATCCTACTTTTTTTTTTTTACAGAGACAGAGAGAGAGTCAGAGTGAGGGATAGACAGGGACAGACAGACAGGAATGGAGAGATGAGAAGCATCAATCATTAGTTTTTTGTTGCGCATTGCGACACCTTAGTTGTTCATTGATTGGTTTCTCATATGTGCCTTGACCATGCCTTCAGCAGATCGAGCAACCCCCTGCTTGAGCCAGCGACCCTGGTTCCAAGCTGGTGAATTTTTGCTCAAACCAGATGAGCTCACGCTCAAGTTGGCGACCTCTGGGTCTCAAACCTGGGTCCTCCACATCCCAGTCCGACACTCCATCCACTGTGCCACCGCCTGGTCAGGCAAAATCCTACTGTTTTTGACAGAAAGTTTCAGCAGTCTTGTTTCAAATGCTATTAATTTTATTAGCAACTTTAAATGTTTCTTTCGTCTGTTAAATTCTTATGTTTGAAGTTGACTTATAGATCTTTAATTTAAACTGTCCTCTTAGAAGAGAGACCTTTTTATTGTGTCCATAACAGGTGATATGAGTCTCTACTGAAATTCTTCCATTACAGGCTGAGGTTATCAGAGAGTATCCGGGTTTATTTTATCTTATTTACTTTATTTTTTATTTTAATTTTAATACATTTATTCAGACATTATAATACATACAAGGACCATTCAGATCATAAAAGTTAATAGAAATTCATATTTGATCCAAGAAATAGAATGCAGTTTGTACCTGGTACTACCCTATCCCCTTCCATTTCCTCTCTCCTTCCCTCCTTGGGCATCATCACCCTGACTTCTGATAGAGTGGACTCCTTTGAATGTTTGAAAACTTTATATAAATATAACCATACAATAGTCATACAATATGCATTCTCTCTTGGTAGTCTACTTTTACTTAGTCTTAGGCTAGTGAGATTCATCAATTTTGTTACATTTAGCGATTTATTATCGTTGCTACAGAGAATTCCATTGTATTAGTTTATGCAATTCATCTGTTCTTCTGTTGACATAGTTAGGATCTTGTGGATAATGCAGTAATGCCCAACTGACATTCTGTGCAGCTTACTCAAGAATACATCATTAATTCTCCAAAATTTCCCATCATCCTACTTTGATGTATTATTTTTCTAATCTGTTATAAATATTTTTAAAATTTGTCTTGACCATATGTCCTCTGCCTGTTGGTTCATTCTTCTTTGTTAGTTTGTAATAACATACCTTGGTGTTTTTCACCTGACCAGGTGGTGGCGCAGTGGATAGAGCATGGGACTGGGATGCAGAAAACCCAGGTTCAAGACCCCGAGGCCACCAGCTTGAGCGCGGGCTCATCTAGTTTGAGCAAAGCTCACCAGCTTGGACCCAATGTCACTGGCTTGAGCAAGGGGTTACTCAGTCTGCTGAAGGCCCGCAGTCAAGGCACATATGAGAAAGCAATCAATGAACAACTAAAGTGCCACAACAAAAAACTGATGATTGATGCTTCTCATCTCTTTCTGTTCCTGTCTGTCCTTATCTATCCCTCTCTCTGACTCTCTCTCTGTCTCTGTAAAAAAACAAACAAAAAATATATACCTTGGTATTTTTTTATTTTTTAGTTTTTATTTATTTATTTTTTACAGAGACAGAGAGTGAGTCAGAGAGAGGGATAGATAGGGACAGAGACAGGAACAGAGATGAGAAGCATCAATCATCAGTTTCTCGTTGCGCATTGCAACACCTTAGTTGTTTATTGACTGCCCTCCCATATGTACCTTGACCGCGGGCCTTCAGCAGACCGAGCAACCCCTTGCTGGAGCCACCGACCTTGGGTTCAAGCTGGTGGGCCTTCCCTCAAACCAGATGAGCCTGCACTCACGCTGGCGACCTCGGGGTCTCAAACCTGGGTCTTCCACATCCCAGTCCGATGCTCCATCCACTGCGCCACCACCTGGTCAGGCCACCTTGATATTTTTGAACCGCTATGTCCAAATGTCCCCTCCATTGGGTTTTGAGCCCATTTCATTCAGACTTTTGGCCTCTGCTCTCCCCACGTCTCACGTCTTAGTGTCAGCAGTGACCTCTACCTCCACATTCCTTCTCCAGTGCTCATCTGTGCAAGAGTCATGTTTCCCTTTGAGTGCTCGCTGCTGGTTTGTTTCTTTGTTTACCCTGTGCTCCTCCTTATACCTATTCTGGCTCCTTAGTACTGAACTGCTGCCAGGCTCAGTCCTAGACCTCTTCTCTACTCACCTCACCACCTTGATTTTAGCTCATCTTGTAGCTCTAAATACCATTTGCACACTGATGAATCTCAAACAGTATCTACAACTCACACCTCTGCCCCATCACCAGAGCCAGGTACCTTACTGCCTCCCCCACAGTTCCACCTTTGTGCCGATGGCCTGATCAAGCTCCTAACCTTCCCTCCTCTTCTCACATTTTTTCCCATCTTGGAAAATGGAAACAAGCTTCTTGCTATTTCTCCAAATATCTTCAACTCCTCTTATCCTAATCTCCTAGCTATGGAAACATCCTAACACTCTGCTTCTGAATCCATAAAGAATCCAGCATTTCTTGTTACTTCTAGTGTCATGACTTTCCAGGTAATCACTCTCTTTAGGATTATTGCCATAATCTCTTAAAACATCCCATTGCTCTTTTTCTTACCCTCCTTCTGTTGCTCCTCAAGATGACTAGAGGAGCAAAGCTATAAATATATGTCATCATACTAATTTTGGCTACACACTCCATAGTATGTGCTCACCTCATGCAGAGTTAAAGCCCCTCCTGAACTCTGGAACCTCATCTCCTACTCCTCTCATCTTTCCCAGTTCCATTTTGACCACCCTGGACTTCGCCCTAGTCCTGAAATTCCATGTCACTCTTTCTACTCTCACCTCCAAGGCTGGGTTCTTGCCTGCACCTTCTTGATTGGATAGTTTGTCCCACCACCACCCCTTATCTTCAAGGTTTGCTGGGTTTTTTTAATCTCTTGTAGGCATTAACTCAGTTGTTACCTTCTCAAAAACCCCTGGATCCTATATCTAAAGTTGGAAACTACCATCTTCTACACCCTTTATTCTCCTTTTCTACTTTGGTTTTCACAACCACACATATTACAGTTTATCACTTTTTATTTGTTCATTGACTTATTGTGTTTCTCTTCCTGCTAAATTTATAACTGTCCTGTACTTCTTAGGGCCTGAGGGCACTCAATAGAACTTTGATATGGCATGAATGAGCAATTTTCTCTTTGTCCTAACAGTGCTCCTTCTGTCTAGGATCTGGTTGCTGGGATTCCTTGTGTTCTATTTTTCTTCCTTTTTATTGAATTTATTGGGGTGACACTGGTTAATAAACTTATACAGGTTTGAGTTGCACAATTTTACAACACATCATCTGTACACCATATTGTATATTCACTACCCCAATCCTTATGTTCTTTGTTTTTTTTAACTCAATTTCTCCAGGATCCCCACCCATGTACCCCTTTTCTTGAAAGCTGACAGTGCTCTCTATATAAATCAGTCTCCATTTTGCTTGTTAGTTCATTTTCTTTCTCCCTCCATCCTTCCTTCTCTTCCTTCCTCTCTCCCTCACTCCCTCCTTCCCTCTCTCCCTCCCTCCCTTCTTCCCTCCCTCCCTCTTTCTCTCCTTCCTTCCTTCCTTCCTTCCTTCCTTCCTTCCTTCCTTCCTTCCTTCCTTCCTTCTTTCCTTCCCCTTTCTTCCCATCCCTCTCTTACTGTTTCTTTCTTTTATTTTTTTTCTTTTATTAGTGAGAGAAGCAGAGATAGAGAGACAGACTCCCACACAATCCCAGACTAGTATTCAGCAGCCCCCATCTGGGGTCAATGCTGGAATCATCTGAGCTATGGCCAAGGGCCAAGGCTCAAATAAGTCGAGCCAATGGCTGTGGGAGGGGAAGAGAGAGTGAAGAGGGAGAGGAAGAAGAGAAGCAAATGGTCGCTTCTCACCTGTGCCCTGACCAGGGTCAAACCAGGGACGTCTGCATGCCGGGCAGACACTCTATCCACTGAGCCAACCAGCCAGGGCCAGTTCACTTTCCTTATTAGATTTCACTTAGCATACTGCTCTCTAGATCCATCCATGCTATCACAAATGGTTGGATTTTCTTCTTTGTCATTGTCATATACTATTCCACTTGGTAAATGTATCACAGCTTTTTTTATCTACTCGTCCAATGATGGACACTTCGGCTGCTGAAAAATCTTAGCTTTTGTACAAAACACTACAATGAACATAGATTTGAATATATTATTTCAAATTAGTGTATCAGGTTTCTTCAGGTGAATTCCCAGAGTTGAATTGCTGGAATAAAACAGTATCATTTTTAATTTTATGAGATAACTCCATACTGCATTCTATAGTGCATTCCTACCAACAGTGCATGAGGGTTCCTTTTTTTCCACATCCTTGCCAATACTTGTTTATTGATTTATTAATGATAGCCATTCTTATAGGTGTGAGTGATATCTCATGGTGGTTTTAATTTGCATCTCTGATGATTAGTGATGTTGAACATCTTTTCATATATTATTGGCTATCTGTTCTCTTTGGAGAATATCTGTTCCAGGGGTCCCCAAACTACGGCCCGTGGGCCACATGCGGCCCCCTGAGGCCGTTTATCCGGCCCCCCGCCGCACTTCCTGAAGGGGCACCTCTTTCATTTGTGGTCAGTGAGAGGAGCATAGATCTCATTGAAATACTGGTCAGTTTGTTGATTTAAATTTACTTGTTCTTTATTTTAAATATTGTATTTGTTCCCATTTTGTTTTTTTACTTTAAAATAAGATATGTGCAGTGTGCGTATGGATTTGTTCATAGTTTTTTTTTATAGTCCAGCCCTCCAATAGTCTGAGGGACAGTGAACTGGGTCCCTGTGTAAAAAGTTTGGGGACCCCTGATCTTTTCAATTCTTTTGCCCATCTTTTAATTGGATTATGTGTTTTTTGTTTGTTTGGTGTTTACTTTTTAAACTTCTTTATAAATTTTGGATATAAACTCTTGTGAAATGTATTGGCAAACATGTTCTCCCATACTGTGGCTAATCATTTTGTTGATGGTTGTCTTTGCTATGCAAAATCTTTTTAGTTTGATGTCCCATTTGTTTAGTTTTTCTTTTGTTTCTCTTGCTTGAGAAGGTATATCAGAAAAAATATTACTATGAGAAATGTTTGACATTTTATTGCCTGTGTTTACCTCTAGATTTTTATACTTTCGAGTTTAACATTTAAGGCTTTAATGTATTTTGAGTTTACGTACTTTAGTGTATGATGTAATAAAGTTGTCTGGTTTCATTTTTTTCACACGTCTATCCCAATTTTCCCAACACCATTTATTAGACTATCTTTACCTCATTGCATGTTTTTTACATTCTTTGTCATATATTAATGGACTATGAATTTGTGGGTTTATTTCTGTGCTCTATATTATGTTCCATTAATGTATGTTTGTCTTTATGCCAATACCATGCTGTTTTGATTACTATGATCTTTTAGTATATTTTGATATCTGTTAGCATGATTCCTCTCACTTTGTTCTTTTCTCTCAAGATTGCTGTGGCTGTTCAGGGTCTTTTGTGATTCCATATAAGTTTTGGGAATATTTTTTCTACTTCTGTGAAATACATCATTGGTATCTTGATAGGAACTGAATTGGATCTAGACATTGCTTTGGGTAGTATTGACATTTTAATGATGTTCATTCTTCCTATTCATGAACACAGTATATACTTCCACTTATTTGTATCTTCGTCAATTTCTGTAGTGTCTTATAATTTTTTGAATACAGGTCTTCAACATTCTTGGTTAAATTTATTCCTAGGTATTTTATTCTTTTTAAAGCAATTGTTAGTGGGGTTATTTTTTTAGTATACATTATTGGTGCACCAAAACGGAATTTCTGGATATTTATTTTGTATCCTGCTGCATTACTGAATTCATTTATCAGTTCTAATAGTTTTTGTTTTTGTGGAATCTGTAGGTTTCTCTATATACAATGTCATGTTATCTGCAAATGACATTTTACTTCTTTTCCAATTTGGATGCCTCTTATTGCTTCTTCTTGTCTGAATGCTGTGGATAGGACTTCAGTACTGTATTGAATAAAAGTGATGAAAGCAGACATCCCTGTCTTGTTCCTAATCTTAAGAGAAGTGCTGGTAGTTTTTGCCCATTGAGTATGATGTAGGCTGTGGATTTGTCATATATGGTCTGTATTACTTTGAGGTATGTTACTTCTATTTCCACACTGCTGAGAGCTTTTAATATTTATATAAATGTGTGCTGGGTTTAATCAAATGCATTTTTGCATCTATTGATATGATCGTGTGGTTTTTATTCTTCATTTTGTTTATGTGGTGTACATGTTTATTGATTAGTAAATTTTGTCCCAACCTTGCATCCCACTTGAATAAATCCCACTTAATCATGGTGTATGACCTTTTTAATGTATTGCTGGATCTGGTTTGCTGGTGTTTGGTTATAATTTCAGCATGTATGTTCATCAGAGATATTGGCCTATACTTTTTTTTTTCTTTATAGTATCTTTATCTGGTTTTGGAATTAGGATAATGTTGGCCTTGTAAATGAGCTTGGGAGTCTTTCCTCTGCTTCAATTTTTTGGCATAGTTGTCTGAGAAGTATAGGTGTTAGTTATTTTTGAATGTTTGGTAAAATTCACCTGTGAAGCCATCAAGTCCAAGGCCTTAATTTGCTGGGAGTTTTTTGATAACTGCTTCGGTTTCATTTATTATAATCTGTTTCTTCAGATTCTCTGATTCTTCCTGGTTCAATTTCGGAAGATTGCATATTTTTAGGAATTTATCCATTTCAAGTTTTTGGCATATAGTTCATAGCGTTTTCTTATGATGCTTTGTATTTTTTTTTTTTTTTTGGTGTCATTTGTTACTTCTTCGATTCGATTTCTGGTTTTATTTATTTGGGCCCTTTTTTTCTCGATGAGTTCTGGTTAAAGATTAGCAATTTGTTTATCCTTTCAAAGAAACAGCTCTTGGTTTTATTGATTATTTTGTGTGTCTTTGTGTGTTTTTTTCAGGGTTTTTTTGTGATTGTTTTCTAGTTTCATGCCATTATCAGAGAAGATGCTTGATAAAATTTTATTCTTAGATTTATTGAGATGTGTTGTGTGTCCTAACATGGGGTTATCCTAGAAAGTGTTCCATGTGCAATTGAAAAGAATGTATATTCTACTGCTCTGAGGTGAAATGCTCTGAAGATATAAATTAGACCCATCTGAAATAGTGTGTCACCTAAGGCCACTATGTAGTTGTTGAGTTTCTGTCTGGAAAATCTGTCCATTCATATCATGGTGTATTAAATTCCCCTACTCTATCAGTCTCTCCCTTTATGTCCATCCAGATTTGCTTTACATATTTAGATGCTCTTATGATATATATATATATGATATATATATATGATATATATAACATATATACACACACACACACACACAAGGGATGTATACTCTTACTGGATTATTCCAGTTTAATGGAGATTATTTCTCTTAATGTTTGTTGGTGCAAAAGCTGCTTCCCTAAGAGTTCAAGGCTGTGCAGAAAGAGTGTGGATTTTGTGGTATGGTTTTATTGTCTCATCATGGAATTGTTTCCACCATCTCTGACCCTAATTCCTATATAACTGAAATGGATATAAAAATACTTAAAAGTGTATGTTAAATTTAATGAAACATAGTATCCATTATAGTATGAGTATGGTACACACTCAATAAATTTTAGCTCCATACTAATTCACATTGATTAGTAATGCTTTCTACAGTGCTGATAGTATTTTTAATATGTGGTCTTAATATACTTAATCCACAAATACTTTTTAGGATATCTAGAGGAGAGAGTAAAAGTGCAGTTTTTAAACTACTCATTGATAGCTATTATTTTTTCTAGACTGTCTCTTGATAAATATTAGGTGACAGTGAGTTTAAAGTTATGCTGCTGACATTGTTTCATTCTACAAATACTTTTAGAGAGCCAAGTGCAGGGGATACAATCATGTCAATAATTTAATGGAGTTGCCAGTCCAGTAGTGGTAAGTTATATAATTAGCATGGTGGGTGAGAAAGCATGTGCAATGACACAAACAGGGAGCATGGAGAGGCAGAGGGAGACCTTGAGGCAGGCACCTCCAGAAGGTAGAGCTCTGCTAAAATCCAAAGGATGAGTTAGAGGGCCTAGAATTGGAGACAACAGGTAAAAAGATTGGAGGTAAAATAATTCCTTTGAGGAGAAACAGGCTGGTTATAGGGAGAAATGGTCGTGGCCGTGGATGAAGCTAGAGAGTAAGCAGTATCCAGGACCGGAAAGGCTTGTACTGTGTGCTAGGTGTAGACTCAGTCTGTAAAGTAGAGGGACTAGAAGAGCACATAATTAGTCTGTGTTTCAGAAAACTTACAAGAAATAATGCGAGGAATAAGTTGGGGCTTGGGCATTGAGTCTGGAGGCAAGCACACCTTTGAGGTTGTTCTTGCAGTGAGTAGGTTAAAGAACCAGCTAGTTGAGACTATAGCAGTAGGAAGAAGTGACTGATTCCCAAGAGGACCTAGGAGCCTCAGGGGTTTAGAGGGTAGATGAATTTTTTAGTTTGGCAGTTGGGCTTTTATAACCTTAACAAAAATAGTGAAAACAGGAGCAGAAATCGATCAGCTGTACTTTAAAAGTCAGCTAAGCAGAAGTTGATGAAAGTGAGGAGTCTAAGAGATATGTGCTTGAATCAAGGAGGTTGTTGTCTTAATCCATTTGTGCTGCTACTACAAATGGACAAACTATGTGTCTTTACAATAAAAAATGTTTTCTCAGATTTCTGGAGGCTGGTAAGTTCAAGATAAAGTTCTGGCAGATTCATTGTCCAGTGAGGACCCACTCCCTAGTTCACAGACAGAACCTTCTCACTGTATCCTCATATTGCAGAAGGGGCAAAGAAGTTCTCTGATGTCTTATAAGACTACTAATCTCATTCATGAGGGGTCTAACATCATGACTTAATCATTCTTCAGAGAGCTTACCTCCAAATACTATTATATTGGGCATTAGAATGTAACGTAAATTTTTGGGAGGGGGACACAAATATTCAACACATAGCAGGTTCCTGGGGCATACATGCAGCAGAATCATGATTGTCCCAGGAAAGATATTTTGGGTGTACTCTGAACGCGCAGTCACTGTGGGTGATATTTTTTAAGGTTCTACCTCACAAAATACCGCATTTCCCCATGTATAAGACGCACCTTAATTTTGGGGCCCGAAATTTGAAAAAAAATGTATTACATAAAGTTATTGAACTCAAGTGTTATTCATCATAAAATTCATACAACTCCTCCTCGCTGTCAAAACTCCCATCCATTAGCTTGTCCTCATCTGTGTGAAGACAAATCACTGTTTTCAACAATGAGCGCAAAAACAAGCACAAGAAACCGGGAAATGCAAGTAAAAAATCTACAACCACTTAAGACTCACCCAGTTTTTAGACCCCAAATTTTTTGAAAAAAGGTTTGTCTTTTACATGGGGAAATACAGCAGTAGTATTTTTTAGTGGTAGCAAGCATTCATTTCTCCATTAAAAAGAAAATGATAGCCCTGGCTGGTTGGCTCAGCGGTAGAGCGTTGGCCTGGTGTGCGGGGGACCCGGGTTTGATTCCCGGCCAGGGCACATAGGAGAAGCGCCCATTTGCTTCTCTACCCCCTCCCCTCCTTCCTCTCTGTCTCTCTCTTCCCCTCCCGCAGCCAAGGCTCCATTGGAGCAAAGATGGCCCGGACGCTGGGGATGGCTCCTTGGCCTCTGCCCCAGGCACTAGAGTGGCTCTGGTCGCGGCAGAGTGATGCCCCGGATGGGCAGAGCATCGCCCCCTGGTGGGCAGAGCGTCGCCCCTGGTGGGCGTGCCGGGTGGATCCTGGTCAGGCGCATGCGGGGGTCTGTCTGACTGTCTCTCCCCGTTTCCAACTTCAGAAAAAAAAATACAAAAAAAAAAAAAAAGAATTGAAAAAAAAAAGAAAATGATAGCAAAGTGCTCACGAAGTGTGACTGCAAAGTGAAATCAGCTGGATCCTCCAAGATAACCTGGCTGTAACATGTGTATCTGATGATTTACCTAAGGTTGTCAGCTATAAACCTGTTACATACAGGGGAATGATTAACAAATAAGAAAACTTTGTTTTTTGAATAATTGATCCAAAGTTATTTTTAATTAGCAAAGGCAGTTACTTATTCAAGTCATTCCTAGCTTATGTTGATAAAGTAATACATAATTAGCTTTTGGATTTTTTTCCTCTTTGTTCTTTATTTCATTTAGGGAGGCATTCATCTCATTCCAAAGTATGGTATAAAGTTAGCAAGGTAAAATTTAAAAATGAGGAACACAGTTCTGTTTTACTTTGCTAACATCTGATCTGTTAGGAAACCATTTCCTCCTCGCTCTGACTGCCACAATAGATGCAGCTTCTATCACAATGTCATAAGCAGGTGTCTAATGAGCTCTGCACGGTGTCATAAAGAGATGTCTATAATGAGCTCCACCGTGCAGCACGCTACTGACTTCTGCTCACCAAGTAAAAGGAGGAAAAGCTAAGAGCTGCAGCTGGTGCTACTGCTAAGATTTCTTGTTCAGGTGATTCATTCTAGAGCTGAGCAGTGGCCAGAAAAGGGCCTGAAGCTGACCTGCTCTTCCCAGACCAGGGACATGAAGAGGCTAGGGCAGTTCGCTAGGAAGGAATTTAGTATAAATTATAGTTGAAAGTTTTAATAACCTAATAGAACTGGTATTTAGGGTAAGTAAGATTTGCCAACCTCAAATAATAAAATCAATAAGCTCAAGAACTGAACAGCATTTAGTAAAACAGTTCAAATCAAAAGTGCTGAGGACAATTATTTTTAGTGTTTATCACCTATTTTCTCTTTTTATAAAATGATGTATTTTTTCATTTTATTTTACTTATTTTTTAATTTGTGTCACTGTAATAAGTTCAATAAAAAGTGATGCATATTTAAATTACCTGGATTTACTCTAAGACAAAAACTTAAGGCATTTCAGACTCCAAAACATTGTCTCTCACTGTGCTTTGAACATTACAGTGAATCATAGTAAAAAGAGGAAGTGGCCACCAGCTTGAAAAGGTGAATTCATTTTATTTGAGGTTCAAGGTGGAAGAAAGTAAAATAATATCTGGGAGAATTTCTCCCCCTTTACCCATATTTGCCTGTTTTGAATCTACTTAATAAGTCAGTATACTTCCATTCACTGTTAATGAGAGCTTCTTGATGTCAGATACTATGCTGAGCACTGAAGATTTGGAGGTGAATATAAAGAAAAGACAAGATGGATTTACTATCTAAAGCAGAGGGTTAGAAAGAAATAAGCAGTTTTATTTAAAATGTTATCACTGTTCATAGACGTGCTTAATGTTTCATATTAGACACAAACATATTTGTCTCTTAGCATATGGGTTAAGTATTTGATTAAATGAGTATGTCCTAACGTAATAATCCTTGGGGGAAATATCCTCCATCCCTACATGTAATAGCACATGTCCTTTTATTAAAATGTATGGTTTATACTTGAAACTCTCCAGCTCTTAAAAAGAGGAAATTTCAAGCATTCAAGAGGAAATTTCAAGCATTCTTTGTGACAGGCAGTATTAGTAGCCAGCTGGCAGGTGATGTCAAATATTGAAATGGTGAACAGCTTCATTCACTAAAATGAAAATGCATAATCTTGGATTGATGTCCTTGCTGCTTTCAGTGGTCTGCAGGAAGCCTCTGTGCTCTTCCCCATGTGGCCTTGATTGGATTTCAGAGTCTGTCTTATCCATGCCAGCCAAGTCAATCAGGAAGGGTCCAACTATCTGATTCCTGGAATTGTTTAAGATTTTTCTTCATTCTTTTATAGTGATTAATCTCTTTATTGGGAATGGTGCTGGTTTGCCAAAAGAAAACTACAGTGCTTATATTTTCACTACATCATTTGATATCCAAACTTTAGAAACTTTAACATTAATTTTATTAAACTTATCAGAACTTTTCTGATGAAATGTTGATAAATGCAACCATTAAAAGTTAATACAAAATAATTGGCAATGAGAGGTCTAAACCCAGCCAGTATGAGGTTATTAAACAGTGTGGATGGTAATTGCATAAAAGATAAAGGTTTTTTCTTGAAGAAAAACATAAGAATCACCTGTACTGGAGCTGTATTTGTGATGTGACATTGCTCTTTAACATATGTTGAGTGGTATTATTTTCTGAATATCTCCCTTGTAACAACATGATGATATTATTTATGAGTGAAGTAGATGTAATGCTAATTTTTGGTCATTACATTTCATTTAGAGTTTGTAGCAATAAGAGAGAGCTTGAGGAAGAGGAACATAATTTGATATTTGTATGTGAAAAAAATCGAGAATTGTAATATAGCTCATAGATTCCATGATTAATGATAAAAAAAAGAGAACTTAGGCTTGAGGGTGTTTTCTGGGGGTGACGGTAATGTTTTATATCTTGATAGGTGCTTGGCGTACATAATGTATGTATTTGTCAAAACTCAGTGAATGCCTGTTCAGGTAGCTCAGTTGGTTAGTGTCATCCCAGTACACCAAGGTTGTGGGCTCAGTCCCGGTCAGGGAACACAGAAGAATCAACCAGCCTAACTAGGTGATGATGCAGTGGATGGAACACTGATCTGGGACTCTGAGGTCCCAGGTTTGAAAGCCCAAGTTTGCTGGCATGAGCATGGGCTCATCCGGCTTGAGTACGGGGTTGCTGGCTTGAGCATGGGATCATAGACAGGACCCCATAGTTGCTGGCTTTGAAGCCCAAGGTCACTGACTTGAGCTCAAGGTTGCTGGCTTCAGCAAGAGGTCACTGGCTTGGCGGGAACCCCCAGGTCAATCGATGAACAACTAAGGTGCCACAACCATGAGTTGATGCTTCTCATTTCTCTCTCTTCCTGTCTGTCTGTCTCTCTCTCTAAAAAGAAAAAAAAATCAAACAGTAAATGCATAAATAAGTGGAACAATAAATTTGATGTTTCTCTCTCTCCCTCCCCCTTATTCCTTACTTTCTCTCTAAAATCAATCAATAAAATTTTAAAAACTCATTGAATAGTCATGTAAAATTTATGCATTTCTTTGTTATGTGAATTTTACCTTTAGAAAATGTTAGAAAAAATGAAGGAGATTGTTGCTGCCCTGGCCAATAGGAAACCCAAACTGTGGTGAAGCGTTTCTCAAGGCTCTTCCCTGAATATTTTATCATGTCCCTGTGCAAGTTGCCAAATTTTTCTAAAAACTTCCTCCTTTACATCTGGCACACAATCTACACAGGCACTACTTATTCAAGACAGGGAAAGAGACCTAGTTTGTCTAACTCATTAGAACAAACACAGAAAGTCAAACAAAATAGGGAGACAGACTATGCTCCAAATGAAGGAACATGAAAAAACCTGGAGAAAAACTCTAATGAAACAGAGATAAGTAATTTTTGTGATAAAGAATTCAAATAAATGTAATAAGGATGCTCACCAAACTTGAGAGTAGCATAAAGAAACTCAGAACTTGAACATAGTTAGAAAATATGATAATCAATCAGAGATGAAAAATACAATAACTGAAATGAATAATCCATTACAAGGAATTGACAACATATTAGTTAATACAGAAAAGATTAGTGACCTGGAAATCAACCAATCAAAACAGCAGAATGAAAGACCCTGGCCAGTTGGCTCAGTGGTAGAGCATCAACCTGGTGCGTGGAAGTTTCAGGTTTGATTTCCAGCCAGGGCACACTGGAGAAGTGCCCATCTGCTTCTCCACCCTTTCCCCTCTCCTTCCTCTCTGTCTCTCTCTTCCCCTCCTGCAGCCAAGACTTCATTGGAGCAAAGTTGACCCAGGCACTGAGGATGGTTTCATGGCCTCCATCTCAGGTGCTAGGATGGCTCTGGTTGCAACAGAGCGGTGCCCAGATGGGCAGAGCTTCATCCCCTGGTGGGCATGCTGGGTAGATCCTGGTCAGGCACATGCGGGAGTCTTTCTGTCTGCCTCCCCATTTCTCACTTCGGAAAAATACAAAAAAAAACAAACAGCAGAATGCAAAAGAATTTTTAAAAATGAGAATAAGGTGACATATCTCTGGGATAACATCAAGCACCCTAACATTTACATTATAGGAATTCTGGTGGGGAGAAGAAAGAAAAAAATGTACAGAATGTATATTTGAAGAAATAATGGCTATAAACTTTCCTAATCTAGGAGAGGAAATGGATACTAGTCCAAGAATCAGGAGAGTTCTTAGCAAGATGAACACAAAGAGGCCCACTCCAAGACACATTGTAATAAAAATGGCAAAGGTGAAGAATAAAAAGACAATCTTGAAAGTAGCAGGAAGGAAACAAGTCACATACATGGGAAAACCCCATAAGACTCTCAGCTGATTTCTCAGCTGCAGGATTATAGGCCAAAGGGAGTGGCAGGAAATACTTACAATGCTGAAAGAATGGAACCTACAATCTAAAATAATATATCCAGCAATGTTATCATTCAGTATGGGAGAGATAAAGAGTTTCCTAGATAAGCAAAAACTAAAGGAATTCACCATTACTAAACCAGCTTTAAAGGAAATGTTCTTTACACAGAAAAGAGAAGGCTATAACTATAAATAAGAAAATACAGTAGCCCTGGCCGGTTTGCTCAGTGGTAGAGCGTCGGCCTGGCGTGCAGAAATCCCAGGTTCGATTCCCGGCCAGGGCACACAGGAGAAGCACCTATCTGCTTCTCCATCCCTCCCCCTCTCCTTCCTCTCTGTCTCTCTCTTCCCCTCCCGCAGCCGAGGCTCCATTGGAGCAAAGATGGCCCGGGCGCTGGGGATGGCTCCTTGGCCTCTGCCCCAGGTGCTAGAGTGGCTCTGGTCGCAACAGAGCGACGCCCCCTGGTGGGCAGAGCATCGCCCCTGGTGGGTGTGCCGGGTGGATCCCGGTCAGGCGCATGCGGGAGTCTGTCTGTCTCTCCCCATTTCCAGCTTCAGAAAAATACAAAAAAAAAAAAAAAATACAGAAAAAAAGATCTCACTAATAAAGGCAATCATATAATCAAGACAATGAATCAACCACTTAAAAAAGCTAATATGAAGGTTAAAAACCAAAAGTAACAAAATTAGGTATAACTACAATAAATGATCAGGATACATAAAACAAAAAAGACGTAAGTAATGATATAAAGCATAAAATATGGAGGAAGGAGTAAAACGCAGTGCTTCTAGAATGAGTTTGAACTTAAATGCCTATTAGCTTGAAATAGAGTGCTATACTTACAGATTGGATATACTGTATATGAACTTTATGGTAACAACAATCCAAAAAGCTACCAAAATACGCCTGACCTGTGGTGGCGCTGTGGCTAAAGCGTCGACCTGGAAATGCTGAGGTTGCCGGTTCGAAACCCTGGGCTTGCCTGGTCAAGGCACATATGGGAGTTGATGCTTCCAGCTCCTCCCCTCTTCTCTCTCTGTCTCTCCTCTCTCTGTCTCTCCTCTCTCTCTCTCTCTTTCTTTCTCTTTCTCTCTTTCTCTCCCTCTCCTCTCTAAAATGAATAAATAAAAAAATTTAAAAAAATAAAAATAAAATAAAAAAGCTACCAAAATACATGTAAAAAGAGAAAAGAACCCAAACAAATATTAAAAGAAAACCAGCAAATCAAAAGGAATAGATCAAGAGAAGAAAGTAACAGAGGAAATATAGAAACAACTGAAAACAATGAAGAAAATGGCAGTAAGCACATACATATCAACAATTACATTAAATGTAAATGGACTGAGTGCTTCAATCTAAAGACATATAGTGGCCTAATGGATATAAAAAAAAAAAGACTCATCTATATGCGGCCTACAGAGATTATATTAGATTGAAAAATACACTCAGAATGAAAGTGAAAGGATGCGAAAATATTCATCTTGCAAATACAAACCAATAGAAAGCTGCAGTAGCAATACTCGAGCAGACAAAATAGACTTTAAAACAAAGAATTTAGAAAGAAAATTTTAAAAAGGGTCAATCCAAGGATGACATTACATAATGATAAAAGGGTAAATGTCTATGCACCCAATATAGAAGCTCCTAAGTATATAAAGTAAATATTAATGGACATAAGGCCAGAAATTAACCTTAATACAATAATAGATCAAGGCTTTTAATGCCCCACTTACCTCAGTAAATAGATCATTCACACAGAAAATTAATAAGGAAATAATGACTTTAAAGATCTCATTAGATTAGACAGACTTAATAGACATTAATAGGGCATTTCATTCCAAAACTGAATAATACACATTTTTCTCAAGTGCACATGGAACTTTTTTCAGGATAGACTACATATTAGGCCATAAAACATGTCTCAGTAAATTCAAGAAGAATAAAATTATATCAAATATATATTCTGACCACAACAGCATTAAAATAGAAATCAACTAAAGGAAGAAAATTGGGGACGGGGGGATCTTACAAGTATTGACAAATGACTAGAAACATACAACCTTTCAAGACAGAACCAAAAAGAATGAAATTGAAGCAATAATTTAAAACACTACCAAGAAACAAAAGCCCAAGACCAATCTTTACAGCTAAATTCTATGAAACATTTTTTGAGGTGAAAGTGCAGACACAGTCCCCCACAACCTCAAATGAGGCAGTCAAGAGTCCCACATTTAGGGAAATTGAAGGGGTCAGCACATCTGGAGTTCAACGGATAAGCCTCTCCCTGGAAAAACCACCTTCCTGATCATGGTATTTCCCCAACCAGGTAAGCATCTATGAAACATTCTAAAGAAGAATTAATACCTATTCTTCTCAAATTTCAAAAAATTGAAGAGGAAGGAATACCTCCAAACTTGTTCTAGGCCAGCATTGCCCTGATATGAAAACGAAAGATACTACACAGAGAGAAAAGGGGGGGGGGGGGCATTTATAAGCCGGTATCCTTGATGAATGTAGATGCAAAACTCTTCAAAAAATACTAGCAAACTGATTTCAACAATACTTTAAAAGATTATACACCATGAATGAGTGGGATAGTTTAATGTCTGCAAAACAATGTGATACACCACTTCATCAAAACCAATGATCTTGCATACAGTGTGTCTGTAAAGTCATGGTTCACTTTTGACCAGTCACAGGAAAGCAACAAAAGACGACAGAAATGTGATATCTGCACCAAATAAAAGGAAAACTCTCCCAGTTTCATACCTATTCAGTGCAGTTCGGTGTGGGCTCACGCACAGATTTTTTAGGGCTCCTTAGGTAGCTATCCGTGTAGCCTCTACAGACTCGTCACTGACTGATGGCCTACCAGAACGGGATTTCTCCACCAAACTGCAGGTTTCCTTCAACTGCTTATCCCACCGAGTAATGTTATTCCTATGTGGTGGCGCTTCAATATAAATGTGCCGATATTCACGTTGCACTTTGGTCACAGATTCTAATTTAGTGAGCCACAGAACACACTGAACTTTCCTCTGTACCGTGCACATCTCGACTGGCATGGCCATGGGCTGCTCCGCTGTATACATGGTGTTACATCATCATCTGCACATGTGCACATGCTGCCACATCATCCTACAGAAACTGGGAGAGTTTTCCTTTTATTTGGTGCAGATTTCACATTTCTATCGTCTTTGTTGCCTTCCTGTGATCGGTCAAAAGTGCACCATGACTTTACGGACACACTGTATTATTTTTGCCCTCTTACACCTCTGCCATCAGCATGAAAAAAACATATCCTGACCAGCCTTCCTGTTCAAGAAGATAAGAAACAAGTGGAGTAATGTGGCTCAGAGGGCCACCAGAACTTCAGTGGGAAGCAGAGCCTTAACAAAACCTAAAGCAGAGGTACATAGCCAAGACCAGTCTAGGTTAGCCAACTTTAAATCAACCTCTAAACATATGACTAATAATAAATGAAAGGAGTTGTTTTGTTGGTGTTTGGAGAGAAAGGAGAGATGAGGGAGTGTGAGAGGCATCAATTTATTGTTTCACTTATTTGTTAGTTACTTGTTGTGTGTACCCTGATAGTGGATCAGGCTCACAGCCTTAACATATCAAGAGGACACTCTGGCCAGTTGAGCTACCCAGCCAGGGCTTTAAATGAGAGTTGTTTTAAGCCTTTAAGAGTGGTGTGATTTATTATGAAGCAATAGTTAACTGATACACTGAAAAGCTTAATGGGTACAGTTGTAGTTACTAAAATAAGGAAGCCTGCGAGAGAAGTGAGATTGGGGAAGATCAGGATCTTAGTCTTAGACATATTGTTTGAATTTCTCTTTAGACTTTAAAATATACATTGAATAGGAATTGCACATAGAAGGGAAGAGGTTTGGGTTAAAATATAAATATTAGTGGTAGGAATTTCGATGGTATTTAAAGCCATAAGATTAGTTCAGATTTCCAAGTAAGTGAGTATAGGTCAAGAGTAGATTAAATCCAAGTCTTGGGACACTTCAATGTGAAAAGGTTGAAGAAACAAGGAAGAACCAACAAAGGAGACTAAGTAGGAGCAGCCAGAGGTGTAAGAGAAGTTCCAAAAGAGGATGGAGCCTGGAACCCTAGTGAATCAAATGATTCACAGAATAAGTGATCCATTGGCCCAAATATTGCACTGATATGTGGAAGATAAAGAGTGAAACTTGACTGTTGTGTCCTGCAGTGTAAAGGTCTGGTGACTTTACTAAGCTATGGTAGAGCAGTAAGGGAAAAAGTTGATTGGAATGAGTTTGAGAGAGTGGGAGGGGAGGAAAAAGATAATTATGTACAGATTGCTCTTTAACAAGCTTTGCTACACTCTAGAGAAGAGTGGAGAAATAGGGAAATAGCTAGAGGGAGAAATGAGATTTTTAACCCTTTGAGTAGTGCAAACGTTCATGTACGTCCTTGTGCCTCCTGACCATCCAGAGTACGATCCATTTATTTTAGAAATGTGTAAGGCAACATTTAAAAAAGGCAAATGTGTGTTCTTCTTGTTTCCATAAATTGGTCATCAAACAAACATGATTTTAAGTTAATAAAACTGGAACTGGAACTTCCAGTTTAATTTCATTTTTTGGGAAAAAAAACCTCACTCCCGGGGATCAGCAAGCATGAAAAAAACTCACTACTCAAAGGGTTAAAGAGAGTTTTGAGTGGGAATAAAAAGCTGTGTTACATTTTTGAGTGGGAAAAAAAAAGCTGTGGTACATTTACACAATGGAATTACTACTTAACTGTAAAAAAAGAAGAAAATCTTACTTTTTGTGACAGCCAGGATGCACCTGGAGATTATTATGCTAAGTGAAATAAGCCAGTCAGAAAAAGACAAGAACCATGTGATCTCATTTATATGTGGAATCTAATGTACAAAATAAACTGACAACAAAATAGAAGCAGAGGCATGGGCACATGGAACAGGCTGACAGCTGTCAGAGGGCAGAGGTTTTTGGGGGGGCTGGATGAAAGAAGGTCAAGGGATTAAGCAAAATGCGCGCGCGCGCGTGTGTGTGTGTGTGTGTGTGTGTGTGTGTGTGAGAGAGAGAGAGAGAGAGACATAGACAACAGTGTAGTAATAGCCAGAGGGAAAGGTTTGTGGGAGGAGATGGAGGAGGGCAAAGAGGAAGAGGGATAAATGGGGACAAAAGAGACTTTGCTTTGAGCGATAGGGCATGCTGTAATGTGCAGATGATGTTTTGTTTAGCACTCTACACATGAAACCTGTATGGTTTTATGAACCATTGTCACCCCAGTGAATTCAGTTTAAAATAAATAAAATTTTTAAAATCATATGATCATCTTAATGGATGGAGAAGAAGCATTTAACAAAATTCAACATCCATTTATGATAAAAAACTGTCAACAACTTGGGCATAGAAGTAACTTACCTTAAAATGATAAAAACTATATATGACAAGCTAACAGCATCATTATCAATGGTGATCATCTATGATGGGGTCAGCTGTTCCTGTTTGTGGTGAGGGAACCTCATAGTCCTAGACACAGTTCCCTCTTAAAGGAAGGTAAGCCCTTCACCAGCATTGCCCTTCCATCAGTGCAGAACATGATGGGAGGGAGGCAGTGACCCAGGTCCTTCATTCTTCTTGTGTAGTGCTTTCTGCTCTTGAGTCACCCAAGGCTTTGTTGTCCTGGACAGAGAGATATGAGAGATAGTCTTATAGTCTTAGACATTTTAAGCAAAAGAATCAAAACCAAGTATTAAAAAGTTGGTGCTAGACACAATTGTGATTCTGGATTAGAAAAAGAATTGCTCTAAAGGAAAGCATTGGAAAAATTAGTGAAATTTGAATATTAACTGCTATTTAGGTAATAGTTTAGTAACAATGTCAAGTTTTTTAATATGTTTTTTGTTCTGTGGTTTTCCAAAGGAATGACCTTATTCTTAGGAATGTAGCAAGAAATACACTGCTCACAAAAATTAGGGGATCAGGGACCGTGCAGATACTCCAGTACTTCAGCCTTTTGTGTAGTGTATTTTCACCAATGCAATAAAAGTTCATTTTGCCTCTCATTTGCGTAATTGAACAACTTTCTTTGACTTGTCATTTGCTTTTCTGATGATCTTATTTTAAAAAAATCAAATGCTTCTTTTTTTTATTGCTCATATTTATTTTCAAATATCCCCTAATTTTTTCTGAGTATATTTTAAAATTAAATGATTATTCAACAAACTGATTCTAATATTTATATGGAAAAGGAAGAGACTAAGAATTGCCAACACAATATTGAAAAAGAACAAAGTTGGAGGACTAACACTACAAAACTTCAAGACTTACTGGAACTGAAAAACTATAATAATCAAGGCAGTGTGATATTGGTGAAAAAATAAACAGATAGATCATGGAATGGAATAGAGAAAATAGAAACAGATACTCTTAAATATGGTCAACTGATCTTTGACAAAGGAATAAAGGCAGTACAATGCGCAAAGATAGTCTTTTCAACAAATGGTACTGGAACATCTGGACATCCACATTCGAAAGATATAAATAAATCTATTTAGATACATACCTTACAGCCTTCACAAAAATTAACTCCAAATAGATCATAGACTTGAAAGTAAAATGCAAAATTGTAAAACTCCTAGAAGATAATGTAGAGGAAAACCTAGATGACCTTGGATACAGCAGTGCCTATATAGATACAACATCAAAGGCACAATTCATGAAAGAAATAATTTGTTAACTGGACTTCATTAAAGTTTAAAACTTCTGCTCTGTGAAAAACAATGTGAAGAGAATGAGAAGACAAGCCACAGACTGGGGGAAAATATTTATAAAAGACACATCTGATAAAGGAATATTATCCAAGATATACAAAGAACTCTTTAAATTTGACAGTAAGGAACAAGCAACTTGATTTTACACTGGGCTACAATATACAAAGAACTCTTTAAAATTTGACATTCAGAAAACAAACAACCTGATTTAAAAAATGGTCCAAATACCTTAACCGACACCTCACCAGAGAAGAGATACAGATGGTAAAAAGCATGTAAAAAGATTTTCCACATCATATGTTCCAGGAAATTCAAATTAAAAGTAATAAGATACTACTACTCATTTATTAAAATAACCAGAATCAGGAACACTGACAACGCCAAATGCTGACAAGGATATGGAATGACAGGCGCTCTCAATCGTTGTTTGTGGAAATGCGAAGTGGTACAGCTACTGTGGACAGTTTGGCAATTTCTTACAGAACTAAATGCATTCTTATCATACAGTCCAGCAATTATGCTTCTTATAATTACCCAAAGTAGTTGAAATCTTAGGTCTACACAAATACCTACGCACAGGTGTTTATAGTGGCTTTATTGATAATTGCCAAAACTTAGAAGCAACCAAGAGGTCCTTCAGTAGGTGAATGGATAAATAAATTAGTACATATAGAAAACTGAATATTATTCCACATAAGATTAAGTAAGCTATCAAGCCATGTAAAAACATGGAAAAACCTTAAATGTATATAATTAAGTGAAAAAAAGGCAGTCTGAAAAGGCTGTATACTGTATGACTTCAACTACATGACATTCTGGAAAAGACAAAACTATGGAGACAGTAAAAATGATTTTTGGTTGTCAGAGATTGTGAAGGGAGGAGAAAGATAACTAGTAGGAACACAGAATTTTTAGGTCACTGAAAAAACTGTATGATACTATTATGATACACATCTCATTCATTATACATTTGTCTAAACCTGTAGAATATACAGCACTAAGAGTGAATCATATTTTAAGCTGTAGACTTAGGGTGATACTGATGTGTTAATATAGGTGCATCAACTTTAAATGTACTACTCTGTTAACAGGATATTGATAATTGGAGAGGCTATGCATATGTAGGGGCAGGAAGTATATGGAAAACCTCTGTCCTTTCCCCTTAGTTTTGCTATAACCTAATACTGCTCTGAAAAAGTTAGCCCTAATTTAAAAAAAAAAATGACCGTGATGTCTGTAGTTTATTCTCTATCGTTCAGCAAAGTAGTAATTAGTTATGGTAATGAACAACTTCAACAAGTCATATGTATGTGCATGTGTATTTCACGAGGGTCACAAAGCAAGTGTAATGAAAGGTTCACCATTCACAAATCCAGGACAAGAGTACAAGAGCTCCTTAGATATTTTCTGTTAAGTCATAAAATATTTTAAAATAAAATATTAAGGCAAAAGCCACTAAACCTAGTTCTAAAAGCTAAATACATGGTCTAAAATAGAGAAGGCTAGAGGCCCAGGGACAACAGCTGAGAGCAGTTGTTCTCTGTTGTTTGTCTTGGTGTTTTGGAAGAATATGAGGTATGGGCGTGCAGAGATTTAAAGTAGCCCAGTACTGAGCCTTTTATCTTTACAGTAATCTCACGTAAAGGCCTCTAAGTGCACATCCTGCAAAGAGGTAGAAAGAAACCAGGCCACAGAAGACCTGGCAGCATAGGAGGGGTCAAGTCTCCATCTTGTTGTTTTTTGTTTGTTTTTTGTATTTTTCCGAAGTTAGAAGCGGGGAGGAAGTCAGACAGACTCCTGCATGTGCCCAACTGGGATCCACTCAGCACGCCCACCAGGAGGCATTGCTCTGCCCATCTGGAGCGTTGCTCCATTGAGGTCCAAGCCATTCTAGCACCTGAGGCGAAGGCCACGGAGCCATCTTCAGCGCTGGGGCCAACGTTTGCTCCAGTGGAGCCTTGGCTGTGGGAGGGGAAGAGAAAGAAAGGAAGGAGAGGGGGAGGAGTGGAGAAGCAGATGGGCGCTTTTCCTGTGTGCCCTAACCAGGAATGGAACCCGGGACTTCCACACACCGAGCTGATGCTCTACCGCTGAGCTAAATGGCCAGGACCTCCACCTTGTTTTTTATTTTTATTTTTTTATTTTTAATGAGAGGAGGGGAGGCAGAGACTCCCACATGAGCCCCCATGGGGATCTACCGATAAGCCCACTAGGGGGCGATGCTCTGCACATCTGGGGCCCTTTCTTCCTTGCAACCAGACCATTTTTTTAGCACCTGAGGCAGAGGCCATAGACCCATACTCAGTCCTGAGAGCCAACTCGCTCTAATCAAGCCATGGCTGCAGGAGGGGAGGAGAGTGAGAGAGAGAGAGAGAGAGAAGTGAAAGGGGGAGAGGTGGAGAAGGAGATTGGTGCTTCTCCTGTGTGCCCTGACCAGGAATCAAACCCAGGACTTACACAAGCTGGGTTAACAATCTACCACTGAGCCAACCCACCAGGGCAAGGCCTCCACCTCTTTTCAAGCTGAGGAGAGTTCACTCCCAAACCTGAAACATGAAGCCTAGATAACTAAACCCCTATGCATTAGAGTTGCCCCCTCCTCATGCCACATGTAAATGAACAGGCAGACATCATGTGGTGAGAGTGGCCTCTGCTGCCTACACACCTAGTTTTATTCTTCCCAAGGTGTAAAACCAACATCTTCCAAATTGGACAGTCTTCTCACCGACGCTCTTTCCTCTACCACAAGGTTGATTTCAAAAATCTGTCAGCTCTGTTCATTGCTGAGAAACAGGTCAGCCATGGTATATTTTGACCCCAATGAATTCACCCTCTTGCACCTGGTGATTGGTTAAATGAGTGGTTAACATATTATAAGTGCTTACGTCTCTGTAGACTGTCCCTCCAAAATGGATTTTTAGTTTACTTTTCCATTTTCACTGCTATGCCTTTTACTCCTTCCCTGAATCATTACAATAACTTCCAGCTGATTACGTACCCACTTTTGGGGTCTCCTTTTTCAAGCCATTTTGTGTCCTACTGCTGGTGTTGCCACGATCCTGACATAAATTTTGAAAGCATGGTTTTGGTCATGCTGCTCATCTACTCAGAAATACTAGGTAGTTCCTTGTAGTGTACAACAATAGACCCTGCTTATCAGTGTACAAGTTACGATTCCTTCATACCACTTTTCCAAGTGCATTTTCTGTTGCTCTGTTACTTATTCTGTGGGCCAGTTAATGAACCAATTTAGTATTACTGATATTTTCCCCCTTACTCTGCCTGGAATGTCTTCATTTAAGACATCTCAAATTCCATTTTGTTATCAAGTCTGTCCTGATTCTTTCTAGCTGTATGGGCTCTCTCCAATGTTTGAACCATTGTAGTTTTTTGTTTGTTTTTTAAAATTAGTGTCTCATATCGTAATTGTAAAATTCTCCTTAAGTAAAAGTGATTACATGGGTTTGTCCTATTTTTGCACTTTGCAGATGGTTAGTTCTCTAAGAGTGGTAACTACGGGCATGGCATAGAAAAGATCTTCAGTTACAGAATTTGCTATAATTTGGAATAGCATTGTAGAAAGACTCATTTATTCCATGTAGGTTTAAACTTGTTTATTACCTTTAAACCTATAACAACTAAGGAAACTAAGTGAATGCCTTAATGCCACAAGCACCACTATTAGCTATTTTGAGATCTTATTTAAACAGATTTTAATTTTTTTAAATTATTTTATTGAGTTTTTAGAGAAAGAAGAAGGGAGAGCAAGAAAGAGACGGAAAGATCAATCTGTTCTTGTATGTGCCCTGACAGGGGATCGAACACACAGCCATAGTGTTTCAGAATGACACTACAACCAACCGAACTGTCCAGCTATAGCTAAACAGATTTTTAAACAAATAGACACACAACAGTGTGGTAATAGCCAGAGGGAAAGGGGAATGAGAGCTAGGTGGAGGTGGGCAAAACAGAAGAAGTAGGGACAGAAAGATACTTTGCTTGGGGTGATCTGTGCACAGTGCAGTGTACAGATGATGTTTTTATTGAGTTGTACTCTTGAATCCTACATAGTTTGTGAACTAGGGTCACCCCAATAAATTCAATTAAAATATATATAAAAGTAAACTGGAGAAAAATATGTATTTTGAAGCATAAAAAATAGATTTTTTAAAATCCACTGGGAAAAGTTTAAGAAGGAATATTAATGCTGTAGGAGTCCAAAAATAGGTTGTTCTTTTAAGTGTTATACTTTATTTTTAACCCTTCAGGGTTAAACAGGAAAATGTTAAATGTAGACTTTTTTTTTCTCTTTCTTTTTTTTTATAACCACTGCCTGAGCATGTTTTTATTCACATTTGTAAACACAAATGTAATTCAAGAATAAAAAAGATTTTGGAGGAAAGGGGGCTTTGTTTGTTTTATTTTTCTTTTTATTGAATTTATTGGGGTGACCCTGGTTAACAAATTTATACAGGTTTCATGTGTACATTTCCACAACACATTATCTGTACACTATTGTGCGTTCACCACCCTAAGTCAAGTCTCCTTCCATCACTTTTTATCCCCCTTACCCTCTCCACCTCTCCCGACTCCTCTTTCCGGCAGTCACCACATTGTTGTCCATGTTCATGAGCTTTTTCTTTTGTTCTCCAAGCCCTCTGCCCCTTCACCCAGTCTCCATTTCCCCCAACCCCCAACATCTGTCAGCTTCTTTTTTATCTGTGAATCTGTCTCTGTCTCTATTTTGCTTGTTAGTTCATTTTGTTCATTAGATTCCACATATGAGTGAAATCGTGGTACTTAAAACTTTCTCTGACTGGCTTATTTCACGTAGCGTAATTTTCTCCCGGTTCATCCATGCTTTTGTGGAGGGTAAGATTTTTTTTTTTTTTTTTTTTTTACAACCAAATGGTATTCCATTGTGTAAATGTATACCTTTTTTCATTTACTCATCTACTGATAGACACTTGGGCTACTTCCAACTATCAAGAAACTATTTAAAGTAACTGTTCACAAAAAACTGTTGTAAATACCACTGCTTTATTAAAGGTGCATATAAGTGAAGAGTGTCGGATGTACATCAAAGTTGCCGTTTCGATCCCCGGTCAGGGCACACACAGGAACAGCTCATTGTTTCTCTCTCTCTCTCTCTCTCTCTCTCTCTCTCTCTTTATCTCTCTGTTCCCCTTCCTCCTCTCTCTCACTAAAATCAATAAGTCTGGTGTGAATGAATTAACAATAGACATAATTGTTGTCAGATCCTCAAAATTAAAAAATATATAAAATAAAATAAAGCCTGTTACACTGCTCAAAAATAAATAAATAAATAAATAAATAAATAAATAAATAAATAAATAAATAGATGTGCATATAAATCTCTTGAATTAGTGTTTCAGGTTACTTCGGATAAATTCCTGGAAGTGGAATTGCTGGGTCATGAGGCATTTTTAAGTTTTTGAGGTAACTCCATATACTGTTTTCTACAGTTGCTACACCAATCTGCATTCCCACTAACAGTGAGCACAGTGTTCTCTTTTCCAACACTTGTTTGTTGATTTATTGATAAACTGTTCTCACAGGTGAGAGGTGATATCTCATTGTGGTTTTAATTTGCATTCTCATGATTAGTGATTTTGAGCATATTTTCATATGTCTATTGATCATCTGTATGTCCTTTTTAGAAAGTTCTATTCAGGTCCTATGCCCATTTTTTAGATTATTTATCTTCCCTGTGTTGAGTTTTGTAAGTTCTTTATAAATTTTAGTTATTAATCCCGTATCAGATATACCCGTATCGAAAAATATGTTCTTCCATTCAGTGGATTGTCTTTTCCTTTTGTTGATGGTTTTGTAGAGTTATTTTGTTATTGTTTTTTTGCTATGCAGACTTTTTAGATTAATGTCCCATTTGTTTATTTTTTCTTTTGTTTCTCTTGCCCAAGAAAATATATCAGAAAATATGTTGCTACAAGAAATATCTGAAATTTTACTGCCTATGCTTTCTTCTAGGATTTTTATGGTTTTCAGTGTAACATTTAAATCTTTCATCAATTTTGAGTTTATTTTTGTGTATGGTATGAGAAGGTGATCTAGTTTTTGGTTTTGGTTCTTGGGTTGTTGTGGTTTTTTGCACTTCTCTGTTCCAATTTTCCCAGCATCATTTGTTGAATTGACTGTCTTTACTTTGGTTATTTCTTAATAGTTATTTTAAGAGGCCTTGCCTCTTGTACCATGAAATAAAAAGGAAAAATTATTATGCTACTCTCGGGAGAGTGCCCTTACCAGGAATCAAACCCAGGACTTTTTTTTCTAATTAAAATAAATATGCATGTTACCACAAATGTTATTTATGTGGCTTTTATTGCCTGTTTAATCTGTCAGTAGTTGATTTGACAAAATTTGGTAAGAAAATACCATTGATTAGACAAGAAAAGATGCGGTGTTCTATGGCTTTAGGCATTACCCCAACCTCAGGTAATTGTATGTTGAAACTTACCCAGGAGACTGAGGAAATAGAGATGAGCCAATGAAAAATTAAAACATTTATTGTAAAAATATTTTTTTAAAAAAGGCCTGACTAAGCTGTGGCGCAGTGGATAGAGTGTCGGACTGGGATGTGGAGGACCCAGGTTCGAAACCCTGAGATTGCCAGCTTGAGTGCAGGGTCATCTGGTTTGAGCAAGGCTCACGAGCTTGAGCCCAAGGTCGCTAGCTTGAGCAAGGGGTCACTTGGTCTGCTGTAGCCCCCTGGTCAAGCCATATATGAGAAAGCAATCAATGAACAACTAAGGTACCGCACCAAAGAATTGATACTTCTCATCTCATTTTCTGTCTGTCTGTCCCTATCTGTCCCTTTCTCTATCTCTCTCTGTCTCTATCACACACAAAAAAAAAATTAATTAGCCTGACCAGGTGGTGCACAGTGGATAGAGCATTGACCTGGGACGCTGAGGACCCAGGATTGAAACCACCAGGTCACCGTTTTGAGTGCTGACTCATCCGGCTTTAGCACAGGCTCACCAGCTTGAGCGCAGGGTTGCTGCCTTGAGCGTGGGATAGTAGACATATCCCCATGGTCACTGGCTTGAGCCCATGGTCGCTGGCTTGAGCAAGGTGTCACTGGCTCAGCTGGAGCTCCCCAGTCAAGGCACATATGAGAAAGCAATCAATGAACAACTAAAGTGACACAACAGCAAATTAATGCTTCTCATCTCTCTTCCTTCCTATGTGTCTCTTTCTTGCTTAATTAAAAGAAAATTAAAATATTGCACCACTAGTAGAGAACTGAGTGCCATGATTTTCAGAAATAGGAACATTATGTGATGTAACAATATTTCAAATACATGGATTTGCCATGACCTAAATGAAAATGGTCTAGTGACAAAACAAGAATTAGAGCCCAGCTGAGAATATTACTATTTATTATCTGTGAACCCTCAACTCTTGTGAATTCCTTTGTATACTTACTACTTGATCATATCTGTACTTAGCCTATATCAATGTATTTAATTCATATTGTTGAGAATGTTACCCTCCTCTCCTGACTCTTCTAATGCATCTTCTGACTCATTATTATCTCAATTTTTAACTATGAAATGGAAACTTCTACCTTACATATTGTTTTGTATTTCATTTCTTAAACTATTTCTGATTATATTATCTCATAGTAATTCTAGCTATCAGCAGGGTTCTGTTGCAGACTACAGAATCCAGTCTAGATGATAGGAGCAGGAAGAATACGTTCGTATGCTACTCACCTGGAAGTGACAAAGTCAGGAAAGAAACCAAGAGATAGTTTCAACATAAATGGGGCTGTTACAATACATGTCACCAATATTTTTGGCTACTTCATATGAATATACCCCTCTTAATATTCCCAAACAACAGAAGCAGCAATATGTGTGCATGATTTGCTTCTTTCACATTACAGCTCTCCATTATATAAATAACCAGGGTCTGTCTTTTTCAATAAATGGTATATCCAAAATTCCCTCATGCAGTTAGCTCCACTGTATAGGCTCTTCCCCTCTAGTTTAGGTACCATCTGTCTTGGAATTCCATAACTTCTGGACTGAATTGCATGGCTAAATGTCACCAGCATACCCTATATAATAGAGGAAAATAAGACAGAAAATTATTAAACATGCATAAATATATATGTGACAGCCTGACCTGTGGTGGCACAGTGGATAAAGCGTCGACCTGGAAATGCTGAGGTCGCCGGTTCGAAACCCTGGGCTTGCCTGGTCAAGGCACATATGGGAGTTGATGCTTCCAGCTCCTACCCCTTTCTCTCTCTCTGTCTCTCTCCTCTCTAAGAATGAATAAATAAAATTAAATTTAAAAAATTAAAAAATATATTTGTGACACAGTTAGGAAAGGAGAAATATGCATAGCTATTAGATTTCTCATTTCTGCAAGTGGTTATTCATCCTATGGTCCATTTGCTTTAGTATAGCCAAAGTTTGTTACCTGGTGCATTGAATTACATATAGTGTTGCTAGCAAAGCATAGCACATAGGAAAGGCAAAATCAAAGCTGAGTAAATGTATATTCTACTAAAGATAAATTGTTACTGTGTCCTCTTTGAAAGGGTTCAATGTAATTAACCTGCTACTGTGTGTCTGGCTTTTCCCTCAGGATTGATTGTTGTACTTGGCAAGTTGGATCTAAGTCAGTAGTGTTAGTAGACAGGTTAGCAGTGGTGAGAGGCAGTTTCAACTGGTAATGGTTGCCTTTGCCGCCGTGACAACTTTATAATCCCATTGATTAAGCTCTGGGTTACTGTGGAGAGTCAAACAAGCAATTACAGGATGATTTATAATGCCTTCCCAATATTTGAGAATCTCTTCTTTTCCAGTAAGAATTTAGATGGGACACAAATATTTTCTTTCATTTTTTTATTCAAGAGATTTACCCATATATATTTTACCCAACCATCTTGTTGCTACTTCTTGTCTTTCTCCTTCTACATTTGTGATCATTCATCTACAATTGGGTTCTTCATGGATCAGTTTGGCTTACACTGCAAATTGTCTTTGCTTCTGGGACAAGTTGACAATGACATGTGCTCTCTAAGAGTAGTCCCAACTGTCTAGTTAAGCTGTTATATTGGTCCATGAGTCAGTATGATCTATATATCATGCCACCTTTCCTGGGCAAATTGGATGTAAGGTATACTACATGAGGCTCTGTGCATATTTATCAGGAGCTTCTGTGACGAAAGCTTTAAAGCTATAATAGTATATTTCCAGCCCCTACCCATGACATATCAGTCATCTGAAAACCAGGCTTAACCTTTTCCCTGCATTACCTGTCATACAGACTTTCCCATGAGGCTGTACGTGTGGGTTGAGGGAAGAATAGCAGATGTGGCAGGAATAGGTAAAGCAAGAGTATGAGCTTCCTGTTTGTAAAATTTACTTAGTTTTAAGTGCTATTCACATGCAACTTTCACTTGAGGACACAGTATTCCTGGATGTGTCCATCTTTGTAGCCAGTTGAATCAGACAGTGCCCAGTTTGTGATGGGTCCCATAGCCATCCAGCCCTTCATGGTTTAGGTTTCAGGTTATCTAAAATAGTCAGGTGTTCTGTTTCTACTTGGAGCCATTTAGTAAGCTAAGATTTGTTTATCAAAAGGAAAATAGTTACTTGCTCAATAAAAGCATGGATTAGCCACCAAACCGTAAGTCCTTCCACTGTTCTATTTTGGCTCCAAGTCAGCCATAGGTATGTTCTTTTTTTTTTTTTTTTTTTTTTTTTTTTTTTTTTTTTTGTATTTTTCTGAAGCTGGAAACGGGGAGAGACAGTCAGACTCCTGCATGCGCCCGACCGGGATCCACCCGGCACGCCCACCAGGGGCGATGCTTTGCCCACCAGGGGGCGATGCTCTGCCCCTTCGGGGCGTCGCTCTGCCACGACCAGAGCCACTCTAGCGCCTGGGGCAGAGGCCAAGGAGCCATCCCCAGCACCCGGGCCATCTTTTGCTCCAATGGAGCCTTGGCTGCGGGAGGGGAAGAGAGAGACAGAGAGGAAGGGGGGGGTGGAGATGCAAATGGGCGCTTCTCCTATGTGCCCTGGCGGGGAATCGAACCCGGGTCCCCCACACGCCAGGCCGACGCTCTACCGCTTAGCCAACTGGCCAGGGCCCATAGGTATGTTCTTTGACAACAAGGGCCAGTGGCATTTTATTCTGAACCCTGTAGAGAGCTTTCTCTATGCCTTAATGCTTGGCGGCTTTATAGGTCACTCAGTAAATAGACTGGGATAATACACAAAAAGGTGGTATGTGTTGCTTCCAAAATCCAGTGAGCTCTACTAAGCATTTGTGCTTTTTTTGTGGTGGTGGTGGGTAAAAAGTGCAATGACATGTTTCTACTTTGAAGGATATATCTCAGCATGCCCAGATCATTGCACCAACAAAAATTTTACTCAAGGAGCAAGATCTTTATTTTTTCCGTTATTTATCATCAACCCTCTGGTACACAGTTATCTTACCAGAGTATTCTAGGGTACCTGTTTCTTCATGCCATCTTGTCCTGTGGGACAGTAAGATAATAAAGGTTCTTGCAGACTGAATTATGGCACAGAACCAGAGCTGACATAGCTCTAATGCAGTGTGGTAGCAGTATCTGGCTTCCCTGCCAAGTAGCTTTCTGTTTGCTATTGGTAGAGAAACATACACACACACACACACACACACACACACACACACACACACACACTCTTATTTGTCAAATCAGTTGCTGCAGACCAAATCAAGGAATGTGTTGATTTGGTAGAATCCGTACATGTATCAGCAACTGCAACTGGAATTGCTCCCTGATTAAGTCTGTGATAATCCACTATTATTTTCAAATATTTATATTCTGCATAGGGTTGCCACATACAAGAGGAGATATGATAGGAATCACCACCCTGCATCTTTCAAGTCTCTCTTTTAAAAAATAAAAAGTGAGAGGAGGGGAAGTAGAGAGATAGACTCCCCTCCCACACATGCCCTGACCAGGATATGCCTGGCAACCTCCATCTGGAGTTGATGCTCTGCCTATCTGGGGTCCATGCTCACAACCAACCTACTTTTAGCCCCCAAGGCAGAGGCTCCACAGAGCTATCTTCAGCACTCAGGGCCAACTCACTCAAATCAGTCAAGCCATGGCCATGGAAGGGGAAGAGAGAGAGATAAAGGAGGAGAAGGAAGAAGGGAGAAGCAGATGCGCTCTTCTCCTGTGTGCCCTGACTAGTAATCAAACCCAGGACTTCCACATGTCGGGTTGACACTCTACTACTGAACCAACCAGCCAGGGTCAGGTTTCTGATGGTGGCATTAATCTTTGTTCTTCTCCCAAAATATCTGCTATTTCTATTAGTTTGCAATTTTGACAAGGAAGAAAAGCTTAGGGGTTTCTTTTTAGCTCTTCTTCTCAAAGCAGTTCTCTTTACATGGATCCAAGTGCAAATGTGGAAATTCTAACCATTTCTGAGTATATATTCCATTTATAAACTCACAATCTGGGAGGATAATCCTAAAACAAACTCTGTTTGTGTTGAAGGCTCATAAACCTTCAACTTGACTGGTATAATACAGAGCTATTGACTCCTTAGGATTCAACATTAACTCAGGGACTATGTCCAATAAATCCTGAAAGGTTTGGTTATTTCCCTTACTCCAAGGCACAGTTGTCCTCAAAAGTAGCTACAGATACTTTGGGAAAGAGTAGAAGGAAGAGTTAAATTACATGATTATGATAATATTGAAGAGTTCTTCCTTAAAGACCTCTCCTTTAGTTAGGATATTAAAGGCTGATTACTATCTTGGGCTGGGACCTAGAAAAGAGGCCATGGACATTGTTATGTTCAATCAGAACAAGGCCTGTCACTTGACCTACAGATCACTTAAGAGTTTCTTGGGTTTTTTGGCCCTGGCCGGTTGGCTCAGCGGAAGAGCGTCGGCCTGGCGTGCGGGGGACCCAGGTTCGATTCCCAGCCAGAGCACATAGGAGAAGCGCCCATTTGCTTCTCCACCACCCCTCCCTCCTTCCTCTCTGTCTCTCTCTTCCCCTCCCGCAGCCAAGGCTCCATTGGAGCGGAGATGGCCCGGGTGCTGGGGATGGCTCCTTGGCCTCTGCCCCAGGCGCTAGAGTGGCTCTGGTCGCGGCAGAGCGACGCCCCGGAGGGGCAGAGCATCACCCCTGGTGGGCAGAGCGTCGCCCCTGGTGGGCGTGCCGGGTGGATCCCGGTTGGGCGCATGCGGGAGTCTATCTGACTGTCTCTCCCCGTTTCCAGCTTCAGAAAAATACAAAAAAAAAAAAAAGTTTCTTGGGTTTTTCAACTGCTTTAATCCTAGAAAACCCCCTAATTAATTGTCTACCATCAAATATTTCTGTAGTTCAAACCTTACTTTCTTCCTCCTGCTTATTAAGTTCACTATGCCCATCTTGCCTCTGGACACTAGTTCTGCTACCTCAGCATTTCCTTGCCCTCCTTGAAATCAGCGCATTTCAAGAGCAGCATCTGAAGTACTCACCTTCCTTTCCATGGCTTCCTTTGAGGGGTATAAGTAAAAGGTGAATAACAGGATACATGGTAAATCTCCCTAAGTCTTTATATTTCTGCTTCTGTATTTTACTAAGAAATTTCTGCCATTAGATATTCTGATTTCTATTACAGGGCACTATTATTATCATGCACAAGGCAGAAAGTATGAGTTACCTTTTATTAGAGCCTAGAAAAGTATCATTTACAAATATTTTGACAATTGTGATGAATTCACAGTTTTGTACTTTGGATATATTTATTAGTAACATATTATAATACCCAAGAAACAAAAGCTAATCAAGTAAACTTCTTAGAGTACAGGGGGTCCTCCAGTTATGACACAGTTCTATTCCTATGACAGTGATGTAACCCGAATTTTGGTATAAGTCGAAACATACTCTAACCTAAGTCACTTACCTATCCTAATTCAATTGTAAAATCATAATCTAGAACATAAAAACACAACTAAGCCACAGAAAAAGGAAAAGGACAAAATATACTGTACTGTACACTACTGTAGCAACAGGGAAAATGACAAAAAATGATTGTAAAAAAAATTCCTTACTTTTATTCTGTGGTTGGCTTGCACACTGGAAGGAGTATTGCAAGGTGGGAGAGAGGGACCTGTTGGGAGGAGGAAGCTGGAGAGCCAGGAGAACCTGCAGAAGGTGCTGGAGTACTGGGTCAGGTGAATCAGGATTGCCTAAGGGACATATCAGATACATTGGAGATGATTCTACCTGTACTACAGGTGTTTCTTCTTGAGAAACAGCTGACATAGAGGGTACAGGAACTGTAGCAGGCCTCTCTGACTTCTTCTTTTTTTTTTTTTTTTGGATTTTTCTGAAGTGAGAAGCGGGGAGGCAGGCAGAGACTCCTGCATGCGCCCGACCGGGATCCATCTTGGATGCCCATCACAAGGTGATTCTCTGCTCATCTGGAGTGTTGCTCCATTGCAACCTGAGCCACTCTAGCACCAGAGACAGAGGCCATGGAGCCATCCTCAGCGTCCCAAGCCAACTTTGCTCCAATGGAGCCTTAGTTGCGGGAGGGGAAGAGAGAGAGAAAGGAGAGGGGGAAGGGTAGAGAAACAGATGGGCACTTCTCCTGTGTGCCCTGGTCAGGAATCAAGCCCTGGACTTCCACATGCCGGGCCGGCACTCTACTGCTGAGCCAACCGGCCAGGGCTGGCCTCTCTAACTTCTTATAGAATTGTTCCAAGCTAGTCTGGAAGGTTGATGACTTCTTCTCTTCCAAAACCTGCTTATAGCATTGTAAGGCATCCATAATAGGTCTGTAGACTTTACTGAGTCTGTCATCTCTGGGCCCCTCAGCCGGAAATTTTGCCAACCCATCCTCTACCGTAGAAAAACCTGCCAAACCCTGGTAATAAAGCTCTTGGGTTCTGGGGTTTCTCTCTTCCTCTTCAGTTTGCTGCTTTTCCAGCTGAATGAGGTCCTCAGCAGACAGCTCCTTTCCATGTGATGCCAGTAGCTCTGACTTTTGTTTAGGAGCCATGAAAAGGGCTAAAAAGTCACCAACAAAGCAACACAAACAGAACATTGTGCTTTTAACAGTCCAAAACGGCATAGGGAAGCCTACTGGGGGATGCCAACTCCCTCACTCATACGCTGCACTACTGCACATTCTCCTGCCATGCACAACCAAGCTAGTTCGTCCATGTAGTCCATAAGTACGGTGCTAATGGCATAGGCCAAAACACTCACATCTCCATTTTTTTAAGTTTTTATGGGAGTTAATAGCATAAATTCGAAATGTCATATGTAGAGACTTTTGTAACTCGAGGACCCCTGTACTTTCTTGTCTATTTTCTATCCTCTTAGATAAACCTGTGGGAAAAGTAAGAGTAGATTCTTACAGATGAGGAAACAGATTCAGACAAGATAATTAACTTTTCTGGAGGCAGGACTAGAACATATTCTATCTTGTGCTCTTTGTTTACTACACAATACTTTAATGACATATATATTTGTGTACAGGTATTTGTACACAAATAAAATGTTGCCTGTGTACATGCATGCCTGTGTCCAGGAACTACAACAAGTTATTAGTAACTTGTTATTGTTACTAATAACAATATATGTTATTAAGAAACTCATATGGCAATTTTTGTTGTTATTTTAATGAGTGTAAAATCAGTTTTTTAAATAATACCTACTATAATTGTTGCTTATGGCTCTTTGTGATATTTTTTTCTAAAAATTGTCACCATAAAACTTGCCCAAAATACAACTTATGCAGGACTTTTCGGTCTCACTTTTAATCAGAAAAATATAAATTAAAGTATCTTTGACAAATATAACTATATGCCAACAATGTATACAGTTATTTGTGCATACATATATGAATGCTGACAAAGTTACAGTATTACAGTATAATAGATACAGGGAAACTTATTGTCTTGATTGAGTAAAAAGTTTTGGAAATCATTATGGCAGTATGTAGCGAACTTGGCAATTGTAAGAAATTTTATACTTAATTTAGTTATCCATGCCTACAAATTCATTCCAAGGAAATTATTTAGCAGAAACAAAAATACATATATGCATAATATATTATTGTAAGAGACCCTCTTCTTCTCTGCTCTCCAAGAAACATTTTACAGTTTTAGAATTTCAAAAAGTATAGAAAATTATGGCCCCAGTCAGCTTGCTCAGTGGGTAGAGCATTGGCCTGGAATGCAGATGTCCAGGGTTTGATCCCAGTCAGGGCACACATGACAACCGACTATCTGCTTCTCTTCCCCTCTCTTTCCCCCTTCTCTCTCTCTTTCTCTCTCGCAGACAGTAGCTCGATTGGTTCTAGCGTTGGCCTCAGATGCCGAGGATAGCTTGGTTGATTCAAGCATCGGCCCTAGACAGGGGTTGCTGGGTGGATCCCAGTCAAGGCACATGCGGAAGTCTGCTCTATCTTCCCTCCTCTCACTTAAAAAAAAAAAAGATCATAATATATAGCATAAGAAAATATTTGATGTGTACAGAAAACAGTATACAAAATATGTTAATAAATATGCTTGTTAACAGACTCTAGGAAGTTACAAATGAAAATTGTATTTAAGAAGGTTATGTGTATCTTTGTATTTTCTTTGTAATAGTTGCACTGTGTAGTGTATCTCTATACAATATTTCTCTTTAGAGAAAATGCATGTACTACTATCTTAACATTTCTGTACTTTCTTGAATGGGACTTTGGTCTTTTTCTCCTATAAGGAGTTTTGGAGACTAGATTGTTATAACTGAGGAAGTTCTGCAGATTGATGCCCAAACAATTCTGTTGTTCATCTTATCCTATTTACATAGTAATGCCTAAGGCAGCAATTTTCAACCCTTTTCACCTCATGGCATACATAAACTAATTATGATCATTCTGTGGCACACCAAAAAATAAATTTTTTGCGTATCTGACAAAAAAGTAGATATAATTTTGATATGTCCACACCCGATGGCTATTGTTGTGTTGGCTGTTGTCATTTTTTTATTTGAGGAACTAAAGAAAAAGAGGTCAGTGCCTCTGACAAAAGTCAGGTATTGCATGTTTTAAAAATTCTTACTGCCTGACCAGGCGGTGGCACAGTGGATAGAGCGTCGAACTGGGATGTGGAGGGCCCAGGTTCGAGACCCCGAGGTCACCAGCTTGAGCACGGGCTCATCTGGTTTGAGAAGGCTCACCGGCTTGAGCCCACGGTCACTGGCTTGAGCAAGGGGTCACTCGGTCTGCTGAAGGCCCACGGTCAAGGCACATATGAGAGAGCAATCAATGAACAACTAAGGTATACAACGAAGAATAAGAAAAAAGAAAAAAAATAAGAAAAAAAAATTCTTACAGCATACTGTTTGAAAATTGCTGGCCTAAAGTGATTGGTATGGTGATGATTGTTGGTAAATCATTTTTTCTTGCCCTCCCCAGTAACAAACAAAAAAGCAGTTTTGAAGATTAACAGTAAATATGCCCAAAGCCAGTTCTGTTCCTGCCCGTCCTCCCCCCAACATTTTTTAACTATCCAGCTTTAAAACACAACATTAGGAAGTTCTTAGTATGATTTAGTGCAGGCCTCAGCTGTTATCGCATTTGAGGGGTTTTGCTGGAGTCTGGAGTTTCCCCACAGCCCTGACCACAGAGAGGTGGAATGTGGTGCTGACGTCACAGCCACTCCTGGGAATGTTTTGCATTCCTCTTCCTGGTAGTGGTCAGGTGGCTTCCAGCAAGAATGAAGGACAACAGCTTCCAAAGAAGAAAAAAAAAGAGAAAAAGAAAAGAACAGTTTATAATCAAACTATTGTGGAGGAGGCACTTTTATTCTGAGCCAAAATTGAAATTAGAATCAGATGTCTTGCATTCTGATGCTGCACGAATGTTTAATACATTTATTAATGATTGTAATGCATTGTTGAGCTGTTTGGCTTTTTACTGAACTTAAATTTTTAAGCTCTCCTTAAGAATTATGGAAAAACAACTTCTTGTAACTGTCATTTTAACTTTGAAAAGCAGCTTTCTTGAGTGTAAACTGAAGAAAAGGCACACTGATGCACTTATTATGCTCCAGTTAATATACAGGTCGTTTTAAGGTTTCTTAATCTAAAAAAATCACTTCTGTAACTGAAAATTTCTGTAATCTGTTCATGTATTTTGTGCTAATGAAATAACTTCATTAGTTGAGGGGAAAGTTATATTCAATTAAAATATCTGCTAAAGGAGTTTTTTTCTCAAAATATTTACATTTCCGTTGTTATTTCTGTATATTCCATTACTGGCCAAGCCAAAAATTCAAAACAAAACTTAGCAGATCCTTAATATCATAAACATACGCTTTGCCAAAGTCATACAGCGCTGCAGTACTGTGTGCCACAGAAACTTGGACAGTAATTGATTTACATTTTAAACAATTTGTGCTTCATGTTTTTCTTTCTTCTAGCCACTGAAGTACCTTTATTCAAATTTATTATGCTGGTTTAGCAAATCAAAATTTGTATGTTTGTGAATTTTATAAAATAAAATATTTTATTCCTTTTTTATTAACATGCCTTTCAGTAGGTTTTTACTTATATTGATGTAACAGCAGTTAACTGACAGCAGTTTTCCAGTTTAACTGAACTGTGTTTGAATACTTTTTGTCATACATTGAAATGGAAAGTTGGCTTTGTGTTTTAGGTCATGTTGCTGGTAAGGAGTTTGTAGAAATGTGGAGAAGTGCTGACTCATAATATATAATGGTGTGACCCAGCGACATTAGGGCTTGAGGGGTTTTTCTAAGCTTTTGCTGCAGCAAGCAGCATTTAGATGTAGGGGTGGGAGAGGAGAGACTGTTACATTGTTTGAGATAAGATTCTTGCTAACAGCCTGACCAGGAAGGCACAGTGGATAGAGCATCGGACTGGGATGCGGAGGACCCAGGTTTGAAACCCCGAATTTGCCAACTTGAACGTGGGCTCGTCTGGCTTGAGCAAAGGCTCACCAGCTTGAGCTAGCGGGGTTGCTGGCTTGAGCGTGGGATCATAGACATGACCCCATGGTCGCTGGCTTGAACAAGAGTTCACTTACTCTGCTTGTAGCCTCCTGGTCAAGGCACATATGAGAATGCAATCAGTGAACAACTAAGAAGCTGCAATGAAGAATTAATGTTTCTCATCTTTCTCCCTTCTTGTCCGTCTGTCCCTATCTGTCCCTTTCTCTGATTAGCTCTGTCTCTGTTAAAAATAAATAAATGAAAATTCTTGCTAATAGCTTAAAAATTGGTACAAGTTCCAAAGTTGGGGTGTGTTGATATATGTGTTTTTCTAAAGTCTATTAGAATTTGAGAAGCTGGTCATTTTTATTATAGTCACCTACTGTTGTTCTCTTCCGTTTCTTTGCCTACTGGTAGACCCTGTGGAATGGTGACTAACTGTGGACTCTGTACTATGTCAGTTATGGTGGTGCTTGTATTTAGGAGGATTGATCTAGAAAAAGGTTCATGGTATTGTGATTAGAAATGCCCGAATCTAATAGTAACAATTTACTAAAAACTTTAAATATTATCGGCCTAGCGTGCGGAGGACCCGGGTTCGATTCCCGGCCAGGGCACATAGGAGAAGCACCCATTTGCTTCTCCACCCCTCCGCCGCGCTTTCCTCTCTGTCTCTCTCTTCCCCTCCCGCAGCCAAGGCTCCATTGGAACAAAGATGGCCCGGGCGCTGGGGATGGCTCTGTGGCCTCTGCTCCAGGCGCTAGAGTGGCTCTGGTCGCAACATGGCGACCCCCAGGATGGTCGCAACATGGCGACGCCCAGGATGGGCAGAGCATCGCCCCCTGGTGGGCAGAGCGTCGCCCCATGGTGGGCGTGCCGGGTGGATCCCGGTCGGGCGCATGCGGGAGTCTGTCTGTCTCTCCCTGTTTCCAGCTTCAGAAAAATGCAAAAAAAAAAAAAAAAAATTAAAAAAAAAAAAACTTTAAATATTAGCTAACAAGAGTTAAGAGAAAAACTTGGATTTGTTGCATGTAACTTGCATATTTCAGTCTTGAATATTTTACATTTGTTAAGTTTTCTGAATCTGAAGTTACTGATAGAAATTTCTTTTTCATTTATTTGATGGAAATGACTGCTAGGTTTGAAGGAGAGGAGCTTTCTATAACAAAAATTCACCTTGTAAACACATCTCTGGTCTCATAAAGCTAATATATTCCAAATGTACTCATCCGTCAATGCCACAAACACGAATAGCTGCTCTGTGCCAGGCCAGTGCTGGGTGCTGAGAACACGTAAATGTGCTTGTTGTCTATTTGAAAGGAGGGAGGAGTTTGAAGACCCAAGCAAGGAATATGCATCCATAAATATGTATAGCATTCCTTTATGGTCACTATGGTAGAAATCTAAGGGTAGAACACTATTTTAAAACAATTTTCTGTTTTTCCTGGAGGTTGGCAAAAGGAAGAACACATGTCTTTCTTTCAAACACAGCTTCGTGCAGTGAGAAGAAACACACTGCTATAGAGGCTTAATCTGCACCTTAGAAAGTCAACAGCTATAATTGTCTAGTGTGCTCTCAAACAATAAGCACAAAGTCATTTAACTTTCATCTGTTTTAGTGTTGTCATTTCCTAAAAGATGAAGAAATCATTGGCCTATTTTGTGTGTTGCTCATGAGGAATTAACAGAATGGAACTGTGAATGAACAAAATGTAAGATACCATTCTCTACATTTTTAAGTGTATGTTCTCTAAACACTAGCAAAGAACCCTGTCAACATCTGACTGATATTCTACATGAGAACCAGATGAATACCAGTGGGTGGTAGCCATCAGCTCTGATGCCTACTTGTATAAGAAAGTGATAAATGGGCACTTAGGGAGGACCTGTCACACTGTCCCCAAAGGATCTGGGGAGGACTCATAATCCATTTGGTGGGTAATTTACAAAACTCATGGGCAGAATAATCTTATATTTGCTTTTTTTAATAGTACTTATAGGACTTTAATTATATATGTGTGTGTGCTATCCATCAATTTTTTCAATTACTTTATGAAATCCTAGGTATTAGATTGTCTAAAGTTTTTCTATACATATTTTATAAGTATATATTTAATGTTTGTTTACTAAATAAATGAAGTTCCTCTACTTTTAGGCAAGCATACATTCTTTACTCTGTAAACTGCAACACACACATACACAGTCAATGGTATACCTTTTAAACTAGGTAAAATATCCATAACAAAATTTACTATTTTAATATTTCTTTTAGAAAATTAAATTTAACAGAATGACATTGATCAATAAGAGTACATAGGTTTCAGGTGAACATCTCCATAGCACTTGAACTGTTGATTATGTTGTGTGCCCATCACCCAGAGTGAAATCATTTTATATTACCATATATTTGTCCTTCTTTAATCCTCTCCCCCTGGTAACTACTTCACTTTTATCTGTGTCCATGAGTCTCAGTTTTATATTGAACCTTTGTGAAATGATATAGTTCTTAGCTTTTTCTGATTTACTTATTTCACTCAGTATGATGTTTTCAATGTCCATCCATGTTGTCGTAAATGACATTATGTCATCATTTCTTATGGCTGAGTAGTATTCCATTGTATATATGTACCACATCTTTTTTTTCAAATTTATTTAGAAAATTAACTTTCACCGGGTGACATTGATCAATAAGAATACATAGGTTTCAGGTAAACATTTCTATAGCATTTGAACTATTATTATGTTGTATACTTATCACCCAAAGTCAAATCATTTTCCATCACCTTATATTTGTCCCTCTTTACAACCCTTTCCTCACCTCATCCCCACGTCCCCTCCCCCTGGTAAGCACTCTACTTTTATCTATGTCCATGAGTCTCAGTTTTATATCTCACCTGTGTGTGAAATCATGCAGTTCTTAACTTTTTCTGATTTTATTTCACAATAGAATGTAGAACTTTTTAAAAGCAAGTTGTTCTTTCAAAATTTAAATCTCAGTACTGTTTTAGTGTATTTTCACCTTAATTCCATTGTGTGAGTTTCATGGTATTTTATTGAAAAGCTGTTCCATCGTATTTTACCCTAACCAGATCAATAGATATTGATCAGAGGTGGTCTTTAATAGGGCTGTAGCCACAAAGGTCAGTTCTGTGACCAAATAAATACCAATGCCAGTGTGAACTGAGCACCTGACTTGGGAGCAAGGCACGTTCCCACTGTTCAAGGACGTTTGAAGATACTGTGTGCTTTAGGGGGAATGGCCAACTGAATACCGAGGTTTAAAACTTTAATACTTGAGCAGTTTGGAAATTATTCAGTATAGCCACCAATTTAAATAAATTACCTAGAGTCTATACTAATACTGTTTGCAGTCCAGGGAGCGGTTGTCCTTATGACTTCAGTGCTAATTTTTCATATTAATTGATAATACAGATTACATTTAATATATCATATTAATCAGATTACATCGAGGTTTGCCTCTCTTTCTCTTTCTCTTTCTTACATAGTGCTGTGTGGAGGATGCCTCTAAGGTTTTTCTTTTAATAGTAACAGCAGCCCAAGCAGGCCATAATCTTCTCAATAAGAAGTTCTAAACTTCCTCAGGGAAACTGAAGTGTGGCCATACATCATTACATAACCTAGTTTCTCAGATGTTAAAGTTTTAGTATTTGAGAGTTATTGTTAAGTCTTTGCACAGAACTGTGGGCCCGTCTATTTTCCTTTTTGGGGTAGAGAGATTGATGACATCTTTATCCACACCCTAATGAGAAGAAACAGTGATGGCTAGACTGAGTATCATGAAGTTCAGGCACGCTCACTGGTCGTGGTTTGATTCACAATCCTGAATTCCCAGCACTGAAAGCTATTTTGGGCATTAATTCATTGGAATTGACACCTACATAGGATTAGCAAATAAAATAGAGAGCACCCAAGTAAATTTGAATTTCAGTGAACCATGGATAAATTTACACATAAGAAGTTATTCATCATTTGTCTGAAATTCACATTTAACTGACCATTGCATATTTCATTTGGTAAATCTGGCAGCTCTATATCTAAAAAGTCATATAAAATTATGTTATTGTGGAGATGAGCAATATTTTCCCCCTTCTTTAGGAATCACTTACACCTAAATTTAAGGTTGGGAAGCCCTTTCTTCATAATTACTTCTTCTGTGCTCTCCTCCCATACATCCAAAATGAAATGTTTGTAACTGGCATGTAGCTCATTCTTTCATATTCCTGAGAGCAATCCCTCTGGGCTTCTATCATCACAGTATCACTTTGGTATGGTTCAGACATGGGCAGCGGGTGAATGAGGTCCTGACTTCTCTTAACACCCCTTTCCCTCCCCACCTCCTACTCCCTCACCCTATTCATTCCCCAGCTTCCCAAACCATGGACTCCGGATTAGTGTTTGTTCCTTCTCAGAATAATGTCCCTGGCCAGCTACAGGCACAAAAACCTTCTGGCATGTTTCAGGGAGTGCTTGGGCCAAAGTATGTGACTATCCTCATTCACTCAAGATCTCAGAAAGTTCTCATGTTAAGTTATTCAAGTGGCCCAGAGAATAAGAGAGGAGTTGATAGTGCATGGTGTCAAAGAGGAACCAGAGTTTGAAAGGGAGTAGGGAGAAATAAGTATTAAAGTATCTTCGAAGACTTTAATATCAGTATTTAAAGAAGAAAGAGCAGAGCTAACAATTCCTACTGAGGGTGTTAGTTGTGGGAATTCAACCATTTCTTCCAGAGCATTGCTAATACATTTGATAATAACAGTCTTGTCTTGTAGACTTTTTATAGAAGGAAGCTTTTATTTCCAGAGGACTTCATTAAAGGTGTAAAGGCCATGCTGTGAATTAGGGATGACACACCCTATTTTGAATTAGATTTCCTGCTAGGTCTGATCGGAGGCATTCTTCCCGGACTAGGGTGAATTCAGTTCCAGTGTTTGCTTGTAAAACTGAATCCAGTCATTGTACTTGCAGTTGGCTTCCTGCCTGGTATTAAAGTACAAAGCAAACTTCATCTAGTTACTCCCTGTCATTCTATGTCCTCCATAAAGAACAGGGAAAGGAGAGGGGAAAACCCAGAGGGTGACTGAGTTCACTTACTTACCATGCCAGAGGGCAGCTGTTTACTGCCTTGTCATCACATGATTCTGTGGAGAATCCTGATGCTCCAGTTACTGGAATAAGAAACAGCCCTTTAAAAAAAAAAAGACTGGTTTTTCTCTTTATGGTTCTAGCTTTAGCATTAGCTACTAAACAGATCCACTTTGCTACCAAATACAAGTGAAAAGTAGATTTTATGTTTCTCCCTCTTTCAAAGTTTTGCGTATAAAAAAATAACTTCTCTAAGGAGCAGTCACAAGGTAGGACTGTGTCGATGTTGCCTGGTTCATCATGACTGTGCCCAATGAGTTGTGCTGGACGGAGCCCTAGGTCATGTAGGCTGCCTTCTGGATTTGTGGGTATGATCTGCAGGGCTCACCCTTCTCCCTGGAGTAATGGAAAATATGACTTAGTGTGTTCATGGTAACTCTAAGCACACCCCCATGATGATACCTGACAAAACTGAGCAGAATGTGGATTAGAAAGGATTATTTCTTTATTAAATGTGAGGAGATCTAGATGGATATTGTGGCACCAATCTGGGGACCCTTAGGAGTATATATATATTTAGAGTGATTCTCCAGAGTTAAATTTAGAACCTCTCAATTTGTAGAAAGACAGAAAAGGAGGATGGCCAGTTTGATCGCTCTATCCAGGGTCTGCTTGCTATACTGTACTAAAATAAGGAATGTGGAAATGCCTGAGGCTCAGTGGCACCATCTTGCCCTGGTTACATTGCAGCATGTGTGTCTCTTGCCACCTCAATTTTATTATGTAATTTTGATCCAGTTTATTGGATTAAAGCCAGATTGCCTTTTCTTTTCTTTTTTTTAATATTTTTCTGAAGTAAGAAGCAGGGAGGCAGAGAGACAGACTCCCACATGCACCCTACCAGGATCCACCAGGCATGCCCACTAGGGGGCAATGCTCGGCCCATCAGGGGCATTGCTCCATTGCAACTGGAGCCATTCTAGCACCTGAGGATGAGGCCATGGAGCCATCCTCAGTGCCCGGGCCAACTTTGCTCTAGTGGAGCTTTGGCTGTGGGAGGAGGAGAGAGAGAGACAGAGAAAAAGGAGAATGAGAGGAGTGGAGAAGCAGATAAGTGCTTCTCCTGTGTGCCCTGGCCAGAAATCGAACCCAGGACTTCCACACGCCAGGCTGACACTCTACTGCTGAGCCAACCAGCCAGGGCCCAGATTGCCTTTTCTTTAGACTTAGTTTTATATAATTAGAAGAAACTTGAATGTTTAATTAAATAAATATCAATAAATGTTGACAGATTATTATTCACATAGAACAAAGAGTCTTCTTCCTTGCAACTTCTTTGCTAGGTACTAAAATAAAAATCATAACATTTAAGACACAGATTTTATTTATAGGGAAATTAGTCTTCTTTTGGATAGAAACCTTAAAAAACAGCAAATTATCATATAACAACAGAATGTACACACACACACACACACAAATTAGATTCCTGATTGCATGTTTTATGGAAATGGTACATCCAGCTGCCTAATGTTCAGAGGAACCAAATATGCAGAAATGAAGAAATAAGACTTTCAAAACTAACCATAGAGTATAGCACGGATGGTGGCTGTACATCCAGGAATGCTAATAAGACAGTGCTTTAAAAGGACAGAGTGAAGCAATCAAAAACAGGAGTTCTGACTTACAGTTTCTGGTCTGCAATATAAGAAACTTGGAAGTCATCATTCCTATTTTTACAACAAGGAAAAAATGCTGAACAAACAAAATCAGCAAATCGTTTAGATCCAACAAAGTTTTGAGGTCACAGGGGCATCTCTGTCCACAAAACTGGAGAGACAGACAAGAAGATGCAGAGAATCACAGCTTCTCTGAGCGTGGGACCATAGGAACCTGGCCAAAACAGAATCTGAGGAGCAAGGTCATGCACTGGAACCAGTACCAGGGCACAAAAACTTCAATTGCTGGAGACTTAGTGTGAGTAAGCTAGAGAGTTAAAACTAGTAAAGGTCCCTTTGGATAGAGCATCGACCAGGGACACTAAAGTCCTAGGTTCAAACCCCAAGGTCGCCGGCTTCAGTGCAGGCTTTTCAGCTTGAGCATGGGGAACCGACTTGAGTGTGGTGGGATCATTAACATGATCCTATGGTCTCTGACATGAAATCTCAAAGTCTCTGGCTTGAGCCACAGGGTCATTGGCTTCGCTTTCCCAGTCAAGGCACGTATGGAACCAATCAATGAACAACTAAAATGCCACAATTATGAGTTGATGCTTCTCACTCTCTTCCTTCCTGCCTCTCTCTCTCTTTCTTTCTCATAAAGAAATGTACTAACCAGAGTCTAACTTATTGAGGCTTTATCAGTGCGCAGCTGACCTGAGGGGGAGGGAAATCCCAACTCCATATGGCTCTAGTCTTCCTGTCCCGCCTAAGGAGGGAAAAGACTGAGAAGCAGTTGTGAAGGTCACGGTCCAGAGGCACAGGCTTACTAAGAGTCTAAAATCTAATCATTGGGCTAATCTGAAACCTTACTGCAACATTGATTGGGCATATTAGCAGAGGAATAAAACTGGAAAAACCACATGTCTCAGACCTCATCGAAGAAGAAATCTCTAGAGAAGTGCAAAGAAAATAGGAGAGACAAAACATGGACACCAGAAAAAAATGTTTGCCCTGACAGCAATAGTTACAGCAAATAGTAAAGATAGAGCAACTCCTAGCCTTATAAAGATAAAACCTCATATTAAAAGCCTGTATACCATAGTTCTCTTAACCCAGTGTATCACAGCTGGCTCTGGACAAAAAAAAAAAAAAAATTACAGTTTGAAGAAAAACAGTACAAGCATTAAAACCAAACTTACATATTGCAGAAATGTTGGAATTAATCAGACTGGGAATTGTAAAAAACAAAACAAAACAAAAAACAATGATTAAAATGCTAGGGACTCTAATGGAAAAAGTAGACAACATGCAAAACAGATGAGCTTGCCTGACCAAGCAGTTCTGTAGTGAATAGAGCATCAGACTGGGATGGAGAGGACCCATGTTGAAAGCCCCGAGTTCACAGGCTTGAGCACGGGCTCATCAGCTTGAGCAAGGGTTATTCAGGCTTGAGCGTGGAGTTGCTGGCTTGAGCGTGGGACCATAGACATGACCTCATGATCACTGGCTTGAGCAAGGGGTCACTCACTGTACTGTAGCCCACCAATCAGTCAAGCCACATATGAGAAAGAAATCAGTGAACAACTAAGGAGCTACAATGAAGAATTGATGCTTCTCATCTCTCTCCCTTCCTGTCTGTCTGTCCCTCTCTCTGTTTCTCTTTCTGTCACCAAAAAAAAAAAAAAGATGCGCTCATTAGCAGAGTGAACCTGGCCAAAGAAAAAATCAGTGAGCTTGCAGAAATGTCAATACAAACTTCCAAAACTGACATATAAAAAGAGGGATAAAAGAAGATAAGAGCCCTGGCTGGTTGGCTCAGTGATAGAGCATCAGCCTGCCGTGCGGGAGTCCCAGGTTCGATTCCCAGCCAGGGCACACAGAAGAAGCGCCCATCTGCTTCTTCACTCCTCCCCCTCTCCTTCCTCTCTGTCTTTCTCTTCCCCTCCCGCAGCCGAGGCTCCATTGGAACAAAGATGGCCTGGGCTCTGAGGATGGCTCTGTGGCCTCTGCCTCAGGCGCTAGGATGGCTCTGGATGCAACAGAGCGACACCCCAGAGGGGCATAGCATCACCCCCTGGTGGGCATGCCGGGTGGATCCCGGTCGGGTGCATGCAGGAGTCTGTCTGACTGCCTCCCCGTTTCCAGCTTCGGGGAGAAAAAAAAAAAGATAAGAAAGGGAACATAATCTTCCAAGAACTGTGGGACAGTTATAAACAGTGTAACATACACATAATGGGAATATGAGAAAAGATAGACCAAATAAAAGGAAATATTTGAAGCAATATACCATATTTCCCCATCTATAAAACACACCCCTTTTTTAAAAATTAGGGGTCTAAAGCTCAGTGTGTCTTAAACAGTAGTTGTGGCATTTCAAATGCCATGAATGGAACTGAGGATGAGGTAGTATATGGAGACAGGGATTCATCATCAGACTCAGATGAGGACAAACTAATAGATAAGAGTTTTGACAGTAATGAGGAGTCGAATTTTATGATGAATAAAACTTGAGTTCAATAACTTTATGTAATAATTTTTTTTTCAAATTTTGGGCCCAAAAGTTAAGGTGCGTCTTATACCCGAGAGTGTCTTATACATGTGGAAATACAGTAATGACTGAGAATTTTCCAAACATAGTGACAGGCAACAGACTACAGGGAAGCTCATAGAATATCAAGCAGAATAAGTACAGTGGTACATTGAGATACGAGCAGACCAACATACAAAATTTTTTTCAGATACAAGCTGCGACTCGGTCCGTATTTTTGTTTGAGATCCAAGCGAAATTCCGAAATACGTGTCATGATTCGCGAAGCTGCCGCTAGTTGGTGCATTGGTGCATGGGTCCAGTATCGGCAGCACAACACCAGCATCTCGTTCTTTCTCACGTGTTACCCACAGAATCAAGTCCAATCTCGTGCTATACTCGTTCTTCAATCATTTTTGCATTTTTTACTAACTTTTTTTTGTGTGCTATCAAGGGGCTGAAGAAAGTGAGTGTAAAGGACAGTGGTGAAAAGAAGAGAATGATGTCGATAGAAGTAAAGCAAAAAATAATAGAAAAACATGAGCGTGGTGTACTAGTGATTGAACTGGCAAGGCTGTACAACCACAATACATCTACAATTTGTACCATCCTTAAACAAAAAGATGCCATCAAAAGTGCAAATCCAGCGAAAGGAACTACAATTCTGTCCCAATTAAGGACAAATATCCATGAAGAAATGGAGAAGCTTCTGCTGGTGTGGGTGAAAGAGAAAGAGCTGGCAGGAGATACGGTGACGGAGACTGTAATATGCGAAAAGGCATGTATTATTTATGGCGACTTGAAGAAGAAAGAACCATCAACCTCAAAAGAGGCAGCAGAAAATACGTTTAAGGCAAGTCACGGCTGGTTTGAAAATTTCAAGAAGAGATCTGGCATCCACTTGGTGGAGAGGCATTGTGAAGCCGCAAGTGCTGAGGTTAAGGCAGCTGAGGAGTACATCTCATGTTTTGCTGTGCTTATCGCAAAAGAAGGCTACATCCCCCAACAAGTGTTCAACTGTGACAAAACAGGATTGTTTTGGGAAAAAATGGCCTGGAGGACTTTCATCACCGCAGAGGAGAAGAAGCTGCCAGGCCATAAACCCATGAAGGACCGTCTGACCCTTGCATTGTGTGCAAATGCTAGTGGTGACTATAAAGTAAAGCCACTGCTAGTGTATCATTCCGAAAATCCTTGAGCCTTTTAAGACTCACAGGATTCTTAAAGAAAAACTGCAGGTTATGTGGCTCCCCAACTCTAGGGCATGTGTTATGCGGCAGTTTTTTATTGAATGGGTAAATCTCATCTTTGGTCCTGCAGTGAAGAAATATCTTCAAGAAAACAAACTCCCAATGAAAGCATTACTAATCTTTGAAAATGCTCCAGCCCACCCACCTAGTCTTGAAGATGACATTCTCGATGAGTTCAAATTCGTGAAAATTCTCTACCTCCCACCCAATACAACTTCAATCTTGCAAGCTGTGGATCAGCAGGTCATTCCCAACTTTAATAGCTTTATACAAAGCAGTTGTTCCACCGCTGCTTTGAGGTGACTGAGAATACAATTCTAACCCTTCGAGAGTTTTGGAAAGATCACTACAACATTGTGATATGTTTACACATTATTGACTTGGCATTGCAAGAGGCTACAAGAATAACCTTGAACTCGGCATGGAAAAAGTTATGGCCTGATGTTGTTGCAGACAGGGACTTTGAAGGATTCGAACCCGAGACCAAGGTAGAAGCATTGGAGACTGTGTCCCTCAGAAAGTCGATGGATCTGGAGGTAGATGAGGGTGACATAAATGAGCTCATTGAGGAATATGAGGAGGAACTCTCAACTGAGGAGTTGAAGGAGCTACAGATGATGCAACACACAAAGCTTCTGCAAGAGATTAGTAGTGAGGAAGAGGTAGAGTCAGAGGAAGTGATTTCTACAAGTGAAATTAAAGACATGCTGGCAATGTGGGAGAAGCTTTCAAGTTTCATTGAAAAGAAACACCCAGAAAAAGTTTCAACTGGTCGTGCTTCAGCACCTTTTAATGACACTTGTTTGTCATATTTACATAACATTTTAACAGGCAGGCAAAAGCAAACCTCTTTGGATAGATTTTTATTCAAAAGTCCTGCAAATGAAAGTGCCGAAAGTGCAGCCAAAAAGGCAAAAACAGGTGATGATTAAATGAAAAATATGTAATGTTAAGCTTAGGTTAAGTTTAAAGTTAAGAAAGTGCATTTTTTTACAATTGAGTTTTTGTAGTTTTATTTTAAGTAAAGAAAATGCAGTTTTAGTTTACATTCAATGTTAAGGAAGTGCAGTTTTAGTTTACGTGTCTACAGTGCCTGCATCCTTTCCACCCTTCCTCCTCCTCCACCATTCACTTTTGTTAGCCGCACTCATCTGTCTCCAAGGTAAGAATACAGTACTAAATAACAGTTTTTTCTCTTATTTCATATATTTTGTTATGCATTGGTAAAGTATACATGTGTGTTTCTTAATTAAAAACATGTCTTTTTTCATAATTTATGATGGTTTGGGGATGTTTCACAGGGCTGGAATGGATTAAATCTATTTCAGTTATTTTAAATGGGAGAAATTTGTTTGATATACGAGTTGACTGACTGACGAGCTCGGTTACAGAACAAATTAAACTCATATCTCAAGGTACCACTGTATAACAAAATTTATACCTGGGCATATATTCAAATGCAAAACATCAAAGACAAGGAGAAACATGTAAATCCTGCAACTTTACTTATTTATTGTTTTTATTAGTGTGTGTGTGTGTAATTTTCAGGGTTTTCTATGTAAAGAATCATGTCATCTGCAAAAAGTGACAATTTTACTTGTTCATTCCCAATTTGGATGCCATTTATTCATTTATTTCTCTCTTACCATGGAGAGAGTGAACATTTGTGTCTTGTTTCTGATCTGAGAAAAAAAAAGCTTTCAGTTTTTCACCATTAAGTATGATATTAACTGAGTGTTTGTCATATATGGCCTTAATTATGTTGAAGTACTTTCTTTCTGTATATACAAACAATGAAATTTTATAAAAAGAAATTTTAAAAATTCCTTTTGTAATTCAGCAAAAAAGATTAAAATACCTAGAAGTAAACTTAAAGGATGTGAAGGACCTATACACTGAAAACTACAAGACAAAGAAATAGCAAGATACTTTGTGTTCATGGATTAGAATAATTAACAACATTAAAATAACTGTGTTACCCAAAGCAATATAAAAATTTAATGTAATCCCCATCCATATCCCAATGGCATTTTAAAAAGAAACAGACCAGGCCCTGGCCAGTTGGCTCGGTGGTAGAGCGTTGGCCTGGTGTGCGGAAGTCCCGGGTTCGATTCCCGGCCAGGGCACACAGGAGAGGCGCCCATCTGCTTCTCCACCCTTCCCCCTCTCCTTCCTCTCTGTCTCTCTCTTCTCCTCCCGCAGCCGAGGCTCCATTGGAGCAAAGTTGGTCCGGGCGCTGGGGATGGCTTCTTGGCCTCTGCCCCAGGCACTAGAGTGGCTCTGGTTGCGACAGAGCAACGCTCCGGATGGGCATAGCATCACCCCCTGGTGGACGTGCCGGGTGGATCCCAGTCGGGCGCACGTGGGAGTCTGACTGCCTCCCCATTTCCAGTTTCAGAAAAATACAAAAAAAAAAAAAAAAAAAAGAAACAGACCAAAAAATTATCAGATTTGTATGGGACCACAATAAACCTCAAATAGCCAAAACAACTCTGAGAGAAAATGAATGAAGCTGGAGGTTATCACATTCCCTGACTTCACGGTATTGGCAGAAAAGCAGGCACACAGACCAGTAAAACAGAATTGAAAGCCTAGGGATAAATCCAAGTATATATACGCACATAATTTTTTAACACATTAGCCAAAAACATACAGTGGAGAAAACAAGGCCTCTCGTCATATGGTGCTGGGAAAGTTGGGAAGCCACATGGAAAAAAAAGAAGAAAAAGAAACTAGACTGTTATTTGTCACCATACACAAAATTAACTCAAAGTGAATCAAAGACCTAAACATAAGACCTGAAATAATGAATTACATAGGGGAAAACATAGGTACTAAACTTATGTAACTTCATCCTAGATAGGATTTTATGAATTTGACCTGACCTCAAAGGCAAGGAAAGTAAAAGCAAAATAAACGAATAAGACTTTTAAACAGGAAAGCTTCTCACAGCAAAGGAAACCATCAACAAAACAGGCAACCAAACCAAATGAGAGATATATTTGTAAGCAACAGCTTCAATAAGGGGTTAATATCCAAAATATATAAAGAACTCATACAACTCAACATTTGAATACTGTTACCAGTATCATTGGACTCAGATTCCCTCTTCATACATTTTAATGGAGATGATGACACTTGGTGTTGGTTGTCCGGACATATATATATTTGGACTATATGATGTGACTTCCCCCATGAAAGGAGACTTGTTTTCTGTATATAGCAGCAATTTTCAACCTTTTTCATCTCATGGAACACATAAACTAATTACTAAAATTCTGCGGCACACCAAGAAATATATTTTTTTGCTGATCTGAAGGAGAAAAGTACAAATTTTCTTTAATTTTTATTAATTTTAATGGGGTGACATCAATAAATCAGGGTACATATGTTCAAAGAAAACATGTCCAAATCTTGTCAATTATGTTGCATGCCCATCACCCAAAGTCAGATTGTCCTCTGTCACCTTCTATCTAGTGTTCTTTGTGCCCCTCCCCCTTCCCCTCTCCCTCCCTCTTCTCTCCCCCCCAACCACCACACTCTTGTCCATGTCTCTTAGTCTCGTAAAAAAGTACAATTTTGATTTGTTCTCACTAGACGACAGTTGCGTTGGTTGTCATTTTTTTGACAATCTAAGGGAAAAGAGGTCAGTGCCTCTGACTAAACAGTCAGGTATTGCATGTTTTAAAAATTCTTCAGCACATTGGTTGATAATCACTGGAAATAACGTTTCTTTTCTGAGTGCACAGTGAGTGAGACATTCTTTAGAGGCTGAGTATCAAGGCACTGTATTTAAGTTTTTACTACATTTGGTAAAAATCATAGTAGGATGTCAAGAACTTGACATTGTCACTGCAAATCAATCATAGACAGTTCTCATCTATTAAGAATATTAACAGTATCCTATCCACCTGACAAGGTTGTTGTGAGAGATGAATAAAATAACAGAAACAAAATTCTTAGAGAAGTAGAGATGGTTCAGGCATTATAATGAGGTTTTACATTATCCTACCCAGATGCCCACTTCGTAAAGTTTCCTGAAGACCATGCCTATTCCTATTATATTACCTATTGTCAGCCAGGAACAACCTGTATCTTTGCTGGGCCAAAGAGAAGACAGCTAATGAAAACTAATCTGTAGGCCTAGTGACCTCAAACATAGAGTCATGTGTTCTGAAGGTAGGTTGATTTAACGTGGATTCTGAGTGGAGCTGGAGGGTGTGTGTTTTTCTGACTCATTGGTTTAGCTTGCCATAACAATAGTCGCACACTGATTACTAGCTTGCCTCTACCCACTCTGCCCACTCATTGGCCTCATTCTCCTGGGGATATGCTGGATATGACCTCATACTGTAACTTAAGAAGAGCAGCACCTCCCAAGCCAGAAATGTCATCTGAGACCTAGATATTTGGGCTGAAAAAAAAATTTTTTTTTATTTTCTAGAACACATGTATTATAGCAACATATCTGGCCTTTATTTTACTTGAAAAATGAAGGCCTATAGTTTGCCATAAACAATTAATGGCCAAACTACATGTTGTACTTTAAACTTATAGGTGAATGTTTCAGATTAGATGTCACAGATAATTATAGTGGTTGGAATAAACCTTAGTAACTTTAAATTAGATTGTTTGCATATCCTCAACCTTGCTACTTTGTACAGTCTGACCCCAAAATGCATATTCCTAAACTATGAATGAGTTGCTTCCCAAAAGTTTCTTTCTTAGAACTTAGACTGCATTTGCCCTAAGAACAGTGATAAAAATTGCTCCATTCCCAGGTCAGCTCCCAAAAGTTTGTTTTACAATAATGCATTCTGTTTACTGATAATGGAACTTCAGCTCTCCGTAACCACATTGAAGCCACATCCAGTTTCTATGGACATCTGTATGTCCCACTGGCGTGGGGAGAGAAAGAAAGATGAGGAGAGAAAGGAGAGAACTCAGGGTATTTGGTTACATGCATGTCTCAATAGATTGGAAAAACATTCCTGAACACTGAGACATAAATTTTATGTCTTCTTAGATAAAATACTTATCCAAACCAGCCACTGCTCTCTGTTCTGAACTTGACAACATTAGGGAGATTATAAATAGCAGACAGTGAAGAGTAATTTCTTTCATGGTAATCTGTACAGATGTTTGGCAAATTGGAGGCAATTTGAAAACTGGTTGTACAATCTTTGATGTATATATTTCTCATTTTCAAAACATGTTAAGCTGCCTCACTGTTACAATGTTAAATTGTAAATAACCAATGGGAAGAAACTAGAATTAGTTAACTCTTCCTGTAAAGTTTAAATGCCACACTACATGGCTATACTCTAAATTCTTAATTTATTCCTTTGGCTAACATTTTATATCGATTCATCTCAGTTTAAAGTTTATAAAACTGCAGTATATTACTACAGTTAGCTAAGACCTTTTTGAATAAGTAACAAATTTTTGAGTTCTTTAATTGGTTAAAGGAAGCCAGTTTTATACTTTATGCTTCTGTTGCTGAAAAGTTTTGTTGTGGGTGCAGTTCTAATATTCTTAAAAACAGATAGATTTCTTTTCTATAACTTTAATAAAAATGTTTATAGCATACAAATGTAAATAGTATTTCCTGAGCTTTTATATAACTGTAATTAGACACAAGTTATTTTCCCCCAAAGAGGAAAAGTCCTGCAATGTTTTAATTTCAGTAAGATACCAGTACATTGTGGGCAAATTAAGGTTATATTCAGAACTTGCGAATCATTACTGTCTTTAAAAAACCCAGTTTGAATTCCATGTTAACCTTATAACAAGCCAGTGAAGTACACACTGGTGTGTCTTGTGCAGTATCTGACCTTTATCTACAGATTTTAATATCTTTTGTGGTTGTTGTGTTGTGACGCAGTTTGTTTGAGTCTGAGGAGTGTTTTCTCTTGTTTATTTCTCTAGTTTGTCACTAGTTTATCATGAGTATCCCTTTAAACAATTAGCTGTTTTAAAAAGAAAGAAAGAAATGAAAAAGAGAAAAAGCAGTTTGAGCTTAAACAGGTAAAAAAAGATTCTTAGCTCCAGGCACTTTTTCTAGAAGTCCTCAAGTTAGCCACTTAAAGTTCCATTCTTGTGTCTTTAGGTGCCAGGTAACAAACCTTATACTTTTTCTCTCCAAATTTTGCTGCTGTCTTTCTATATCTAGAAGTTCCCTTGGGATTCTCAGTTTCCTGAAAAGCCTCAGTTCCAGCCAAGTAGTTCAAACTCTATATGCAGTTTGCCAAAAATCTCCTGGGTTTACTCAGGGACAAAAGGCCAAGAAGCTCAACAGAATTGCTTTTACATATTACACCATTATGGCTGTCTACTACTGATATTTATATATTTTTTTCTCTTTCCTGCTTTTCTGATCTTTCCTAGTTATTTATAATGGCCATTTATGACTTTCATAAATGACCTTGTTACTGCTGGGCAGATGTGAGTTCAGCTTCCTGCTAGGCTTCCACTGACATCTCCCTGGCGGAGAAGGTGCTTTGTTATGTCTTCCACTGACAATACCTGAGGAAAGTTGGGGAGTAGAAGGTGCCTGCAGTAATGCTGGGCAGTGGTGAAAGTCCTGATACTCTGCTAGACCTATTCTGACTCTGCCAGAGGGATAAGGAGAGATGTTTGATTACTAATGTCAGGTAGGGGACAGGGACAGAAGTCCAGCCCCCCCCCCCAATCTCTCCACTGTCATGGTGTATATGTAGTAGTAGGACTCATTATAAGCCTACAGGGATGAAAGCCCCAGCATCCTATCCCATATTCTCTCACACCACCCCAAGTGAGCTATAGAGACTCCTATTACGTGATGAGAGTAGAAGCCTGGGTTCCCCACTCACCCTTTGCTGGTGTGTGTGAAAGTGAGTAATTGTTCTTCTGTGATGTTTGCCTAGAGTAGACCAGTTATTTCCTGAAAGTTTTCTGTCTCGCTAGGCTGCCCTTTCCCCCCTTCCCTAGTCCTCTAGCTGAAGAGACTAAGCTTTTGTAGGGGCGTGGGGTTTTTTTTGTTTTTTTTGTCTGTACTCACTACTGTTTCCAAATTTTCAGGTTCTTCAGTTCCAAGTCTAGACTATAAAAGGCAGTGGGAGTGAGGAGAAGGGAGGCTGAGGTGGAGTCCTGTAGCTCCTTCTTTTATTTATTCTTCTTACTCCTGTGTTAACTCTTGATGTGCTGCAATGGGAAGGAAACGGGCCTTTTAATTGTAATGAGAACTTGGCCAAAGGTGAAAGCACAGGATTGCTGATTTACTTTTCATTTGTTCCAGGAACTCACTGCTGTGTTGTTTGTCATGTTCCAAGGATTCTAGTTCCTAGCTGGTCTACCTTCTCTCCACCTTTCAGTGTCCTCTTATATTTAGTTAATATATAATGTCAGGCATTTTAGTTGTACTTAAAGAGAGAAATGAGAGAACGTATGTCTATTCCATCTTCCCAGAAGTGTAAGTCATAATTTTTCTTAATGTTAAGCAGCGCTGCCTGTTTTGAGGCATGAGTGTTAGATAACGTCTTCTCAGACCAGATGTCAGAGGAAGCAGGAGAATATGTCTGTTATATTTCCAATCTTCTTTTCTACTTAAATATGAGGCATTTCAGTGACTGTGGTCCATTTGAAAGCATTCTGTTGACATTTGATGTCAAGTTATTTGAAACATTAGAGCTGTCAGAATAGATGGTTTTATTTGTAAATACCATTTATTTTAATGGGTAACTCCTTGAGCCTGTTGATAGCCTTTGCTCACCCCTTACATTTATCCCTGAGGTATCTTAAGGACATCATCTACCAGAGTAGGAGAAACTGAGGTAGCTCAAGCCCAGGCACTTAGATTGCCTTCTTTCATTAGCTCCTCTCCTGACACAGAGCTTTCACTGAAAAAGGAAGAGTAAATCTTTTGACAGCCACTCCTGAGCACATGAGGGCAGCCATCAGTCACCTGGCTTGGTTTTATCTGTTCATTGCAGGCATGTCATTGCTCTTTATATTCCTGATGTAGCAAGAACATGGGGGGAATCCAGCTTTGCAAATAAGTTGTTGTGTTTTTTTCTCTTTCCAGGCAAAAACTTATTATCCCAGATGGAAGTTCCCCTGTTATTCTGAATACTTATTTTTGTCAGAAAGTTGTTGCCAAAAAAGATTCAAGAACAACACAAGAAGTGCACTGTTGGAACACATCCCTTCCAAGAAGAAACATCACTTTGGCCCAGATGTTTAGATTTAGGAGTCTAACAAATAATTCACCTGAAAGTCAGGTAAAGTCTCACTGGCTTAGATGTTTAATGCTTTGTAATAATATTGGAAAGAGTTATAAGTGAAGATGTTTACCTTTGTTCTTCCTTCACATATTCAGAAAATATATATGCAAGAGCATCTTGTTATTATTGTTATGCCTAAAAAAATCATGCTTCAGTTCAGTAGTGAGATTTTATATTATTTCATCTTTTTAATTATGTACTTTTAATCTTTATTCTAATTTATTAAAATATGAGTATATGTTTTTTTCTGTTCTCATAATTGCCTATGATTTTTGTTTAAGGCTACTTTTATCATTTTAAAAATTACATTTTTGTTTTTTCACAATATTTATGTACCATGGGATTTAAAAAGAGCTACATGGTTTTGAGATTATAAACTGGAAATTGTTTTATGGAATTTTATTGGCCCTGAGCCTTGATCATATGCTGAGATGAATTTAGGGAACCGCTAATCTTTCACTTGCTGTGGGCATCAAGTGTAATCATGGTCCCCCCCCAAGCTCTAGCTCCCAGTGCACCTGGACAGTTACTTGAATCAACACTAAATGGAATGCTGAGTCTGACAGACAGCATGAGGGAACATAGAAACACAGAAAAGCAACAAACTTATCTTTTTTGCATATTGCAGTCAAGCCAAATCTCCTTTCAACTGTCAAAGGAGTGTCTGGAGGAAATTATGTGAAAAGGAGGGATTTCTAATCAATTTAATTGTACCAGATTTAAAATATGGCTCAAAGGATATTACTGCTTTAAATTCATGAGATATATTTTCATCAACAGTTATGAAAAAGCTGCAGTATAGCGTAGTGGTTAAGAATAGGGACTTTGGAATCAGGTGTTCTGGTTCAGTTCTACCTCAGCCACTTTCTTCTACCTGACCTTGAGCAAGATATTCAATTTCTCTGTGTCTCAGTATTTTTATCTGTAAAATGGTGATAATGATATAATCTACCTTTTTGGTTTGTTGGGAAATGAAATATATTTGTTAGGTAAGCACAATATGTAAAGAAAAATACCTGGAATGTTGAAAGTACTCTAGAAGTGTTGTTTTCTCATTTTGATGTTTAATATTATTATATAAAGCATTTTTGGGAAGCTACACAAACAGGTAAAGTGCCTAGCCTAAAGGACTGCACGTACCAAGTACATAATAATATAGCTTATTTTTTATTAAACCCTAGTCATTCTGTTACTGTGCGCAGGTTTGACTGCCTGCCGCAAAATGAAAGCCAAACTCACAAGAGGCAGATGCTGGTGGCAAAGGAAAGAGGTTTATTCATGTGCTGGCCACCTGAGAAGATGGGGGAACTTCTGTCCTCAAAAACCCATCTTCCTATTTGGTGTTGGCAGGGGTTTTTATAATGAGAGAGAAGGCGGGGGAATAAACAAACAGGAATTGAAAAGAGGTTATAAGTTCTTTGCTAAAGGGGCGACGTGCAAGCCAACACAGTTTGTTATTTAAGGTCAGCAAATCTGGAGCTGGTCAGACTCTGCTTCTTTGGTTATTGCAGGAACTGAAGCTACCAAGTACTTATGAGCTAGAGTTCTTCTTGTCAGTAATAGGTGGCCACACATCCCTGCAGCATGGTTGTCTGCTTAGCCTTGAGCCAGAATCAGAACTGCAAGCCTCAGTGTTGTGGGAGTGAGGAGAAGGGAGGCTGAGGTGGAGTCCTGTAGCTCCTTCTTTTATTTATTCTTCTTGCTCCTGTGTTAACTCTTGAGGTGCAGCAATGGGAGGGAAACGGGCCTTTTAATTGTAATGAGAACTTGGCCAAAGGTAAAAGCACAGGATTGCTGATTTACTTTTCATTTGTTACAGAATGCATAACTTTGATCACTAAACTAGTAATATTGAATCACGGTTATTAGAGTAACAAACTGGGTTGTTAGCACATCCTTATTTAGCTCTATACTCTGGTTATTCAAATTATTATCAGTAATACAGAATATTTATTCTTGGTTACAATTTTTTTTATTCTGTTGGGATTATTACCTCATAAAAGATAATTTTTTAAAATTATCATGAGATATTTTAATAGCAGGGCTTTCTACATGTTTTTAAAGTCCCAAGAAGGTCGGTGTTTCCATTCATAGGAAACACTCTTTGTTGCTTCCATGTTACTCATGCTTACCTTGTCCTCCTTCGTAGTACTAGTTACCTGGCAGACATAGAGGTCCTTGGGTTTTTTTGTATTTATAGATTTGTTTTTTATATTTATTTCCCTTTAGTATTCTGCATTTACATCAGAGGATTACCTTAGAATATCATTATTTGTATATAGTGTTCTATCATGAGCCAGACTGAAACTGTTTGACTTGTATGTCTTGGCCAGGTTTTGTGTAAGAATCTTACCACTGTGAGGACAAACTGGACCCACAGGCATGAAGAAGCAAAACAGCACTTCTCATCTCAAGCTTCCCTGAAGGATTCTCTCCTGGATACAGTAGAAAGCCAAGGAGCCTCCACGTGGTCAGGAGTTGAAGTCCCAGTGGTGGTGCAGAGAGTTTACTCCCTTCACTGCAGGTGTCAGCAGGGAGGTGACTCAGCTGCTCCATCCAGCTCAGACCCACCAAGAGTTCGGTGAGTGACAAGACACAGGCGTAGGGGTGCCTAGAGTTACTTAGAGAAGGGAGAAGTTCTTACAGGAGCAGTTTCTTGGCTGCATTTACTATATGCATGGGTTTTTTGTCTTTTTTTTTTTCTTGTATCAAAATTTTGGACTACGGTATAACAAAAAATTCTATTTACTTATGTAAAAAGTCCTACTAAAATAATACTTGCATTTACCCTTAATGGTTCATGTAATTGCAAGTAATATAAGAAATACTGATACTTTTGTAGAAAAGCTGATTTACCCTTAATGGTTCATGTAATTGCAAGTAATATAAGAAATACTGCTATTTTTGTAGAAAAGCCAAGATGTGGTTACTACACCTAAAAAAAACACTTACTGCTTTATCTATCAAGTTTATATTTCATAAAAACCTGAGTAAGTATATAGCAGTTAGTAAATCTGTAAATTAGCCTTTCAGAGAGTACTGTTGTATCTATATCAGCGCTACCTAATATAGCTTTCTGCAGTGATATAAATGTTGTATATCTGTTCGATCCAATGAGGGTAGCCACTGACTACATATGTTTATTGAGTATTTGAGATATGGCTAATGGGACTGAAGAACTAAATTTTAAATTTTGTTTTATTTTATTTTTGTTATTTATTGATTTCAGAGAGAGAAAAGGAGAGAGAGAGAAACATTGATTTGTTCTGATTATTTATACATTAATTGGCTGATTCTTGTATGTTTATATATGCTCTGACAGAGATAGAACCTACAATCTTGGCATATAAGGACGATGCTCTAACCAACTGAGCTACTCGATCAGGGCCAAATTTTATTTAATTTTAATTAACTTATTTTAAGCAGCTTCCTGTAGCTAGTTGCTACTCTGTTGGACAGTGCAACTAGAGGAATGCATACATGAACAAGGGCCACATACGTGATTCAGAGTATTTTGTTCATGAATTAAGAGAATGATGTCTTCTTTTCTACTCAGATTTAGGTTTTTCTCAGCTCTGCCTTTTCTCTAATAGCTATAGGCACATTGTTGACAGAAGAGTTTATTTATGTCAGAGTCTTGGCATAAATAACCATTTGAGGTTGTCTATTTTAAGTTGCCCTTGAGCAGTAATAGTGATTTACAACAAAGCAAATTAAAAGTATAGATACCAATTCATCAATAATTTTTTTTGTTTACTCTTAATAAGAAGATATGTTACAGAAATCGTAATTAATAACCATTCTATATTAACGGTGCATTCTGATGCTATTCAGGAGTGACAGCAAACACTTAAGTGTTAATGATGAATCCTCTTGAGCGGATGGCACTCAAAAAGTCTCTTAGCTGTGGAGTTAGAGAATATTTATTTTGGATTATAGAGAAATTTTATTTTTCTTTTGTTTGGGACATGTATGTGTGTGAAATGCATTATATCAGTTTTAATGTTTCCACAAACGCACTATAGATCAGTCTTGTACTCTGACATAAAATCTGTGGTAAATCTAAATAGAATTATCTGGGGCACTTAAAGATTAGATATAGGTTTAATTTTGCTTTGCATTTTACGGTGCATATCCAGCGTTAGGTTTGGAGAAGGTAATACTGAGTTCGCTAGGCAGTAGGATCTTGGTTAAGCTTTCCCAGACCCAGTACACTGACTACGTACTCTAAGGCAAAGGCAGTGGCAGGGGCTGAGTCACAATGATGAGAAGGCAAAATAAAACTGACAGTAAGATTGCTTCCTGCCTGACAGGTGGTGGCACAGTGGATAGAGCATTGACCTGGGAAGCTGAGGAACCAGGTTTGAAAACTCAAGGTTGCTGGCTTGAGCACGGGCTCATAGACATGACCCCATGGTCACTGGCTTGAGCCCAAAATCACTGGCTTGAGCAAGGGGTCACTCGCTTGGGTGAAGCCTCCCCTCCCGGGTCAAGGCACATATGAGAAAGCGATCAGTGAACAACTGAAGTGCCACAACTACTAGTTTATGCTTTTCATTTCTCTCCCTTCCTGTCAGTGTGAGTGTGTGTGTGTGTGTGTCTCTCTCTCCCTCTCTCTCTCTCTCACACACACACATGTTTTTAGGTTTCAACATCTTTTAATAAAAATATTATAGAATCATGGAATCTTATTGTTGAATTGGCCCCTAAATACCAGTTGCAAATTATTGATTTGCTAGTTTAGTCTCAGCTGCAGCAAGTTTGAAATTCTATGGTGGCAGACGTATTGCTCTGCCACAGCCCATTTATGTTATATGTAGTTCTCATTCCAAGTTCTCTCTTATCTTGAGCCTAAATCATTCATCCTGGGTCTTCTAGCCTTTGGAATTGATGCTTCCTCTTGGGGTCATGCATTCTCATATCTGTTTTAATACATGGCAGCTTTTTGTTTGTTTGTTTTGTTTTTGTGATAGAGACATAGAGTGAGACAGGGAGAGGGACAGATAGGGTCAGACCAACAGGAAGGGAGAGAGATGAGAAGCATCAATTCTTCATTGCGGCACCTTAGTTGTTCATTGATTGCTTTCTCATATGTGCCTTGACCGGAGGACTTTGCACAAGTGACCCCTTGCACAAGCCAACAACTTTGGGCTCAAGCTGGTGAGCCTTGTTCAAACCAGATGAGCCCATGCTCAAGCTGGCGACCTCGGGGTTTCGAACCTGGGTCCTCCATGTCCCAGTCCGATGCTCTATCCTCTGCGCTACCACCTGGTCAGGCAGCTGCTTTGAATATGTATGTTACATACATGATACCTAGTTCTCATCATATCCTACTGGTTCTCATTAATTAAAGCCTCTAAAGTTATTGGTGAGCTTCTCTGTCTCTGCTTTTGGAGCTGATCTTTTTTTGTCCCAAATAAAGCACGTTGTATTTATATTTATCTTTTGATCTTTTTTCAGATTCAGCCCAAAACCCAGTTCTTTGTTTTATTCTTAATTCTGTCATCTAAAAATTATTTCTCCCCACTTTTTTAAAGACTTTTTTTAGAGCGATTTTATTTATTTATTTTTTTATTGATTGATTTTAGCGAGAGGAAGAGGGAGAGAGGCAGATGTACAGACAAACAGAAACATCAGTCTGTTTCTGTACATGCCTTGACTGGGGATCCAACCAGCAACCTCTGTGCTTCAAGACAAAGCTGTAACCCAGGGGTCGGTAACCTTTTTGGCTGAGAGAGCCATGAACGCCACATATTTTAAAATGGAATTCCATGAGAGCCATACGACCCGTGTACGTTACACATTATCCAATAAAATTTGGTGTTGTCCCAGAGGACAGCTGTGATTGGCTCCAGCCACCCGCAACCAAGAACATGAGCGGTATAATACATGAGAATGTTTTATATTTTTAACATTTTTTTTTATTAAAGATTTGTCTGCGAGCCAGATACAGCTATCAGAAGAGCCACGTCTGGCTCACGAGCCATAGGTTCCCAACCCCTGCTATAACCAATCAAACTACATGGCCAAGGTATAGAGCTAATTTGAGGAAGGCACAGAGGTTTACCATATCCTTCTTTCCTATGCATGCGTAAGTTTCTCCCATTACCAACAGCATTCACCAGACAGTACATTTTACCAAGGGTGAACCTACACTGACACATCAGTCACCAAAGTCCATGGTTTACATTAGGGTTCATTCTTAGTACATATTGTATATTCTAAGAATTTAGACAAAAGTATAATGACATATATTCATTGTTTTGATACCATACAGAGCATTTTCACTGCTTTAAAACTCTATACTCTGCCTATTCAGGTCCTCTGCCCCACCCTGACAACTACTGATATTTTTACTGTCTTCATAGTTTTGCATTGTCCAGAATTATAGTTGGAATCATATAATATGTAGCCTTTTCAGATTTGCTTCTTTCACTTAGTCATGTGCATTTAAAGTTCCTCTATGTCAGCGGTTCTCAACCTGTGGGTCGCGACCCCGGAGGAGGTCGAACGACCAAAACACAGGGGTCGCCTAAAGCCATCGGAAAATATTTCTTTTTTTACTCTGGATTTAGTTTGATCTTTTTCTAGTTTCTAAAGGTGCAACCTTTACCAATTTTAGGTTATTCTTCTATAATATATGCATTCAATAGTATAAATTTCCTTTTAAGCACTGTTTTTGCTGCAGACCACACCTTTTGGTAAGTTGTGTTTCCACTTTAGTTTAATTTTTTTTTTTTTATTTCTCTTGAGATTTCTTCTATGAACCATGTATTCTTTCAGTGTTAATTCTCTAATCTCTTTTTATTTTGGAATTTTCTAGTTATCTTTCTGTTATTAAATTCTAGTTTGATTCCACTGAGAGCAAACATAGTATAGCTTCTATTCTTTTAAATTTGTTAAAATGTGTTTTATGGCCCAGACTGAGGTCTATCTTAGTGAATGTTCCATGTAAGCTTTAGAAAAATGTGTAATCAATCCTTGTTGGATGAAGCAGTCTATAGATATCAGGTATATTTATTTGATTGATAGAGTAGTTAAGTTCAACTATGTTCTTGCTGATTTTCTGCCTGCTGGATCTCTTCATTTCTGAGAAAATGGGTGTTGGATCTCCAGCTCTGATAGTGGATTTATCCGTGTCTCTTTGCAGTTCTATCTGTTTTTGTCTCATGTAGTTTGATGCTATGTTAGACACACACAGTTAGAATAATTATGTCTTCTTGGAGAATTATCATTATGTAATGTCCTTCTTTATTCCTGGTCACTTCTCTTAGCTTTGAAATCTGCTATCGGTAATTAAAATAGCTTCTGCTTTCTTTTGATTACTGTTAGCACGGCATTTTGTGATATTCTGTTATTATATTACCATAACTATATTATTAGGTTAGCATGGCACAATGGTACCCATTTATCAGTAAAAGATACATCCTAAGACCTCCCAGTAGATGCCTAAAGCTGAAGACAGTGCCGGATCATACATATATGTTTCCTATCCATGTCTTCCACTACAAATTTAATGCCTTTTTCATCATAACTAATCATGCATTGTGGCTGTAACTTTTTCAGGTTGAGTAGAAACAACAAAACTAATACAAATTTCTTTTTTCTTCTTTACAATTTCACGGCTAGAAAATGAATTCTTACTGTAGATTTTAGCAATCTTAGCATATAATTATTTTCTTTTCTTATTTAATTGAGAACCTTTGCCTTTTCACTTAAGGGAAACACTTTACAGCTTCTCTTTGGCCAGCATCACTATTCTTGCTCTTGAGGCTATTACAGAGTAAAATAAGGGTTACCTGAACTCAGTACACTGATACTGTGACAAACAATCTCATAGTTATGACAGCTACTAAGTGGTTAACAGGAGAGTAGCCCATGTAGGTAGAATACCCTGAACAAAGAGATGATCCCAGTCCTGGCCTGGCTGGAGCAGGCTGAAGCAAGATTACCACACTACTCAGAATCATGCACAATTTAAACTTATGAATTATTTCCAAATTTTCTGTTTAATATTTCTGGACCGAGGTTGACCAGGGTTAACTAAAACCATGGACACTGAAACAAGTGGGAACTATCCATATTTTTCTCCATCCTTTTAATCTATATGTGCCTTTATATTTAAAGTGAATTTCTTATAAACAACATATAGTACGGTCATATTTTTTGATCACTCTGACAATCTCTCTTTTAATTGGTACATTTAGACCATTGACATTAAAAGTGATTAGCAATTAGGTTATCTACCACATTCATTACTGTTTTCTACTGTTGCCCTTGTTCTTTGTTACTTTTTATTTTTAAGTGAAAGGGGAGATAGTGAGACAGATTCCCACAGGCACCCTGACCAGGATCCACCCGGCAACCCCCATCTTGGGCTGATGTTCAAATCAACTGAGCTATTTTTAGTGCCTGAGACTGATGCACTTGGACCACCTGAGCCATCCTCAGTACCTGGCCAACACTCAAACCAATTGAGCTATTGGCTGTGGGAGGGGATGAGGAAGAGAAGGGGCAATGGAATAGGAAGAGAAGCAGATGGTCACTTTTGTGATTTTTTTTTTAAATTCATTTTAGAGAGGAGAGGGAGAGACAGAGAGGAAAGACAGAGAGAGAGAAGGGGGAGAGGAGCTGGAAGCATCAACTCTCATATGTGCCTTGACCAGGCAAGCCCAGGGTTTCGAACCGGCGACCTCAGCATTTCCAGGTTGACGCTTTATCCACTGCGCCACCACAGGTCAGGCTGCTTTTGTGATTTTAATTGAGCATTTTATATGATTAAATTTTCTCTCTTTCCTTAACATATCAGCAGGACTTTTTAAAACTTTTTTTATTGCTTGCCCTAGAATTTATAGTATACATTTATAACTAACTCAAGTTCACTTTCAGATAACAGTGACAACTCCACGCGTAGTATGAATACCGTACATTAACAAAATAATTCTAATTCATCTTTCCCATTAGTTGTATCACTAGTGTCATTTATTTTGCTTATATATAAGCATACATAGGCACATAATTACATACATATGTGTAAGATACATACATAAGGAGACAATCTAATATATTGTTGCTGTTTTATTTTGAACAACTTATCTGTTAGATGAATTAAGAACTAAAATCAAAGTTTTTATTTTGCCTTCACTCCCTAGCTCTTCGTTTCTTTATATTGTTCTGAATTTCTGACCTATGCTATTTTCCTTCTCTCTAAAGAACTTTTTACCATTTCTTGCAAAGCAGTTCTACTGACAACAAATTCCCCAAATTTTCTTTCTCTGAGAAACTCTTTATTTCTCCACTTTTTTTTAAACTTTATTTATTTATTCATTTTAGAGAGGAGAGAGAGAGAGAGAAGGGAGGAGCAGAAAGCATCAACTCCCATATGTGCCTTGACCAGGCAAGCCCAGGGTTTTGAACCATCTCCTCCACTTTTGAAGGTTAATTTCACCAAGTACAAACTACTAGCTTGATGGAGATTTTTTCTCAACACTTTAAATATTTCATTCCACTGTCTTCTTGTTTACGTGGTTTCTGACAAGAAGTCAAATGTAACTCTTAGTTGTGTTCCTTCATAGGTGAGGTGTTTTTTCCCTCTGGATTCTTTCAGTACTTTTTATCTTTCATTTTTTGTACTTTGAAAATGATATGACTAGGTGTAGGGTTTGGTTTGTGGGGCTTTTTTTGTTTTGTTTTGTTTTTTATTTATCCTGTTTGGTGTTCTCTGAACGTCTTGGATCTGTGGTGTGGTATCTAACATTAATTTGAATGTTGTGCCCCTGCTGAATGTGGAAACAAAGGTGATGACAGGACACCCTGGTGGATTGTTTCTTGCATAGGCAGATGGAAGTACAAGACTGGAGTCCTGAGGAGTGGTGGTAATGACATATGAATTACCACCTGTACTGTAGGTCATTGTCTCAGGCACAGTGTCAGCACAGCATATCCAAGGCAAAACCCCTTTCATACAGCAGAATAGTTTCTAGCACTTCAACACATTCAGTAAAATGAAAAAATGCCAGAGCAAGTCCCTAAAGTTTTAGTTGATGCTGCAAGTAACTTCATACAATAAAAGGCTGAGTTATTAACAAATCAACACACAATAAGTGCTGGTGAGGGTGTGGAGAAAGGGGAACCCTCCTGCAATGCTGATAGGAATGCAGATTTGTGCGGTCACTGTGGAAAACAGTATGGAGTTTCCTCAAAAAATTAAAAATGGAAGTGCTGTTTGACCCAGCTATCCCACTTTTAGGAATATATCCTAAGAATACCAAATCACTGATTCAAAAAAGATATGCATGCCCACGTTTATTGCAGCATTGTTTAAAATAGCCACGATCTGGGAACAGCCCAAGTGTCCGTCAGTGGACAAGCGGAATAAAAAGCTGTGGTACAGATAGATACAAAATGGAATACTACATGGCCATGTAAAAGAAGGAAATCTTACCTATTGCGATGTTATGGATGGACCTGGAGATTATTATGCTAAGTGAACTAAGCCAGGCAGATAAAGACAAATATCATATGATGTCACTTAAATGTGGAATCTAATGAACAAAGTGAATTGAGGAACAGAATAGAGGCAGAGGCGGGGTCACAGGGACCAGAGGAACAGCTAGCTGTCAAAGGGAAGGGGGATAAGAGGATGGGATCAGAGAAGGTGAAGGGATTAGTGAAATTATATATACATAACACATAGATACAGATAACAGGACAGCAAGTCCCAGAGGGAAGGGGGAGGAAGTTGGGAGGGAGCAAAGGGGGCACAGTGGGGGACAAGGGGGTGGGGGTGAGGAAGTTATATTAAGTGGAACACTTGAATCCATGTCAACACAATAAATTAAAATTAATAAAAAATTTTAAAAAATGATATTATGAAATAACTCAGGCACTCTGTCCATTTCAGTCTTGGTCATGTTCTTTATGCCCCCAAGAAGTGTAGTCTGAGATGGTAGGCTAAGGATTTTCTGAGCTTTAGACCATTCATCTATGAGATGAAATGATGGGAGAAAGTTACTATGGTACCTTCTAGCACTAATTAAAAGTCTGGATTTTTTTTTTATTACTGTGTACAGAATTCAAATAGTGATCATTTTTTTAATCAGAAGATTGCTTATCTTAGAATGTAAGTGATTTAAATTATTTACATTTAAGGATTTAGAATATCTGAATGTATAAATTTATCTGAGATATAATGATACATTTTCATAACAGAAACTTAAGTAAAGTGTGTGTGTGTGTACATGCGTGTGTGTGCACTTAAGAAATTGCTGAAAGTATTCTAGCTCTGCTTTTGAAAATTTTCTGTTAGAGAACTAAATCCAAAATGGGCTGGAAAATTGGCTTTGTATACTAATAGATCCTGTGATTACTACCCTTCCCCCACCTCAGTGCTCAGCGAGTCCCTGCACACGCTGTTCAGTAAACAACTTCAGAGAACCAGCCTTCCTCCCCTCTCCAGTTCATTCACAGAGTGTTTGGAAAGGGCTGTCTTGTGTGGCTTTGATTTACTTGCCTAAGTGGAATAGAGAGTTAGTATTTGTGTTTTCTTTAGTTCTTTTTATAGGATTGAAGCAGCTGTAGCTGGTTAACATTAGGCTGGACTACCTGTTAATGTACAGGTCTCTTAAACAGGGTAAAGGGCTTCTGATGGAAACAGATTTTGTTACTCAAGACTCAGTTTACCTGAACTGAATGTATTATGGGAGATGATTTAAAATGCTCTGCTAAAATACAGGAACTCCCTGTGTGCTGGTCAGGTTTATCTTTGAAAACAAACAAGGGAGTAAAAATATAAATAGCTTCCCTATTAAACTAGCAGTCCTTCCCAGATCATGCTTCCTTGAGTGACTTTTTCAAAGAGCTATATTTTTCCATCTGTGTTTTAAAAATTATGACAAAATTGTTTTTCTTTTAGCCACAGCAAAGAATCATCTTTTAGGGCAATGATTTTCAACCATTGTGCCACTAGAATTTTTAAAATGTGCTACCCTGGCCAGGTAGCTCAGTTGGTTAGAGCATTGTCCAGATACGTCAAGGTTGCAGGTTCCATCCCTCGTCAGGCACATATAGGAATTAACCGGGCGCTGGCCAGTTAGCTCAGTAGGGTGGAGCATCGTTGGAAATACCACCGAGTCAGGGCACATACAGGAAGCAAATGATGAATGCACAACTAAATGGACCCAAAATGAATACTTCTCTCTCACACTTTTTCTTCCTTTCTATCTCTCTAAAATCAGTCAATAAAAACAGAAAATCAACCAATGAGTGTATAAAAAAGTGGAACAACAAATCTGTTTCTCTCTCTCTCTCCCTTCCTTTCTAAACCAATAAATAAATTTTCTAAATTTTAAACAAACATACAATACCTGATTTTTTAGTCAGGGGCACTGACTTATTTTTCCTTAGATTGTCATAAAAGAAAATGACAGCACCAAAAACAGCCTTCCCATGTGAATGAATCAAAATTTATCTGTTTTGTTTTTTGTCAGATCAGAAAAAAAATCTTATATTTTTTGCCATGCTACAGAATTTTAGTAATTAGTTTATGTGTGCCATGAGATGAAAAAGGTTGAAAATCTGTTATCGAAGATAGAAAATAATTTACCCAATTATTTATCAGTAAGTTAAACAGACTGTTGATATTGCTGTAGCATTTCATAGGTTGAACTCTGACTAAAAGCAAATTTAACTTTTTAAAAATCTTTGATAACTAGATAGAAATGAATGTATGTATTAGAAAAATGGAATTGGGAAATGAAAAACATTTGGATTCATGATTGTTGCTCTGTGTTTCCTTTTGTACCACATCAGGATCCACTCCGTATCCAGTGGTCTGTTGGTACTATTTTTTTATTTATTTATTTAGTTTTTGATAAGAGGATGTTTAGTGGGTTATCAAGGCATTTAGATGTTGTCTACCTGATGCATCCATTGTAGATTTCCCATCAAATCTTTTTAGTCCCATCAAAGTATTCATTCAAATTTTGGTATAAATATTGCATAGATAATTGGAAGTTACAAAACAGTGATTTCAAGAATTCTTATTTTCCTGATGGACTCTTATGATAAAAATCTTGGTTTCTTTGGAACACATACTGGGGTAAACTGGAGAAGAACTAGTGACATCCATATTGGGGCTTAGAAAAATATTTAACCATATATTAACAATATTCAATCAAATATTAAATCATACTCTTTATGTAATGTACTGTGATAAGAACAAATTTAAAATATTAGGGGATGCATTAAGTATTTAATTTTTAAAACTCCTTGATAACTTTTTTTTTAATTTTAAGAATGTTGATTGGATTCTTTTGTGTCTTGTTTGGGGATTAAAGGATAAACCAATTTACCCAGTATTCTGATGTAGCCAAGAATTTGTAGGACTTGGCTACTTCCTGGATCAGTCTCATCAGAAATTAAGAAATACGTCCTCTTGCCTGGCCAGGTGGTTGCACAGTGGATAGAGCATCAGACTGGGATGTGGAGGACCCAGGTTCGAGGCCCTGAGGTTGCCAGCTTGAGCATGGGCTCCTGTGATTTGAGCAAGGCTCACCAGCTTGAACCCAAGGTCGCTGGCTTGAGCAAGGGGTCACTTAGTCTGCTTGTAACCCCCTGGTAAAGGCACGCATGAGAAAGCAATTGATGAACAACTAAGGTGCCACAACAAAGAATTTATACTTCTCATTTCTCTCCCTTCCTGTCTGTGTGTCCCTCTCTCTGTCTCTGTCACACACACACACACACACACACACACACACAAAATATATACATATATATATTATATATATCCTCTTTTTAAACTTAACTTTCAAAAGTTAGTATAGGCCTTCAAAAGTGCTAAATGGTTAGGTTATGAAAATATAAAGATTAAGATTCTTCCTTTAGAACCCTCATTCACTGTTGGTGGGACTGTAAAGTAGTACAACCATTATGGAGGAAAGTATGGTGGTTCCTCAAAAAACTTCAAATAGAACTACCTTATGACCCAGCAATCCCTCTACTGGGTGTATACCCCAAAACCTCAGAAACATTGATACGTGAAGACACATGTAGCCCCATGTTCATTGCAGCACTGTTCACAGTGGCCAAGACATGGAAACAACCAAAAAGCCCTTCAATAGAAGACTGGACAAAGAAGATATACACTATGGAATACTACTCAGCCATAAGAAATGATGACATCAGATCATTTACAGCAAAATGGTGGGATCTTGATAACATTATAAGGAGTGAAATAAGTAAATCAGAAAAAAACAAGCACTACATGATTCCATACATTGGTGGAACATAAAAATGAGACTAAGAGACATGGACAAGAGTGTGGTGGTTACCAGGGGTGGGGGGAGGGAGGACATGGGAGGGAGGGAGGGAGAGAGTTAGGGGGAGGGGGAGGGGCACAGAGAACTAGAGAGAGGGTGACGGAGGACAATCTGACTTTGGGCGAGGGGTACGCAACATAATTTAATGACAAAATAACCTAGACATGTTTTCTTTGAATATATGTACCCTGATTTATTAATGTCATCCCATTACCATTAATAAAAATTTATTTAAAAAAAAAAAAAAAAGATTCTTCCTTTAGGCCCTGGCCGATTGGCTCAGCAGTAGAGTGTTGGCCTAGCATGTGGAAGTCCCAGGTTCAATTCTGGCCAGGGCACACAGAAGAAGCAACCATCTGTTTCTCCACCCCCTCCCCTCTCTCCATCTCTCTCTCTCTCTCTCTCTCTATTCTCTCCTCCTGCAGCCATGGCTGGAATGCTTCCAGCAAAGTCAGCCGCAGGCGCTAAGGATGATGGCTCATGGCCTCTGTCTCAGGTGCTAAAATAGCTCGGTTGCTGAGCTACGGAGCTGCAGCCCAGCCGGACAGAGTATCACCTGGTAAGGGTTTCCAGGTGGATCCCAGTTGGGGTAGCAGGAGTCTGTCTCTGCCACCCCGTTTCTCAGTTAAAAAAAAAATTCTTTGGTTGGCTCAGCTGTAGAGCGTTGGCCTGGTGTGTGGAAGTCCTGGGTTCAATTTCAGCCAGGGCACACACGGGAAGCACCCATCTGCTTCTCCACCCTTCCCCCTCTCCTTTCTCTCTCTCTCTCTTTGCCTCCCACAGCCGAGGTTCCATGGCAGCAAAGTTGGCCCAGGCACTGAGGATGGCTTCATGGCTTCCCCCTCAGGCACTAGAATGACTGGCTGCAGCAGAACAACACCCCAGATGGGCCTAGCATCGCCCCCTGGTGGGCATGCCAGGTGGATCCCCATCGGGCACATGGGGGAGTCTGTCTGCCCTCTCCTGGCCCCCATCCGCTTCTCCCTTGGCGGGGGAATTCTTCCTTTAACAGTCATCTCTCACAAGATCTCAGCCTAGGTAGGTCCCTTGAGAAAAAACTGTCCTTGATTCTTACTCATACTTTCTTTTTCCCCAGAATAGGGTATGATAGTATTAGAGTTTTAGTAATTACATGTGTTATGATAATATGGACTCAGCTGTCATACACCTCGCAGGATTGTTTAGGGAATTAAATGAGGTAACAAAGATGAGATTCCTGGTCTTAATTTTCTTTTTATTTATGTAGACCAGGTTTTAGCAAACACAATATTATAGTCTTGATAGGCTATACGACAGTTTCTGTTACAGTTACTCAACTGTAAATAGATGAGCATGGCTGTGTCCCAGTAAACCTTTATTTACAAAGACAGTTGGCAAGCAGAATTTGGCCCAAAGGCCACAGTTTGCCAACTTATGGTCCCTATAAATAGGTAAATTTCTTTATGTCTTCTATTTCCTATGAAGGGTAAAAGACTTTGCAGCTACTGTTTACATTTCCAACTTCCCACATGGCACATCAAACTACCACTTGAAGGTATAAGTACATACTTACGCATTTTTTAACAGTGTACATATAGAAAAGAATGTGTAAAATCATTGTGCTTAATGTATAAATATATTAATTTTCAGATAAATGTCACGTGATAAAATGATGGGACATTTGGAAATGTTAGGATTTCTCTAAATGCTTTTCTTTCAAATATGTTGAATTAAAAAATAATACAAGTAGCCTAACACATTTATGAACCAAATAAGATTAAAACTTTTACCCAGGTAGGACTTATTGTTCACAAGTGAGGGAAAGAACCATAGGAAAAATAGATAGAAAGCACACAATGAAAAGTGTGGGTATCATAAAAATAAGGATGAAAGCAATGCTTGATGTAAATTCTGAGAAAAGCAACTGGAGGAGTGTGGGAAATAATCAAGGATTTGTAATTCAAGTCTAGATTCTGGTGCCAGCTCTAGTACCCTACAGGGTTTTATGATCTTGGGCAACTTAACTGCTTTGAGGTTTAGTTTCCTCAGTATTAAGTAGAGAGAATAATATACTTTACATATCTCTTTAACAGTATAAAACAAAGTATAAAGTGCTTTGAGAGCTTTCAGTTGCTATGAAATTTCATTATTGATTGTACATATGACACACTCACCTTGATCCAAGGGCAACTTGGAGATACCTTCTGATATGTGCTTCTCCAAGTCAGTGGAACTTAAGAGGACATGTAGTTAACTGCACAGTAATGTTGGCTTATATATGCAACCTTTAGAGGCACATAAAGAAAGAAATGACTAATTTCTTATTTAACAAATGTCACTTAACCTAGGACTGCCCTCTACTTTGGATGAACCTTTGTGGCTGATTTACATGACGTCCTTATTCACATGTGATGTAGATCAAATCTATTTATTGTGTCCTGTTGACTAAAAAAAGTAAAACAGCTATAACCACTGAAAGGAAGTCACAATGCCAGAGTCATACTTAATCCAAGGCAGGGAGATCTGCAAGCTCCAATAGCAAGGATGTAATCAACCCCAGGGAAGAGGACAGTAGAGAAGGAAAGAGGGACTCAATAGTAGAGAAGGAAGAGAGCCGTGAAGAAACTAAGGTACACCCTGAGGAGAGTGCTCACATCTCCCACTACTCACAAACTGCGGATGGTCTTAAAGGCACTGTGTGGTGGAGGGGCATTCTGAGCCGCATTGTGCTTCCAAGTCTCTGCTCTTTTCTGGGACAGCCCTCTTTCTCTGCACAAGTGGATAAGAACCCCCTGGACCTGGCTTGTGACTATTCCACAGTCTTATTACAATGGGGAGAATAAAGGTCACATTCTTTGGCTTAAGAAAAATCTGTATTAGGATCAGTTTCCAGCAGTTCTTGAAAATAAGAATTTAGGCTTTTGTTTATAATCACATGAATCTTACTTCTTAGTGATTGCATGTTTCATGTGTTAATTAATGAATTTTTAAATCACACAAATATTACTGCATATTTTTAAACTAAAAAGAAAGGTACTGAATTTGTGTATTGACATAATAAATATATCAGGACAAATGTTGAAAGAGCAAACTTGTATCTGAAAAACATACTTAGATTTTGTTTAAACGTAAAAAAAAGAATGAAGAGTTGATGAAGAATCTTTGACTTAAAAGAATCAATATACAGTTTTCATTTATAATTGTAGTTTATTCTCTGAAAGGCCAGTGATATACAGCTCCTTGATTTATATAAAATTTACACTGTGACAAACCAAGCCTTTCTAATTTCAGAGTCCAGAATTCAGCCATTACCTCTGGATGATCTGACAAAACTGAAGGGCCAACTGTTTTATTGTTTTAGATTAGTTAAGTGATGAGAACCACGAGCGTTTACAGTATTATTTTTAAATTGGCCCTGTGAGATTTTAAGACAGAACTGAATGTACTGCCAGATATTTTTGCAGGAGTCACAGATGTAGAAGAGAATTTTGCACACACTCACCCCCTCCACAGCACCCAAATGGAACTTATTTTGAGTTAAACCTTTGGAATGAACTATTCCTTTTTTTTAATGCCAGGGGTAGGAGACATTTTTCACCACTTTTTTCATTATATACCATAAATATTTACATTTTAATTCAGCTATGGCATGTTCTTTACTGTGATTGACTCTACTGATTGTGAAATACTAAATTGAATGGCCATCCCATTTTTTTTAAACAAACAGTGAAGTTTTGCCTACTCTGAAATTTGAGAATTAACACATGGTAGTCAAGCATGGGCTAGGCTTGGCAAAACTCAAAATACAAGCAACAATGCTCAACATTACACTCTTTCACTGTTTATGCTCACAGCTTATCATATGCATGAAATAATGTGACCATTGAAGCATCAGCCTGGTCCGTTAATATTTTTATTATAATTTTAAATGATAAAAGCAGTATAGTGACATCTATAGAAAGTTTAAAAATTTACACAAATAAAAAAATATTCTAATTGCACTCTTAATATAAGCATTTTTTCTATACTATCTTATTGGGTTTTTTTAAAAATAATTCCTGTAAGTTGAAATCATGATACATTTCATTCTTAGCCCAGAGAATGTCCCCAAACTTTAACGATCTTTACTACCTCTGTACAGTTTCAATTTACTCAAGGAGCGAAAGAAGGGGATTTGGTTGGGAACCTACCATATGCCAAGTGTTTGTGTTTTTGTTAAGGCATTAATGAATTAAAGCTTTCATGCAGTACCTGCTGGTGGCACTCTGCACAGCAGGAATGAAAAGGCCAGCACCTCAAAGAGGTGGTTGTGAGTTTTTTCATTGCTCAGAGCAGTCTGCTGAAATGTCAGGAGTCTGAAGACTCATCTCAGGCTGAGCTAGAACTCGAAACCAGGTTTGTCTGACTCAGAACATTTAAAGCCAACAAGCGCACAAAGTAATTTGCTTTGATAAATGTTAGCAGTCAAATTATTTCACATTCTGTAGCTCAGTAGAGCAATGACCATTTAGAATCACTGTCATAGTACCGGAATGGTTATTCTCACTCACTAATGGAAACCTGTCCTGGTACAGGTAATGGAAAAAAATACAAGTAATATTTTTATTTCAAATATCAGCAATTACTGTCAGCCTCACCTTCATGAACTTGCTATTGAAACAGGTGTCTATAATCAGGTATTTGAAAAATTAACAGTAATAACATATCTTAATGTCTGAAAAACATTTTTAACTAAAAAGTTGTTTATTTGATAATCAGAGTATTACTTAGACTCTGATGAAGAAAGGAAGAATTATTGATCATGTCATTGTCGCCTCTTGCTTTTTCTGGCTGTTTGGGTAGCAATGAAAGGAATATTTTATTGTTTCATATTCATTTTGAAATATCCCCTAATTTTTGTGAGCAGGGTGTGTGTGTGTGTGTGTGTGTGTGTGTGTGTGTGTGTGTGTGTGTAATGAGTAGGATAACAGAACCAACAGGGCCATGTAGATGAATGAATGTGACACCCATTGTTGTTATACCTCTATGCCATACTACTTGATGTATTTAAGATGATACAGAAAGATTTGTCTTTTCCTTTTTAAGAGTAGATATTGATAGTATTTTTTTTAAAAGGTATAAACATGTCAATAAGTAGATCTCCAACATGAAGTAAGGAAGAAAAGTAAAAAGAAGGAAGAAAAATCACATCTAATCAGAGATCACTATAGATCTATTATTCATATATATATTTTTTTTTTTTTTTTATTTTGCATTTTTCTGAAGCTGGAAACAGAGAGAGACAGTCAGACAGACTCCCACATGCGCCCGACCGGGATCCACCCGGCACGCCCACCATGGGGCGACGCTCTGCCCACCAGGGGGCGATGCTCTGCCCATCCTGGGCATCGCCATGTTGCAACCAGAGCCACTCTAGCACCCAGGGCAGAGGCCACAGAGCCATCCCCAGCGGCCGGGCCATCTTTGCTCCAGTGGAGCCTTGGCTGCGGAAGGGGAAGAGAGAGACAGAGAGGAAGGCGCGGCGAAGGGGTGGAGAAGCAAATGGGCGCTTCTCCTATGTGCCCTGGCCAGGAATCGAACCTGGGTCCTCCGCACGCTAGGCCGACGCTTTACTGCTGAGCCAACCGGCCATGGCTCTAGATCTATTATTCATATATTTTTTAAAATGTGTTACCACTTACATCAAATCCAGAACAGAGGCCCTGGCCAGTTGGCTCAGTGGTAGAGCGTCGGCCTGGTGTGCAGAAGTCCCAGGTTCGATTCCCGGCCAGGGCACACAGGAGAAGCACCCATCTGCTTCTCCACCCCTCCCCCTCTCCTTCCTTTCTGTCTCTTTCTTCCCCTCCCGTACTGGATAAAGCATTGACCTGGAACACTGAGGTTGCTGGTTCAAAACCCTGCACTTGCCTGGTCAAGCATAGAGTTGATGCTTCCTGTTCCCCCCCCCCCTTTCTCTCTCTCTCTCTCTCTCTCTTTAAAATGAGTAAATAAATAAAAATTTTAAAAAGTTAAAAAAACTATTAAAATGCTAATTAGATAGATGTTCACTTTGAATCTCACTATTCCTTGTACCTTTTTGGTAGGTGTATTTATGGTGGAAAATCGTAATTTTAATTACTGTACGACTCTGAGCCCCATAGGCTTATTTTGGTAGTGAATGTTATAACAGTATTCAGCAAAGTTTTAAATGTTGTGTTTTTTTTCTTTTTTGGTTTAAATTTTTATTAAGATAATTGTGTGTGTGTGTTTAGTTTTATGCAATTTTATTACATATATAGATAGGTTGTGTGGGCAACCACAATCAAGATACTGAATAGTTGCAACACTAAAGTGATTCTTTCTGCTGCCCTTTATAACCACACCAACTTCTCTCCTGCTCCACATTCCTCTAAAACAGTGGTCCCAACCCCGGGGCTGTGGACCAGTACCGGTCCGTGGGCCATTTGGTACCGGTCCGCAGAGAAAGAATAAATAACTTACATTATTTTCGTTTTATTTATATTTAAGTCTGAACGATGTTTTATTTTTAAAAAATGACCAGATTTCCTCTGCTACATCCGTCTAAGACTCACTCTTGACACTTGTCTCAGTCACATGATACATTTATCTGTTCCACACTAAAGGCTGGTCCATGAAAATATTTTATGACATTAAACCAGTCCGTGGCCCAAAAAAGGTTGGGGACCACTGCTCTAAAAGTACTTCTCCCTTCCCACCTTCCTGCTCAAACCCCTGGGAACCACTATTCTGTTCTCCATTAGAGATTTTTTTTTTCTTTCAAGGACATTATGTAAAATTTTATAAATATATAGCATAACTTTTTGAGATTTTTTTTCACTCAGCATAATTCCCTAGAGATTGATCCAAATTGTTGCATGTAGCAAGAGTTTTTCCTTTTTTATTTCCAAGTAGTATTCCATGATATAGATATACCAGTGTTTGACTTAATATTTCACTGTTAGAGGATTTCAGTTTTTGGCTATTATTGATATGAATAAAGCTACTCAGAACATTCATGTATAGGTTTTTTGTGGACATAAATTTTCATTTTTCTGGGATAAATGTCCAAGAGTGCATGTTCAGTTTAATAAGAAACTGCCAAACTTTCCAGAGCGGATGTACCATCTTACATTCCCACCAACAATATATGAGTGACCCTGCTTCCACAACAGTATTTGATGTTTTCAGTATTTTTTATTTAGCCACTCTGGTGTCTTTATATTGAGTTTTAAACTAAAAGTTTAGATTTTTAGTAGTTCTGCCTGTGGTGGCACAGTGGATAGAGTGTTGGCCTGAAATGCTGAGGTCACAGGTTCAAGACCGTGGACTTTCTAGGTCAAGGCACATACAAGAAGCAATCAATGAACAACTGAAGTGAATCAACTACGAGTTGATAGTTCTCACTATATACCCCCCCCATAAAATTAGTAAATAAAACCTTTTTTTAAAAAAAAGAAAAATTAGGCCTGACCTGTGGTGGCGCAGTGGATAAAGCGTCGACCTGGAAATGCTGAGGTCGCCGGTTCAAAACCCTGGGCTTGCCTGGTCAAGGCACATATGGGAGTTGATGCTTCCAGCTCCTCCCCCCTTCTCTCTCTCTCCCTCCCTCTCTCTCTCTCTCTCTCTCCCTCTCCTCTCTAAAATGAATAAATAAAAAATAAAAAAATATAAAAAAAAAAGAAAAGGAGAAATCTCTTCAAAAAAAAGAAAAAAAAAAAAAAAAAAAAAAAAAAAAAAAAAAAAGAAAAATTAAGGAAGATTACCTATGTGAGGGTGGGAGAAAGCAAGTCCGGGGTTGGATTACGAGATTATGTGATGGTTTTTTTAAGGTGGTTATGCCTTCAAGGGATATTCTGGCATTTCAAAGGTGTGTTAACCTAGATGCAAAAGAAAAATGGATGGGGTTTACTTTAAAACTTTTCTCTAAAAAAATTATAGGCCTTGGCATGACTACCCAGCATGACCTGCACAGTTAGGTATTTATGATTTATTACAGCACCTCTTTTTTGTCCATAAGGTGCTTTAAAAAAAAATCTGAGTTTGGGCCCTGGCCGGTTGGCTCAGCGGTAGAGCGTCGGCCTGGCGTGCAGGGGACCCGGGTTTGATTCCCGGCCAGGGCACATAGGAGAAGCGCCCATTTGCTTCACCTCCCCCCCTCCTTCCTCTCTGTCTCTCTCTTCCCCTCCCGCAGCCAAGGCTCCATTGGAGCAAAGATGGCCCGGGCGCTGGGGATGGCTCCTTGGCCTCTGCCCCAGGCACTAGAGTGGCTCTGGTCGCGGCAGAGTGATGCCCCAGAGGGGCAGAGCATCGCGCCCTGGTGGGCAGAGCGTCGCCCCTGGTGGGTGTGCCGGGTGGATCCCGGTCGGGCGCATGCGAGAGTCTGTCTGTCTCTCCCCGTTTCCAGCTTCAGAAAAATACAAAAAGAAAAAAAAAAATCTGAGTTTGTCTTTCTGTAGGTCCCAATGAACTATAAACTTAATCAATATAAGAAATATGTTTCATTCTGGTTTGCATCTGTAGCATAGATAGCAGGTCCTAGCACAGAGCAGACACTCTGTTGAAGAGAAAAGGGAGGGGGGACAGAGAGAGTGCTTTTTACTAAATGCATTCATTCATCATCACTGTCAGTTAATATTTAATATGTACATTCAGGTTTATGGCAATATTAAGACTTGAAAAAAGGACAGTGAACTTAAAGTAAAAATAATCTCATCTAATCTGGATTCTTAGCTACATCCTAGATGCAGCTAAAAACAAAGAAAGAACTTTTTTAAATACAAAAGTGAGAGATAAAAACATATTTTAATTTACTGTATCTCTCCAAAGAAAAACCCCCACTTTCTGTACCTTGAAATCAGCATAGTTGTTCATTAAAGTCACTACTTCTCTCTGAGCATCATGCCACAGCATGAGCTAGAGGATAGTCAAACTGCCTACCCCAAAATCTGTGCTAGCAAGACCATCTCTTCCTAGTTACCTTTCAAAACATTTTGTCAACAAGATCGTTGCCTATTTTCTACTCTGCAGCTTCCTAGCCCCACAGAAATGAGGTAATGGAATATTAAATAGCTGGAGGAAAATTTTCACCATCCAAGTGGATAACTATCTAGTTTCTAGGGAATCTCTTATATTTCTGGCTGTAAGGATTAAACACCTTGCCCCAGGAAAACTAAAAACTTTCCTTGAGAGTAAAACTTTACTTGAGAGTGGGATTCTAAAGCCTGCTCTGTTACCAGTTAAAAGAACTGTGGGACAGCTATAAGCAACCATAGAATATATAATATCCAGATTACCCTAAGAAGATATTAATTAGGGTGAAGGTGCCTCTGATTTTTGGGAGGGAATAGGAAGCTAACATGCTCATTCACTTCCCAGCCCAGTGGGTAAAAAATAGGACATACTTGTTGCCTTTCTGTGTAACTTTGGACAAGACAACCCATCCACAAAAGGAACTGTTTTCCTATGTGTGAGGTATTTAATCAGAAAATCTTTCTAAGCAATTGGAGAATTCTGTACTAAAAAATGAAATGAAGTTTTAAATTGTAGCAATTTGTAAACGTGTATTAGTGACAAAATAGTAATATCACCATTATAGCCAAGAAAACTATTATCCCTTATGTAGTACACTTTAAACTTATACAGTGCTGTATGTCAATTATATCTCAATAAAGCTGAAAAGAATAAATAAGATAGAAAAGTATTTTTCTTTCCCAGTGTACTACTGATTAACAGATCTTGAACCCTTTGAGTAGTGAGTTTTTTTCATGCTCGCTGAACCCTAGGAGTGAGGTTATTTTTTTTCCCCAAAAAATCAAATTAGTTATAGTTGTAGTTTTATTAACTTAAAATCATGTTTGTTTGATACCAATTTATGGAAACAAGAAGAACACACATTTGCCTTTTTTTTAATGTTGCCTTACACATTTTTAAAATAAATCAATCGTACTCTGGACGGTCATTAGGCACGAGGACGTACATGACTGTTCATACTACTCAAAGGGTTAACTGGAGCTTCAGCTTTAAAGTTAGGGGTCCTGGAATCTACAGACATTTGTCATTATGTACATAGACTGAAATAATGTCTTACACAGATATGTACTACTTTTTGAAAGTATATAGATATGATTTTTTTTTAATTTAAGTTTCTACATTTTTTACATTTTCTTAAATTTTTACCTAATGTAATTAGTCTGTTTCAGGATGTCACATTACATTTAATAGACATGTCTCCATAGTCTCCTCTTGGCTATGACAGTTTCTCAGACTTCACTTGTTTTTTTTGTGTTTATTGTGTTTTTTTATTGGTTGATATGCTTTTTTTTTTTAATTTAGACAGTTAAATTTAACAGGGTGACATTGGTCAACCAGAGTACATAGATTTAGAGAAAACATCTCCACATCATTTGGACAGTCGATTATTCTGTATTCCCATCACCCAAAGTCAAATCATCCTCCGTCACCCTATATTTGTTTCTGTTTAAGCCCCTCCCCCCCCCACTCCTCTCTCTCTTTTACCTTCCTCTCCCCCTGGTAAACACTGCACTCTTATCTATGTCCATGAGTCTCAATTTTTTTTTTTTGTATTTTTCCGAAGTTGGAAATGGGGAGGCAGTCAGACAGACTCCCACATGCACCCGACCGGGATCCACTCAGCATGCCCACCAGGAGGCGATGCTCTGCCCATCAGGGGCGTTGCTCTGTTGCAACCAGAGCTACTCTAGCACCTAAGGCAGAGCCCACAGAGCCATCCTCAGCGCCTGGGCCAACTTTGCTCCAATGGAGCCTTGGCTGTGGGAGGAGAAGAGAGAGACAGAGAGGAAGGAGAGGGAGAGGGATGGAGAAGCAGATGGACGCTTCTCCTGTGTGCCCTGGCCAGGAATTGAACCCGGGACTCCTGCACGCCTGGCTGACGCTCTACCACTGAGCCAACCGGCTAGGGCCCATGATTCTCAATTTTGTGTCCCACTATGTATAGAACCATATAGTTCTTAGCTTTTTCTTATTTACTTATTTCACTCACTATAATGTTATCAAGGTACATCCATGTTGTTGTAAATGATCCGATGTCATAATTTCTTATGGCTGAGTAGTATTCCATAGTATATATGTACCACATCTTCTTTATCCAGTCATCTGTTGAAGGGCATTTCAGTTGTTTCTATGTCTTGGCCACTGTGAACAATGCTGCAATGAACATGAGGGGGCATGTGTCGTTATGTATCATTGTTTTCAAGTTTTGGGGGTATATACCCAGTAGAGGGATTGCTGGGTCATATGGTAGTTCTATTCTTAGTTTTTTGAGGAACCACCATACTTTCTTTCATAGTGGATGTACTATTTTACATTCCTACCAGCAGTAAATGAGGGTTCCTTTTTGATGACCTTGACAGTTTTGATGACTACTGGTCAGGTGTTTGTTTTTTTTTTTTTTTTTTTTTTTTTTTTTTTCATTTTTCTGAAGCTGGAAACAGGGAGAGACAGTCAGACAGACTCCCGCATGCGCCCGACCGGGATCCACCTGGCACGCCCACCATGGGGCAATGCTCTGCCCACCAGGGGACGATGCTCTGCCCATCCTGGGCGTCGCCATGTTGCGACCAGAGCCACTCTAGCGCCTGAGGCAGAGGCCACAGAGCCATCGCCAGCGCCCGGGCCATCTTTGCTCCAATGGAGCCTTGGCTGCGGGAGGGGAAGAGAGAGACAGAGAGGAAAGCGCGGCGGAGGGGTGGAGAAGCAAATGGGCGCTTCTCCTGTGTGCCCTGGCCGGGAATCGAACCCGGGTCCTCCGCACGCTAGGCCGACGCTCTACCGCTGAGCCAACCGGCCAGGGCTGGTCAGGTGTTTTTTATAATCTCCTTTGGAAAGTATCTAATTAGACTGGGGTTATGTATTCTTGGAAGGAAGATCACAGAGATAAAGTGCAATTTTTATCAATTATATCAACATGACATTGCTGTTGATATTGGCCTTAATCATCTGGCTGAGATAATATATGTTAGGTTTTCCACTATAAAGTTACACTTTTTTCTTCTATCCATTCTAAAGTCTTTGGTAGGAAGTCACTATATATAACTCATATCTAAGGAATGAGGAGTTTTTATCCCTCCCTGTGACAGTGGAGTAATTACTTGGAATTCTAGTGCATGAGAGATTATTTCTTATACCCCACTTATTTATTCAGTATAGATGCATGAATATTTATTTTATACTTTGGGTTATAATCCAGGGATATTTATTTTGTTGCTCAAACTGTTTCAGCTTTTGCCATGGAAGCTCACTCGGTTGACTCCCATTTCTTTTTGACATAGCCTCATCATTGTGGGTTTTCGGTTTCCTTTTGTTTTGTTTCTTCCTTTCTGGCACTAAGATGTTCCAGTCTCATCTTATGTATTTCCTGCCCCACTCCTAGAATCAACCATTTCCGCAAGGAGCTCGGGTTCCTTTTACTGGAGAATGGTTTAAAATACCAAGAAATTTAAGAGTAAGAAAATACCGCTTCCTCTCTTTGTCTCTAAAATTCAATAAAAATTAAGCCCTGGCCAGAAGCTAAGGTGGTTGGAGCATTGTCCCAGAGCGTAGAGGTTGCTGGTTGGATTCCCCTGTCAGGGCACATACAGGAGCAGCTCAATGTTCCTGTCCTCTCCCCCTCAAAAAAAAATTCAAGTTCATTTTAATGCATTATAGATTTGATATTAGCTTCAGTAATCATGGCTAGATAGAGGCTTTAGAAGTAGGAATGCTCTGTTTTAGAATGTTTAATATGTAGTTCTTTCCATTGGGAGGGAATTATCTACAGCTCAAGGGAAAGATTCTTCTCCCAAAAATCTTCCAAAGATAAAGCTTTCTTTAATTATTATACTTATTTAATATTTCTTTCTTCTTTTTTTGAATGAATCAAAGTTTTGTCTGTATTTCTTTTTTTTTAGACATAAATTTTTATTAATTTAATGGGGTGACATCAATAAATCAGGGTACATATATTCAAAGAAAACATGTCCAGGTTATCTTGTCATTCAATTATGTTGCATACCCATCACCCAAAGTCAGATTGTCCTCCGTCACCCTCTATCTAGTTTTCTTTGTGCCCTCCCCCTCCCCCTTTCCCTCTCCCTCCTTCCCTCCCTCCCCCCCATAACCACCACACTCTTGTCCATGTCTCTTAGTCTCGTTTTTATGTCCCACCAATGTATGGAATCATGCAGTTCTTGTTTTTTTCTGATTTACTTATTTCACTCTGTATAATGTTATCAAGATCCCACCATTTTGTTGTAGATGATCCGATGTCATCATTTCTTATGGTTGAGTAGTATACCATAGTGTATATGTGCCACATCCTCTTTATCCGGTCTTCTATATATATATATATATGTATATATATGTGTGTGTGTGTTTGTATGTATATATATATATATTTTACAATGATTAAGGCCTTTAAGCAAATTCTTGGCCAATACAACAAGAATCCATAAAAGAGTAGTGTCCTTAACATGTTCACCAAGTCCAAGTTGGCACCAACACCATTCCAAATCCCTGTGAATGCAACTCAACCCCAGTTCAGTCCATTAGGAGCTATCACAAGGAACAGGAATCCAGAAAAAGACCATATCCAGGAAAAGTCTGCATGGCACTGGAATTGTTGTCACAATTCTATACTTTGCAGCTCACGTCCAAGTCCCAATGACCGCTGCTTCTAGATGGTAATGATTCAGGTAGACTGGAAAAGCCATCTGCAGCATGCGTGGATATGGAGCTTCTGTTCTCCTCTGCCTGGAGAGATGAGACCAGGGTGCTTTTCCCTGGAGCTCTGCGACTGTGGCGTGGTAAAGAGAACCTTGGGATACACTAAGCTGGGTGTCAAAGGTAGATTCATAATAGAAGTTGGCAAAAGGGGGAGAGAAAGCTCTAAGTTAGGAGTAGGTCTGAATATTTCTTTCTTGTCACTCAGATAGTTCTCAGTATCACATCCATGACTTAACTCTCTTTCCTTGGTTGACACTTTTATCATTCACTGTCATTATGAAGCATTTCTGGAGGAATTTCTCCTACCAGCCTCAGTGACTCTCTTTGCCATTCCAGATCCCTAGGGTGGGCTTCTCTACTCCATTGTCACACTACTGAGGTTCTTAACTATGTGCCAGCATTATGATGTAAAAAAACAAGAGATTTTTAGCATCAGAAATTCTGTTTTTATGAATATTTGGGATCCTTACCTGAGAAATATTTCTGTTGTGGTTTTCTAATGAAAATAGTACTAAGCAATAAATGGAAGGAAAGATAAAATATTTAGGCTGTACCCTTTGTTATGTATGTTACTGATTTTAGCATTTTTCAGGACAGTTTTTCATGTAGAAATTCTGTATTTCTTGACACATATTATAAATAATATACCTTTTTTCTAAGTCATCTCAATTATTGAGTAAAAGACCCTAGTCAATAAAATTATTAGGTCTCTACTTTCAAGAGACTTCTAGGCTAATTAGTGAAGTGGCTCATTCCTGATTTTACCTGTCTCAAAGACGTACAGGGTTTCTACAAAAGTGAGCACTGTTTCTTTTGTTCATGATTTTATTTTTGCCATTTTAGTTGTTGATTTATCCAGAGAAGAGTGTTTACTTACCACATAAATTCTACTTCTCCTTAGAATCTGCATATCCAAGGGATCATTTAGGCTCAGTGACAAAAGAAGTCTGTTCCATCCAATTTAAGCGGAAAGAAATGTAAGGGATTCAAAATGATTATAGAATCATTGGGGAAACAAAAGAAACAGACTGTGTTGAACTTTGTAAGATTCTCAAAATAACATTGAAGGGGCAGGCCACCATAGGAGCTTCTGACTCTTTACAATCAGATGTCTAGCACTTTGGCTCTCCAACTCCAGAGCCACAGCTAACAATAGGGAGCTGCATGATCAGGAAGTTGTTACTACTACTTCTAGCTCTAGAACCACTCTGTGTGGGCTATAAGCTGAATCAGCAAACTAGATGCCCCATTCCTGCCATCTGCCATGTCAAAGCAACTGGTCAGACCCTGAGATCTTGGTTGATGTCATGCTTGCCACAAGTAGCAAAATCAGGCTCTCTTCCTTGGCATCATTTCTGCCTTTGATTGACAAGTTCTAAGTTACATCTAGGATTTTAGCTGCAAGGAAACTCAAGATGCATATAGTTTACTTACCAGCCTCTGGGGTTTAGGACAGCTCATAGAAAGCAATTTAATGTTCTATCTTTTTAAAATAAGTCAGTCCCAAAATTTCTGTATATATTACTTGATAATAAGTATTAAAACTATAAAATTTTATGCTACAGACTATTACTATTGAGCTGTGATTTAAAAGGGAAATTTAATTAGTAGATGCTGAAAAGTTGTTATGTGTAGTTGTACACTTTTAATATTTTTGAAATAAGCAAATTTTAATGCAAATATGTATTTCATACATTAACAAATTAAATAAAACTAACCAATTTGACTTTTTTCTGTGCTGTTTGCTTCTTCAGTGCATAAACTTGTGTTATATTTGAATATTTTTATTTCTGTGATACTATGAAGTTTGTCTTCGATTCATTTCTGCTTTATATTTGACACAAGATTAATTCAACAAATTTACTTAAGTAATTATTTTAGATGGACATTTTTAGAGAATAACTATTATAAATGAATGCTCATTGATAGTAGGGTTATTAAATAGTGTTTAAGAATGATAGTATTAAGGGCTTAATAGTTCTTAAAACTTTTAAATTAAAAGTGGTGGTACTAAAGCAAACACAAATGGATGCAATATGTTCAGCATTCAGCCCCTAAGAGAATACAGACAAATTCTCAGTAGAGGGTGGACCACATGAAGTCTAAGAACTCCACCACCACCCAACACAAAAGCCCTGCTGTCTGACTTAATTTTACCCAACTCAGCATATTTTAGAGCTGGATTATAAGATAACAAATTCCCAAATAGCTTCTTGCTCAGTGACAAACTGAAATGGAATACTTGACAGTAGGTTGAAGAGAAAGGGAAATCAATACTTTTGGGAGATCTAATATGACCTAGCCATGAACTACTGGGACCCAACAACAATGACAGATCTCTGTGGCAGTGACAGGCCTTGCTATGGTATATCTGAACATATTTTTGTGTGGTCCCTGGTGTGCAAGGATTAGCATTCACAGTCTTGGCTGAGAATGGCCCTGAACGCCATGCACAATGTGTGGTGGGTGATGACTTTTAGGAGGTAAGAAATTACCTTGTCCTCACTGTATGCAGCTGAGCAAGTGACCCCACACCACCACTGCTCAACATGTCAAGGCAGCTTCATCATTCTCTCTCAGACCTCCCATAAACAGTAACTCTTGTAAACTGTTAATGTTTATCTTATTTTAAAAGGTCATTAATAAGAGAGGAAACTTCAGTGATAATTGAAAAAACAGTTTGAATTATGTGAGTCTGTTCATGGACAACTCTCAACAAAAATGTTATTTGGTGGAAGGCAAGGACATGTGCAGGTATTTCCAACCTTTGTAAATTTGGGAAATTATAAAAGCCTTGAAATGGCTCTCATTCTTACACAAGGATTTTGGCATATTAGCTCTTGCGTACTGAATGTAAAATACTCTCATTCTACTTTGTTCTACTGCAGTGAAAACCATTGCTAGTGTAGCAATTGGTCTTCTCAGCCAACACCTTGAAATGCCAAATTTTATAAAGGCTTTAACAGGCCAATACTCTGTTGTATACTACATACTAGCACTGTGGGATGCTTCTCTTAAGTGAAATGTATTTTAAGCCAAACTCAGCCTATCTACTTATATATGGTAAAAAAATATACTAATAGATGATTAATAAACATAATATTCTTTATTTTTTCTGTTCTGCATTATGTAGTGCTCTTCTCTATACTTCTATAACTGTGATCTTCTATTTTAGAGAAAGCTGCAATTCAATAGTTAATGAAATATTTCCTATAGATTATATACAGAAAGAAACATTTGCCATGAAAAACTTTAAACTGTGTACTCAAAAGCATTAATATGAACAGTGTTATTTCTAATCTAAACAAAACAATAATTCAGCTAAATGCTGTCATGGCCTTGTACAGCCATATTTAATATTGTACATTCTTTCAATTCATTAAAGTTTGGTTTTTTCCATGTTATGTTTTATTCAACTATATAAACTCTTTGAGGTCATTCATCATAGTGACATGTAGATGCTTTTTAATTGTACTATTTTAACTCTAAATACATTGTCAACAGAGGCTTAGGATATAGTGTTCACATTCTGGAATCTGGGCTCCACCCTCCATCTGTCATAACTACACTGAGGGCAAAGTGCTGGTGGCTGGTCCTTACCAATGACTCCTGCTCACACAAAAGCTGAGTCACATGACCAAGCCAGGACTGTGGGATTACCAATGAAGAAAAACCCTGAGCATTACAGCCTCCACTGTCAACCTTCCCAGGCAGACCCTAACTTGCACACCTGGTAAGGTAAGGGAAATAGGACAGCCAGGCACAGCATAAATCTGAATAGAGGCTGAAATTGCCCTCTCTTGCTTTGTTAAGTGCTCAAAAACATTTACTATCATTATGGGAAATAATATTGTTCTGTGACATGGAGTAACATGGGTGGGGGTGTCAAGATTACCTTGGAATAAATAGTCAGGGAAAGCCTAGGAGAAAGCTCTTTGAGATTGAAACTAAATGAAGAGATGGAGCCTGCCATGAAAAGCTCTGGCTGACATACTTTCCAGGCAAAAATATCAACTATTGCAAAGAGAAGGATGAACCTGGTGTGTTCCAGGAGTAGAAAGGAGGCTAGCATGGCTGGGGCTTAGTGAACCCTGGGCCAAGACAGGAAATGAGCACAGAAGGGAGGCAAGCAGCTTCGTTCCAAGTATGAGAAGCCATCGAGGTTTTAAGAATGGCATGGATATGGCCTGACCAGGCGGTGGCGCAGTGGATAGAATGTCGGACTGGGATGCAGAGGACCCAGGTTCGAGACCCTGAGGTCACCAGCTTGAGCGCGGGCTCATCTGGTTTGAGCAATAAGCCCACCAGCTTGAACCCAAGGTCACTGGCTCCAGCAAGGGGTTACTTGGTCTGCTGAAGGCCCACAGTCAAGGCACATATGAGAAAGTAATCAATGAATAACTAAGGTGTTGCAACGTGCAATGAAAAACTAATGATTGATGCTTCTCATCTCTCTCCGTTCCTGTCTGTCTATCCCTCTCTCTGACTCTCTCTCTGTCTCTGTAAAAAAAAAAAAAAAAAAAAAAAGAATGGCATGGATGTGATTTGATCTGTACTTGGAAACTGTCACTCAGGCTGTTCTAAATCAAATGAAATGTAGAGGCGTAAGAGTAGGAACGGGTAATGAGTTAGGAGGCCATTTCAGGAATCCAGATAGGTAAGACTGGTGACCTGGATGAGAGAGCTGGTGAGAAACTGGTAAAATGTAGGACGATTCAGGACCTGTTTAATGTTCACAGTACTTGCTCATGATTGGATGTGGGATGATAGAAAGAGGAGAACCAAGGATACATGAGGTTGTGGGTTTGATAGTGGTGTCACTTCCTAGGGTGGGAGTGGCTTGGGGAAGTTTATTAATAGAAGTCTGAACTTCCAATATGTCTAATAAACACTAAACTGGAGAAATCAGGTTGGATATGAACTTGCAGTAGAGGGAAATCAGGACATAAAAGCCATGCACTGTGCCCAGATAAGAGTTATCTTTTTACACAAAACCAACATAAGATAGAAAACATCCACCTGTTAGAAGGAAAAATGAATGAAATCCACTATTTAAAATAAAAGTGTTTTTCCTATTTAATATAGATAAACCAGTGCAGTGGTCAGCAAATTTATTAGTCAACAGAGCCAAATATCAACAGTACAACGATTGAAATTTCTTTTGAGAGCCATATTTTTTAAACTTAAACTGTATAGGTAGGTACATTCCTTATTGAGGTAGCACCCGCATGTGGTATTTTGTGGAAGAGCCACACTCAAGGGGCCAAAGAGCCGCATGTGGCTCGCAAGCTGCAGTTTACCAACCAAGGAACTAGTGGAACAGAAGAGAAAGTCCCAAGTGTATACAGGAACTTAGTAAATAATGTATATAGATATAGATATAGGTATATATAGATATACATGGATAAAGATATATAAAAGCAGTGCGGAAAGATTATCTATTTTAGTAAATGGTCTAAGGGCAACAGGTAATCCATATGGAAGAATAAAATAGCACTCGTCCTATAAGAAGATAAATCCCAAATGGATCAAAGATTTAAACATAAAAACTAGCCTGACCAGGTAGTGGTGCAGTGGATAGAGCGTTGACCTGAGATGCTGAGAACCCAGGTTTGAAATCCCAAAGTCACTAGCTTGAGCACAGGCTCACCAGCTTGAATGTAGAGTCACTGGCTTGAGCATGCGATGATAGACATGACCCCATGGTCGTTGGTCTGAGCCCAAAGGTCACTGGCTTGAACAAGGGGTTACTCGGTCTGCTATAGCCCCCCAGTCAAGGCACATATGAGAAAGCAGTCAATGAACAACTAAGGTGCTGCAATGAAGAATTGATGCTTCTCATCTCTCCTTTCCTGTCTGTCTCTGTCCTCTCTTCTGTAAAATAAATAAACAAACACACATAAAAACTAAAACTATAACAGTTTTAGAAGTTTTGGGAGAATTATCTTGAAGTGGAATTTTTTTTTTCTAACCACGTATAACTTAACATCCAAAAGTTCCAAAAGGAAATATTAATAAATTCTATTAAACCTGAGTGATAAAGTCAAAAGTTAAATGAAAAACTGGGACTATATATTTACATCTGTATTACAAAGAGCTAATCTCTCTAATATATGAAGTGCTCACAGAAATTAATAAAGAGCCAACAACTCAATATAAAAATTAGCAAAGGATATGAAAACACAAGTTATAGAAAAAAAGGAACATGAAAAGATGTTTAATGTCTTATAATAAAGAAGTGCAAATTAAAATAACATTTAATTTGCAGAAATTCAAAACTTTAGTGACATTGTTTGGTGAGGCTGAAGGAAAACAGCACTCATACATTGGTGGAGGAAGAAGTTATTGCTACCTCATTGAGAGAGCTTTGTTAGTATATAAAGGTATGGGTGTGCATGCCTGCATGTATATAAATTATAAACACATTTACTCTATGGCACAGCGCTTCCACTTCTTGGAATTTTTCCTACAGATATACTTGTATATGTATGAAGTACAAGGTTATTCTCTGCCCCACTGTTTGTGATATGAGGAATGGAAATAGGCTAAATAGCATTAGATAATTAAAATTAAATTATAGTATATTCATATAATGGAATACTCTACAGCTATCTATGGAGCTATTAAAAAAAGAAGAATGAGGAAGCACTCCATGAATTCATACAGAAAAATTTATGAAAAGGGTTAATTATAAAAAGCAGGGAACAAAGTGGTGTTTGAAATGTGCTCTATTCCTTGGAGATAGATGATAGATAGATAGATAGATAGATAGATAGATAGATAGATAGATGATAGATAGGTAGATAGATAGATAGATAGATAGATGTAAATATTTAAACAAAAAGCTCTGCCTCACCAGGCAGTGGTACAGTGGATGGAGCTTCGACCTGTGACACTGAGGGCCCAGGTTTGAAACCCTGAGGTCACTGGCTTGAGCCTGGGCTCAACCTGCTCAAACACAGGCTCACCACTTTGAGCACACCGTCGCCAGCTTGAGGATGGGATCACAGACATGACCCCATGGTTGCTGGCTTGAGCCCAAAGGTCACTGGCTTGAGCAAGGGGTTCGCTGGAACCCCTGCAGTCAAGGCATATGTGAGAAAGTAATCAATGAACAACTAAGGAGCCGCAGCAATGAGTTGATGCTTCTCATTTCTCCTTTCCTGTCTGTCTGTCTCTATCTCTCGCTCAAAAAAAAAAAAGAATATTTCACAGGCAAATAACAGATTATCTGTGGAGGGCATAGGAACTAGGAGAACGGAACAAGTAAGTGAGCCCATACTTTATAGATTGGCAGGAAAGAGGGCAATGCAGGTTACCAGCTGAGAGGAGATTGCTCTGAACTTTCAAAGTGTGCTAGTCCGTTAGTCTGCATGCAAGAGCTGGTGTGTAGAGAGTGAGCAGATTGGGATAGATGATAATTATCGCCAAACAAAAACCTGAAGGCAACAAGTATCCTGTGTGGCCAGACCAAGTGGGAAAATGAGTCTGCCTCAGTAGAGCTGGCAGGAATGTCAGCTGGTGTGGCGTGCAGGCCTATGGACTGAGGTAGACGGCTGGAAACGGCAAGCTCATGCCTGATAAACCTTTTCTCTGAGCATTATCTTCTGAAAGTGATCCTTGAGCAGATTTAGACTCTGAAATTGAAATTACTTCGTTGTGAAATATCTTAAAAATTTAATATTGCAGCCCTGGCCGGTTGGCTCAGTGGTAGAGCGTCAGCCTGGCATGCGGAAGTCCCGGGTTCGATTCCTGGCCAGGGCACACAGAAGCGCCCATCTGCTTCTCCACCCCTCCCCCTCTCTTTCCTCTCTGTCTCTCTCTTCCCCTCCCACAGCCAAGGCTCCATTGGAGCGGAGATGGCCCAGGTGCTGAAGATGGCTCCATGGCCTCTGCCTCAGGCGCTAGAGTAGCTCTGGTCGCAACAGAGCGACGCCTAGATGGGCAAAGCATCGCCCCCTGGTAGGCATGCTGGATGGATCCCGGTCGGGCGCATGCGGGAGGCTGTCTGACTGCTTCCCTGTTTCCAGCTTCAGAAAAAAAATACAAAAAAAAAAAATTTAATATTGCTCAGTAGAACTGTTTCTAGAACAGGTATTCTTAGGATTGCAGAAGAATTTGCAAAATTACCGCTGATATTTGAAAAAGAAAAAAGCTTTATATGTGTATGCCTTTTGCCTAGGAAGTTCATATTGTATTTGGCCAGAGTACATAGAACATATACCTGTACTTTACAAACGCAGATGATTAATAAGCCATTGCTTATATTTAGAAGCCAGAACCGGTTTCTAGGTCATTATCCATTACATGCAGTGCAGCCTTAAGAGTTTTGGGGCTTATTTCTCTCAGAAAACTCTGGTTGAGAAAGGCGGTGATGATTCCAGTTTCTCTGACGTTTTATTTGGTAATGCAGCGGAAGTTATAGGACACTATAACTTACCTATGGCACTGTTAAAACATGTGCCCTATGATTGTTACCTTGTTCCTTACTTTGCACTCAGTTACAGGCACTTATCTCTTCAGATGTCATTGATGAATAGGCATGAAAAAATGGGAATACCAAATACCACCTCATTTGAGAGTAAGTTGCAGAATAAATTAGAAAAAGTAAGACAACATTCTGCCCAGGGCTACTGATTGCTCTAGCACAATTTGAGTAATGAACTTTCTTAGCTAAATTCCCTCCTTATATCCCTCCCTCCCTCCCTCCTTCCATCCCTCCTTCCCTTCCACACTCCCTCCCTCCCTTCCTTCATTTATCTTGTTTTAATTTGGAACTTCACTACACACTAATATTTCCCTTTCTATCCTATAGTGCAGCAATATAGAGGCTTCACTTTGTGAATTGCCTGTATAAAGCATTTTGATGCCTGTTATTTACCAAGAGGATGGGAACTAGGGTACATAACCTGCAGTCGCCTCAAAGCCTAAATAAATACCTGTCAATTTATTCAATTTGATGCATCAAGTATATATTGATCATCTCTGCATAAGATTCTAAGCCATGTTATGAATACATGACATCCTTAACCCTTTGAGTAGTACAAACGTTCATTACATCCTCGTGCCTCCTGACCATTCAGAGTACAATCATACAAAAGTTTTTATTTTTAAAATGTGAAAGGCAACATTAAAAAAGGCAAATGTATGTTCTTCTTGTTTCCATAAATTGGTTATCAAACAAACATGATTTTAAGTTAATAAAAGTGTAACTGGAACTGATTTCATTTTTTGAAAAAAAACTCATGCCCAGGAGTCAGCAAGCATGAAAACAGCTCACTACTCAAAGGGTTAAGAAAGTTCCTGGCAAAAGGAGAGAAAAGATCTACTCAAGTTTTTGCAATACAGAGTAGACAGTGACAAGAGCTAAAGGCAAAAAATAAACTACTTTTAGTACAAAGAAAAAAGAATTGTCTACACTATTCCAATGAGAGAAGTCTTTATGAGAGATGTGGAATTTGAATTTGACTGAAAAATTAGTATTCTTAGGCAAGTGGAGGTGACAAAGAAAACAAGGTTAATTTAGAGAAACTAAGGGGAGCCAAGACTCAGATGGGGAGAAGGTTGCGGAAGCTTGATCTTCTTAGACTTATGCACATGTCAAGAGACAAGTAGTAGTCAGTGAAATACCTTTGAAGGTGCATGACTAGCTGAGTGACATGATTAACTCTGTCTTTTAAGAAAGCTTTAGCAGCAACCTGTAGGAAGGGTTAGAAGAAAGGGGAAAATGAGGTTAGGAGACTACTTGGGAAGTATTTGCCTAATCCCTTGGTCAGCAAACCGCAGCTCGAGAGCCACATGCGACCTTTTGGCCCCGTGAGTGTTTAGCAAAGGCCAGCTTAGGAGTACCCTAATTAAGTTAATAACAATGTACCTACCTATATCGTTTAAGCTTAAAAAATTTGGCTCTCAAAAGAAATTTCAGTCGTTGTACTGTTGATATTTGGCTCTGTTGAGCAATGAGTTTGCCGACCACAGGCCTAATTCATGTAGGAGGCAACAAAAGTCACAAGCAGAACAGGACAATGATAACAGGAATGAGGAGGAGGAATGATACTAGAATATGGAGGTGAAATGGATAGGCTATAGCAACTGCATATGAAAAAAGAAAATAAAGTTTTGAAAAAGAGTGACTGAGAGACTGGTGAGGCCACATTACACAAAGAGGGAACATGCAAGAGGAAGAACAAGTTTAGACATAGAGTTCTGTCCATAGAAGACATAGAGCTTTGGGAGCCCTCTGCATAATGATAACAAAGTAATGGAACTAGATGAAATGAGATACTAGCTAGTTATATTTGCTTTGTTTTCTCTAGACCAAAATAAATACAGCAGCAATTTTAGTCTGTGTACCATAGAGAGCATAGATGCATTTATACCACTCTTTGCAAGTAATAGACTAAAACTTTCATTAAAAATCCTCTTCTCGCCTGACCTGTGGTGGCGCAATGGATAAAGCATCGACCTGGAAATGCTGAGGTCGCCGGTTCAAAACCCTGGGCTTGCCTGCTCAAGGCACATATGGGAGTTGATGCTTCCAGCTCCTCCCCCCTTCTCTCTCTCTGTCTCTCTCTCCTCTCTCTCCCTCTCTGTCTCTCTCTCTCCCATTCTCCTCTCTAAAAATGAATAAATAAAATTTAAAAAAAAATTTTTTTTAAATCCTCTTCTCTAAAGTGTTCAGACTATTCTTTTTATTATTCTTTTTGATTGATTTTAGAGAGGGTGGGGTGTGGGTAAGGAATGGGAAGCAAACTCACAGTACAGGTAATTGCTTCTTGTATGTTCCTTGATGGGGCATGCCTGGAATTTCCAAACAGCGACTTCAGAATTTCAGGTCGATGCTTTATCCACTGTACCCCTGCAGGTCACACATTAAATGATATTATCTTTCTTTTTTTTCTTTATGTGCCTTGACTGGACAAGCCCAGAGTTTCAAACCAGAGACCTCAGCTTTTCAGGTTGATGTATTATCCACTGGGCTACCACAGGTCTGACTATTTCTTTCTTAAGACTTACTCTCAGCCTGACCTGAGGTGCCGCAAGTCAACCTGGAACACTGAGGTCACCAGTTCAAAACCTTGGGCTTGCCTGGTCAAGGCACATGTGGGAGTTGATGCTTCCTGCTCCTCCCCCCTTCTCTCTCTCTCTTCCTTCTTCTCTCAAAAATGAATAAATAAAATCTTTTTACAAAAACCTATACTCACATTTTTTTTAGATATTCCTACTATGAAGTATACATTCTTTAAAAAATATAATACCTTACATTTATGGTAAACTGTTTTTGACAAGGGTGACAGATAATTCAATGGGAAAAGAACAGTAATTCTAACAAATGGGACTGAGACAACTGGATATTCACATGCAAAAGAACTGATTTGACCCCTACTTTACACTGTACACAAAAATAAACTCAAAACAAATCATACACCTAAATGTAAGAACTAAAGCTCTAAGGAGACAACAGAAATATATATTCGTAACTTTGTGTATTAGACACTGGTTCCTTACATATAACAACAACAAAAGCATAACACAACAAAAGAAAAATACATAAATGGAACTTAATCAAAATTAAATACTTCTGCACTTCAAAAAACATCATCAAGAAAATAAAAAGATTCCTAGCCAGATGGCTCAGTGGATAAAGCATCAGCTCAGCGCACTGAAGTCACAGATTCAGTTCCTGGTCAGGGCACGTACAAGAAGCAACCAATGAGTGCACAACTAAGTGGAATAATGAGTTGATGCATCTCTCTCTCTCTCTCTCTTCTCTCTCTCTCTCTCTCCATCTCTTTATCTCTATCTCTATCTCTATCTCTCTCTTTTAAATCAATGGGGAAAAAATTTTTTAAGTAAAAAGACAACTACAAGAATGGGAGAAATTTATCTGCAGATCACATATCTGATAGGGAACTTGTGTCCAGAATATGTAAAGAATTAATACAACTCACCTTAAAAAAAAAAACTATTTAAATAAATCGTCAAAGGATTTGAAGCCTTGACTGGTTGGCTTGGCTATAGAGCAACAGCCCAGCAAGTGGATGTCTCGGGTTCAATTCCTGGTCAGGGCACACAAGAGAAGCAACCATCTGCTTCTCCACCCCTCCTCTTCACCCTTCTCTCTCTCTCTCTCTCTCTCTCTCTCTCTCACTCACTTTCCCCCCTCCCCCCGCAGCCATGGTTCAATTGGCCTCAGGCGCTAAAAATAGCTCAGCTGAGAGCATGGTCCCAGATGGGCAGAGTGTCATTCCTAGACGAGGGTTGCTCAGTGGATTCCCATTGGGGCACATGTAGGAGTCTGTCTCTCTATCTCCCCTCCTCTCACTTGGAAAAGGAAAGAACAAAAAAGGATTTTAATAAATATTTCCCAAAGAAGATAAGCCAGTGACCCACAAGCACATGATGATCAACATCATTAGTCATTAGAGAAATACAAACAAAACCATCATGAAATACCACTTCAAACCCATTAAGATGGCTGTAATAAGAAAGACAGAAAGTAATAAGTGTTGACAAGGCTGTGGAGAAATTGGAACCCTTATACTCAGCTGGTGGCAATGTAAAATAGTGCAGCCACTTTGGAAAACAGTTTGGCAGTTTCTCAAAAAGCAAAACATAGAGTTACCATATAACCCAGCATTTGCACTCCTAGGAATATCCTCATGAGAATTGGAAACGTGTCCATATAACTAGTACACACATGATCATAGCAGCATTATTCATAAAAGCAAAAAAAAGTGGAAATAACCCAAATGTCCATCAGCTAATAGATAACCAAAATATGATATATCCATATAATGGACTACTGTTCAACAACAAAAGGGAATAAAGTACTGATACCTTCTACATCATGAATGAACCTTGAAAACATGCTAATTGTAAGAAGCTGAACACAAAAGGCCACACATTATATGATTCCATTTATGTGAAATATCCACAATAGGTAAATCCATAGAGAAAGAAGGTCAATTAATTGTTGCTGTGTATTCGGGGGAGGGAAGATTGAGGAAGCTAATTAATAAATAAGATTTCTTTGGGGGAAGGTGATGAAAATATTTTGAAACTAGGTACTAGTGCTGGTTGCAGAACATTCTGGCTACTTAATGCCCCTGAATTGTATACCTTAAATTGATTCAAACGGTAAATTTTGATATGTGTATTTTGCCACAAATATAAAAGATAAATTTTTAGTATATAAATTATATCTCAATAGAGCTGTTATAAAAATAAAAGGCAGAATAGCATGGGTTAATCACCAGGAAACTGTATTGAGGGGAAAGGCCAATCCAGAGATTATATACTGGATAATTCCATTTTTACAGCATTTTGAAATGATAAAGTTTTAGAAATGGAGAACAGATTATTGGTTTCTAGATGTCTGGAATGGGGGTTGATGAGAAGGAGGGAACTGGATTATAAAAAAAATAACACAAGGGATCCTTTATGTGATGGAACTGCTCAGTATCCAAACAGTGGTGGTGGCTCCAGAACAGTGAGAATCAACCTTTTCCATCTCATGGCACACATGAACTAATTACTGAAATTCTGCTGCACACCAAAAATATACTTTTTGCCAATCTGACCAAAAAATAGGTATAATTGTGATGCATTCACACTGGAAGGCTATTGTTTTGTTGGCTAAGGGAAAAGAGGGCAGTGCCTCTGACTAAATAGTCAGGTATTGCATGTTTTAAAAATTCTTGCAGCACACAGGTTGAAAATTACAGGTATAGTATCCTACACAGGTGATATAACTACAGCATACACACAAAAGTGTAAGTAAAATTGGTTAAATCTGAATAACATTGGTGGACTGTATCAATATCAGTATTCTGGTTTTGATAGTGTAGTGTTGTATGCTAGTATGTAGTACACAATTGAACCAAGCATACATGGGATTTCTCTAATATATCTTAAAACTGCACATAAAATACAAAGGGTATTTTAATTACCTATTGTTATCCCAATAGATAATTTAGTTAATAAATATATATAAATAACTATGTAGCTTTGAAAACTTGTTCGATAGGCAGAGTTGTAGGAACATATAAAATGTACTCTTCCTACTCTTGTTCGGCACAGTCATAGTATTATCCCGTGAGCAATAACCGGAATCAGTGTCCACGGTGACACCAGTTATGGCAGCACTCTTATTTGTGTCTCCCTTAAAGATCAAGCTTGCAGCAGGTAGTTTGATTTGGTTTGGTTAATTTCAGCAATGTAGTATTTTCCAAAAATAGGATGTAGAAAAGGCCTGTCTCAGGTCACTTTTAAGCAAATAAAGATTTTTATTTCTTTCTGTTCCCTGATACTACAAAGTTTACATGTCACACTTTTATTTTTAGTGACAAGAAATGTGATTTTTTAAATGAATAAAAACCACATTTCTGGGTAGTAAAAATGATCCTGTTTAACACCCCATCATGCTGAAAAGATAAACAACAGGATTAACTGTTTACTTTAGAAGCACAGTCTGATTGTTTTTCAGGAGAAGAACACAATGTCCTGCTGTATCGGTTTCCTGTCTGCCCTGTGGGTTGGTGGAGCTGGGGAAAGGCCCTCCACCCACTTAGGTCGCTGGCTGTCTCTCTCTCTCCCCCTTTTCTTCCTCTTCCCAGTGAATCTTTCCTCATGTTCATTTTCAAACTCTTTTCTCCCCATTCTCCTTTTCCCTTTTGCTTTCTTGCTTTTTTTTTCTCACTTCTGTTATCTTCTGTCTCTTTTTTAAATTGAGTCTTAGTAAGAGTTTATAAAAAGGGGAGAAAGATCCTTGTTGATCTTTAGAGGCTGCTTAAGTTAACACTGACCTAGAATAAAATAGCCTGGACTGACTGTGATTCCGGGAATTCTCAGTGGACTGCTAAGAACTGCTTTCATAACTCATGTAAACATTCCACGTGTTCACTTCAATCTCCTTCTCTTTCAGTATACATGCGCACGCACGCTCCCACACCCGTAAATGTGTGCTGTTTCTCCTTTCTTGTGTATCTGTGAAATTGAGTTACTGATTGAAAGGGGAAAATGAATATGTTTTGTAATTTGGAGAGAAGCATTTAAAACTTCAAAGTAATTTTAGTCTCACTAAAACTCCCTCTACATATCATCAGTTTTGCCTTTCTTATTCCTTGTGTTTTGTTCTTTTGCTTTTACAAATTCACAATACATGTATTTTTAGAATTTTTAAAGTATTCTGTGATTAGCATGGTGTGATAGGAAACTGGTAAGAGAGGAAGAAAACATTCTTAAAGACAAATATTAACTTCATAATGGACTTTTATACTTCCAGCATATTACCGTGACTGAAGGGTGAACCTCTTATCTGTATTATTTTATGTTGCTGAGAATGTGCTGTGGAATGTAGTTTCATTTGGCACTGATGTTAGTTCTTCCAACGTGGTACAGGCCTGACCCTCCTTGCTCAGAAATGCATAGAATCAAAGTCCTGCCGAATGGTCCTGATGGCTAAACCAGACGAGATTCTGCTAAAACTCAGTACCCTTGAACTACTTTTGACTGCTGGCTTATTTTCCCAGCGGGGATGGGTAGAGCATGGCTGGCTGAGGGCAGGGAAGCTGAAGGCACTGGGTATTTTAATGATTATTTATTGCTTTACCGTATAAACAAAACTGCAATAGCTGGATAATGAAGGCAACATGGCAAGGACAATCACAAACTGTGACAATTCATGTTTGATAATACCATTTCTGTGGGGGATAGTGCACTTTATGCTGCTATCAAACACCTTTCTGTAAGGCCCTTCACACAAGAAGATCACCCCTTTCATAAAGGTACACACGCCTACGTACAGATTCATGAGAAAACCATGTTGTCACCTCCATTTGTAACAAAGTAGATTTTGCTGGTGGGTGAAGGAAACTAAGATTTTGAGCACAGATTAGGTGTTGGCACTTAGCTGGGTATGAAGCAAATTGAAGTGGTCTGGATTGTAAAGGCTCCTAGCAGCCAGGAGCCTACTACATCTATCAGCAGCAGAGTCCCTAACGGAGCCTCTGTTCTCCAGGCAGCCCTGCACCACATGCTTAAAATCATAAAAAATGGGAGGAGAGATTTTATTTGGATGAGGGTGTTTGTTTTAGGCATTGATGCAACATTGATCTTAAATAAGTGGCATTCACTTGCCAAACTGTTACTACAGGAATATTGAATGGCAAACTATCTCATGGAATGAATACAATTCTGAGGATCTTTTTTTAAATTAAATTTATTGGGATAACAGTGGTTCACAAATACATAGAGGTTTCAAGAACACAACTCAATAAAATATCATCCGCACACTGCATCATGCACCCATCACCCAAAGCAAAGTATCCTTCAGTCCCCGTTTCCTCTCCACTTTGCCCACCTCCACCTAGCCCCACCCCCTTTTCCTCTGGCTGTCACAACACTGGTCTGTGTCTTTGTGCTCTGTGTGTATGTTTGGGGCATATTTGTTTGCCTCCCCTTTTTATTAGGTGGATCTGCTATGTGTATTAGGTGGATCTGCTATGACTCTCAAACTCATTATAATGGCTTTACGATGAAGGTGTCTTGTGTGACTCAGTGGCACAATCTTCCAAATCACCGGAGCCTCATGCTCCAGGAATGTTTCTTTTGGATTATATGTACTTTTCCTGTTGTCATTGAGTCTTGAATGCTGTTGGCCTTTCCATGGATGAAGTTCACCCTTCAGGCTGGCTGACTGTAAGGGTAAACCTCAGTCACTGTGTGTGAGCTGCTGTGTAGGGGCTGGTACCTTCCAGAATCCCCCTTTGGATGTCCTGCTTATACAGCTAGTTGGGTCAAGCTCTGGTGTGGTCTGAAGCCCACCACTGGTTGTGTTGGTTCTGGGTCTACTTGGGTGGGGATTCAGATACAAGTCAATGTCAGACGTTGTTTGTAACCAGCTGTGGGCTACCACTCTTCACTGTTTGTGGCGGTGTCTACTGAGCCTAGGTATGCATGGGTTGGACCAATCTGTATATAAGGGTCAGCTTCCTCCAGCTTAGAGTTGGGGGCAGATCTGTAAATGGACTGAGGCTTCCTGAGTTTTGCCTCCACCTATCAGCTATTCCCCCCTCTACCTTCCCCTGAGGTTGCCTGGTTTTCCTCGAAAGTCTCCCAAAGAAAGACTGTAGAGTAGTACCAGGCTGGCCATGAATATCAGACCCTTTGACAGGTTACAAGCTTGTTAGGACAGCTAGTGGGTCCTCTGCTTGGGGTTTATGCAGTCAGACACTCCATGAGTGGAAAGTGGCCTCTACTCCAGAGCCATATTTGCAGTCTCTGCCAGAGTCTCCAGTCTCGTTCCCCCAGGAGGGGCTCGCTGCACATTCGGGTTGGGTGCAGCCAGCCATCCTCTCTGCAGGAGCAAGCTTAGCCACCCTGGGCTCAGAAGAACAGATCAAAGGGCTCCCTTTGGAGGTGATGTCAGCTTATCCTGCAGAACAAGAGCTAAGCACTTCATCTCAGTCACAGACAAGAGCCTCCGAGGGACTCACACTTGCAATGTCCCAGCTCTGAGCCACTTTCCCCTCCTCACCTCCCCTGTAGAACTAAGTCCAGTTGGGCGGGGTATTCAGGACTTGGCCGGGCTGATCCAAACAGTCTCCTGTTGGGCGTGTTACCCAGGACCTGTAGGCGGGGTGTGGACACTTCTTCCCTTCCTGGGGTAGCTCAGGCTGAGCTCTCAGGGAAGATAGGAGTGCCCCTGCATCCTGCAATGTAGCCACACACCCCAGCACCCGCCCATCTCATTCCCAGACGAAAGCTTCCCCAGGACACACACTCTGAAAGTCCCAGCTCTGTGCAGCACTCTGGTTCCTGTGCGTGGCTGAACTCATCAGGACAGGGCCAGCCAAGTGATTCAACAGGTAGGCAGAAGCACTGGCTGTGCATTCAAGGTAGGGGAAACTAGCTCTTTTTCCAAAGCCACATTGTTTAATCACTGCCTGAGTCTCTGCCTGGAACCTCCCAGAAAAAAAAAGGGAGGCCCCAAAAGTCACTGCTGGAGGTAGCCAGCGGACTCTCTGCAGGACCTAAGCACGGCAGAATGGCCTCACCAGCAGTCAGGGACCAGGCTATGCACTCCCCAGGTTACTGCTACAATAATAGGAGTGCTTGTGCCTGGGAAGGTGACATCTGGGTCTCCTGGGGGACTGAATCCTCACTGATTTTCACCACCGGATGCTATGCAGGCTCCTTTTCCTTTCTCTGTTGCTCTGGGTTAAAGATCCCTGTGTGGGGTTGAGACCCCCGTGCTCCTGGGGAAAGAGGTTTACAACTGCAGTAGCCCTCCATCTTCTCAGCTGCTGTACCTGGATTCGGGGGCCAGCCCTTTCTCGATCTCCCCCCTTCTTACCAGTCTTCATGTGGCTTCTTCTGTAAATTCTTGGTTATAATATTTTAGTTCGGCTAGTCTTCAGTTGCTAATTCAGGTTGATTGTTCTATAATTTAGCTCTGAATTTGGTTTGGGACCAGGCTTCTACCAACTCTGCAGCCATCTTAGAGTTTCCATTTCTAAGACTCTTATTCTAACCACTAACATTCTACTTCCTCATTGTAAGGTATTTCTCATTGCTGTTCTATTATTTATCTAAGTTAATCACTGAAAACATCAGTGTCCCTCTCACACAAGGCACAGGTACCACCGGCAGTGCTCAGTGCTGATGTCGAAGGATGCCTGCAGTCTATGCCCTAGCTTGCCCATCACTGGCACTGATGTGTTTGATATTAACAGAATGCACATTTCACTTTGTCCAATAGGTATTCTGTGGCTTCCCAAAGTGGAAGCTTGATTTTACGAACATTGACTCATCACATAACTTTAAAATGCCAATTCTAATCTCCACGTGGCAGCTAAGTTCACAGTATTTCAGAGCTTTCTAAGGGTGGTGCATGTTTCCACTGGCTGTCCTGCTGAGCATGGCCACATACTATTACATTCTCTGCTCAGGGCCCCGAGGCGCCTAACTACAGCTTCCTATATCTATATATAATTATTAAGTCTTTTTTAGACTAAAATAATTGAAAAGGCCTCTACAGAATAACCCCCTGTCTTGCAAGAGAGAAGACTGTCAGTCTGCCACAGTTTGTCAGCCCCAGCAGGTCTGGCCTCCCAGCCCTCCACACTAATGTTTCTGCCACCTCTTTTGAGTCCCGTCCACCACTGACCAGTTTGGACTTCCATGTCCTGTGTTAATTACCTCTGTCTTTGCCGGCTTCCTGGCTTAAGCCACTTGACTAGCCTTTGGATTCCATAGATTTTCTATTCTCTGAAACGAGGTCCACATCTGGGATGCCTGGCCCTGAAGTTATTCTTTATTCTCCACCACCATTTACTTTCTTCTTTGTTTTTTTTTTATCTTATTTTTATTAATTTTAATTCAGTGACATTGATAAATCAGGGTACATATGTTCCGAGAAAACATCTCCAGTTATTTTGACCTTTGATTATGCTGCATACCCCTCACTCAAAGTCAAATCGTCCTCCGTCACCTTCTATCTGGTTTTCTTTCTCCACCTACCCTCCCCCACTCCCTCCCTCTCCTTCCTTGCCCCTTCCCCACCCCTCCACCCCACACCCTGTTACCATCACATTCTTGTCCATGTCTGTCTCATTTTTATGTCCCATCTATGCATTGGTTTATATAGTTCTTAGTTTTTTCTGATTTACTTATTTCACTCTGTATAATGTTATCAAGGTCCATCCATGTTATTGTAAATGATCCGATGTCATCATTTCTTATGGCTGAGTAGTACTCCATAGTATATATGTACCAAAGCTTTTTAATCCACTCGTCCTCTGACGGACACTTGGGCTGTTTCCAGATCTTCGCTATTGTGAACAATGCTGCTATAAACATGGGGGTGCATTTCTCCTTCTGGAACCATTCTATGGTGTCCTTGGAGTATATTCCTAAAAGTGGGATGGCTGGGTCAAAAGGCAGTTCGATTTTCAATTTTTTGAGGAATGTCCATACTGTTTTCCACAGAGGCTGCACCAGTCTGCATTCCCACCAGCAATGCAGGAGGGTTCCCTTTTCTCCACATCCTTGCCAGCACTTATTCTGTGTTGTTTTGTTGATGAGTGCCATTCTAACCGGTGTGAGGTGATATCTCATTGTGGTTTTAATTTGCATTTCTCTAATGATTAATGATGTTGAGCATTTTTTCATATGCCTATTGGCCATCTGTATATCCTCTTTGGAGAAGTGTCTATTCATTTCTTTTGCCCATTTTTTGATTGAATTGTTTGTCTTTCTGGTGTTGAGATTTACAAGTTCTTTATAAATATACAAGTTCCTTATCAGACATACTGTCAAATATGTTCTCCCATTGTGTAGTTTGTCTTTTTATTCTGTTCTTACTGTCTTTGGCCGTGCAAAAGCTTTTTAATTTGATATAGTCCCATTTGTTTATCCTGTCTTTTATTTCACTTGCCCGTGGAAATAAATCGGCAAATATATCGCTGTGAGAGATGTCAGAGAGCTTACTGCCTATGTTTTCTTCTAAGATGCTTATGGTTTCACGCCTTACATTTAAGTCTTTTATCCATTTTGAGTTTATTTTTGTGAATGGTGTAAGTTGGTGGTCTAGTTTCATTTTTTTTAATTATATTTAAGTCTAAATGATATTTCATTTTTTAAAATTTTTTTTAAAGATTTTATTTATTCATTATGGGGGAGGAGAGAGAGAGAGAGAGAGAGAGAGAGAGAGAGAGAGAGAGAAGGGGGGAGGAGCATGAAGCATCAACTCCCATATGTGCCTTGACCAGGCAAGCCCAGGGTTTTGAACCGGCAACCTCAGCGTTTCCAGGTTGATGCTTTATCCACTGCGCCACCACAGGTCAGGCCTAGTTTCATTTTTTTTGCAGGTTGTTGTCCAATTTTCCCAACACCATTTGTTGAAGAGGCTGTCTTTACTCCATTGTATTTCCTTACCTCCTTTGTCAAATATCAGTTGTCCATAGAGCTGTGGGTTTATTTCTGGGTTCTCTGTTCTTTTCCATTGATCTATGTACCTGTTCTTATGCCAGTACCAGGCTGTTTTGAATACAATGGCCTTGTAGTATATAGCTTGATATCAGGAAGTGTGATACCTCCCCCTTTATTCTTCTTTTTTAAGATTGCTGAAGCTATTCATGTTCTCTTTTGGTTCCATATAAATTTTTGGAATATGTGATCTATATCTTTAAAGTATGTCACTGGTATTTTAATTGGTATTGCATTGAATTTATAAATTACTTTGGGTAATATAGATATTTTAATGATGTTTATTCTTCCTAACCATGAGCATGGTATATGCTTCCACTTGTTTGTATCTTCCTTGATTTCTTTTATCAATGTTTTATAATTTTCCGAGTACAAGTCTTTAGTCTCCTTGGTTAAATGTACTCCTAGGTACTTTATTTTTTTGGTTGCAGTAGTGAAGGGGATTGTTTTCTTAATTTCTCTTTCTGATTGTTCATTGTTGGTATATAAAAATGAGTCTGATTTCTGAGTATTAATTTTATATCCTGCCACCTTGCTGAATTCATTTATCAGGTCCAGTAGTTTTTCGACTGAGACTTTAGGATTTTCTATATACAATATCATATCATCTGCAAATAATGATAGCTTTACTTCTTCTTTTCCAACTTGAATGCCTTTTATTTCTTCTTCTTGTCTGATTGCTGTGGCTAGGACTTCCAGGACTATGTTGACTAAGAGCGGTGAAAGGGGGCACCCCTGCCTTGTTCCTGATCTTAAGGGGATTGCTTTTAATTTTTGCCCATTGAGTATCATGTTGGCTGTGGGTTTCTCATAGATGGCTTTTATCATGTTGAGGTATGTTCCCTGTATTCCTACTTTGCTGAGAGTTTTGATCATGAATGGTGCTGGATTTTATCAAATGCTTTTTCTGCATCTATTGAAATTATCATGTGGTTTTTATGCTTCCTTTCATTTATGTGATAAATAACATTGAATGATTTGCGAATATTGTACCAGCCTTGCCTCCCCAGAATAAATCCCACTTGATCATGGTGAATGATACTTTCCATATATTGTTGGATCCGGTTTGCTTATATTTTGTTGAGGATTTTAGCATCTATATTCATCAGGGATATTGCCCTATAATTTTCTTTCTTTGTGTTGTCTTTGCCTGGTTTTGGAATCAGAATTATGCTCGCCTCATAAAAGGAGCTTGGAAGTCTTCCTTCCTCTTGAATTTTTTGAAATAGCTTGAGAAGGATAGGAGTTAGTTCTTCTTTGAATAGTTGGTAGAATTCACTTGTGAAGCCATCTGGCCCAGGACTTTTCTTTGTTGGGAGTTTTTTGATAACTGTTTTGATCTCATTTGGTGTAATTGGTCTGTTTAGGTTTTCTGATTCTTCCAGACTGATTTTTGGAAGATTGTATGTTTCAAGGAATTTGTCCATTTCATCTAGGTTGTCTAGTTTTTTGGCATACAGTTCTTCATAGTATTTTCTTACATTCCTTTGTATTTCTGTTGTGTCAGTTGTTATTTCTCCCCTCTTATTTCTAATTTTATTTATTTGAGTCCTCTCTTTTTCTTGGTGAGTCTAGTTAAAGGTTCATCAATCTTGTTTACCTTTTCAAAAAACCAGCTCCTAGTTTCATTGATCCTCTGTATTGTTTCTTTAGTCTCTATGTCATTTATTTCTGCTCTGATCTTTATTATTTCCTTCCTTCTACTACATTTAGGCTTTACTTGCTGTTCTTTTTCTAGTTCTTTTAGATGCAGGGTTAAGTTGTTTATTTGAGCTTTTTCTAGCTTCTTAAAGTGTGCCTGTAGTGCTATGAACTTCCCTCTCAGTACTGCTTTTGCTGTGTCCATAAAATTTGAGTTGTTATATGCTCGTTATCATTCGTTTCTAGGAATTTTTTTATTTCTTCTTTGATCTCATTCTTAATCCATTCGTTATTTAACAACCTGCTATTTAGTTTCCATGTGTTTGAGAATTTTTGAGCTTTTCTGTTGTGGTTGATTACTAGTTTCATGCCATTGTGATCAGAGAAAGTGTTTGATATGATTTCAATCTTTTGAAATTTGTTGAGACCACTTTTGTGCCTTAACATGTGGTCTATCCTAGAGAATGTACTATGAGCACTTGAAAAGAATGTATATTCTGCTGCTTTAGGGTGAAAGGTTCTGTAGATGTCTATTAAATCGAGTTGATCTAGTGTATCCTTTAAGTCTGCTGTTTCTTTGTTAATTTTCTTTCTTGAATATCTATCTAGTGATGTTAGTGGGGTATTAAAATCCCCTACTATTATAGTGTTGCTGTTGGTCTCGCTCTTTATATCCATCAAAATCTGCTTTATATATTTAGGTGCTCCTATATTACGTGCATAGATATTTATAATAGTTATATCTTCCTGTTGGATTGCTCCCTTTATCATTATTTAGTGGCCTTCTTTATCTCTTACTGTGTTCTTTGTTTTAAAGTCCATTTTGTCTGATATAAGTATTGCTACCCCAGCTTTTTTTTCATTTCCATTAGCATGAAATGTTTTTTTTCCATCCTTTTACCTTCAACCTATGTGCATCTTTCGTTTTAAGGTGTGTCTCTTGTAGACAGCATATATATGGGTCCTGTTTTCTTATCCACGTAGCTACCCTATGTCTTTTGATTGAATCATTTAATCCATTTACATTTAGGGTTATTATTGACACGTAATTGTTTATTGCCATTTTTTTCTTTAAAGCTGTATTTCTCTTTTGCTATATTCTTTTCCCACTTTGGTCTGTTTACACCATGCCCCTTAACATTTCCTGCAGCATTGGTTTGGTTATAATGAATTCCTTGAGGTTTTTTTTGTCTGGGAAACTTTTTTTTCTCCTTCAATTTTAAATGATAGCCTTGCTGGATAAAGTAGTCTTGGTTATAGGTTCTTGTTCTGCATTACTTTGAATATTTCTTGCCATTCCCTTCTGGCCTCAAGTGTTTCTGTTGAGAAGTCGGATGTCATCCTTATAGGGGCTCCTTTATAGGTGATAACTTTTTTTTCTCTTGCAGCTTTTAATATTTTCTCTTTATCGCTTAGCTTTGGTATTTTAATTATGATGTGTCTTGGTATTCTTTGGGTTTCTCTTTAATGGAGTCCTCTGTGCTTCTTGGACTTGTGAGAGTTTCTTTTGCATTAATTTAGGGAAGTTTTCAGCTATGATATGATTGAACAAAGTCTCTATCCCTTGTTCTTTTTCTTCTTCTTCAGGAACCCCTATGATGCGGATGTTATTTCTCTTCATGTTGTCACAGAGCTCTCTAAGAGTTTCCTCTGACATTTTGAGTCTCTTTTCTCTTTTCTTCTCTGCTTTCATGCCTTCATTCCAGTTGTCCTCCAACTCGCTGATTCGATCCTCAACTGTATCCATCCTGTTTTTAATTCATTCCGTTGTGGTCTTCATTTCTGATATTGTATTTGTCATCTCCGACTGATTCTTTTTTAATATTTCAATATCCTTTTTTATACTTGCTATTTCTTTATTTAGGTGTTCGTGATGACCATCCATTGTTCTAAGACCCCTAAGCATCCTTACAATCATTATTTTAAACTCCGCATCTGGAAGTTTGATTATTTCCATATCACTCAGTTCATCTCCTGAAGGTCTCTCTTGTGGTTTCATTTGGATTGCACTTTTTTGTCTTCTCATTGTGCCTGGGTATCTGGGTGTTTTCTTTGTAGAGCTAGTTGAGTCTAGGCTTGGTGTTGTCTGTCTCTAGTTTTTACTTGTGTTGTTTCGAAGTCTTCTTGGGTTGGCTTCAGCTATTATTTGTAATCCACTTTAGGATTTGGGCTGCTTTGAAGTCTTGATTTGTTTGTTTTCTTAACAGGTGATTGTCTTGTTTGCTGATCTCAGCAGGGGGCTTATTTGAAACTGTATCCAGGAATGCGGTGGGTGTGACCTGAGGCTTTGAAATCCTCTTCTGCCAGTTAATCTCTCTGGGGGCAGGTTGCCTTCTCAGCTTCAGTAAGGGGAGGTGTATCAGATCTCCAAGGAGACTTGAGTTACTGCCCCTCCTCCCCACTTCTTGTTTTCAGCTGTGTCTTGTTACGCTGATTGGAGCTGGAGAGATGTCTGTATCTCTGTGACCTGGAAGTACTTTTGTATTTTGCTTTGTGGAAGGATCAGCCCCTCCCCCAGTTATGGCCGCCTCCAGTACTGAATGAGTCAGCTTTTTATGTCATCACCTATATTCCTCTCCCCCTCACCATCCATCTCTCTCTTTCTCCTTTCTTTTTGGAAGACAAGCGGGCCCTTTCAACACTCCTTGTTCCCTGGTCAACAGGTATGTGGCTGTGAGCAATATTTACTGCTCTTTATCCTTGGAATTGAGAGCCCAGCCTCAGCGCCCCCCCTCTCCCCCTGTTCCTGTAAGCAGGGGAGATTCAGGCACTCTCTACCCGGTTTGTTGTGGCTTCTTCTTTGCTCCTTGATTTTTGAAAACTGTTCTTGTAGTCCAGATTTGGTTTTTCACGCTGATTGTTCATAAATTAGTTTATAATCCAGTTCGGTGGTGTGAGCTGGGAGTCTGTGCGTCTGCCTACTCCGCTGCCATCTTCAGGTCTCCGTGATATCTAAAATTAACCACTATTTACTTTCTTAGAAATCTTAGGCCAGCATAGGTTCTTCCCTTCTCTCATCATCCATGACCATGTTCTTCTGTCTTTGCCTGGAAATAACACCTGCTTGCATGCTGACAGAGGCCAAGAGATGACAGTTGTGTGAGGGTCCGGATTAGAGGGAAGTGGCGAGGGCCCATAGGATAAATTAACAAGATGGTGCTTCATCCATGGGGTGTTGACCTAGTGCTGCCAGAGCCACAGGTTACTTAAGACAACAGGAAATTTGAATTCTGTGTAAAACTACCTAATTTTTAATATTTGTTACTGATTTTAAAATATTTTAATACTGGATAAACCAAAACAAATTGCTGTCTGAAGTTGGCCTGGGAACATTAGTTTTGTTTTTAGCGAGAGAGAAAGAGACAAAAAGGAGAGAGATGAGAAGCATCAACTCATAAGTTGTGGCACTTTAGTTCATTAACTGTTTCTCATACGTGCCATGACCAGAGGGCTCCAGCAGAGCCATTGAGTGACTCCTTGCTGAAGCCACCGATCTTGGGCTTCAAGCCAGCGACCATGGAATCATGTCGATGATCCCACACTCAAGCCAGTGACCTTGGGCTTCAAACCTGGGACCTCAGCGTCCCAGGTTGACACTGTATCCAGTGTTCAGGTGGGAACATCACTTTTAGCCTGACTATATTCTAACAGACAACTTGGCATTGATTAAGGCAATAAACTCATACTCTGTCTAAGAAGACACACTCTAAAAGTTCACTTTTCATGTCATCCTCTACATTTTTCTAAGCGTTATATCTCTGAAAGAAAAATTTTATCTAACCTTTTAGTGTCAACCCATTGTTGATTCATTGACATCAAGAAATAAATGCTGGAATGCACTCTATCTAGTTTATTTTCAACCCCTGGTACTGTAGTCAGGTGGCCTCCTTTTTCACAAGCCCTTAACCACATGGTGTTTCCGGCCCTCGCCCTCCACACAGTTGAACACGGATAGGTTCCTGCCACACCCAACCATGAGACTCATTCCACCAAAATGATACCTCTATATTGCTCTCCCCACCCAACCTTTTTCTCCCCACCCCCTTTTACTCCCTTCTTTATAAATGCTTTTTAAGTTTTTTGGTTTTTCAGAAATATAATTTTGATTTTAAATTAAGAATAATGCATCCCTGGCCAGTTTGCTCAGTGGATAGAGCATCGGCCGAGCATGTAGATGTCCCAGGTGCAATCCCCTGTCAGGCACACATGAGAAGTGACATCTGCCTCTCTTCCCCTCCCTCTCCTCCTTCTCTGTCTCTTACCCTCTTGCAGCCAGTAGCTTGATTGTTTTCAGCCTCAGCCCCAGGCGCTCAGGATAACTTGGTTGGTCTCAGTGTTGACTTCAGGCACTGAGGATAGCTCAGTTGACTTGAGCATCAACCCCAGAAAGGGGTTGCCGAGTGGATCCCGGTCAGGGCACATGCAGGAGTCTGACTCTCTATCTCCACTCTTCTCACTATGAATGAATGAATGAGTGAATGAGTGAATGAGTGAATGAATGAAGGCAAGCATTGAAATCCTCAAAAATTATGTCTTTCCTATTACTACCGCTTTCCCTGTCTTATCTTTTCTTATTTCCTCTTTCCTTTCTTTTTTTCTTACTATTTATCGTACTAGCCTTCTTTCAGTTTCTCAAACATGGAAAAGCTCTTTCCTGTCACAGGGTTTCTCTGTTGTAAATGCTTTTATTCTCAACTGTCAGGTTCCTTTTTCTTGAGGACTCAACTTAAAAGATCACCTCTTTTTAGAAAACTTCCCTGACCACCATGGCTAGACCATTTAACCCCAGTGTTGTTTCTCAAGGCACTGTGCTTATTTCCTTCCTAGAACCACCACAGTTTGATTGTATATTTATCTGTGTGTTCAGTCTCTTCCTACGTTGGGCAAGATTACTTGTTACCACATACCTAACACTTCACAGAATGCCTAGGCAAGTGGCAATTCTACTGTATTTAACACATAGATAGACGGATCATAGATTCACTAGACACCCACAAAAGACCAGGATACTGTTTTAGAGCATACCAATGATGCCATTATTTTTAAGAATCTTGTGAAAATTATTCATGCCTCTGCAGTCTCTCTATACCTGCCTACATCTATTACACTTCTGTTGACTGACTTGGTAATTTTGTACTTGTTTCATTTATTGTGTTCAAGCAAATTAAGAGTCTTTTAGGGGCGAAAAGAACAATTCACACTTAAATCTATTAATTCAGAATGAAAAGTTTCCAAATACTCTTAAAATTTACAGATAATGATTAAACAACGTGTATCGTTCATAGCACATGCTACATATCCAGAAGACCTTGATTTCTGATGGAAATAAATTGAAGGAACAAATAGAGGATTGACTTTTGGAACAACATAGTAAGGACACAGTAGATTCTCTTCCTAAAAATCAAACATTTTAACTGGAGAAAACTATTTTTAAAAATCATTTAAAGCCTCTGGAAATTATTTTAAGGGCATATGGCATGCCATGATAAACTATTTAATTGGTTATAATTAAGGTATAGATGGTCTTATTAGGTACTTCATGATGTAAAATGAAAGTAATTAGGAGTCAATTGAATGGGCAAAGACACTCATAGCAAGCTAAATAACATAGACTTTAATTCACTCACAGTTAAAATGAGTGGCCGGCTAAGTCTAGGTCCTTGCTTCAGTGGGGCCCCAAACGAACTTGCTTGGAGAGGCAGAGTGCTCCGTGGCAGTTGCCAAGTGATTATGGTGGGCGACATGGAGTCTGCGTTGGAGTCTCAGGAGACTGACTTGATCTTCACCCCAGCTACTTATAAATGGCTTGGCCACTCGTCTTAACATAGGGTAACACACTTGGGGAAATTCCACTCATAATCACAGAGTCAACACATATGTTATCTCACGGTTACATCCTTGGGGGAATTTCTATCTTAATCACAGCTCGCATACTTAGTTATCTTGGGAAGTCACACATGAGTATTGCATTAATACACTCATTATGAATTTTGACACTAAACCTTGGCACACATTTCAAATATATGGAGTTACCTCAAAAGGGCATAAAGTGGTTATACCTAAGTCACTCTTAGTTTCCTTTTTACATTTTATATTAATTTGGTTTTATGTTTACTATAACACGGCAAACGGAGAAACATTTCATCAGCGGAATCAAGAAAGTCTACTAAATCTCAGTAAGAAAAATGAGTGTGAGTGTGTCGCCCTTAAGCCATGACCTACTCCCCAACCAACCAAATTTATCTCATGAAGACTACTCTGGGGCTTTTCTCCACAATCAGGAAGATGGCCCCTCTTACCTCATCTCCCAATCTAGGATACATATGCACTTAGGGAGGTCTGTCCACCAGCTTCTCTTATTAACTATTCCATGTTGTAAAAGCGCTACCCCAAGTGTCTCAGGCTAAGAATACTGGCACGGTTGTCCTATTCCGGCTCACCCATATGGTAGAGGCACAATGTCAGAGAGGCAAGCCCAAAAAAGCACCACCAGCAGTAGCAGCACCCACTGTAGGACAGAAGTGTCACTTCAGGAGAAGAGGTACTATCTCCACCCCTAGTTCTATGAAGTGGCACAGAGGTTGCACCCAGATGTTGACAGGTTATAAGAAAGAAGAGCTCTGTAGTGCTGTTTGAGAGAACTGATTTTATTTGGAACAGAGCAAGAGAAATCATGCCCAAGGCCATTGTTGAAAATAATAAGGATCTTGGTAGAGAATAACTCACAGATTGCTTATAGCTCCATAATACTATATCAGCAAGCAAATGTTTATCAGAGATAATCAGTGAATAGAGGCAGCCAAGAAGAGTGCTCTGGGATTACAGTCAAACTTCAGAGTCGAGAAGGATGTGTTTGGCTGCACACACACTCAGAAGCAATCAGAGCAGCCCACAGGGACGATTTGGGTTACAGAACCACCTCCAATCACAAGCTGCTCTGAGCCATGGAAACTCCTAGGAAGCCAGGCTTTAAAGGTAAATCACATACATCCCTAGCTGTCTGGCATGTCCACAAAAAGAAATACAAGCCTAGGCTGAAGGGAAGGGGATGAAGACAAAACCCTATATTCCTTAAACTATCATAGCAACCTTCAAAACATGTTAAAGAGTAAAAATCTAACTGGCTAAGGGGGCTTAAACATATCCTCTCAATAACAGGTGAATTATGCTGACTAGGGGCAAACCCTAAGTAGCCATGGAAAGAGATAAAAACAAGACGAAAAAAATCTGACCTGACCAGGCAGTGGCGCAGTGGATAGAGCGTCAGACTGGGATGCAGAGGACCCAGGTTCGAGACCCCAAGGTCGCCAGTTTGAGCACGGGCTCATCTGGTTTGAGCAGAGCTCACCAGCTTGGACCCAAGGTCACTGGCTTGAGCATAGGGTTACTCGGTCTGCTGAAGGCCTGCGGTCAAGGCACATATGAGAAAGTAATCAATGAACAACTAGGTGTCACAACGAAAAACTAATGTTGATGCTTCTCATCTCTCTCCATTCCTGTCTGTCTGTCCCTATCTATCCCTCTGACTCTCTCTCTAAAAAAAAAATCTGGGCAGGAACATCAGAATCTGCAACCCACAGGGAAAGGTAATTCAGACAAGTCACTAAACAAGTGAATAAACTACAATGCAAATAAGAAGAGCATCAACCCCTGGAGTGAAGGGAGAAATTGGAAATATGTATTTAGAGTTTCCACAGCATATTATCCAAAATATTCAGTTGTCAGCAAAAAATTACAAGATGTGCAAATAAACAGGAAAATATATCATGCGCAGTGGGAAAAGCAGACAGGAGAAACTGTTTTTGAGAAGGCTCAAATGTTGGACTTAGCAAAGATTTCAAAGCATTAATTATAAATATTTCAAAGAACTACAGGGAACCATGTCTGAAGATTAAAGGGTGGTACGGTGATAATGTTTAATCAAATGGAAAATAATAAAAAATATACAAACTATAAAATAGAACCAATAAAAATTCTTCAGTTGGAAAATACAATAATTAAATTAAAAATTCACTAGATAGGCTCAATATTAGATTTGAGCTGGCAGAAGAAAAGGTTAGTGAACTTGAATCTAGAGTACTTGAGCTAATACAATCTGAAAGAAATAAAGAATGAAGAGTGCTTGCTTTGGTAGCACTTATACTAAAACAGGAACAATACAGAGATTAGTATAGTTCCTGCTTAAGAATGACATTCAAATTTGTGAAGTGTTACATATTTTTAAGATCTTGGACAAATTTAAAGTTTGATGAAAGAGGGGTGTTGTAATTTTAATAGGATGTTAAAACGTAAAATCAAATTTATGACTAGAGTATTTTAGAGATTTAAAAGTACTTATGAAGAACTTTTAACAGCTTAGTCTTTATGGATAATTAGAACACAACAAAATAAATCATCTTCATACAAATATGTCTATCTCCCAAAGGCAAATATTCTGTGGGGTGAAAAACTGCAAATGAAATGAGGAACATTATTAAATACACCAACGTACATGTAATGAGAGTGCTAGGAAGGCAGGAAGTAGGGGCTGCCGAAAAAATACTTGAAGAGATAATAGCTAAAGACATATCAAATTTGATTGCAACACTACACATTCAAGAAGCTTAATGAACTTCAAGTTGGATAAACCTAAAGAGATCCATACCTGACCAGGCGGTGGCGCAGTGGATAGAACATCGGACTGGGATGCAGAGGACCCAGGTTCAAGACCCCGAGGTTGCCAGCTTGAGCCACGGGCTCATCTGGTTTGAGCAAAAATCCCACCAGCTTGAACCCAAGGTCGCTGGCTCCAGCAAGGGGTTACTCGGTCTGCTGAAGGCCCGAGGTCAAGGCACATATGAGAAAGCAATCAATGAACAACTAAGGTGTTGCAACGCGCAATGAAAAACTAATGATTGATGCTTCTCATCTCTCTCCATTCCTATCTATCCCTCTCTCTGACTCACTCTCTGTCTCTGTAAAAAAAATAAATAAAAAAAAAATAAAAAAAAAGAGAGATCCATACCCAAAGACATCATAGTCAAAATGTTGAAAACTAAAGACAGAGAAAATCTTCACGGCATCAAATGAGAGGTGACTCATCATATAACAAGGGAGCCTCACTAAGATAATAGCTGACTTCTCGAAAGCTATGGGACAATATTCAAAATACTGAAACAGATAACTCATGTCTCTTTTTTTTTTTAGCTTTTAAATACTGAGTTTAAGTCAGTAGGCTTAACATTTTTTTGTTTTATCTTAGGCAACTCATCTCCTCAGTTTTATAAAATCCAAAGGCCACAGTTGTTCATGTTCATTTTGAAGTAATGTAGCTTTTTACTTCTTTGAACCAGACCTAAATATAAGACACAAAACTCTAATTTCTAGTCCTAGCCAGATTGCTCAGTTGGTTAGAGCATTATCCCAAAGCACAGGTTACTAGTTCAGTCCTCAGTCAGGACATATACAGAAACAGATCGATGTTCCTGTCTCTGTCTCTCTCAAAACAATAAAATAAACAGTAAAAAAAAACTTAATTTTTGTATAAATTTTCTTTTTCCAGTCATAGAACCATGACAAATGTGTTTGTGCTATATAAATGTCTTATAGCCACACATATTAAATAATGTTAGGCATGTGTGAAAATTTTAAGACTAGTTATCTTAAGATAGATGGTACATTCTTAGGGGGATCACCTGCTACAATAAATATCACTTAGACACAGTTCACCGACCTAAAATCATATGTTCATCAGGTGACCAGTCAGAGATTTCCTTGTGGTGTTGGGTTTAAAATATCATATTAGCGAGGAGAATTGAAAGCAGTAATAATTATATTTGATTTTTTTATATATTTTTTCATACTACAACATATTGGTGCTATTGATGATTTTCAAGGAATACCTGTTAGTATATTTGAGTATTAATGTTTGATAAAACATAATTTGGAAATGTTTTAATGAGTATAATTTTTATTTATTTATTTATTTTTATTTTTAAAAATATTTTATTTATTGATTTTTAGAGAGAGGGGAGAGAGAGAGAGAGAAAGAAGGGGGAGGAGCAGGAAGCATCAACTCCCATATGTGCCTTGACCAGGCAAGCCCAAGGTTTCGAACCGGCAACCTCAGTGTTCCAGGTTGACGCTTGGAAATGTTTTAAATAGGTTGCCACTTGTTCACTTATGCTGTTACTTTTACTGTTCTTTGAAAGGTTGATTAGCCTGACCAGGCGGTGGTGCAGTGGATAGAGCATTGGACTGCAATGCAGAGGACCCACATTCAAAACCCTGAGGTTGCCAGCTTGAGCGCAGCTCACCAGCTTGAGCACAGGGTAGCTGGCTTGAGTGTGAGATCATAGACATGAACCAATGGTCACTGGCTTGAACAAGGGGTCACTCACTGTGCTGTAGCCCCCCAGTCAAGGCACATATGAGAAAGCAATCAATGAACAACTAAGGCGTCACTACAAAGAATTGATGCTTCTCATCTCTCCTTCCTTCCTGTCTGTCTGTCCTTGTTCCTCTCTCTGTATTTCTCTCTGTCCCTGTCACCAAAAAAAAAAAAGAAAAGAAAGAAAGGTTGATTAAATGATTAAGTATCTGTAGTGTTTTGGTTCCTCTAATTCTTTATCCTTTAGACAGTGCTGTCCAATAGGGTGGCCACTAGTCACAAGTGATTATTTAAATTTAAAATAATTAAATTTAAATAAAATTTAAAATTCAGTTTATCACTCACATTAAACACATTGGAAGCACTCAATAACGTCATGTGGCTAGTGGCTACCAATTAGACAACACAGATATAGAACATAATAACGTCAGCACAGAGAGTTCTCTTACACCACACATTGCTTTATTTGTTTGTTTGTTTTTTCTGAGAGAGAAACAGGAACATTGAGCTGCTCCTGTATGTTCCCTGACCAGGGAATTGAACTGGCAACCTTCACGCTCCAGAACAACACTCCAACCGACCGAGCTATCCAGCCAGGGTGACACCACACATTGCTTTAGACGGAAGGTCTATTCCTTATTGCTTACTAAATAGATTAGTTACACCTACACTTGAATAGGTGTGAATAGATTAGTTACACCTACACTTGAAATATGATGGAAGTTTAGCTCCAGAAATTAGCCTGGTAATTCTCCACTTTTGTACATTTAAAGCCATATTCATGTCAAAATATGTTCATATATTCATTTTATTTCAGTTTTAGTTTGCTTATTTAATATTGTATAGTCTTGGACAAGATATTAAACCTTTCTGATTTTTGTCTTCTATATGCTGAAGATATCACCTAGCTCTTAGGCCTTTTGAGGATAAAACAATGCAAATAGTATGGTGCCTGATACTAACCAATTGCTATAAAGATAAATTTCTAACACGCATACTATGAGAAAAATGTTTATATTTTAAGTTTCTAATTTGTGAGAAAATTTGTTATGCAGAAGTAGATAACTAATGCAATAATTGATCAGTAAAGCAGACAAAATTAGTAAAGATGTGGATTTTAAAAATATTCTTAAGTAGGCCCTGGCCGGTTGGCTCAGCGGTAGAGCGTCGGCCTAGCGTGCGGAGGACCCGGGTTCGATTCCCGGCCAGGGCACATAGGAGAAGCACCCATTTGCTTCTCCACCCCTCCGCTGCGCCTTCCTCTCTGTCTCTCTCTTCCCCTCCCGCAGCCAAGGCTCCATTGGAGTAAAGATGGCCCGGGCGCTGGGGATGGCTCTGTGGCCTCTGCCCCAGGCGCTAGAGTGGCTCTGGTCGCAACATGGCGACACCCAGGAGGGTCGCAACATGGCGACGCCCAGGATGGGCAGAGCATCGCCCCCTGGTGGGCAGAGCGTCGCCCCCTGGTGGGCGTGCCGGGTGGATCCCGGTCGGGCGCATGCGGGAGTCTGTCTGACTGTCTCTCCCTGCGCCACCGCCTGGTCAGACTATTCCTCACCTCTCTTAACACAAGCAATCCTTTCTACCTTTATAAAGCAGAACCACAAAAATGTTTAAATTTATCCTGTCTTCGGTGTATATTGACAAACAATAATGTGTACAGAACAGTGTGGGTAAAGTGCATCAGTGTAGTTAGGCAAGTATTAACTTAATTGCATGGGAGTGGAATTAGGACCACCCTGGTTCTGCTGTCTTGCCAGGAAGGCCTGGGGCTTCCTCCTTAGGAAATTGAACTTAACTCCAAAGATCTGCCTCAGCCTGCCTAATTAGACATGGAACAGAGAGGTAGGTCAGGTGAGAAGGTAGTTAGAAGGTGAATAGGTCTTTGAGGAAAAGCTAACATTAAAACACTTCCCTTCCAAGAGGTTATGATATAGAAATGGTCTATGACAATGATTTTCAACTTTCATCTCATGGCACACATAAACTAATTACTAAAAATCTGCAGCACATAAAAAAAAATATATTTTGCTGATCTGACAAAAAAAGTAGGTATAATTTGATTCATTCACACCAGACAGCTATTGTGTTGGCTGTTTTTATTTCTTTTTATTTGTCAATCTAAGAGAAAAGATATCAGTAACCCCAACTAGTCAGGTATTGCATGTTTTAAAAATTCTTGTGGCACACTAGTTGAAAATTGCTGACCTGTGGACAATAAAAGACATTATCAATTCAACACAAAATATATATAAATATATTTTTAGCTCTGCTTTCACATAGTATATTGTTCTAAACATGACAATATTATGAAAGAGTAACCTTTTCTTTCCCACTTGGGTCTCTGATTAAATCATATAGTCTTTGCTTATTTTGTATGAAATGTTAATGAAATAAAAATGTTTTATTGGCCAGTTAAATTCTTTTCAAAGGACATAAGATTTTTTTCCCTTCATTATATTACATTAGCAGCCTATATTTTTTTCTAATCTAGCATAAATTATTTACATTCTGACCTACTTTTCTGATATGATTCTTGTCGAACGTTTAAAAGTACCTTTTGAAAGTTGTAGAGTAGGTAAAATTCTTCAAGATAAGTAGCCTCTGCCTGACCAGGCGGTGGCACAGTGGGAAAGCAATCAATGAACAACCAAGGTGCCACAACAAAGAACTGATGCTTCTCATCTCTCTCCCTTCCTGTCTGTCTGTCTATCCCAATCTGTTTCTCTCTCTGTCTCTGTCTCTGTCTCTCTCACTTAAAATAATAATAATAATAAATAGCCTCATTATTGACCATATATATAATATATATATATTTTAAATAGTTTGGCATAGTGGTAGAACAAATCATTGCCTCTCTGTAAAGATTAGATTTAGATATTCTGGATTTACGGTCATTGTGCAGTTTGCCATTGGTTCATTCCTTGTTGCCTTCTTGATGCTTGCTTCCCTTGCAGCCTACAGTGCTACTTGCTCTGGGGTGCTCTCTTCAGTTCCACAATAAAAAACTGACCACTCTTCTACATTCTTATAACTTGTTACTGTTATGTGATGTTATGGCACAAAAATATCAAAATCAAGGGCCTTGTGTTTAAGACCTGATTTTGCTCACTGATTACCATCTTGGCTAGTTTTATAGACACTCTGAACCTCACTTTCCTCATCTATCAAATGGAGGTAATAATGCCTACTTTCCTCAGTGGAATGATTAAATAGATAATATATGAGAATGTTCTAATTTACCATAATACATTATATTAGTGTTAGGTGTTAATATTGCCCTGCTTTCTTTTACTTGATTCTCAATTGTATTATTTTTATTCAAACCACTCCTGTTATATAGCCTACAAAGTTATAAGTTCCAGTAAACTTCAAATGAATGCATTAGTGAATGATGAGTAGGTGAATGAACATTTCTATGAACACCATCTACAGTTAGGTATTATGTGAGTTTGCTATATATATATATATATATATATATATATATATATATATATATATATTTTCACCACAGGGACTCATTTAGTCTCTTATTCATGGATGGAGTATTTGTTGAGAGCCTGCTATAGTTCAGAGAGAGAATTTGGAAGCAATTGCAATCCTTATGTTTTCAGGGTGGAATTATTAGTTTGCATGTAGATATTGTTATATAAGGTTTCCTTATAATGGAGAAGATTTCAAGGGTAGGTTAGGATTTTAAACTTTATTAAATTGAACATCACTAATGTATTTCCTTTTTTAAAATATAGCTATAATTTCAAATTCAGAGATCTCTAAAAGTAAGTGGTTTTTAGTATTGTTGAATATTCATAAGAAACCTTGACTTATATCACCATTTTCCTTTGAAAGTGTATGTTTCATAACAAGAAGAAATGCCTCCTTGCAAAGCATAATATTTTTCTAAGTATTTTTTCAAAGGATTTGATTCTTTCCCATTGTTTCTTTTCTATTGTTTACCAGTTTTTAGCACAATGATTTGGAACCCTTCCAACTTTTAAAGATGTCAATGAGTTTTTCCATCTTTTCTCTACAATTATTCTATGTTTATCTAGTATGATCTTCTTCAAGTTTTTTTCTATATCTTTTTTTCTTTAAGCAACATTTTGAAGGTATAATTTACAATACAGTTTACATAAATACAATAAAATGCACTTATTTAAGCAGAGTTTAGTGGGTTTTGAAAAATGTATTTACCCTATGGTACCCACCACAGTGAAGACATAGATTATTTCCATTACTCTAAAGTTCTGTTGTGTCCTCTGCTGCCACTATAAATTCTATGATTAATATAAGTATAAACTACTTTTCATGATTTTCTCCTCTCTTAGCAAAATGTTTTCAGGATTCCTTCCTGTTGCATTTGCCCGTAGTTTGTTCCTTTTAGTAGCTGAGTAGTATTCCTTTGTGAGGATATACCATAATTTATTTATTTAGTTATTTTTTGAACATTTGTCTTGTTTCCAGTTTGGGGCTATTATATAATAAAGCTGCTATGAACATTTTCATATTAACCTTTGTGTGGACATATGCTTTTATTTCTTTTGGGTAATACCTAGAGTAGAATGCAATGAGTGTATGTTTCACTTTATAAAAAACTGCCAAGGTGCCTGACCTGTGGTGGTGCAGTAGATAAAGCGTCGACCTGGAAATGCTGAAGTCGCTGGTTCGAAACCCTGGGCTTGCCTGGTCAAGGCACATATGGGAGTTGATGCTTCCAGCTCCTTCCCCCTTCTCTCTCTCTGTCTCTCCTCTCTCTCTCTCTCTCTCTCTCTCTCTCTGTCTCTCCCTCTCCTCTCTAAAATGAATAAATAAAAAATAAATAAAAATTTTTTTAAAAAACTGCCAAGGTGTACTAAAATAGATGGTGGTTCCAGTTTTTTTCATATCCTCAGCAAAACTTGATACTGTCAGTCTTTTTTTTTAATTATTTTTATTGATTTTAATTTATTGTGTTTACATAGATTCTAATGTCCCCAAATGTATCCTCCCTCCCCTGTGTTCCCCTGAACATCCCCCTTACCCCCCCTCCTCCCAACACCATCCCCCCCTTCCCTACAGGATTATCCCATCCTATCATCCCCTTTCCCTCTGTCCGCTTTCCCTCTGGTTTCTTTGATCCCGTCTCTGTCTCTATTTTGAACCCAAGTTCACATTGTTCATTGTGTCATTCCTTTTCATTTTAGCCTTCCAGTGTGCAGTAGCACAATGGAAATCTCATTGTGGTTTTAACTTGCATTTTCCTGATGCTTAATGTTATTGTGCATCTTTTTATGTGTTTATAGGGTATATATATATATATATATATCTTCTTTTGAAGTGTGTATTCAAATTTTTGATAAAGTGTTTATTCAAAATTTATTTCATTTTATAATGAAGTGATATAAAACTAACCATTTTAATATGAACCATTCAATAGCATTCAGTACATTCACGGTGTTATGCAACCATTATTTCCATCTTGTTTCAAAACATTCTAATCACTTCAAATACCAATAAAACAGTTACAGACATCCTCTGAAATATCTCAGGCTCAGTTCCAGACCACTGCAATAAAGTAAATATCTCAATAAAGTGAGCCACTTGAATATTTTCATTTCCCAGTGCATATAAAAGTTATGATTACACTATCCTATAGTCTACTTAGTGTGCAATAGTATTATGTCTAAAAAAATGCATCCATTATTTTAAAAATACTTTATTGCTGAGAATGCTAACCATCACCTGAGCCTTTAGCAAGTCATAATCTTTTTGCTGATGGAAATTCTTGGCTTCATGTTGATACCTGCAGACTGACATGGTTGCTGCAGGTTGGGGTAGCTATGTCAATTTCTTAAAATAAGACAACAGTGAAGTTTGCTACATCAGTTGCCTCTTGCTTTGACATGTAAGATGATTCCTCTGTAATATACCTTGTTATTTTATAGCATTTGGCCTCTAGTCAACTTCTTTCAAAATTCGAGTCAGTCCTCTGAGTCTCGGCTGGCTGCTGCTTTGTCAACTAAGTTTACATAATATTCTAAGTCCTTTATTTGTCATTTTAACAGTTTTCACAGGATCTTCACCAGGATTAGATTCCATCTCATGAAACCATTTACAATACTTTACTCATCTATAAGAAGTACCTCCTTATCCACTAAAGTTGTTTTTTTAATTACTGTTTACTTTCATCATTATTTTGTATTGGTTTCAGGTGTACAGCATACTAGTCATACACTCCGCATAGTGTGCTTCCTATGAGTTTTGAGAAGTTTAGTCATGTCTTTAGTCTCCACTTCTAATTGTAGTTCTCTTGCTGTTTGCACCACATCTACAGTTGCTTCCTCCACTGAAATCTTGAACCTCTCAATGTCTTTCACAAGGGATGGAGTTCGTTTCTTCAAAACTCCTGGTAATGTTGGAGTTAACAGCATCTAGAAAAGTGAGTTCTTTCTAGAAGGTTTCCCATTTACTTTGCCCAGATCCATCAAAAAAGTAATCACTATCTATGGCAGCTGTAGCCTTACAAAATGTATTTCTTCAATAATAAGTCTTGAAAGTCCAAATTACTCCTTGATCCATGGATTTTGTGTTAGCAGGTATGAAAATAACATCAGCCTCATTGTACAACTCTGTCAGAGCTCTTGGGTGACCAGGTACGTTGTCAACGAGCAGTAGTATTTTGAAAGGGAACTTTTTTCTGCGCAAAAGATCTCAACAGTGGGCTTAAAATATTAAAATAGTAAACTCTATGTTGTAAAAGATATGCTGTCATCCAGGCTTTGTTGTGCCGTTTATAGAGCACAGGGTAAGCATATTTAGCATGATTCTTAAGAGCCCTAGGAATGAAAAATGAACATTGGCCTCAACTTCAAGTCACCAGATGCATTAACCACTAACAAGAGTCAGCCTGTCTTTTGAACCTTTGAAGCCAGACACTGACTTCTCCTATGTAGCTATAAAAGTCTTAGATAGCATCTTCTTCCACTGTAAGGCAATTTCATCTACATTGAAAATCTGTTTAGTGCAGCCACCTTCATGAATTATCTTAGCTAACTCTTCTGGGTAACTTGCTGCAGCTTCTACATCAGCACTTGCAGCTTCACGTTGCACTTTATGCTATGGAAATGGCTTCCTTCCTTAAACCTCATGAAATCTATATATTGCATTGTGTGCTCACCATGCAACATCTAGTCTCCCTCTATCACCATATATTTGACCCCCTTTACCCTCTTCACCTTCCCCCAACCCTTCTTCCCCTCTGATAACCACCATTCTATTTTCTGTGTCTATAAGTTTGGGTTTTTTTGTTTAATTGCTACTTGCTATTTTTAACCCATATATGAGTAAAATCATCTGGTTCTTGTCCTTGTCTATCTAACTTATTTCCCTGAGCATAATACTTTCAGATCCATCCATGTTGTTGCAAATGGCAATATTTTGTCCTTTCTTTTAGCTAAGTAGTATTCCATTGTATATATATAGCACATCTTTATCCAATCATCCATGGAAAGTCACTTGCATTGCTTCCATCACTTGGCTACCACGTATAATGTTGCAATGAAAAAAATGGTATATACATCTTTACAAGTAAATGTTTCCAAAATTCTGGAGTAGGTAACCAGAAGAAGAATTTTTTCCTTTGCATTTACACTTTGGCTAACTGTTTAGCACAAGTCATAGCTTTTGGCTTATCTTGTCTTTTGACATGCCTTCCTCATTAAGGTTAATAATTTCTAGCTTTTGATTTGAAGTTGGAGATATGCCAATTTTCCTTCACTTGAACCCTCATGGGCCATTCTAAGGTGATTAATTGGCCTAACTTCAATATACTTGTGTCTCAGGCAATAGGGAGGCCTGAGGAAAGGGAGGGAGATATTGGAATGGCCAGTAAGTAGAGCAGTCAGAACACAAAGCAACATTACTGGTTAAGCTTGCTGTCTTCTATGGGTGTGGTTCATGGTGCCCTGAAACAGATAATCAAAGATCACCGAGACAAATATAATAATAACGAAATTTTTGAAATATTGCATGAATTATCAAATTTTACACAGAGACACAAAATGAGCAAATGCTTTTAGAAAAGATGGCACCAATAGACTTGCTCAAGGCATGGTATCACAAACCTTAGTTTATTTTTTTAAATGTAATATCTACAAAGCACGAGAAAGAGAAGTGCTTTAAAACTAGCTTTTAAGCCCTGGCCGGTTGGCTCAGCGGTAGAGCGTCGGCCTAGCGTGCGGAGGACCCGGGTTCGATTCCCGGCCAGGGCACACAGGAGAAGCGCCCATTTGCTTCTCCACCCCTCCGCCGCGCTTTCCTCTCTGTCTCTCTCTTCCCCTCCCGCAGCCAAGGCTCCATTGGAGCAAAGATGGCCCGGGCGCTGGGGAAGGCTCTGTGGCCTCTACCTCAGGTGCTAGAGTGGCTCTGGTCGCAACATGGCGACGCCCAGGATGGGCAGAGCATCGCCCCCTGGTGGGCAGAGCGTCGCCCCTGGTGGGCGTGCCGGGTGGATCCCGGTCGGGCGCATGCGGGAGTCTGTCTGACTGTCTCTCCCCGTTTCCAGCTTCAGAAAAATGAAAAAAAAAAAAACCAAAAAACTAGCTTTTAAAACTAGCTCTGTCTCTATAACCTATTTCTTCTTTTATCTACCCCCTGGCAACCAACCATTCTGTGTTCTGTCAGTCTGGCTTTAACTCGTCTGGATATTTCATAGAAATGTAATCATACAATAGCTGATATTTTGTATCTTTAGTGCAATTTTTAAATTCTATTATTTTCTTATTATTGAACCCTAACAGTTCTTTATTCTGCATACAAGTCCTTTGTCAGTACTTGTTTAGCAAGAATGTTCTCCTAGCTTGTGGTTTGTCTTTTTTTTTTTTTTTTTTAAGAGCGAGAGAAATGGACAGACAGGAATGGGGAGAGATGACAAGCATAAACTCATAGTTGTGGCACTTTAAATTCATTGATTTGTTTTTCATACGTTCCTTGACCAGGAGTTTATAGCTAAGCCAGTGACCCATTACTCAAGCCAGCGACCTTTGGGCTCAGGCCAGCATTCATGGTGTCATGTCCATGACCCCACACTCAAGCTGGCAACCCCATACTCAAGCTGGTGAGCCCATGCTCCAGCCAGTGACCTCAGGATTTTGAACCTGGGTCCTCAGCATTCCAGGTCAACGTTCTATCCACTAAGCCAGCACATGATCAGACAATATTTTTCTTTTCTAATTTGTTTCTTAATTAAGAAATATTACCTACCCAAAGATTACACATATTTTTCTTTGTGTTTCTTCTGAAAGTGTTAGTTTTTAGATTTGGTTCTATGATTTATTTTGAGTTAATCTTTGTGTAAAATGAGAGAGAACATTTGTTTTTGTTGCATATTGATAGCCAGTTTTTTTGCTACCTCTGGTAGAGATGAAACTAGCTAAAATAAGAACAACAGTTGATTGGAAGTCTGTCCAGGAAGCAAGCGATCGTGTCCTGTTCTTTTACTGTACCTGTTGGTGATCTCTAACCCTAGCCCAGTGATTTTCAGCTGGTATATACCACCTGAATTTTTTTAATGTAAATAAAATTTATTTAGAAATTACCTGAAATTTAAAAGATTTCACTTGGTGAATTTTTAAAAACATTTAATTTATATTGTTCAAGGTGATTATAATGAGTATGATATTGTGATTTATAATACAAAGTTATATTTGGTGTTTTCTCTCCTTTCTGACACAGAGCTCCTGAAAGCCTTGAGATTTTCTTTTTATATTTATTTTTTAAATTTTATTTAAAAAATTGAATTTAACAGGGTGACATTGATCCATAAGAGAACATAGGTTTTGGGTATACATTCCTATAGCATTTGAACTCTTGATTATGTTGTATACCCACACTCAAAGTTAAAATGTTTTTTGTCACCTTATATTTCTCCCTTTTTATACCCTTCTCCCAGCCCTCTCCCCAATATGTACTTCCCCCTGGTAACCATATCACTTTTATCTATGTCCATGAGTCTCAGTTTTTATATCCCACCTATGTGTGAAATCATACACTTCTTAACTTTTTCTGTTACTTATTTCACTCAGTATAATGTTCTCAAGGTCCATCCATGTTTTTATAAATGGCAATATGTCATTATTTCTTATGGCTGAGTAGTATTCCATTGTATATATGTACTACATCTTCTCTATCCAATCCTCTATCGAGAGACACTTTTGTTTCCATGACTTGGCTACTGTGAATAATGCTGCGATGAACATGAGGGTGCAAACCAATGTTTTTTTAGTTTGGGGGGTAGATACCCAGTAGAGGGATTTCTGGGGTCAATATGGTAGTTCTATTCTTAATTTTGAGGAGCCACCATAATTTCTAGTATAATGGTTGTACAAACTGGCATTCCCATCATCAGTGATTAAGGGTTCTTTTTTCTTCATAGCCTCTCCAACACTTGTCATTACCTGTCTTGTTGATAATAGCTAATCTAACAGGTGTGGGGTGGTATCTCATTGTCGTTTTGATTTTCATTTCTCGAATAGCTAGTGAACATGAGCATATTTTCATGTATCTGTCGGCCATTTGTATGTCCTCTTGGGAGAAGTGTCTGTTCAGGTCTTTTCCCTATTTTTTATTTGATTATTTGTTTGTTGCTGAGTTTATGAGTTCTTTACACATTTTGGATATTAAACCCTTATCGGAGCTTTTGTTTGCAAATATCAGCACCCATTTAGTTGGTTGCCTCTTTGTATTATTGTTTCTTTAACTATGCAGAAGCTTTTTAGTTTCATATAGTCCCATTCATTTATTTTTTGCAACAAAAAAATAAATACTTAGGAATACACTTAACAAAGGATGTGAAGAATCTATATACAGAAAAGTACAAAACATTATTGAAAGAAATTGAAAAAAACACAATGAAATGGAAAAATATTTCATGTTCATGGATTGGAAGAATCAACACAATTAAAATGGCCATATTACCCAAAGCAAATGTAATACAATCCCCATCAAAATCCCAATGTCATTTTTTAAAGAAATTGAACAGAAAATCACCAGTTTTGTATAGAACCATTAAAAAAACGCAAATAGCCAAAGCAATCCTGAAGAAAAAGAATGAAGCCAGAGGTATCACACTACCTGACTTCAAATTATACTATAGAGCCACAATAATCAAAACAGCATGGTATTGGCAGAAAAACAGACATACAGACCAATAGAACAGAATCGAGAGCCCAGAAATAAAACCACATATATATGGATAAATAATCTTCAAAAAAGGAGCCAAGGCCCTGGCCGGTTGGCTCAGCAGTAGAGTGTCGGCCTAGCGTGCGGAGGACCTGGGTTCAATTCCCGGCCAGGGCACACAGGAGAAGCGCCCATTTGCTTCTCCACCCCTCCGCCGCGCTTTCCTCTCTGCCTCTCTCTTCCCCTCCCGCAGCTAAGGCTCCATTGGAGCAAAGATGGCCCGGGCGCTGGGTATGGCTCTGTGGCCTCTGCCCCAGACGCTAGAGTGGCTCTGGTCGCAACATGGCAATGCCCAGGATTGGCAGAGCATCGCCCCCTGGTGGGCAGAGCGTCGCCCCATGGTGGGCATGCCAGGTGGATCCCGGTCGGGCGCATGCGGGAGTCTGTCTGACTGTCTCTCCCTGTTCCCAGCTTCAGAAAAATGAAAAAAAAAAAAAAAAAAAAGGAGCCAAAAACACACAATAGAGAAAAGACAGCCTCTTCAATAAATGGTGCTGGGAAAATTGGAAAGCCACATGCAAAAGAATGAAACTTGACTATAGTTTGTCCCCCTGCACAAAAATTGATTCAAAATGAATTAAAGACCTAAATAGAAGATCTGAAACAGTAAATTACATAGAAGGAAACAGAAGTACTAAACTCATGGACCTTGGTCATAGAGAATTATTTGTGAATTTGACCCCAAAGGCAAGGGAAGAAAAGGCAAAAATAAATGAATGGGACTAGAATTTTGAAAACATGCAATACACTCAGAGGCACTGAGCTCTTTTTCCTTAGATTGTCAAATTTAAAAAATGACAAAGGGCAACGTAACAATAGCTGTCTGGTGTGAATGAATTAAAATTATACCTAATTTTTTTTTATTAAATCATCAATAAATATATTTTTTGGTGTGCCTCAGAATGTTAGTAATTAGCATGTGTGTCATGAGATGAAAAAGGTTGTAGATTACTTCCCTAGTCCATAGTAGTAAAAACAGTTCTTTTCCAAGGGCTTTTCTCATCAAGAGGAATGGTGGAAAGTATCATCTGAGATTTGACATCAGACAGCCAAATTACACCCTGTTGTTCATGGCTGACAAGTCCCACCTGCTCATTCATAGATTTCAGAAAGCTTGTTAGAGCCTTCTTCTTAAATAGGAACGGATAGCAGGATCACTAGTGTCTGAAGAAAGCATTTTAAACGAAGTTATAGATATTACAACCATGAACCAAAAGAGGATACTATCAAGGGGGAAGAAAACATCTCAGAGCTTAAAAGAAATCTTGAAAGTTAAAAATGTGAAAACTAGGAATTATTAAAAACCTAATTAAGCCTGACCAGGCGATAGTGCAGTGGATGGGCCGTCGGACTGGGATGCAGAGGACCCAGGTTTGAGACCCCGAGGTCGCCAGCTTGAGTGCGGGCTCAACTGGTTTGAGCAAAAGCCTACCAGCTTGAACCCAAGGTCGCTAGGTCCAACAAGGGGTTACTCGGTCTGCTGAAGGCCCGAGGTCAAGGCACATATGAGAAAGCAATCAATGAACAACTAAGGTGTTGCAACGCGCAATGAAAAACTAATGATTGATGCTTCTCATATCCCTCCGTTCCTGTCTGTCTGTCCCTGTCTATCCCTCTCTCTGACTCACATAAACCCCTAATTAAAAGTATTAGAAGACAGACTTGAAGATACTCACAGAAAGAAATGGAAAATAGGAGAGATCAATTAAGAAAATTATAAGACTAGTCCAGGATGTCCAGTCCAATAGCCAGAATGAAAGAAGAAAAAAATGAAGGAAGTATCAAATAAATGACTCAAATAGACATGATTCTACTGTGAAAGTACCTGCTGTACCTACAGCATGGAAACATATCTTTACCTGTGCACACCACTGTGCAATGTCAGAGCCCTGGTAACTAAAATAACCTCAGCTCCCTGAGATAAGGAGCACAGGGGTAGTATTGGATTTAGAATGGAAAATTTTTTCCCAGTCAAGAAATCTATACCCAGCCAAACTGCCAATAAAGTTTGAGAATAGATTGTTGACAATTTCATGAATTGTTTAGAACTTTTTGCTTTTCACTCCTTTTCCAGTAAGCAAGAAGATGTGACTTACTGACTTGAAGTCAATTAGGACAGGAAGAGCCTGACCAGGTGGTGGCGCAGTGGATAAGAGCATCGGACTGGGATGCCGAGGACCCAGGTTCGAGACCCCGAGGTCACCAGCTTGAGCGCGGGCTCATCTGGTTTGAGCAAGAGTTCACCAGCTTGGACCCAAGGTCGCTGGCTCAAGCAAGGGGTTACTCGGTCTGCTGAAGGCCTGTGGTCAAGGCACATATGAGAAAGTAATCAATGAACAACTAAGGTGTCGCAATGTGCAACAAAAAACTAATGATTGATGCATCTCATCTATCCTTTCCTGTCTGTCTATCCCTCTCTCTGACTCTCTCTCTTTCTCTGAAAAAAAAAAAAAGACAGGAAGATATGGGATATGGGAAATTAGAGATCCAACATACTAGAAAAGCAAAGATTTCCTGACAAAAGATGTCTGGATGACTTCTGTGCCACAGTAGGGTACTAGTCAGTTCAGGCTTGAGCATAGCAGAAGGCTCCAGGAGAGCCTCTGTATCCTGAGGGAAGACTTTAATAATTGACAAAAGTTTGGTGTAGAATTCATGGTAAGTATATAGAAAAGAAATTTTAAGATGTATATAGGACAGGAAAAATAATCATGTTTCATTAGATTTAAGACTATACATGTACTCCATAAGTTTTTGACATGTGGTATTTTTATTGTCAACAAGTTCAAGGTAGTACGCTTTTCCACGGTAATTGCCTATTTGACATGAGTTGAAAAGCATATTGTGAAAGATTTAAGTGCCTTTTTTTTGCTTGATTTCTCATCTAAATTATATTGTAGACAGAAATGTGCCCTATAGGATGCTGATTCTTCAAAACTCATTCAGATGTGCCTTATGGGCTAGTAAGAGTAGGGACAGTTTTTATAAATGTCACATGTGTTCTTTAGAATACAGTATATTTAGTTGGGCAGTTTTTCTAATTGCATATCCAGCAAATTAAACTGGTTAGGTATATGCAAGTTTTCCATATCTTTACTATTTTTTTTCTCTAATAGACTTAATAATTGGCAGAAGTATAGTGAAATCTCTCACAGTGATATTGGATTTGTTTATTTTTCCTGTAGTTTTATCAGTTTATGCTTTATATACAGTGTGTTCGTAAAGTCATGGTGCACTTTTGACTGGTCACAGGAAAGCAACAAAAGACGATGGAAATGTGAAATCTGCACCAAATAAAAGGAAAACCCTCCCAATTTCTGTAGGATGATGTGGCAGCATGTGCGCATGCGCAGATGATGACGCAACACCGTGTGTACAGCGGAGCAGCCCACGACCATGCTAGTCGAGATGTGCACAGTACAGAGGAAAGTTCAGTGTGTTCTGTGGCTCGCTAAATTCGAATCCGTGACCAAAGTGCACCATGAATATCGGCACATTTATAATGAAGCGCCACCACATAGAAATAACATTACTTGGTGGGATAAGCAGTTGAAGGAAATCGGCAGTTTGGTGAAGAAACCCTGTTCTGGTAGGCCATCAGTCAGTGACGAGTCTGTAGAGGCTATACCGGATAGCTACCTAAGGAGCCCTAAAAAATCTGTGCATGAGCCCACATCGAACTGCACTGAATAAGTATGAAACTGGGAGAGTTTTCCTTTTATTTGGTGCAGATTTCACATTTCTATTGTCTTTTGTTGCTTTCCTGTGACCGGTCAAAAGTGCACCATGACTTTACGGACACACTGTATATTATGTGATTTATATTTTGAGGCTAAGAGCATAAAGGTTTAGAATTATATAAGGTCTACCGGAAAGTTCTGTCCGTTTTTGGAATAAAACAAAATACAAATTTTTCTTACCATCAATAAACCTTATTAAATAATATAATTGCCTTTATTATTAATGATTTCTTGCCAGCGTGAGGACAATTTGTATATCCCATTTTTGAAAAATGTTTTATCTTTTGATGCGAAAAATTGAACCAGTGCTTGTTTGATATCTTCTTCATTTTTGAATTTTTTGCCCTTCAAAAAATTTTGTAAGGACAAAAACAAGTGATAGTCGGAGGATGCTAAGTCCAGGGAATATGGTGGATGCAACAGACATGCTTCTGTAGCATTTCTTCCTTGCTGAAATTTGTAAAAATTACAGTGGCATAAATGAACTTTATCAGTAGCCATGGGTACACTATCGCTTCACACATAAGACTAATGTGAATCAACTTTGTTTTAGTTAATTTGCTACATCAGTATGTATACATTAAGTGATAAAAATAGAGAGGCACACATGCGCCAAATAAACATGTGCTTACATGTCGAAACTTGTGATAGAAGCGGACAGAACTTTCCAGTAGACCTGATATATCTTCATGGTAAATTAAAAGCTTTTTTATTAATGTTAGTGATTTCTCTATCCTTAATAATGCTTTCTCTTCTAAAATCTATTTTGTTTACTCTCAAAACCAACTTGTCACTATTCTTTAGCAGCAATATTTATCTGTAATTTTTTCCATCCTTTGATCATTCTTGTGTTTTAGGTTTCCTTTCAACAGCTTATTGGAAGACATTTTTTTTTCTAGATAACATGACAAACCCTGCTTTTTAACTAACAAGTTTAAAACATTCTTATTCAATTTTTAATATACATACACTTGTGTCTACCATTGTTCTTATCACCTTACATTTTTCTGTCTTTTTAATGCTTCTTTGCATTTTCTTTTTTGTTGGTTTGCCTATATTTCTCGTTCCATTTTTTTAATCTAGTAATTTGGGAGTTATATACCCTATTTCTGTTTTTATGGGGTTATATTTGAAATTTTACCACATAAGTATACTTAATAAAGTCTAGGGTTTATATCTTAATTCTGCTTTGAGTTATATGAGGATTTGGGAACATCTGAACTCCCAATCATCCTCATTTGACTTACATGTTATTTTTCTAATTTTGGCTCTTTACACATTAATTGATATCATTCATTGTGATTCTTTTATCCTACCATGTTCATTTAGATTTATTTATTTTGTTTGCTTAGTAGTCCCTGTATCTTAGAACTTTTACGAGGATAAGTTCCTTTTTCCTAAACTACATAATTTAGAAATTATTTTAGGAATTACCATAGAAACTACTAAACATTTCAGGCTCCATAGATGGAAATATGTCTGGTGTTTATTTTAAAAATGTCTTTATTTTGCTATCATTTTTTACTATTTTTATGTATCAGTTACAATTTACACTCAATATTAATTTGTATTGGTTTCAGAAGTACAACAGAGTTGTAAGACAATAGTATAGTTATAAAGTGTTACCCCCCCAATATACAATACCCACCTGACACTATATATAGTTATTACAGTATTATTGCCTGTATTCCCTAAACTGTATCCTGGTGACTATTTTGAAATTATTAATTTGTACATTATAATTCCTTAACCATTTTCATTCAGTCCCCCAATCCTTCTCTCCTCTGGTAATCCATCAGTCTGTTCTCTGTATTATGAGTCTGTTTCAAATTTATTTGTTCATTTATTTTATTCCTTAGATTCCACATATAAGTGAAATATGATATTTGTCTTTCTCTAACTGGCTTATTTTACTTAGCATAATACCCTCTAGGTCCACTTATGGCATCAAAAGTGGTAAGATTTTACTTTTTTTTATAGCCAATCAGTATTGCATTGTATATATATTCTACAACTTTTTATCCACTCATATCTTAGGTATTGTAAGTAATGCTGAAATAAACAAAGGGATGCATATATTCTTTTAGATTTGTGTTTTCAGTTTCTTTGTAAATATATCCAGAAGTGAAATTGCTGGTTCATAAAGCTATTCCATTTTTAATTATTTTGAGGAACCTCCATACATTTTCAATAGTTTCTGCACTAGTCTCCATTCCCACAAACAGTGCATGAGGGTTCTCTTTTCTCCACATCCTTGCAAACACTTGTTGTTTTTGAATTATTGATGATAGTTATTCTCACAGTTGTGAGGTGATAATTTGATTGTGGTTTTATTTTGCATTATTCTGAACATTGGTAATATTGAGTATCTTTTCATATATCTATTGTCAATCTGTGTGTCCTCTTTGGAGAAGTACCTATTCAGGTCCTCTGTCCATTTTTTAAATTGTATTGTTGTTTGTTTCTATGGTGTTGAGTTGTATGAGTTCTTTATAAGTTTTGGATAATAACCCTTTATCGAATGTATTATTGGCAAATATTTTCTTCCATACAGTTGTCTGTCTTTTTGTTTTGTTGATCTCACTTTGGGCATGCCATTTGTGGACCTAATTGGTTTGTGCTCTGATGTGATCAGGAGCCCACCACCAGATGTATAAGTTCCAGGACCTCTTGGAAGGGACTTCAGTGCACATCAATGTCACATGCTGCCTGTGACCAATCCTGAGCTATATCTTAGTTGCTTCAAAGTGATCCACAATTTGTGGCTGCCTCTGTTATACCTGAGAATGAGTGGGAGGGACCAAGCTGTATATCAAGGCCAGCGTCCACTAGTACCAAGCCTAGGGGCTGGAATTGAAAAGGCCCAAGGTTCCCTGAGATGGGCTTCCACCTGTCAGCTGCCTGTTAAGCTTAGTCATTGAAAGTCCTTCTGGCAGTAGGTGAGTTGCATGAGGTAGGTTCTCACTGAGTCACCATGTAGGGGTGAGTGGTGTTTACCATGTTGACAGAGACTCAATCTTGGTACCAGTGCTGGGTCTAATAACACTTGGAAAAAGTATCAGGGTACACCTAGGCCAACCACCATCTTCCTGGAGCTTACAGACCTTTGTATTGTGGTAGGGTCTCAGGGATTCCTCATGGTGAGACCAGTAGAATTTCTCAGGCTAAAGCAGATTAAGATTTGGTTGTGTGGAGGGAGGGCTCTTCCATGTCTCTTTTCAGCTTACTGTCTCTACAAGTTCCCACTGACTTCATCTATTCTTTGGCACTTGTTGGGACTTATGGGTGGAGGGGGGGACAGACCTCTTCTAGAGCCTTTCAAGAAAATTTACACTGTAGGCTCAGACTGGCCACTGCCAGCACACTCTTTCACAGGGTGTGGGCTTGGTAATATAGGGCCACAGGGAGTTGGCAGGCAAGGCTGGTGCCTCCCCTCAGGCTGATGTGGCACAGAGGGTAGTGTTTGACATAGCAAAGAAGGTGTCTTTGGGTGGTAGGGAGAGAGATTCAGCACAGGGACAATGGTAGCTGCCCCTCTAGCCCTCTCCTTGAATCCGTGGAGTCCAATCTCTCCCCATCGGACTTCAGTCCTCTCTGAGCTGCTGTCCCTTCATCAGAACCCAGGGTAAGTGTCTGCAAATGAAATTTTGTGCATTGGCCTTTTAAGAGGGCACCTGGGTTTCTAATATACTCCTGAGTCTTCCTGTGGATGGAATCCCTGCAGATTTTAACAGCCAGATGTTACGTGGGCTCCTCTTGCTGGCACTTGTACATGAGCTTGTCATAGAGTTGAAACCCCTTACTCCTCAAGAGAAACTTTTGCAGCTGATTCTTAGCTTCCATACATGGGTATAGGGGCAGTCCTTTTCAAATCTTCACCCATCCTATGAGTGTCAATGTGGCTTTTTCTGTAAACCCTTGTTTATAAGACTTTTGTTCTGCTAGTCTTCACTTGGTTATTCAGGTTCACTGCTTTGTAATTTAGTTGTAATTATATTTTGTTCCTGGGAGGAGGTGAGTGTAACTTCTACCTACTCTACTGCCATGTTGGATCTCCCCTTACCATCATTCTTGAAAGATAGTTTTGCTGATACAGTTTAGAGATGGATTTCGGAATTCTGAAAATATTTCATTATTATCTGGCTTCATTCACTGCTCTGGAGAAGGCTGAGGTAAATCAAATTTTTATTCATTCAGATGTTCTGTCTTTTTACCCTTTTTACTTTTAAAATATTATCATTGTTTGATGTTCCCTAGTTTCATTACAGTACATGTATCACAGTGGATTTCCTTTTAGTCGTCCTGCTTGGTATTTGTTTTCATTTGGACTCATTTCTTATATTAGGAGGAATGCTGTTACTAGATCTACATATGATTACTTCTCCTTCCTCTCTTTTGTTCCTCTGAAATTCCTGTTAAACATACGGTAGACCTTCTCATTTTGTCCTCTGTATTTTTCTTATATTTTTTCTTTCTAATACCCAATTTATTTTCAAATGTCTTTTACAACTGACTTTTTTGTATCAGTAAAGTTACAGAGTTGCATTTGTTATGTCTCTTTTTCTCCTTCGCTATTGAATTTTACAAAAAGCCAGGACCCTGGTCTTTTAGAATTATTCCATCATGGATTTGTCTATTTCTTCATGACGTTGTTTAACTGTTACTTCTATCTCTCATTTCTTTTATGACTTTCTTTCCTTTTAAAAAATATATTAGATTTAGTATTTTTATAGAGCACATTCTTTATAAATTGGTAGTTAGATCTAGATTTTTTTATTTTGTTCAATTTGAACATATTTTGAAGACTATATCACAGTGATATTGTGAACTTCCTATTGCATCACATCAAGGAGTACATTTCTTTCAGGCTGACTTAGTATCAGAGTTCTAATCTTGACAACTTGGTAATTGTGGCAATTCCAGATTTTCACTGTGGAAGTACCTTTTTCCCTTTTGCAAATATTAACTAATGTGAATGGCAGTGCCTTGGCACTGTGAAAATAATCTGTTTCTTAGTAGCCTTTTACCTAATGCTTTTAGCATTTGGGTTTTTTAATCAAGTTTTTTTTTTTTCAATTACAGTTGACATACAATATTATGTTAGTTTCAGGTATACACCCCAGTGATTAAACCTATACCTTATTAAGTGATCATCCCACTAAATCTTGTTCCCATCTGACACCATAGATAGTCATAGTTATTTGCATATTGTTGACTATATTCTATATGCTGTACTTTATATTCCCATGACTATTTTGTAACACAAATTTATACTTCTTAATCCTTTCACCATCACCCCCCAATCTGGCAACCATCAACGTATTCTCTGCATCTATGAGTCTATTTCTGTTCTGCTTGTTCATTTATTTTATTTTTTAGATTCAATTATTGATAAATATGTATTTATTGCCATTTTATTGTTTATATTTTTAATCCTTTTCTCTTTTTTTAAGATTTTGTTTATTGATTTTAGAGAGAGGAGAGAGGGGGGCACGGAAAGAAAAGAATCAACTCATAGTTGCTTCACTTAGGTTGTTCACTGATTGCTTGTCATATGTGCCTTGACCAAGCAAGTCCAAGGTTTCAAACTGGCAACCTCAGCATTCCAGTCAATGCTCTGTTTACTGTGCCACCACAAGACGGGCTCTTCTTCTTTTCAAAGGAGACTCTTCAACATTTCATATAATACTGGTTTGATGGTGATGAATTCTTTAGCATTTTCTTGTCTGGGAAGCTCTTTATATGTCCTTCAATTTTAAATGGTAGCTTAACTGGGGAGAGTACTCTTGGTCTATAGGTCCTTGCTTTTAATCACTTTGAATATTTCTTGCCTATCCCATCTGGCCTGCAAAGTTGAGAAGTCAGCTGACAGTCTAATGGGAGCTCCCTTGTAAGTAACTAAAGGCCTTTCTGTTGCTGCTTTTAAGATTCTCTCTTTTCTTTAACGTTTTACATTTTAATTATGATCTGTCTTGATGTGGGCCTTTCTGGGTTCATCTTATTTGATACTCTCTACAATTTATGGACTTATATGTTTATTTTCTTCATCAAATTAGGGAAGTTTTCTCTAGTTATTTTTTCAAATAGGTTTTAAATTCCTTGCTCTCTAGATATTCTTTTTCCAGCATGCCCTTTATGTGAATGTTTATACACTTTGAGTTGTCACAGAGGTTTCTTACACTATCTTCATATTTTTTTTTCTTTTTGCTGTTCTAATGGGTTTTTTGTTTTGTTTTTTGTTTGTTTGTTTTTTGCTTCCTTATATTCCAAGTCACTAATTTTGATTCTTCGCTTCATGCACATCAGCTAGTGTTCCTTCATTTCTGACTGGTTTGTTTTTATGGTTTCTATGTCTTTTTTCATGCTTTTGAATTTCTCACTAGATTCCTTGAGCATCCTTATAACTATGTTTTTCAACTGTGTATCTGGTAGTTTACTTGCCTCCATTTTTTTTTTTTTTTGTATTTTTCTGAAGTAGTACAAATGCTTGGTACTCTAGGACAAGTAAGCAAAAATCTTATAACAGATAAATAAACTTTTTATTTATTTATTTTTTTTTTTTTTTGTATTTTTCTGAAGTTGGAAAAGGGAAGACAGTCAGACAGACTCCCACATGCGCCCTACTGGGATCCACCCGGCATGCCCACCAGGGGGTGATGCTCTGCCCATCTGGGGCGTTGCTCTGTTGCAACCAGAGCCACTCTAGCGCCTGAGGCAGAGGCCATGGAGCCATCCTCAGCGCCCAGGCCAACTTTGCTCCAATGGAGCCTCAGCTGCGGGAGGGGAAGAGAGAGACAGAGAGGAAGGAGAGGGGGAGGGGTGGAGAAGCAGATGGGCACTTCTCCTGTATGCCCTAGCTGGAATCGAACCCAGGACTCCTGCATGCCAGGCCGACACTCTACCACTGAGCCAACCGGCCAGGGCTTGCCTCCATTTCTTTTAGTTCTATAGATATCACCTGTTCTTTCACTTGAGACCTGTTTCTTTGCCTTTGCATTTTGGCTGCTTCCCCATGTTTGTTTCTATGTGTTAGGTAGAGCTGCTGTATCTCCCAGACTTGGTAGTGTCCTTGTATAGTAGTATCCTGAAGGCCCAGTGGCACAGCCTCCCAAGTTACCCAAGCTGGGTGCTCGATGTGCACCTCTGTGCGGGCTGTGTGCATTGTCCTGTTATAGTGAGCTGATTGCTGTTGGTGTCACTGGGAGGGATTCCTGCAGGCCAGTCAGCTGTGAGGACTGGCTGCAAATATAGCAGAAGAGCTGCTGTGTCGGAGGCAACACTACAGAGCAGGACTTGCTTCAGTGGGACTTTGGTGCCCACTGAGTCCACCCTTGAATGTGTTACTCATGGAGGTAATAGAGTTATAATTTGGCATGATCTGAAGTAGTCCACTTGGCTCCAGGGCCTCCAGGGAGGTACAGGGTCAGCCACTGTCTGTGCCCTACCAGTGACTACCTAGCAGAAGCTACAAAATGGTCTGCCAGTGGCTACTGCTTGTGCTGGGCTAGAAGGTGCCAAGAAGAGGCCAGGCTGTGAACCAAGCCCAGCTGCCACTAGTTCTGGGCCTGGGGCCACTTAGCAAGAGGTACAGGGTTTGCAGAGGCCAGGTGCTATTTGAGAGATTTTAGGATAGTCCAAAGCATGAGGCAAGAGAGGCCATTTGTATGAAAAGATTCTGGAAAGAGCTTCGGTTGGGCAGAGTCTCATGGAGTCACCAGGATGGGCAAACCAGGTTGATGGAGGCTCTGACATGGTGACTACCTGCTGGCTCTGGGAGCCCGGAGTGGGGGCAGAGGGTCTCAATCAAGGGCCAATGGCCTCTGCTACCATTTTTGTCTGGCAGAAAACTGTCCCCCACAGTTCTCAACCTGATGCCAGACAATTCCTTTCCATATGTTTCTGGTTCTTTTCAAGCTGCTGCCCCAGCACTGGAACTCAGAGGAAGCGAGTCCAAGTAAGTCCATGTACATACAGGCCCTTGAAGAACTTCCCGGGGCCCTGGCTCGTTAGCTTAGTGGTAGAGTGCCACCCCAGTGTATGAATATCTCAGGTTCAGTTCCCAGTCAGGGCACATAGGAGATGCGACCATTTACTTCTCCATGCCTCCCCCCCTCTCTCTTTCTCTCTCTCTTTCTCTTTCTCTACCACAGCCATGACTCAGTTACAGTGAGTTGGCCCTAAGCATTGAGGATGCCTCTGTGGCCTCTGCCTCAAGTGATAAGAATAGCTCGGTTGCTGAGCAATGGAGCAACACCCCAGATGGGTGGAACATCACCCCATAGGGGGCTTGCCAGGTGAATCCCAATTGGGGCTCATGTGGGAGTCTGTCTCTGCCTCCCCTTCTCTCACTTAATAAAAAAATAAAGAAGAAGAACTTCCTGGAACCTAGCAGTCCTCCATCTCACCCAGTTACAGTCCCTGCTGGTTTTTACAACCATATGTTATGCGGACTTTTCCTGGCTCTGGATTCCTGGGCTGAGAGGCCCTGTGTAGGGCTGGGACCCTCTCACTTCTCAGGGGAAGCCTGTGCAGTTGAGATATCCCTCCCGATTTTTATCTGCCACACACGGCTGGTGGACCAGCCTGTTCTCCATCTCTGTCTCTACTACCAGTCTCAATGTGTGGCTTCTTTAATTTCCTAATTGTAGGACATTTGTGTAGCTAGATTTTAGACAGTTCTAAATTATGCTTTTCCTGTAGTTTACTTGTAATTTTTATATGGTTGTGGGAGGATTTGAGTACCACCTATCCCATCATCTTGACTGAAAGTCCTTCTTCTCTCATACCTTTAATCTCAGCTCTCAGTGCACTCTGGGTAATGTATTCAGATTTGTAGCCCCATTCACATATTCATGCTCCAGATATGTTTGTTATACCTATTTAATAGTTTTCTTTTTATTTCTTTTTTTTCTTTATAAATAAATTTTTATTTTAATGGGGTGATATCAATAAATCAGGGTACATATATTCAAAGAAAACATTTCCAGGTTATCTTGTCATTCAGTTCTGCTGCATACCCATCACCCAAAGAGAGATCATCCTCCGTCTCCCTCTATCCAGTTTTCTTTGTACCCCTCCCCCTCCCCCTCTCCCTCCTTCCCTCCCCCCACCCCCCGTAACCACCACACTCCTGTCCATGTCTCTTAGTCTCGCTTTTATGTCCCACCAATGTATGGAATCCTGCAGTTCTTGTTTTTTTCTAATTCGCTTATTTCACTCCACATAATGTTATCAAGATTCCACCATTCTGCTGTAAGTGATCCGATGTCATCATTTCTTCTAGCTGAATAGTATACCATGGTGTATATGTGCCCCATCTTCTTTATTCAGTCTTCTATTTTTTTACAGTGATTAAAAGCCTTTAAGCAAACTCTTGGCCAATACAGCAAGAATCCATAAAAGAGTAGTGTCCTTAACATGTTCACCAAGTCCAAGTTGGCCCCATCACCATGCCAAATCCCTGAAAAATGCAACCTAACCACAGTTCAGAGTGTAAGGAGCTGTCACAGGGAGCAGGAGTCCAGGAAAAGTCCGCATGGCACTGGAATTGTTGTCACCATTCTATACTTTGCAGCTCATGACCAAGTCCCAATGACAGCTGCTTCTAGCTGGTAATAATTCAGGTAGACTGGAAAAGCCATTTGCAGCATGCGTGGATATGGAGCTTCTGTTCTCCTCTGCCTGGAAAGTTGAGACCAGGTTGCTTTTCCCTGGAGCTCTGCAACTGTGGCATGGTAAAGAGAACCTTGGGATACACTAAGCTGGGTGGCAAAGGTAAATTCATAATACAAGTTGGCAAAAGGGGGAAAGAGAGCTCTAAATTAGAAGTAGGTCCCAGCCTGAAATATGAGTGGGACATTGAGGTAGGAGGAATAAAGGAAACACTATATATTAAGCAAAGCAGCAGAAAATAGGACTATCAACACCCACAACAGAGATCTTTGAGGGAAGAATAAAAAACCTGACTATTCAGGCAAGACATAGTTAAGTGGCCCTTGTGCAAATGAGATCAGTTTACTTGCTTCTTGGAAGAAATACCCTGGGCTCATCCAGAGTGTCATAGATGGGGCCGACGGCCCTGGGCACCTTCAGCCTTCAGTGGCAAACCCCAGCTTTCTGGGCAAGGTTAGGTCATAGGTGGCTGGAGTAGAGCTGGAAGAGATTGAACCCTCCCTTAGAGGAGCGAGGGGGAAGCCTACCTTCCAGTGTCCCTGTTTCCTCACAGCAGAGGCATGTAAGCCTGGCAGGCTTTAGCTCAATGACCTTCCTTTCCACTATTGAAGCAGGACCCAGATGGCATTCTATGATGCCTTTGGGGCGTTGGAGCCTTTAAGGGTGTATCCTAAAAGCTGGTAGTTCCCCTGATCTCTACTGGGCTTTTTCTGCCTCTAGGTGTCTTAAAAGCCATGCTCAGAAGATCTCGCTGAGGGGTTTGAGGATCCCCATCCGCCTATATAAATCTTTTCCATATATCTGGAGCTATTTGGAAAAAGACAAAACAGTGTTATTAGCTGGATCTAATAAAGAAGGTAGTAGTTTGCAGGTGAAAAAGATTTGGTGTCTCCTGTTCATCAGCCTTCAAAAGAAATGTAATTTTTTTTTTTTTAAGTAAAAGGCATGATATGGTAGACCTGTAGGGGTCATTGGCCTGGTGTGCAGGATTCCCAGGTTCGATTCCCGGCCAAAGCACACAGGAGAAGCACCCATCTACCTCTCCCCCCCTTCCCCTCTCCCTCCTCTCCCTCCTCTCCGTCTCTCACTTCCCCTCCCGCAGCCAAGGCTCCACCAGAGCAAAGCCACCCCGGGCACTAAGGATGGCCCCATGGCCTCCACCCCAGTTGCTAGAATTGCTCTGGTTGTAACAGAGCTACACCCCAGATGGGCAGAGCATTCCCCCCTGGTAGGCATGCCAGGTGGATCCCGGTCAGGCGCATGCGGGAGTCTGTCTGACTGCCTCCCCATTTCCATCCTCAGAAAAATACAAAAAATAAATAAATAAAAGAAAAAATACAACCAAAAAAAAGGGGGGGGCATTCCTTGTGTTAAAGCTCCAGGGAGCATGGAGTGAGCTTGAGTATGTCCTATGAAACATGGAGCTCTATGTTGACATATAAGTCTTTGGAGAAGAGGAACTGCTGAAATAGTTCATCAGCATTTGTCCCTAAGACAGCAGTCTTTATAGTGGAAACATCATAAGTAAATATTTGCTGTCTGTCTATAGATTAAAGGGGGAATAAGTGTAGCTTTTCTTTTTGGAAGTTCTATTTTATTTGCTTTCAAATATGCCAGGCTTTTTGTCTCCTAATAATATTTTTATGATTTTTTACCTTTTTAAAATGGTTATGCTTTATATTTTAATTCTAATACACCAGTCCTTAGCAGGTCTATTGGTACTTTTCTGACTCTTCTCACATAATGGTTTCTTTTGTACTTGGTTCTTTTTATTGGAACATATATTAATTAAGCTTATTGGGGTAATATTGGTTAATAACATAAAAGTTTTAGTGTACAATTCTATTATACATCATCTGTATGTTGCACTGTGTGCTCACCACCCAGGGTGCAGCCTTCTGTCATGTAAATATATGTATTTACTCCCTTTATTCTCTTTATCTTCCTCCATCTCCCTTCCCCTTTGCTAAGCACCATATTGTTGTTTCTGTCTATGAATTTGTTTGTTACTTTCTTTTTTATATCTCACATATGAGTAAAATTATATGGTTCTTGTCCTTTTCTGTCCTTACATATTTTACATAGATTATCTTGCGAGCCAGGGGGCTAGGGATGGGGACTGTGGACCCGGGAGACTTAATCAGGAAGTCTAGACTGCTCGTCTGCTCCCTTTGCCAAGGCAGTGTTCAAGGTCCATAGCTTCAATTTATCTTTCCTTTGTTCATTCTTTGTTTGTCATTTGTTCTTTTCCAACTTGTACTTTTTTTTATACCTTTTTCTTTATAATAATTTTGTTCCTCACAGTCATTTGGTGGTGTTATTTGCTAAACTTTCCTAAACTTTTTTCAGGCTTTAGGAAATTTTTCTGAGAACATGTCATTTCATGATCAATAACACTTCATTTACCTGAATTATGAAGTAGGAGGATTGAAAATTCAATCATAAATAGGCTTTTATAATTATTGCCCTTTAAACTAAAAAATTGGGAGGAATCTCATCATGTCACTGGATACCCATCAGGCCTGTGTGGCTGCCAGCTGGCACACTAGTTTTATTCTGCTGGGATATGCATGACTGTAAATACGTACCTTCTCAGAGAAAACCCCTTATTGTGATTCTTAGCAGAATGTTACACTGAAGCTTTTCTCAGTGTTGAATGTCCATATAAAATATGTTACCTGTTATGGAAAATAAGAGAAAAGGATGCTCTTTCTGGGCAGCAGCAATATATTTGATTTGTGTGCTTTTGAACCCCATTTGGCTTAGGATTTAGTTTTATGCCAACAATAATTCTGCTCCTATATTTTGCAGATAGTGATCAAACACCTGCATGTAAAAATCTAAAAAGTATATGTTTGAATTCAACTTCATTTACCTTGATTCAGCCATTTAGGAAGATAACTACAATAGATTTCTAGTGAAGGAGAAATAAATTCTGATCTCTGTATTGAATCAAAAACTGTCTCCTAAAACAACAAATGTGAATGCTCTTTTGTAGAGTCTGCCTTCTCGTACAAGATGCCTATGGAATATTCTGTGAAGTACAGTTAGAGGGCGCCATCTTGAAGAACCGACAATTGGAAGGGAAGTCCTGTAGCCTGGCGGGAATGAAGGTTCTGCAAAAGGCTACCAGAGGAAGGTGAGGACACACTGTAAGAGCATCCAGTTTGCTACAGTGGCTGGCACTTTTATTAGTCTTTTATCTCTAATTTTATTTTTTAAAACAAGGGCCTGACCAGACGGTGGCACAGTGGATAAAGCATCAGACTGGGACCCAGGTTCAAAACCCCAGGGTTGCCGGCTTGAGCATGGGCTTATCCATCTTGAGCGTGGGCTCACCAGCTTCAGTGCAGGGTCCTGGCTTGAGTGTGAGATCGTAGACCTGAGCCCAAAGGTCGCTGGCTTGAAGCCCAAGGTCGCTGGCTTGAAGTCCAAGATCGCTGGCTTAAGCAAGGGGTCACTCACTCTGCTGTAGCCCCCCCCCTCCCAGTCAAGGCACATATGAGAAAGCAGTCAATGAACAGCTAAGGAGCCAAAACGAAGAATTGATGCTTCTCATCTCTCTCCTTCCTGTCTGTCCCTATCTGTCCCTCCCTCTGTCTCTCTCTCTGTCTCTGTCACAAAATATAAATGAATAAATAAACTAGCATCTTAGAGTTTGTCTATAAACAAAGCCAGGGGTTCTTTGGAGCCCATAAGGTACCACTTGGTGGTTAGGGGGAATGGTAATAGACAACAAAAACAATTACACAGACTTAGCAATTTATAACTTTATTAAAATTAAGAAGATTATTAAGAAGATTTAATTCTTAAATTATTAAGAAGATTTTAAAATGTTACACATGTGTATTGTAATTCTAAAGATTTGTTTTCTGTATGTTTCCTAGCTCTAACATAAGGCAGCTTTATATGAATCTGTTTATGTAAATGAAATTTTGTGGAGAGACATCCTACAAGCTTTAAGCTAAACTCTTGTCACATATTTTCACTTTCCATGGTAACAAAGCTTTGTTCTGTCAAGTTTTGTAATACCTCACCCTAAAATGTTGTTTTGGAAAGCTAGAGACGGAATACATAGAGCTGGCCCAAACTGTGGCTGTTACATCTCCAATAATCATCTTACTGCATGGTTTTAAGAAAGGAAGAAACTTTTTTTTTTTTTTTTTGTATTTTTCTGAAGCTGGAAACGGGGAGGCAGTCAGACAGACTCCCGCATGCGCCCAACTGGGATCCACCCGGCACGCCCAGCAGGGGGCGATGCTCTGCCCATCCGGGTGTCGCTCTGTTGCAACCAGAGCCACTCTAGTGCCTGAGGCATAGGCCACAAAGCCATCCCCAACGCCGGTCCATCCCTGCTCCAATGGAGCCCCTGCTGCGGGAGGGGAAGATAGAGACAGAGAGGAAGGAGAGGGGGAGGGGTGGAGAAGCAGATGGGCGCTTCTCCTGTGTGCCCTGGCCGGGAATCAAACCCGGGACTTCCGCACGCCAGGCCGACGCTCTACCACTGAGCCAACCGGCCAGGGCTGGAAGAAACATTTTTAATGGAACTATCCAATTAGTGTAAGCTATGAGTTGAGGATTTTCTCAATCTTACTGTAACCTCTCTTCAAATAGTGTGTTATTTTAATTTTCTTAGTGTTAATGTTTTGTTTAATTATAGTAACATTTGAGCTTATAACAGTATCTGAAGGAGAAAAGAAAACATGAGTATATGATATCCTGGTTTTAAAAGTTATTGATAACATCTTTCAGTGATTTATATAATGACCATTCTAGCCATCATTCTAAACTGTATTTACTGAATATTTCTCCTAACTGATCTCTGTAGACAGTCAGCTTTCTCATGGGCCTCAACTCTGTCTCATCTGTCTTTCATATGGCATTGTGGAAGTATACTAGACATGCAAAAGGCTCCATTGGGTTATATGAACCTTATCCTTATTAAGACTGAACCTTATTTTAGTCCTCAAAATCTCAAATATCTGAAAAGACTAAGGGTAGTTATAACATTAATCCCAACAGGGCTATTTAAGAAGTTGTCTTTCTTGACATGACCTCTACACATCAGCCTCCCACCTGAGCACACCAGGATACCAGTAGGCTCTTCATGGCAGGACAGCTTTGCCATGGGACAGCAGTGTTGCTGCAGCTGTCAGGTTTCCTGGTGTGCTGTACAGGCCAAAGGGAGACTGTTCTGCTCTAGGAGACACACTTCTTCCTGGAGACTGTGGGATAAAACTTCTTGTGGAAATACCACTGGTAAATGACAGCCAGGATTGGAATCCAGGGGTCTTTGACTCTATATTATGTTCTTTTATCATTATATATACCTAATAATATTTAATCTAGAAATCATAGAAAATATTTTTTCTGGCCCTGGCCAGTTGGTTCAGTGGATAAAGCATTGTCCCAGTTTGCAGATGTCCTGGGTTTGATCCCCAGTCAGGGCACACATGAGAAGTGACCATCGGCTTCTCTTCCTTTCCCTCTCCCCCTTCTCCCTCTCTTCGCCTCTCACAGCCAGTGGCTCAGTTGATCTGAGCGCATCAGCCTCAGGCACTGAGGATAGCTTGGTTGATTCAAACATCAGCCTCAGATCAGGGTTGCTGTGTGGATCCCGGTCAGGGTGTATGCAGGAGTCTATCTCACTATTTCCCCCCCTCTCACTTAAAACAAAAAAGAAAAAAATTTTTTTTCTGCTTGACCTGTGGTAGCACAGTGGATAAAGTGTCGACCTTGAATGCTGAGGTCTCTGGTTCAAAACCCTGGCTTTGCCCCATCAAGGCACATGGAAATACGAAAAGCAACTACTACAAGTTGATGCTTCTAGCTCCTTCCCCTCCCTCCCTCTCTCTCTTTCTCTCCCCCCCCCAAAAAAAATCAATAAATAAAATCTTTTTTAAAAATCATTTTTTTCCATGGGAAATGCACCGAGTATTTCAAATAATCATTTACAAACAAACTTTTGGAGGCCATCCTTTTTATAAGTTGGTGACTAAATATCATTTTTGTTCTGGTTGTTGTGATTAATTTCTTATATATATTTAATATTATTTTAATATGGAATGATCCAAATAAATATTTAGATTGTTGTTTTGTTCTTTTGGAAGCTATATTCCTTCAAACCAAATCATTAAACAGTTTTTTAATCTTGGGTGTAATAATTGCCTGTTAGTGACATCATCCACTGTCAGTCATTCAACCATGACCAAGTAAACACAAATTGTCTTTCTTTCCTTTTTTTCCCCAGAATTACTGTGTTTCTTAGCAACTTTAATAAACTTTAACAAAATATACTTCTCATAAACCTTAATAAAATACTCTTACTTCCTAATGTGTTACCCCAATAAATTCAATTTTAAAAAATAAATAAATAAAATACACTTCCGAAAATTCAAGCAAAATGGTTAATCATAATTATATAATTCTAATATCGAAAATAACTTTTTTGTCAGTTGGAAGATGGTTGTATGTTTAGTCTAAGTCATTGAGGCTTTTATATCTTGGCTACCAGATTTCATCTGGTCCACAGTTATAGGGATGGAATATCGCTGCTCTACGATGGCTTTAAAGGGAACTGATGATCTCAGAACCGTTCAAACAAACATGCTGTTGGACCACTCTGCAGAGTGGGAGAAAAACAGCCGTCATATCCTTTGTTTCTCTGGCATATTTTTGGAGTTGAGTGTCTGTACTGACTGTGCAAAGTAAGATGAGTCAGTAAAATAGCCTGGATTTAAAGGAAAAAACTATCATTTTCAAAACAACCAGAAGCGTGCTGTCCAAGCAGAATATAGAGCTCTCCTCTAGAACACTCCCTGCTTATTTGTTTAGTGACTTCTCCTAAGGCATATCTTGTGACCTTTGTCCTCCCAAGTGGCTTGTATAGCAGTTTATTAGGTCAGAAAGCCTGAAAAGTCACATTATTTTAGTGTCATTTTATGTATGAACTTTATCTTTTTATTGTTAATTGTCATATTTTTATTTTTATGATAAAGCAATACTGAGGGAGGAAAAAAGAAATTTCCTGAAATATATTAATTCAATAAATATAGAAAATATAACCTACAAATTTGGGGGGGAGGGAAACCTCTGTTTTTTGTTGTTGTTTTTTTCTGAAGCTGGAAACGGGGAGAGACAGTCAGACAGACTCCCGCATGCGCCCGACCGGGATCCACCCGGCACACCCACCAGGGGCGAAGCTCTGCCCACCAGGGGGCCAATGCTCTGCCCCTCCGGGGCATCGCTCTGCTGCGACCAGAGCCACTCTAGCGCCTGGGGCAGAGGCCAAGGAGCCATCCCCAGCGCCCGGGCCATCTTTGCTCCAATGGAGCCTTGGCTGCGGGAGGGGAAGAGAGAGACAGAGAGGAAGGGGGGGGGGTGGAGAAGCAAATGGGCGCTTCTCCTATGTGCCCTGGCCGGGAATCGAACTTGCGTCCCCCGCACGCCAGGCCGATGCTCTACCGCTGAGCCTACCGGCCAGGGCCAAACCTCTTTTGGTTTAAACTTCTACTAGTATTTATATCTTTAGTTATTAAAACAAAACTGATTTCTGTCTAAAATTAAATTTTATAGCTATTTTATTTAGATCTCTTTTTGTGTGTGTGTGTGTGTGACAGAGACAGAGGCTGAGAGAGGTACAGACAGGAAGGGAGAGAATTAAGAAGCATCAGTTCTTTGTTGAGGCACCATAGTAGTTCATTGATTTCTTTCTCATATGTGCCTTGATGGGGGAGGGGGGGGGACTATAGCAGACCGAGTGACTCCTTGCTCAAACCAGATGAGCTGCGCTCAAGCTGGCAACCTTGAGGTTTCCAACCTGGGTCTTCCGCATCCCAGTCCGATGCTCTGTCCACTGCTCCAGCACCTGATCAGGCTATTTAGATCTCTTGAATGACCCTTTAACCCTTTGAATAGTACAGATGTTCATATAAGTCCTTGTGCCTTCTGACCATCCAGAGTACGATCATACAAAAATTTTTATTTAAAAAATGTGTAAGGCAACATTAAAAAAAGGCAAATGTATGTTCTTCTTGTTTCCATAAAGTTAATAAAACTGGAACTGGAACTAATTTCATTTTTTGAAAAATAAACTCACTCCCAAGGGTCAACAAGCATGAAAAAAACTCACTACTCAAAGGGTTAAGAGTGATGTTTTGGAGAGGACTTTATTTCAGAGTACTCATTGTACACAAAGGGCTCTTAGTGCTGCAAATGACAAAAAAAAAGTAATAAATACCAACTTTAGACTTGAATTGCCTTTTTTAGAACAGAAAACTAGACAGGCCTAAGTATTAGAGCAGTTGATGCTTTAAGTGACTAGCTCTCAACTGGCTGATATCAGAGAATTTCATGAAAGAAGTGAGAACAAGTTCTTTAAAGATCTTGATCTGGCAGAAGGAAAAGTTCTCTTCAAATTGGTAAAATGTGAATAGAGAACCCAGAAATAAATCCACACCTTTATATTCAATATTTGACAAGGAGACAAGAACATACAATGGGATAAAGACAGTCTATTCAATAAATGATGTTGGGAAGGTCAGACAGATACATGCAAAAAATGAAACTGGACCACCTTCTTACATCCTACACAAAAGTAAACTCAAAATGGATTAAAGACTTAAATGTTAGACCCAAAGCATAAAAAAATCCTAGAAGAAAACATAAGCACTAAAATCTCGGACATTTCTCATAGCAGTATTTTTTCTGATATATCATCTCAGGTAAGGAAAACAAAAGAAAAATTGAACAAATGGAAATTGCATCAAACTAAAAAGGTTTTGCACAGCAAAGGAAATCATAAACAAAATGAAAAGATAACTCACTGAATAGTAGAACATATTTGCCAATACATCCGATAAGGGGTTAATATCTAAATTTTATAAAGAACTTATAAATCTCAACACCAAAACGGTCAAATTAAAAAATGGACAAAGAGCCTTACCTGTGGTTGTGCAGTGGATAAAGCATCAACTTGGAACGCTGAGGTTGCCAGTTCTAAACTCTGGGCTTGCCTGGTCAAGACACATATGGGAGTTGATGCTTTCTGCTCCTCCCCCCCTTCTCTCTCTCTCTCTTTCCTCTCCCTCTAAAAATGAATAAATAAAATCTAAAATAAAATAAAGAATTTAAAATAATGAACAAAGATCTATATATACACTTCTTCAAAAAGGACATACAGATGGCCAATAGACATATGAAAAGATGTTCAATTTTACTAATCTTCAAGGAAATGGAAATTAAAACCGCAATAAAATAGCATCTCACATCTGTCAAAATGGCTAACAAGTGTTGGCAAGGATGTGGCAAAAAAGGGAATCCTTACGCACTGTTGGTGGAATGCAGATTGATGCAGCCACTGTGGAAAGCAGTGTGGAGTTATCTCAAAAACTTCCAAATGGAGCTATCTTATCACCAAGCAATTCCACTTCTGAGAATTGATCCAAAGAAACCTGAAACACTAATTTGGAATATATGCACCTCTATGTTCATTGCAGTACTATTTACAATAGCCAGATTTGAAAGCAGCCCAAGTGTCCATCAGTAGATGAGTGGATAAAACCTGTGGTACACTTACACAGTGGAATACTACTCAGTTGTAAAAAAGAAGAAAATCTTACCCTAAGCAACAGCATGGATGGACCTGGAGAGCATTATGCTAAGTGAAATAAGCCAGCCAAAGAAAGACAAGTACCATCTGATTTCAATCATATGTGGAATCTAATAACAAAATGAACTAACATGCAAAATGAAACAGAGGCTGACAGTTATCCAGTGGAGTGGGTGCTACTGCTCACTTCACTGCCCATGCCCAGAGCTGTGTGGGATTCCCAGCAGAGGGGAATATTTCAATGTAAATAAAGGTGACACCACAGGCTTGAGTTTGAATATGTCCAAATTTTTTGTAATTATGCAAACATCAACACTTATATGAGAAGCCTTGGTATGGCTCCCCTGTAGTGGCTGGTGCCATGTGCCCAGCTGTCCAGCTCTGAGTCACACTGATTTATTGACATACAGACCTTGTTTTAATCATTGTGCCCCCCCACACCGTCCATAGTTCAGACAGTTAGTAAATGTTGATGTCAGTGAAAATGTCTAGTGGCCAATATTTCAGCCTGACCTGCCAGTCATATATTATGCTTTTAAGGGCAGGGGTTGTTTCTTGCTCACCATTGTATTTCTCGTATGTAGACGCTACTGTTACCCCCATCTTAGGAAGAGGGCCTGAAACAGAGGTGAGGGTGATTGACTCTGGGTCACACCGCTGGCCAGGGATCAAGCTCTGGTGTGACTCCAGGCAGTGGGTACTTGGATGTTCAGTCTCCTGTGGAGACCATCACCTTCCCTCCAGCTGAGTGTGACCCAGAGTGTACAGAAGTGCAGTGGAAGGAATTCAGCAAGAATTGTTCAACACAAGTTGACTGGACTGGGTTAGGATTATCATTTTAGATGCTCCTTTAACAGGAAATACATAGTGGTGAGAGCTCTCCTTAGGTTATTTCAGGAGTAATTTCCTTCCTTTGATTTTCTCTTTTCTTTTTTTTTTTTTTTTTTTTTTTTTTTTTTTTTTTTTTTTTTTCCTTTTCATTTTTCTGAAGCTGGAAATAGGGAGAGACAGTCAGACAGACTCCCGCATGCGCCCGACCGGGATCCACCCGGCACGCCCACCAGGGGCGAAGCTCTGCCCATCAGGGGGCGATGCTCTGCCCATCCTGGGCGTCGCCATGTTGCGACCAGAGCCACTCTAGCGCTTGGGGCAGAGGCCACAGAGCCATCCCCAGCGCCCGGGCCATCTTTGCTCCTATGGAGCCTTGGCTGCGGGAGGGGATGAGAGAGACAGAGAGGAAAGCGCGGCGGAGGGGTGGAGAAGCAAATGGGCGCTTCTCCTGTGTGCCCTGGCCGGGAATCGAACCCGGGTCCTCCGCACGCTAGGCCGACGCTCTACCGCTGAGCCAACCGGCCAGGGCCTGATTTTCTCTTTTCAAAAATGTCACCCTGCCTGACCTGGTGGTGGCGCAGTGGATAGAGCGTTGGACTGGGATGCGGGAGGACCTGGGTTCGAGACCCCAAGGTCGCCAGCTTGAGTGCAGGCTCATCTGGTTTGAGCGAGGCTCACGAGCTTGGACCCAAGGTCGCTGGCTCCAGCAAGGGGTTGCTCGGTCTGCTGAAGGCCCGCGGTCAAGGCACATGTGAGAAAGCAATCAATGAACAACTAAGGTGTTGCAACGCACAATGAAAAACTAATGATTGATGCTTCTCATCTCTCTCCGTTCCTGTCTGTCTGTCCCTGTCTATCCCTCTCTCTCTGACTCATTCTCTGTCTCTGTAAAAAAATAAATTATTAAAGAAATGGAACAAAAAAATCATCAGATTTATATGGAACTATAAAAAACCCCAAATAGCCAAAGCAATCTTAAGGAAAAAGAATGAAGCTGGGGGCATTACAATACCTGACTTCAAACTATATTATAGGGCCACAACAATCAAAACAGCATGGTATTGGCAGAAAAGTAGACACTCAGACCAATGGAACAGAATAGAAATTCCAGAAATAAAACCACATATATATGATCAAATAATTTTCGACAAAGGGGCCAACAACACACAATGGAGAAAAGAAAGCCTCTTCAACAAATGGTGCTGAGAAAACTGGAAAGCCACATGCAAAAGAATGAAACTCGACTACAGCTTGTCCCCTTGTACGAAAATTAATTCAAAATGGATCAAAGACCTAAATATAAGAACTGAAACAATAAAGTACATAAAAGAAGACATAGGCACTAAACTCATGGACCTGGGTTTTAAAGAGCATTTTATGAATTTGACTCCAAAGGCAAGAGAAGTGAAGGCAAAGATAAATGGATGGGACTACATCAGACTAAAAAGTTTTTGTTCAGCAAGAGAAACTGACAACAAAATAAACAGACAGCCAACTAAATGGGAAATGATATTTTCAAACAACAGCTCAGATAAGGGCCTAATATCCAAATTATACAAAGAACTCATAAAACTCAACAACAAACAATCCAATAAAAAATGGGGAGAGGACATGAACAGACACTTCTCCCAGGAGGAAGTACAAATGGCCAACAGATATATGAAAAGATGCTCATCTTCTTTAGTTATTAGAGAAATGCAAATCAAAACTACAATGAGATACCACCTCTCACCTGTTAGATTAGCTTTTATCAACAAGACAGGTAATAGCAAATGTTGGAGAGGCTGTGGAGAAAAAGGAACCCTCATTCATTGTTGGTGGGAATGTAAAGTAGTACAACCATTATGGAAGAAAGTATGGTGGTTCCTCAAAAAACTGAAAATAGAACTACCTTATGACCCAGCAGTCCCTCTACTGGGTATATACCCCAAAACTCAGAAACATTGATATGTAAAGACACATGTAGCCCCATGTTCATTGCAGCATTGTTCACAGTGGCCAGGACATGGAAACAACCAAAAAGCCTTTCAATAGAAGACTGGATAAAGAAGATGTGGCACATATACACTATGAATACTACTCAGCCATAAGAAATGATGACATTGGATTATTTACAGCAAAATGGTGGGATCTTGATAATATTATACAAAGTGAAATAAGTAAATCAGAAAAAACCAAGAACTACATGATTCCATACATTGGTGGGACATAAAAACGAGACTAAGAGACATGGACAAGAGTGTGGTGGTTACTGGGGGTGGGGAGGAGGAGGGCTGCGGGAGGGAAGGAGGGAGAGGGAAAGAGGGTGGGGGAGGGGCACAAAGAAAACTAGATAGAGTGTGTCGGAGGACAATCTGACTTTGGGTGATAGGTATGCAACATAATTGAATGACAAGATAACCTGGATATGTTTTCTTTGAATATATGTACCCTGATTTATTGATGTTGCCCCATTAACATTAATAAAAATTTATTTATAAAAATAAATAAATAAAACATCTTCCTCACCTAAGAAAAGAAAAAGGCAAAAATAAGCCTGACCAAGTGGTGGCACAGTGGATAGAGCATCAGACTGGAATGTGGAGGACCCAGGTTCGAGACCCCGAGGTGTCCAGCTTGAGCGCAGGCTCATCTGGTTTGAGCAAGGCTCACCAGCTTAGACCCAAGGTCACTGGCTCAAGCAAGGGGTCATTCAGTCTGCTGTAGCCCCCCAGAGTCAAGGCACATATGAGAAAGCAATCCATGAACAACTAAGGAGCTGCAACGAAGAATTGATGTTTCTCATCTCTCTCCTTTCCTGTCTGTCCCTCTCTCTGACTCTTTCTGTCTGTTCCACAAAATAAATGGAAGGAAGGAAAGGAAAGAAAGGAAGGGAAGGAAGGGAAGGGAAGGGAAGGGAAGGGAAGGGAAGGGAAGGAAGGAAGGAAGGAAGGAAGGAAGGAAGGAAGGAAGGAAGGAAGGAAGGAAGGAAGGAAAAAGATAAGACTGTTACTGAAAAGTTATATGTCTGGGGCGAGACTACCCACCATGATCTACCCAGTTAGGAAGTTATGATCTGATCACCCTGTGATGTTGCTTTCTATAGAACCCCTTATTTTCCTACCTATAGCATAATAAAGTATTTCCTTGTAAGTCTTCTAATAAAATAATGGGTTTTGATCTTCTAGATTGTGACTTTTTTTTTAACATAGAGCATTTTATAAAATAAACTCTACAAAACTTTTCTTTGGTATAATTACATTTTAGGAAAATGAAGTCTATTTCTCTCATTATTGTTTACTTAATCACTTAACTTCTGATTGTTTTGGTTGTTACTGTGAACTGACAGTTATTTTTATTAATGATTCTAATCAATGATTAATAGAGATTATAACTTTTATTTTTATTTTAGAGGAAAAGTATTTTTTTCAATTTGAGGTCTTAGTCCCAAGTCACACAAATCATGATTATGATATATAATCTTAACTTTTCAATTATTCATTTACTTCCTTGTGTATTTGGTTGGTCAGCTTCAAATCTCCTTACTGGTAAATGAGACAAACTGGAGCACCAAGGAAAACAGGAGAATGCAAAAGATGATAAATGGGGGACCCACCATTTACCAGATGCCGGGCACCATGCTGGATATACACGCGTGTTATCTTCAAAATAACCTCTCAAAGCAAATATTATTTTATTCATTTAACAGATGAGGAACTAAACTTCATCAACAGTAAATATTTTACTCTAAACACACTCTTAAATGGCTCTAGAGCAAATTCTGCTTCTATTATGCTATCCTGAAGCTTAACCCAGCTTGACTATATGGAGGTGGTGTTGAGACTTGGGGTGAGTGGATTGTGCCCAATGCTTGACTAAGAAATACAGTAGCCCTGGCTGGATAGCTCGGTTGGTTGGAGCGTCCTCCCTAAGTGCAGAGGTTGCTGATTCGATCCCCAGGCAGGGCACATACAGGAACAGATTGATGTTCCTGTCTCTCTCTCCCCCCGCTTCCTTTCTCACTAAAATCAATAGATAAAATTATTTTAAAAGATAAAGTATTAATATATCCCTTCCCTTCTTTTACTCTTTGAGACTAGGTTAGGGTAGAGGTGAAGGGAAGGCATGAGAACCTTCTCACTGTGAGCTGATGCTCCAATGAAATACATGCTCAGAAATGCCAGTTTCAACACTGGGTGCTAACCTTCCTTCCTGCCCTGGCAGTACATGGAAAAGGTCATATGCTACTGCCTTTTTATCACTACAATTTTCTCCCTGAAGTCATGCCTGCAGCAGTTCTGGTTGATTTATTAATTAGGTTAAAGCCAGTCAGTTGGTAAAGGTTGTTGTGTGTTTTATTTTCCATTATTTGACATGCCACTGTAAATTATTTAGATAAAACCTAATAGGTTCAATCTTTGAAAAAGTATATACAGGGTGTCCTCGGGTTATGACACAGTTCTATTCCTACGACCGTGATATAACCCAAATTTTGGTGTAAGTAGAAACACAAAGTCTAAGTCACTTACCTATCCTAACACAGTATAAAATTATAATCTAAAACATAAAAACACACTAAGCCACAGGAAAAGGAAAAGTATATAAATATACTGTGCTGTAGTAACAGAAAAAATGACCAAAAAATGAGAATAAAAAAATTCCTTATATTTATTCCTGTGATTGGTTTGCACACTGGAAGGGGCATTGCAAGGTGGGAGAGAGTGACCTATTGGGAGGGGGAATCTGGAGAGGCAGGAGAACCTGCAGAAGGTGCTGGAGATACTGGGTCAGGTGAAGCAGGATTGTCTATGGAGGAGATGCTAGAGATGATTCTACCTGTACTACAAATGTCTCATCTTGAGAAGCAGCTGATGTAGAGGGTACAGGGTGTGTTGAAGGCCTATGTTCTTAAAGAATTGTTCCAGGCTAGTCTGGAAAATTGGTGACTTCTTCTCATCCAAAATTTACCTATAGCATTGCAAGGCATCCATAAAATCTTTGTAGACCTTACTGAATCTGTCATCTCTCGGGTCCTCAGCCTGAAATTTTGCCAACCCATCTTCTACCATAGAAAAACCTTCTGCCAAACCCTTGGTAGTAAATCTTGGGTCTTGGGGTTTCTATCTCTTCCTCTGCAATAAGCTGCTTCTCTAGCTGAAAGAGGTTCTCAGCAGACAGCTCCTCTCCATGTGATGCCAGTAGCGCTGACTTTCGTTTAGGTGCCAGGATAAGGGCTAAAAAGTCGCCAAACAAAGCAACACAAACAGAACACTGTACTTTTAACAATCCAAAATGTCAAAGGTAAACTTACTGGGGATGCAGCTTCCTCACTCATAGGCCGCGTTACTGTGTGTCCTCCTGCCACATGCAGCCAAACTAGTTTGCCCACGTAGTCCATAAGTACGATGCCAAAATACTCACGTTTCAATTTTTTTAAGTGTTTATGTAAGTGAGCGTCGTAAACTTGAAACGATGAATGTAGATACTGTCATAATCCGAGGACTCCCTGTAAAGGAATGCTACTTGATATGTGAATATATGATGATAGTATATATTTTAAAGGAAGCAAGTTTGTTTGTTTGTTTTAAGTATCAGAGCACACTTGCAATAATGTTTGTTTAAAAACAAAATTCTATTGCTCTTTCCGGGACAATATAGTGCCATTCATGCTGCTCCTGAAACTATACATTCACCATGTATAGTTCTTCGGGAATCAGAAGAACTATACATGGTGAATGGACCACCATATTTTACAGAAAACACTGTTACACTGTTTCCAAGGGAATCTGGGGAAGATTGCAATGTCTATATTGTTAGAAAGGATAGGAACTTGTTTGTCTGGAACAACAGAGAAAAAAATATCAATGTCACTAACAAAGGATTACTGCCCTCTTTTGACCTCCTAAAGGCAGTTTGCCTTGAGTTCTTGCCAAAAGAACACTGTCCTGGCAACATGGCAGTTTTACACTAATTCTGCAAATGGCACAGCTGGAATTCCCAAATTTGACAATGTAAAAACTGAGACATGTTTGAAATCTTTCATCCAGAAAGAAAAAAATTCAAAATTGGTGTCCTAACTGGTCAAAAGATGAAACTGTTTGTGCCCAGAATGTTGTTAACAGTGAAGTTCACTTCTTTGAAAACAACTATTTCAATACAATTGCAAATAAATTTCATTTGCAAAGAAATTTATTTTATATTATCACCTGGATCTTAATCATACAATATGGCTATGTTCCAGGCAGAAAGGGTGTACCTTTATTTGTTAGATTGTATCAGTACCCCAGTTTTGATAAACCTTATGCAGCTTTAGTCAATTAAAGTTTCTCCAAGGTGGACAAGATTGCAATGCTATGGAATAAAAAGGCTATTGCTGTGTTAGTAATAACTGTTACAGGGAACAAATGCTTCACTACATTGCAACCAGCGGAGAAAGTGCTGTAGTGCAATAACCCAAAGGTGTCCTCATTAATGAAGTAGTTGAGATTTGTGCTGTTTATGGTATTATGCCTGCCAAAGCAATATTTTTCAGCTTGAAATGTGATCCTGTGTTTGACTTTGGAACTCATCCTGATAATGCAGTCTCTACTGTAACCCTCATGGACATATGTTAGTACTAGCTAGATATGGAAATCTGAGGGGACACATGGAAGTATGGGATGTTAAAAACTACAAACATTTCTAATCCAACAGACTCTGATTCTACATATTATATTTTGCTTGGTGCCCAGATAATGAGCATATTTTAACAGCCACGTGTGCTCCGAGGTTACATGTTGATTATGGGTACAAGATTTGGCATTATACTGGCTTTGTCTTGCACGAGTCTAATGTGCCATCAAATGCAAAATTATGGCAGGTTTCTTGGCAGTCTTTTTGAGATGGAATATTTCCAGCAAAAATAAAAATAATAACTTACCAAGCATTCCATGTGACCTAAAGCTGGAACAGTTTATAGGCCACACACCCCAGCTTTAAGAAAAAAAAAAAAGAATCGCTAATTCCTAACTGTCAACCAGGAAATGATAAGTCGTTGTCAAACACAGCCCTTAAAAATCAAAGGAATCATGAGGCCAGGAAAGCCGCAAGAGAGGAAGCAAGAAGTTACAGTACAGATTTGGCACCTACTGCCCACAGGGCTCAGCACAAATACTTTCTCAGTCAACTTATTGGAGAACCTGAGCTGGACCAAAAAATCAAGAACCTAAAGAAGAAACTGAGAGCAATCAAACAATTGAAATAACAAGTCACAAATGGAAAACAGCTAGAAAAAAAAATCAGTTGAAGAAAACTCAAAAGGAGAAAACCTTTCTCCAGGAGCTGATCTGGAATTGGATATTTAAAGATTCACAGAAAGCAAGTTGGTTACCAGAAATTAGTGCAAACACATCTTCTGATAAGTTCATTGGTGTATACAGAATATTCATCTGCCCACATTAAATGATCATCTATCATTTAAACCATTTATCCAAGAATCTGCATATTTGTGAAATTATTTAATAATGTTTATTAAATTGATTTTTGCATTCTATATCATGTCAACATAGGATTATAAAAAAAAGACACATGAATTTTCTAGCTAAGTTTGACAGAATGAAAGACAAATGTCATTTTTTTTAGTAGGGGACAATATCATATAAATGGAGATATTTTCAAATTAAAAAAAAAATTTCTATCAAGAAATATGGGCTAGCCTGACCTATGGTGGCACAGTGGTTAAAGTGTCAACCTGGAATGCTGAGGTTGCTGGTTCAAAACCCCTGGCTTGCCTGGACAAGGCACATGTGGGAGTTGATGCTTCCTGCTCCTCCCCCCTTATCTATCTGTCTCCCCCTCTGCCCTTTGTAAAATGAATAAATTAATTAATTTTTAAAAAATGAAGTACGGGCTAATAGATTTTGCTTAGAATTATGGGTATTCCTGCCACTACACTGGTAAGTATATCATGTGACACTTTTGAAATAATAAGTACCATCTAATAGGCCCTGGCCGGTTGGCTCAGCGGTAGAGCATCGGCCTGGCGTGCGGGGGACCCGGGTTCGATTCCCGGCCAGGGCACATAGGAGAAGCGCCCATTTGCTTCTCCACCCCCCCCCTTCCTCTCTGTCTCTCTCTTCCCCTCCCGCAGCCAAGGCTCCATTGGAGCAAAGATGACCCGGGCGCTGGGGATGGCTCCTTGGCCTCTGCCCCAGGCGCTAGAGTGGCTCTGGTCGCGGCAGAGCGACGCCCCTGAGGGGCAGAGCATCGCCCCCTGGTGGGCAGAGCATCGCCCCTGGTGGGCGTGCCGGGTGGATCCCGGTTGGGCGCATGCGGGAGTCTGTCTGACTGTCTCTCCCTGTTTCCAGCTTCGGAAAAATACAAAAAAAAAAAAAAAAAAAGTACCATCTAATACATGAGAAAAGACCAAAATCTGTTTACAAAGTTCCAGAGAGCAACATGTTACAGGAGTTTCATATTTCCAATGCCACTAAGTTATGTGCATAATTTCCTGCTCAGGCAGAACAGAAATGTGCAGAGAACTTTGTTTGTTTGTTTGTTTGTTTGTTTAGCAAGAGAGAGACAGACAGGAAGGGAAAGAGATGAGAAGCATCAACTTATAGTTGCAGCACTTTAGTTGCTTATTGATTGCTTTTCATATGTGCCTTGAGGGGAGGGGGACCTCCAGCCGAGCCAGTAATCCCTTGCTCAAGCCAGCGACCCTGCACTCAATCTAATGAGCCTGCGCGCTCAAGCCAGTTAACTCGAGATTTTGAACCTGGGACCTCAGCATCCCAAGTCAACGCTCTATCCACTGTGCCACCTCTGCTCAGGCCTTAAAGAACTTATTTTATACAAAATTGTGCTAGTTAATATTTTTATATCCCAAATCTTGAGGAAAGAGTTGAGATTAGGAAGAACATTTTTAAATATAATTAGCAACTAACATATATCCTAAAATATGAGACATTCTAGACTTACAAATTTATCTTACATATTTATATAAATTTAAACATTATTTAAAGGAATAATACAAAAAGTTTTATTTCAGATTTAATTTCCTTTTTTAAAATTTCTTTATCTATAATTTTAAAATATTTTTCCTGAAATTTAGTGAAATAGCCTTGCAAAATGTTTAGTAATTTCCCACATCTATAAGGTATTGTGTGGTAAATTAGCAGAGAATGGGCTCTGGGATCAGAATGACTGATTTGATGCCCTTCCTGGCTACATGACCTTGGGAAAAGCATGTCTCTATACAGGTGGTTAGAGGGGCAGCTTGGGGTTTGTGTACAGCTGCTGAAATGTGGACCCAGCAACTGGTACATTTTCAGTGGATATAATTATCCCAGCATTATTAATTAATTACAGTATTTCTCTGTTGATTTCCAATATCTTGCATCAATAGAAGATTTAAATCTGAAATTGTGTCTTGAAATTCAGCCATCAGTCAGAACAGCCTGTTCTGAAAACTGTCTACATCTTTATAGAGATAGTTATGTAAACTTAGGTGAAAGTGATGTATTTTTCTTAGTATTCTAAACCATGTTTTACTTAGCTCCACAAACATTGTCAGCACGCACTAACAGTCTCTCTGAAGAGCTCTTATGCAGGACCAACCTATCCAGAGCCATAGACTCACTACCGTGGTTCAACAGACGTGATTTAGACAGCAATGTGTGTGGCTCACCCTGGGCTTGGAGGGCACATACATTGGCAGGATATGGACCTAGTGCCCTACATTCTACCTGTCTTGACTTCGTAAAAGGAAGAGCAGGCATTCTGAAAGAAAGGTGTTGATGATTGTCTAGCTTTTCCCTGGCCTCTCTGCACCTATCTCGCAGTGTTCATGCTATGTATTGGGTCTTGTGTAAACTTTCCAATACAGATGACAGCATTACTGTGTGATTGCAGAAGTCCCCAGCTTTTTGTTTCCTGGATGCTTTGAGATATGTTTTGGTGAGAGCTGCTACAAAAGGGTAGAAAGATAATGTTTGTAGCAAAATCATTAATCAGAGCTAAGGAAAGTTTAACACTGGATGTATTTCAGAACAGGGTTTTTTGCTGGAAACCAGTCTTAAGTTGATTTTATTTATTTGTTTATTTATTTATTGAGACAGAGAGAGAGAGAGAGAGATGGAGACAGACAGACACTAAGGGAGAGAGGTGAGAAGCATCAGTTCTTTGTTGAGACACCTTAGTTGTTCATTGATTTCTTTCTTATATGTTCCTTGACCATGCGGCTACAGCAGACTGCATGACCCTTTGTTCAGGCAGCAACCTTGGGCTCAAGCTGGCAACCTCAGGGTTTTGAACCTGGGTCCTCTGCATCCCAGTCCAACACTCTATTCACTCGCCACTGCCTGGTCAGGCTGATTATCTTTTTTTAATAGCAATTTTATTGAGATGTAATTTACATCCCATAAAATTTACCCTTTTAAAAGCATACGATTCATTGGTTTTTATATTCACAAAGTTGTGCAATCATATCATTATCTAATTTCAGAACATTTTTATGACCTCATAAAGAAACCTGTACCCATTAGCCCAACAAACATTAATCTGCTGTCTCATGGATTTGCATATACTAAACAGTTCGTGTAAACAGAAACATACAATCTGTGGCTTTTTGTACTTGGCTTCTTTCACTCAGCATGTTTTCAGGGTTTGTCTATGTTGTGGCACGTGTCAGTACTTCATTTGTTTTTATGGCTGTCCAATACTCCGTTATACCAGATTTTTTTTTTTTTTTTTTTTTTTTTTGTATTTTTCTGAAGCTGGAAACGGGGAGAGACAGCCAAACAGACTCCCGCATGCGCCCGACTGGGATCCACCCGGCACGCCCACCAGGGGGCGACGCTCCGCCCACCAGGGAGCGATGCTCTGCCCCTCAGGGGCGTCGCACTGCCGCGACCAGAGCCACTCTAGCGCCTGGGCAGAGGCCAAGGAGCCATCCCCAGCGCCCGGGCCATCCCTGCTCCAATGGAGCCCTGGCTGCGGGAGGGGAAGAGAGAGACAGAGAGGAAGGAGGGGGAGGGGGTGGAGAAGCAAATGGGCGCTTCTCCTATGTGCCCTGGCCGGGAATCGAACCCGGGTCCCCCGCACGCCAGGCCGACGCTCCACCGCTGAGCCAACCGGCCAGGGCCCGTTATACCAGATTTATATATTCGTTCATCCACTGACAGACATTTGGATTGTTTCCACTTCCTGGTTATCATGAGTAATACTGCTGTGAACATTCATATACAATTTTTGCATGAACCATAAGTTTTCAGCTTTCTGGGGTGGGATTACTGGGTCACTACCAAACTTTTCAAACGTGACTGTCCCATTTACCATCTCAACAGCATAATGATACATTTTAATCATTGATGATCTAATCTTTTTAGGATCTCATTGTTTCATTACCTCCTATCAAATTGTTAATGATTTCCTGGGGCATTTGGTAATGTCTACTCTAGTAGACCAAACCTCTTTTAAGGAAATGCATTTCAGTATTAAGGCAGATGTTTAATTCATTCAAGGTTGTCTTATGTATGAGGGTGACATAAAAAGATATAAAGTGACAGAAGCTACCTTCAGAAAGACATTTTTTTCCTCCTTAAATGATGTCTAAACTGTGTTTTCAACCAGCATAGAGTCTGATACTAGATAAATGAACAAGTGAAATTAGGCAAAAAACAAAAATGGTTAGAAGCCATGGGCTTCTTAAAAGAAAAACCAAGGTTGTGAAAAATTCTCATATGGAAGCATTGAGGGACGACTTGCTGTGTGTGATAGATGCCACCGCTGTGTATGACTCCGCTACGCAGCACAGGAAAGTGAAACTGGGAGAGGAGTTGGGTAGCTGTTAGCAGAGACCCACATATCTCCACTCCTTTGTCCAAGGGTTAAGCACCTCTTTTGTGCCAGACTCTCATCTGAGCACTAAGGATTCCTGAGAACAACCACAGAGCCTGTTCTTAAGAGGCTGGTGTTCTTGTGAGGACACAAGCAACAATAACCAAGCAAGCCGATTTCAGATGGCAAGCCCTGGGAAGAGAGGATGAGGTGGGGTTTCTAGGTAAGCAGGAGCTACCACAGACTGACAGTGAAGACCCTTTCTTCAACCCCAGACTTAGCCTTTGGTCCTGCAGGAATATGTCCCACACATGCACAACTCGTGGTTCCAGTGTATTCCAGTGCAATCTGGGCTGCTGGGCCCAGTTTGACACCCAAGACAGTTCTGTGAGCCTCAGTCCTACCTCAACAGCAGGCTATCCTCATGAATAAACCACCTGTTAAATGATGAAAGCACTATGTAATCCTAAAGATACTTGACAATATTTCAGAAGAGAAATGGGAGGTAATGAATCTTTTTTTTTTTGTACTGCATTCATTTTGGGTCTAGGAGATGTGTAACAATGGTTTAACATTTCCTTTTCTTTGAGCATTTTTTACCCGTACCAAATAAAAGTAGTCAGGATTAGAAAGGTAAACTGTGGCCTGACCAGGCAGTGGCGCAGTGAATATAGCGTTGGACTGAGACGTGGAGAACCCAGGTTCGAAACCCCGAGGTTGCCAGCTTGAGCGCAGGCTCATACAGCTTAAGCACAGCTGGAGCACGGGGTCGCTGGCTTGAGCATGGAATCGTAGACTTGACTCCATGGTCGTTAGCTTAAGCCCAAAAAATCACTGGCTTGAAGCCCAAAGTCACTGGCTTAATCAAGGGGTTACTTGCTCTGCTGTAGCCCCCGATCAAGGCACATATGAGAGAGCAATCCATGAACAACTAAGGTGCCATAACAAAGAACTGATGCTTCTCATCTCTCTTCCTTCCTGTCTGTCTGTCCCTATCTGTCCCTTTTTCTGACTCTCTCTGTCTCTATTTAAAAAAAAAAAAAGGTAAACTGCAATGTGGCTTATACTCTTGCCTTTCTTTAAAGAGAGAGGTTATATTCCACTTTCCTGTCCCCTATCACCTATAACATAATAAGTTATTATTGCTGACTATTCTCTCTTCTTTTGTTACTTTAAAATGTTTCTTGCTATAATTTCTGTGATTCTCTAGTTTTACTTTTTCTCTCCAGACCCCCATTCAATTGTAGCATCCCCTCTACCTAATCAAGAAACAATGAGGCCTGACCTGTGGTGACGCAGTGGATAAAGCATTGACCTAGAATGCTGAGGTCGCCGGTTCAAAACCCTGGGCTTGCCTGGTCAAGGCACATATGGGAGTTGATGCTTCCTGCTCCTCCCCCTGTTCTCTCTCTCTCTCTCCCTCTCTCTTTCTCTATCCCCTCTCTAATAAATATGAATAAATAAAATTATTTTCTAAAAAGAAAATAAAAAAAAGAAACAATGAGACCAGCATACCCAAGTGTATCTGCAGACATCCTCTGTGCTCTCTCATGGCAGGAAGTGTGTGTGACATGGCCACTTTGTAGGGAAGGTGGGGACACTGCAAAAAAGGGAGCCAGCCTTTCCATGGGCAGCGGAGGGCATTTGATGGCTATAAGGCCTCTGAAGAAATACTTCCTTTTTATCTCTCTGAGTCTAAACTATTCTGTGCTGCTAGAAAGTGTAGCCTTGAGCAAGTTAATCAACTTGCTACAATTTTTATTTACATAGGTAAGCTTATCATGAAACTTAAGCATCATATATGTAAAATGCTTAAAACAACCCTTGGCCCATAAGTATAAGTAATCATTAGTAGTTATTAATATTTTCTATATAACCATTTCAATGGCTGGATATTTCATGTGTTGACATTATAAATTAATGAACAATCTCCTTACTAATGTCATGCAGTCAAGTTTGAAAATCTGTTTGTCTGTATGTATGTACCACTGTCTTTTCCATCTGAATTACCACTTATCCTAAATGGTGGCTCGTTGGCATTAAGGGTAGTGTCTGTTAAGTAGATCTACATATGAACAGCTCATTGACCAGGAACTTAATAAGTGATGTTTAGTGATTAATATGTTTGGCAGCATCTTCTTTTTTTTCCAGGACAGCAAGTCTTTTCAGTTTGATTGACTCTATGTGGCCTCCAGTGATGCCTCTGAAAGTACCTGGCCACGGCCAGGCCTGTGAAGAGGTAAGAGCAGCATTGGGAGAACTGCCCCTGGTTGCTGCCTGCTCAGCGCCAGGTGCTGTGCCAGGTGCTGCCTCCACAGTCCACATTGCAGAGAAACGCAGGTCCAGTGAGCATGAGCCAGGACAGAGATTGAGACCCATTTGTATTATTCCAAACCCAAGACCTGGATGCTTTTTCTGCTGTGCTACAGTACATTTTTCTTGAGGTTAATTTAGGATGGTGTTTTTAAACCACAATCATTAGGGTCAACCATTAGGATCTTAGCCTTGGGCTAAATAAGACACAGAGCACCCCACCCACCTTCTAGTCGTTAGTAGAACTAACACTCAATTACCAAGTAGAACAGAAACTCACGTAACCTAATAAATAAAATCCTTGGATAGTCATACAGCCACCAGCTTAGCCAGAAATTTCCATTTTCCTACCACATCAGATTGTTTATGGTAGTTGCTCACAGGTGTCAAAATTGACTAATTAAAATGTGTTCCCTCTTCTCCATCCTGACCCTTATCCAATAGGCCGGCCAGCACTGCTTTGGGTCATAGTTCGCAAAGCTGGAAACTGGGGTCACATTGTTTGTGCCTTAAGAAAATGCTAAGATTATGACTCCGTACTATGCTAGACCAGCAAGATTGTTGTTAGAAATAGCCATTTATGTTTGTTTGTTTGTTTGTTTGTTTGTTTTTTAAAAAGCAATGGTACATTTACACAATGGAATATTACTTGGCCATAAAAAAGAACCAAACCTTACCCTTTGTGATAGCATGAATGGACCTGGAGAACCTTATGCTAAGTAAAATAAGCCCATCAGAGAAAGACAAGTATCATATGATTTTACTCATATGTGGAATCTAATGAACAAAATAAACTAACAAGCAAAACAGAAACAGACTCATAGAAAACAGACTAACAACTGTCAGCAGCAAAGGGAGTTGTGGAACTGGGTGAAATAGTGAAGGGATTAAGCAAGAAAAAAAACCTCATAGACACAGATAATAGCATGGTGATTCCAAACGGGAAAGGGAGATGGGAGTGGTCGAAGAGGCTATGGGGGACTAAGTGGTGATGGAAGGAGACTTGTCTTGGGGTGGTGAACACAATCCAATACACAGATGATATATTATGATATATTATAGAATTGTGTGCCTGAAGCCTATGTAATTTTATTAACCAATATCACCACAATAAATTCAATTTTAAAATGTCCATTTCTAAACTGAGAGGAAGAAATTTCTAAATGTGTTCAGTATACTCTGAAGACTAAATTTCTAAAATGCAGTCTTGAATCGTTAATAAATTTAGAAGTACAATTTTTTACACTTGATCCCAGAGATAACAATCTGTTTCTTATATAGATATTTCCGATGAGCCGTTTGAGACAGTATGTATCTGTGAATAAATATGTATATATTAAGGACTATATTTTATATTTGAGTCTTTCTACCTTTGCTTTCATTTCAAACAGCTAAAAACTCATCTACCTCCTCCTAGCTTCTGTTACATCCTCACTGCTCATCCGTATATGGGCCAAGTTGATATAATTGAAGAAGACCCTATTTCTAAGCTTTACCAGCCTCCAATTCCCCGATTCTTAAGAGAAATTCTCCAGGTAACGTCTATGTTTCTAACAAGGTCTTTGATTACTTTCTTTTTTATATGTGCGTGCTTTGTGTGATGTTACCAATCTTTTTCAATGCCTTTTCAGACTGATGACCTCGGTACCCGTTGCAGTTTCTATGCCAGAGTGATATATCAAAGACCACTGGTAATCTATCTATCTCTCCTTTTCTCTCTCTCACTCTCTCTTTCTCATAAAGTATTAAAATGCACAGGTATAATCAAGTTTATTAAAGGATCATCTATCCCTCTTAGAAATTAATGGAATACCAAAATAGAAAAATATTTTTAAAATCCAGTTTTGTGCTGAATAAGTAGTAAATCCATTCCTTGAACAAGTTTGGACTGTCAGCCACTGTGTTAAGTACTGAGATATAAAATAGTCCAAATGTAATGTTGCCCCAAAAATATTCTCAGCCCAGTGACCCTAGGTCCTTTCTGACACATAGGCAGGTTGTAGAAAAGAAAGAGAAGCTGAAAGCTCAACAATAGTCAGTAAAAGTAGGAATCTCAGGATTGAGCTCAGCCATTTCTCAGAACTAACTCTACCAGTTCTGAGATCCTTGAACAGTTGAAGGAAGCCCTGTGGTCCCTGTGATACTGTGGGCAGTTCTAGGGAGTGGCAACCTACAGGAGCTTACTGTTCAACAGATCCTCTAAGAATAGACAAGGGACTGAGATGTGTTTGGCAAGTTCAACACATGATAAAAGTTCCAAAAGAAACCTCTGCTGGATCTTAACTAATAGAGGAACATCTATGTCTCAGTCGCCTGAGAGGTATATAGAACATCCCATTGTTCAGTCCTTGTTTTCCTTTCTCTGTTCATCTTTTAGTTATTTGACAGCCAATTAGTGCCTCTCCTGAGGAATAACAGAGTGATTGACATTAGTCACTCAGCAGTGCTCCTATGTGAGCCATCTCTGCTTCTGGCTCAATGGGCAGGAAACAGGCCCCCAGTGAAGACAAGGTCTGGTCACCTGATGTGTCTGTTTCTGAGTCTGAGGCAAACTGCAGGCTGATTGTGCACTCTTCTGCCTCATCTTCACGACACTCAGCATTAAGACACACCTGGTACATCATACATTCCTAATATTCTAAAGTGCATTCCAGGTCATAGAGATGTGACATCAAACAGCGGTTCACTGTGCAGCTGCTATTTATGCTGCAGGTAGATTGCTGTCCTCAGGGGCAGGAACAGCAATCTCATGGCTCTTATATCATGTGCTGCCCACAGATCCTGATCTGCCCACCACTTTGCAGCTGAGACCAGTAGTAGAGGGTAAAGAAAGTGGGTGTCAAATGCTCATAGCCAGATCTCAACCATCCACCCAACAGGAACCCCTAGGGCAGAGAAAGACTGCAAGCAGTCTAGTCCCTTCTTGTTCCTTGTTTCTTGCCAAGAAATAGGCTCCCATCAGCTCAGGTATAGCCTGTTTGCAAGCATGCCTTTCAGTGAATGTGGGTGTACCAAGGGGTTGTGATACTTCAGAAATGGTCGACAACTCACAATACAACCAGATTCCTCAACTCAGTAAAATCATCTATACCTCCTGTATTTGCTTTTGTGGGAAACCATCACAAAAAAACCCAACTATTTCAGAGAGGAATTGAAATAAGCTGAGACCTGGGCCCACTTTATGGTTAAGCCAACATAATCTTTAGTGACAGTTGACTTGTAGAATAACACCATGAGTCACTCACTGCAAGAACCTAAGTTATCAAAAAAGATTCAAATATATTAATAATATATTAATGACTAAGTCATGAAAGTGAAAGATATTTTTTGTATTTAACTTTTGTATTGATTATTCAAAATTTTTAGATTCACAGTAATTATAGATTCACAATAGATTACAAAGAAATATATAGGGCCTGACTAGGCAGTGGCGCAGTGGATAGAGCTTCGGACTGGGATGCAGAGGACCCAGGTTAGAGACCCCGAGGTCGCCAGCTTGAGCGCAGGCTTATCTGGCTTGAGCAAAAGCTCACCAGCTTGGACCCAAGGTTGCTGGCTCGAGCAAGGGGTTACTCAGTCTGCTGAAGGCCCACGGTCAAGGTACATATGAGAAAGCAATCAATGAACAACTAAGGTGTCAAAATGAAAAACTAATGATTGATGCTTCTCATCTCTCTCCGTTCCTGTCTGTCCCTATCTATTCCTCTCTCTGACTCTCTTTCTCTGTCTCTGTATAAAAAATAAATAAATATATATATATATTATATATATAGAGAGAGAGAGGGAGTTCTTGTACACCATCCTCCTTGCCAACATCCCATGCCCACAGTACAATATCAAAGCCAAGAAATAATATTGACACAATTTATGAAGCTGGTTCAAATCTCACCAGTCATGCAGTGTACATGTGTGTGTATACATGTATGTGTACCATTACGCAGTTTTGTCACATGTGTAGCCTTGAATAATCTCCACAACAATCAATATACTCAGCTGTTCCACAGACTCCCTATGTTCCCATTACAGCCACACTCATCCTCTTTCCTGTCTCCAGACTCCTGGCAACCACTAATCTGTTCTCATTGTCACAATTATTTTATGATGGTACATAAATAGAAATATGCAGTATATGAGTGGGCAAAAGTAGATTTACAAATAATATAATTAATTAATAATAATACAATAATAAACTATGTGTTCTGCATACTCACAACTGTAAACTACTTTTGTCCACCCCTGTATATCAGTATTAGTTTCCTAGGCCTACTATGCAAAACTGAATTGTTTAAAACAACAGAAATGTATTGTCTTGTGTCCTAGAGGCCAGAAGTTTGATGTCAGGGAGTCAGCAGGACCATGTTTCCTCTGACAGCTCCAAGAGATTCCTTTCTTTCTTCCAGCTTCTGTTGTTTGCTGGCAGTCTTTGGCCTTCCTTGGTTTACAGATGCATCATTTCAGTCACATGACCATCTTTACCCTGTGTGTTGTCACAAGGTCCTCCCTCTGTCCACATTTCCCCATTTTATTAGGATACAAATCATATTGGATTAGTGCCCTGTAATAATGTCTTAATTTGGTTAAATTTGTAGAGACTCCCCCATGAGCCCAACCAGGATCCACCCGGCATGCCCACCAGGGAACAACGCTCTGCCCATCTGGGCCATTGCTCCGTTGCAACTGGCGCCATTCTAGCGCCTGAGGCAGAGGCCTGAAGCCATCTTCAGTGCCCAGACCAACTTTGCTCCAATGGAGCCTTGGTTGTGGGAGGGGAAGAGAGAGACAGAAAGAAAGGAGGGGAAAAGGGTGGAAAAGCAGATGGGTGCTTCTGTGTACCATGGCCAGAAATCGAACCCAGGACTTCTACATGTCGGGCCAGTGCTCTGATGCTCTACCACTGAGCCAACCAGCTAGGGCCTTAAAGACACTGTTTTCCAATAAGATTACACTCTGAGGTACTGGAGTTAGACCTTCTATAGAATTTTTTGGAGTATCACAATTCAGCCCCTAAACAGTTCCTTTTTTTTTTTTTTTTTTTTTAAACAGAGACAGAGAGAGAGTCAGAGAGAGGGATAGACACAGACAGACAAACAGGACTGGAGAGAGATGAGAAGCATCAATCATTAGTTTTTCATTGCGCATTGCGACACCTTAGTTGTTCATTGATTGCTTTCTCATATGTGCCTTGACCGTGGGCCTTCAACAGACCAAGTAACCCCCTGCTCGAGCCAGCGACCTTGGGTCCAAGCTGGTGAGCTTTTTGCTCAAACCAGATGAGCCCGCGTTCAAGCTGGTGACCTCAAGGGTATCGAACCTGGGTCCTTCCGCATCCCAGTCCGACGCTCTATCCACTGCGAAACCGCCTGGTCAGGCTAAACAGTTCCTTTTGAGAATGGCTTTTTTCAGGCAACGTAATTCTCTGTAGAATATACAAAGAACAATAATGTCAAGCATCTTTTGAGGTGTTTATTTGCCATTTGTATATTCTGTTTGGTGAAATGTTTGTATATGTCTTTTACCCTTTCTCTGATTGTATTGTTTACTATTGAGTTGTTAAAGTTCTTTATATATTCTATATATGAAGCCTTTGTGAGATTTGTGATTTGTAAAGGTAGCTCAGGGTCTTTAATTTGTCTTTTCATCCTTTTGGCAGGTTTTTTTTGTTTGTTTGTTTGGGATTTTTTTGAGAGGAATAGATAGGGACAGATAGATAGGAACAGAGAGAGATGAGAAGCATCAATCTTTAGTTTTTTGTTGCGACACTTTAGTTGTTCATTGATTGCTTTCTTTTTTTTATTTATTTATTCATTTTTAGAGAGGAGAGAGAGAAGGAGAGAGAGAGAGACAGAGAAGGAGAGAGAGGAGAGAGAGACAGAGAGAGAGAAGGTGGGAGGAGCTGGAAGCATCAACTCCCACATGTGCCTTGACCAGGCAAGCCCAGGGTTTCGAACCAGCGACCTCAGCATTTCCAGGTCCATGCTTTATCCACTGCGCCACCACAGGTCAAGCTCGGCAGGGGTTTTTGCAGAGCAAAAGTTATGTGATAAAATTTTTTTTTTATTCATTTTAGAAAGGAGAGAGAGAAGAGAGAGAGAGACAGAGAGAGAGAAGGGGGGGAGGAGCAGGAAGCATCAACTCCCATATGTGCCTTGACCAGGCAAGCCCAGGGTTTTGAACTGACGACCTCAGCATTTCCAGGTCGACACTTTATCCACTGCGCCACCACAGGTCACGCTATGTGATCAAATTTATCAATTTTTCATCCTACGGATCCTACTTTCGTTGTCAAGTCTAAGATAAGTCAAGTCCTTTTGCCTAGTCCTGTGATGGCGAACCTTTTTTTAAAAACCGCCCACTTTTGCAGTGCTGGTCAATGTGGTCCCTCCCGCCCACTAGTGGGCGTTCCAGCTTTCATGGTAGACAATTGCGGTGCCATTTGGTTGCTCTGCTACAGCCCACCACCAGAACTGGAATGCCCACTAGGGAGCGGGAGGGACTAGGTTGACCGGCACTGCAAAAGTGGGCGGTTTTTATAAAAAGATCGCCATCACCGGCCTAGTCCTAGATGTCAAAATTTATCTTTTATGTTATTTTCCAGAAGATTTATAATTTTACATGGAGTCTGTCATACATTTAAGTTGGTTTTTGTATAAAGTGTATAGTTTACGTCAAGGTTCATTTTTGCCAATGGATGTCCACTCATTTCAGTGCTATTTGTTGATAGGCTGTTCTTCCTCCACTTAATTGCTTTTGCAGCTTTGTTGAAAATTAATAGGGTATTTTTGTGTGGAAGAGAACTGCTTTTAATAAAATTTTATCAATAAGAAATAAGCGCCTGACGAGGCAGTGGCGCAGTGGATAGAGCATCGGACTGGGATGCCAAGGACCCAGGTTTGAGACCCCAAGGTCGCTGGCTCGCGCAAGGGGTTACTCGGTCTGCTGAAGGCCCGCGGTCAAGACAAATATGAGAAAGCAATCAATGAACAACTAAGGTGTCGCAATGCGCAACGAAAAACTAATGATTGATGCTTCTCATTTCTCTGTTCCTGTCTGTCTGTCCCTCTCTCTGACTCTCTATCTCTGAAAAAAAAAAAAGAAATAAGATGGTTCTGCTATGAATTAGGTGGGGTTTTTTTGTGTCTTTTTACAGAAGATATTGTTACTGACATTGTTACTGTTTGCTCATAACCCAGTGGTAAGATGATTTGATAATTAATTTCAAAAGAAATTAAAACACTTTGGTTCTATCAAGAGATTGAAAAAGAAACAATAAGCCAAATCCATGCTATTTACAAAGAATGTCTAACTTTGAAGACTATCAGAAAAACTCTCAACTTCAGATATCTTGTAGAAATAAATCTTTGCCCTCCCTGACATTTACTATTTTTTAAAATGTGATTTTGCTAGTTCCTTAAAATATGTAATCCTTTATATCTCCACGGTCCAGTACAGGATCGTGTATTGCACTTAATTGTCATGACTGTTTCATCTCCTTAAAATTGAACATTTCTTCATCTTTTATGACCTTGATAATTTTGAAGAATAGAGGCCCGTTACCTAGATGAATGTTCCTCCATTTATGTTTGCCTTCTGTTATCTCGTGAACAGATTCAGTTTATGCATTTTTGACCGAAACACCACATAAAAATACTGTTCTCATCAGGAGGCACACAGTTGATTTCCCAGTACTATGATATTTTATCAATTGATTAAGCTGTTACTTTCTAGGTTTTTCCACTCTAAAGTTAACCAATAACCTAGCCTGTAGTGGTGCAGTGGATAATGCGTCAACCTGGAATGCTGAGGTGCTGGTTCAAAACCCTGGGCTTGCCCAGTCAAGTCATATACAACAATCAGTGAACAACTAAAGTGAAGCAACTATTAGTTGATATTTCTCAAGCCACCTCCATCTGTAAAATCAATAAATAAAATATTTAAAGTTAACCAATAAATATTTTATACTTATAATAACTCTAACAGCCCTGGCCGGTTGGCTCAGTGGTAGAGCGTCGGCCTGGCATGCAGAAGTGCCGGGTTCGATTCCCGGCCAGGGCATACAGGAGAGGCGCCCATCTGCTTCTCCACCCCTCCCCCTCTCCTTCCTCTCTGTCTCTCTCTTCCCCTCCCACAGCCGAGGCTCCATTGGAGCAAAAGATGGCCCGGGTGCTGGGGATGGCTCCTTGGCCTCTGCCCCAGGCTCTACAGTGGCTCTGGTAGCAACAGAGCGACGCCCCCGGAGGGGCAGAGCATCGCCCCCTGGTGGGCAGAGCATCGCCCCTGGTGGGCGTGCCAGGTGGATCCCAGTCGGGTGCATGCGGCAGTCTGTCTGACTGTTTCTCCCCGTTTCCAGCTTCAGAAAAATACAAAAAAAAATAATAATAATAATAATAACTCTAACAAATATTTTATAGAAAGACACATTGAGACTATCTAAATATCCTATTCCTTATCAAACTTTTTTTATTTAATTTATTGTGTTTACATAGATTCTAGTGTTGCCCCAATTGCATCCCCCCTCCCCCATATTCCCCTCAACATCTCCCTTGCTCCCCTCCTAACATCTCCCTCCCCCCTTCCCTTCAGGTTTAATTCTATTCCTTGGTTCACTTTATTCCTTGGAGTCCTCAAATAAGTGAGGTCATATGATATTTTTCTTTCTCTGCCTGGCTTATTTCACTTAGCATGATAGTTTCCAGGTCCATCCATGTTGTTGCAAAAGGTAATATTTACCATTCACTTTAACATCCATATTATTCTTGCCTGAATTATTACTCTAATAATGGCCAAATGGTAATTTTCTAATTTCAGCGTTCCTTCTACATTAAAGAAATGGCATTTGACTATAATTAGGACTTTTTATTTCCCTGATTTATTTATATATTCACTTATTTATATAGTATAGACCAGTGGATTCAGTTCTCATTCAGTGGGTTATAATCTGTTACTATATTTTAATGCCCAAATTTTCTTATATCTAAGCTAGCTTTCTGTCCTTTAGATATGTTCACATCCTTCTTTGAATACTTCTTTATTTTCTGACACGATAGGAGGTTTCAAGCTAATCTTGTATTTTCTCCGGTCTGAAATCAGCCATCTCTGTAGCAGCCCTGGTTGATTTTTTTTTGTGTGTGTGGCAGAGACAGAGTCAGAGAGGAACAAACAGGAAGGGAGAGAGATGAGAAACATCAACTTTTCGTTGTGGCTCCTTAGTTGCTCATTGATTGATTTCTCATATGTGCCTTGACCAGGGGGCTACAGCAGACTGAGTGACTCCTTGCTTGAGCCAGCGACCTTGGGCTCAAGCTGGTGAGCCCCGCTCAAACCAGATGAGCCCGTGCTCAAGCTCGCGAGCTCAGGGTCTCGAACCTGGGCCCTCCACATCCAACGCTCTACCCACTGTACCACTGCCTGGTCAGGCAGCCCTGGTTCATTTTAAAGACGAATGGCATTTTTTTTTCTTTTTGAGAATGCCATTTGGAAGTCATGATCTGGGTACTAGGTGAGCTCATTGCTGCTGGGATGACATTGGCCTTCTCAATGGACAGGACGAGGAAGTATATATGGGTAAACTCATGCTCACATATATATAAATCCCTATCAATTTCTTCCTTTTTGTCCATGTATCTCTATCATGATTTTATACCAATACCTCCAACTTCTAACCATTACCTCACAATTGACTCTAGAGTTTCATATTTCTGTATTTATTCAACAGTAAGAAATGTGGCTCTCATTTTGCTCAATTTAACTTACTTTAATTTCCTATATATAATCAACCTTACAACCATGTGAATTGCCTCCTTCACCCAACCCATAGCTCCTGACCATGCAAGTCATGTTCTCTATGCAGTTGTATTAACCAGCCATGTGCAATCTTCATCCTGATCGCACCACCTCTGCCAGCAAAACCAGCTGAACCTCAAGCCAACGAGGTTCTCATGGCCCAACCCTGTTGACCCTATTTGCATATACTGATCTTAAACTCTGATCAAAGGGAAAGAGCAGAATGTCATTTTAATGAACTTGAAAAGGCATTACAACTTTTGAAGGAAAAAAAATTATATGCCTGACCGGGCGGTGGCGCAGTGGATAGAGCGCTGGACTGGGATACCGAGGACCCAGGTTCGAGACCCCGAGGTTGCCAGTTTGAGCGCCGGTTCATCTGGTTTGAGCAAAAGCTCACCAGCTTGGACCCGAGGTCTCTGGCTCCAGCAAGGGGTTACTCGGTCTGCTGAAGGCCCATGGTCAAGGCACATATGAGAAAGCAATCAATGAACAACTAAGGTATCACAATGAAAAACTGATGATTGATGCTTCTCATCTCTTCGTTCCTGTCTGTCTGTCCCTATCTATCTCTCTCTCTGACTCTCTCTCTGTAAAAAAAAAAAAAAAAAATATATATATATATATATATATATATATATATATATATATATGAAAGGAAAAATAAAAACTTTTGCAGCTACAACAAATATTTGATTCCTGCTTTATACCAAAATCTGAGGGCAGGGAAGATCTAGTTCTGGCATAGGCTGTTTGGGCTTCTGTAACACAATACCATAGGCTAGGTGGCTTAAACAGCGAGCATTTATTTCTCACAGTTCTGGGGTATAGAAGTCTGAGATCAAAGTCTCAGCGTGGTCAGGTTCTTAGTGAACTCCCTCCTCTTTGCTCACAAAAGGACACCTTGTAGCTTCACAATGTGGAGATCAGAGAGAGTAAGTAAGCTTTCTCATGGCCTTTCTTATAAGGGCACTAATCCCATAATGAGGGCTTCACTCTTATGACCTAAATACCTCCCAAAGGCTCCACCTCCCATTACCATTACATTAGAGGTTAGGAATTCAACCTTTTTAATTTGAGGGTAAGGGTTATAAACATTCAGTTATAACATTTTCTAACCCCTTAGGAAACGTACATCTAGCAGGAGAGAAGAATGTATGTATTTATGTACTAAATATAAATAATGTGATAATTAACATTATATATATGTGAACATGGGACCAGGAGGCAAAAGAAAACAATGAATTCTTCCTGAATAGGTTAGAGGACAAGTAGAATAGTGCCAGGGAAAGCCAGATTGTATCACAGCAAAGGAAGGAACCCTATAAACAGGTACAAGGTTGGGGTTCACAAGGCTCAGCTATGTCATTGGGGGCTAGTGACCAAGACATGAAAAGTCTATTGTATGTTTTTAAATATTTGTTGAAAAGATGTTAATGTAAATATATAATGTTAATGTAAATAATAGTCATTTAAAATTATTGCTTTAAAAAAATAACTTTGGATAGCCTGACCTGGGGTGGCACAGTGGATATAGCATCAACCTGGAACACTGAGGTCGCTGGTTCGAAACCCTGGACTTACCTGGTCAAGGCACATATGGGAGTTGGTGCTTCCTGCTCCTCCCCCTTCTCTTTCTCTCTCTCTCCTCTCTAAAATAAATAAATAAAGTCTTTAAAAAAATAACTTTGGATATAAGAATAGCTATTAAGTTAATCTTAACTGTGTCTTGTAGCTAAAGAGTTTGCTTCTTCTGGAGCAGATGGAGAGGTGGCTGGTGGTGACTGATGTTACCCTGCAAATGCAGGACGAAAATAACTCTGGCCTTCCCAAAACCCTGCCAGTCTGTGTGACCGCCTCATGTGTTCTGGACCATGAAGTTGTGGAGGTGCTCGACGAGGCTGCCCCTCACAGCTTCTTCTTCAGAGATGCTCTCCGAGTCCAGGGTATGCGTTCCTCTTGACGGCTTTGATCCAGTGTTGACTTAGAGATTCCATAAAATGGCCTTGTGGATTCATCTTGCTCTGGACCTGCTGGCGCTTTCACTAAGGCCACTGTAGACAAAGCATATGGGGTGGAATAGGCTTATGGTATCAGCCCCAGGCTTTCACTGACCCCTGTCCTGGCCATCTGGACAGAACCAGAACCACTTGCAGTGCTGACAAACGCTGTGAGAGATGCCATTGGTCACTCAAGGATTGTCTGTTGGTGGCTCACTTTACAGGTGCAGAAGCCATTTGAAGCCATTGCTTGGAACATATATTTAAAACAAATGAAAAGCTACAAATTATAAAAATGTACGTGTAGTTCAGTCAGCCTTTTTTTCCCCAAGGAATCAAACTAGGATCCTGCCTCAACAGTATAAATATTTTTCACTTTATTGAGGTATAATTTGCAAAACATAAAATTCACCTTTTTGAGTTGAATTTGAATCTAGTATTTATGTACTTTTTCAGCATAGCACACTGGTGCCTTTGGGGCTTCATTTCTGCATAGTGCATGTGTCACTAGACACAATGAGCCCAATCCTTGTGCCCCTTTATCCACGTGACTCGTAAGAGGCTAGCAAAGGACACTATCATTACTGGCAGAATTACCTTTTCTCTTAGTGGTTTAACAGTCAGAAGTGTTTCTGTTCACAGGTCGGATTATTTGTGTTGAACGAACTGTGCTCTTGCTTCCAAAGCCCCCTTTGGATGTGGCCTCCATTACTCACTCCTGTGAACTCACTGGCCCTGTGCAGCTCGATGACCTGGGTTCTGTCACTCAGATCAACTCCATATGCAGCGTTCAAGGTGGGTAGTCAGTCTTACAGGAAATGGTATTTATATTTTCCAAAATATCACACTTGTCAACAAGTATTTGTTGAGTACGTGACATATTCCAGTCATTGGATTTATAAGGAACAAAATCAGAAGTTCTTGCCTCTTGGATTTGTAGTCTATATAGAAAGATATCAATCAGATATGCACACAGCCTAATATAGGACTACATTATTCTGAGTGCTCCAGGTGCTGTTCAGCAGCACTTTGCCTTGTCAAGGAGGTCACTGAAGTCTCCTTAAGGACAAGAGCCTTAGGTCAAGATCTGAAGGGTAGGAGGGAGCTAATTAGGCAAATGGTGGGGTCAGGAAGATCTAGTGGGGGAAAATATCAGGACTTATAAAAGCTGCTGACAGGATAGAGTAGGTAAGCCCCAGGGTCTGGAAGGAGGTAAAAAAAAATTATTTTTAAAAATTTTTTAAGACATCTGGATAGAAGGAATGACCTGAGACAAAGCTAGAGGGGCCAGCTCATGCATTTGACTGGGCAGCCCCATCAGGAGTGTGCTCTGTCACCTTGATAGAGTGAGAGCATGGTCCAATATCCATCTCTGTAGAGCAGAGTGGCAGGGTGAGGGCCTTGGGTAGTAGCTGGTGGGAGGGCAAGCACCAGTCTAAAAGGGGTGAAGTAAATCCAGGGGTAGACTTAGTTAAGAGGGAAATTGACAGGTTGGGTAATGAATTTGGCACATATGGAGCAAGGCATACGTGGACAGCAAGAACATATATCTCAATGGCTTTGAAGACAAAGTGCCATTCTATTTTTTTAATGACAACTTAATTTGAGATATAAATCATTTACCACAAATGTACAACTCAGTGATTTCCAGTTATTCATGTAGTCCTGCAAACCCTCTTCACTCTGCCTAGTCCAGGGGTCCCCAAACTTTTTACACAGGGGGCCAGTTCACTGTTCTTCAGACCGTTGGAGGGCCAGACTATAAAAAAAAACTATGAACAAATCCCTATGCACACTGCACATATCTTATTTTAAAGTAAAAAAACAAAATGGGAACAAATACAATAGTTAAAATAAAGAACAAGTAAATTTAAATCAACAAACTGACCAGTATTTCAATGGGAACTATGCTCCTCTCACTGACCACCAATGAAAGAGGTGCCCCTTCTGGAAGTGCGGCGGGGGCCGGATAAATGGCCTCAGGGGGCCACATGTGGCCCGTGGGCCGTAGTTTGGGGACCCCTGGCCTAGTCCTTCGCAACCACTAACCTACTTTCTTTCTGTGTGAATTTCTGTATTCTGGACTTTTCATAAGAATGGAATCATATAATACGTGTCCTTTTGTTTCCGGCCCCTTTCACTTAGCAGAACATTTTGAAAATTCATCTACATCGTAGCATTTATCAATGCTTCATCCCTTTTTATAGCTTAATATTTCATCCTATGAACATGCCACATTTTGTTTATCCATTCATCAGTTGATGTCCATTATTTTTATATTATGAATAATGCTGGTATGAATATTCATGTAAGGCTTCTGAGTGGACATGTATTTTCTAATCTCCTGGGTATATTTGTTTTGTTTTTATATAAGTTTTCATGTTGACTATCATCATTAATAGAAGTACAAATGTAAAACTAGGAAGAATATGTGATATCTTGATGCTTAGGGAAAGGCATCCATAGGAAGTAACCCCATCCACAAAGACAACTGTGAGACTGAAGAGATTTAGGAACTCTGAGTCCAAACAAGATGACCAAAACCATTTCAGGAAACTGACCCATACTGAGAGAAATCCATTGTAACTTCTGTGGAGGGAGGCAGTGTTAATAGAGGATCTTCGTGGAGTCTAGAAAAGGGGAACTCAAAAGTGAGAACTTGGCCATTTTACCAGCACTGCCATAGAAGGACATCTGAGCTTCCTTAGCTAGCAAGTACTCTGAGCTGTGGGGACAAAGAGGCCCCCAGCTTTCTGTTTTCACAGTCTGGCACATGGAAAATCTACTCGTTCTTACCTATACTCTCACTCTCTGGATAGCACAGCTGACTCCACATACCTGGCCTCAAGCATCTTGGTCATCAGGTAGAAAGCTCCATCTGGAGAAGCTGACAGTTTGCGTTTAGATGGTGCTACTGAGACCTATTATATGCATTTTACACACCATTCCATTTATCTTCTCTCAGAAGGGTTTGCCTGTCATAGCAGGGCTTAACTTTTGGAATACTAAAGGAGCTTTGTTCTAGGTGGACAGGTTCAGCCTCACATGTCATCATGCAGTGGACCATGTCATGGTGGGATGGCAGCTGTGGGAACACTGATGAGGTTCAGCAATCCTAAGACCCCACTTGACTCTAAATGGAATCTTCATAAAAGGGATGAAGACTAAATATTTTTAAAGTGAACAATGGAAAATTTGGTCTTTCACAAAACTCTTTCTGGTAGCATAAGACAAACTTAAATGGCCCAAGGAAAAGGGTTTCCGACCCTTCAATACCTAACTAAGCAGTGGACGGAGAGCTGCATAGGGTCCTGTACATAATAAGGCTGTTTGCTGGACATGATGTACTACTACCCTCCAGATCTTTGTGGGCTTTACTGAATGTATCACTTCCCTAAAGTGAGGGATGCCCTGGGGACAAGGGCTGCTGTCATCAGCCTTAGTGGAAAATATCTGCGTGGACACTGGAGTGGTGTCTGCTTGCCTGACACACGAAAAGGCAAGAGCAGCTGGAGCTCCCCACACCCAGTCCGCCCCAGCCCCAGCCACGTCACAGACGCCAAAGCATCGCTGTCTGGGTCTGTGCTTTTATTCCAGGGCTTGGCCAGTGTTACCATGGTTCTTGCTTCCAATATGCAGTAAAAAGGGCATATCTGTTATAAATGACCTTCCCCATCTATCATTGCTCATTCTGCTTTCTTCCCAACTTAAAGCAAAGAATTCAGTAGATAAAATTGTTTTTTTCCGCTGTGGCTAGAATTTCCCAAGGTGTTATTAACAGAAAGGAAAATGGTATTTCTAAACAGTAGAGCAAACAGGCTTCATCTGGCTTATATATTTCCCTTGTATTAAAATGAAGTTACTTATTTTCTACGCCCTCATAAATTGGTGAGATCACCATTTCTGATTAAGCCAATTCTGTTAGGTGCTTTTTCCTTTGTCAATCACTTAACAAATATGTTTAAAGCATTTCACTTATCTTTGGCTCTTTTTAAATAGAAGACCATTGGAGAACCGTACAGCAGTGTGTGAAAGTTGAGGGTGATGGGCAGGGAGGAGGTAAGTGCCGGGAAGGGAGGTGGCCTACATAGCGCAGAGACAGTACTGAACACACAGGTACTGTGGGTTTGTCAGTCAGAAGTTCTAGGCCTCTTATAACAATTCAGCTAATGGCCACAAAACCACATGTTGCTCCAGTGGACTAAGCAGGGAGGTGGCCCCAACATCTTAAGTGTTGTGGACAGGCTGTAAGTGCTGGTCATGTCCGGTCATTCCCACCATAACCATCAAGGCCAATGACAGAGGATTCACCTTCACCAAGAAGCCACAGCCAGCCAGGCACTGGGTTGACCAGGGGAATGGTTCTAGGAGCAAGGTAGAGTGGGCAAGGCTAGGGCCTCCACACTCAGGGAGCCAGGACCTCTACCCCTTGTAAAGTCGGAGTTCAGTCTTTATATTATACGGTTCTGTTGGTTTTGACAGATCTATGTTCTCATTAGCCACAATTATGGTATCATATAAAACAGTTTCAGTGTCCTAGAAATCCCCCAGGCTCCACCTATCACTCCTCTCTCCCTGCCCCTCCCCCCCCACCTCAAACCCTGGCAACTACTGGTCATTTTGCTCTCTACATAGTTTTCCCTCTTCCAAAATGTCACATAGTAGATAGCCTTCTCATATTGGTTTCTTTCACTACCAATATGCATTTAAGATTGGTTCCTCCATGTCTTTTTTTGGTGTACATTTTTTTAGTACTGAACAATATTCCATTGTCTATCGGGATCCCCAAACTTTTTACACAGGGGGCCAGTTCACTGTCCCTCAGACCGTTGGAGGGCCGCCACATACAGTGCTCCTCTCACTGACCACCAGTGAAAGAGGTGCCCCTTCCGGAAGTGCGGCGGGGGGCCAGATAAATGGCCTCAGGGGGCCGCATGCGGCCCGCAGGCCGTAGTTTGGGGACGCCTGGATGTACCACAGTTTATCCATTCACCTACCAAAGGATATCTTAGTTGCTTTCTGCTTTAGTAATTATGAATAAAGCTGCTATAAACATTTGTATGTGGGTGTTTTTGTGGACATGTTTTCAACTCATTTAGGTAACTACCAATGAATGCAATTGCTGGATTATATTGTAAGACTGTTTAGATTTTTTTTTTAATTGCCCAGCTGGCCTGACCAGGGTGTGGCTGAGTGGATAGAGCATCAGCCTGGGACGCTGATGACCCAGGTTCAAAAATCTGAGGTCACCGGCTTGAGCATGGGTTCATCTGGCTTGAGAGTGGTCTCACCCAGCTTGAGCACAGGGTTGCCAGCTTGAGCACAGGATTGCCAGCTTGAGTGTGGGATCATAGACAAGACCCTGTGGTCGCTGGCTTAAGCAAGGGGTCACTGGCTCTGCTGCAGCCCACCAGTCCAGGCACATATGAGAAAGCAATCAATAAACAACTAAGGAACTAAGGTTTTGCATTCCTCGTGCTCCACATCCTCAGCATTTGGAGTTCTCAGTGTTTTAGATTGTTGCCATTCTAATAAGTGAATAGTATTTGTTAATCAGGTTGTTCATTTTCTTATTGTTGAGTCTTAAGGTTCTTTGTATACATGTATTTTGGTCCTTCATGAGATACATCTTTTGCAAATATTTATATTTTCTCCTAATCTGTGGCTTGTCTTTTCATTCTCTTACCAGTGTCTTTTGCAGACCAGAAGTTTTCATTTTAAGGAAGTTCCACATCAGCTTTTCTCTTTTATGAATTATGCTTTTGGTTTTGTATGTAAACAGTCATTGTCAAACCCAAGGTCACCCAGACTTTATTCTGTTTTCCTCTAAGAGTTTGATAGTTTTGTATTTTATACTTAAGTCTGTGATCCAGTTTGAGTTAAATTTTGTGAAAGCCATAAGGTCTCTTTTGAGATTTTTTCCCCCCTGTATATCCAATTCTTCCAACACTGCTGAAAAGACTATCCTTTCTCCATTGAAATTTCTTACCTTTGTCAAAGATCAGTTGACTATATTTATGTAAGTCTATTTCTAGGCTCTGTATTCTTTTTCAACTGGTTTGTATGTCTGTCCTTTTACCAGTATAACACTGCCTTGATTACAGTAGCTCTATTATATGTCTTGAAGTTGGGTATTGTCAGTCTTCCAACTTTGGTTTTCTTCTTCAGTATTGTCTTGGCTATTCTTGGTCTTTTTGCCTTCTATATAAACTCTAAAATCAGTTTGTTCATATCCACAGAATAACTTGCTGGGGATTTTGATTGGTGTCTTGAATAAAATAGGAAAAGGAAATAAAAGTTATACAGATTGGAAAGGAAAAGAAAAACTGTCCTTGTCAACCTATAACATAGTTTTCTATGTAGGCCATCCCAAAGCAAGAATAGGGCCTTGGCCTTACCAGGCGGTGGCGCAGTGGATGGAGTGTCGGACTGGGATGCGGAGGACCGAGGTTCGAGACCCCGAGGTCGCCAGCTTCAGCGCAGGCTCATCTGGTTTGAGCAAAGCTCACCAGCTTGGACCCAAGGTCGCTGGCTCGAGTACGGGGTTACTTGGTCTGCTGAAGGCCCACGGTCAAGGCACACATGAGAAAGCAATCAATGAACAACTAAGGTGTTGTAACAAAAAACTAATGATGGGTGCTTCTCATTTTCTCCATTCCTGTCTGTCCTGACTGTCCTGTCTGTCCCTGGCTATCCCTCTCTCTGTCTCTGTAAAAAAAAAAAAAAAAGAATAGGGTCTTGAATCTGTAGATCAACTTAGGAAAAGCTTACATCTTAATACTGTTTAGTCTTCTGATCCCTGAACATGGAATATCTATCAATCAATTTAGATCTTTGATTTTTTTTTTTTTTTTTTTTTTTTTTTTTTTTTTTTACTGAGACAGAGAGAGTCAGAGAGAGGGCTAGACAGGGACAGACAGACAGGAACGGAGAGATAAGAAGCATCAATCATTAGTTTTTCGTTGCACGTTGCAACACCTTAGTTGTTCATTGATTGCTTTCTCATGTGTGCCTTGACCACGGGCCTTCAGTAGACCGAGTAACCCCTTGCTCGAGCCAGCAACGTTGGGCTCAAGCTGGTGAGCTTTTGCTCAAACCAGATGAGCCCGGGCTCAAGCCGGTAAGCTCAGGGTCTCGAACCTGGGTCCTCCGCATCTCAGTCTGACGCTCTACCCACTGCACCACCACCTGGTCAGGCAGATCTTTGATTTCTTTTAGCAGAGTTTAGTAGTTTTTCTCATATGGATCTCTTAGGTACTTTATTACACTAATACCTAAGTATTGAATATTTTATTTTAGCATTAATGTAAATGATGTATTTTTTGTTTCGAGTTCCATGTGTTCATTGGTAGATATAAGAAAGCAATTGACTTTTCTTTTTTAAAGATTTTATTTATTTATTTTAGAGAGATGAGAGAGAGAGAGAGAGAGAGAGAGAGAGAGAGAGAGAAGGGGGGAAGGAGCAGGAAGCACCAACTTATAGTAGTTGCTTCCTGTATGTGCAGTGACCAGGCAAAGCCAGGGTTTTGAACTGGTGACTTCAGCCTTCTGGTTGACGCTTTTGTTTTTTTTGGTTTTTTTGTGACTGAGAGAGAGAGATATAGAGAGAGGGACAGATAAGGACAGACAGACAGACAGACAAGAAGGAGATGAGAAGTATCAATTCTTCATTGCAGCACCTTAGTTGTTCATTGATTGCTTTCTCATATGTGGCTCCAACAGATCAAGCAACCTCTTGCTCAAGCCAGCAACCTTAGTGTTGGTCAAATAAGTTTGTAAATATGATGTATATGTTTGCTCGCTTAAAGTTTGCATTGGGTGTGGAAGACAGGCTGTAAGCTGGCAAAGTCCTTTTTTGTTGTTGTTGTTGTTGTTTTACAGGGACAGAGAGAGAGAGAGAGAGAGAGAGAGAGAGAGGGATAGATAGGGACAGACAGGCAGGAATGGAGAGAGATGAGAAGCATCAATCATTAGATTTTCGTTGTGACACCTTAGTTGTTCATTGACTGCCCCCTCATATGTGCCTTGACCATGGGCCTTCAGCAGACCGAATAACCCCTTGCTCAAGCTAGTGACCTTGGGTCCAAACTGGTGAGCTTTTTGCTCAAGCCAGATGAGCCCACGCTCAAGCTGGGGACCTCGGGGTCTCGAACCTGGGTCCTCCGCATCCCAGTTCAACGCTCTATCCACTACGCCACCACCTGGTCAGGCCAGGTTGACGCTTTATCCACTGCACCACCACAGGCCGACTTTTCTTTTTTATTTTATTTTATTTTATTTTATTTTATTTTATTTTATTTTATTTTATTTATTCAGTTAGAGTAGAGGAGGCAGAGACAGACTCCTGCATCCTCCCTGACTGGAATCCACCTGACAAGCCCATTAGGGGGCAATGCTTTGCTCATCTGGAGCATTGCTCCATTGTTCAGCAACCAAGCTTTTAGCACCTGAGGCAGAGGCCATGGGGCCATCCTCAGTGCCTAGGGCCAACTTGCTGTAATCAAGCCATGGCTGCAGGAGGTAAAGAGAGAGAGAGAGAAATAAGAGTGGGAAGGGTGGAGAAGCAGATGGGTACTTTTCCTGTTTGCCCTGACCAGGAATTGAACCCGGAACATCCAAATGCCAGACCAAAACTCTACCACTGAGCCAATCAGGGCCACAATTGACTTTTGTATTTTAACCATGTTTCCTACAACTTTACTACAATTATTTTATAGTTTTAGGGGGTTTTTGTTGATTCTTTGGGATAGCCTACATAGAAAAATATGTTATCTGAGAACAAGGAGTTTTTCTTTTCCTTTCCAATCTGTATAACTTTTATTTCCTTTTCTTATTTTATTGTATTAGCTAAATGCATTGTGTGTTCACCACCCCAATCTGGTACTATTTTTAATACTAGTAGTAATAGGGGACTTCCTTGCCCTGTTCCTAACCTTAAGAGGAAAGCGTCTATTTTCTCACCATTAAATATGATATTAGCTGTGAGGGTCTCATTAATTTTTTTGTTTGTTGTTTCATCTACTAAAGATGGTTATCTCTTTAGCCAGATTCAATAAAGTCAATAATTTCTATATTATCGACTTAACGCTCACTTTATAAGAAATGAATATTAAGCTCTCCTGCCCTTCTTTTACTGCACTTTTTCCATCACCAGTTATTTCTGTGTATTGTTGAGTAATAATCTATTCTATAATCATAATTAAGCCTTGCACACTTTGTCTACAAGTAGATCTCAAAGATTAAAATCAATAAATAGTATTTTTCAACTAAAATAAAATTTAAAAATAATAAATGAATAAATAGTATTTTTATTATTAGGATTGTGCAGTGGGCAAAAATAAGCTTACAGTTGTGACTATGTGAAATGGAGAGTTCATTCTTGTATTATTTATTAATTATTGTAGTATAAACAATTGTAAACTTACTTTTGCCCCACCCTGTATAAATATTTTTCACTGAATGATCTGAACAAAAAGAGGTTATACGGCAATGAGATACCACCTCACACCTGTTCGATTAGCTGTTATTAGCAAGTCAGGTAATAGCAAATGTTGGAGAGGCTGTGGAGAAAAAGGAACCCTCATACACTGTTGGTGGGAATGTAAAGTAGTACAACCATTATGGAAGAAAGTATGGTGGTTCCTCAAAAAACTGCAAATAGAACTACCTTATGACCCAGCAATCCCTCTACTGGGTATATATCCCCAAAACTCAGAAACATTGATACGTAAAGACACATGCAGCCCCATGTTTATTGCAGCATTGTTCACAGTGGCCAGGACATGGAAACAACCAAAAAGCCCATCAATAGATGACTGGATAAAGAAGATGTGGCACATATACACTATGGAATACTACTCAGCCATAAGAAATGATGACATCGGAACATTTACAGCAAAATGGTGGGATCTTGATAACATGATACGAAGCGAAATAAGTAAATCAGAAAAAAACAGGAACTGTATTATTCCATACGTAGGTGGGACATAATAGTGAAACTAAGAGACATTGATAAGAGTGTGGTGGTTACGGGGGGGGAGGGGGGAATGGGAGAGGGATAGGGGGTGGGAGGGGCACAAAGGAAACAAGATAGAAGGTGACAGAGGACAATCTGACTTTGGGTGGTGGGTATGCAACATAATTGAACGACAAGATAACCTGGACTTGTTATCTTTGAATATATGTATCCTGATTTATTGATGTCACCCCATTAAAAAAATAAAATTATAAAATAAAAAAAAAATAAAATAAAAAAAAAACAACAACAACAAAAAAAAGAGGTTATATAATAAATCTGACAAGTTCAGTGACTGAAAGTAATCACAGAGTGTGACCTGGTTGTAAATTCTTAACTGTGCAGATCATGGTGGGTAATCATGTCCTAGGCCTATAATTTCTGTAGTAAAAGCTTTATCTTTGCCTTAAGCCAGCCCTCTCACCTGTTCTTGAACTGTAACTACCCTCAAGGGACAACATGATCTTGTTGCCTGTGTACCATCCCTATTTACTATAAATGTTGAATGTTAATTATCCTGTACCCACCAATGTAATAAAATGTATCTCTCCATTTACATTTTATCCAATTATAGAGCTTTCCCCACTTTGCTTCTTCCGCTTTCTTTAACTACTACAGTAGATTTTTATGTAATATTTCTTGTTCTTTTGTTCGATTTTAAATGCATAAAAAGAACTGCAAAACAGCCCTCTCCAGAGCATTTTCTCAATCCATTAAGACAGGGATAGTCAACCTTCTTATAACTACCACCCACTTTTGTATCTCTGTTAGGAGTAAACTTTTCTAACCGCCCACTGGTTCCACAGTAATGGTGATTTATAAAGTAGGGAAGTAACTTTACTTTATAAAATTTATAAAGCAGAGTTACAGCAAGTTAAAGCATAATAATAATAATTACTTACCAAGTACTTTATGTCAGATTTTCGCTGTTTGGCATAATAAATCTTTATAAAACAACTTACTATAGTTAAATCTATCTTTTTATTTATACTTCAGTTGCTCTGCTACTGCTCACCATGAAAGCTAGAACGCCCACTAGTGTGCGGTAGGGACCAGGTTGACTACCACTGCATTAAGAGCTTGCTGCTAAACAGGTCTTTACTTTGGTTCAAATAAACTTATAAAATTTTCTATAGGTTTGGACATTCTTACATGGACAGTGAGAAAAGATTATACCAGACTTCTATTTATTTCTTATGATTTTTTTCATGGAGTTTTATATACCTTTATTTTTCTTGCTTTGCCTGCACTTTAGTGTAATTTTTCCCCCAAATCCCTAAAAATGGTGACAAATCATTGGAGTTTACCTTTTCCTAATTCTCTGCTGGAGCTTTCTGTCCCTCTGAACCAATCTTGATTATCTCTGATGTCAATTCTTGTCTTGGGACTCCCCTGTATTGATCATTTAGGTTTGACTCACTATTTTCTAAATCATACGACTTTTTTTATTGGTTTGTTACAACTCTGGGTTTTTCACAGATGTTCTTTACCAAGTTAGAAAGCTCCCTTCTATTCCTAGATTACTGAGAATATCGTGAATGGATGTAATTATAAACTTTAAGAATTAGAAATAAATTACTTCTTTTTTTTTTTTTACCAAGAATAATCTAAGTTATGGCAATGGGTCCAATGAAAATGATTTAAGTCCTGCACAGTCATCATAGCTATTTCTTTTGGATAATCAGTAAGTAATCATCCAAGCATTCTATTAGGCCATGATATAGTTACTCCTATACATGTATTTCATTAAGTAGAAATAAGACATTATGTTTTCTTTTTTCAGTAAATACTCCCTTTTTGTCGTACAGACATCTCCTCCCCAAATTAATCTTATTATAATTTACATTATTTAACTTTTCATCCACAAGAGCTGCCTCAAATAACTTTCACCTTGGAAAGCTACAAAGGCATGAGACTGCAACAAAGTTCTACTCTGGCCTTTGTATCTCGAATTTTTCATATTTACCAAAAACTCTAATGTATAAATGAAACTGAATTACCCCCACATTATAATACTTACTTAGGAAAGTCTTTTTTGTGTACACATTTAACACGAAGATAGAAAATGTCAAATAGTTCGAACAGCTATTTGGCAAACCACAGAAAGAAAATAGGACAGTGGGAAATGAAAAAGTTGCAGTGTTTTAAAACTGAAGAGATTGATGAATGTCTTTCAAATTTCTCATCTCCTTCTTTCACATCTTTTAGGTTGACTACTTCCAAAGAACCTTTGCATTTTGCTCCTTTTTTTATTAGTTTATCAATTTCTCTGAAGCATCCTGGATCAGTTAGACATAATTTCTAATTATTGACTATAATCCTCACTTTATATAATCTTAATCTTGAGCTTTTCTTTGAGTTTTTTTCCTTCACTGTCTTCATTTTCTCTATTAACTGCTTTGTTCTGAAGCTTGCTGTTTTGTACTTTTGTTGGTTTTAACTTTATTACCCTCTGAGAAGGATAACAGTGTATGGTCTCTTTGTTTCAGGGTTCACACATTGTCGGCCTCAATAGTTGCTATGTTCCTAAACATCTGCTCCAGGTATATGTGTCATTCTTGGGAAAAGTTTTCAATTAGTCATAATCGTTCCTTGGATACACCTCATTGGCTAGATACTACCATTGTGCAGAACTTACCGTTCTTTATCTGATACGTGAACCTCCCCTTTAGTCAAAATCTGCTTACAGATATCAGTCTAGTCATCTGTTCCAAATATACTGGTGATGTCTTCCTTCTTTGCAACCTGCGACTTTCTCAGCAGATCTCCATCATGGTCTTTGTCCACCACTCAACTAGCCCTTGACTTGGATTCTGTAGCAGGCATGTTCATATCCCTGCCAGTGCACTTCCTGCATGCCACAGCCAGGCAGATCTGGTTGTTGGAGATGAAGATCAACATTGTGGCTGCTCATAGACCTTGGGTCCAGTGAACTAAGACAGGCCTGTACCAAGGGCCTCAGGGCCACCACCTCCCTGCAACAACCTGGTGTCATGTGACACAGTAAGGGCTGGTAGAGTGTGAGGTGCCATGACCAATTAGGCCTAGCCACCAATTTGTACTTCTTAATCTTTTTACCTTTTTCACACAGTCTCCCAAAATCCACATCCCCCCCCCAAATCTGGCAACCATCAGTTTGTTCTCTGTATCTGTGAGTTTGAGTTTGTTTCTGTTTTTTTGTGTGCGTGTTTGTTTTTTACAGAGTCAGAGAGAGGGATAGACAGGAACAGGCAGGCAGAAACAGAGAGAGAGAGATGAGAAGCATCAATCATCAGTTTTTCATTGCGACACCTTAGTTGTTCATTGATTGCTTTCTCATATGTGCCTTGACCGTGGGCCTACAGCAGACCGAGTAACCCCTTGCTCAAGCCAGCAACTTTGGGTCCAAGCTGGTGAGCTTTGCTTAAACCAGATGAGTCCGCACTCAAGCTGGCAACATTGGGGTCTTGAACCTGGGTCCTCCACATCCCAGTCTGACGCTCTATCCATTGTGCCATTGCCTGGTCAGGCTTTTTTACTTTGTTTTTTAGAATCCACATATAAAGTGAAATCATATGGTGTTTGTCTTTCTCTAACTTATTTCACTTAGCATAATATTCTCTAGGTCCATCCATTTTGTCACAAATGGTTAGATTTGTTATTTTTTATGGCCAAGTAATATTCTATGGTATATATGTACCACATTTTTATACATTTGTCTTTTGATTGGAACATTTAATCCATTTCCATTTAAAGTACTTATTGATATGTATGTAGTTATAGCCATTTTATTGTTTTCTGGTTGTTTTTGTAGTTATTTTTTATTCATTTATTATTCTCATGCTTTCTTCTCCTGATTGTTGATGGCTCTTAATAGTATTGTCTTTGAATTTCTTTCTTTCTATTTTTTGTATAACTTGTGGATTTTTGGTTTGTGGTTACCATGTGCTTCATATATACCAAGCTATGTTTACAGCAGTCTATTTTAAGTTGATGGTTGCTCAAGCTCCAGTACATAACATTTTTACTCCTTCTACATTTATGTTTTTGTCATTACTTTTTACCTCTTTGGTATGAGTTTGTTTGTATTTCTTAGTTTACTATTATAATCATATATGATCTTTCAATTTGTGTACTAGCTTTAGTGCTCCTTGATCTACTACTTTTATTATGTTTGCCTTTGTCAGTGAGAATTTTTTTCTTCACAATATTTTCTTATTCATATATTGTTTTTCTTCTTCTTAAAGAAGTCCCTTTAGCCTTTCTTGTACTACTGGGTTGGTGGTGATGAACTCCTTTAGCTTTTTCTTGTCTGGGAAACTCTTTATCTCTCCTTCAACTCTAAAAGAAAGCCTTGCCTGGTAGAGTAGTCTTGGTTGTAGGTTCTTGCTTTTCATCACTTTATATATTTCATGCCAATCCTTGTGGCCTGCAAAGTTTCTGTTGAGAAAATAGCTGACAATTTTATGGGAGCACCTTTGTAGTTAATTAACTGCTTTTTTCTTTTAAGATTCTCTCTCTGTCTTTAACCTTTGGCATTTTAATTATAATGTGACTTGGTGTGGGCCTCTTGGTGTTCATCTTGTTTGGGCTCTCTGTACTTCCTGGGCTTACATATATATTTCCTTCACCAGGTTAGGGATGTTTTCAGTCATTATTTCTTCAAATAGGTTCTCAATCTCTTCCTCTCTATACCCTCTGATACCCATGTGATGTGAATGTTGTTACTTTTGATGTCCCAAAGGCCCCTTAAACTATACCTTTTTTTAAAATTCTTTTTTCTTTTTGCTATTTCAATTGGGCATTTACTGCCCTTGTCTTCCATATCACTGTGATTCAATCCTCTGCTTCATCAAATCTCTTGATTTCATCCAGTGCATTTTTTATTTCAGTTATGGTATTCTCTATTTCTGACTGGTTCTTTGTAATGTCTTTTATACTCTTTTTTATGGTTCCTGTCTTTTTGTAGAAGTTCTCACTGAGATCATCTATTCTCCCTCTAAGTTCTTTGAGTATTTTATAACCATTGTTTTGAACTCTGCATCTGGTAGATTGATTACCTCCATTTTGTTTAGTGCCTTTTCTGGAGTTTTGTCCTGTTGTTTTATTTAAGATATGCTTCTTTGTCTCCTTGTTTTTCATGTCTCCCTGTGTTTGTTTCTATGAATTAGGTAGATCTGCTACATCTCCCAGTTTGGGCAGAGTGGCCTTATCTGGGTGCTCCAAGAGCATCCTTTATGTGGATTGTGTGTGCTCTTTTATAATTGTGTCTTAATTACTGTTGACATGTCAGCAGGTGAGATTGACAGAGCAGGATTCGCTTTAATGGGGCTCTGATGCTTGCCAAATGTGGCCTTCAGCAATGTCATTTGTGGCACTGATTGGGCAGTAGCCAGGTGTGGTCTGAAGCCACCCACCAGGCGTGTTGATCCTGAGGCCTCTTTGGAGGGGCTCCAGTATCACTAACATCAGCTGCTCCTTTGTTTCCAGCCAGAGCCATCTGGTAGGAGCTACACAGTGTTCTGCAGGTGGTAGCTGCCTTTACTGGGTTTTAAGGTGCTCTTACGTGGTTATGCTGTGAACAGAGGCTGGCTGCTACTCATACTGGGCCTGGGACTGCTAAGCAAGAGGTGGATAAAGAGCACACTAAGGCCGGCGCTGCTTATTTGGGATTTGTGGACCTTTGAGAGATTTTAGGAAGGTCTGTAGCACAGGCCCAGACAGAACACATGAATTGGGTAGGGTAGGGTCTCCGAGACCAATGTTAGTCAGGTTGATGGAGATTCAGATTTGAGGGAGGGCTCAATAAAGGAACAGTGGCACTGCATGCACTTTACCCTTGGAGAGAGCTGCCTCTTCAACCCTCATCTGTGGCAAGAAAAAATTCAGCCCCCCACCCCCACTTTATGTCCCTGGTTCTTTATGAGCTGCTGTCCCTTCTCTGGAGCTTAGGGTGAGTGTTTGTGAACATGTGAGTCTGTGCTTGAGCTCTTTAAGAAGATACCTGGCTCTGTGTCAGTGTCACCTGGACTAAGACCCTGCTGATTTTCACAGCCACCTGTTGTGGGAAGTCCTCTTCCCAGAACTGATGTTCCAGCATGGGGAGCCTGCTGTGGGGCTGGGACCCTGTAAAGCCAGTAGCCACGGCCACCATCACAGCCGCCTGGCCCATGCAGGTTTACATTTGATTCGGACAGACAGTAATGAAATAACAGAGCCAAGAACTGGTGGGCCATTAGCTTTAATCCTAGCTTGCACCCGGCGGGCAAGGAATACACACAGTGGGAAAACACTTCCCTTTCCATTCAGAGCTCCCAAAGCCACTGAATTATCCGAGTTTCCTAGAATCAAAGGTTTCAACCTCACCAGCCTTATCCACTTCTGTTCCCCATCTCCTTCTCTCTGCACAAACTGGCTTCTTCGTTAGCACTCCGCCATCTTGGCTGCTTCTCCTTCTCCTCCACGTGGCCTTTCTCTACTCTCCTCCAGCATGGGCTCCTCTGCCTCACTTTATAGTGTAGAAATCAAAACCTTTAATCCAATATACAAACAAGGAAATCTCTGATACAAAGTTATTTATCTGAGGTATAATAGGATTTCTCATGAGAGTGCACCACCCCACATCATGCAACAGACAAGGGTGTGGGGAAAAGCTTAGTTTTGAAAAGATCTAGTATTAAAAAGGTAGGAAAGGCTTAGTCTTAAAACTATGCCTTAGGCTATAACGACCCTGCCTGCTTACAGCCTGTCCCCCACACCCAATGCAAACTATAAGCCAGCAAACATATACATCATATTTACAAACTTATTTGACCAACAGACCTCTTGCCTCTAAGGGTGGACCTTCACAGCCAAGATACCTCTTCTGCTACTTTTTTATTTTGATTTATTTTTTAATATATTGGGTTGACATGGTCAACCAAATCATAATTTTCAAGTGTACAACTCCATATAGGCATATGAAAAAATGCTTCCTTTTTACTTAATTTTTTAATTGATTTAAGAGAGACAGAAAGAGGAAAGGAGAGAGAGAGAGAAGCAGGCATTCATTTTGTTGTTCTATTTAATCACTCTGATCAGGGATTGAACCCACAACTTTTGTGTTTCAGGAGGATGCTCTAACTCAGTGGTCCCCAACCTTTTTTAGGCCACGGACTGGTTTAATGTCAGAAAATATTTTCATGGACCTGCCTTTGGGGGGGGGACAGATAAATGCACAAAATAAAATTATGCAACCAGCGTAAAAACTGTGGTATTTTTAAATATAATTGTTGAACTTACGAGACAAGCGTCAAGAGTGAGTCTTAGATGGATATAACAGGGAATCTGGTCACTTTTTAAAAATAAAACATCGTTCAGACTTAAACAAATAAAACGGAAATAATGTAAGTTATTTATTCTTTCTCTGCAAACCAGTACCAAATGGCCCACGCGGACCGGTACCGGTCTGTGGCCCGGGGGTTGGGGACCACTGGTCTAACTGACTGAGCTAAATGGCCAGGGCCTCCCTTTTGCTTCTTAACTGCCATACATAGGCTTGGGACCAGGCCTTTTTTTCCTCCCCACCCCTTTTAGCAGTCTTGTCATGGCTTCTTCTATATATCCTTAGTTATAAGACTTCTGTTCAGCTTGTCTTCAGGTGGTTATTCTATAATTTAGTTGTAATTTTAATGTGGTGGTGGGAGGAGGCAAGCATGGTGTTTACCTACTTTGCCATTGTGGAAGAACAGTATGTAGAAAAAGATGAATTTGAATTTAATTGAATGTGAACAATAAAGGTCACCAAAAAAAAATGGTTACAGAATGACTGAGTCATTGTCTGGGTGGGATAAGATATCCTGCTGCAGTTTCCCCTGAAGCCAGGGAGGATGGTCTTAAGATGACCTGCTTTCCCTGAGTCTGCTCAGGTGTGCAATTTCCCCTGAAGCCAGGAAGGATCTTAGCACTTGATTGCCGCCTAGTTAGTTATTCCGGAATGTGGTGACATTTCTTTGTCCCTAGAGGCTATGCAGGAAGGGCCCTCTGTAATAGCCTCCAGCCTTCTCATAAAATAGGTAGGGCTTAGACTACTTCTGAAGCCCTAAAGAACTCCTCCTTGTAGATGCACATGCAGGTAGCTGACTTTGGAGCCCAGGCTGAGGCTTCCAGATCTGGTAATGTGTTCCTCCAGGGTTTGGTGAGATTTCTACATACTCATAATTCTCTTTTTCTTAGTCTGTAGCTTTAACTAGCTATTACTCTAGAACCCAGGCTGATATTTCTCTGTCTGGTGTGTAGCTTATTGTTGGGTTGATTCTTTTTCTTTATTCTACTTTAGGTCGTATAAGTTCAAACCCTTTTTGATTTTGCCTTGATTATTTTTATTGTTATTAATCATAATAAATTTCCCCCTAAAATCCATCCATGAGTAATTGCAACTCTGTAGTCCGCCTCCTGCACAGCACAGCCAACTTGACCGTAATAGTGGGTTCTTTAATTCCTCCCTGCAGTTCTGTCAGTTTGCTTCATGTATTTTGTTTTTTTTACAGAGAGAGGGACAGACAGACAGGAACAGAAAGATGAGAAGCATCAATCATTAGTTTTTCATTGCTCATTGCAACACCTTAGTTGTTCATTGATTGCTTTCTCATATGTGCCTTGACCGCGGGCGTTCAGCAAACCAAGAAACCCCTTGCTCGAGCCAGTGACCTTGGATCCAAGCTGGTGAGCTCTGCTCAAACCAGATGAGCCCGTGCTCAAGCTGGTGACCTCGGGGTCTCTAACCTGGGTCCTCGGCATCCCAGTCCGACGCTCTATCCACTGCGCCACCGCCTGGTCAGGCTGCTTCATGTATTTAATAGACTATTAGGCACATATACATTAAGGATTATTATATCTTCTTCGTGAGTTGACCCCTTTAACGTTATTCATGCCCTTCTCTATCCCTGATAGGTTCCCTTGCTCTGAAGTCTTCTCTGTCTGAAATTAATATAATTACTCGTGCTCTTATATCAGAGTATATCTTTATTTATATCCGTATATTTTTTATCTGTATGTCTTTATATTTGAAGTGTGTCTATATATTTTAGTCTATATACATATTGTAGACAATATAGATCGGTGCTCTATTTCTTCCCACTCTGATTTGTATATTTAGACTGACCACTTACATTAAAAGTAAATATTTATATAATTGGATTAATATCTATCATATTTATAATTGTTTTCTATTGTTCATTTCCTCTTTGTCTTCCACTCTCTGCCTTGTCTCATTTTTTTACCTTTTCTCATTTTAATTGAGTATTTTATATTACTCCATTTTTGTCTCAGTATATCAATTATACTTTTTAAAAAAAAAATTTTTAGTGATAGTAGACACTTTCAACCAAACAAGTCCATATTCGGATGCCACTGCTGGGCTTCACAGCAGCACCTGTCCCGTCTGGCAGTGTTCTCCACTCCTGCTCCCGCCCCTATAGCACTGCTGCACTTGCTTCACTTAGCCAGAGGGTGCAGTCCTGAACACTGTTTTGTTTTGTTTGTTTGTTTGTTTGTTTTTGTATTTTTCTGAAGCTGGAAAAGGGGAGAGACAGCCAGACAGACTGCCGCATGCGCCCGACCGGGATCCACCCGGCATGCCCACCAGGGGCGACACTCTGCCCCTCCAGGGCATCGCTCTGCCGCGACCAGAGCCACTCTAGTGCCTGGGGCAGAGGCCAAGGAGCCATCCCCAGCGCCTGGGCCATCTTTGCTCCAATGGAGCCTTGGCTGCGGGAGGGGAAGAGAGAGACAGAGAGGAAGGAGGGGGGGGGTGGAGAAGCAAATGGGTGCTTCTCCTATGTGCCCTGGCCGGGAATCGAACCCGGGTCCCGTGCACGCCAGGCCGATGCTCTATCACTGAGCCAACCGGCCAGGGCCCACTTTGTTATTTTTAAAAACTGTTATCCTTTAGATCAATTTAGAATGACAAATGGTAAAGATTTTGTTTTACCTTTATTCCTTCTCTAATGCTATTCCTTTACTTTGTATAGATCTATTTTCTGACCTATATAATTTCCCTTCACATTTCACTATTTTAATGTAGAGTTCCCTATGGGTCCCTCTGTAAAGCTATCCCACTGGCCTGTGGGTGGGTCAGGGAGATGTGTAAACAGACTGTTATCACAGTGCTGCCAGGTCCTCTGATAAAGACCATTTAACTAGGGATTAAGAGAAAACTCCAGGCCCTCGCCGGTTGGCTCAGCGGTAGAGCATCGGCCTAGCGTGCGGAGGACCCGGGTTTGATTCCCGGCCAGGGCACACAGGAGAAGCGCCCATTTGCTTCTCCACCCCTCCGCCGCGCTTTCCTCTCTGTCTCTCTCTTCCCCTCCCGCAGCCAAGGCTCCATTGGAGCAAAGATGGCCCGGGCGCTGGGGATGGCTCTGTGGCCTCTGCCTCAGGCGCTAGAGTGGCTCTGGTCACAACATGGCGACGCCCAGGATGGGCAGAGCATCGCCCCCTGGTGGGCAGAGCATTGCCCCTGGTGGGTGTGCCGGGTGGATCCCGGTCGGGCGCATGCGGGAGTCTGTCTGACTGTCTCTCCCCGTTTCCAGCTTGAAAAAAATGAAAAAAAAAAAGAGAAAACTCCAGCTGCAAAATATCAAAGTTTGGCCCAACCTCCCATGTTGCACTGCCTCAGCCATGACAGAGGCGGGGGTGGTAGCCAGTTCCCGCTGATGGACAGAGGCACCAAGGATTCTGTCATGCTCTCCAGCCACTTGTGGGCTTGACCACATCTGACTGTCAAATCCCCAAGTCCTCTCTACTCTGTGAAGTAACAATAGCCTCAGTTCCTCAGCCTTGCCCTGTTTTGCCTGTGCCTGTCCTAGAAAATCCAGTGATGGCTTGTCCAAAGTATATCCCCAAGCAGGTGCTCACACCATCTGCAGAAAATCAGTGTTGGGAATCGGGCAGCTCTCATCAGTAGCTAAAGCAGCTGGGCATCAGGGTCTGCAGTGGCAACCTGAGCCTGTAAAACATTGAGCATTTTCCTTGAGTAGGGCTTGAACAGATTCAGAGTAAACCCTGTGAGCTAGCTGCTCACTGAGAAGTACCATCTGCCCATCTGTACTGGCGGAAGGCTTTAAGGGCTCCTGGGAAATAGAGCCTCCATGAAATGTGATGTTCACTCCACTCACTTCAGTTCACTTAACATGGGTCACCAGACCTTCTCCTTACTCCCCAAACACCAACTCCCAGAGTGTGCAGGCACTTCTTTCCAGTTCATTGTCTGGGCTGAAAAAGTTTTGCAGCATTGATTTTATCTTCCTCATCTTGCACACCACTTCGTATACACGCTTGTTAGTGGGTGATGATCTTGCTTGCCCTGTGGGAACAGACGCAGCAAGCACACTCTGTGTCTCCTGGGAGGTGGGAGCGAAGTCCTGTCTTCAAACCAGGTTTGGGCCTCTAACAAGAAGAAAAAATGCTGAACCCCAACTTCTTTCAGTCATCTAAAAGGGTGGGGAGTAACATGTGGCTGAAAAGTTAAAAGTCACTGAAGAAAATTTTAAAACAGGCTTACAGTGCCAGGAAAACTCAGACTGTCCAGAGCATGAGGCAGCTATGTGCCTCTGCTGGACACGAAGGAAGGGCTGAGCTCTTCTGAAAGGACCCTTTGAAAGAACCCTCTTAAAAAGATATTTTAATAGATATTTAATATATCTTTTCCAAACCTAATTATAAGAACTTTCTGTAAATAAAACAGGGAAAATAAAGGCTTTTAATAGCAAATCACAGCAATGAGTGTGATATCACACTCATCAAACTCTTAATAAAAATTTTTTTTTCCTGATGCTCATTTTTTTTATTTAGAAATTAAATTTAGCATTTCTGTAGCATTTGAACTGTTCATTGCGTCGTGTGCCCATCACCTAAAGTCAGATCATTTTCTGTCGTCGCATATTTGGCTCTCTTTACTTTCTCCCCCACGCCCTTCTTCTGGTAACCACCTCATTTTTGTCTGTGTCCACGAGTCTCAGTTTTATATTCCACTTATATGTGAACTCGTATAGTTCTTAGCTTTTTCTGATTTACTTATTTCACTCAGATTGATATTCTCAAGGTCCATTATGTTTTTGTAAATGACATTGTATCATCATCTCTTATGGCTGAGCTCATTTAAGTCAATGATCTAGATACTAACAATTTAATAGTACACTCCCCAGACATCCCTTGAATTCATTTAGGGTTGCCAGAAGGGTTGTCCAGTGGTGTGTAGATCCCAGATGAAATACATTTCCTCAACTCATGCCCTAATTGGAAGGAAATTGCTTCATTCCATATAAATGTAAATGCTATTAACACCCAAAGATAGTAAGGTAAAAAGGGACTTTGTTTTTTATCAGTTTTCTTTTATTTTTTTTGTTTGTTTGTTTGTTTTTTGTATTTTTCTGAAGTTGGAAACGGGGAGGCAGTCAGACAGATTTCCGCATGCGCCCGACCAGGATCCACTTGGCATGCCCACCAGGGGGCGATGCCCTGCCCATCTGGGGCATCACTTTGCCGCAATCAGAGCGCTTCTAGTGCCTGAGGCAGAGGCCACAGAGCCATCCTTAGTGCCCAGGCAAACTTTGCTCCAATGGAGCCTTGGCTGCGGGAGGGGAAGAGAGAAACAGAGAGGAAGGAGAGGGGGAGGGGTGGAGAAGCAGATGGGCGCTTCTCCTGTGTGCCCTGGCTGGGAATCGAACCTGGGACTCCTGCACGCCAGGCCGACGCTCTACCACTGAGCCAACCGGCCAGGGCAGTTTTCTTTTGTTAAAAAGATTTTATTCGTTGATTTCAGAGAGAGAAAGGAGAGGGTGAGGAGCCAGTAGCACCAATTCACAGTAGCCGCCTCTCATACTGCCCTGACTGGGCAAGCCTGGGGTTTCAAACAAGCGACCTCTGCGCTCCGGGTGGGCGCTCCATCCACTGCACCACCAGAGGTCAGGCTGCAGCAGTCTTTATTGGAGGATCTCTGCTGGACATGCCACTCCCCTTGGCCTGTAGTGAGTCAGTCAACACTCCTTTCTGTCTGCATTATAAGCCCTATTGACTTTAATTTCTATGCTTTTAACTTGATACCGGTTAGATTTGCAAGGACAGTGAAAGTAGGGGGGCAGCCTTTTCAAAATCAAAATCTATTTCCATTTTTAGAAAGTCATTCAAGTATATCTTGAAAGGATGTATTTTAATAAATCAAACCTACTTAGTTCTCATAGTTCTGTTTTATCCTCTACAGATAAGTTTTCTTCTAATGTTTGTTCTAGGAATGAAATTCTTCCCTATTGTGGAGAGTGGGAATGATAACTGGAAATTTAGGTCACTAATTTCACCACTTTTCAACAAGGATGATCCATGATTTGACAATATATCTATAATGCTTCATGTTCCAAGAAAATTAGACCATCTCAGTCTCCTGTTTAAAATTCTTCACTGGCTTCTCATCCCTTCCAAGATCAACACTAAAATCCCCAGCAAGATCCTCGATAATCAAAGTCTGTTAACTGTAGAGCCACCTCACCTGCCTTCCCTTTATGCCTGCTTGGCCTCTAGCCTCACCACAGGATACAGTGTAGGTGCTCCCCTCCTCACCTGCAGCCCCACCTGAGTTCCCTTCTTTTACAAAGCCGCACCTGACCCTCAAGCCAGCCTCATACGCCTCTTTTCTGCACCTCTGAAGGGTCTTTTTCATTTCTCAACTTAACATTTATTTGACAGTATTTTAAGTAGACTGTTTCAGAGTAGTTTAAGGTTTTCTAAGGTGACCAATCTTTCTCCTTTAGGGAGGACAGTCCTTCTTTTGTAAGTTCCGTCCTCCCTCGAAAAGTATCCTCCTACGTGTCCTCCTTTTTTATTTTGGAAGACTAATCTGTATATGTCCATATTCGATCGACGCAGAGTTGATCCATTGCGTGTGATGTGATGTATTTGTAGCTAAATTAGTACTTTTTTTATAATTATTAAAAATTAATAGGCATGTAAGCATAATTACAATATAAAATATTACAAATGTTTTTGTTATGCATTTATCATATTATAGTGTATTATTGTTGCAATGAATAAAATGTTTTATTTATTTACGATATTGTTTTCTTCAATTTATTTTTGTCCTCCTTTTCCTTGTAAAAAAGTTGGTCACCTTAGGTTTACAGCAAAATTAAGCAGGAGGTACAGAGATTTCTCATATTCTCCTTGCCCCCACGCATGCATTGCCTCTCTTATTATCAACGTCTGCCACCAGAATGGTACATTTGTTACAATAAATAAACCTACTTTGACACGTCCTAATCAACCGCAGAACATAGTTTATATTAAGGTTCCCTGTTGGCATTGTCCTTTCTTTGGGTTGGACCAATGTATGACATGTATCCATCATTGTAGTTCAAACAGAATAGTAGCACTGACCTAAAAATCCTCTATGCTCCACCTATTTATTCCTCCTGCTCTTTTAACACTTGGCAGCCTTGAAATAGTTTATATAGTTTTACTTCTTCCAGAATGTCTTACAGTTGGAATCACAGCTTTTTGAAACTAGCTTCCTTAGCTAAGCAATATGCATTTAAGTTTCCTCTATGCCTTTGCATGGTTTGATAGCTCATTTCTAGCACTGAATAATATTTCGTTGTCTGGATGTGCCACAGTTTGTTTATTCACCTACTGAAGGACTTCATGGTTACTTCCAAGCTCAGTTTGTTTATTCACCTACCGAAGGACTTCATAGTTGCTTCCAAGTTTTGCCAATTATGAATAAAACTGCTGTAAACATCTGTATACAGGTGTTTGTGTAGACCCAAGTTTTTGATTCATGTGGATAAATACCAAGGAGCATGCTTGCTGACTCATGCGGTAAGACTATACAGTATTTACTTTTCCAGAAACCACTAAACTACCTTCCAAAGTCCCACTACCATTCTGCATTCCCGCCAGCAAAGAGTTCTCGTTGCTCCACTCCTCACCAGAATTTGGTGTTGTCAGTGTTCTGGTTTTGGGCCATCCTAATGGGTGTGTAGTGGTACTTAATTGTTTTAATTTGCATTTCCCTGATGATACATGATGTTAGACATCTTTTCATATGCTTATTTGTCATTAGTATGTCTTTAGTGAGGTGTCTTTTGAGGTCTTTGGCTCATTTCCCTTTTCATTTAGAAATTAAATTTAATTGGGGTGACATTGATCAATAACAGTACAAAGGTCTCAGGTGAACATCCCCATAGCATTTGAACTGTTGATTGTGTTGTTTCCCATCACCCCAAATTTAAATCTTTTTCCATCACCATATATTTGTCACTCTTGACTCCCCTCCTCCCTACCTCCCTACCCCCCTACCCCCTGGATACACTTCACTTTTATTGATGTCCATGAGTCTCAGTTTTACATCCTACTGTGTGGGATATATGGCTCATTTCTTAATTAGGTTCTTTGTGTTCTTATTCTTGAGTTTAAAAGTTTACTATATATTTTGGATAATAGTCCTTTATCAGATATGTCTTTTGCAAATATTTTCTCCCATGTTTCATGATAGTTTTACTCATTATTTGTATATCTGCGTTTCCAACCAGATAATAGAGTCCATGAGAGTAGGGATTGTAGCATTCATCTTTATGTTTTTAGTGCTACACGTATGTCCCACACTAAATAGTACTGTATATACATTTGTTTGTTGAAAAATCACAAATGTTGGAGTAAAAATGAAATAGAAAACCAGGGAAATGACAGAATAGGAAATACTAACAAACCAGTAAGAATATTTCTCTTTCCCTATCAAAGAAGTAGAAACCAAGATGAGGAATTTCATTATGACTGTTAAGGAGTCAAATACTTAAAGTGATATGAGCATATATACAGGACAATGAAACTGGCACTCTGTGAGTGGATGGTGACAGTGTGAATCAGAAAGACCTATGGGAAACACCTTCTAAAAGGGTGTTTCTATATTTCATACTCTTCACACTGTAATTTACTTCTAGGAATATATCCTGAGGAAAGGGTCTCAGCATAGAAACAGTCTCATGTAGAAAGAGATCTATTGCCTAACTGCTAAATGAATTTGGCAGTTAAGGAGTTCTCCTTACTGCATAAATGTCCAGTAAGGAGAATGGTTGAGAGAACTATGACACACCATCTAAATGGAATATCAGTAAGATAAAACAACAGCTATATAGCAGCCTAAAAGGTAGAATGAGACATTGCAATGATTACATTGCTTGTAATGATTCCAGTATGTGTGTATCTGGAAAAAGACTAGAAAAGATGAGGCAAAGATGAAAACACTTGCTTAGGTAGGTTTTTAAAACTTTTTATTGTTATAATTTTGTTCATGCAATAAATGGAAATTATAAAACTCTTAGGAATATTTATGTAAACTCACAAGAGAGAAAAAAAATGGAGGCACTTTGTTATCCTCTGTGTCCTGGGGAACAAAGAGTTGGGAGGGCAGTCGCCACCTCTCAGACTCTGGCTTTGCTTTCACTTGCGTCTAGGCACTGTGGTTGGTGTGGATGAGAGCACTGCCTTCTCGTGGCCTACATGTGACCTGTGTGGCAGCAAGAGATTGGAACAGAGCCCAGAAGACAGGTAAGGAGGCAGTGACTGGCCTGAAAGAGCCGGAGGCAGCGGCCCCGTCCCAGGATCCCACTGCCTGACGGCTTCAGGCAGCTTCCCTGCACCGGGGGCTAAGCCCGAGCTCCTAGAGCAAAACTGAGTCTGCCAAGCTGTGTGGTGTCTTTTCTCAGTAACAAGGAATTTGTCTGTTTCTTGCAGCTTCTGTCTGAAAGAGAAAAGAGCCAGGTTTTGTCCTCAGCTTATTTATTATTATTGAGAAAGGAGAAAGACTCAGAGTAAACATGAGTAAATAAGACTAACTTGGTAACTGTACAGCTTGTCCTTTGCAGGGACACATTTTTTCCAGAGACCAATGAACAGCTACGTAAACAGACATTCCTTCCCTGCAAGTGTTACTGCACCCACTCCCGAGGGACCCAGGGTCTGAGGCTGGGTATAAATGCAGTTCTCTGAATCAGTTTTCTAGCCTCCCAAGCTGCCTTTGTTACATGACAGATAGAAAGGGGCACAATACTTTTCTGCAAAGGGCGGATGTCTCCTCAATGCTTCCTGGCATTATGTATAAACAAGTCATCACTAGGTCTTATTTAAGAGATAAGAAGAGTGTGAATCATAGGTTTACTTGGTAGCAATAAGGAGCACAGATACCAATGATTAAAAGCAGGTTTTTCCAGCCTGATTGTTGGTGGCTTAGTGGATAGAGCATCGACCTGGGACTCTGAGGTCCAGGTTCCAAACCCCAGGTCACTGGCTTGAGCTCGGGCTATCCGACTTGAGCACAGGGTCACCAGCTTAAGTGTGGGATCATAGACACGACCCCATGGTTGCAGGCTTGAGCCCAAAAGTCAAGCCCAAGGTCACTGACTTGAACAAGGAGTCACTGGCCTGGCTTGAGCTTGCCCCCTAACCCCCGCCAGCAAGGCACGTATGAGAAGCAATCAGTGAACAACTAAAGTGCCTCAACTACAAGCTGATGCTTCTCATCTCTCTCTTTTTTTTTTTTTTTTTTTGTATTTTTCTGAAGCTGGAAACAGGGAGGCAGTCAGACAGACTCCCGCATGCGCCCGACCGGGATCCACCCAGCACGCCCACCAGGGGGCGATGCTCTGCCCATCCTGGGCGTCGCTCTGTCGCGACCAGAGCCACTCTAGCGCCTGGGGCAGAGGCCAAGGAGCCATCCCCAGCGCCTGGGCCATCTTTGCTCCAATGGAGCCTCGGCTGCGGAAGGGGAAGAGAGAGACAGAGAGGAAGGAAAGGGGGAGGGGTGGAGAAGCAGATGGGCGCCTCTCCTGTGTGCCCTGGCCGGGAATCGAACCCGGGACTTCCGCACGCCAGGCCGACGCTCTACCACTAAGCCAACCGGCCAGGGCCTGTCTCTTCTTGAGTAAAGAAGAAACAGGTTTTTCCGTTCAGGCAGGTAGGAAGCCCTGACTTCCCTTTGCCTGGCAGAAGCCTTCCCTTTTTTCATGGGATGTTTGCTGTCATACTCTGAGCTCAGCTTGAATGAGGCTTCCCTGCCTAAGAGACCGTCCCTGGTTACATGCCCATGAAGCATGGGTATACACCATCAGCCAGAAGCTGAGGTAGCTGACAATTTATCCTTCAGAACAGGCTGAGCCCAGGCTGCTTTTGGCCTATTTTAGAATCTCATTGTTCTTTTTAAATAAATCCCCTTTTCTGTCTCAGCAATCATTCATGTTTCAAAAAATGCCTGTCTGCTACTAGACTCTTCTGATTTGTGTGTTTTCAAGTGTTGTCTTCCCTGTGTGCTTTCAAATGACAGAGGCGCCTTTTTCTGTGTGGACTGTTCCCACGTGGTCACCTCTCCGCTTCTCAGAAGGCACCTTCTGGTCTTCTTGGACTGTCCCTCACGACCCCAATGCAGAGTGAGGATCAAGGTAGGCCGCTATAGGAGTTCACGTGCATCCCATCTCCACCTCATGGAGCCACTGACTCACTGGACTGGACAGAGTTGCATCTGTTACTCTTTTCCTGGGAAGAGGGCAAAGGACTCACCCTCGGGAACACAATCTTTCCATATCTGTGACTTAAAAATCACATTTGACTTAAGGCTTTGAGATTAAAGCTACTAAAGGCCTGACCTGTGGTGGCGCAGTGGATAAAGCATCAACCTGGAAATGCTGAGGTTGCCGGTTCGAAACCCTGGGCTTGCCTGGTCAAGGCACATATGGGAGTTGATGCTTCCAGCTCCTTCTCTCTCTCTCTCTGTCTCTCCCTTTCCTCTCTAAAATGAATAAATAAATTTTAAAAAAAGAAAAGAAAAGAAAAAAAACTTAAAAAAAAAAAGCTACTAAAGAGAAGAGAGGTAGTTCATATGTAACAGAATATGAGTGTTTTAGCAGGAGCACTTAGTACCTTGAGATTTTAACCCAGCCATTTTACTGTTATTGCAGCTGGCACAGAGCAGCATCTCTTCACTCCTGAGGTTTGCCACCTGTGAGGATGGGGTAAGTCCAGGGACTTCCAGCCCAGATGTATGTCCTTATGCTCTTAAGTCCTACATTAGCAGATCACCCCCCCAATGAAGACCCCTGTCCCATGTACTTTTAGTTACAACAGTCCCACAATATAACTGTGTACATACTACGTGTTTAGACTAGACCGAGACGTGGATAAGTCTTACTGCTGTTATTCACTGTAAAATGCTCGTGTCTGCTAACAGGATCCTTCCTTTCTGGAACTCAGGTTACTTCCTGAGCAGTTATATGGTAGACACATGAATCTGTCCCACTGGCTCTGGATTATGATAAAACATTGTTGAGATTTCACAATCTTCTGCCATGGTTTCACATTAATAAAACAATTATCAGAGAGACACACACTGTTTTTTTAAGTTTGGGTATTCCAGAGTCTGAGTAACTGGACACTTTACCATTATTTTCAGACCCAGTTCTCCTGCCCTGAGAGTCCTACCGTATAACTCAGTAGAGTGTACAGTGTACTCAGTGCAGTGTCAAACTTAGTAAAGTGGTCTGCTCCTCCAAGAAAACCACCGCCTAAATAGAACATGTAGCAAAGACAGTTTTCTTCTTCATGAAAGTTGGCCCTCATAAACAAAAGCAGTCTGTCCTTGAGATGCCGCTTCTGTCTTGTCAAAGCCATTTAAAGTGCCAGAAGTGGCCCGTGGAATTGCTGAGCCACAGAGAAGGGCACTGGGGGTAACCACGAGAGTGGTGCCCGGGAATAGCCCCCAATCCCAAAGGTATCTGTGACCAGTGTTGGGGTCTATTTCTAAGTAGCAGACCTGGGCCAGCTCTTGAGGTAGTGGTGAAAAGAGAGGCTGATCATCTACAAAACTTTCTGATGGGTTCCCATGGCCGAATTTGAGCTCCGAGTCCAGCGGAATTGGAGGCTGTTTGACCCACCCCTGGAGGCTGCCCTCTACAGCTCCTTGCCATCACTGGCCCACCACCTCCTGCACCTAGTGGGAGGCTGCAGCACCAGGAGGTGGAGCAGCTGTTGACGTTCTTTCATCGACCATGACTATCAGAGTTTGGGTTAAATTGGAATGTAGGTCCATGAACAGAAACTTTAAGAATCACTGGTCTGACTGTGGTTCCAAGCTCTGATTTCAGGGTAGAAACACCTATGGAGCGCCAAAAAAAAAAAAAAGTTCTGGTTCTCTCCATAAGATAAAGCCCATCAGCCTGGGAATGTCTCTTTAAAGCAATTTGGAGACACGCCCCCACCCCTAACTCCTTACCCTAATGTTAAACAAGGGGTTGCTGTGCCAACAGAGAGCGACAGACCAGGCTTCAGGAGGGTTTGTAAATAAGTGTTCCCTGATTGCTTAAAAGTAAAACGTCAGTACATAATTACAATGTACCAAGAACTGTACTCATTAGTCTTCTCACATGTTGCCTCATTTAATCTCCCCAACATCCCAGTGGGGCAGAATCCACACTTTACTGCAAAGAAACCAAAGAGTGCAAGGCTTCGAGCCACTGTTTTTGTTGGTTGCGGAGACATCTCACGGAGGGAAAGGCATTGTTATCCCCACAGGTGACCACCTAGCAGTCTTAGTAGCCAGCCCAAATTGGTGGTAACAGGGACCGTTGTGTCTGTGTTTCTGTTCTTATGGAAGTTTGTATGTTCCATGGGTGACGTGTTAGCACTAACTGTTGACTGATTCTTTGTTGCCTCATCTCTCAGTCCTTAGAGGAGAGAGAGAGGAAGCAAGATAGGAGCAGTACTGGGTAAGGATTCGCAATTTCCAAGACAGAGAGCTTTCAACAGGTGCTAAATAAAACAGAACTGGGTATCAGGGAAATATTTCTGTGGAGAATGTTAGTGGAATGTCTTGGTAAAACTCCTGCTTAAGGAGAACACAGCAAGTCTGGTCTGTGATGGTGCAGTGGATAAAGCATCAGCCTGGAATGCTGACGTCACCAGTTCGAAACCCAGGCTTGCCTGGTCAAGGCACATGCGAGAAACAACGACAAGTTGATGCTTCCTGCTCCCTAACCCCTTCACTCTCTCTCTACCCTTTCTCTCAAATTAAAAAAAAAAAAAGAACACAGCAAAATGAACCAAAACCCGCAACCTAAACCAGGGGTAGTCAACCTTTTTATACCTACTGCCCACTTTTGTATCTGTTAGTAGTAAAATTTTCTAACCACCCACCAGTTCCACAGTAATGGTGATTTATAAAGTAGGGAAGTTACTTTACTTTATAAAATTTATAAAGCAGAGTTACAGCAAGTTAAAGCATATAATAATAATTACTTACCAAGTACTTTATATCAGATTTTCACTAAGTTTGGCAGAATAAATCTTTATAAAACAACTTACTACAGTTAAATCTATCTTTTTATTTATACTTTAGTTGCTCCGCTACCGCCCACCAAGAAAGCTGGAATGCCCACTAGTGGACGGTAGGGACCAGGTTGACTACCACTGACCTAAACAAACTAAAAACAACAGTACTTGGGGATAGTGTACAACTCACCTGCTTTTCCACACAGCAAAAAGGTGCAGTGTTTGCCCTGCAGTTCTTTAAGTGGCCTTGGCAAGGCCCTACCTCCCTCTCAATTCCTGCAGGCTCCCCCCTCAGAGAGTGGCCTGGTACCACCTCTAGGAATCCTCCAGTGGCGGACAGCCTTTGACCACTCACTCTACCTTAAGGACCCAGAGACCAGAAAGAAGCCCTGGCTGAAATGCTTTTTCACTTGATTTCCCACTGGTTGAGGCTGGTTTGTACATCCCACACATTTAACTTCCTAACTGCAATCCTCTCTTATGTAAAATCCTACCAGAGCTCAAAAGAGTGTGTATGTGAACATGTATGTGTATTTAAGTGTTTGTGTATGTTTGAGTGTGCTCATATACCTGTGTGTGCTCACGTGTACCTGTGTGCACTAGAGTGTGTACACATGTGCACTGGATGAGGGGCAACAGGTTGTGACAGCCTCAGGTGCCAACTTTGCAGGTGCTCTGTTATCAGAGTTGACACGAGAAAAATAAAAGTACCGTATTCCCCCATGTGTAAGACGCTCCCATGTATAAGACGCACCTTAATTTTGGGGCTCAAAATTTGAAAAAAGAGGTAATACGTAAAGTTATTGAACTCAAGTTTTGTTCATCGTAAAGTTCATATAACTCCTCATCACTGTCAAAACTCCCATCCATTAGCTTGTCCTCCTCTGTGTCTGATAAGGAATCACTGTCTTCACATATTGCCTTGTCCTCAGTTCCATCTATGGCATTTGAAATGCCACACTTCTATAACCACTGTATAAGATGCACCCAGTTTTAGACCCCAAATTTTTCAAAGGAAGTGCTTCTTATACATGGGGAAATATGGTAAATTCCAAGCATGAGGTACATTTTAGTAAACTCCTCATCCCTACAGTGGATAATTGAAGCTTTTCGTCTGACCTAGAAAGGAGCTGTTGGAAGATGGGTAGAAGGACATCAGCCATGGGTCTTCCAGTCTGGATTCTGTCTGTTTTCTGGGTGAGAATGTACCCAGAAAACATGCATTCTCTTTGCCAAAATTCAGAGAATCACATTAGGACTTTTCATGAGAACCATAACTCCATTCCCTGGTTAGGATACATGAGTGTCAAGTGTTAGGCCTTCACTTTAATGTTGTTCAGCTGCAGAAGTGTAAACAATCAAATTGGCCATCTTTGTACAGGTTAGTTCTGAAAGGTAATATTACAGCGATATGAAGTTTGGAGTTTGTTTCCTTAGCTTTCAGAAAAAGAAAATATATTGTGCATTTTTAAAATAAAGACACATTTTACACATATGCACATACACATTCATATGAGAGTACCTCTGAGTTTGTTAATGGGTGTGATTGTTTTAACCTATCGGTTAATTTCCACTAAATACAAAATAAATATAATTTAATATCTATTTATAAATGATAGTTATTATTGAAGACTAACTGCCAATCCTGACTTTTTTTTTAAGTGAGAGGAGAGGAGATAGACTCCTACATGCACCCCAACAGGGCCACCTGGCAACCCTTATGTGGGGCCAATGTTTGAATCAACAGAGCTATTCTAAGTGTCCGAGGCCAACGCACAAACCAGTGGAGCCACTGACTGCGAGAGGAAAAGAGAGAGAGAGGGGAAGAGAACTAGATGGTCGTTTCTCCTGTGTGCCCTCACTGGGAATCGAACCCTGGACATCTGCACACCAGGCCAGTGCTCTACCACTGAGCCAACAGGCCGCAACCGTGACATTTTTTTAATGATTTTTTGCTGACTTTCTGAAGTCAGAATTCTATACTTTTACCCCAAGTAAAAGTGAAGGAATGCCACGGCTAACCAGAATGGTAAGAGACAACAAAGAAGTATCTCGTTGTCCTATCTCCATCATCCCAGCCCTGTATGGGAACCTCTCAGTGCCGTCTTGTTCATAGTCATTTCTTCAGTGCCAGGCCCTTCAGGGGTTCATAATAAACCGTCGATGAATGATTATGGGAGTGGGCCATAATATTGATAAATTTGACGTCTGTGTCACATATGATCCCACGTTGTAGGAAGACCTTAGCTACCATTGCCAAGTCAGATACTTTTAGTCCCATCACTTTTCCTTTCTTGACACTAGCAACGCTCACTCCCCCATCATTCCATTAAACCATTGTGTTAACTTTGCACTAAATTGTTACTAAGCAACCAAAACTCTTAATCACATTGAATAGGATTGGTATTCAGTATATAGGAAAATCAAAGTATCACAGTGAGCTGACATTAGAGTGGTGTTCCTACCCCAAACTGATCCTGTATTTATTGTTTCAAAGCAAACCATCTCAAAGCTCAGTGGCTTCCACACTTATTTTGTACACATACCTGCAGTTTGGACAGGGTTCTGTGAGGACAGTTCATCTCAGTTCCAGTGGGCATCAGCTGGTGCTGCAAAGGCTGGGCTGCAGTATCAGAAGGCCCTTCGATGCCCAGCTGGCTGCTGTGCTCCTGTTGGCTGGAGCCTGCGGGGCTCTTGCTGGACACCCACACAGCCTGACCTCCCTCACATAATGTGTGTATCTGGGTCCCAAAAGAGACAGGCAGAGGAAGCTGGGCACCTTTCCTGACCGAGCTTGGCATGTAACTCGGGGTTCTGTCCATGAGAAGCCAGTCACTGAGCCCAGCCTAGACTCAGGGGGACGGCAGTAATGCCCAGCTTAGATGAGAGGGTGTCAGAGAGCCACAGACGTGCCTGCTCTGTAACATACTGAACAAAGCTGCTGTTGATTTGTTATGGGTCTTGCTCAAAGAAGTGACAGTCAGTCCCAGTACTCTGCAGGAGGCAGCAAAGGGGTTTCTGAAAAAACATTACCTTCCAGGGCTTCGGTCTCCTATGAGGCCAGAGATGTTATTCATCCCAGTGCATTTTAGCCTCTTTATTTTCAGTCCCCATTTCCACCCCATAAAAAAATGTTCTGAAGTTTGATATGGAAAGACTGATGAGGGCGCACCCCACCTTCCTCACCATCTGTACCCCTGCTGCCCAGCGCCCTCCTCATCTGGAGATGAACCTTGCCCAAGATTAACAGTCTCCATAAGATGTTCATCAAACAGAACGTGAATAAAAAGATCTCTACAATATAGAGGTGTTTAGCTCAGTATCACTCAAGAAGAAATAATATCCCATTGAGAGAAGTTTGGGGCAAAGTACCAGGAAATCCTTTGACCAGAGTGTTGCTAGACTGGGGAGTGTCCTAAAGGAAGTGGGAGACGAGGGCATGATGCATGCCCAGCCCCCAGCATTCCCAGCTCCTAACCCTCCGTTCCTGTCCTAGGACAGCAGGCTGAGAGATGTTTATTGTTGCATCCACTAACATCAATAAGATATTTTAAAGGTTCTTGTGTAGAAACAGGATTGTTATCAGAAAATACAATTCCTTCACTTACCGTAATAAGTAGGCTTTCTATCACAGACCCTCCTTTTTCCTTCCTCGCCAGTGTTCTCAACCGCATGAAGAGCGGAAGGTCATGTACTGAGAACGAGCCGTCTAATACTACTCCAGTGTTCTGTGTCACTGAGAACACCACGCAGGGCTGTTTGCTTTAACCAGCATGCCTTTTATCACTGCAGGGTTATGAATTGGAGAGTGTCATCGGAAAGGAGATGGGGACGTTAAATTGCTTTGTCCAGTCCATAACTACTCACCCAACTAGCAGCATTGCATTGGAGGAAATTGAACTTCTGAGTGCAAAACGAGCTTCCTAAAATCACCATCGTTGTCATAGGAATCTGAATTTTGTAATGTGTTTGCAGCTGTGCTGGTGGTGGTTTTTGGTAGTTGTTAACTATGGGCAAAGTGAATATATTTTGTAATCTTAAGATTGAATTTAAGATTTTTCTGGGGCACATGTTACTAAAATGGCTTTGTAAACTATAGATCAAAATACTTTTTTTTCTACAGTTACATGTATTTTTAATACCTTCCTGCACACTTAGGAACATAACTGTTAATAAAGCTTACATAAGCTTGAGTTCTTCATTTTGTATTTATCTTAGGCAATAATAGTAATGTGGTAGGATAATGTTTTGGTCAATTGCAATTTTAAAGTGTTTAAATTTTACCATGATTCAACGTTTTTCTTGTAGTATTTGTTTTAACATTCCCCAAAGAATAAACTGCAAAGCTTAAACCTTTGTCCTTCACTGTTATTACTGTTCTGCTTACAATAAGTGTCCAACCTAAGCATTTTGCACTTAAGTTTTTTTGTTTCATTTTTTGTTTGTGTTTTACACTTAAGTTTGGGAAAATATTCTGGGGAACTTTGTCAGTGGTAAAAATGTTACCCATAAAGTGTAAATTAGCCGATGTGATTATAGGTATACTGAACAGAGAGATCAGCTCACTCTTGACAAGCCTGTTTAATCACACTCGATACTGTCTGTGCACAGAGCCAGGATCACAGACTGAAGAGAAGCAGATTTTTAACGTTTGCTTTGCTGGCAGAAGTTTAAATTAATCCATGAATTAATTAGCTTTGGACACTAAAGATTGTTTTCTCCCTTATAACAATAGTTATGACAGTCAATAGTTAATTACATAATAGCAATGTACCAAGACATCAAGGAAGGGTGCCTAATACCCGCTTCCACTGGGAGAAAAGTGAAGAGCTTTATTTGCCCAGATTAAGCTTTGAAACATTACAATTACTGCAAGATAGCCGGTTTTAAGTAGCTTTGTGGCATCCTTTTCATCTACTACATGACTATTTTATATTCCTCCGCACTTTGAAAATCTACTTGAGGCCTGACCTGTGGTGGCGCAGTGAGTGGATAAAGCATCTACCTGGAATGCTGAGGTTGCCAGTTTGAAACCCTGGGCTTGCCCAGTCAGGGCACATATGGGAGTTGATGCTTCCTGCTCCTCTCTCTCTCTCTCTAAAATGAATAAATTTTTTTAAAAAAGAAAATCTACTTGAAGCTGTTCGACACTGAGGAAAGTGAAAGCAAAGTCCAGTGAAAGCCAACAATAATTCAGATATGCTTTCAGAATAACCTGAGCCTTCCTCTACCCCCACCCCTCGAGCAGTCAATTAAAATTAGGGAGCTTTTCAGCTGTTTTCCAAAAGGCCCCCAGACCAGCTTCAGGGCCAGTCAGCCAGTTCCCTTCCAAGTCTGGGTACTTTTTTTCGGAGCACTTTCCACCAGAAAGTTGCTAGCTTAACGTGAGTTTAGTCGTCTTCGCTGGTCTTAGGCAAGTTAAATAAAATAACTGGAGATAGACTAACAAGTTTCAAAAGCAAAGCAGACCCTGTCTTCTAAGACGCTCGGTTCCCCCTCTGGGGTGATGCACCTCGGTCCCGCGCGGCCTTCTAGGTGCCCAGCTGCATACATGGTACTGGAATGCTCCTGGAGCCCCCAGCGTGCAGGAATCACTGAAAATACAAGAATCAGGGTGGTTTTAAATGCTTCTTTATTCTCTCAAAGACTGTAAAAATGTAATAAAAAAAAAAAAGTATGCTCAGTCTTCTTATCTACATACAATACAAAGGGTTGTATTTTTTTTTCTTTTTTTCTTTTTTTAAACAAATGTACCTTAGCTGCATCAACAGGAGTAAGATGGAGAGGGGAAAAAAACTACCATTATTAAAATAATTTAAGGGAAAATAAACACGTAGCTTCTCTCGAAGTTCAGTGGTGACAAGTCCAGGTTGTAGCTTCCTTTCACTCACACGTCCCAAAGAAATTGTAGCCGGCCCCGCGCCAAGCGGCTCTCGCTGCATCCGGCCTGGGCGCGCTTCGCTCCGGGCCCGTCGGGTCTGAGGTATCGGTCGTTGGTAAATTTCCCTGCGCCCTCCGCCCCCCCGCCCCCCGAGACACGCGTTACCGGCAGTCCGCGGTCCCCGTGGCCGGCAGGAAGGACTGACTGGGTAGCTGTTTGAAGAACTGCCGGAGGCCGGTCAGGTCCCGCGTGAGCTGCTCCACACGCTGGTGCAGCTTCTCGTTCTCGGCCGACAGCTCCACCAATTTCTGCTGCATCTCCTGGTTGCGCCGCTTGGCCTTGTCGCGGCTCTTGCGCACCGCGATATTGTTGCGCTCGCGCCTCTGCCGGTACTCCGGGCTGCCGCGGTCCAGGCCCCTCTTGCCCGCACTCTTCTCCCGGACCGGGCCTGGCCCTGGGCTCGGTCCCGGGCTGTACCGCGACGGCTCCGGCGACGTGGGCGGTGTTGGTTGTGCGGCAGCCGCCAGGCTCACCACGGTCTGCGCGCACGCCGCCACCTGCGCGGGCAGCAGCGAGGCTTGCGCGTCGCTGTCGCCCCAGTCGGGCTCGCGCTTGAGGTGCCGCGGGGCAGCGGGGCCTGGGCCCGGGGGTCTTGCGAGGTCACCAGGCAGCTGCTCCAGGGCACCCGCGCCCGCCGGGCACGCCTTGTGGTTGCTATTGAAAAGATCGGCGAAGAGCTCGTCGTGGCACAGCTCCAAGGTGGGCACCGCGGCCATGGAGTCGATGTAGGCGCTGAAGTCGATGGCACTCTCGTCGTCGTACATGGCGGGGACAGAGGCGCCCGGCTCGCTCACACGGGCTGGCTTGCCCGTCCGGCCAGGCTCGTAGAAGTGTGCGGGCTCTGCGGGCCAGGGTGCACCGCGCACCGGGCCGTCCAGGCTGAAAAGGGCAGCGCTCATGGCGGCGTCCGGCTTTGCTCTGTGTTGGAGCGCGGCTGTCACCTCGCTGGGCCGGGCCCGCCGACTTTTCTAGCCCGGGCTGACGCGCAGGCCCCGCCCCGGCTCCAGTGCTGCGGGGGCGCCCGGGGGCCGTGGGGTAGGGACACTGCGGGCGGCGGCGGGGGCGCCCTCGGAACTCCCGCTCGGTTCCGGAGCCGCCCCCTCGAACCTTCCCTTACCGCCTTACTTACTACACCCAGGAGCCACCCCGCCCGCCCCGCCTCCCACACACACACCAGCGCGTGAAAGAAGAGGCTCATGCTTCCTTCCCCGCCCCGGCCTTACCCAGCCCGGGCAGTCCTGCTGGGAATGACCCTCCCTCTGCCCGCACTCAGGGTTCTTCTTCCTGTTTATAATGTTTGAGCTTTCTCGTTCTTCCGAGCCGGGAGTGAAATCAGAACCAGGACTTGGCCGTGACGCGCGTGTCCTGGGCCAGTTCCCAGAGTCAGATGGAGGGAGGCGGCGGGGGGGGGGGGGGGGGGGGGGGCGGAACTCCAGGGCAAAGGACAGAACAAGGGAACGCAAGGGGACGTTCTCCAGACACAGATACCGCTCGTCATCGCGGCTAATGCTTCCTGGATAGCAGGACAGAGCAAAAGTAGGAGAAGGAGTCGTGTCGCAGCGTCCAAGCCGCCCGTCACCCTATGTTGCGCGAGGAGGCCGGGCCAGGTCCCCGAACCTCGCAAAGCACCGCAAGAACCTCAGGGAACCCGCGCTGCCGACTGTCCACCCACTACCATTTCTTCTATATCTACTAAAGCAGTGCCATCTTGTGGTGGTAATCTTCCTTCCTTCAGTCCTACATATTTTCATTTCCAGGCTTTTTTCCTCTGTTTGATATTCCAAAAAAAAAGTTCTTTTGAAACTAAAGTAGTTGAGTCCTCTTCAGGAGAAAGATAAGACTTATACTAGTAAGTCTGACAAGGTATTAAGTTGCTACCTCTTCACATGGTAAAATGTATGGCAAGACTTAGTATGGATTTTCTTTGTGTCGTAAATATCCTGCCATTTGGGGCAGTCATTTCTAATCAATTCCATTTATTAAATCTCTTCCCCAATTCAAACCTGGGCTCCAGTTTACATCTGTTCTTGGCTTAGGCTTCTCGTTCACCAGACATTGGGTTGAAACACCAAATGCTCCACAAACTGCTGCCAGAGTTTCAATTCCAGAGGTAATTTCGAATAATGCGCTATGGGATATTTAATACATTTACTTTTTTTTTTTTTTTTTTCTGAAGCTGGAAACGGGGAGAGACAGACAGACTCCCGCATGCGCCCGACCAGAATCCACCCGGCAGGCCCACCAGGGGCGATGCTCTGCCCACCAGGGGGCATCGCTCTGCCGCGACCAGAGCCACTCTAGCGCCTGGGGCAGAGGCCAAGGAGCCATCCCCAGCGCCCGGGCCATCTTTGCTCCAATGGAGCCTTGGCTGCGGGAGGGGAAGAGAGAGACAAAGAGGAAGGAGGGGGGGTGGGTGGAGAAACAAATGGGCGCTTCTCCTATGTGCCCTGGCCGGGAATCGAACCCGGGTCCCCCTCACGCCAGGCCGACGCTCTACCGCTGAGCCAACCAGCCAGGGCTTAATACATTTTCTAAAACAAACATATTGCTTTATAATTACTCAGAGAGGGCTCGCAATGTCAATGTTATACTATTAATCACCTATTAAGGGTTAAACTAGTAACACACCCAGGAAAACAGCCTAGGACAGATTTCTTAGTTCTTATTTATTTAGGAAGCAATAAAAACACTATTAAAGTCTTCTCCAATTAATTAGGAAATGAAAAATACATATTTATATGGGAGAACCATATTCTCAAAAATAATTCAATAGGATTATTCAACTCAGATATCAGAGTAAATATATTTACTAAGATGAAGTTGAGTTTACAAAGTAATGCTATTGAAAAAAAGTCTGTTAGAATGCATCTGGGAATTGAGCTTGAAAAAGATGCTAGGCCTATATTTTAATTTTTTTTTTTTTTATAGGGACAGAGAGAGAGTCAGAGAGGGATAGATAGGGACAGACAGGAATGAAGAGAGATGAGAAGCATCAATCATCAGTTTTTCGTTGCGACACCATAGTTGTTCATTGATTGCTTTCTCATATGTGCCATGACCGCGGGCCTTCAGCAGACTGAGTAACCCCCCGCTTGAGCCAGTGACCTTGGGTCCATGTTGGTGAGCTTTTTGCTCAAACCAGATGAGCCCGCGCTCAAGCTGGCAACCCTGGGGTTTCGAACCTGGGTCCTTCTGCATCCCAGTCCGATGCTCTATCCACTGCGCCACCGCCTGGTCAGGCTAGGCCTATATTTTAATAATGTATTAACCAGTAATTAATAATCAGATTTAAGAATTATCTTCCTACCCAAAGCACTAATTCAAAAGAGTATATGCACTCCTAGGTTTACTGCAGCATTAATTACAATAGCCAAGATATATAAGCAACCCAAGTGCCTATTAATATACAAGTGAATAACAAAATGTGGTGCATATGTACAATGCAATATTACTCAGCCATAAAAAAAGAATAAAATCTTATTTATAACAACATGGATGAACCTAAAGGATAGTATGCTAAGTGAAATAAGTCAGAGACAAATACCATATCACTTCACTTGTATGTGGAATCTAAAGAACAGAATGAAGAATAAACAAAATTGAAACAAACTCATAGATATAGAACAGACAGGTGGTTGCCGGAAAGCAGGAAGTTTGGAGGAATGGGTGAAAATGGCAAAGAGATTAAGAAATACAAACCGGTAGTTACAAAATAGTCATGTGGAAATAAACTATAGCATAAGGTATATAATCAATAATATTGTAATAATTATGTATGGTGCCAGAAAATATCAGGAAAAACACTTTGTAAAGTATATGATTAGGCCCTGGCCCGTTGGCTCAGCGGTAGAGCGTCAGCCTGGCGTGCGGGGGACCCGGGTTCGATTCCCAGTCAGGGCACATAGGAGAAGCGCCCATTTGCTTCTCCACTCCCCCCCTCCTTCCTCTCTCTCTCTTCCCCTCCCGCAGCCAAGGCTCCATTGGAGCAAAAGATGGCCCGGGCGCTGGGATTGGCTCCTTGGCCTCTGCCCCAGGCGCTAGAGTGGCTCTGGTCGCAATAGCAACGCCCCGGAGGGGCAGAGCATCGCCCCCTGGTGGGCAGAGCATTGCCCCTGGTGGGCGTGCCAGGTGGATCCCAGTGAGGCGCATGCGGGAGTCTGTCTGACTGTCTCTCCCCGTTTCCAGCTTCAGAAAATAATAAATAATAAATAAATAAATAAAGATAAAATAAAGTATATGATTATGTAACTACTATGTTGTATACCTGAAACTAATACAAAATAATACAAAATGTAAACTGCAATAGAAAAACAAAAATTTAAAAACAAAGGAGGTAAGAGCATACAATGGAGTAAAGACAGTCTCTCTAACAAATGGTGTTGGGAAAACTGGACAGCTACCTGCAAAAAAATGAAACTAGACCACCAACTCACATCATTCACAAAAATAAACTCAAAATGGATAAAGAACTTAAATGTAAGTCATGAAACCATAGCATCTTAGAAGAAAACATAGGCAGTAAACTCATCGACATCTATCGCAGCAATATATTTGCTGATTTATCTCCACAGGCAAGTGAAATAAAAGACAGGATAAACAAAGGGGACTATATCAAACTAAAAAGCTTTTGCATAGCTAAAGACAATATGAACAGAATAAAAAGACAAACCACACAATGGGAGAACATATTCGACAATACATCTGATAAGGGGTTAATAACCAAAATTTATAAAGAACTTCTAAAACTCAACACCAGAAAGATAAACAATCAAAAAATGACACTTCTCCAAAGAGGACATACGGGTGGCCAATAGGCAGATGAAAAAATGTTCAACATCACTAATCATTAGAGAAATGCAAATTAAACCACAATGAGACATCACCTCACACCAGTCAGAATGGCGCTTATTAACAAAACAACACAGAATAAGTGCTGGCGAGGATGTGGAGAAAAGGGAACCCTCCTGCACTGCTGGTGGGAATGCAGACTGGTGCAGCCACTGTGGAAAACAGTATGGAGATTCCTCAAAAAATTAGAAATGGGGCCCTGGCCAGTTGGCTTAGCGGTAGAGCGTCGGCCTGGCGTGCGGGGGACCCGGGTTTGATTCCCGGCCAGGGCACACAGGAGAAGTGCCCATTTGCTTCTCCACCCCCCCCTTCCTCTCTGTCTCTCTCTTCCCCTCCCACAGCCGAGGCTCCATTGGAGCAAAGATTGCCCAGGCGCTGGGGTGGCTCCTTGGCCTCTGCCCCAGGTGCTAGAGTGGCTCTGGTCGCGGCAGAGCGACGCCCGGAGGGGCAGAGCATCACCCCCTGGTGGGCAGAGCGTTGCCCCTGGTGGGCGTGCCGGGTGGATCCCGGTCGGGCGCATGCGGGAGTCTGTCTGACTGTCTTTCCCTGTTTCCAGCTTCAGAAAAATACAAAAATACAACAACAAAAAAATTAGAAATGGAACTGTCCTTTGACCCCAGCCATCTCATTTATAGGAATACATCCCAAGGACACCATATCACTGACTCAAAAAAAGAAATGCACCCCCATGTTTATGGCAGCATTGTTCACAATAGCGAAGATCTGGAAACAGACCAAGTGTCCATCAGTGGATGAGAGAATTAAAAAGCTGTGGTACATAAATACAATGAAATACTATGGGGCCATAAAAAAGAAGGAAATATTACCTTTTGCAACAATATGGATGGACCTGGAAACTATTATGTTGAGTGAAATAAGCCAGGCAGAGAAAGAAAAATATCATATGACCTCACCCATTTGAGGAATCCAAGAAACAATGTGATTTGAGGAACAGAATTAAACCTGAAGGGAAGGGAGGAGGGAGCATTTGAGACGGGGGTAAGGGAGATGTTGAGGGGATTACAGGGGAGGGGGAGTGCTTTTGAGGAGACACCAGAAGCTATGTAAACACAATTAATTAATTAATTAATTAAATGTTAATCCATTTTTAAAAAAGAATTTTGCAGAAAGAGGGTGAAGAGGGATTATTGATATGCAAAAGAGAGTTTGTTGTGACATTTGAGGGCAAATTAAAGACTTTTAGAAAAATCATAAAACAATTTAAACTTTAGTTTCTGTGACATTAGTTGTTCATAGTCATTTCTTAAATGTTTCCACTAATAATTTATTCAAGATAAATACAAAGTTGCTCTTAAATATTTCTTGTTGTTAAAGATCTGTTTCAAATAATTACTTGAGCCTTCTCTTGAGTCTTTGGCATTCTGAATAGAACTGTCACAAGGAAGGAATCAAGAAAGCATTCCAGTTGGAAATTTTGGTCCCTCCACAGTAACAAGGACATTCTTATGTAGAGCACAGTTGAGCTGTTCATGTAGAATTTCTAAACACATCAGTCTTTAGACATTCAAAAGATCACATCAGAGTAATGGTGGCATGAGAGATAGATTTGATCTCTCCCCTTGAAATTTCAACAAATTGAACAGCTACAACACAGCAAGGCAATCCCAGGTGGGCTCACAGGCATGCCTGAAAGATCTGTGCTGAATTGACTAAAGGTGAGAAAGGTTGAGAAGGGAGCAGAAGATGCGATGCACTCACAGTCGGCTCCAGAAAGGAAAGAGGCCAGAATTGTCTGGATTTTTATTTGCTGGGGCTTCAGGGAGAAGGGAAGCCCAGAGGGACTGGATTTTTTTTTCTGCCAGAGCTCTGGAGAAGAAGGAAGATCAGACTGCCTGGGTTTTGTCTTCAGGGGTTCCAGAGAGGAGAAGCCCAGATGGTCTGGGTTTTTCTCTGCTGGGTCTATGGAGAAGGGAGAAGCCTGGAGTGACTGGGTCTCATGTTGGGAGGAGGGGTAAGATTGAGGGGCAGAGGGGGAGGTACTAAGCCAAAGTGGCAGCAGAAGGAGGAGTCATGGCCATGTTCCCATGGTCTCCCTGCAGCCTGCACGGAGTGCAAAGACAGAGAAAACCAAAGTGTGACCCCAGGTTGCCCAGATCCCACCTCCCACACCTCACTGGTTTGGAGAATAACAGAGACAGACCACACAGCTAACTCTCCAGAGCCACTCTCTTCCCTGAAGAACAGACGTGTTCTGAATCTGTCCCCTGGTCTGTTGAGACACAAAGAGGAGCACTCAGAGGCCTAAGATTGCCATTAATAAAGCCATAAAGCCCTCACAAAACACCCCAACCACCAGCTCGATCCCAACCCGCCTACTTCATTGTGACAGCAACATCTCAGCACAGGTCATAACAGGAATTTTATATAGCTAAAACTTGTAATACAACTCCACCTACTGGAAGAAAACAGGAAAACCGGTCAAAACTGAAAAATATTTTTCTTTTTCTACTTTTGAATTTCATTTTAATTAATTTTTATATTTTATTCCTATTTCTTGTGGGTGTTTTGTTTGCTACAAATCTTCTTTATTATTGCTCTTTTTGTGGTTTTTATTTTTTACTGGTCATTCTTAAGTTTTTATATTTTTCATTACATTTTTCTTTTTTAAATTAATTAATTAATTTATTTATTTATTTTTACAGGGACAGAGAGAGAGTCAGAGAGAGGGATAGAAAGGGACAGACAGACAGGAACAGAAAGAGATGAGAAGCATCAATCATTAGTTTTTCATTGTGCATTGCAACACCTTAGTTGTTCATTGATTGCTTTCTCATATGTGCCTTGACCGCAGGCCTTCAGCAGACCGAGTAACCCCTTGCTGGAGCCAGCGACCTTTGGTTCAAGTTGGTGGGCTTTTGCTCAAACCAGATGAGCCTGCGCTCAAGCTGGTGACCTCAGGGTCTCGAACCTGGGTCCTCCACATCCCAGTCTGATGCTCTATCTACTGCACCACCACCTGGTCAGGCCATTTTTATTTTACATTTTTTAGTAGTCCTTTATTAGAGTTTTTAACAATACCACTCTCAAATGTCATCAAGGAAGAAGAAATTGAACACCATGTCTACACAAAAAGACATATACTTCAGAATGAAACTGAAAAATCTCCAGAAAGAAATCTCAATCACATGGAAAACTTAGAGTTAAATGATAGAGAATTCAAAATTGAAGTTCTGAAAATATTCAATGAGATGTGATAAAACACTGATAGGCACCTTAATGAGCTAAAAAAACAAATTAGTGAACAAAAGGAGTATTTCACCAAGGAGATTGAAACTTTAACACAGAGATGAAAAACTGAAAACAGTAATTGAAAACTGAGGTAGCAAATTTAGCTAATAGAACAGGCCAGATAGAGGAAAGAATCATTGACAACCAGAGATGATACAGAGGGAAGAAGAGAAAGACTCACAAATTTAATAATATAATAAAAAATGACAGAACTCTACAAGAATTATCTGACTGCATTAGAAAAAGGAATATAAGAACAATGAGTAAATCATAAGAAGAGAGGGTGAAAGGAATGGAGAGCTTATTAAAACAAATAATTGATAAGAACTTCCCAAGTCGATGAAAACAAGTCCTAGAATCCAAGAAGCAAAGAGAATGCTGACTTACCTCAACCCAAACAGATATATTTTAAAGCATATCGTAAAAATTTTAAAAATCATTGACAAAGAAAGAATCCTCAGGAAGCTAGGGAAAAGAAGAAAATAACATATAAAGCAAGGCCTATTAGGTTATCATGAGAATTCTCAGCAGAAACTCTACAATCCAGAAGAGGATGGACACAAATATTCAAAGTACTGAAAGAAGAATTACCATTCAATAATACTATATCCATCAAGGTTATCCTTCAAATATATATAAACGAAAAATAAAAAACATTTGCAGAGACACAGAAGATGAGGGAATTTATCATCAGAAAACCCAACTGTAGGAAATACTCAAAGGGGTTATTCGACCAGATACAAACAACAAAACAAATCAAAACTACAAGTAAAAGCTCCAACAAAGTCACAATAAAAACAAGGATAATCTTCCCAAGCCAGTTGGCTCAGCAGTAGGGCATCGGCTTGGCATGTGGAAGTCCCGATTTGATTCCCAGCCAGGGCAAAGAGGAGAAGTGCCCATCTGCTTCTCCACCCTTCCCCTTTTCCTTTCTCTCTATCTCTCTCTTCTCCTCACGCAGCCAAGGTTCCATGGGAGCAAAGTTGGCCTGGGCGCTGAGGATAGCTCCATGGCCTCCACCTCAGGCACTAGAATGGCTCCAATTGCAAGGAAGCAATGGCCCCAATGGGCCGAGCACCACCCCCTGGTGGGCATGCCAGTGGATCCCGATTGGGCTTATGTGGGAGTCTGTCTCTGCTTCCCAGTTCTCACTTCAAAAAAAAAAAAAAGAATAATCTGACAACAGTAACATAAAGGGGAGAGAATAAAAATATGCAGTAGCAAAGGAGAATAGAGTGCAGAAACACTCATATGACAAAGGAATCTAGTACTTATGGAAATATTTCTGTAATAACCTAATGGTAATCACCCAAGAAAATGCCAGACTGAAACACACAGCTTAAGAAAAAGAAGAAATGGAAAGAAGTATGAAATACCACCAAACAAAAACAACTGACAGAAATAGAAAAGAGAAGAACTGAAGGAGACACAGTTACCAGAAAACAAAATGTAAAATAGCTATAGGAAATCCTCAAGTGTCATGTAAATGGACTGAACTCACCAATAAGGAGGCACAAAGTAGTATATTGGATCAATACACAAAAACCCCATAGCATGTTGCCTTAAAGAGACATGTCTAAACTGCAAGGACAGTGCTCACTTCGGCACCACATATACTAAACTGCAAGGACAAAAGTAGAATCAAAGTGAAAGGTTGGAAAGTAGTTCTCCAAACAAATAACACTCAAAGAGAAGCAGGATAGCCATACTACTATGGCAATGCTGACTTCAAGACAACAAAGGAAACCAGAGTCAAAGATGAACATTGCATAATGATAAAAGGGATACTATATCAAGAAGATATAACACTTCTTCATATATATGCATCAAATCAGATAGAACCAAAATATATAAGACATCTATGAAGTGATCTAAAAATAGAAACAAGCCCTGGCCAGTTGGCTCAGTGGTAGGGTGTCGGCCTGGCGTGCAGAGGTCCCGGGTTCGATTCCTGGCCAGGGCACACAGGAGAAGTGCCCATCTGCTTCTCTCCACCCCTCCCCCTCTCCTTCCTCTCTGTCTCTCTCCCCCTCCCGCAGCCGAGGCTCCATTGGAGCAGGGATGGCCCGGGCGCTGGGGATGGCTCCTTGGCCTCTGCCCCAGGCGCTGGAGTGGCTCTGGTCGCGGCGGAGCGACGCCCTGGATGGGCAGAGCGTTGGCCCCTGGTGGGCAGAGCGTTGCCCCCTGGTGGGCGTGCCGGGTGGATCCCAGTCGGGCACATGCGGGAGTCTGTCTGACTGTCTCTCCCCGTTTCCAGCTTCAGAAAAATACAAAAAAATAAAAAATAAAAATAAATAAAAATAGAAACAGACAAAAGCAGAATCATATTTGTAGATCTCAACACACCATTGACAGCTTTAGAGACATCATACAAACAGAAAATTAATAAAGACATATTGGCTCTAAATGATGCACCAGACCAAATTGACATAATAGACATTTATAGGACATTTCATAACAGAACATCAGGTTATACATTCTTTCCAGTGTGCGTGGAACATTCTCAAGGATAGACCAAATGCTGGGCTACAAAACTAACATCAACAAATTCAAGAAGATTGAAATTATAACAAGCATATTTTCTGACTATAAGGCTTTGAAATTAGAATTGAACTGCCAAAAAGAAATAAGGAAACCCACAAAAATGTGGAAATTAAACAATATACTTCTAAAAATGACTGGGGCAAAGAAGAAATAAAAGCAGAGATCAAAAGACGTAGACAAATGAGAATGTCAACATAACATATCAAAATTTCTGGGATGCAGTGAAAGGAGTAATACAAGGGAAGTTTATATCATTAAAGGCTTATATCAAAAAACAGGAGAGCCTGACCTGTGGTGGTGCAGTGGACAGAGCATCAACCTGGAAATGCTGAGGTTGCCGGTTCAAAACCCTGGGCTTGCCTGGTCAAGGCACATATGGGAGTTGATGCTTCCAGCTCCTCCCCCCTTCTCTCTCTCTCTCTCTCTCTCTCTCTCTCTCTCTCTCTGTCTTTCCCTCTCCTCTCTAAAAAAAAAAAACAAAAAAAAAAAAAACAGGAGAGCCTGACCAGGTGGTGGTGCAGCAGATAGAACATCAGATTGTGACATGAAAGACCCAGGTTCAAAACCCTGAGGTCACCAGCTTGAGCGCCAGCTCATCTGGTTTGAGCAAGGCTCACCAGTTTGAGCCCAAGGTCACTGGCTTGAGCGAGGGGGTCACTCGGTCTGCTGTAGCCCCCCAGTCAAGGCACATATAAAAAAGCAATCAATGGACAACTAAGTTGCCACAACAAAGAATTGATGCCTCTCATCTCTCTCCCTTCCCATCTGTCCCTATCTGCCCCTCTCTCCATCTCTCTCTGTCTCTGTCACACACAAAAAAAAAAAACAAGAGAGTTCCCATGTAAACAACCTAATATCACACATTAAGCAACTAGAAAAAGAAGAAAAGCAACCCAAATTTAACAGAAGAAAGGAAATGGTAAAAATTAGAACAGAACTAAATGAAAATGACAACAAAAGGACTATAAAAAATTAATGCAACAATGAACTGGTTCTTTAAAAAGATCAATAAAATTGAAAATACCCTGGCTGGACTCACTAAGGAAAAAAAAGAGGAAAGACTCATATAAACCAAATCCAAAATGTAAGAGGAGACGTTATTACAGACATCATTGAAATGCAAAGGATCATACTAGCATACTATGAAAGACCATCTGCCACAAAATTTAACAATCTGGAAGAAATGGGTAAGTTACTAGAATTATACAATGTTCCTAGACTAAGTCATGAAGAAGTGGAAAACCGAAATAGACCCATAAGCAGGAAGGAAATAGAAACTATCAAAAACTTCCCAAAAAAGTCTGACCAGGTGGTGGTATAGTGGATAAAGCATCGGACTGGGATGCAGAGGACCCAGGTTCAAAACCCCAAGGTTGCCAGCTTGAGTGCAAGCTCATCTGGTTTGAGCAAGGCTCACCAGCATGATTGACCAGGTGGTGGCACAGTGGATGGCACATTGAACTGGGACTAAGAGGACTCAGGTTTAAAACCCCAAGGTCACCAGCTTGAACAAGGGGTCACTCGGTCTGCTATAGCCCCCCCCCTTGTCAAGGCACATATGAGAAAGCAATCAAACACCTAAGGTGCCACAACGAAGAGCTGATGCTTCTCATCTCTCTCCCTTCCTGTCTGTCCCTATCTGTTCCTCTCTCTCTCTCTCTGTCTCTGTCACACACACACACACACACACACACAAACAAACAAACAAACAACACCTTCCTATAAAACAAAAGTCCAAGACCAGATGGCTACACTAGAGAATTATACCAAACATTCAAAGATCTGGTATCTATCCTTCTGTAATACTTCCAAAAAATAGAAGAAATACTCCTTAACACATTTAATGAGTCCAACATAACTCTGATATCAAAACTTGGCAATAACATTACACAGAAAGAAAACTACAGACCAATATCTCTAATATATACAGATAAAAAGTCCTAAAAAATACTACCAAACTGAATACAACAATACATTACAAAAATAATACATTATGATCAAGTCGGACTCACATTCCATGAGCACAAGGATGGTTCAACATATACAAATCCATCAATGTAATACACCTCATCACCAAAACAAAGGACAAGAATCATATGATCCTATCAATAAAAGCAGGAAAGGCATTCAATAAGGTACAACATCTATTTATGTTTAAAACACCCAATTAAATGGGTATAGAAGAAAAGTACTGGTCCTGGCCGGTTGCTCAGTGGCAGAGTGTGAGCCTGGCATGTGGATGTCCTAGACCTAATTTCAATTCCTGGTCAGGGCACACAGGAGAAGCACCCATCTGCTTCTCCATATATCCCCCTCTCCCTTTTCATGCGTTCCTTCAGCCATGGCTCAATTGGAGCGAGTTGGCCCCAGGTGCTAAAGATGGCTCCATGGCCTCTGCCTCAGGACCTAATAAATGGCTCTTGTTGCAATGAAGCAAGGGCCCTAGATGGGCAGAGTATTGCTCCCTAGTAGGCTTGTTGAGTGGATACTGATCAGGGTGCATGCAAGAGTCTGTCTCTGTCTTTCCTCCTCTCACTAAATTAAATAAAATAAAGTACCTAAACATAGTAAAAGCCATATATGACAGCCCATCACCCATTATACATATTTATGAGCCTAATACAGGAGCACATAAATATATAAAGCAGATTTTGATGGACATAAAGGGTGAGATCAACAGAAATACTATAATAGTAGAGGATTTTAATACCCACTAACATCAATGGATAAATCTTTTAGACAGAAAATAACAACAACAAAAAACAGCGGTCTTAACTGACACACTAGATCAACTGTATTTAATTGATATCTTCAGAACCTTTCACCCCAAAGCAGCAGAATATATATATACATTCTTTTCAAGTGCTCATGATATATTCTCTAGGATAAACCACATGCTAAGACAAAAAACAAGTCTGAATAAATGTAAGAAGATTGAAATCATATCAAGCATCTTCACTGATCACAATGGCATGAAACTAGAAATCAACTACACTAGAAAAACTGAAAAACATTTAAACACTTGGAGGCCTAATAGCATGTTATTAAATAACAAATGGGTTAACAATGAAATCAAGGAAGAATACAAATATTTCCTTGAAACAAATGAAAATGAACATACAACAACTCAAAATTTATAGGACACAGCAAAGCAGTCCTGAGAGAGAAGTTCATAGCATTTCAGGCATACCTTAAGAAGCAAGAAAAAGCTGAAATAAATAATTTAACACTGCACCTAAAAGAACAACAAATAAAGCCCAGAGGAAGTAGAAGAAAAGAAATAATAAAGATCAGAGCAGAAGTAAATGACATAGAGGCTAAAAAGAAATACAAAAGATCAATGAAACCAAGAGCTGGTTCTTTGAGAAGGTAAGCAAGATTGATGAACCTTTACCAGACTCATAAAAATAAAGAGAGGACTCAAATAAATAAAATTAAAAATGAAAGTGGGGAAGTAATAACTGACACCACAGACATACAAAGGATTGTAAGAAAATACTATGATTTATATGCCAAAAAATTGGACAACCTAGGTGAAATGGATAAATTTCTAGAAACATAAAATCTTCCAAAACTCAATCTGAAAGAATCAGAAAACCTATACAGACCAATTACAACAAATGAAATTGAAACAGTTATCAAAAAAAAAAAATTCCAGCCTGACCAGGTGGTGGCGCAGTGGATAGAGCGTCGGACTGGGATGCGGAAGGACCCAGGTTCGAGACCCCGAGGTCACCAGCTTGAGCGCTGGCTCATCTGGCTTGAGCAAAGAGTTCACCAGCTTGGACCCAAGGTCGCTGGCCCCAGCAGGGGGTTACTCGGTCTGCTGAAGACCCATGGTCAAGGCACATGTGAGAAAGCAATCAATGAACAACTAAGAAGTCGCAACGCGCAACGAGAAACTGATGATTGATGCTTCTCATCTCTCTCCGTTCCTGTCTGTCTGTCCCTGTCTATCCCTCTCTCTGACTCACTCTCTGTCTCTGTAAAATAAATAAATAAAACTTATTTTAAAAAAAAAAATTCCAGCAAACAAAAGTCCTGGACTGGATGTCTTCACAGGCAAATTTTACCAAATATTCAAAGAAGAACTAACACCTATCCTTCTCAAGCTATTCCAAAAAATTCAAGAGGAAGGAAGACTTTCAAACTCCTTTTATGAGGCAAGCATTATCCTCATTTCAAAACCAGATAAAGACACTACAAAGAAAGAAAACTATAGGCCAATATCCCTGATGAACTTAGATGCTAAAATTCTCAACAAAATATTAGCAAACCGAATCCAGCAATACATAAAAAAAATTATACATCATGATCAAGTGGGATTTATTCTGGGGAGGCAAGGCTGGTACAATATTTGCAAATCAATCAATGTGATTTACCATATAAACAAAAAGAAAGATAAAAAAATCACATGATTATATCAATAGATGCAGAAAAAACATTTGACTAAAGATAGCACCCATTATGATCAAAACTCTCAGCCAAGTGGGAATACAGGGAACACACCTCAACATAATAAAGGCCATCTATGAGAAACCAACAGCCAACATCATACTCAATGGGCAAAAATTAAAAGCAATCCCCTTAAGATCAAGAACAAGGCAGGGGTGCCCCCTTTCACCACTTTTATTCAACATAGTTCTGGAAGTCCTAGCCATAGCAATCAGACAAGAAGAAGACATAAAAGGCATCCAAATTGGAAAAGAAGAAGTAAAACTATCATTATTTGCCAATGACATGATACTGTACATAGAAAACCCTAAAGTCTCAGTCTAAAAATTACTAGACCTGATAAATAAACTTGGCAATGTGGCAGGATATAAAATTAATATTCAGAAATCAGTGGCATCTTTATACACCAACAATAAGCTGTCTGAAAGAGAAATTAAGGAAACAATACCTTTCACTATTGCAACAACCACAACAAAAAATAAAGTACCTAGGAGTAAATTTAACCAAAGAGGTAAAAGACTTGTACTTGGAAAATTATATGACATTGAAAAAAGAAATCAAGGAAGATACAAACAAGTGGAAGCATATACTATGTTCATGGATAGGAAGAATACACATCATTAAAATGTCTACATTACCCAAAGCAATCTATAAATTCAATGCAATTCCTATTTAATATCAATGGCATACTTCAAAGATATAGAACAAATTTTCCAAAAATTTATATGGAACAAAAAAAGAACACAAATATCCTAAGCAATCTTGAAAATGAAGAATACAGTGAGAGGTATCACACTTCCTGATATCAAGTTATACTACGAGGTCATGGTAATCAAAACAGCTTGGTACTGGCATAAGAACAGGCATATAGATCAATGGAACAGAACAGAGAACCCAGAAATAAACCCATGCCTTTATGGTCAATTGATATTTGACAAAGGAGGCAAGAGTATATAACGGAGTAACGACACTCTCTTTAATAAATGGTGTTTGGAAAATTGGATAGGTACGTGCAAAAAAATGAAACTAAACCATCAACTTACACCGTTCACAAAAATAAACGCAAAATGGATAAAAGACTTAAATGTAAATCACGAAACCATAAACATCTTGGAAGAAAAAACATATGCAGTAAACTCTCCGATATCTCTTGTAGCAATATTTTTGCTGATTTATCTTCACAGGCAAGTGAAATAAAGGTCAAAATAAACAAATGGGACTATATCAAACCAAAAAGCTTGCAAAAGACACCATTAACAAAATAAAAAGACAACCCACACAATGGGAGAACATATTTGCCAATACATCAGATAAGGGGTTAATAACTAAATTTATAAAGACCTTCTAAAACTCAACACCAGGAAGGTAAACAATCCAATTAAAAAATGAGCAAAAGAACTGAATAGACACTTCTCCAAAGAGGACATACCGATGGCCAATAGGCATATGAAAAAATGTTTAAAGTTACTAAACATCAGAGAAATGCAAATTAAAACCACAATGAGATAACACCTCACAGCTGTCAGAATAGTGATCATTAACAAATCAACACACAGTAAGTGCTGCAAGGGTGTGGAAAAAAGGGAACCCTTCTGCACTGCTGGTGGGAATGCAGAGTTGTGCAGCCACTGTGGAAAACAGTATGACTTTCCCCAAAACATTAAAAATGGAACTGTCTTTTGATGCAGCTATCCCAGTTTTAGGAATATATCCTAAGAAGACCAAATCACGGATCCAAAAGGAGATATGCATTCCCATGTTTGTTGCAGCATTGTTTATAATAGCCAAGATCTGGAAACAGCCCAAGTGTCTGATGAGTAGGTTAAAAAGCAGTGATACATATATACAATGAAATATTATGTGACCGTGAAAAAAGAACAAGTCTTATCTTTTGCAATGGCATGGATGGACCTGGAGATTATTATGCTAAGTGTAATAAATCAGGTATAGAAAGACAAATATAATATTATCTCACTTATATGTGGAATCTAATGAACAAAGTTAACTGAGGAACAGAATAGAGGCAGAGGCAGGGTCATGAGGACCAGAGGGACAGCTGTCAGAGGGAAGGGGGATGAGGAGATGGGATCAGAGGTGAAAGAATTAGTGAAATTATATATACATAACACATAGATACAGATAACAGGACAGGAAATCCCAGAGGGCGGGGGGAGGGAGCAAAAGGGGTGTAATGAGGGACACGGGGGTGGGGGTGAGCATCTTATATTGAGTGGGACACTTGAATCCATGTTAACACAATAAATTAAAATTAATATTTTTTAAAATTAAAATAAATCATTTTGAAAAACCACCTTAGTACCTCATGAAGTGGAGTCCATAACCAAGGAGTCAAAGAAGTAGCTACATCAAGAATGTTAGGGGCCTGACCTGTGGTGGCGCAGTGGATAAAGCGTCGACCTGGAAATGTTGAGGTCACCGGTTCGAAACCCTGGGCTTGCCTGGTCAAGGCACATATGGGAGTTGATGCTTCCAGCTCCTCCCCCCTTCTCTCTCTCTCTCTCTCTCTCCTCTTTTCTCTCTCTCTCTCTCTCTCCCTCTCCTCTCTAAAATGAATAAATTAAAAAAAAAAAAAAAAAAGAATGGTAGGGAGGGTGGAGACTCAAAAAAGGCTGCTCCTGATCCCAGGAGCAAGTGGTGGCTGAAGGTCCAAAGGCACTCTCAGATGTGAGAGGTTTTCCCTGAGAGATATAGGTCCTGAGCCCCAGGTCAGGTGCCCCAGCCTAGAGCACCAAAGCCTAGATGAGGTGTCAGTATAGCATTTGGCAGTGAAAAGAGGCTACATTTCTGTATGTGAGAAAGAGATGGGAGATCTCAAAGACACAGGCACCTTCTTAAAGGGCCAAAACACAGAAAATTTCATTCTTAGCCATTTACCCTGGGCTCAAGTGAATGGAGGACTGAGAAGTCTAGAGTCATGTGAGGATAATGTGAAATTGGCAGCTTCAGGAAGAGACATGGTGTGGGACAGAAACTGAAACCCCTGTACTGTATCATTCTCTAATACTGCAGTGCAATGTTTCTTGGGTGGAGCAAGCCCCTCCGTGTGGCAGCAGCCTGTGGGAGAGCAAAATTTCCACCCTCAAGAATATCTCTTTCTTGCTCCACCCTATGGAATTGGGCCCTGCTGAGAAGTAAGCAGCCTTGACCAGAAAGCAGGCAGCATGAGAGAGACTTTGTTGTCTGGCGATGAAGCCAGAGCTCCCCCCCCCCCCCACCCCACATTCTCAATAATGACTGGTGCTTCCACCTCATGGAATTCAATAGAAACTCTCTGGACTGTGAGCAGACCAAATCTCTGGTTTAAGGTGCCACACCCACCAGATTCTTATTGGCTACACCCTACTGACATCTGTGAAAAAAGTCAGAACAAACTGACAACTGGGGCCCTGGGATGGGAGCCACACCCACCACCTTTCCTCCCACCTTTCCTAATCCCTGAGTTACCCAAGAACATAGATTCTACTATAGGATTTGGGGTTTGTTTGTTGTTGTTTTTTCAGAGACAGAGAGAGAGTCAGAGAGAGGGATAGATAGGGACAGACAGACAGAAATGGAGAGAGATGAGAAGCATCAATCATCAGTTTTTCATTGCGACACCTTAGTTGTTCATTGATTGCTTTCTCATATGTGCCTTGACCGTGGGGCTACAGCAGACCGAGTAACCCCTTGCTCAAGCCAGTGATTTTGGGTCCAAGCTGGTGAGCTCTGCTCAAACCAGATGAGCTCGTGCTCAGGCTGGCAACCTTGGGGTCTCAAACCTGGGTCCTCTGCATCCCAGTTCAATGCTGAATCCACTGAGCCACCACCTGGTCAGGCAATTTTTGGATTTTTTTTAAAGATTTTATTTATTGATTGTACAGAGAAAAGAGAAGAGGGGGGAGTGAAAGTGTCAACTACTAGTTACTTCATTTTAGTTGTTCATTGGTTGCTTGTCATACGTGCCTCAACTCGGAAAGCCCAGGGTTTCAAACCATTGACCTCAGTGTTCCAAGTCAAGGCTCTATCCGCTGTACCACCACAGGCCAGGTTTTTTGTTTGTTTGTTTGTTTTTTAATTTTTATTTATTTATTTTTTTTTTCATTTTTCTGATGCTGGAAACAGGGAGAGACAGTCAGACAGACTCCCGCATGCGCACGATCGGGATCCACCCGGCACGCCCACCAGGGGCGACACTGTGCCCACCAGGGGGCGATGCTCTGCCCATCCTGGGCGTCGCCATATTGCGACCAGAGCCACTCTAGCGCCTGAGGCAGAGGCCACAGAGCCATCCCCAGCGCCCGGGCCATCTTTGCTCCAATGGAGCCTCGGCTGCGGGAGGGGAAGAGAGAGACAGAGAGAAAAGCGTGGTGGAGGGGTGGAGAAGCAAATGGGCACTTCTCCTGTGTGCCCTGGCCAGGAATCAAACCCGGGTCCTCCGCACGCTAGGCTGACGCTCTACCGCTGAGCCAACCGGCCAGGGCCACAGGCCAGGTTTTTTAAAGGCTGAGTTCAACAAGCAGCCAACAGAGGCAGAAGGAGGGGGATCTCAGGGATCATTGGACCTTTTGTTGACTTTCCTGCAGTCTCGGTGTGGGTAAAAGCCAGCCTAGAGCCTGACCAGGCGGTGGCACAGTGGATAGAGCATCGGACTGGTACGCAGAGGACTCAGGTTCGAAACCTCAAGGTTGTCAGCTTGAGCGTAAACTCATTTGGTTTGAGCAAGGCTCACCAGCTTGAACCCAAGGTTGCTGGCTTAAGCAAGGGGTCACTCAGTCTGCTGAGGCCCCCCCAAGTCAAGGCACATATGAGAAAGCAATCAATGAACAACTAAGGTGCTGCAACGAAGGGTTGATGTTTCTCATCTCTCTCCTTTCCTGTCTGTCCCTATTTGTCCTTCTTTCTGTCTCTCTGTCACAAAAAAACCAAACCAAACAAAAAAACTCAGCCTAGGTATACAGCTTCATCCATTCATGTGCACCTAATCCCACAGAGGTGACCACAAATTCTGATTTGCTTATACCTCCAAAAAAGTTGCTGAGGGCCAGTCACAGGCAGGGTCTTACATTAGTTTGCACAATGTTCCCTCCTAAGAGGCCCAGAACCAACACATCCAGCGGCTATCTACAGAGAACATCAGAGCAGGACCCAACTACCCTTACTAGCAACATATCCAAAGGGAAAGCTCATCAGACAACAAATACAGCTGGAGTGAATTCTGTTTTCCATGGTCAACACCTGCACAGCAGCTTGTATGCATTGGATGAGTTAGAGCTTCACATTCTGCTGGCCTAAGTCCTGGATATCCTGCCCTGCTGGGCTAAGTTCCAAGGGGAATGATAGAGAGGCTTAGATACAGACATTCACAGTGTGAGTTCCTTGGAAACTATTATTTGAACTCTAGGGGCTTAGCCACCTTCAGGGAGAACACAAATAAGCCCCAGTGAAAGACTCTCAATTTTCTTTCCTGAGACCAGGGGATCCTCAGCTTAAACTTCTGCAGAGGGGTCATCGGCCTCACCCATTCTGGAACGCTCATTACCTTGCTGAGGAGAAATAGAATTGGAGTATCCAACAGTGGCTTAGGTGTTAAGACACTGAAGTAGGGGCCACATTCCCTGTACTGAGCTACTGACAAAAGACCCCTTAAGTAGAGGGGCCCACTAATGTTGTCATCTCAACATCAGCTTCCCTAAACCACCCAGCTTGTAACCTGTGGATGGGTTAGTGGGGTGAGACCAGTCTATACTTTTTTTTATTCACTTTAGAGAGGAGAGGGAGAAACAGAGAAAGAGAGAGAGGGGAGAGACAGAGAGAGAGAAGGAGGGGAGGAGCTGGAAGCATCAACTCCTATATGTGCCTTGACCAGGCAAGCCCAGGGTTTCGAACTGGTGACCTCAGCATTTCCAGGTCAACGCTTTATCCACTGCACCACCACAGGTCAGGCGTCTATACTTTTTTTTACAGAAGACTTTGTGGTAAGACTGGAAAGCTGAAAGAAAACATGAAGCAGCTGAAAAGGGGAGGCAAATCTTAAGGTATTTGGGCCCTTTTACAGAGCTGCTGTAAGCTCTAAGCAGAAGGAAGCTGATTCTTATACATAGGCTACCCCTTCATATACACACAGAATCAGAAAACGTAGGCACAAACAGTAAACATAGTGGTAATAGCTCTAGTCAAGTAGCCCATGGTGGATTACAAACAACATCTGACAACAACTCATGCCTGGACCCCACCCAAGAGGACCCAGAACCAATACAAGTAGTAGGTGGCAGACAGAACCAATGCTAGACTCAACTAGTCACACAGGTGGCACACCCAAAAAAGGAGTCCAGCACACACCAGACCCCGCTGAGAATAACTATGCCCCATAGGATAGATACTGCACAGTGTCTAATATATGTGATCAAGGTTGATCCTTACAGCCAGGAAGCCTGAAGGAGTAGCCTCACTCATGAAAGGGCCAACTGATTCAAGACTCACATATTAAAGGAAGGTAAATATAATCTTCAAGAAGCATTTCTAGAGCAAGGTGCTCAGGGGGCCTGAAAGTTAATACCACTGAGTCTATCTTCCTCATAAAGACACCACAACATATTTGAAATTCAGAGCAGAGCTACATAATACACAGACAAAATGGGAAGACAAATAAATATGACTCAAATGATTCAACAATAGAAATCCTTCAGAAAAAGAACTAAATGAAATGGAAGTAACCAAATTACCAGATGCAGAGTGTAAAATAATGAAATGGAAGTAACCAAATTACCAGACGCAGAGTTTAAAATAATGATTAGGATGCTCAAGGATCTTAGAGCAACAATGGATGATTATAATAAGAACTTAAACAAAGAGATAGCAAGCATTGAAAAGGACATTGAAATAATAAAAAAAGAACCAGTCAGAAAAGGCTGCACTAGAAGTAATCAACAGTAGGCTAGAGGAAGTGAAGGATAAAATCAGTGATTTAGAGGACAAGGTAAACAGAAGCACAGCAGCAAAAAGAAAAGAGGATCAAAAAAACTGAGGAAACTAAGAGACCTCTGAGACAACATGAAGTGAAACAAAATCCGCATCACAGGAGTTTCTGAAGGAGAAGAGAATGAACAAGGGACAGAGAACTTGTTTGAAGAAATCATAGCCAAAAACTACCCATAATTGATGAAGGAAAAGGTCATACAAGTTCAAGAAGTACAGAGAGTCCCATTAAAGATGAACCCAAGGAGGCCTACTCTGAAACACATCATAATTAAAATGTCAAAATTAAGAGAAAAAGAAAGAATATTAAAAGCTGCAAGAGAAAAGCAGTTAATTACCTACAGAGGAGTCTCCATAAGGATGACATCTGACTTCTTGACAGAAACACTTCAGGCCAGAAAGGACTGACAAGAAATATTCAAAGTGATGCAAAACAAGAACCTACAACCAAGACTGCTCTCTGATGCAAAGCTATCATTTAAAATTGAAGAAGAAATAAAGAGCTTCTGAGACAAAAATGGCTCAAGGAGGTCATTACCACCAAACAGTACTGCAAGAAATGTTAAAGGGCCTGCTAACAAGAAGAAAGAAAAAAAGACATCAAGAGAAGGAAGATTATAAGTTTAAAGAATAAAATGGCAGTAAATAAGTACATATCAATAATAAATGTAAATATAAATGGATTAAATGGCTCTATCGAAAGTCATAGGGTAGCTGCATGGATAAGAAAACAAGACCCACCTGACCAGGCAGTGGCGCAATGGATAGAGCGTCAAACTGGAATGCGGAAGGATCCAGGTTCGAGACCCCGAGGTCACCAGCTTGAGCACGGGCTCATCTGGTTTGAGCAAAGCTCACCAGCGTGGACCCAAGGTCACTGGCTCAAGCAATGGATTACTCAGTCTGCTGAAGGCCTGCGGTCAAGGCACATATGAGAAAGCAATCAGTGAACAACTAAGGTGTCGCAATGCGCAACGAAAAACTAATGATTGATGCTTCTCATCTCTCCGTTCCTGTCTGTCTGTCCCTGTCTATCCCTCTCTCTGACTCTCTCTCTGTCTCTGTAAAAAAAAGAAAAAGAAAACAAGACCCTTATATATGCTGTCTAAAAGAGACCTACCACAGGGCCTGACCTGTGGTGGCACAGTGGATCAAGCACCGACCTGGAATGCTGAGGTTGCTGGTTCAAAACCCTAGGCTTGCCCAGTCAAGGCACATATGGGAGTTGATGTTTCCTGCTCCTCCCCCCTTCTCTCTCTGTCTCTCTTCTCTAAAATGAATAAATAAAAATAAATAAAAATGTTTTAAAGAAAGCATTAAAAAAAAAGAGAGACCTACCACAGAACAAAAGATACAAATAGACTGAAATTGAAGGGATGAAAAAAATATATATTACAAAATAACCTTTTATTTGTTTATTGGTTTACTTATTTATTTATTATTCAGTGAGAGGAAAGGAGGCAGAGATAGACTTTCACATGTGCCTTAACAAGGAGCCATCCAGCAAGCCCACTAGGGGGCAATGCTCTGTCCATCTGGGGTGTTGCTCCATGGCTCAGCAACCGAGTTCTTCTTAGAGCCTGAGGTGGATGGAGGCCCCGGAGCCATCCTTAGCACCTGGGCGAGCTTTTTCCAATAGAATAGAGTCATGGCTACAGGAAAAGAGAGAGTGAGAGAGAAGTGAGAGGGGGAGTGGTGGAGAAGCAGATGGGTAATTCTCCTATGTATCCTGACTGGGAATCAAACCCAGGACTTCCACAAACTGGGCAGATGCTCTACTATTGAGCAAACTGGCCAGGGCCCAAAATAGCCTTTAAAATAAGGCTATAGTAAGGGCCAATGAAGGTCCTGGAGCAATCTAACAAAAGGATATAGCCATTGTAAGTATTTATGCACCCAATACATGAGCACCTAAGTATATAGAGCAAATTTTGATGGACATAAAGGGAGAAACTGACAGCAATATAATAATAGTAGTGGATATTAACTCCCTACTACCATCAATAGATAGATCCTCCAGACAGAAAATCAACAATAAAATAGCAGCCTTAAATGACACACTAAATCAACTGGAATTAATTGATATCTTCAGAACATTTCACCACAAAGCAGCAGAATATACATGGTTTTCACATGCTCGTTGTACATTTTCTGATGTAGATCACATGTTAGGACTCAAAACAAGTCTCAGTAAATTTTTTTTTTTTCATTTTTCTGAAGCTGGAAACAGGGAGAGACAGTCAGACAGACTCCCGCATGCGCCCGACCGGGATCCACCCGGCACGCCCACCAGGGGCGACGCTCTGCCCACCAGGGGGCGATGCTCTGCCCATCCTGGGCGTCGCCATGTTGCGACCAGAGCCACTCTAGCGCCTGAGGCAGAGGCCACAGAGCCTTCCCCAGCGCCCGGGCCATCTTTGCTCCAATGGAGCCTCGGCTGCGGGAGGGGAAGAGAGAGACAGAGAGGAAAGCGCGGCGGAGGGGTGGAGAAGCAAATGGGCGCCTCTCCTGTGTGCCCTGGCCGGGAATCGAACCCGAAGTCTCAGTAAATTTAAGAAGATTGAAATAATATCAAGCATCTTCTCTGACCACAATTACATGAAACTAGAAATCAACCACAATGAAAAAAATTGATAAACATTCAAACACCTGGAGGCTAAATAGCATGCTATTAAATAATGAATGGGTTAACAATGAGATCCAGAAAGATATAAAAATTTCCTTGAAACAAATGAAAATGAACATACAACAACCGAAATTCATGGGACATAGCAAAAGCAGCCCTGAGGAGGAAGTCCATTGCATTATAGGCATACCTTAAGAAGCAAGAAAAATTTCAAATAAACAACCTAACTCTGCACTTAAAAAACTAGAAAAAGAACAATAAACAAAGTGCAGAGGAAGTAGAAGGCTGGAAATAATAAAGATCAGAGCAGAAATAAGTGACATAGAGGCTAAAAACACAACACAAAAGATCAATGAAGCCAAGAGCTGGTTCTTTGAAAAGGTAAACAAAATTGACAAACCCTTAACCAGACTCATCAATAGTAAAAGAAAGAGGACCTGAATAAATAAAATTAGAAATGAAAGAGAAGTAACAACTGACATCACAGAAATACAATAGATTGTAAGAAAATACTATGTAGAATTATAGGCCAACAGACTGGCCAATCTGGTTAAAGTGGATAAATTCCAAGAAACATACAATCTTCCAAAACTGAATCTGGACGAATTAGAAAATCTGAGCAGAGAAATTACAACAAATGAAATTGAAACAATGATTTAAAAATTCCTAGCAAACAAAAGTCCTGGACCAGATGGTTTCACAGGTAAATTTTACCAAACAGTCAAAGAAGTAACCCCTATCCTTCTCAAGCATTCCAAGATATACAAGAGGAAGGAAGACTTTGAAGTTTATTTTATGCAACAAGCATTATCCTACTTCCAAAATCAGGTAATGACACGACAAAGAAAGAAAAGTATAGGTTAATATCTCTGATGAACATAAATGCTAAAATTTTCAACAAAATATGGATCAGCAATACATTAAAAAGATTATACATCATAATCAAGTGGAATTTATTCTGGGGAGGAAAGGCTGGTACAATATTCACAAATCAATAAATATGATTCATTAGATAATCAGAATGAAGGATAAAAATTCCACACACATATTAATAAATGTAGAAAAAACATTTGATAAAAGCCTGCATCCATTTATGATCAAAACTCTCAGCAGAGTGGGAATACAGGGAACATACTTCAACATGATAAAGGCCATCTATGACAAACCCACAGCCAACATCACACTCAATGGGAAAAAATTAAAAGCAATCCCCTTAAGATCAGGAACGAGACAGGGGTGTCCCCTTTCACCACTTTTTTAAAAAAAGTTTTTATTTATTGACTTTAGTGAGAGAGGAAGAGAGAGAGACAGGAAGATTCTTTTTTTCCTGTATGTGCCCAAACCGAGAATTTAATTGACAACCTCTGTGCCTCATGATGATGCTCTAAACCAGGGGTAGTCAACCTTTTTATACCTACCGCCCACTTTTGTATCTCTGTTAGTAGTAAAATTTTCTAACGGCTCACTGGTTTCACAGTAATGGTGATTTATAAACTCGGGGAGTAACTTTACATTGTAAAATTTATAAAGCAGAGTTACAGCAAGTTAAAGCATATAATAATTACTTACCAAGTACTTTGTTGGATTTTCGCTAAGTTTGGCCGAATAAATCTTTATAAAACAACTTACTATAGTTAAATCTATCTTTTTATTTATACTTTGGTTGTCTGCTACTGCCCACCATGAAAGCTGGAACGCCCACTAGTGGGTGGTAGGGACCAGGTTGACTACCACTGCTCTGTTGAGCTATTTGACCAGGGCCCCTTTCACCACTCTTATTTAACATAGTTCTGGAGGTCCTAGCCACAGCAGTCAGACAGTAAAAAGAAATAAAAGGCATCTAAATTGCAAAAGAATTAGAACTGTTAAAAAAAAACTACTAGACCTGATAAATGAGTTCAGCATGGAATTGCTCCATTATATTTATTCTTTCTCTGGACATTTCTTCTGTTCTGTGGTTTGGGGCCTGTTTTCCTCCCATTCCAGCTGCTTCATTGTGTTTGTTTCTATTTATTAGATCTGCTATGACTCTCAATCTTCAGGGGGTAGCCTCATGTGAGTCCCATTGGCGGTGCCTCCTTGATCACCTGAGCTGGGTGCTCCAACAATGTTTCTTGTGTGGGTTATGTGAGCCCTCCTTTAGTAATTGGGTCTTGATTGCTATTGACCCATTTGTGTGTGGGACTGACACACAGGCTGGCTGACAGTGAGTGAGGCTCATCCACTACCACAGTGTGTGAACTGCTGTGCAGGTGCTGACCTCATAAAACAGAATTTTCCTGAGCAGGGTTTGGTACCTGCTGATATCACCATTTGGATATGCTGATTGGGAAGCTTATTGTGTCCTGTAATGATGTGTTTGAATCTAGCCACTGGGTGTGCTAGTTCTGGGCCTCATGGGAGCGACACTGTCTGTGCCTGGCCCTTGGCAAACTTGAACTACAGGAATCCAATTTGTTGTTGCCTCAGCTGTACTTGGGTGTATGTGAGAAGGACCAAAGCTGGGTTTTACCAGCACGGGGCCTGGTGACAGGTCAGCAAAGTCTCAGGGAACCCTGAGTTCTGCCTCCAGCTGCCTGTTAGGCTCAGTCACTGAAAGTCTCTGGCAGAGTTGGGAGAATTGGGCTAGTGGATCTCTTGTGAGAGGGAGTGCTAGGCTCCAGGGGAGGTGTTGTGTGTGGCCCTTGACCCAGAGCCACAGGACTCAAGTCTTAGATTTTGTTAAAATCTCAGTAGGGCCTGACCGGGCAGTGGCGCAGTGGATAGAACGTTGGACTGCGATGCGGAGGACCCAGGTTCGAGACCCTGAGGTTGCCAGCTTGAGCGCAGGCTCATCTGGTTTGAGCAAAAGCTCACCAGCTTGGACCCAAAGTCGCTGGCTTGAGCAAGGGGTTACTCGGTTTGCTGAAGGCCCACGGTCAAGGCACATATGAGAAAGCAATCAATGAACAACTAAGGTGTCGCCACGAAAAACTGATGGTTGATGCTTCTCATCTCTCTCCATTCCTGTCTATCCCTCTCTCTGACTCTTTCTCTGCCCCTGAAAAAAATAAATAAATAAACCTTAACCTTAAGAAAAAAAACAAAAAAACAAACCTCAGTAGGGTGGAGTTACTAGGTCTTGGGTATGTGGTGCCTCCACAGCCAGGATGGTGTGTCTGGTAGAAGTTGGGAGGGTGGCTCTCTCCATATCCCATGAGGGACAAGCAACAGTCATCTTCACAGGAAGTGGGGGGAATAACCCCTACCCCAAAGCCAGACAATTCAGTCAGTGATACCTCCTGAGTTTGGCCAAGGCAGCTGACTCTTCAGAAGGGCCTAATGTTCACGGGGGGGGGGGGGGGGTAAGAGGGAGTCCAGAGGGTGAGGAAATTGTCTTCCCCCACAGGCTTTTGCCACATGGACTGCTACACCCAAGAAACATGGCATCTGCAGTATTGGAAAATGACTCAACACAGAGATCCTGGTGGCTGTCTCTCCCCACAGCCACAAACCCCAGACCTTCTTCAGGCGACCCTAGTCCATTCAGCCCTCCCGCCAAAGCCCAGAGTGGCCACGAACCAAATTGTGTTGGCCCTTTAAGAGGACGCCTGTGTCTCTATAGCCTACTGGCCCTAGCAGACAAAAACCTCGTTAACTTTTCACAGCCAGATGGTATATGGGTACCTTTTTCCAGGCTCCCCTGCTCTAGGCTGGAAGCCCAATTTGGGGTTTAGGTCCCACACTTTTCAGTGGGAACCCCTTGGCAGCTGAGATGTCTCTCCAGAATCACTGCTGCTGATTGGAGTGGGGCCAACCCCTTCCCATTTCTGCCCTTAATACCAGTCTCGATGTGGCTCTTGTGACTATTTGGTTATAAGACTTCTCTTCAGCTGGATATTCAGGATAATTCTTCTTAGCTGTAATTCCAGTTTGGTCCTGAGAAGAGGTGAGTGTAGTTTTCACCTACTCTGTCTCCATCTTGATCCCTATCCTCACTGTATTTTAATATAAACAGTCATAGATTATTTGGGGGTTGAAGAACATGTGTTTGTTTCATATGCAACCAGAATATAATGTCAAAATGTGTTTACAATGTAAATATTACCACCACACTTTATTTGTAAAATTTAAGTAATAGCTGTGCTGAATACATAAGTATATATAAATACATTTAATATTACACAGTGCATTTTAAGTTTACTTATTTTACTATAGCTTCTCCACTTCTTTCAAGCCTGTCTCATCTTCTTGGCACATAGCACTAATAATGTACTCAAGCCACAATGACCTATCTCCATAAGATGTGGTATAAGATGAAGAAAATGGATCAATCTGTCTTACTTCTGGGGGAAAAAAAATGCTTGCCTTTGAACTTACACATTTTAAAAAATATATGTAGGTTCTACCTTTATAAACTGCCTAATAAAATTCTTAATATTACTCACATTTCCTTATAATTATAATCAGTAAAGATATCTTCTTCCATTTCCTGGTTTCCAAACCAAATGTTTTTTTCCCCCAATTATATTTATTGGAGCAACATTGGTTAAAACATTACATGTTTCAAGTGTACAATTCCTTTAAAAAAATTTTCAGAAAATTGACTTTAACAAGGTGACATTGATCAGTAGAGTACATAGGCTTCAGGTAAACGTTTCTATTGCATTTGAACTGTTGATTATGTTGTATACTCATCATTCAAAGTCAAATCTTTTTCCATCACCTTATATTTGTCCCTCCTTACACCCCTCTCCCACCACCTCCCTCACATCACCATATCCCCCTTCCTCTGGTAACTTCATTTTTATCTATGTTGATGGGTCTCAGTTTTATATCCCACCCAAGTGTAATAAATCACAGTTCTTAGCTTTTTCTATTTTTACTTCACTCAGTATAATCTTCTCAAGGTCCATTCATATTGTCATAAATGGCAATAATGTCTTCATTTCTTATGGCTGAATAGTATTCCACTGTACACATGTACCACATCTTCTTTATTCAATCTTATATCAAGGGACACTTTGGTTGTTTCCATGTCTTGGCCACTGTGAATAATGCTGCAATAAACATGGGGGTACAGGTGTCTTTACGTACCAATGTTTTTGAATTTTTGGGGTACATACCCAGTAGAAAGATTGCTTGGTCATATGGTAGTTCTATTCTTAGTTTTTTGAGGAACCACCATACTTTCTTCCATAATGGTTTTACTAATTTCCATTCCCACCAGCAGTGAATGAGGGTTCCTTTTTATCCACACCCTCTCCAACACTTGTTACTACCTGTCTTGTTGATAATAGCCAAAAATAAAAAAACCTAGGAATAGACTTAACAAAAGATGTGATAGACCTATATATTGAAAACTACAAAACATTATTGAAAGAAATTCAAAATACATAATGAAATAGAAAAATATTCCATGTTCATGGATTGGAAGAATCAACATAGTTAAAATGGCCATATTACCCAATACAATATACAAATTTAATGTAAAATCCCCATCAAAATCCCAATGTCATCTTTGAAAGAAATAGAATAAAAAATCACCAAGTTTGTATGGAACCATAAAAAACCCCAAACAGCCAAAGCAATCCTGAGGAAAAAGAATGAAGCCGGAGATATCAGACTGAGTTAAAATTACACTATAGAGCCACAATAATCAAAACAGCATGGTATTGGCAGAAAAACAGATATACAAACCAATGGAACAGAATCAAGAGCCCATATATATGGACAAATCATCTTCAACCAAAGAGCCAAAAACACACAATGGGGAAAAGAAAGCCTCTTCAATAAATGGTGCTGGGAAAATTGGAAAGCCACATGCAAAAGAATGAAACTTGACTATAGTTTGTCCCCCTGCACAAACATTAATGCAAAATGGATCAAAAACTTAAATATAAGATCTGAAAGAATAAATTACATAGAAGAAAACATAGATACTAAACTCATAGACTTTGGCCACAGAGAACAATTTGTGAATTTGACCCCAAAGGCAAGGGAAGTAAAGGCAAAAATAAATGAGACTAGATCAAACTAAAAAGCTTCTGCTCAGCAAATGTGTACAATTCTATAATACATTATCTATATATAGTATTGTGTTTACCACCCCGTCTAGTCTCCCTCGACCACTATATATTTGACCCCCTTTATCCTCTTCATGCTCCCGCAACCCCTTTCCCCTCTGCTAATTACCCTTCTGCTGTCTATGATACAAATAAAACATCTTTGTTCAGCAAGAATCACAGGGTTGAAGTTTCGACCATAGGTATGAGTGAGACACACAGTCCCTAAGTACATAATAAGGACATTTACTATCTTAATTGTGCAAATATGTTATGAATGCTGTATAATACTGTTTCTTTTTATTGTACATTCATGGGTTTTTAATAAAATTTTCAAGACAGGTTTGAAATCAGACTCACACACAGTCATCTGGTAACAGTAAACTTTTATTGATATAAAAAGCAGTTAAAATCCACAGTTTCCCATAATATGGAGATCTAGTTGATGAAGAGATCCCATATTATCAGGACTCAAGTGTAAATTATGGTTAATCTGTAGGCTTGTTTTGGTTGTTTTTATGGATAGCAAAAAATCTTTCCTAGATGATGTATACTGGGTTTTCACATACAGGATCACTTCCTTTCCCTCAAAGATGAAATTTCTTTGAACAGATACTATTAGTTGAGAACACAAAGGTTTATTTTTAATGACATAATGCCTTCCACCTGTAATTAATTAATGGAATAAAGCTGTCAAGTAATATAACAACATATTTTATACAGGTATCCCCAAACTACGGCCCGCGGGCCGCAATGCGGCCCCCTGAGGCCATTTATCCAGCCCCCACTGCACTTCTGGAAGGGGTACCTCTTTCATTGGTGGTCAGTGAGAGGACCACTGTATTTGGCAGCCCTCCAATGGTCTAAGGGACAGTGAACAGCCCCCTGTATAAAAAGTTTGGAGACCCCTGTAATGAACATTTTGCTTTTAAAACTGCATAAAAGCTATACACTAATTTGCAAAAAAAATTAATGTTCCATATTCCTAAGACCATTATTTCTCAAAACCATACAAGTTTCTATATACAAATGTTTGAAAAAAATAATAATAAAAACAGTCCCAGGTGTGTGGAGGTATTAGAGGAAGGGAAAAGATTCTGTGAATGAAAGAATGCCATTTTTGTATTTCATAATTTGATCTTGTCTAAAATGCATGTTTTTTCCTCCAACTGAGAGATCCGTTTCCTACCGGGAATCATCTGATTTTCCTAGAATGAAATGCTTGGTGCTAGCCCTATCACCGTAACCGGGAGTTCTGAAGTTAACCTGACTGTCTCTATCTTCCTGTTGTGACTCAGCGTCGCAAAAGTGAGTGCTAACACCAAGTTGTTTTTCTTTTCAATCTCTCCTAAATACTTTCTCTTCTAGAGAACAATTCTATCAAAAAATGTCAAAATTAGAAGAGAATAAAAGAAAAAATAGCAAATTCAATCATTTCTAAATATAATAAGCAATAGCCATAGTTTTACCTGTTGTTATTATTCCTGTATTGCTAATATAATGTAAAAACACATCAGTTATGCTGTTGGCTTTACTCTCACAAAGTCTTTGTGATGAAGTTTTTGGGTGTTATTTCCAGTGTGCTGTAATTACCAGTGAGAACACTGAATGGAATGTTCATACTTATACAATTTATTAAGATAGTTGGTTTATGTAAGTCAAAGCACTTGTAATACATTATAATCTTTATATGTGTAGGAGCCTGGGTATATATATTTTTTTCTTTTTCTTTTTGTGAGAGTGAGAGAGACAGGAAGGGAGAGAGAGGGTAAGAGAGAGTAAGAAGCATAAACTCTGGGAGTTCTGTGCATTGATTGCTTCCAGGAGAGGGAAGAGAGAGCAAGAAGCATCAACTTGCAGTTGCTTTCACTTTAGTTGTACATGGAGCTTCTTGTACATGCCTTGACTGGGGCGGTGCCAGTGTTCCCTTGCTCAAGCCAGAGACCTTTGGGCTCAAGCCGGCAAGCTCTGGGAATGTGTGGACAATTCCCCTGGTTCAAGCCAGTGACCTTGCACTCAGAGCTAGTGACTTCAGCATTCTGAGTCGATGCTTTATCCATTACACCACCACTGGTCAGGCAAGCCTTGATAAATATTTTTCTATTAAAAGTCTATTATAACTGGCCCTGGCTGGTTGGCTCAGCAGTAGAGGATTGGCCTAGTGTGTGAAAGTCCAGGGTTTGATTCCTGGCCAGAACACACAGGAGAAGCGCCCATCTCCTTCTCCACCCTTCTCCCTCTCCTTCGTCTCTATCTCTCTCTTCCTCTTCCACAACCAAGGCTCCATTGGAGCAAAGTTGGCCCGGGCACTGAGGATGGCTCCATAGCCTCCACCTCAGGTGCTAGAATGGCTCCAGCCTCAATGGAGCAATGCCCCAGATGAGCCGAGCATTCCCCCCCCCCCCCGCCCCGGGAATGCTGGGTGGATCCCTGTCGGGCGCATACAGGAGTCTGTCTGACTGCCTCTCCAACTTTGCTTCAACTTTGCAAAAATACAAAAAAAACCCCACATCTATTATAATCCTAATGTAACTTTTTCTTATAACCCAATCATTTATTTATTCATTTCAATACTTACTCATCATGATCTTGATTACATCTCTGCTATAAGACTGTATTGCTAAATAGATTTCTTTTCTTTAGTGCTTCAAGAAAATTGGCTCACTTTAAAGTTTAGGAGATTCTGTAAACACTTTAATATTTTTTTTCTGTTGATTCCCACAGAGCTCACATCCAGGGCTCCCATCCGACCCATGTTCTGCCAAGGATGTTGGGGTCTGTTGCCTGGTCAATCAAGCACTTCACTTGAGCCTCTTCTGAAAGTCCACTTGCTGGTTCTCGGGCACGAATGTTGTGATCCTTGTTTCCTCGTGCTACAGCCACATAATCATCAAAGGCAGGTACCTTCTCGTGGCCCAGACGTAACTCATCACTGGAAAAAATATTAAACAAACACAAAAACACAAACCATGCATTATTTTTTGCTTTGTTGTCTGCATTCCAACCTATCAAACATTCACTCTCATAACTTATAGAATATTTCTGTTGCTCATAACCTGCAGTGAAGAGATTCAATTTGTAAAAGAACAGAACACAAAAAATGCTGCTTGCTATTGTTTGTCTACATGTTTTTGTGCTGGTCTATGCTTTCTTTTCTCTTGGGTGTGTACTGAGGAGTCAGATTGATGAGTTAAATAGTAAATTCTATGTTTACATTGCTGAGAAGCGCCAAGCTGCTCTTTTCCACAGCAGCCGTACCCCTTTACCTTCCTACCAGCAACATACGAAGGCTCCCGCTCCTCCGCACCCTCACCAACACTACTTATATTCCAGTCATTTTAATTAGTGGGTGTGAAGTGGCATCTCTTTTGTATTTCTCTGATGATAACTTATTGTTAAGCATTCATTTGTAAAATGAGAATAGGACTAAAATCATAGGACAAATATAAAGTTCTTATCACTTTATACAGTATTTAGAAATTCTTCAGTACATGGTAGCATCTAGTGCTTCGTATTTTTCTACAAATAATAATCTTACCAAGTAATAACTGCTGGATTGGCACCTGTTAACTTTCTCTTAGCATAGTGTATCTTCTGACGTGGATACCAACTTTTTTCTGTCACATTTACTTCTTGAATCCATGATCCTCCTTTTTTCAGCATTTTCTGTTCAAAATTCTAAAGGAAAAGAATATGATTTGGTTTTTTTTTCTTCTTCCTGTAATTGTATATATGATCACATTCAAACAGATTAAACAAGTAATGATCTTAAAATAAACATTTCGCCTGACCAGGCAGTGGTACAGTGGATAGAGTGTCGGACTGGGACGTGGAGGACCCAGGTTTGAAACCCCGAGGTTGCCAGCTTGAGTGCAGGCTCATATGGTTTGAGCAAGCCTCATCACTTTGAGCCTGAGGTCGCTGGCTTGAGCCAGGGGTCACTCGGTCTGCTGTAGCCCCCCAGTCAAGGCATGTATGAGAAAGCGGCTGATGAACAACTAAGGTGCCGCAATGAAGAACTGATGTTTCTCATCTCTCTCCCTTCCTATTTGTCCCTACCTGTCCCTCTCTCTGTCTCTCTGACTCTGTCACAAAAAAATAAAAAAATAAACATCTCTATAACTGCGTGAGCTCTACAGCTTTTTTATACAAATTTTAATGGTAGTACACAGAACAGTGACAATGATCTTGAAGAACTGTAGTTAGGCTTAAAATATCACTCCCTATATAAAGGATGTCACAGCTAAGCTTCACTCTTTTGGGGTCATATTATAAAAAACCCTTGAGATTAAAAAAAAAGCACTATTTGTCTTTATGATCAAGGAAGACTTCATGTGTGACAGATTTTAAAATAAAAGTTGCCTCTGAGAGAAATCAGACCCAGCATCAATGGGTCCATATTTCCTCTCCTAGACAGAAATACACTCAATTGGAACAACAGTTTTGTCCAAAAAAAGGTTATGTTTTTTATCTGGTTTTCAGCCCAATGATCCCAAATGTTAATTTTAAGAAATGCTGTAAAAAACCATGTAAATATTTTAGTAAACAAAATTTGATGTATTTCCTTTTTATAAAAGTAGATGTCAGATCAATCGCTGGTGGGTACAATGCAGTAAAAGGGAAAGTGTATACAAACAACCCTACTTTCCAGTCGAAGGAAGGTTCCTTCACAAACACGTCCATGGTGGTAATAAGAAGTGTGAGGTGTGAGCGAAAGGCTCTCAGTGCGTGCACCATGACACTGTACATAACACCTGTTTCTTTCATTGGTAACATCAGATTGATAAATTGGCGAGTTAGACGAAAAGGCATCAGCTCAGGAACTGGCAGAAACTAAAGAAAAAAGAATACATGCAAGAAACAATATATTAAATAGGAACCTCAAAGTAACAGGCACAAACAAAACATCTTCCCATAGTTACTATTCATATTTAGTGAGAGTATAAACTCTTTTTCAAAATCAGCTCTACAGATATGAATTTACTGTGCCTAAGAGTAATCAACAGAATCATCCTTGTATTGTAACGCAAGAACCTATGTGCACAGGAACACACAGCGTAGAGAGATTCAGAAGTGCTATTTAAGGCACTCAGAGTTTAATGTCAGAGAAAACATCTGTGTCATATCTTGTATAAGATAAAATGAGTATAGGGCTTCATGAAACTTCCTTATAGTCTTCTCTTTTTAGAGGAACACGTTTTATTCTTAGCTCTGATTATAAATTTATCATCACACCTTCCATAACTTGTCTGAACCAGGACAAAATGAAGTTGAGAATATCCCTTTCTGCAAAAACGTCCAATTTAATGTTCACGACAAAAGTGACCCAATGGATGTGTCATTTCTTCTTTAAAAACTATCCATTTCCAGAGGGTGTTACAAAGTCCTATCACAATTCTAAACTAGCCAAGAACAATGAGAGTTAGATGAGCATACCTGAGTAGCTGATCCAAATGCATGTCCGAAGTCAATTCCGATCATTCCACCTGTATCCATGCTCACCATGAAATTGTTCAGGTGTCTGTCTCCGATGCCCAGAATCCAGTGGCTAATGCACAGCAGGGCATGAGAGCTGGCAAAGTGGGAGCGGAGAGCCAGAAAGGCCTCAGGGCCCGTACTCATCTTCAGAAAGGCACGCCTGGGAGAAGGAGACACAAATTCTGTGGTCTCTGCTATGCTACCAGCTGGTTGATGAAGTCAGAAATATACTTACTTTAAGAGATCAGCTGGCACTCTACTTTCTCTGTTTCTGAAAGATGTGACTGTTTCAGTCCGACTAGCTACCCTATGATTTAATAATAGAAAATGTCTGATTAGAACAAACTTCTTGTGGTGAGAAATTTAAAATTCTTAGTTTACATTTTACATTTCAATTCAAACATCAAATAATTAGATTTTGATGATATCTCTGAAGTAAGGCTTTTGAAGAAACGACAGTATATATGCAACTCTGAGAAGCATGAAGTAGTTATAAAAAGGAAGATCAAAACAAACTTACTTAAACATTAGCATGTAAGCACCAACATTATTTTTCCCAGACATCTTTGTCAGCCAGTTGTTATATTCAAATGGTGGTGCCTTGGGATCACTAACAAATAGGAAAAAGGAAATCGGCATTAGGGAGATATTTAGCATTATATGATTTTAGAGGCAAGGATAAACAAGAAATTTCAATATATCATTATTCATTCTTTATTTCTCTTAAAGAAACAAAAGCTATTTCCTATGTAAAAATTCAGGCACAAAACCATCATATACAATAATTTTCTCACTTCATATATGATGACCTTAAATATAAGTGTTCAAAATCTTGGCATATGGTTCTAAAACTCTTGTACTAGAAAAGAACCATAACAGGATAAAAGTAATGTATGCAACTTATTTAAAATAGGCAAGAAATGTTAAGCCATACTACCATTTCAAACAAAAAAACTCAACCTACTGTTGAAGACGGATTAAGTCTGTTTTTGTCGTTATTTAAAACATTGCCCTACTCTTTTTCACTATTTCCAATATGCAGATTTAGAACAATATTTTCTTAGATGACAATGGATTTGAATTAAATCTGAAAAGCTGTTTTCTTTTTTTTCTTAAGTCAGAGCCTTGACTGTTATGTTTTATATTTTTTAAAAATGATTTTAGAGACAGAAAAGGGGGGAAGAGAAAGAGAGAGAGAGAGATGACAGATAGGTAGATAGAGAAATAGAGAGATAGAAACATCAAAACAGGAACATCAACCTGTTTCTGCATGTGCCCTGCCTGGGGAGCAAACCCACAACCTCCACATATTGGGATGATGCACTAACCAATCTGAGCTATCCCACCAGGGTGAAAGCTGTTTCAATAATTCTTTTTTATTTATTTATTTATTTTTATTAATTTTTAGAGAGGAGAGAGAGAGAGAGAGAGAGAAAGAGAGAGACAGAAGGGGTAGGGAGGAGCAGGAAGCATCAATTCCCATATGTGCCTTGACCAGGCAAGCCCAGGGTTTTGAACCAGTGACCTCAGCGTTTCCAGGTTGACGCTTTATCCACTGTGCCCAATAATTTTTCATAGGCAAAAGGAAGTATCTGGGTAGTTGAAAACAATGTGATATTAGTATGTTTAGCCACTTTGGGGTTTGTGTCAAAAGCTTTAACAAGTTTTCCTAATACAATCTTAAGACAGAAAAATTTTGCAACATTTTACTTACTAGTTCAATCATTTAAGTTGAATAATTTCTTTTTAAAAAAAATTTATTTATTTATTCATTTTAGAAAGGAGAGAGGGAGAGAGAGAGAGAGAGAGGAGAGAGACAGAGAGAGAAAGGGGGGAGGAGCAGGAAGCATCAACTCCCATATGTGCCTTGACCAGGCAAACCCAAGGTTTCGAACTGGCGACCTCAGCATTTCCAGGTCGATGCTTTATCCACTGCGCCACCACAGGTCAGGCAAAGTTGAATAATTTCTGAGTTGCTACTAACTTAATTTCATAAACAGACACTCATTTTCTTTTTTTTTTTGTATTTTTCTGAAGTTGGAAACCGGGAGGCAGTTAAGACTCCCGCATGCGCCCGACAGGGATCCACCCGGCATGCCCACCAGGGGGCGATGCTCTGCCCATCTGGGGCGTCGCTCTGTTGCAACCAGAGCCACTCTAGCGCCTGAGACAGAGGCCACAGAGCCATCCTCAGCGCCCCGGCAAACTTTGTTCCAATGGAGCCCCGGCTGTGGGAGGGGAAGAGAGAGACAGAGAGGAAGGAGAGGAGGAGGGGTGGAGAAGCAGATGGGCGCTTCTCCTGTGTGCTCTGGCTGGGAATCTAATCCGGGACTCCTGCACACCAGGCCGATGCTCTACCACTGAGCCAACCGGCCAGGGCCTAGACACTCATTTTCAACTAAATTCTCTCCTAGTTTCAACTGGGATGAAAACCTTATTTTGAAAAACTATAATATGTAAAGAAAAAAATAGCAATGATTTTTAGTAATGGGGTTGGAACTCACTTGTTTTAAAAAGGTAGTGGGAAATAATTTACACAATTCTACATTTGAAAAGCACTTTAAACTCTGTTGATACCTATGTTTATCTTATGCATTTTACCTACTATCCCATCTTACAAATGGAGGCATAAGAATATGGGAAAGTAAGTCACTTGTCTAAGATTCCCCTTTTGAGTCAGGACCATTGAGAGTTAGCACCAGAACAAGCTTTGGGATTTCTGACTTGAGAAATACTTTTTCCTATCTTCCAGGGAAGGCAGAAACAATTCTAGACAAAGGATTTAAATAATTAGAATTAAAAGTTCGTAAACACTGTTCTAGGTAGCAACAACTATTATCCACAAATAAAGAGTTCGATCAAAATGATTAATTTTACAGAAATCATTCTCGATTGATGAGACTATTGCTCCTATAGAAATACTTTCAAAGAGAAATACGCCTTAAATCTGTTACTCTTTCTTCTTTCTTTACTCCATAGTTTGTCATCAAAGCTTATAAACCCCTCCTTCAAAATGTCTTGCATTGTTGTCCTATCTTCCTATCTTCCTTCCTATCTTCCTTCCTATCTTCCTTCCTATCTTCCTTCCTCCCTTCCTTCCTCCCTCCCTCCCTCCCTTCCTCCCTCCCTCCCTCCCTTTGTGTATTTTTCTTAAGCGAGAAGTGGGGAGGCAGAGAGACAAACTCCCGCATGCACCCAACTGGGATCCACCCAGCAAGCCCACTAGGGGGCGATGCTCTGCCTGTCTGGAGCTGTTGCTCCATTGCAACTGGAGACATTTTACAGCCTGAGGCAGAGGCCAAGGTGCCACCTTCAGCACCTGGCCAACTTGCTCCAGTGTAGCCTTGGCTGCAGGAGGGGAAGAGAGAGAGAGAGAGAGAGAGAGAGAGAGAGAAAGAGAGGAGAGGGGGAAAGGTGGAGAAGCAGATGGGTGCTTCTCCTGTGTGCCCTGACCGGGAATCGAACCCAGGACATCCACATGTTGGGCTGACGCTCTACCACTGAGCCAACTGGCCAGGGCCATTGTTGGTACTTATTTTTCTTTACAGAAACAAAATACAAATAAAAAACATTTCTGATTAGCTATGCCACTTATATGGGTAACCTAGGACAAGCTACTTATGGGCCTTAGCTTCCTCATTTGAACAGAGGTGATAAAAACCTTGTAGGTTTTTATAAAATATAAATGACTTCATACACATTAAGAACTGAGAATAGTACCTAGCACACAGAAAATGTTTAATGAAATGTTAGCTACTATTCTTACTTGTTTTACTTCCTTCATGATTTTCCTTTTTTTCCCCAAAGTTAATACATTTCTTTAATTGTGGTAAAATATATGCAACTACTCTTTAGACTGCTCTACTCCATTTAGTTTATTCACGCAGCCAGATGCACATTAAAGCCTAGGCCAGGGGTTGGCTAAGAGTGCCAATTAAAAGGGGCCTGATAATGTGACTGGAAAAAAGAGGTGGAGGAAAGTGAATTTGAAACAACTCTACTCAGAGAGAATATTACGTCTGGGTAGTAGCAGGCTGGCTGGGGTAGGCCAGGGCAGAGCTGCAGAAAATATTTAGAATCCATATTACCTTGTATAAGCTGCTTTCTCCTCTTGTGACATGTTACTCAAAAGAAGTTCCTTTAAGGTAAAAGTATTTTCAATCCATTCAATTAATCCTAATCTGAAAAGGAATAAAAAGGTTTATGAATACAAATTGCTCTTCTTTTTTAACTAGAAAAAAAGTTCTGTAGTCTCAAAGCAAAATAGATTTTTCATATCAATTCTTCACTTCCTTTCTCCATATTGAGATGAAATTACAGGTTTAGAAGTATTTATTACTTCTGGTTAGCTCTCGTCTTTGCTAAATTTAAAACACTGAATTGTCAAGTGGCCTCCAACCCCATCTTAGCAATTTTAAACAAGGAGTTGGTCCAGTGCTGAAATTTCCATTCATATAAATCAACTCTAGAATGACGATGCCCATGTGGTCATACCTGGAGGTCATGGGGATGACGTGATATATCTTTAACTGCATGTTTCTCTGACTACAAGCGGCATCTCCGGAAAGGATGACGTTCATGACCTCAAAGAGCTGCTCAATGCGTTGGTCCTGCCGCAGATCTTCACCCCCCTTCACAAGGAAAGGGTACTCTCTCTCATCGTGGCCTCGGATAATGATGCGTTTTGGTTTTCTGATAGAAGCCATTGCTTTTACCTTTAAAAAAAAAAAAATTTTAGGTACAGTGTAAAACACTGAGAGACTAGCCCATTACCATCATCAGCAAAAGGTTTTGAAAAGTAAGGCTGGCTGGCACACATTGTTCACAGAAAGATCTCCCTTTGAAGACAAAGTCAGGTGACATAGAGAAAAAAGAGAGAACCTAGGGTCAGTGAAATATTTCTATTACTTGTTTATGCCATACTATTGTGCCCATATAATTTTATATTCTTGGTTAAAATAATTGCTTATAAATGTGGATGCCCTTAGTAAGCAACAAGCCACATACACCTTTCTACAATTACTTAGTTTTATGTTATATTTTATAATGGACACATATACATATAGTTTACTCTTCAAGTTTATTATGTCCTTAAATATGACTGATATTAAAACATTGGAAACATCAAAAAAATTCAGTCAATGAAAGAATAAAAAAACTACATACATTTAAGATCAACAGAGGAAGTTAATTGTCTTTTCTTTAGTAAAGACATATATTCACGTATCTGAAGAACTAAATGCCACACACTAACAATCCTGACTGTGGTGATGGGGTCCCAAACACCGGCACCTACCCGTTCATCGAACCCGGCGATTCGAGCATGATACTCCGGCACTGGCTTTCCTTTGCCATCATACTGACCTAAGAAAAACAAAAAAGCCTTCCTAAGGGATAGCTTGTTACAGAACCCTATACTTTAAAACACCTGTTAATCTAATAAAAAAGCTAATCTAACATAAAAATTTTAATGAAAGTTTTCATCAAAGAGAATGAACTTAAAAATGCTATTATCTCAATTAGACTAAATGGAAGAATTCCAAACAGGAAAAATAAAGCATTGACTTAAAACACTGTATTATTTCAAGGAGAAGCAAGCTGCATATTAGGAGGCTTACACCGTATTTCAAATGTTTTTCTTGAAATTATCAGTATGCAATTCACAGCTGTTAATAATAACAAAGGAAAGTATTTATCCAAATGGTTTTTCATAGCCACCAGAATGAGTCACCATATTAAAATATTTGTGTGTGTGTGTATGGGGGTGGGGTGGGAGCACACGTCTAGTGAATTCCAGGAAAAGGAACATGGAATATACCAAAGATTGCCTTTGAAAAACCATGCTGTGTTTACATCTAACCAACTTGTCTCTATCCTCAATGTCACAATTCTTTCTCTTGAAGGTAAGTTATTTATCATTATCTTATCACTTTAAAATGGGAGTAGTCAACCTTTTTATACCTACTGTGCACTTTTGTATCTTTGTTAGTAGTACAATTTTCTAACTGCCCACCGGTTCCACAATAATGGTGATTTATAAAGTAGGGAAGTAACTTTACTTTATAAAATTTATAAAGCAGAGTTACAGCAAGTTAAAACATTGAAAACATCAAAAAAATTTACAGCAAGTAAATTACAGCAAGTTAAAGCATATAATAATAATTACTTATCAAGTACTTTATATCAGATTTTCGCTAAGTTTGGCAGAATAAATCTTTATGAAACAACTTACTATAGTTAAATCTATCTTTTTACTTATACTTTGGTTGCTCCACTACCGCCCACCATGAAAGCTGGAACACCCACTAGTGGGCGGTAGGGACCAGGTTGACTACCACTGCTTTAAAAGGACCAACATGTACATCCCAAGAAGTGATTTGCATCTATACGTATATTCAGAGGCAGATTTAACGGTGGGTGCACAGGTATATGCCCTGGGTTCCGATATTTTTTTTAAGCTTTATTTTTATTTTATTTTATTTTACAGTGACAGAGAGAGAGTCAGAGAGAGGGATAGATAGGGACAGACAGGAACAGAGAGAGATGAGAAGGATCGATTATTAGTTTTTTGTTGCGACACCTTAGTTGTTCATTGATTGCTTTCTCATATGTGCCTTGACTGTGGGGCTACAGCAGATCAAATAACCCCTTGCTTGAGCTAGCGACCTTGGGTCCAAGCTGGTGAGCTTTGCTCAAACCAGATGAGTCCACACTCAAGCTGGCAAACTCCGGTTCTCAAACCTGGGTCCTCTGCATCCCACTCTGACGCTCTATCTATTGCACCACTGCCTGGTCAGGCCCTGGGCCCCGACTTCTGAAGGGCCCCACAAAACCCCTTTACACTTTTTTCTAATGACAACAAGTTTGGTTTCATATGAGCAATTTTAACACTAATAGTACATAATATTTTTTATTTATTTAAAAATATGGTTAACATGTATTTTTATTTTTCCTGTCTCTCTCTTTAAAGGGCCCAATATTTTCTTCTGCACCAGGGGCTTCAACCGACCTTAATCCGCCTCTGTGTATATTATATTTCTGAGGAAAAGTTATCCAGGAGCAAAGCTTGGGTATGTTTAAAATAAATTACCAGTTACCATTATTATTAGATAGAAATCTGAACACTTGTCATGATCAGAAATATAAAAAAAACTATAATCTAATTAGAGGTGGACATTGGGTAAACTGTCCTTATTCAAAGTAATTATAAATTTTCTAATGATGAAAAATATGAAGTTTTAAAATGAAAAATTCAGTAACTATCAAGATTCTGATATTTCAGAAATCAAAAGTTCTTACTACATATTCTCCTTAAAGTAGTTTTGCCACTTCTAAAGGTTAACTCACCAGGAATCTCCAGTTCATTTCTCAGGAATTCAACTCTGAAGTCACTCATCCAGGGTGAGTATTCTTTCAGATTCCCAGGTGGTTTTGAGTTTTTGTTCATTTTTAAAAGTAGTGAGTTGGTAATGTCATTGAAGTCACAAAGCTTCATTCCAGGTAGCTTAGAACCTCTTCTCCCAAAGAGTCTATCAAACTCTTTTCCAAAAGCCTGAAATTAATGACTTAAATATTAATGTTTGAGATGAATCTGAACTTTGGAAAAGTTATAACTTATGATATACACTTATGAATGTTTACAAGTAACCAATTAGTTTTTCTGTGCTTTCACAATTTATAGTTTTGCTTTCCTTGAATATTCCAACACTCTGAAACACCTAAAGCCTGTCTTTTGTTTGTGTTCCTTTGAAAAGATAGAAAGAATATGGTTGGTAGTGACTTCTACCCATAAATTTCAATAAGGCTTTAAAAGCTTGGGAAAGTCATTTAACCTCTTTGTGCTTACTGTCCAGTTATTGATCTTTATATCAGGAGTAGTTAGAAACAGAGCATAAAATAAATGGAGTAATTCAATTAAAATGAACAGTCATTAAGTATCCATCACTGCTGAAGAGAAAAGTATCAGAATGTTGCGTTCCCTAGTAAGAGTCTTTCAAGTCATTATATTGGATCACAAACCAGTGTAAACATTAGATAATTTATATTTCTATTATTAGAAGTACTTTATCTTGGAACATATCAAATATTTCTTTGTATTAGTCTCTACTCAAATATTTAAATTACAATCCTAATATCAAAATAAAAATACAAAACAAGAGATTTACCACATTTGAAACTAACTACAATATACTGATGTATATGCTCTATTTTAAGACAATTCATTGCAGGAAAACTGACGTGCATAAAACAAATTTCTTCTTTGATCTATAGAAACAGTATACAATTTTTAGAATACATGGAAAGAATGGCTATTTCCCCAAAATAACCAGCATCAACTATATATCTGAATGGCATTATGTCCTTAGGACCTTCTAACGTGAGATTTGAGGCAATTCTGTTTTGATAAATTCTTATTTTAATTAATGCAAATTATTTGATATGTTATAAAGTAGAAAGTTCTGAACTGATTTTCCAAGGAAGCTCAAGGTAAGTATCATGTCTAGTAGGAACGGAAGAGGTAGGTCTCTGCCACTGACATTTTCCGTGGGTTAGAGTTGGGCATATCAGCGCTCAGCAGCAGCTGGGAACAACAGTGAGCGGTTTATACTAAGATATTTTCAGGGCAGAGTCTTAATGGTATTCAGCATGCAGGGAAAGGAAGTGGTTATGAATTCAGAGGGGTTTTTGTTTTTTGTTTTTTGTGTGTGTGTGCGCGCAAAATGTTGTCTTTTTAATTTTTTTTTTTTACAGGGACAGAGAGTCAGAGAGAGGGATAGACAGGGACAGACAGACAGGAACGGAGAGAGATGAGAAGCATCAATCATCAGTTTTTCATTGCGACACCTTAGTTGTTCATTGATTGCTTTCTCATATGTGCCTTGACCGCAGGCCTTCAGCAGACCGAGCAACCCCTTGCTCGAGCCAGCAACCCTGGGTCCAAGCTGGTGAATTTTTTTTTTGCTCAAGCCAGATGAGCCCACGCTCAAGCTGGCAACCTCAGGGTCTCGAACCTGAGTCCTTCCGCATCCCAGTCCGACGCTCTATCCACTGTGCCACTGCCTGGTCAGGCGAATTCAAAGGTTTAACATGCAGTCTTTTTTTGGGGCTGTGTAGTCTTATTCTAACATGAGGCAATGAACAGGACTGCTGCAGACATTCTCACTCTGGTTAAGGAGACAGACAGGTAAAAAAAACTTTAGTGCAACACCTCTTCTCATTCTGGGTAGAGGCTAGAGCTTACTGGAAAGCAGAACAGATTAAGGAAGTTTAGGAACCAGAGGGGGCTACAGCAGAGAGAGTGACCCCTTGCTCAAGCCAGTGACCTTGGGCTCAAGCTGGTGACCTCAGGGTTTTGAACCTGGGTCCTCCATGTCCCAGTTCAATACTCTATCCACTGCGCCTGATCAGGCCAGCCTGCTGCCTATTTTTATAAGTAAAACTTTATTGGAATCCTGTCAGACATGACTTTCATTTACATACTGTCTAGGCCTCTTTTTGCATTATAACAGCAGATGTGAGTACCCGTGACACCAGACAGACATGACCTGCAAAGCTGAAAATCTGGGCTTTACAGAAAATGTGTGCCTAATACATTTCCAAATATTCTTTAATTGTATACATTTTATTAATGCTAGTATATTAGTTTTAACTATATTTACAATATATGTATCCTAAAAGTCAAGATAAAGTAATAAATTTCTGTATTTTATTTTATGACATATTATTATGCTCCACCCTTATCATATGTGTCTCAGTACTGCTCCACACTGAGTATACATGGGTCTCAGAATAGAAGTACAGAACAGGCAAATCTATAGTTTAGTGGTTGCTTGGGGCTGGCAGGAGATGAGGGTGAGGAGTAATTGCTAACAGGTATGGGGTTTCTTTTAATGAGTGATGAAAATATTCTAAAATTGATGTGGTGAGGTTTGAATAAAAACTATAGCACTGTACATGTACACTATAAATGAACTGTAAGGTATGTGATATGTGAATTCTATCTTAATAAATTAGTTATTAAATAAAACAGAAGCAAGAAAAATCTTCCTTTGTACTAAAGATTGTGAAACTTGAGAACTCCACCAACATGAGTACCAGGACTTCTCTAAGCTCTTCACCTTTCTGAGGGTCAATGAATAAAGGCAGTTTGATCAAAATCGGGGGGAAAATTCAGTGTGATGAATGCTAAAAGGGGAGCTCAGAGGTCCTTTAGGCAGCAGAGAGGAAGGGGTTCAAGGAGGGGCTGTAAAGGAGAAATGATGCAAAGCCGCATCTCTAAGGATCAATTCTCCGGATGCATAAAGGACAGAAGATAAAATTCATTTAAGAGGGAGCAACAAGCACACGACATGGTGGTATAAGATATGTACATGTCAGCACTGGCCAGTTGGCTCAGTGGTAGAGCATCAGCCTGGCGTGCAGGAGTCCCAGGTTCGATTCCTGGCCAGGGCACACAGGAGAAGTGCCCAATGCTTCTCCACCCTTCCCCCTCTCCTTCCTCTCTGTCTCTCTCTTCCCCTCCCGCAGCCAAGGCTCCATTGGAGCAAAGTTGGCCCGGGCGCTGAGGATGGCTCTTTGGCCTCTGCCTCAGGCGCTAGAATGGCTCTGGTTGCAACAGAGCGATGCCCCAGATGGGCAGAGCATCGCCCTCTGGTGGGCATGCCGGGTGGATCCCAGTCCGGCGCATGTGGGAGTCTGTCTGACTGCCTCCCCGTTTCCAACTTCAGAAAAATACAAAAAAAAAAAAAAAAAAAAGTACATGTCAAGGCTCATTCGATCTCCACTTGCTCCAAGAAGATTTCTTGATTCACTCCAAACTGAGGTGCGCTCCTCTTCCTTTCAACTCTAGAACAACTTTAAAAATAGGTCTCACATTTGTTTGAATTCAGAAACGGGTTCAATCTTCTCTTTGTATCTCTTGTAGCACCCAGGAACAGAGATAAGTGCTCACTAATAGTTAACTACATAAAATACAAATATTTTCTTGATCTAATATTCAGATCATTTTGAGAATGATAAATATGAAACTACATGTAACCTTCACATATATCTAAGAATCTGAGCATGAAGAACACAGTGTAATAAAAACCCCAAGATTTTACCTTTTGCCCTACTTGCCAAAATATGACTTAAAAATGCCATCAATATCTCAGAGAAAGCATCAGATCTAAAGAAAGTTTACAGATTCAACAGGCATTTTAAAACCAGAATTGCTGCCCTGGCCGGTTGGCTCAGTGGTAGAGCGTCGGCCTGGCGTGCGGAAGTCCCGGGTTCGATTCCCGGCCAGGGCACACAGGAGAGGCGCCCATCTGCTTCTCCACCCCTCCCCCTCTCCTTCCTCTCTCTCTATTCTCCTCCCGCAGCCGAGGCTCCATTGGAGCAAAAAGATGGCCCAGGCGCTGGGGATGGCTCCTTGACCTCTGCCCCAGGCACTAGAGTGGCTCTGGTCGCGACAGAGCGACGCCCCAGATGGGCAGAACATCGCCCCCTGGCGGGCGTGCCGGGTGGATCCCGGTCGGGCGCATGCGGGAGTCTGTCTGTCTCCCCGTTTCCAGCTTCAGAAAAATACAAAACAACAACAATAACAAAAAAAACAACCAGAATTGCTAACAAACCAGCCAATATAAGTGTTGATCTTCACACTAATACTATTATTAGAAAGGTAGGATGCCATTTACCCATACCTGAATAAACTTCCTTCTGAAAGCCCCGGTGCCTGGAGCCTCTGGGTCTCCCAAGGCTGCATACATTCTTTCATACATCTTTTCAATATTCTTTTTATTTACAGGGCTTTTTGATAATTCAACTCTGATATCATCAGTCCAGTCCTATACAAGGGATGGGGGAGAAAAGAGAAAAATCAAGCTAGATTGTAAGTAGGTTTTATCTAAATTCTATGTTTTGTGCCCTAGAAAATGTAATATTACCTTAAAGATCATTTCAGGATTAGAGAGTTGTTCTAAGGCGTTAATAAAATCTTGAATCAGTCCTCCTTGATCCAACTTAATTTTAATCCTACAAAAAATTACCAAGTTTAGATAATCAAACATCTTCCATAGATCAAGGCCTATAATTTATAATTACTTTTATAATATAGAAAACTATATATAACCGATTACATAGTCTAGGGAAGAAGCAATTTAAAAATTCTATCTAGTGTTAGATGAAGGACAAAGTATGTACAGTGGTACCCTCTTATTCACAGTTTCCATGTTATCAGGTACCCATGGTTAACTGCGATCCAAAAATAATGGAAAAAATCCTGAAATAAACAATTCATAAGTATTGTATGTCTTCTTGTGCTGTCCCACCTGGGACATGAATTATCACTCTGTGTAGCACATCCACCCTTCATCTCATCACCTGGGCATTGTATCATCTCATATTATCACCAGTAAGGTGTACAGTACAATACCATATTTGTGAGAGAGATCACGTTCACATCGCTTTTATTACAGTATGTTGTCATAATTGTTGTTTTATTAGTTATTATCAATCTCTTACTGTGCCTAATTTATAAATTAAACTTTATCATAGATATTTTTGTTTAAGAAAAAACAAAGTATATATAGACGTTTGGTACAACCTGAAATTTCAGGCATCCACTGAGGGTCCTGGAACGTATTGCTCGTGAATAAAGGGAAACTACTGTGTTCTCTAAGGAGGTGAGCTTCTTAGATAAAAGTAAACCTTCTTGCAAATAAGAACAACATTTTGATGTATACAATTTGATACATACAGTTCTGAAATTATGTTATAAAAGAAAAGGCCACTTTTGACACATTTTCAAACCTTTTTTCTTTTTAAAAAAATTAATTGTTGCAGTTGACTCTGCTGAAAGACCACGGGGTGGGGCACCAGCAGTGGCAGATAGTGTGTGCACAACAGATCCATAGACAAACGATGACAAAGCTATGCCTAAACCTTTATTGTCTTCTCAGAAACAAAACATTAAAAATACAGCAAATCGGCCCCTAACAACAAAAAAGCTTTTGATAGAGACTGTCAATTAAAATACCATGCATTTATAAAGTATTCTTTCAAAAGTAATAGACCATTGCTAGTTATGTCTCTACTTATATATCAACTGAAGAAGTGAAATGACACTTCAGTCTACTGCAGTGGTTCTCAAAGTGTGCGCCAGGGTGCACTGCTGTGCCCTATGGTGTTCCAGAGAAATATGTGCCTGTTGGGGACCAAAAAACCAACAGGGTTTTTGGAGTTTAGATTTTTGGGGGACAGAGGTGTGGGGATTTGGCCATAAGCTGACAGTTTGCCCAACCCCCCACCTCACTTGCCTGATTAGGTTGAAAGAGGCTGTTAAGTTGTGGTGGTGCTGGATTGTTTACACTACCCCCCCCATGTCCCCCAGAAAGACTGGAGGCAAGTTTCTTCTATCCTTTGTTTGGTGTAAAGTTAAGATGACATGTATGGTGGGGATTTTGGATTGATGATTAAACATAAGGAATTATCTCTTGAAGCCTTTTAGATTTCTATAAAAGAAGAATATGTGGCAATATCTAAAAAAGCTTTGAACATTTTACTACAATTTTCAACATCCTATTTAAGTGAACTAGGATTTTCTACCCTCAACACAAGAGTAAAAACAGAGGAATTCTTCAATGTATTGACAAGGAGATGAGAGTTTGCCTGTCAGATATATGCCCAAACACTGAAGAAATCACTAGGACACATCAGGCTCATGTTTCTCATAAACACAAGAATGAAAAAACACATTCGTGCCGGGACCTGCCAAATTTACTAAATCTTACTAAGAATGTATCTATATATATAAAAAGATAACTTTTTGGTCATTTACTTATTTATTTATTTATTTATTATTTATTTTTTTCTGCATTTTTCCAAAGCTGGAAACGGGGAGGCAGTCAGACAGACTCCCGCATGTGCCCGACTGGGATCCACCCAGCACACCCACCAGGGGGTGATGCTCTGCCCCTCCGGGGCGTCGCTCTGCTGCATCCAGAGCCATCCTAGCGCCTGAGGCAGAGGCCACAGAGCCATCCTCAACACCCAGGCCATCTTTGCTCCAATGGAGCCTCGCTGCGGGAGGGGAAGAGAGAGACAGAGAGGAAGGAGAGGGGGAGGGGTGGAGAAGCAGATGGGCGCTTCTCCTGTGTGCCCTGGCCGGGAATCGAACCTGGGACTCCTGCACACCAGGCCGACGCTCTACCACTGAGCCAACCGGTGAGGGCCATTTATTTATTTTTTAATTCTTCTTTTTTACAAATTCTAAAAAGCATAACAAAAAATGTAACATAAAAAAGTTTATTTAGGCCCTGGCCGGTTGGCTCAGCGGTAGAGCGTCGGCCTAGCGTGCGGAGGACCGGGGTTCGATTCCCGGCCAGGGCACACAAGAGAAGCGCCCATTTGCTTCTCCACCCCTCCGCTGCGCTTTCCTCTCTGTCTCTCTCTTCCCCTCCCGCAGCCAAGGCTCCATTGGAGCAAAGATGGCCCGGGCGCTGGGGATGGCTCTGTGGCCTCTGCCTCAGGCGCTAGAGTGGCTCTGGTCGCAACATGGCGACACCCAGGATGGGCAGAGCATCGCCTCCTGGTGGGCAGAGCGTCGCCCCTGGTGGGCGTGCCGGGTGGATCCCGGTCGGGCGCATGCAGGAGTCTGTCTGACTGTCTCTCCCCATTTCCAGCTTCAGAAAAATGAAAAAAAAAAAAAAAAAAAGTTTATTTAATGTCAGAATAAATTTAATTTTGTCGTATTTATTTCATTTAATTATCATAAAAGCATGCTTGGACTTTATATTGTTTTCTTTAATATTTGACTTAATTATAATCACATATTTCTCAGAAATTTGTATATAGTGTGCATACAATTATTTGTAGGATTTTAAATGCACCCCAACTTCAAAAAGTTTGAGAACTACTGGTCTACTAAATCCTAATTAAGAAATAAGGGGTTTCTTGGATATTTTCAAATTGAATTTATTGGGGTGACACTGGCTAACAAAATTATACAAAGTTTAGGAGCACAATTCTCCAAATCATCACCTGTATACTGCATTGCGTGTCCGCCACCCAAATGTTTATGCTTCAATATCCCCCCAATCTCCCCCCCACATCCCCTCCCACAATCACCAAGTACTGATTTCAAAAAGCATCTCATTCAGTCTGTTTCAATCAAAAGATTGGTATTAGCATAGGGATAGAGAGTTTCATGAATAACATTCTAAGGTGAAATGCATTTAAAAAAGGAAAGAAATTCCTTAACAAATAACATACCTGAGGTAGATACATTCAACAAATAGATATCTAAGATTTTCTATTCGTCAGTGAAAGCTCTAATTAATCTGAAAACCAATATAAGCTTCCATGTGTTTGCTTTTACCATACACATTTTTTATAAACTGGTATGTTTTAACTGCAGTAGAAATCAACCTAATTTCTCTGGAATTCTCACCTTGCCACAAACTCTTTATTCTGACGACCAGTGGAAGTATCTTTGAAGGAATAGCTTTCACTGCTTATTATAAACTGGTAGACAATTGCCTGTGGATAGTTATCAGCAATCTCACACACAGTGTGCTGGATGGCAACTGCTTCCTCTTTGTCTAGTAAGGCCACCATGTGGCTAATCCAGCCAATGAACTGCCAGCAAGGAATGGAAGAAATCTAAAACACAGACAACTGGAACTTAATAATGAACATTGTTTTGTTCTGAAAGTACAATATAAAAAGTATATATATTTATAATCAGAAGTATCAGAACAGACAAGTATAAAGTCTTCTCTCCCACAACTTACTCAGTTCCTATTCTACTGGGAAGCATTCACTTCTTCCAGACATTTTCTATGCTTGTGCATACATATCCTTTCTTGAAAAGAATAAAACAGACTAGGCATACTGTTGTTGGTTTTTCTTAGATATTCTTCATTCTTTTAATGGCTCTATATTAATCCACTTCATTTAATTACTGCTCTAAAATGAATTTGTAGAGTCTTTTCTAATTTTTGCAATTAACAGATGGTGCTACAGTAGACATCCTTCCATGTTTATCTTTTTGTATTTCTGATATAGGATTTCTGACATCCTATGGATACAGGATAAATTCCTAGAAGTAAAATGACTGAGTGAACATTATTTTATTATTATTATTTTTAAGTGAGAGGAGGGGAGATTGTGAGATGGACTCTCGCAAGCACCCTAATAGGGATCCACCCAGCAACCCCATCTGGAGCCGTTTGCTTGAATCAACTGAACTATCCTTAGCGCCCAAGGCTGATGCTTGAACCAGTTGAGTCACAGGCTGTAGGAGGGGAAGAGAGAGAGAAGGAAGGAGAAGCAAATGGTTGCTTCTCTTGTGAGCCCTGACCGGAAACTGAACCTGCGATGTCCATACACTCTATTCTCGCAGCCAAGCAGCCAGGGTCTGTGTGATCATTAAACAACCATGAAAAACACTGCTAGATCTCACTCCAAAAACTTTTCAAATTATCACTCCTAAAAGTGAATTATGCCAGTACCATGCTGTTTGATTACTATGACCCAGTTGGGTACCAGAAATATCAGGGCAACACAGTAAAGTATATGGTTATCTAACCACTATGCTGAACACCTGAAAGTAATACAAAAGTAAACTGTACTTGAAAACATTTTTTTAAATATAATCCTCAAAAAAAAGGTGAATTAGATTGACTATTTTCCAACATCCTTTCCAACAGTGGACAAAATCTGTATTAAAATTCATCGTCACACACACACACAAAATCATCATCACCCTGGCCAGAGCATAGTCCTGAAGCTCAGAGGTTGCTGGTTTGATCCCCGGTCAGGGCACATACAGGAACAGATCAACGTTCCTGTCTCTCTCTCTCCCTTCCTCTCTATAAAATCAATAAAATAAACATTTTTCACATTTCTCTATTAGTGAGGCTGAACGGCCTGTTGACTTGCCTCACCTACATCAATCATGTATGCATTTCCCTTGACCATTTTCTACTGGCTGATTTACTTTGTAGAGTGAGGACGTCAACTCTGTCTCTAATATGTATTGAAAATATTTTTCTCCCCGCGTATGAAATTTTCCCCCTGCATATAGAAGTGTCAAGTTATTCTCCTTTATCGTTTCTGTTTTATTTTGTTTTGTTTTAGCAAGGGGGGGGGGTGGAGGAAGGGAGGGAAGGAGAAGGTGAGAGACAAACAGAAAAAGAGAGAAATGAGTAGCATCAACTTGTAGTTTTGTCACTTTAGTTGTTGTTTCGCATATGTGCTTCGATGGGGGTTAGGGGCTACAGCCAAGTCAGTGACTCCCTTGATCATGCCAGCAACCTTTGGACTTGAGCCAGTGACCATGGGATCATATCAATGATCCTATGCTCAAGCCAGTGACCTTCGAGTTTCAAACCTGGGGCCTCCATGCCTCAGGTAGATACTCTATGTATCCACTGTGCCACCACCAGTCAGGTTGACTTCAGGTTTTTCTCTCTACTCCAAGACCATTTTCAAAATTTGTTCATGTTTTCCTCTAATGAGAAGTAAATGCGGGCAAGCTTCCTGACTTCATCCATAAAATGAGAAAAGAGCAAGGTACTTGAGAATAAAATGTATCAGTCTACATAGGTCACAAGAAGGAATCAAGATCAGCTGGCCCATCTCAAGTGTTTTCCCCAGTGTCATAACATTGACTAAATACCGTTTTATTTTCTCAAAAATTGCTGTTACCTTTGTTATATATGAACTATTACTAAAAACAACATTTCTTCAACTTATCTTTGAGAAAAATGCATATATATTGCATTCTGAATTACCTGTTGTTTGAGATCTACTGGAAAAAATACCCCACCATTGCAAATCCACAAAGAGTCAGAGGTGAGGTAAATCCCCGACAGGCACTGAGTCTTCACAGCTCAGAGAGCAGAATTGTTTTTGTTTTGTTTTTGTATTTTTCTGAAGCTGGAAACGGGGAGAGATAGTCAGACAGACTCCCGCATGCGCCCGACCGGGATCCACCCGGCACGCCCACCAGGGGCTACGCTCTGTCCACCAGGAGGCGATGCTCTGCCCCTCCGGGGCATCGCTCTGTCCCAACCAGAGCCACTCTAGCGCCTGGGGCAGAGGCCAAGGAGCCATCCCCAGCGCCCGGGCCATCTTTGCTCCAATGGAGCCTTGGCTGTGGGAGGGGAAGAGAGAGACAGAGAGGAAGGAGAGGGGGAGGGGTGGAGAAGCAGATGGGCACCTCTCCTGTGTGCCCTGGCCGGGAATCGAACCTGGGACCCCTGCACACCAGGCCGACGCTCTACCACTGAGCCAACCGGCCAGGGCCGAGAGCAGAATTGTTTGAAAACTTACTATGTATCTGTGTTTTCAGCCACTGGTCCAAAGACCAGTCCACCAGAAATTTTGTGCCAGTCCATAAGAGTTAACCACCTTGATGTTATATGAAGATTATGAGCCCAATAATCATAGCTGAATTTGCTTATCCTCAGAGTGATTTCCGCCTTGGCAGTCCCTGAAATCATTCTATTTCCATGGGTCCTCAAGTGTAAAAAGGTTGAAAACCACCACTAGATAGCCAATAGGGTATTATGTCACCCTTTTTGAACTATTATGTTACCAACTCTAAGGTTGGCCCTATTTTCCAGTTAAATGTCTATAAAAGTCATTAAGGAACCTTCTAGGTGGCCCTCCACTTTGATTTCTTATTTTACAAAATTTCTTAAATTAGAATTTTATTGACTGTATTTCCCTGTGCTGTACTTTAAATCCCCATGACCACTGTGTAACAAGCAATTTGTAATTCTCAATCCCTTCACCTTTTTCACCCACTCTGCCTAACCCTTCTCCCAGCTGGTAACTATCAAAATACTCATACTTATCTCTGTAAGTATGAGTCTGATTCTGTTCTGCTTGCTCATTTATTTTGTGCTTTAGATTCAACTGTTGACAGATATGTATTTACTGCCATTTTATTGTTCATATTTTGATCCCCCCCCCCTTCGTCTTTTAACATTTCATCTAATACTGGTTTGGTGGTTATGAACTCCTTTAGCTTTTTCTTGTCTGGGATGCTTTTTATCTGTTCTTCAATTCTAAATGATAGCTTTGCTGGGTAGAGTAATCTTGGTTGTAGGTCCCTGCTTTTCATCACTTTGAATATTTCTTACTGCTCCCTTCTGGCCTACAAAGTTTCTGTAGAGAAATCAGCTGACAGTCTTAAGGGAGCTCCCTTGTAGGTAACTAACAGCCTTTCTATTGCTTCTTTTAAAATTCTCTGTCTTTATAACCCTTTGCATTTTAATTATCATGCGTTGTGGTGTGGGCCTCTTTGAGTTCCTCTTGTTTGGGTCTCTCTGTGCTTCCTGGACTTGTATGTTTCCACATTAGGGAAGTTTTCCATCATTATTTTTTCAAATAGGTTTTAAATTTTTTGCTCTCTCTTTTCCTTCTGGCACCCCCATGATGCGAACGTTGGTCTGCCTGAAGTTGTCCCAGAGGCTCCCTATACCATCCTCACTTTCTTTGGATTTTTTTTTTTCATTTTGCTGTTCTGATTGGGTGTTTTTTGCTTTCTTATATTCTGAATCAGTGAGTTGATTCTTGGCTTCATCTACTATAATAAAGATTCCCGGTAAATTATCCTTCATTTCTGACTGGCATCTTTTTATGCTGTTGAGGTTTTCACTAAGTTAACTCACTGACCAATCCTTACAACTAGTGTTTTGAACTCTGCATCTAGTAGGTTGCTTGTCTCCCTTTTATTTAGTTATTTTTCTGGAGTTTTGTTCTGTTCTGTCATTTGGGACATATTTCTTTGTCTCATGTTAGCAACCTTCCTACCTTCCTGTGTTGGTTTTTACTTATTAGGTAGTGCTATTCCATCTCCTAGGCTTGGCAGAGTGGCCGAATGGTAGGTACTCTATAGGGTCCAGTGGCACAGCCTCCCTGATCACCCAAGCTGGATACTTGAGGTGCACCCCCTGGGTGAGCTGTGAACATCCTCCTCTTGTAGTTGAGCCTTCATTGTTGTTGGCCTATCACTGGGAGGAATTGATCCCCAGACCAATCAACTGCAAAAACTGGCTGAGACCACTGACCACTGACCTTCACCCACAGTGAAGATCAGCTTACAGGGGCCCACTGAGACTGCCCTTGGAGCGTGTTGCTTGTGGAGGGAGTTGGCTGGTGGTGCTTTGATGTGGTCTGAAGTTGAATTTTCTGGTTCTGGGGCCTCCTGGAAGGTGCCTGCCCTGGCTAGCTGCCACCGTTTTCTTACTGGGGCTATCCGGCATGAGCCACAACGCGAACTGCAGATGGCTGCTACTTGTGCTGGGCTTGGAGGTGCCACAGCAAGGTCAAGCTGTGACCCAAGGCTGAGTGCTGCAAGTGCCGGGTCCGGGCCCACTTTGTAAGATGTATGGGGCATGCTGAAGCCAGGTGGGCTTGGGGCCTGGTGTAGGCCTGGGGCCTGGTGTAGGCCTGGGGCCTGTCATTCCTCAGGGGTTACCTCTGTAGCCAACACAGTCCTCTTGATTTTTATCTGCCATGTTTGTGAGACCAGCCTGTTCCATGTCTCCATTCCTCCTACTAGTCTTCTTTAATTCCCTATTTGTAGAAATTCCAATTAAGCTATATTTCAGGTGGTTCTGAATGATGGTTGCTCTGTAGTTTAGTTGTCACTTGGATGGGGTTCTGGGAGGACGTGAGTACCATGTTTAGTTACACCACCACTTTGACTGGACAGCCCTCCAGTTTTTACACAGGGGGCCTGACTGAGGGAAGGCAGCAGGAGGCTGCAGCCCTGTAGATGAGGGCAGCAGGCGCGCACAAGCCGGAGAACAGACGTGGGGACTGCAGGCTGCTCCTGTATGCCCAGCCACACTAGCCTCAGTATCCCTCTGTTTGGGGTGCTATTATCGGGCATTCTAGGCACTGGGGGTGGGCTGTTAGCTGAAATGTACTCCGTTCGCCCTGGACTAAATAATACACTGAACATAGGCATCAACAGATGTTACAGACTAAAACTTTGTCTTTATGGACAGTAAACTGTGCTACAGAAAATTCCCATCTGTGCCCCAAATATATGTCCTCCTCTATTTCTTGGGGTCCTTGTTTAGACATAGCACTAACAACACCTGCTAAGGAAAATGGTAAAATGTGAATACTTTATACAGTTTTAAATTACATATGTACTTGGAATGTAGCAAAATTTAATGCTTGTTAGGAAAAGCTGTAAGCTATGCATTATACATATTAATGTGTTTGGATGTAAATAGGAATATGACTTCTAGCTCTGTCGACTACAAACACTAACCTCTTTTGTCATTAGGCTCAGGGTCTCCTCTGGATACTGTTCTATAATCTGCAGTAGTCTGGGAAACTTCAGCCTGGCTTCATTGGAATGTAATTTTAAAGCTTTCAACATTTTGTCCACCACAAGGGCTGGGTATGTTTGCAGTTCTACAGGCTCAATACCTGACAAGGACAGGGAAAAAAAACAAAACAATGGTCAATATATCTACTTATACATAAAATATAAATTTAACATGTAATTATATTTTCCCTTTTTGGCTTATGTTTTATAGTATGTCATTGAGTTTGTTTGTTTCTCCTAACAACCCTGGTCAACAATCACCAGAAGCAATTTTGGACTATGTATAAAAGTTTGTATCTAGAAGCTGAACTTTTTGATTAGATTACACATTCTGTATGAAGAACGGTTTGCGGTTTGCTTTCTGGGCTGGGAACATAAATGGCAGCCACTGGTTACTGAATTTATTCAGGAGCAGGAGGCAGGACACATAAAGCCACTTATACCAAAGCTACATGCAAAATATGAAAGTATAAATTAAATAAATGAAAAGATAGACCATAGTTGGAATTCAGGATAAAAGATAAGCAGGTCATGGTGCCTGGAGATGTCATTCCTTCTTAAAAAAAAAAAGACTTTTCTCATTCAAAACACACACAAATAGAAAACCAAAAGTATGTACAAAATTCTTAATACTTTATGTTAACATAACAAGACAGACTAATTATTATTATTTCTTTATTCACCTGATGCAGTCTCTTCCTCCTTGCGGAGCTGTTGGTCACAGAAATCCACCAGCGTCATATAAGCATCTATCTTCCCAGCTGCAGGCTGCTGGCTGCTGATGGAAGGCCAGGTTTCCTCCTCAGCTGTCCGCACAGCCTCAGAAAGGTAATGAAATGCTCTCTGGTACAGCCCTGTGATGACCTAGAATTCACAGAGATCCTAGTGTGACTAAAAAAGCTTTGTGGAAAAACTCTATTTTCTACTAGTGATGAAAAAGGAAGAATACTTGTGATCAATTAGGCATAAAGTAATAAATACAGAAAGCTGGTGAAATGCCCTGATTGTGAAAGAGTAAGCAATTCCAGTAAGATCCTAAGCAGATAAAATACAACCAAACAAAAAAGAATAAGCCAAGTGTGGGCCAGGCAGTCCACTAGTCATAGAGAGCAGGTGCCGAAAGTCAGTGCGGCACACAGCACTGTGAGGAATTTCATGTCCTGCACAGATACTGGTAACACTGCGAGGGAAAAAGGCAAGGCTACACAGTGGGTCATGATGAGACGAGGAGAGGCTGGTAACTATCAAAATACAAATAATTTTAAAACGTAGGTACTAAATAGAAAAGTTAAAAAGGTTGATTTGTCCCATAAACTAGTTGGACACCTGAGTTATGACTGCTAATTAAATTTCATTAACAAAATTCATGGAAATACTGTCCACATCATTCTAACACAAATTTCTCATTTTTAATGCTAAAATAGTGTATCATTCAAATAAACAGGAAAAATATGGAGTATGTCAATTTCCCATATAATAAACTTGGCTGTGCCTAATTGTCAAATATATTACAAAAACAGAAAGCAATACCCATTATTTACTTATTTTCTTTAATTATCCCTTTTTTATTCTTTAAGGTCCAGGTTAAAACTAACCCTAACTAGGATCCCGAAATGATGGATCTCTCATTTCTGCTGGCAAAAAGCATTTAGCTGCATCTTTAACAGATTGAGTGAATTTTCATAATTTATTCTTTTGCAAACTGGTGTATGATTATTCAAATAATATACTGTTTTTTAAACTGTTTTTTTTTATTTTAATTTTCTTTTTTTTTAAATTCTATTTATTCATTTTTAGAGAGGAGAGACAGAGAGAGAGAGAGAGAGAGAGAGAGGAGAGAGAGAGACAGAGAGAGAGAGAGAGAAGGGGGGAGGAGCTGGAAGCATCAACTCCCATATGTGCCTTGACCAGGCAAGCCCAGGGTTTCGAACCGGCGACCTCAGCATTTCCAGGTCGACGCTTTATCCACTGCGCCACCACAGGTCAGGCCAAGACTTTATTTATTGATTTTAGAGAGAGAGAGAGAGAGAGAGAGAGAGAGAAGGGAGGAGCAGGAAGCTTCAACTCCCATATGTGCCTTGACCGGGCCAGCCCAGGGTTTTGAACCGGCGACCTCAGCATTCCAGGTCAGGTTGATGCTTTATCCACTGCACCACCACAGGTCAGGTAAATTGTTGAATAAAACTTCATTTTAAGAAGTAGTTGAGCCTGACTGGAGGTGGCACAGTGGACAGCACATTGACTTGGGATGCGGAGGAATCAGGTTTGAAACCCTGACATTGTTGCTTGAATGCGGGCTCATCCAGCTTGAGTGCAGGCTACTAGCTTCAGCACAGGGTCACTGGCTTGAGCAAGGGGTCACTGACTCAGTTGGAGTCTACCCCATCAAGGTGCATATGAGAAACAATCAATGAGCTACTAAATTGCCACAACTACAAGTTGATGCTTCTTATCTCTCTCCCTTTTTGTATGTCTCTGTCTCTCATTCACAATGGTGGTGTGAGAGATACTCCTGACCTCTCCCCTTAAAATTTCAACAAATTGAACTATAATGCAGCAAATGAAACCCACATAGGCTCACAGGCATGCCTGAAAGATCAGTGCACCAAATGAATTAAAGGTGGGAAGGGTTGAAGAGGGCAGGGGAGGAAGATAAAATGCACAGTGGTCTGTTCCAGAGAAAAGCAGTGGACTGGGTTTTTTTCTCTGCCAAGACAATGGGGAGGAAGGAAGCTCATGCTGTCTGGGTTTTGTCTGGTGGTATACAAAGAGGGAAGCTGGGAGTGACTGGGTCTCCTTCTTCAGGAAGAGCAGAGAGACTGAGGGGCAGAGGAGGAAATACTAAACCAAAGCGACAGCAGAGCACTCAGTCTCAGCCAGTGTTCCTGAGATCTGCCAGCAGCCTTCACTTGGCAGGGACAGTGTGGCCCCAGGCTCCGAGAACTGACCTCCCTCATCTGTGGGGTACGGAAAGTGGCAGAGACAAACACCACAGCTAGCTGCAGAGCCACTCTCTCCCTGAAGTACAGAGGTGTTCAACGTCTGGTTGAGACATGGGGAGGGGCACCCAGAGGACTGAGATTGTCATTCCTAAAGCTTTAAAGCCGAAAAGCCCTCACAATAGGCAACGCCCACCAACGTGACTGCAGCCCCGCCTATATCACTGCAGCAGCAACACCTCAGCAGATAACAGCCCAGGAAGTTCACAGAATTAAAACATGTAACACAGTGACACCTCCTGAAAGAAAAAGGTGACCTCTCAAAACTGAAAAAAATGTTTTCTCTTTTTTCCTTCTTTTCCTATTTTTATCTTTTAAATTTCATTTTATTTAATATTTGTTTTTCTTATTTTTGTAGGTGTTTTGTTTATTTTTGATTCATTTTTGGTGTTTGCTCTTTGTTTACTGTGGTTTTTCATTTTTCTTGTCATTATTTTTTAAATCTTTATATTTTTAATTGTATTTTTTCAATTTTTATTGTTCATATTTAATTGTATTTTTGTGAGAGTTCTTAACACCATTCACAAGTGCCACCAAACATAGCTACACAAGACAGACAAGTAATTAAGAAGGAAATGAAAAATCTCCAGAAAGCAATCTCAATCACATAGAAACATTACAGTTAAATGATAGAATTCAAAACTGAAGTTCTGAAAATACTCAATGAGATGAGAGAAAACACTAATAGGCAATTTAATGAGCTCAAAAAACAAATTAATGAGAAAAAAAAAGAGTACTTCACCAAGGAGACTGAAACTTTAAAAACAGATGAACTCAATACATGAATTAAAAACTGAGCTAGCAAGATTAGCTAATAGAGGAGAAAATCAGTGACATCAAAGACAGGCAACTTGAGAAGAAGACAGACTCATGAATTTAAAAAAATGAGCTCTAGGCCCTGGCAGGTTGGCTCAGTGGTAGAGCGTCGGCCTGGTGTGCAGGAGTCCCGGGTTCGATTCCCAGCCAGGGCACACAGGAGAGGTGCCCATCTGCTTCTCCACTCCTCCCCTTCTCCTTTCTCTCTTTCTCTTCCCCTCCTGCAGCCAAGGCTCCATTGGAGCAGAGTTGGCCCAGGCACTGAGGATGGTTCTGTGGCCTCTGCCTCAGGCACTAGAATGGCTCTGGTTGCAACAGAGTGATGCCCCGAATGGGCAGAGCATCGCCCCCTGGTGGGCATGCCGGGTGGATCCCGGTCGGGCGCATGCGGGAGTCTGTCTGACTGCCTCCCCGTTTCCAACTTCAGAAAAATACAAAAACAAAACAAAACAAAACAAAACAAAAAAGAGCTCTACAAGAATTCTCTGACTCCTTCAGGGGAAGCAATACAAGAATAATGGATATATCAGAAGAAGAATAGAGGGATAAGGGAATGGAGAGCCTATTCAGAGCAATAATTGGTGAGAACTTCCTAAACCTATGAAAAAAGTTAGATCCTCAAACTCAAGAAGCAAACAGAACACTGACTGCTGCTGTGTGAAGCTTGTGGACTCTACTTAGAGAGTCAGATGCATGAGCCGAGGCTGGACAACATTCTTGTGAGATTTGTGGATTTTTAGAGTCCACAGTGCAAGCTAGGCAGGTTGCTCATGTGGACAAGAAGATGAGAGACTAGGGCCTGGTAATCAAGATGGGTGGGTAGGGGGGTCTCAGAGAGATAGCATGATAGGGCAAATATTCTTAGCCAGGTTAAAGAAGAGCACAGACTTGGTGCTTCACTGTGCCGGTCCAGCTGTGTCAGAAAAGAATTCAACAAAGAACAATGGTGTTTCTATCAGTGCTTTTGTTCCCTGAGAGGATTCCCATGTTCCCCAACCCTGAAGCTGTCATCCTAAAGTTATTCAATTTAGTTCCTACTCATGTATCTCTGAAATTTTCTGAGCTGCTTCCCCTTTGCTGGAACTTAGAGCAAGTGAGTTTGTGTATGGGTCCTTTAGAAAAAGCAGTTCAGTCCCATAAAGCCATTTGTCTCTTTTAGCATGATCCCTGCTGGTTTTCAAAGCCTGATGTTATGGGGACTCTTCTTTCCAGAATAGGTGCCCTGGGCTGGGGAGCCTGGTGTGGGGCTAGAACCCCTTGTTTCTTAGGGGGGGCCTCCAAAGTTGAGCTATCCTCTCATTTCTTAATTGCTACACTGTGGGTACAGGCCCTGTCCTGTCTGCATCTTTGTGTCTTCTACCTGTCTCAATGTGACTTTTTCTTTATATCTTAGTTATAGAAATCCTGTATAGGTATGATTATTCTCTCATTGAGTTGTAATTATGATATGATCATGGTAGGAAGCAAGCTCCGTTTACTGACTTCATCATCTTGACTCTTCCCTCTATCCATTAGTTCTTTCATTTAGCCAAAAGGTAACATATTAAAAACATAAAACACACTAACATAAAAAGTTCATTCTTGCAATAAATATTACCTTTTCTGTATTCTCTGAAGTGGATCCAGAAAGCTCCAAGATTCTTCTAGCCTTGCCTTCCTCAATTTCAGCAAGGCAACTTGGCTCACTGCTGAGAGCATTAGCTATGATTCTGTACGTTGTACCCAAGAGAATGTTATGGTCACGGAAAGCCCAAAGATTTTTGCCTAAATAGCTTGATATTTTTTCACCTGCTGGATGAAACACACAGACAAGATTTTTATTCAGAAGTAAATACCATAAATTTATAAAAAATAAATTTGTAGTATATAAGTGTTTTTTTGTTTGTTTTTTAATTAAGAAACTAACTAAAAACCTGATGTTATAAGAAGCTGACTTTAAACACTGGTTGGGTAATCTTGAACTAACATTAATAAAAAAAGTTCTTTGTTAGCACTCACATTGAAGTATACAAAGGCTAAGCAATTAAAACACTGATTAACTTTTATTCAAGTACTACTATCCTGTATTTTGCCAAAGCACCTAACTCTATATCTGTTACAAAGAACAGGAAATGTACTTGTGCATATACATTAATAAGCCATTGTAGTTTTTTAATGGATACTGTTACCTGTTGCTGATAGAGCAACAGATACTGCTGTATTTAAAGGTCTGGTTCTTCCCATATAAGTAAAAGTTGAAGGAGTATATCACCAACAAAAGAAATGTTAAAGGGTTTGTTTAAGAAAAAGAAAAAAACACGAGTGAGAAAATGCAGTAAAGAATGAATGAAGACTTGACTTGAGGGGCAGGTAAACACACAAAATGGTGTACAGAAGATGTGTTGTAGAATTGCACCTGAAATCTGTGTAATTTAGTTAACCAGTGTCACCCCAATAAATTCAATAAAAAAACAATTAAAAATATTGCAAAGAAAAAATTCTGAAAAAGGTAAATGTGATAAAATTAGTGGATTAATCAACACTAAAGTTAGTATAAAGGTTAGTATAAAGCTAGTATAAGGCTAGAATTAAGGCAAATGCAGGAAGATCATGCATAAATACAACAGTAAATTAAGGGATACACACAAGCACACATACAAAAGTAAAAAATGACAAAAACATAAATGTGGAGGAAATGAGTTAAAAAGGTAGTGATTTTAGAATGTCTCAAACTTAAGTGACCATCAACTTAAAACAGACCGTTATGTACACAGCTTGGTATATATGAAGTACAAGGTAACCACAAAGCAAAAATCTACAAGAGAAAGGATTCCAAATATAACACTACAGAATGTGATCAACATACAAGAGAAGAGGAGAGTAAGAAAGGAACAGAGAATTACCAAAACAATCAGAAAACAACTATGTATAATAAAATGTCTATGACTACATCATATTACTTATTACTTTAAACATAAATGAATTAAAAACGCCAATCAAAAGACAAAAGGGTGATGGGTATGCAACAGAACTAAATGACAAGATAACCTGGAAATGTTTTCTTTGAATATATGTACCCTGATTTATTGATGTCACCCCATTATAATAAAAATTTATTTATAAAAAAAAAGACAAAAGGTTAAAGATGTGGTATACACACACACACACACACACATACACACAAAATGAAATATTACTAGCCCATGAAAAAGAATAAAACTTTACCATTTGTGACAACATGGATGGGCCTAGGGGGTACTAGGCTAAGTGAAGTAAGTCAGACAGAGAAAGACAAATAGTATATGATTTCACTTATATGTAAAATCTAAAGAACAAAATAGCCTGACTAGTAGTGATACAGTGGATGAAATGTCAACCTGGGAAGCTCAGGTCCCCAGTTTGAAACTTCAAGGTTGCTAGCTTGAGCACGGGGTCACTGGATTGAGTGTGGGATCATTGACATGATCCCAAGGTTGCTGGCTTGAGCCACCCAGTCATGAGAGGCAATGAATAAACAACTCAAGTGAAACAACTATTGATTCTTCTCATCTCTCTCCTCCCCCCACTTTCTGTCTGTCTCTCTAAAATAAAAAAAATTAAAATAAAATAAAGAAAAGAATAAATGAACAAAGAAAACAGAAACAACTTATACATACAGAGAACAAATTGATGCTTGCCAGACAGGGAAGGCTAAATGAAAAGGTAAAAGAATTAATAAGTACAAGCTGGCAGTTATAAAATAGCCACAGGACATAAAGTACGCCTTAAGAAATATAGTCAAGCAATCCTGGCCAGTTGGCTCAGTGGTAGAGCATCAGCCGGGTGTGTGGAAGTCTGGGTTCGATTCCCAGCCAGGGCACACAGGAGAAGCGCACATATGCGTCTCCACCCTTCCTCCTCTCCTTTCTCTCTATCTCTCTCTTCCCCTCCTGCAGCCAAGGCTTCATTGGAGAAAAGTTGACCCAGGCGCTGAGGATGGCTCCATGGCCTCCACCTCAGGCGCTAGAATGGCTCCAGTTGCAGTGGAGCAACACCCCAGAGGGCCGAGCATCATCCCCTGGTGGGCGTGCCGGGTGGATCCCGGTCGGGTGCATGCGGGAGTCTGTCTGCCTTGCCCTACTTCTCACTTTGGAAAAATACAAAAAACAAACAAAAAAAACAAAACAAGAAATATAGTCAATAATATTATAGTAACCATGTATGTTGTCAGATGGTGCAAGAATTATCAAGGGAATCACTTTATAAATTATATAAATTTCTAACTACTATACTGCACACCTGAAATAATATTGAGTATAAACTGTTGTTGAAAAAAAAATCAAGGTGTGATTCTTCATCTTACTGTATAGCTCTAGGAAAGGAGATTACTCAGCCTTTGTCAAGCCAGCAGCTTAGTGTGCAGAGATGTGAGAAGAAGGTGTAAAAGAGAAAGGGGGTCTTCCAGCAGGTGTCACCCACTACATCACCTTGCTCATGGGATGACAATTCTCTGACATATTTTTCTAAGATACAAAGCCTTAACTACTGACTCTGCTTATTTCATAAGGCTGTTACAAAGTACTATATACTATAACCATTTAACACAGTAGGATTGTTTCTATGACTACCAATATTTATCTTCATATCAGCATATTCCACCTATCCCTCCACCCTCCTAAAAAAATCCATAAAAATATTTAAACCATTGTAAGATTTTAAAATTCTGGAATCAATAACCAAAGAATGCTTTTCCTGTGTGCACATTTACTGAGGCTGATATTCTGATATGCTACCCTGTCCTGCTAGAGTCAAATTTGAGAATATGGTTGGGAGCATGTTCAATAAGGGTGCCACTAGGTACCTTTGGATATATGGTAACAGCGCTATCATACCAGGTCTGAAACCTACACAGAGAAAGTTTTCTCCCCTAAGTCTTAAAGGCTACATTATTATAAAAAGAGGAGCCCTGGGGAGGAAAAATGCTTTTCATATCTAATTTTTTTTACAAGTTAATTCTTGTATGTAAGCATAAAGTTTTCAGTATCATTAAACCATCAGACTTATAATTTGACTAAGTATTAAAAAACTTTTACTTTCAATTCTATTTTATAGATAAAGAAATAAAAACACCCAACATCATATTCAATAGCAATACTAGGATACAAAGTACCCTGGCTCCAAATAGTTAATAAAATTACAAGGATTCAATTCCCAAATGTCAGATAAAGTAACGCAAATAGTTTTATAAGACACAGAGACATAATATAAAATAGCATTCTTAAACTTATAGAGATAAGAGCAGTCTAATACCCAACAAAGAGACTGTTTTCAACACAGTAAGAATCTGCTCAGGACAATTCTGGGTCTGGCTCTTGTTGTGGCTGAGTCGACAGTAGCTATGGACCCATTTCACCAGCCAATCATCTCTTGTTTTTGATTCTTTATGCAGTTCCTTCAACAGTTTCATGGCAAGTGAGAAATTGTTCTATATAATAGGAGAGAGAAAATGGTACAATGACATATATGCAATTTTAGAAATAGAAGTATTTCATAAGAGAAGCTTTTTGTTAAGTGGCCTGGTTTCCTTTTGCATGACACAATTTGATTTACAGCAGCTAATAATCCATCTCTTTCACTTAAATTATATACATGTCTTTTTAGTTATCATATGGATACAATTTACATTTATATCATAGTATGCAATCCAGTGTCTTTTAGTATATTCAAAAACTGAACCACCATCACCACTGTCTAATTCCAGAACATTTTCATCAATCCCAAAAGAAACCCTTTGACGTCAGAGAAATCGTGGCATGAGATGTCCCTTTGGTGTCTTCTCTTAAAGTTATAACGCTATGAACAGCCACAGTTCAACAAAGAATACCCTGAACCATACACAAACACATATAAGAGATCTGTGCATCGAAAAACCTAAAGGTGGGCTGGAGGGGAGAAGAGGTGAGACAGTGCCATGGAAGTAACTGGAGATTGCTGTGGGTCTCAGGAGAGAGAAGCATCAGGTTGTTGCTGGCACTCCCTGCAGCCAAGAACAGCAAAGAGACACAGTGAGTATTCCTGTGGGAATGGTCAGTATATGTTGCAGCAAAACTTAGTGACCTGGGCAGGGACAAAGAACAGAGGTATGGCAATGATTGTCTGGCACTTGCCATCACCAGGCAGAAAAACAAAGCCACTGAATCTGGCCACTTCCCCTCAAACTCCCAGAGCTAGCAGTGAGAGCCAAAAGCTGTAGTACTGAATGTCAGATGAAGTGTACATTATCTGCAACCTGAGAACTAAAACTACAGAAACAATTTTTCCTGAGTGACAGTTGTCCTCTGTGGTGAATACTAGCATGGATGGAGACACAGAGGGGAGGCTGCTGAGTTATGCCAGCCACTCCTACTGGCATCACAAAGGCATCAGCCATCCTCTCTCTCCCAGCTCACGCCACTCCCACCCAACACGGCTACACTGCTGGTAGGCTTGAGATGCAGAGGACAGTACTGGGATTTCATGGAGTTGGAACCCAACTGCCCAACACATGTCCCTGTGGGGTTGGTGCCTTGAGACTGAAGCAACCTGGTCATTGAGGAGGTGCTGACCTCCCCACAGAACACAGGACATTTTCCACTGACAGGCAGAGATCTAAAAAGCCACAGCAATGAAAAGAAATGAAAAAAAAACAACCTAATGGTTTCATGCCAACTTCTGGAAAACAATAAAAACACCTCTTATTAATCTACTAGAGCAGCAGTTTTCAACCCTTTTCTACTCGTGGCACACGTAATTACTAAAATTCTTAGGCACATCAAAAATATATTTTTTGCTAATACGATTCCAAAATAGGTATAATTTTGATTCATTCATACTAGACAGCTATTGTTGTGCTGGTTTCTGTCATTCTTTTATTTGACAACCTAAGAAAAAACATGTCAGTGCCCCTGATAAAAATTCTGGCAGCACACTCTTTAAAATTCACTATACTATAGAAGTGCCACTTAAACAGGATCCACAAAATACTATGAATAACCAAGGTAATGAGGCATCTCAGAAAGAAAATATCTCCAGAAAATAAACATATAGACATGAAAATATGTGATTTAAATGACAAAGATTTCAAAACTGCAGTTCTGAAAAAACTCAATGAGATACAAGAAAACACAGATAACCAAGCAGTTGAATGAACTCAGTTTAATACTCTGATATAAAATCAACAACAACAACAACAACAAAAATCAACAAACTACTTACCAAAAGAACAAACCTTTATAAAAGACCCAAGTAAAAATTATGGATATTTCTAGATGGTTAGCTCAGTCATTCAGAGCATTGTCTGGAAATGACAAAGTTGTGGGTAAGGGAACATATGTGAAGCATCTGGTGAATGCACAGCTAAGTAGAACAACAAATAAATGATATTTTTTCTCTCTCCCTCTCTCTCAAGTACATCAATAAATAATAAAAAAAAATAAAAACCCTCAGTTCTCTGTAAGAAAAAAGTTCTAGAGATGAAGAACTAAATAAAAGCAAAAAATAAACTAGTGAGCTTAGAAAATAAAACTATGTGAAAGAAAGAATCAATGATATCAAAGAAAGAAATCCAGTAATGACAGAAATGGAAGAAGAGAGACCTGAGAAGGAGGAAAAAACAAAAGAACTCTATGAGAACTACCTGACCCCATCAGAAAGAGTAATATAATAATAAAGGGAACACCAGACGAGCAGGAGGAGGGAACAGAGACTATTCAAAGAGTTGATGAGAACTTTCCATACCTATAAATAGAGCTAGATCTTCGAATCCAAAAAGCAAAGAGAACACCTAAATATCTTGATCCAAAAAAGCCTTCTCCAAGACCCATTGTATTAAAACTGTTAAAAATTAATGAAAAAGAAAAAATTCTCAAGGCAGCTAGGGCAAATAAGACAGTAACCTACAAAAGAATTCCCATTAGATTATGATTGGATTTCTCAACAGAAACTGTACAAACTAGGAGAGAGTAGAATCCAATATTCAAACTACTGAAAGAGAAATTACCAGCCAAAAATAACACATCCAGCAGTTATCCTTTAGATATGAAGGAGACATAAAGACTTTTCCAGAAATACAGAAGCTGAGAGAATATACCACCAGAAAACCCTCACTGCAGAAAATTCTCAAGGGGGTTATTCTACCTGATACAAAGAACAAAAGGATACAAAACTATGAGTAAGATAACCAAAAAGCAGACAAAAGCAGTATAATACAATCTCTTTTTTAGAACAGGACGCTATACACTTAAATATCACATGAAGGTTAAAGGATGTATAAACATTTAAAAAGAGAGAAGAAGCGGCCCTGGCTGGCTGGCTCAGTGGTAGAGCGTCGGCCTGGCGTGCAGAAGTCCAGGGTTCGATTCCCGGCCAGGGCACACAGGAGAAGCGCCCATCTGCTTCTCCACCCCTCCCCCTCTCCTTCCTCTCTGTCTCTCTCTTCCCCTCCCGCAGCGAGGCTCCATTGGAGCAAAGATGGCCCGGGCACTGGGGATGGCTCCTTGGCCTCTGCTCCAGGCGCTAGAGTGGCTCTGGTGGCAACAGAGTGACGCCCCGGAGGGGCAGAGCATCGCCCCCTGGTGGGCAGAGCGTCGCCCCCTGGTGGGTGTGCCGGGTGGATCCCGGTCGGGAGCATGCGGGAGTCTGTCTGACTGTCTCTCCCCGTTACCAGCTTCAGAAAAATTAAAAAAAAAAAAAAAAAAAAGAAAACTGCCAACTCTAAAAAGAGAGAAGAAGCTAGACCAGCTGGTGGTGCAGTGGATAGAGCATTGGACTGGGACACGGAGGGCCCAGGTTTGAAACCCCATAGTCACCAGCTTGAGCATAGGTTCATCTGGCTTGAGCACAGGTTCACCAGCTTGAGCATGGGGTTGCTGGCTTGAGTGTGGGATCATAGACATGACCTCATGGTCACTAGCTTGAGCCCAAAGGTTGCTGGCTTGAAGCCCAAGGTCACTGGTTTGAGCAAGGGGTCAATCACTCTGCTGTAGCCCCTCCCCGTCACAACAAAGAATTGATGCTTCTTATCTCTATCCCTTCTTGTCCGACAATAGTTGTTACTGTTGAGAGAGGAGAAACCAGAAAAATGCAGGAAAGGGGGGCCTGCAATGTCTGTGATCTTATGCTCAAGCCAGTGAACTCAGCCTTTCAGACTGAGGGAGGAAGGGCTGACTGAGAAAGTTTGAAAAGTAACAATCACAGCTGTGGTCCTTGCTGCCAGTTCCCTGAAATAAACTTGCAGCACTAGCAAGAAGAATGGCTTATGTGAATAGTCAAGGACAGACAGTCCAGACCTCCTCTCTTACCCTTTCCCCTCCTGGAGACACAAAAGTCATATAGGTCTGAAAACAAAGAAGTCAAAGAAATCAGGCACTTGACATGTAAAAGCTAAAGGTATATAAGATGTAAGAAATCTAACTTTGGGGAGCTCGTGTTTTTGGAGCTACTAACTCCACGTGCTCTGCCGGCTACTAATAAGTTCCTTTTCCTCCATCAAGTTGTCAGGGCGTTTATTATCCTCCGTTTGCAGCTAATTTCTGCTACACTATTGGGAAATAAACTCACAACAAAAATGGGGATAATCTGTGAAAACAGAAACATAAAAGAAGAGGGCATGAAAGTCTAAATTTGCAAAGGGGAATGGAGATAAAGTGCAATCAGAAGAAATAGAAGACGCTGTACAGGTGTGGACAAAACTAGGTTTACAGTTGTTCATATGGAAAAAAAATTCAATAATAAATAATATAAAAATAAACTGTGTTTTGTGTACTCACAATTGTAAAACTACCTTTGCCCCACCCCCCGCAGGTAAAGCAATTATAACAGAAGTAAAGTGAGGAAACTGATAAAGAGTTATACATATAGACAGGTATGGGTAGATCATCCAAACAGAAAAGCAATAAGAAAATATTGGCCTTAAATGATACATGAAAACAAATGGATGTAATTACTACTTCGAGCTTTTCATCCCTGAATACCAGATTATATATTCTTCCCTAGTGCACATGAAATATTCTCAAGGATAACCCATATGTTGGAACACAAAACTAGTCTCAACAAATTTTAGAAGGTTGAAATCATACCAAGCATATTTTCTAACCACAATGCTTTGAAATTAGAAATCAACAGCAAAAAGGAAGCATAAAAAACACAAATATAAAGATTAAACATGTTCTTAAAAATCAACTATGTCAAAAAAGAATTAAAAGGTGAGATAAAAAGATATATAGTCTGACTAGGCGGTAGCACAGTGGACAGAGTGTCAGACTGAGACACAGAAGACCCAGGTTCGAAACCCCGAGGTCACCGGCTTGAACCCAAGGTCTCTGGCTTGAGCAAGGGGTCACTTGGTCTGCTGTAGCCCCCCCGGTCAAAATCATATGAGAAAGCAATCAATGAACAACTAAGGTGCTGCAATGAAAAATTGATGCTTCTTATCTCTCTCCCTTCCTGTCTGTCTGCCCCTATCTGTCCCTCTCTGTCTCTGTCTCAAAAAGCAACAACAAGAAATGATATATAGAGCCTGACATGTGGTGGCGCAGTTTTAAAGCATCAAGCTGGAATGCTGAGGTCACTGGTCTGAAACACTGGGATTGCCTGGTCAAGGCATACATGAGAAGCAACTATTATGAGTTGATGCTTCCCACTCTTCTGCCCCTTGCTCTCTTTTCCCTCTCTCTAAAATCAATAAATAAAACCTAAAAAAAAAGAGATATAGAAACAAATGAGAATGAGAATACAACATATTAACATTTCTGGGATGTAGCAAAAGCATAGTTAGAGGGAAGTTTATATCATTACAGGCCTATCTCAAGAAACAAAAAAAAAATCCCAAGTAAAAAACTTAATATTACATCTTAAATAACTAAAAAAAGAAAAAAAAAAAGCAGTCTAACATCAGAGTAAAAGAAATAAAAAAAATTAGAGCAGAATTAAATAAAATAAAAAAATTAGGCCCTGGCCGGTTGCCTCAACGGTAAAGCATTGGCCTGGTGTGTGGAAGTCCTGGGTTCGATTTCTGGTCAGGGCACACAGGAGAAGCGCACATCTGCTTCTCCACCCCTCCTTTCCTTTCTATCTCTCTCTTCCCCTCCTGCAGCCAAGGCTCCATTGGAGCAAAGTTGGCCCGGGTGCTGAGGATGGCTCTGTGGCCTCCACCTCAGGCACTAGAATAGCTCTGGTTGCAACAGAGCAATGGCCCAGATGGGCAGAGCTTCAGGTGGATCCCGGTTGGGCATATGCAGGGAGTCTGTCTGACTGCCTCCCTGCTTCTAACTTTGAAAAAATACAAAAAATAAAAAACAAAAATAAAATAATGTGACAAAGAGCTAGTTCTTTGAAAAGATTAATAAAATTGACCAACAGAGTTGACAAACCCGTGGCTGTCACCATGGAAAAAAGGGAAAAGACTCAAGTAAACAAAATAAAAAATGAAAGAGAAATTACCACAGACATCCCAGAAATACAAAGGATCGCACAAAAATACTATGAAAGACCACATGCCACCAAATTCAATAACCTAGAAGAAATGAATAAGTTCCTAGAAATATATATATATAAAACTTTCCTAGATTGTATAATGAAGAACTGGAAAATCTAAATAGACCAATTAAGAGTGAGGAAATTAAGACAGCTATCAAAAACCTCCCCAAAAAAGTAAAAGTACAGAACCAGGTGGCTTCACCAGTGAATTCTACCAAAGTAAAAGAAGATTTGATATCTATCGTTCACAAACTCTTCCAAAAAAGTGAAGAGGAAATACTTTCTAACACATTATGAGGCCAGTATTACCGTGATTCCAGAACCTGTCAAGGATAACACACACAAAAGACCCTGCAGGCCAAAATGTATAATAAATACTGATGGAGCCCTGGCCGGTTGGCTCAGTGGTAGAGCGTCAGCCTAGCGTGCGGAGGACCCAGGTTCGATTCCCGGCCAGGGCACACAGGAGAAGCGCCCATTTGCTTCTCCACCCCTCCGCCGCGCTTTCCTCTCTGTCTCTCTCTTCCCCTCCCGCAGCCAAGGCTCCATTGGAGCAAAGATGGCCCGGGCGCTGGGGATGGCTCTGTGGCCTTTTCCTCAGGCGCTAGAGTGGCTCTGGTCGCAACATGGCGACGCCCAGGATGGGCAGAGCATCGCCCCCTGATGGGCAGAGCGTCGCCCCTGGTGGGCGTGCCGGGTGGATCCTGGTTGGGCGCATGCGGGAGTCTGTCTGACTGTCTCTCCCTGTTTCCAGCTTCAGAAAAGTCAAAAAAAAAAAAAAAATACTGATGGAAAACTTCTAAACAAAATATGAACAAATCTAATACAACAGTACATTATAATAATATATAACACAATCAAGTGGTGTTCATTCCAGGCTACAGGGATTGTTCAACTTAGGTAAATCAATCAATGTACTATACCAAATTAACAAAATGAAGGATAAAAACTGTATTATAATATCAATAAATGCAGAAAAAGAATTTGACAAGATATAACACCAATTTATTATTAAAACACTTAATAAAATGTATAGAGAAAGAACCTCAACATAATAAAGACCATTCATGACAAAGCTGCAGCTAATATTATATTCAACAGAGAAAAACTTTCTCCTCTAAAATTAGAAATAAGACAAGGCTGTTCATCTCATCACTTTTCTTCAACACAGTATTAGAACTCATAGGCAGAGCAATCATGCAAGAGAAAGAAACAAAAGGCATTTAGATTGGAGATAAAGACGTAAACTGTTGCTTTTTAAGAGATGAAATAATTCTCTATATAGAAAATGCTAAAGACTCCACAAAGAACTACAAAAGACTATAAACAAATACAGTGAAGTTGCAAGATACAAAAACCAATGTACAAAAACTCATTACATTCTTATACTAACAATGAAAATTCGGAAAAAGAAATGAAAATAAAAAATCCCTTTGCAGTTGCAACAAAGAGAATAAAATATCTGGGGATATATATATTTAACAAAAGATGTGAGGAACCTATACATTGAAAACTACAAAGCTTTACTAAACGATATGTAAAAATACATAGAAAGAAACAGAAAGATATTCCACATTCACAGGTCACAAAAATCAACATAGTTAAAACGGTCATATTACCTAAAATAAAATACAGATTTAATGCAATCTCCATAAAAATCTCAATGGCACTTTTTAAAGAAGTAGAACAAAATAGCATCAGATCTGTATGGGACCGCAAAAGATCCCCAAATAGCCAAAGCAATCCTGAGAGTAAAAAAAGAATGAAGCTGGAGGCATTATACTATCTGATTTCAAATTATACTACAATGTGACAATAATCAAAACAACATGTTATGTGCAGAAAAACAGATCAATGCAACAGAATTGAGAGCCCAGAAATAAAATATGTACATGGGCAAGTAATTTTCAACAAAGGAGCCAAAAACATACAATGGAGAAAAGAAAATCTTTGCAATAAACGGTGCTAAGAAAATTGTAAAGCCACATTCAAAGCAATGAAACTAGACTGATGTTTGTTCTCTCTCTCTCTCTCTCTTTTTTTGATGTTAATTTATTCATTTGTTTAGAGAGAGGAGACAGAGACAGAGAGACAGACAGAGAGAAGGGGGGAGGAGCAGAAAGCATCAACTCCCATATGTGCCTTGACTAGGCAAGCCCAGGGTTTTGAACCAGGGACCTCAGTGTTCCAGGTCAACGCTTTACCCACTGCACCACCACAGGTCAGGCAGATGTTTGTTCTTATATACAAAAGTTAACTCAAAATAAATAAAAGACCTTAATGTAAGTTCTGAAACAATAAATTACTGGTACATAGAAGAAAACATAGGTATTAAATTTATGGACTTTATAACTAGAAAGGATTTTATGAATTGACTCCAAAGCAAGGGAGGTAAAAGCAAAATTATATGAATGAGACTATACCAAACTGAAAAGCTTCTGCACAGCAAAAGAAAGTGCCAACAAAAAGAAAAAAGCAACCAACCAAATGGGTAAGGTATTTGCAAACAACAGCTCTGTCAAGGGGTTAATATGCAAATTGTATAAAGAACTCCTACACCCCATACCAAACAAACAGATTAATCCAATTAAAAAATGGGCAGAAGACCTGAATACACTCTTCTCCCAAAAAAACATACAGATGGCCAACACATATATGAAAAGATACACAACTTCACTAGCTAATAGGGAAATGCAAATCAAAACTACAGTGAGATACCACCTAACCTGTTAGAAATGGCTATTATCAACAAGAAATAAGTGTTTGAGAGGATGTAGAGTAAAGGGAACTTGAGTACACTGCTGGTGACAATACAAACTGGTACAGTCACTATGGAAAACAGTTGGAGGTTTCTCAAAAAATTAATATAGTTACCATGTGGCCCAGAAATCCCTTTTATCAATACCTACCCCAAAATTTGAAAACAGTTATTTGCAAAGATATAAGCACCACTGCCATATTATTCACAGTGGCCAAGATGTGGACACAACCAAAGTGTTCTTCGACAAATGACTGGATAAAAAATAGGTTTCCACCAAAAATCTACGAGCACTGATAAATGAATTCAGTAAAGTAGCAGGATATAAAATAAATATCTAGAAATCAGTTTCATTTTATACACCAATAATGAACTATCTGAAAGGTAAAATAAGGCCTGACTAGGTGGTGGCACAGTGGATAGAGCATCAGATTAGGACAGGGAGGAACCAGGTTCAAAACCCTGAGGTCGGCAGCTTGAGTATGGGATCATAGACATGATCCCATGGTTGCTGGCTTGAGCCCAAGGTCGCTGGCTTAAGCAAGGGGTTACTTTCTCTGCTGTAGCCGCCTGCCCAATCAAGGCACATATGAGAAAGTAGTCAATGACCAACTAAAGAGCTGAATGAGGCTCTGGTCGGTTGGCTCAATGGTAGAGCGCTGGCCTGGTGTGCAGGAGTCCCGGGTTCGATTCCTGGCCAGGGCACACAGGAGAAGCACCCATCTGCCTCTCCACCCCTCCCCCTCTCCTTCCTCTCTCTCTCTCTTCTCCTCCCGCAGCCAAGGCTCCATTGGAGCAAAGTTGGCCCGGGCGCTGAGGATGGCTCCATGGCTTCTGCCTCAGGCACTAGAATGGCTCTGGTTGCAACAAAGCAACGCCCCAGATGGGCAGAGCATCGCCCCCTGGTGGGCATGCAGGGTGGATCCCAGTCAGGCGCATGTGGGAGTCTGTCTGACTGTCTCCCCGTTTCCAACTTCAGAAAAATACAAAAAAAAAAAAAGAGCTGAATGAAAAATTGATGCTTCTCATATCTCTCCCTTCCTGACTGTCCCTATCTGTCCCCCCCCTTACACACACACACACACACACACACACACACACACACAGAGAAGAAAATAAGAAAACAATCCCATTCACAACTTCATCAAAAAAATAAAACACCTAAGAACAAATTTAACCAGGGATGTAAAAGACCTGTACAGTACTTGGAAAATTATAAAATACTGAAGATATAAACTGAAGAAGATACAAGTAAGTAGAAGCATATACTGTGTTCACGTATAGAAAGAATTAACATTAAAATGTCCATACTGCCCTGGCCAATTGGCTCAGTGGTAAAGCACTGGCCCAGTGTGTGGAAGTCCCGGGTTTGATTCCCACCACGGCACACAGGAGAGGTGTTCATCTGCCTCTCTACCCTTCTCCCTCTCCTTCCTCTCTATCTCTCTCTTCCCTCCCGGAGCCAAGGCTCCTTTGGAGCAAAGTTGGCCTGGGTGCTGAGGATGGCTCCATGGCCTCTGCCTCAGGCATTAGGATGGCTCTGGTTGCAATGAAGCAATGCCCTAGATGGGCAGAGCATCACCAGCTAGTGGGCATACCGGTTAAACCCGGTGGGGTGCATGTGGGAGTCTATCTCTCTGACTCACTGCTTCTCACTTCAGGAAAAAAAAAATGTCCATGTTAATCAAAGCAATCTATGCATTCAACATAGTCTTATCAAGATACCAATGGCATTTATCACAGAACTGGAACAAATATTCCAAAATTCATATGGAACTACAAATGACCTCAAATTGCCACAGCAATCTTGAGAAAGAAGAACAAAGTTGAAGGAATTTCCCTACTTGATATCAAACTATACTACAAAGCTATAGAAAACAAAACAGCATGAAACTGACATAAAAACAGACATATAGGTCAATGAAACAGAATAGAGCCCAGAAATAAACCCACACCTTTATGGTCACTCAACATTAGACAAGGGTGGCAAAAACATGCAATGGGGTAAGGATAGTCCATTCAATAAATGGTGTTGGGAAAATTGGACAACTATGTGCAAAAAGTGAAACTAGACCACATTTTCTTTTTTTAAGTGGAGGGGGGCACCAGCCAGGGACTAACAGACAGAACAGGAGATGAGAAGCATCACCTTGTAGTTGCAGCACTTTAGTTGTTCATTGTTTACTTTCTCATATGTGCCTTGACCAGGGGTCTCCAGATGAGCCAGCGACCCCTTGCTCAAGCTAGCAACCTTGGGCTTCAAGTCAGCAATCCCTTGGGGTCCACGATCCCACGCTCAAGCTAATGACCCTGTGGTCAAGCTGGTAAGCCATGCTCAAGCAGGCAACCTGTGGGTTTCGAACGTGGGTCCTCAGCGTCCCAGGTCAACAATCTATTCACTGCGCTACCACATTCATGAGAAACAAGACCACATTCTTACACCACAAATGAGAATAAACTCAAAATGAATTAAAGACTTATATATACATTTTGAAATAAAATATCCTATAAACCAGGGGTCCCTAAACTTTTTACACAGGGGGCCAGTTCACTGTCTCTCAGACCATTGGAGGGCCGCCACATACAGTGCTACTCTCACTGACCACCAATGAAAGAGGTGCCCCTTCTGGAAGTGCGGGGGGGGGGCGGTGGCGGTGGATAAATGGCCTCAGTGGGCTGTATGTGGCCTGCGGGCAGTAGTTTGTGGACGCCTGCTATAAACCATAAAAATTCTAGAAAAAAAGCAGTCAGTAAAATCTCAGACATTTCTCATAGCAATATGGTTTCTAATGTAACACCTTAGGCAAAGAAAACAAAAGAAAAAATAAACCAATGGGACTACATCAACTAAAATGTTTTTACACCGCAAAGGAAACTGTCAACAAAACAAAAACATAACACAATGAATGGAATAATATATTTGCTAATGATACATCTGATAATATCCAAAATTTATAAGAAACTTATAAAATTCAACACCAAAAAACAAACAATCCAATTAAAAAATGAGCAAAGGACCTGAGTACAGTACACACTTCTTCAAAGAGGATATACAGATGGCCAATAGACATATGAAAAAATGCTCAAAGTAACTAATCATCAGAGAAATGCAAATTAAAGTCACAAAAAGAAATCACCTCATCCGTCAGAAAGGTTATCATCAATAAATCAACAAAGAACAAGAGTTGTTGAGTATGTGGAGAAAAGGGAGCCCTCATGCACTGTTGGTGGGGATGCAGACTGGTACAGCCACAGTGGAAAGCAGTTCGAAGTTACCTCAAAAAATTAAAAATAAAACTGCCTTGAGGGTCTCACTGGGTAGCTCAGCTGGTTAGACCACTGGCCCAACATTCCAAGGTTGTAGATTCAATCCCCAGTTAGAGCACATACAAGAATCAACCAATGAATGCATAAATAGGTGGAACAACAAATTGATGTTTCTTTTTCTCTAAAATCAGTTAAAAAAAAAAAAAGGAACTCCCTTATGAACCAGCAATTCCACTTCTGGGAATACATCTGAAGAAATCCTAACACTAGAAAGAATATATACACACTATGTTTATTGTTACTTAATATAGCCAATACTTGGAAACAACTCAAGTGTCCACCAGTAGATGAGTAGATAAAAAAAGCTGTGGTCTATTTACATAATGGAATACTACTCAGCCATAAAAAGGAAATCATACCCTTTGTGACAGCAAGATGGACATGGAAAGCATGATGCTAAGTGAAATAAGCCAGGAAGAGAAACACAAGTACCATATGATTTCATTCATATGAGGAATCTAATGAACGAAATAAACTAACAAACAATAGAAACAGATTCATAGATAGAGAACAGACTGAGAGTTGTCAGAGGGGAGGGGGTTTGTGGGCTGAGTGAAAAAGGTGAAGGGATTCACAAAGAACAAAATAAACAAACTCGCCTGACCAGGCAGTAGTGCAGTGGATACATCATCAGACTGAGATGCAGAGGAACCAGGTTCGAGACCCCGAGGTTGCCAGCTTGAGCGTGGGCTCATCTGGTTTGAGCAAAGCTCACCAGCTTGGACCCAAGGTCGCTGGCTCGAGCAAGGGGTTACTTGGTCTGCTGTAGCCCCAAGGTCAAGACACATATGAGAAAGCAATCAATGAACAACTAAGGTGTTACAACGAAAAACTGATGATTGATGCTTCTCATCTCTCTCTGTTCCTGTCTGTCTGTCCCTATCTATCCCTCCCTCTGACTCTGTAAAAAAAAAAAAAAAAAATTTAAAAAACAAACTCACAGACACAGACAACAGCATGGAGATGACCACATTGAAAGGGGTGAGGTAGAAGAGGATATGGGGGGATAAATGGTGATGAAAGGAGACTTGACTTGGGGTGGTGATCACACAATACAGTGCACAGATGATGTGTTGTAGAACTGTACACCTGAAATCTATGTAATTTTATCAACCAATAGTACCACAATATATTCAATAAAAAAGTAAAAAAAAAACCAAACACAAAAAAGTAGTACATATGTACAATGTAACACTACTCAGCCATAAGAAAAAAATAAAATATTGCCATTTGTGACAAAATGGATGGACCTTGAGAATATCATTCATAAAAAGTCAAGAACCAGCCTGACCAGGCAGTGGCGCAGTGGATGGAGTGTCGGACTGGGATGTGGAGGACCCAGGTTCGAGACCCTGAGGTCGCCAGCTTGAGTGTGGGCTCATCTGGTTTGAGCAAAAGCTCACCAGCTTGAGCTCAGGGTTGCTGGCTTGAGTGGGGGGTTACTCGGTCTGCTGAAGGCCTGCGGTCAGGGCACAATATGAGAAAGCAATCAATGAACAACTAAAGTGTCGCAATGCACAACGAAAAACTAATAATTGATGCTTCTCATCTCTCTCCATTCCTGTCCGTCTGTCCTTCTCTCTGACTCTATCTGTCTCTCCCACAAGAAAAAAATAAAAAAAGAATTAAAAAAAAGTCAATAACCATATGATTTCACTCATATAAGGGATATGAAACTGAAAGCAACAAGTGAACTAATGAGACAAAAATTCATAGATACAGACAACAGTGTGGTGATTATCAGATGGAAGGAGGGTGGTAAAGAATAACTGGGGTCAAGAATACAGTGACAACCTCACCTATGATGGTGCAGTAAAGAGAGCGTCAACCTGGAGTGCTGAGATCACTGATTCAAATCACTGGGCTTGTGCAGTCATGGAACGCATGACAAAGTAATCAATCAATGAACTAAAGTGAAGCAAGGCCCTGGCTGGTTGGCTTAGCAGTAGAGCATCAGCCCTGTGTGTGGAAGTCCTGGGTTCGATTCCCAGCCAGGGCACACAGGAGAAGCGCCCATCTGCTCCTCCACTCCTCCCCTTCTCCTCCCTCTTTATCTTTCTCTTCCCCTCCCATAGCCAAGGCTCCATTGGAGCAAAGTTGGCCTGGGCGCTGAGGATGGCTCCACGGCCTCCACCTTAGGGCTAGAATGGTTCCTGCTACAGCGGAGCAGCACCCCAATGGGCAGAGCATTGCCCCCTGGTGGGCATGCTAGGTGGATCCCATTCGAGTACATGCAGGAATCTGTCTGACTGCCTCCCTGCTTCTAACTTCGAAAAAAAAAAAAGTGAAGCAACTATAAGTTGATAGTTCTTGCTCCCCATCCCTCTCTATTCTCTCTCTGCAAAATCAATAAATAAAAAATCTTAATGACTGACCAGGCGGTGGCACAGTGGACAGAGCGTTGGATTGGGATGCGGAACACCCAGGTTCGAGACCCTGAGGTTGCCAGCTTGAGCGCAGGCTCATCTGGTTTGAGCAAAGCTCACCAGCTTGGACCCAAGGTCACTGGCTCCAGCAAGAGGTTAGTTACTTGGTCTGCTGAAGGCCCGTGGTCAAGGCACATCTGAGAAAGCAATCAATGAACAACTAAGGTGTTGCAACAAAAAACTGATGATTGATGCTTCTCATCTCTCTCCGTTCCCATCTGTCTGTCCCTATCTATCCCTCTCTCTGACTTGCTGTCTCTGTAAAAAAAAAAAAAAAAAATCTTAATGAAATATACATACAGTGATAGAAGATTTGATTTTGGGATATAGGCAGAGAACACAATATACAGATGGCTAGGAATGAATGGTTCCAATTTCTTCACATCTTCACCAATGCTTGTTAGTGCTTTGCTTTGATTACAGCCATCCTCTGTAGTGTGAGTGGTATCTCATTGTGATTTTTTTTTTTTCCTGAAGCCAGAAACCAGGAGAGACAGTCAGACAGACTCCCGCATGCGCCCGACCGGGATCCACCCGGCATGCCCACCAGGGGGGCGACGCTCTGCCCACCAGGGGGCGATGCTCTGCCCCTCCGGGGTGTCGCCCCGCCCTGACCAGAGCCACTCCAGCGCCTGGGGCAGAGGCCAAGGAGCCATCCCCAGCGCCCGGGCCATCTTTGCTCCAGTGGAGCCTCGGCTGCAGGAGGGGAAGAGAGAGACAGAGAGGAAGGAGATGGGGAGGGGTGGAGAAGCAAATGGGTGCCTCTCCTGTGTGCCCTGGCCGGGAATCAAACCCAGGACCTCTACACACCAGGCCGATGCTATACCACTGAGCCAACCGGCCAGGGCCTCATTGTGATTTTGATTTGCATTTTCCCAGTAACTAATGATGTCAATCATCTTTTTATGTGCTTGTTGGCCTTTTGTATATCTTGTTTGGAGAAAAGTCTGTTCAGATCCTTTGCCTATTTTTTAGTCTGACTTTCTGTTTATTTGTAAAGGGTTATTTATGTGATAGGAATAGTATATCCTAATCAAATATATGATTTCCAAATAATTTTTCCTATTGTATTCTCTCAGACTTTCTTGAGTGTGTCATTTGAGGTAGAGTTTTAATTCTGATATATAATTTATTTTTTATTTCGTTGCTTTTTATGTGAATATCTTTTATATCTATACCTCTAATTCTTTCCCAAGTTTCAAAAGACATTTTCATCAGACATGTACCTTTCTTATACTACCCTATCAACCATCCAGGCTAAAAATCTGCGTCATCCTTAACACACTCTCTCCATTGTTCCTATTACCTCAGGTCTTCTTGAATCTACTTTATAGAACATCTCTCATTGACTTCTCTCATTCAAGATTTTATGGTCACTGATATTTCTGCTCAGGAGTCAATCTTCCACATACTGTATTTCCCCATGTATAAAACACACCTTAATTTTGGAGCCCGAAATTGGGGGAAAAAATGTATTACATAAAGTTATTGACCTCAAGTTTTAATCATCATAAAATTCATACAAGTCCTCATCACTGTCAAAACTCCCATCCATTAGCTTGTCCTCATCTGTGTCTGATGATGAATCACTGTCTTCATATATTACCTCATCCTCAGTTCCATCTATGACATTTGAAATACCACACTTGTTAAATGACCTGACAACGATCTCAATCTTGATATTATCTCAGGATCTTTTCACCCAGGTATAAACTTCTCCTATATTTGGTTTCTTCACGCTTCCTGCTGGTGTCAAATTGTCCCCAGAAGACTTCATCCATTGGTTCCATTCATCTCTCATGGGAGCTTTGAAGGGTTTGTTAATACTGACATCAAGTGGTTGGAGCTGGTATGTGAAACCTCCAGGTATGATGGCAAGTTTTGTTTTCTGCTCTGCAGCAATCTTTTTTATGTTTTTTGTTATGTGTGCCCTGAACTCATCAAGCACCTATAGAGCAGGTTTGCGTAAGAGCCTGGCTGGTCTCCTTCCTCAAACTTTCTCAAACCAGATCTTCATCCCATCCTGATCCATTCAACCCTTATCATGAACGTGGACAATCATTCCTCGAGGAATGTCTTCTTTTGGCATTGTTTTATGTTTGAAATTCAGCATAGGAGGCAGCTTGGTTCTGTCGGCACAATAAGCTAGAACTGTACAATGGCTCTTTTCATGTCCACTTGTCTTCACAATTACAGTTTTCAACCCCTTCTTATAAACAGTTCTATTACTTGTGACATCAAATTGAAGAGAACTTCATATTTGCAATCTGGCCCAACTCAAATTTACGTGAGGCCATGAAGTCATCCTCAGCACCCGGAGCCCACTTTTGCTAGAACCAGTCGAGCTAAGGCTGCAGGAGGGGGAGAGGGGGAGAGAGAAAGAGAGAGAGAAAGAAGAGGGAGGGGAGAGGTGGAGAAGTAGATGGTTGCTTCTCCTGTGTGCCCTGACTGGGAATTGAATCTGGGACTTACACATGCCGGGCTGATGTTCTACCATGAGCCAACTGACAAGGGCTAGATTTCTTTTTCTTTTTCTTTTTTCTTTTTGGCATTTTTCTGAAGCTGGAAACAGGGAGAGACAGTCAGACAGACTCCCGCATGCGCCCGACTGGGATCCACCCGGCACGCCCACCATGGGGCAACGCTCTGCCCACCAGGGGGTGGTGCTCTGCCCATCCTGGGCGTCGCCATGTTGCAACCAGAGCCACTCTAGCGCCTGAGGCAGAGGCCACAGAACCATCCCCAGCGCCCGGGCCATCTTTGCTCCAATGGAGCCTTGGCTGCGGGAGGGGAAGAGAGAGACAGAGAGGAAGGTGCGGCGGAGGGGTGGAGAAGCAAATGGGCGCTTCTCCTGTGTGCCCTGGCCGGGAATCGAACCCGGGTCCTCCGCACGCTAGGCTGACGCTCTACCGCTGAGCCAACCGGCCAGGGCCTGCTAGATTTCTTATGTATAAACTATTTAATGAAAATTACAACTTAATGGTCTTAAAGGTCTTGCAAATTCTTTTTTTTTCCATTTTTTATTTTAAGTGAGAGGAAGGGAGATAGTGAAACAGACTCCGCATGTTCCCCTAACTGGGATCCATCTGGAAACCCCTATTTGGGGTGGATGAGGCAGTCCGACAGACTCCCGCATGCGCCTGACAGGGATCCACCCGGCACGCCCACCAGGGGACGATGCTCTGCCTATCTGGGGCGTCGCTCTGTCGGGACCAGAGCCACTCTAGCGCCTGGGGCAGAGGCCAAGGAGCCATCTCCAGCGCCCGGGTCATCTTTGGCTCCAATGGAGCCTTGGCTGTGGGAGGGGAAGAGAGAGACAGAGAGGAAGGAGAGGGGGAGGGGTGGAGAAGCAGATGGGCGCCTCTCCTGTGTGCCCCAGCCGGGAATCGAACCCGGGACTTCCGCACACCAGGCCGATGCTCTACCACTGAGCCAACCGGCCAGGGCCCAATCATGCTATTTTTAGCGCCTGAAGCTGGAGCCCACTCAGACCAACCAAGCTATCCTCAGTGCCTGGGGCTGATGCTTGAACCAATGGAGCCACTGGCTGCAGGAGGAGAAGAGGGAGAAAAGAGAGAGAGAATGGGGGAGAAAAGCAGATGGTCACTTCTCCTGTGTGCCTACTGGGAATTGAACCCAGGACATCCATATGCCAGGCCAAATGCTCTATTCACTGAGTTAACCAGCCAGGGCAGGTCTTGCAAATTCAACATGTCTTGAGCTGATTGTATAATCTTCTCCACAAACTACTTTTCCTCCTGCACCACCCAGCTACTCAGGTCAAAAACCTGTGTGTTATCCTTTCTCTTCCCAAACTGTCTCATGTCTCATCTGTGCCAGCCTTCTTCTCCTTTTTCTTAAATCTGTCTACTCATCTCCATTTCCTTGACCTCTAACCTAGATATGGCCATCATTATCTCTCACATGGATTAATATAAAAACTTGCTAATGCTTTGCCCTTTCTCAGATCTTTTCTTCTCACTACAACAAAAATGCATTTTAAAATTGCACACCTGATCACCCTGATTGTAGGGCTTTTTTTGCACAGAGGTCCACATGATTTAGAAGCAATGAGGTGTTTGGTAATGAAAAGAGGCAAAATTCAAATTATACTTTCGCTACTTTTGCAGTTTTGGAGAGGACAGGAAGGTAAAATGAAATAAACTGAAGTTTTTATGTCATCTTCAGACTTAAATTATTCCTTTTCTTTCCATCTCCAACATAACTGGTATTGACAAAAACTCCATTTAGCTTATCGTTATACATAAATATATTGTTGAAAAATTCTGAAACACCAATGTACCATATGAAAAATCTTTGGCTATTTTGATGATTTTCACATATTTCTACCTAATGAACTTATAATCTACTTGTTTCCTCCTCTAATCATGCTCCTCCCCCAGTTTGGATAACTTTGAGTCGCAGTATAGATCACCCTTGTCTTTCCATCTGGATAAACACCCTGAGTTCCACTAAGACTCATGCACCCCTCTTCAGTGCCTTGAATGCATCTCCTGTTATAATCAGAGCTAATGAGAAGTGGGAGACAATGGCTGGTTCCTTCCAGAAAAAAAATAAATAGAGAAATACTGTATCCAGGAAGATATGGTGTGGAAGAAGTAAGATATAAAACATCCACAGACATTTCTAACCACAAACAGTGAGCCTGGAGCCATCAGAGTACCACTATGTAGAATCTGCGGATTGAGCCAATATGGTGGGAGAGAGAACCAAGGGAAAGAAAGCAGGTGCTAGGTGATAATAAATGAAAGTTAACCCTTCTAAACTTTTCATTTATGGGTACTGATAAATTTCCTTTAGGGTTGGGTTTTCTGTTATTTGTATTATAAACATTCTTAAATGATTCAACATCCATCTCAAAAAAATAATCTGTAAGTGAACAAACACAAACATACAAAACAGAAATATTAAGTATTTCTACTATATTAACATTCTTTGCTTTATAATAGCATTCAATACAGTGTCATTAAAAGAACAAGCTCTCATAGTCTAATCAAATATGATTTGACACACTTAAATGGTTTATATGCAACTTTTTTTTTTTCACAGAGACAGAGAGAGAGTCAGAGAGAGGGATAGACAGGGACAGACAGACGGGAATGGAGAGAGATGAGAAGCATCAATCATTAGTTTTTTGTTGTGGCGTTTTAGTTGTTCATTGATTGTTTTCTTATATGTGCCTTGAGGGGGGGGGGAGAGGAATCCAGCAGACCAAGTAACCCCTTGCTCGAGACAGGGACCTTGGGTCCAAGCTGGTGAGCTTTGCTCAAACCAGATGAGCCCACGCTCAAGCTGGCGATCTCGGGGTCTCGAACCTGGGTCCTCCGCATCCCAGTCCAATGCTCTATCCAATGCTCTATCCACTGCGCCACCGCCTGGTCAGGCGGTTTATATGCAACTTTTAAGTAAAGCATACTTACATTAAGAAAGAGTCTTATTATCAAATAATAGAATTCCACAAACTAAATCTAAATATAATTTGAAATAACTGGTAAGCATTCATTTTGCTAAAGAAGATCAAACCTCTTATTAAGCTTATTTTCTTTTTCAGTATGAGAAAATAATTATTTTGAAATAATTAACAACTTTGATAAGAACCTTAGAGGCTTTCTGGATAATTTTAAGTAGGTGTTTCTTTAATTTTTTTTTATAAAGAAAAGAAAGTACTAACTACTCAATTATCTTTACGATTCAGATTTTAAAGAAAAGCTAAGTTGAATAAAACTAATTTAAGAAAATTCTGTGATATAACAAACAAAAATATGAGTACCTACCTGTTTTCTTGAGCTCTCTATCATCTTCATTTTCATGGAGAACTTAGAGCTCTTAATCAGAGAACAAATATCTTCTTGCTCTTGCACTTCCATCTTGTCACTGGAATCTGCATCCTCATCCATGTTCATACTGTGATCATCTGGAAGAAGAGTAAGTTTCTCCTCTATTTTGCTGAGAAAGAAACATCTAACAAAACAAAGAAAAATGAGAATTAGTGCCTCACGAAAGAAATGTTTGACATATCGGAGACTACTGAATAGCACTCACAGAAATTCTAGTTATTGAACTTTTGTTCATTTTCTGGACTGTAAATGTACACTCTAGGTATTGGATTTAATCTTCATTTTAATTAACTAACCAAGAATATTTCCACAAAATTTTCCAGATATCATTAATTACGTCCACCTCCACAAAATAAAACATTTAAGCTCACAATTTTCTCTCTTAATGAATGGATTATACACCCTGTGTTGAGTCAAAAGCTGTTTTTAACCTTATATTTCTCAATCTAAAGTCCTACTCTCAAAGGTGAAAAATGTAGCCTGACCAGGCGGTGGCGCAGTAGATAGAGCGTCGGACTGGGATGCGGAAAGATTCAGGTTCGAGACCCCAAGGTCGCCAGCTTGAGCGCGGGCTCATCTGGTTTGAGCAAAAAGTTCACTGGTTTGGACCCAAGGTCGCTGGCTCCAGCAAGGAGTTACTCGGTCTGCTGAAGGCCCACGGTCAAGGCACATATGAGAAAGCAATCAATGAACAACTAAGAAGTCGCAATGTGCAACGAGAAACTAATGATTGATGCTTCTCATCTCCCTCTGTTCCTGTCTGTCTGTCCCTGTCTATCTCTGCCTCTGTAAAAAAAAAAAAAGGTGAAAAATGTAAAGCAGCAAACAGGTTATAGTCACTGAAAATATTAAAATATAACACTGTATTGCTATAAAATTATTTTTATTTTTATCATAATTTACATATACAACTTTGTTTTAGTGACTTTATTTCCATTGTCAGTAACACTGGCAAAGGACCTTAACATCCAAAATTCACCCCGATCAAAAATCATCTAAGTTTATGTTCATCCAGGAACTAATTTCAATATTCATAGAAAAAGTGCAGCCAGAAAACTAGCATGTCTCATGCATCTCTTTCTCTTGTTTTGTTGGTTATTCCAAAGATACAGCCTCTCTTATAATCTATCTGCCTTCCATGTTCCTTGTCTCTTACCCAATAAACAAGGGCCCCCTCCTTCCCAAGAGGTGCTACTGTTTTTTAAGCTTTAAGTTTTTAATTATAAGAATAAGCAAGTAAAAGTGGTATAAAATAAGTACTTAATAAATACCTAAAGAAATAACTGATGAATGAGACATAAATGTTATACTACTAGTATGAATAAAATGCCTTGGGCTCAAAGAAAGGAGGGAGGAGACAAGTAGGAGATATGGATAACTTTTTACAAAATGAGGTGAACATTTTCTTGGGCTTTGAAACATGTATTCAATTTCAGTTTATAGAGGAAATAAGTAAATTTCAGCTAGAAGGAACAAATTAAACAAAGGTAGAGAAGTCTTATAGTATATAGCTGGTTCCTGTATCAGATTGTGGAGAATGGAGGCAGGAAAAGAACCATGTTTCTAAAAATAACAGAATTTTGATTCTGGTATGTCAATGTGGGCCCTTATAGTCCATCCTTTTGCTGATAACAACTAGAAACTCTTGATGAAATGGAAAATAAAATCACCTAAGAGCTCTATGAGTATATAAAAGACAAAAGACTATCTATGCAGGGAAATAAAAAATGGGAGAGGGTAATGCCACTGCGATAAGATTCCCGGTTTTTCTGTTTCCCCAGAGTTGCCATGAGGGTAACAACTGTGTGAAGTAGTGTGGCAGTCTGAGTGACTAAGGTTCTGATAGAAACCCTCCTGTACTGTGTCTGGAGAAACCTGAAAAGGAGCCTAGGCAAACCAAAGACTGTAATGGAAATCCTGGAGGGGAGAGAGCCAGAGTAGGGATCCCGTAATTCTGTATGTGAGGTCACAAAGGTCTCAGCCTATCTCTGAGGCCGACAGGATTGACTCAACACAGTGAAGGAAATTGAACTCAAACTTGAACCAACAGAAGGCAAGACAGAGTCTACTATCCAAATCTAAGTGGGATCATACCATATGCATTCTTCTGAGAATTTTAAAAGAACTGAGTCTACACACGATAATATTCATAATTCCTAAGATACAACCCAAAATTAACTGATACACAAAGAACCAGGAAATTGTATCCATTCTAGCCCTGGCCGGTTGGCTCAGCGGTAGAGCGTCGACCTAGCGTGCGGAGGACCCGGGTTCGATTCCCGGCCAGGGCACACGGGGGAGGCACCCATTTGCTTCTCCACCCCTCCGCCGCGCTTTCCTCTCTGTCTCTCTCTTCCCCTCCCGCAGCCAAGGCTCCATTGGAGCAGAGATGGCCCGGGCGCTGGGGATGGCTCTGTGGCCTCTGCCTCAGGCGCTAGAGTGGCTCTGGTCGCAACATGGCGACGCCCAGGATGGGCAGAGCATCGCCCCCTGGTGGGCAGAGCATCGCCCCCTGGTGGGCAGAGCATCGCCCCTGGTGGGCGTGCCGGGTGGATCCCGGTCGGGCGCATGCGGGAGTCTGTCTGACTGTCTCTCCCTGTTTCCAGCTTCAGAAAAATGAAAAAAAAAAAAATAAATAAATAAAAAATAAAGAAGAGCTAGTCCTTCTCAGCCCACAGATAAAAACACAGGCTTAACAAAACTCTCTTCCTCCTTGGAAAAAGTTACTTTGTGGGTGTTTCCAAGCAGCCACGTGGTCCTAAAAAGCCACACAGACTGGCCAGCTACTGGCAGTCCTGTGGATTCCAAGCCTGGGACATAGTGCCAACTAGGACACAGCCAAGAGCACAGAGTATGCTAAATGGATAAGGACTTCTGGATTAAACCATGGCACAGAACATTTGGACTTTGGTCTTTATACTGGGCCTAATGAAGACAAGACTGGACTTTTTCCTGGGTGAGACAGAGGGAGATGAGACACTGAATCTTATAATTATGCAGCCTTCTGTTTCAACCCCGAATAAATCTTACTGTGAAAGCCTAATCTCCAAAGGTGGATGCTGTAAAATGCTTTTTTCAGTAATTCCATAAATTAACTCCATTTCCACTGGTAACAAAAAGACATATTGGTGACATGAAAAGTTTTGTTAGAACAATGAAAAAACTGACAAGATGAGAGATATCTACAGGGGGTCCTCAGGTTACGACAGTCTTGACATATGATGTCTCAAGTTTACGACGCTCACTCCCATAAAAACTTTAAAAAATTGAGATGTGAGTGTTTTGCCTTATTCCATTAGAGTCGTACTTATGGACTACGTGGGCGAACTAGTTTGCACGCGGCTGAAGAATACGCAGTACAGTGTGCGGTACAGTATATTTATGTCCCTTTCTTTTTTCAGTGGCTTAGTTGTGTTTTTGTTCTAGATTATGATTTTACAACTGTGTTAGGATAGGTTAGTGACTTAGTCTAGGGAAGGGGTAGTCAATCTTTTCATACCTACCGCTCACGTTTGTATCTCTGTTAGTAGTAAAATTTTCTAATGGCCCACTGGTCCCATAGTAACGGTGATTTATAAAGTAGGGAAGTAACTTTACTTTATGAAATTTATAAAGCATAGTTAGAGCAAGTTAAAGCATATGATAATAGTTACTTACCAAGTACTTTGTTGGATTTTCGTTAAGCTTGGCAGAATAAATCTTTATAAAACAACTTACTATAGTTCTGGTCGGTTGGCTCAGCGGTAGAGCGTTGGCCTAGCGTGCGGAGGACCCGGGTTTGATTCCCGGCCAGGGCACACAGGAGAAGCGCCCATTTGCTTCTCCACCCCTCCGCCGCGCTTTCCTCTCTGTCTCTCTCTTCCCCTCCCGCAGCCAAGGCTCCACTGGAGCAAAGATGGCCCGGGCGCTGGGGATGACTCTGTGGCCTCTGCCTCAGGCGCTAGAGTGGCTCTGGTTGCAACATGGCGACGCCTAGGATGGGCAGAGCATCACCCCCTGGTGGGCAGAGCGCCCCCCCTGGTGGGCGTGCCGGGTGGATCCCGGTCGGGCGCATGCGGGAGTCTGTCTGACTGTCTCTCCCTGTTTCTAGCTTCAGAAAAATGAAAAAAAAACCCAAAAAAACCCCAACTTACTATAGTTAAATCTATCTTTTTATTTATACTTTGGTTGCTCCACTACCGCCCACCATAAAAGCTGGAATGCCCACTAGTGGGCGGTAGGGACCAAGTTGACTACCACTGGTCTAGGGTGTATTTTGACTTACACATAAATTTGGGTTACGTCACTGTCATAGAAACAGAACTGTGTCGTAACCTGAGAACCCCCTGTATAAGACTCAAACGCCACATTTTGCTAAACTACAGTTTGGGAGAAAAACAGTTCTGGAAATTTCAGAAAATAATCCATCTTCAACTCAAAAGAATCACATCTTACCGATTTGTGATGATGTCATCCCATATGTTCATTGGGTCCATTTTGGCATCTGGATATCTGTTGGTCCAGGTTTTTAGAAGTCTCTTAAGGGGAACTTGAGATGATAGGTTACCTAAAAATAATATTAGACGGTGACTATATCCACAACTTAATGAGAAGATCAACTTACAATGTAGGCCTGCCATTAGTAAATAAAAACTTAATTCAATTTTCTTGTCCAAAATAAAATTTCGTCTCTTCATTCACAACTGAAACACAAAATTTCCCTATTAATCGAATATATTCTGACAAAATTCAATTTCTTAAGTATTTAAGTGGGGAAATAAACATAACATTTTTACATTTAGTAAAGGTCCACTTCATCCACAATTCCAAAATCAAAAAAGCACAAGCACTGACAGCAGAAAAGTTTTTCATAGTGTTGCAGCCAACTGTCTTGGCAAAACCGGATCTGAACTGGCTAGGACTACTTATAGTCTTTGTTAATGTCATTCATATGAATATTCAACACTTAAGCTAGAGATGCATAGTTGAATTTAATTATGAAATACTGCCCCAGGTCCTGGTGTATGCACAAGTTTACATAATAATTATAATATCTGAAACTATCTGGCTTCAAAGGTTGATGATAATTCTCATAAAATTTAAATTTCACATTGCTAATGTTTAAAGCTTTAGTTTTCTGTCTTCCTGATAGGTGGAAAGTAGTAGTTAAGAACACAAGCTTATTAAGATGCTGGTTGAGTAGCTCAGTTGGTTAAAGCAACATCCTGATGCACGAAGGTTGTGGGTTTGATCCCTGGTCAGGGCACATATGAAAATTAACCAATAAATGCATAAATAAGTGGAACAACAAATTAATGTTTCTCTCCTTCTTCCTCTCTTTTCCTCTTCCTCTCTCTAAAACCAATAAATTATATTCAAAATATTTTAAGTGAGAGTAGGGGCGATAGGGAAACAGACTGACTCCTTCCTGCATGCGCCTCGACTGGGATCCACCCAGTAACCCATCTGGAGCCGATGCTCAATCAGCTGAGCTATCTCCTCAGTGCCCCACAAAAGACTGAACTGAGTCACTGGCTGCAGGAGGGGAAAAGGGAGAGATGGGAGAGAGTGAGGGGGAGAGGGAAGGGGAGAGAAGATGGCCCCTTCTCTTGCGTGCCTTGACAGGGAATCGAACCTGGATGTCCATATGCCAGGCCGACGCTCTAGCCTCTGAGCCAACCAACCAAGGCCTAAATAAAATTGAAAAAAGCCTGACCAGGCAGTGGTGCAGTGGATAGAGTGTCAGACTGGGACGTGGAGGACTCAGGTTTAAAACCCTAAAGTCGCGGGCTTGAGCACAGCTCATTTGCTTTGAGCACAGCTCACACCAGCCTGAACCCAAGGTTGCTGGCTTGAGCAAGGGGTCACTCGGTCTGCTGTAACCCCCCCCCAAAGGCACATATGAGAAATCAATCAATGAGCAAATAAGGTGCCATAATGAAGAACTGATGCTTCTTATCTCTCTCTTCCTGTCCTTATCTGTCCCTCTCTCTGTCTCTGTCTCTCTCTGTCTCTGTCTCTCACACACACACAGAACACAAGCTTAAATCTGACTTCAAAATCTAAATCTTTCACTTTAATAGTGTGGGAAAATTATAGAATCTTTAATCCTCTATTCAAAGGAGAGAAAAAACACCTTCATTGCATATGGCTCTTAAAAAAACAAGGCAATATAGAAAAAAGAGAATAACATACCTCTTGGAAAACAAAAAGCACTTAATGATTATTAGTACTCTGCAAAGTGCCTTTCATGTTATTTTTAATTATTTAAAACAAAAATTAAATTTCAGATTTACAAAGAAGTACTGTTTCCTTTTGGCTCTGAGTAGCCTCTTATAGGCAACAGGAAGAAATCCACTTGGTGGCGGCAGAAGGACCACTGTCTGAGTACTGCAGCACCTCCTCCCCTCAGACCAGGACCCCTGGCAGCCAGTCACAGAACTTCTGGCACCTCGAGGGATGCTGCAGGCTATCAGGTAGGCATTCTGCAATCATCTTTCCCACTTCCACAGTGAAATCAGTTTCCTCCTGTTGTAGGAGATTCTGCACCCCTCAATCCAGGGTAGGTTCCGTCATCTGTGCTTCACATGGGATCCTGTGCACACCTCTGCCTCAGCAGGTGTCACTGTGTTGAAGTTACCCCACTATTTTGAAAGCTTCTTCAAGTTGGGCAATCTGTTTTATTTGGTTTTGCCTAGAATAGAGCTCGACTATTTTAAACATTCATTACAATAATCTCATATATATATATATTTATAGAATGAACTCAAAGCAGTTTCTAAAACATATGTTAAAAGACATACACTTTCATTTAGCAAAAAAAAAAAAATCAGATGCCAAAATTCTTCCATAATTATAAAAGAAAATAATACTGGTAGGTTAAAAAATTACCTTGTTTGCTTATAAAGCTGATGAATTCCTGAATTTCTATAAAAGTCTGTATGGACTGCAATTTGGTGAGTCTACTTCTGTGTAAAAGCACATCAATACTAGAATAGTTCTAGAAAAAAGACATTTAGCATTGTTTATAAATCAATTTAAGACTTTAAATTTTAATACACTTTTATAAAATGTGAAATACAGCAACACCATAGAAATATATCAATTATACAATGTGGGTCAGTGCAGTTAATAATCAGGTCATACAAGCAATTAACAAATAATTTAGTTTTCAAAAATAATTTAGGTTTGCAATAACTTTTGTTTTAGTGAAATCAATACAATCAATATAAATGGTCTATTATATCCTATTTTTTAAAAGTATTGAAATACTTTTAAAAATACTTTTAAAAAAATTATAACATCCTATAATGTAAATTTCTAAGTATAGAAGCCAATTCTCTCTTTTTAATAAACTTCCTCTTTAGTATACTAATCAACTTCACAAAAGTTTAAAAATAAATGGTAATAAATGAGTATGCTTTTATGATCAATGTATTCCAATAAATGTTAACAGCCACTATCCTAATGACATTGACTTCAAAAATAAACTACATAAGAGAAAGATTCTCAGACAAGTAAAAAGGCCAGAAGGCAAAATGGCAGAAAATGAATAGGGATATTCCTCTACACTAAAAACCCAAACTTCTACTCAAATCCCACTATTCCAAATGGAAAATGTCTCCTCTCAAGTGTTTTTCAGCAGTGTGAGAAAAATAAAACCTAAGAAAAAACAACAAAGAAAATGGAACTTTTATAACAGAAAAAAAGAATTTAAAAAGGCATTATGACAAAAAACAAAGAGATTTTAGAAGAAAATACAAAAAAAGGGAAATGGGTGATATTAAATAATAAAATATGAGGGGTGACGTCACGGAAATGGCGCCGTGAGAAGCGCGTCCGACAGCTCTCCCCTAAATCACAACAAATTTATCAACTAGAAACAGAAAAATTTATCCTCGGAGCATTCCGGAGTTCCACACAAACTGAAAGCAAAAGGACTGTTATCACTTGAATCTGAGAGACGAGGGTGTGGAGGAAGGTACCGCAGCGACGCTCATTCAAGCCGCCAGGGAGTGCGCCCGCGTGCTATCAATAAGACCACCCTCAGATGCCGATAAGAAAGAGGAAATCGAATATTATGGATACAAAAGAAAGAGAGGTAACACAAATAGATGTGGAAAAATCTATGGAGAAAAGACTTAACATATTGGAAGCCTTGGAGCTAAATGACAGAGAATTTAAATTAGAAATCTTAAAAATACTCAGAGATATACAAGAAAACACAGAAAGGCAATATAGGGAGATCAGAAAACAACTCAATGAACACAAAGAATATATTACCAAGGAAATTGAAACTATAAAAACAAATCAAACAGAAATGAAAAACTCAATTCACGAGCTGAAAAACGAGGTAACAAGCTTAGCTAACAGAACAGCCCAGATTGAAGATAGGATTAGTGAAATAGAAGACAAACAACTTGAGGCACAACAGAGAGAAGAAGAAAGAGACTCAAAAATAATAAAAAACGAGAAAGCCCTACAGGAATTGTCTGACTCCATCAGAAAGAATAACATAAGAATAATAGGTATATCAGAGGGAGAAGAGAAAGAAAATGGAATGGAGAATATACTCAAACAAATAATAGACGAGAACTTCCCAAGCCTGTGGAAGGAACTAAAGCCTCAAATTCAAGAAGCAAACAGAACACCAAGTTTTCTTAACCCCAACAAACCCACTCCAAGGCACATCATAATAAAGATGACACAAACCAATGACAAAGAAAAAATTCTCAAGGCAGCCAGGGAAAAGAAGAGTACAACATATAAAGGAAGGCCTATTAGATTATCATCAGATTTCTCAGCAGAAACTCTACAAGCTAGAAGAGAGTGGACCCCAATATTTAAAGCCCTGAAAGAGAGGAACTTTCAGCCAAGAATACTATACCCATCAAAGCTATCCTTCAAGTATGAAGGAGATATAAAAACATTCACAAATACAGAAAAGATGAGAGAATTTATCAACAGAAAGCCCCCACTCCAGGAAATACTAAAGGGGGTTTTCCAACCAGATTCAAAGAACAAAAGAAAACAACACCACAAGTAACAGCTCCACCAAGAACACAATAAAACCAAACTTAAACTGTGACAGCAAAGGAAAAAAAGGGGGGAGAGGATGGAGATTAACAGTAGCAAAGGATGATGAAGTGCAGAAATACTTATAAGATAGGGTACTACAATGAATATGGTAGGTACCCTTTTCATTACTTAATGGTAACCACCCTTGAGAAAACCACCACAAAAACACTTGACTTAAAAAAGGTAGCAACAGAGGAAAGAAGTATGGAACACAAACAAACAAAAACAAATGATAGAAAAACAAAAGAGAAGAATCAAACAAGATACAAAACTAACAGAAAGCAATTTATAAAATGGCAGTAGGGAACCCACAAGTGTCAATAATTACACTAAATGTAAATGGATTAAACTTACCAATAAAAAGACACAGAGTAGCAGAATGGATTAAAAAAGAAAATCCAACTATATGCTGCCTACAAGAAACACATCTAAGCAACAAGGATAAAAACAAATTCAAAGTGAAAGGCTGGAAAACAATACTCCAAGCAAACAACACCCAAAAAAAAGCAGGTGTAGCAATACTCATATCTAATAATGCTGACTACAAGACAGAAAAAGTACTCAGAGACAAAAATGGTCATTTCATAATGATTAAGGGGAAGTTGAATCAAGAAGACATAACAATCCTTAATATATATGCACCAAACCAAGGAGCACCAAAATATATAAGACAGCTACTTATTGACCTTAAAACAAAAACTAACAAAAATACAATCATACTTGGAGACCTCAATACACCGCTGACGGCTCTAGATCGGTCATCCAAACAGAGAATCAATAAAGATATAGTGGCCTTAAACGAAATACTAGAACACCTGGATATGATAGACATCTACAGGACACTTCATCCCAAAGCGACAGAGTATACATTTTTCTCTAGTGTACATGGAACATTCTCAAGAATTGACCATATGTTGGGCCACAAAGACAATATCAGCAAATTTAGAAAAATTGAAATTGTACCAAGCATATTTTCTGATCATAAAGCCCTGAAACTAGAATTCAACTGCAAAAAAGAGGGGGAAAAACCCACAAAAATGTGGAAACTAAACAACATACTTCTAAAAAATGAATGGGTCAAAGAAGAAATAAGTGCAGAGATCAAAAGATATATACAGACAAATGAAAATGAAAATACGACATATCAGAATCTCTGGGATGCAGCAAAAGCAGTAATAAGAGGAAAGTTCATATCACTTCAGGCCTATATGAACAAACAAGAGAGAGCCGAAGTAAACCACTTAACTTCACACCTTAAGGAACTAGAAAAAGAAGAACAAAGACAACCCAAAACCAGCCGAAGAAAGGAGATAATAAAAATCAGAGCAGAAATAAATGAAATAGAGAACAGAAAAACTATAGAAAAAATCAATAAAACAAGGAGCTGGTTCTTTGAAAAGATCAACAAAATTGACAAACCCTTGGCAAGACTCACCAAGGAAAAAAGACACAGGACTCAAATAAATAAAATCCAAAATGAAAGAGGAGAGATCACCACAGACATCATAGAAATACAAAGAATTATTGTAGAATACTATGAAAAATTATATGCCACCAAATACAACAACCTAGAAGAAATGGATAAATTCCTAGAACAATACAACCTTCCTAGACTGAGTCATGAAGAAGCAGAAAGCCTAAACAGACCAATCAGCAAGGAGGAAATAGAAAAAACTATTAAAAATCTCCCCAAAAATAAAAGTCCAGGCCCAGACGGTTATACTAGTGAATTCTATCAAACATTCAAAGAAGACTTGGTTCCTATTCTACTCAAAGTCTTCCAAAAAATTGAAGAAGAAGCAATACTTCCAAACACATTTTATGAGGCCAACATAACCCTCATACCAAAACCTGGCAAGGATGGCACAAAGAAAGAAAACTACAGACCAATATCTCTAATGAATACAGATGCTAAAATACTAAACAAAATACTGGCAAACCGAATACAACAACATATTAAAAAAATAATACATCATGATCAAGTGGGATTCATCCCAGAATCTCAAGGATGGTTCAACATACGCAAAACGGTTAACGTAATACACCATATCAACAAAACAAAGAACAAAAACCACATGATCTTATCAATAGATGCAGAAAAGGCTTTTGATAAAATACAACACAATTTTATGTTTAAGACTCTCAACAAAATGGGTATAGAAGGAAAATATCTCAACATGATAAAGGCCATATATGATAAACCATCAGCCAACATCCTATTAAACGGCATAAAACTGAGGACTTTCTACCTTAAATCAGGAACAAGACAGGGTTGTCCACTCTCTCCACTCTTATTCAACGTGGTGCTAGAAGTTCTGGCCAGAGCAATCAGACAAGACAAAGAAATAAAAGGCATCCATATCGGAAAAGAAGAAGTAAAGCTATCACTTTTTGCTGATGATATGATCCTATACATCGAAAACCCGAAGGACTCCACAAAAAGATTATTAGAAACAATAAACCAATACAGTAAGGTCGCAGGATACAAAATTAACATACAAAAGTCCATAGCCTTTCTATATGCCAACAATGAAATATTAGAAAACGAACTCAAAAAAATAATCCCCTTCACGATTGCAACAAAAAAAATAAAATACCTAGGAATAAACATAACAAAGAACGTAAAGGACCTATATAATGAAAATTACAAAGCATTGTTAAGGGAAATCGAAAAAGATACAATGAGATGGAAAAATATTCCTTGTTCTTGGATAGGAAGAATAAATATAATCAAAATGGCCATATTACCCAAAGCAATATACAAATTTAATGCAATTCCCATCAAAATCCCTATGAGATTTTTTAAAGAAATGGAACAAAAAATCATCAGATTTATATGGAACTACAAAAAACCCCGAATAGCCAAAACAATCCTAAGGAAAAAGAATGAAGCTGGGGGCATTACAATACCTGACTTTAAACTATATTATAGGGCCACGATAATTAAAACAGCATGGTATTGGCAGAAAAATAGACACTCAGACCAATGGAACAGAATAGAAAGCCCAGAAATAAAACCACATATATATGGTCAAATAATCTTTGATAAAGGGGCCAACAACACACAATGGAGAAAAGAAAGCCTCTTCAACAAATGGTGTTGGGAAAACTGGAAAGCCACATGCAAAAGAATGAAACTCGACTACAGCCTGTCCCCGTGTACTAAAATTAATTCAAAATGGATCAAAGACCTAAATATAAGACCTGAAACAATAAAGTACATAGAAGAAGACATAGGTACTAAAATCATGGACCTGGGTTTTAAAGAACATTTTATGAACTTGACTCCAATGGCAAGAGAAGTGAAGGCAAAGATAAATGAATGGGACTACATCAGAATTAAAAGTTTTTGCTCAGCAAGAGAAACTGATATCAAAATAAACAGACAGCCAACTATATGGGAACTGATATTTTCAAACGACAGCTCAGATAAGGGCCTAATATCCAAAATTTACAAAGAACTCATAAAACTCAACAACAAACAAACAAGCAATCCAATAAAAAAATGGGAAGAGGACATGAACAGACACTTCTCCCAGGAAGAGATACAAATGGCCAACAGATATATGAAAAGATGCTCAGCTTCATTAGTTATTAGAGAAATGCAAATCAAAACTACAATGAGATACCACCTCACCCCTGTTAGATTAGCTATTATCAACAAGACGGGTAATAGCAAATGTTGGAGAGGCTGTGGAGAAAAAGGAACCCTCATTCACTGTTGGTGGGACTGTAAAGTAGTACAACCATTATGGAGGAAAGTATGGTGGTTCCTCAAAAAACTGCAAATAGAACTACCTTATGACCCAGCAATCCCTCTACTGGGTATATACCCCAAAACCTCAGAAACATTGATACGTGAAGACACATGTAGCCCCATGTTCATTGCAGCACTGTTCACAGTGGCCAAGACATGGAAACAACCAAAAAGCCCTTCAATAGAAGACTGGATAAAGAAGATGTGGCACATATACACTATGGAATACTACTCAGCCATAAGAAATGATGACATCAGATCATTTACAGCAAAATGGTGGGATCTTGATAACATTATAAGGAGTGAAATAAGCAAAGCAGAAAAAAACAAGAACTACATGATTCCATACATTGGTGGAACATAAAATTGAGACTAAGAGACATGGACAAGAGTGTGGTGGTTACCAAGGGTGGGGGGGGAGGGAGGACATGGGAGGGAGGGAGGGAGAGTTAGGGGGAGGGGGAGGGGCACAGAGAACTAGATAGAGGGTGACGGAGGACAATCTGACTTTGGGCGAGGGGTTTGCAACATAATTTGATGACAAAATAACCTAGACATGTTTTCTTTGAATATATGTACCCTGATTTATTAATGTCATCCCATTACCATTAATAAAAATTTATTAAAAAAAAAAAAAAAAAAAAAAAAAAAAAAAAAAAAAAAAATAATAATAAAATATTTTTTTATTTTTTTATTCATGAGTTTACTGACTTTCAAAATATCACAGAAATCAGACAATTGCACATTTTAGATTGGTATATCTGTATTACCTGTATAAAAATCTGAATGCAATTTTCAATATAATATTTGGCTCTGTCAACATCATTTTGTAAGATGTAAAGAAGACTCAATTCCTGACTATAATGAAGCTCTATAATAGACTTCTGGAGTTCCTTATTAACAGCCTCATCAATAAATGTCAGCAGGGACTGATCATTTTCTCCTTGAAGCAATAACTTCAGCTTGCTGCGGATCATGTAAGGTAGATAGGTCTCCTAAGGAACATAAAAAAATCTACATGTAATTCCACAAAGTGAACTTGAGTATTTAATTATTTAATGTTTTAGTACTATCATATTTATTAGTATAATTTTATAGATTATTGAGATTTAGAGCCAAAGTAATTACGTACAATACTTTTCAAAACTAAAAACTGTGCTTTTTAAGACATGTTCACCTAAAATTGCTCATTGTGAAAACACAAAATATATAGGGACATGTTCTACGGAAAGTAGAAATTATGTATTTTCAGCTGAAAGATAAGTGGATGTTACATACAAAGTGAGGAATCTTTAAACATAGACAACACAGCAGCAGTGTGAGAGGCACCAGGAGAGTGGCCTCATTGGAGAGTTGGGGTGACCCTGTCAGTGGGATACTGTCTTGCTTCAGGAACTGCGGCAGGCCCATGAGTAGCCCGTGACCCAGTGTGGAAACAATAGGAAATAGTCTTTCTTGTCTTCATACCAGAGATATTAATATTTATTTTTAAATGGGTGCCATTTATTTTGAAAGAGTTAGCTGAAGATAGTAAGCGATTTAACAATACTATGGAGTTTGTAGGGAAAGTCAGGTTATATAAATATCCTAATACCTGTACTTCAAAACTACTATCTATTTTTGAAAGTTTAAAGCAACTTCATTAATTATAAGACACCTGACCATCTGAATTAGTTATTTCAGTGACTCAAAAAAATATTCAACCCACCTGGTAAAATGGTTCATTCCATATTTTATTTAGATCTGGAGGGTTCTCATTGTCAACATGAACTACAGAACAATATGCCAATGATTTCCATTCAGCAAGTTGGTTATAACAGTCAAGGGATGCAAGTTCCCAGAAATCCTTCTCAGCTTCTGTAGGCTCACCATCCTCCCACTCTTGTTTACTGAGAGCCTGGCAATAAAATGTTCCAAAGATTATGTTACAAAGCTCAAAAGAATACAAATAAAATATATTTAAAATAATGTTAGTAGTATAACATTCACAGTAAGGCCCATCATTTTCAGGTTTATGATAAGGGGAGAGAAAAAGGAAAATAGAGTAACATTAAATGGGAGGAAAAAAAACAAACAAAAAAATATAGTAACAAATAAATATAAAAACCCTAACCAAGAGAAAAACCATTTCTCTGAAAAACTTAATAATGAAGCCAATTAACAAAATGAAGACTTTAAAGGACCCATAATTTAATTTAAATCAGTACTACTTACAAAGTTCTTAGAATGAAAATCAGAAAATAGGACATTTATAGGAAACTGCAGAGAATTTTACAACCTGAATTATCCATTCACGAGTCTCATAGGTTAGTCCCTGAATTTCAAATACTTGCTAAACATCTACACTTGGCATAGACACTGGCAACTCAAAGACAAAATGTATAGAACTGAATTTATAGTCACCTTCCAAAACCAATTCTTACTATTTCATAAATGTCTAATTTGCTAAAGGGAAACAATTTATGTGAACAGAAATAATATAACACTAACAGATATTGAAGTATCTTATAGTTTTATAGTATTTAGTAATTTATGAAATGCTTTTTCTTTTATTTAACAATGTGTCCTTAAAAAGAGTAAGAGATACAACAACATTTTGCATTTTGGTTATTATGAAACCATTCTCTGCTCTTTGTGTAAAATCTAAGGAATAAAAGCTGAAAAATTATGAAGCTCTAACAGTTTTTTTATCCAGACAACAAAACTGTTTAATCAACTGACATTTACTAATCAATTTTACCTCATTATACTGCTTAGCAGCTTCAAAATAATCACTTCTGGCTTCTTCTAATAATGCATTCCTAGTGACTTGCTTTGTTCCTATTTCATTGTTAAAAATGCCACGGAGAACATCATATTCTCCAATCGATCTATACAGTCTATAAAACAAACCAAAGAAAAAAAAGTCCAAATTAATGAATACCCCAATATTTTTAAAGTATTTATTATAATAAAATGTTATTAAATCAACATGTAATATATTAACTGAAAGATATATTTTTTATAAAATTATAAAATTAAAAAAATTTGAAGTTGTCATTAGGTTTTATTACTTTAATCATAGAGAAAGCAGAAATATTTGCTAGAGTATTATTTATCTTTTTACATTAACATGAATCTGCTTAGCCCCAATAATCAAGCTTCCCCCTTAAAGATATTTTAAACTGCATGTTTAATAAGATCGCTCTCTCCCCTGTGGAAATTCTTCCCCCCCAACTGTTAAGTCTCAATACAAATGTCACTCTTCCTGAATCTGCAGTCACCTGACCAGCCAAATGAAGATTGCTTCCTCCCTGGTTTTTCTCTAGTTTGGTCCCTTCCCTGATATGAAATCTCAGGTGTTTATATCAAAAGAGCCCCATGTGCTCTCTCTCAGAGCCTACTGTTCCAAATTTAGATAATATAAATCTTACACATATGGCTCTCTTATTGCCCCACTCATAAAAGGTTAAAGGTAAGAAAAAAGTAAACTTTAAACTTTAACAACTCACAGCTCAAGAGCCCAAGAGAAGATGAGAGCTACACACATTTTTCAGGAACTCAGAAAAGAGGTTGGCCTCACACCCACCCTACACCACCTCCAAGATCCCTGGGTTACGGATATGATAACATGGGCAAAACCATGACTTTGGCACTTCAAGAAAAGGCTCAATTGTACTTTCAAAACTGCTTGAAAGGAATGCAAAAACATTATGTACAAAAGTATGAGACAGTATTAAAGTTAGAAAAAAATGTTTAAAAGTGTGTGCTTCATTTACCTAGGAAATACATGAGTTCTCACTCCCTGAAAATACTAAATACACAAAAGTGTAACCTACTGTTCACGTATAGGATGAGGCAGAAATAGGTTTACATGGAAAATAATACAAAAATAAATAATAATACCAGAATATGTTTTGCTTAATCACAACTGTAAATCTACTTTTGCCCTCCCCTGTACATCTGAAAGACAAAATAGCCAGAGGCACTCTCTGCAATGTCCTAGGATTTATCTTGCCTCAAAGAACTCACCTCGTCCTACTTTGTATTATGGTTACTTATGTATATAAGTACAGACATTTTCTACTGGATGGTTAGTTTTCTGAGTCTGTGAAAAATGTCTAATTCATATTTTAATTCTTCTCAGCACCCGACACAATGCCTTATTCACTCATAATCTCAATTAAGAAAGACTACAAAACAGTAAAAAGTGCAAGGAATCTGTATCTTAACTTTTACTTGTTTCCCTAAAACTTGAAGATCTAAAATTCAGTCCTATAAAATAGAAGTTCAAAGTAAATTTCAACCTAATCCAACAGGCTTCTCAGAAATCAGGTACTGGATCTCTTATGATAAAACCACAGGTAAGGGAAGAATCAGATACAATACAAAATAGTGTAATTACAAAATAGAATTTTCCCCTCAAATTAAAACAAAGCAAAACAATTGGACTGAATTGTTCCTAAAAGTTTGAATCATGCTGAAAATGATACATCATCCTCTATTCGGTATAGCAAAACAGCAAAAACATTCAAAATACTAGGAATTGTTAAGTTACAGCCACACTCAATAGGACACTAAAGAGAGTCTGAAGATTATATAGAAAAAGAAATAATCAGGTTTAATTAACCTCTCTCCTTGGGCGAAACATTCCTTTCATGGAAACTGTTCTTGATTTATGGAATGCTACTCAACCTGAAAGATTTTTCCAAAAGCTTTATAGAAGCATTACTATCAACTTCATTTGTTTATTTTTTGCCAAAACGAAGTCAAGATTTTTCTGCATTACTTTGGTGAACTTTATTGGTCTCCCAAACCATAGAACTTACTTAGCAAGTTCCATCCATCTGAGAACATCAGGAGAGAAGCGATGCCTCCCCCGAAATTTCTTGGCAGGTGGCTCCTGAGGTGCCAAGTGGGACAAGGCCTCCTCGAGAAGGCGGATGCCCACGGGCTGCTGTAGACTAGCCAGGCAGCCAGCACTGACAGCGCCTGGATCAAGGCTCAGCAGGTCTGTGTGTTGGGAACTGATTTCCTGTGAAATCACAAACACATTAACTACTTAGCTCGTGGTACTTACACCGTATTTCACAAGTGAATAATTCATTCTATTAAACATAAAAACAAAAGTTTTGATGTAAGTAGTAATACAACCAAGTTTCTCTGTGTAATTCTATTAAATTATCCTCAACATTCAATTTGCTCAAAGGAGAAAATGACCTTTTCTTTTTACACTTCCAATCCAGGGTCAACTTAATGGAAAAAAAAAAAAAAGCAAAACATGAATTTTCACATATATTCTATTATCCAAACAACAGCTTCAGTTTCCAGGATTATTTAGCCTGGATTGATAAGAAAAGCAGCTGAGACACTAAAAAGCAAGTACACTCATTTTCATTATTCTATTCAACACCTTTTTTCATCTTTCTACCCATGAATTATTATATTGACCTTAACTTTGAGAGTCCTATATACACCAAAAAATGAGAAATGAAACCCAAATCAATATAGAGAACAATATAAACAGTTCATCTTCATCCACACCCCATCCATGCTTTTTTCTAACTCCCTCATGGCTGTTCCACATATGGATCACTTGGTAAGTCTGACCAAGTTACCATGAAACCTTCTTAAGTTTCACATTAGGGTTCTTAAAATAATACATTCTTGCCTGACCTGTGGTGGCGCAGTGGATAAAGCATCGACCTGGAAATGCTGAGGTCGCTGGTTTGAAACCCTGGGCTTGCCTGGTCAAGGCACATATGGGAGTTGATGCTTCCTGCTCCTCCCCCCCTTCTCTCTCTGTCTCTCCTCTCTCTCTCTCTCTCTCTCTCTCTGTCTCTCCCTCTCCTCTCTAAAATGAATAAATAAAAAAATAATAAAAAATTAAAAAAAAAAAACATTCTCCAAAGCAGTTAAAGAAACAAAAACAAAAATGTCACTCTTAGAAGGAACTAGTAGCACAGTAAAGAAAATCCAAACAGGCCTTGGCCAGTTGGCTCAGCAGTAGAGTGTTGGCCCTGCGTGTGGAAGTCCTGGTTCGATTCCTGGCCAGGGTACACAAGAGAAACGTCCATCTGCTTCTCCACCCTTACCCCTCTCCTTTCTCTCTATCTCTCTCTTCCCCTCGCCCAACCAAGGCTACACTGGAGCGAAGTTGGCCCGGGCACTGAAGATGGCTCCATAGCCTCTGCCTCAGGTGCTAGAATGGCTCTGGTCGCATCGGAGCAACAGCCCAGATGGGCAGAGCATCGCCCCCTGGTGGGCATGCCGGGTGGATCCCGGTTGGGTGCATGTGGGAGTCTGTCTCTCTGCCTCCCCGCTTCCACTTCAGGGGAAAAAAAAATAAAGAAAATCCAAATAAAATTCTATTTTAATTAATAACATAGCAAAGGCTCTTAGTTAAAATGTCAGATTTTGATACAACACCATTCTAATTTGAAGAGGAAAGCCCAGAATAAGAAAATATTTTAAAATATGCCTGACCAGGTGGTGACACAGTGGATGGAGTGTCAACCTGAGACACTGGGGAACCAGATTCAAAGCCCTGAGGTCACCATCTTGAGTGTAGGTTCACCAGATTGAGTGCAGGGTAACTGGTTAAGTATAGGGTCATAGAAGTGATCCCATGGTTACTGGCTTGAGTGAGGGGTCATTGGATTGGCTAGAGCACCCAGGTCAAGGTACATATGAGAAGTAACCAATGAACAACTAAAGCAACTACAAGTTGTTGTTTCTCATTTCTCTCCCTTCCTGTCTCTCTTCTCTCTCTCCCTCTCTCTCGCAAAATCAATCAATCAATCAATCAATCTCTCATTCTATAAATATTTATAGAGTGCCTCTGTGTTCCCAGACACTACGGTAAACAATGTTGCTTCTGACTGCATGTATCATAAGATTTATTCCTATTTACCCAAGAGATGTCTTTGATGAGGTGGCTATAATGAATAAACAACTATTATTGAGATATCACTACTTTACATGTAAATGTGTACTCATAATTTAAGTAAGTTTTTAAAGTCTGTTTTCAGAAATATTGACTATTCTGTATAATATTGTTGACAGTATTACATTTTGTAAAGAATGATTTGCTAGGTAAAACACTTTTCAACCAAATTCTAAGTCCAAAACAGAATAAAGAAATGAAGCCTAATTTTCAAAATATTGAAGGAAGGCAGCATTTCTTTGTTTCAAATACTCTATAGTTCTTAGAGATTTGCATATAGAACATCCTCAAAAAGTGTTTTTGTTAAAAAAAAATCCAAAAATTTATATAAATTCTACTTGTAAATTATAAACCAATAAAACTAGAATATATTAAAAACTATATTAATAGCTTCATGCTACATCAAAAAGAATAAAACAGAAAAACCAAGTACTTCATCTCAGGGAATTATTACCCAATTAGTTTAGAAACCAAAGCTACTAATAAATAATATTTAAGACTATAATTTTTAAGTTATTCTAGAAGAGGTTACTAAAAATACTAAACTAAACCAAAAAGATTTTCTCTTATGGACTTATTAATGATCCATGTTTTGACTGGCAAAGAAAATATTACTTATGAGAACAAGTATTATTACAATAAGTATGTTTTAGTAATAACTGAAAGTATGCCAACATTAAGTTCTCTACTCAAACTGTACTGCCTTAGAAAGGCCTTTTCTGATATTCCATTTAAGTAGTATCTATACTAGTACACACACCCTACCCTGATCAAAAGGCTGCCTTACTTACCTGCTTCATTACTACCCTACATTACTTTAGTTAACTTCTGTATTTCTCAGGTTCTGTGATACCTACCACTCATGCTTTCTTCTATATTTGCCTGTTTATTATTATCTGTCACTTATCTAGAATATTCTTAGAGGGCAGAGATTTGTGCCTCTTCATCACTGTGTCCCACCACTTAGAACAAAGCCAATCAATACCTGTTGAGGGCAGTCAGGAAGCAGGAAAGAATTTGGTGAAATATTACCTAAGGAAAAACAACTAAACAACATTCAGGGGATAACCAAAACCTGAAGGGAATGGCTTATTAAAAATCAGAGCACTTTTATACCGTTTGACTTTTGAGTATTCTGTCACATATATGTATTATACATATATACATATAATATATATATGTATATTAAAGTATATATATATATGTATACATATTTTAAAGTACAAATAAATTACATCTACCTATCTGGGAAGAGGTAACCAAAACAGTACATTTCCTGTTAAATACCTTGTATTTGACCTTGTGAAACAAATAAGGTTATTATAACATAGTTATGGAGAGGCAAAATAGATAATGCATATACTATGAAGTATGTGTTTACTTTTACCTGGATACAAGAGATAAAAGGTGGAAAGAAAGAGAAAGTGGTGTTAAGAAAATGATTGAAGTCCTGGAGCAATTTTTGAGTAATGTTGTTTTTTTCAGATATGGTCTTATATTTATCCATCTCTTTTATAATAGCAGAAAACAGGCTGCCAAAAAGTTGCTTTGCAATTATTGGGTCTCTCTGTAAAATATTCAAAACAAAGACAAATTAGCATTTGAAATAAAAATGCCTTTTATTTACCAACTATCAAAGCTTCATTTGAAAATACAAACTGTTGCAAACATATCTATTAAACATCTCATTTCTATTTAGAAAGCTTTAACAGGTATTAACAAGGTGAGTAGCTGGAATTTAACCAAACATATGTTTGACATGTGTCTTAATAAAGGCATGACAGCATAGATTTTGACTCAGAGATATGAATTGAAAAGCTGGCTTAATCACATATGTAACCACTTATCCTATATTTATTTATTTTAGGTCAGAGGAGATGAGTTAGTGAGGCAGACTCCCACATGTGCCCCAATAGGGATAGACCTGGCAACCCCATCAAGGGCCGATGCTTAAGTACTGACCTATTTTTTAGCGCCTGAGGCTGATATCCTCAGTGCCCAGGAGAGAGGGGTAGTGATAACCACATATCTTAATTCCTGAGTCTGGGCCTTCAGATTCTTCATAATTAAGGCAGGGATAACAAAATTCATCTCATAGGGTTGTGGTAAAGATTAGCCAAGATAATTCATGTTACATGTTCAATGCAGTAATAAAATCTTGAAGAAAGATTTAATTAGATTTTCAGGTATTATCCTCACATGAGTATCATTATAAAGCTTAAGATAACTAACCAATGAGCTTGGATAAAATGTCAATTTTAATTTTCAAAGTCCCATGAATTTGACCATTCCAACCATATATTAAAACCATCAGTAGCCAACAGTAGCCATTTCTGAATTTTTCATGTTTCGGCTATTCATCTCTAATGGCAAACTACTTTTATGGCTTTAAACCTCACACTCCATGACCACAGAAATATTGTCCTTTATTTGTGTCTAGAACACTAGTACTAAGAACAATTTCTGGCATCTTGTGTCTATATTTTTTTAATGAAGGCATGAGTGCATGAATAAATAAAATTTTTAAATTATTTTGTTTGATAAAAGCTATGTGTGAAGAAAAAGTACAATTTGACTTATACTTTCTTTACTAATTTAAGCAATGTATTTGTCTTATAAAAAGTTATAATAGTTGGCTCTGGCCAGATAGCTTGGTTTGTTAAGAGTATCGTCCCAACACACAGAGGTTGCCAGTTCGATCCCTGGTCAGGGCACATACAGGAATAGATCGATGTTCCTGTCTCTTTCTTCCCCCACTTTCTTCTCTTGCTAAAATAAATAAATATATTTTCAAAAGTTATAATATTTGCTATATAAAATTTTATAAAATATAGATTAGGAAAATAAAGAAAGTAAATATTACCCATAATTATACTACATGAAGATAGTCACTGTCATGGCGGGTCTCTTACTGATATGCACACTCTTTTCTATGGTATCTTGGTTGGTAACCTGATTTTTTCACTTAACATGCAGTGGACAGGTTTCCATGTTTACCACCTACCAATTCTTGTGTCTAATGTACAAATTGGTTTATTTTCCAGGGAGTTCCAAATGTTCCTTCTGTTATAATAACTGCAGCAAAAATTAAGACAGTCTTCAGAGCAATCAGATGCTGCTGTTGGACATGTATGGCTAGTTTACCTGCTTTTTAATTTTTTCTACATGCGAGGCTCCTAATGAAGAACGGCAGTAGAGGAGGCCTCCTCTATTTTATCCACTGCTGTATCCTAGTGCTTAGAATAGTCCCTACATACAGGTATTGGAATTTGAAAAATTAACAGAAATTTGAATACACATTCCTCAAGGAATAAAAAAAATGTAGTCATGCTTTTTGAAAACAATATTCACCATCATTATTTTTTCAAGCACAAATGTGATGGACTGACTTGGACAATGGTGTCTCACTCAACACTCTCAGGTTTGCTAACCTACAACCATCATAACATATTACATACCTCTCCAGTGTGGAGAGCAGTAAATGGTGCCTGGAAGGGCAGGTGTCAACCTCCTTTTTGAGGAAGTGAATGTGAGCACATGTATGCTAGGCACTAGAAAAACTAGGAAACAGTGGTAATGTAGAAAAAGTACTGGATCAGGCATTAAAACACAGAGAGTATTGTCCTTACTCCACAATCAGTGAGACATACAGCATTAGCCATATTATCCATTCTTTGATAACCTTCAATTCTTCATCTGTAAATGTGTGTAATAACTGCCTCAATGTCACAAAATTACTGAGAGACTCTAATGAGAGAAATGTGAAAGCACTCCATAATAACTAAAAGCTACTGTGATAGTAATTACATGAATCTATATATGGGATAAAACTTCACAGCCTCTCTCACACATGCACACACATAAATGCAGATAAAAATGATGAAAGTGAACAAGGTCTGCAATCTAGTTAACATAGTTGTAACAATGTCAATTTATAGGTCCTAATAATGTACACCAGTATATAAGCAACAGCACTGAAAGAAGCTATATGAAGGGTACATGAGACTATGTCCTAATTTTGCAGAATCTTGTCAGTCTATAGTTATTTAGTTTAAATAAAAAGCTTAAAAACCAGTAAGGGGCTATGCTGTTATAGCCTATTATTATAATTAATATTAGTACTGGAAATATAAGTGCAATAAAATATAAGGCATTTTATTTCACTATCTAGCATAATCTATACTATAAACTTTGATTTACAAAATTATTTCAATAAAAGTCAAAGGAATCTTGATTAGGCTGTTGGAGGATAAATATCCTGTTTTTGTCAAAGAATTCAGGTAGAAAACTTCTACTATTACATCCTAATTACTTAGAAAATATATTTCCAGTCCTCTGCTATTAAGAGATTAGTAGAGAAGAAAACTGATCCCACTATCAAACTGATAATCTCCTGATTCCACACCTCCCTTTTATATAAGCAATGATTTAAATAGCTTAGCACCTTAAAATTTACAATGATTTTTTTTATTCTTACTTTATTGGTAAGATAATTAGATTTTACTCTCTATTGGTAAGATAATTAGATTTCATAGATGAAAACACTGTGGCTCAGAGCACTGAGCATCTTGACAAGAAGTCCAATTATATGGCTATCTTCTAGATCAGTGTTCTCTATTAACTGCTGGTCCACAGAAATATCATGCCTGTCCATGAAAGAGTTAACCACCCTGATGTTGTATGGAGATTATGGACCCAAGGATCTTAGTCAAATTTGCTATGTTCAGGGTGATTTCTGACTTAGCAGTCCCCAAAATAATTCTATTTCTACTGGTCCCTAAGTATAAAAAGAAAAACCACTGTTCTGTATAGATGACTCTAAGTTAGAGTCTCATCATATGAAGAGAAGTTTCACAGTCAGGAAATAGCAGAACCCAGACTTGGAATCAGATCTTTTAATCAAGTCCATTGTTTAGGACAAATCAATACCTCATTTATGATATAGTGTATCCTAAAACATTTTTCACTGTCCACAGTTGACCCTGGAACTGTTATAACAGAAAATGCAGTGTTTAAGGACCAACCTGGGCCACAGCTTGCAAGGGGGTGATCAGGCTGCTGTATTTAATCTGAATGTCGGGAAGATCTCCTTGACGGTAACTTCTGTACAAAACGACTTGGGCATCGTGCTTCATTTTTAACTCACTCTTGATCTCCTATAATCATTAGAACCAAAGAAGGAAGACTTGCGATTTAAATTGTTATTTAAGAAAATCAGTAGTATATGAGCTATGAAACTGTGAGTTAATGTATTAGTCACTATGGCTTACCAGTTGATGGTAGATGACAAATCCAAAAGATACATCACTACGGCAAACGAGTAGTGAAAAATTTATTTAAATATTTAATACAAAGTAATATGAATATTTATAAAATCAGAGAACCTGAATAAATCAAAGTTATATTTTCTTTATTTCTTTTTATTTTCTTTGTGACAGAGACAGAGAGAGGGAGAGACAGAGACAGACAGAAAGGGAGAGAGATGAGATACATCAATTCTTCGTGGCGGCACATTAGCTGCTCATTGATTGCTTTCTCAAATGTGCCTTGACTGGGGGGCTACAGCAGACTGAGTGACTCCTTGCTCAAACCAGACAAGCCCACGCTTAAGTTGGCAACCTCAGGGTTTCGAACCTGGCTCCTCTGCGTCCCAGTCCAACGCTCTATCCACTGCGCAACAACCTGGTCAGGCAGAGCTGTATTTTCTTAATAACTCTTAGAATAAACCTTGGCTATAGGGTCCAGTGGGGATCACCACAACCCTTCCAATACCCAGGTCCTCCATGCCCTGCTCATCCACAAGGCCAGTCTGGGCTGACTGATCCTTAATTACTCCAACCACCACTCACTCCCCCCATGCAGGCCTGTATCTGCTCATTTCTACCTAGACTAGGGGTCCCAAACTACAGCCCCCTGAGGCCATTTATCCGGCCCCCGCCGCACTTCCGGAAGGGGCACCTCTTTCATTGGTGGTCAGTGAGAGGAGCACATTGACCAAAAGCAGGCCCATAGTTCCCACTGAAATACTGGTCAGTTTGTTGATTTAAATTTACTTGTTCTTTATTTTCAATATTGTATTTGTTCCTGTTTTGTTTTTTTACTTTAAACTAAGATATGTGCAGTATGCATAGGGATTTGGTCAGTTTTTTTTTATAGTCTGGCCCTCCAACGGTCTGAGGGACAGTGAACTAGCCCCCTGTGTAAAAAGTTTAGGGACCCCTGACCTAGACTGTCTTTCTACAGCTTTTCACTTGTCGTTTGGTTTCCATCTCAGATACAATCTTTTCAAAACGGCTTACCTCACTACTTCTCTCCTCAGATATGTTCATTATTTGGTTAACTTCTGACACATATTACACTCACTTCTATACCACTAGTAATAAGTAGTGCCAGACATGGAGCACAAGGCTCCAATAAATAAATTACCACAAGTGCGTGGCCTTCTGAGGACTGATCTTTTTCCATACCATTCTTTTTTTTTTTTTTAAGTGAGAGGAGGGGAGGCAGAGAGACTCCTGCTTGTGCTCTCACTGGGATCCACCCGGCGCCCACCAGGAGGTGATGCTCTGCCCATCTGGGGCCAGTTGCTCAGCAACTGAGCCATTTTTTGTAGCACCTGAGGTGAAGGCCACTGAGCCATCTCAGTGCCAGCTCGCTCAAACCAATCAAGCCATGGCTGCAGGGGGGAAAGAGAGAGGGTGAGAGAGACAGAAGGAAGAGGGGGAGGGGTGGAGAAGCAGATAGTAGCTTTCCCTGTGTGCCCTGACCAGGAATCAAATTCCATGCCATTTTTAATGAGTGGTCAACCACTTCAGATTAGAATACCTATGTCAGCAGGAATGCCTGGCTTCATATACCAGGCCATTCTACATTTCATAATTACTAAAAAAGAAGACCGCTGTATCAAGCTGAAATATCGCCCTACAATTTCTATTTAACCATCCTGGTTTTATCTCTTCCTGTCTGCTCTGGTATTATTTCTTCCAGGCACGCCTAGGTAGGTTTCAGGCTCAATTAGGAGCACACAGCTACTTCTGTGAGCGGGCAGAACAAAAGGCCCTTAAGGTGTAAGAGGACAGTGAGAGGAGCAGGAGATAAACTTGGGACAATGACTTTGGATCCTAGTCCTCAAAAGAACAGCTGCAGTTACAGAGACATGAGGAAGATGAAAAGTACATTTTCTTTCCACAGAAGATGCAGTGGACCCATTCAAACATTTCATATTCAGATTTGGAGGTTGAGTGGTTAAGGATTTAAACTGAATTAGAAAAACATAGGGTTTTATCACAATTAAGCTAATCTTGAAATTTTTATTGTAGTTACTTATTTATAAGTAAGATTGAAGCTTTGGCTAAACAAATTGTTTCACTTTTTCCACATTTTGAAAAATGTTAATTATTATTTCATGCCACATTTGTGAACCAACTCACTGCTTTCAGTAGACAGGTCTAGTCTATCTTCCAAGCCCTGGCCACCCCTTCCTCTGGGCCCCCCAATTCCTACCCGTCCAGGTACCTCCAAGAGAGCTGCTAATGGTAATGTGGTCTCATCCCTCTGACCTTAGCTTATTAGTCCCAAAATGGCCTCTGACCCAAGCTGGGTCAAGACTATAGCCTTGACATAGAGAGTGGGGAAATCTTGTCCCAGAAGCTAAAGTTAAAATATGTAAAATTCAGGAGTAATTGGTGCTCATGATTCTACCACATGGAGAAAGTCAATCTATTCATAAAAAACAAAACCAAGCTGTGATGAGAGGATGAAACAAGGGACAGAGATGGGATCCTGCCAGCACCTGTTAGCAAGACACCCCACAGATGCAGGGGATGGCTCACCCACACGTTTCATTCCAAGATCTCACAACCTCATCAGTAAGTCATATATGCCCTTTACATCTACATTAATCAGAGAAGACTTTGGTTCATAAATAACTTCAAGTCATAAATAAGTTCTGTGATTTTGATTTGTAGATCAATATTAAAACCAGTATCTTACCAGGAAGCTTGTTTCCTTAGTTTATGTAGTATATAAAAGTTATGGCAAACCAATCAAATTCTTGAGAAAAATACAAACCTTCTCTCGTTTTTGTTCAACAACACCTTTTCTCGCATAAATCAAACTGAGTTTTTCTCGGTCCTTTATAAATCGTCTGCGTAATCTCAATATTTCTGCCTGATTGTCTGTACCTGAAGAATAAAAAGCACGTTTGTTACTAGTTGGCTAATTCAACATTTGCAGTTGACTCTGCCTCATTTATTGTTTACCTCCATTTTTTACTTTTACTTAGTTTTTTCTTTTCTTTTTTTAAAAAAACAACACAAGCCTGTGCAGAGGAGATGATTAACTAGTTTTGGAAGCTACATGACAGAAAGTTATAACTAATTCAATCCAATCTTAGTGCTATGGTGGAGAGATTAGAGCCAGAACAATGACAGTGGAGAAGATCAGAAAGGCTCAGGGCACCAGGCACCTCAAGAGAAGAGGAGAAAAGTGAGGATGAATCAGGAAGTGTGGTTTGAAAGCACAGCCCCCGATGCTGGTGTAGTGGACACTGGGTCTATGAGTGGAAAAAACCAGCATGGCTGGAGCCAGAGGAAATACAGCAACCACGAAGCTACGTGGGATCTGGAGCTGCCTGCTCCTACTTGGTCCCCGGAGTCCTGGCACCCAGGCCTTTACCCTGCAGGCAAGAGATTAGGGGTTTTGAGGCTGGACAACAGAACAGAGATATCGACATAAATATGTTTCACTGTCAGTCCAGCCTGACCTCTGCTCAGTGAAGACCAGTCAATACTCACTCCCAATTTGTAGGTATTACAAATGTACTTTTTCGTGCTTTACCTGGGAACACACTTGAAAAGCCAAAAGAGCAAGTATTTTTAGGAAAGCTTCAAACATGAAAGAAACCAAAATAAATAAGGAGTAATTGCTGAAATCAGGCCATTCAGGAAAAAAGATTAAAAAAAAAATCATTTAGACAAAGACCTGATATTGTAATTATGGATCAAGGACTAAGGGATGTTCAGAGAACAACAACAAAAAAAGCTTATAGAAATTAAAACTATGATATCATAACATAAAAGCAAGCATTAGACAGATAGGTTGAAGAGATTCCTCAGAAAATGGAGCGAAAGGGACAAAACAACAAGAAAAACAGAAGGATACTCCAGAAGATCTGATATCCAAGCACAGGATTCCAAAAAGAGAAAACTGAGACGAGAAAACCATCAACAAAATCACCCAAGAATATTCCAGAACTGGAAAAAATCTGAGTTAGCAGTCTAAAAGGACCCCAGAAAAAAGGAATAAAGTAGATCTGAACCAAAGAACATTTCTATGAAGTTTCCTAAAACTGGTTTAAAAGAGAAGATCCTAAGAGTGTCTCCAGAGAAAAGATCCAGTTCTTTAAAGGATCAACAGAGAGAATGACATCAGTTTTCTCTATCACAACCCTGTGGAATAGTAAACTTCAATTAGTTCACACTTAGAATTATATAGCTAAATTATCCATTTGGTTTGAGTGCCACTAAAAGCAATATATGGCATCCAAGTATCAAAAAGAAGCTTACTGTTTATGACCCCCTTTCTCAGGAAGCCACTTGAGATGTTCCACCAAAAATAAGGAACTAAACCAAGGAAAGAGAATCAAGCAAAGTAAAAATGTGGAGGTGGTCAATGGCTAAGCAGATACCCCAAGAGTAAGCAGTCTGGAATGAGGCAGCTCAGAGGCTGGGAACGATTTCTTTAAGAACATGAAACATTTATATGTTGGGATACAATAAAACTGTAAAACTCAGAGAAAATTCTGTGATAAATATATAGAAATCTGAGCTCTAAAATAAAATAAGTATTAATGCCTGGGAAAAATTACTGTACAAAATGAAAAAGTAGTCATAGAATCACTCATGGTTCAATCACAAATACTATTTATGTAATCAAACTAAAAGGAAATTGAATATTGATGAAATGAAGATGAATCATAGGAAAAATTCATCTCGTGTGTGTGTGTGTGTGTGTGTGTGTATGAAAGAGAGAGAGAGAGAGAGAGAGAGAGAAAGAGAGAGAGAGAGAGAGAGAAAGATGGGGTGAGGTCCAAGAGGGAGCTTTGTAAAAGTATTTGACTTTTTAAATTACATGGCTTGTATCACAGTGACATAATAACTAAAGGAAACTGAAATAACATATTAAATAAAATAACGACTGAAAAGTTTATTTTAATTAATTAGCTTTTTAACTGTATTCCATTTCAATGATAATAAATAGTAATACAGTAAGTACTAATTCACTGTATATTGTAAACCTCCAAACATTCTTTAGGAAAGAAAATACATATAATGTAAAAAACAAAAGATGTAAAATATTTTAAATCTATAAATATCCATGCAAGAGATTCAGGTATAGTAATCGAATTACTATCAGTACTTATTTTACTTAGTTCTATGGCTTTTTTTTTAAATCCATATATGAAACGTTTATGGAAAATTGTTTAAAAATTAGGTTTCACCTCTCATCTTTCTTATTTTCTATACATGGACCCCTAATTCTACCTATATCATCTGTGACCTTTTTTTCACTCTAAAAAATGTAGACAGGAGAAAACTTAGCAGCAATTGGCTGTGGACAAAAACTCCTGTCATCCTTAGCAATTTCATTTGTCTCTGAGCCTCATCACCATTCAATAAAGAAACTAAATAGCCCCGAGCTGTTAATCAGCAATGACTGTAAATTAACTGGACTACAGATTGCCCCAAACACACACCAATCTTTAGAAACTCCACAGAAAGCGGCACATGCCCATGGGTTTGAGATAGCAGACATAAAGGACCAGAGAGGTAAGTTATAAGCAACGGGAAGGTGATAGTCACTTTGGGACCTCATTTTAACTTTAAGGCTTTCATATTCAAAGTTACAGGAAGGACAGAGAGCCATGAATTCTTGGTGTATATACTGGTTTGATGTAAAAACAGAAGAGGAAGAAGATTGTAAATAAAAAAGTGGTGGGAAGTAGTGAAATGTGGAGAAAAAGACAGAAAAGGACTGGATTCATTAGCCCTCTGTCAAACTCAGTTATGAACAAAAAGAAGGCTAGGTAGATTTACCTTTCTATATTAAATGTAGAAAACTGCATGACCACATATTTGCAATATGAAAAGTGTGAAATAAAAGTGGTTGGGAATAAGGAAAGTATTTCCTGTGTGTATTTTTTAGTTCCTACAATAAGAAGAAATTTACCCTTGCTCCTAATTTTTCTTCTATCTAAATCCATATGTTGGCTTTTCCCCAGTGCTCTGGTCTTGGGATCTTTTCTCTCTTCATTATTTTCTTCTTCTGGGTTTTTCCTCACTCCTAGAGTTACAATTCTCATAAGGAGCTAACTTCCAAAGTGACATCTACCCCAGCGCTCAGTAGTGGGTCTATGAGTTCTGCCAGCACTTTCTACTGCACTCTCTGAACACTGCCCATGGGCTCACCTCTTGTTTTTCCCATCCCACCTATTTCCAGCCTTGACCCCAGGTCAAGGAGTGGTTGCCTTTAATCTCAACCTCTCAAAGCGCAGGCAGTCCATATGTTATTCCATGTAAACCTCCCCAAGGGGTCATTCAGAGACTTTATATTTCTCTCTGCTCTGCTCACTAGCTAAAGCTGTGGTCTATTCCTGAAGTCACACCCTCATACCCTCAAGTCTTTTCGTAGCATTCTTATTTTTGCTTCTAGTCTGTTCTGAAGCATCTGTTTAATTGGACCTCTACTGGGTACTACTAGAGTGGGCTCTCAATAAATGTTCACTGAACTGATTTGAATTTCTTCCACCTCCCAACACATTCTGCACTTCTCCATCTCCATCCTTGTTTATCTTGTCCCTTCCATATATTTCAACCCAAGGCTAGTCTTAAAGGCCACCTCTTCCACCATGTCTTTCCTAGGCTCCCTCCATTCTCTACCTGGATTTAAACTCTCTGAAACTTAGTTTACTAATTCTGCCTCATCCCAGGATCACCTACCTATCGCCTTACCCATCCCTATTGTTCCAGAAAGTTACTAAATAAATGGATTGAGTTCAATTAACAATATTTACTGAATTAAATTTTAATGATTATAGGTATAAGGATATGTGAATACAATAAAAAACATGTTCTCTTTATCTAAGCCTCTGCACTGCATTGATTTAGAAGGTAGATTATATTAAACACATTTTAGCAAACTCACGTTACCTTTTGCTTTGTTATCTGCCTCTTCCCCTGGAAGGCCCAGCCTTTTTCCTCCAAAATCAGGTCCCACTGATTTCAAAGGAATTCTCTGTGATTTTTCACTCCTCTTGTGAGCAAACAGTAAGGAGGAAGACAAGGAATCGGATGATGAAGAAACCGTATAATCCATGAGCAGATCAACACTGCTCCCAGTCAGCCAATTAAAGGAGCTTCTTCCATCTGCAAACAGGCATGACAAGAGCATGTCACAGCTCACTCAGCACAGCACAGCACAGCCCTGCTAAGCCCACTCCATACTGCCACTGCACTGGGGAGGCACCAACTGCCAAAACACACTGCGTGAGGAAAGGTGGGCATCGTCCTGGTGGCACCTGGGGCCTTGGTGTGCTCACCTGGGGCAGTGACTGGGGACAGCTCCTCTGGGGAGATAGTCATTCACAGCAGAAAGACATTGGGTAGAAGCTCCATGAAGTCACAGTGGACAACCCGAGACAGGCATCTGAGCCTTAGTGTTTTCATTTGTAAAGTAGAAAACTATCACCTGTTCCTTCAAGCTGCTGTGATCATTACAGGAATGTTTTGTATCTACTATAAAGTACAAAGATCCATGATTTCTAATATCAGAGTCATAAATCTCCATTATAATTATTCAAATTAGTTCTATTTCTAGAACCAATAGAATGTGAAAAAAAATTATAAAAAAATTGAAGGAAAAAAAATTAAAGAAAAATCATTGAAGTATTTCTATAAAATAATTTGGATATGTTACTCAACAACTTGTACTTTGATGATAAAGGAAACAGCTGAACCATTTGAAAAGAAAAGTTTAATATACTATAAATATAAATAAATTTTGTTTAGCTCTCTTTACTTCTGAAATATGGGGTTTTAAATTTGATGCACTAAACAGACTTTTCTGAAAAACAAACAAACAAACCCCAAAACAGAAAATAATGTACTAAAACTTTTCCTCTTTTTTCCAGTCAGAAATAATCCTTTTCTCTTTTTTAAAAAAAAACACTGTAAAATTGTGGTGAACATCAAATTGACTATTTGAACCATTTTGAAGTGTGAAGTTCTATCAATATTATCAAGAACAGTCACATAGTAGAGCAACCAACCATCACTACTATTCACTATCACCACTATCTCCAGAATTTTATCATCGTCTCAAACTGAAACGTGATGCCCATTAAACACTAAGTTTCCACAGCCTCCTCCCTCAGACCCTGGAAACTACCCTTCTACTTTTCTTTCTTTAAGAATTTGACTACTCTAGGGACTTCAGACCTTTTTCTTCTTTGCCTGACATCTTTTTTTTTCGTGTGTGTGTGTGTGTGTGTGTGGTTCTTATTACTTCTTTCTATTATCACTTCACTTCTTTTACAAATGGTCAATGTTTTTATAGTAAAGGCTGCTTCCAACAGGTGACAGTGCCTCACACAGGAGTAGGTCTTCAGGTTGATGGTTACCTGTGTTTTGTGTAGGTGTGAAATCGTACTGCTGTTGGGTGGCCCGTATCTGCCTCACCACAGCCCCTTGAGCAGAAAGGGATCCTTCCTGAGTCCAGGTCTGGAGAGCATTCTGGGAAGCCTGAGTCTCAACAAACATTGGAGTGAGAATAGTACTTCGCAACCGCCAGTCAGAATCAATGGTATAGTCCTGCATGTAAGAGAGTTGCAAATAAAATAATGATCCTTCTTTAGCAACACGGAAAACTTTTAATTTAAAATCCAATGGTACTATCAGCAAGTATGTACTGTAATTTCATATAGCTCTATGAGAAGCAGCTGAAGAACCTTTTCAGATTTAAAAGTTTTAACTAAGTAATTATTTGTCAACAAGTAAAGCTAATTGGTACTGGGGGAGAAACACCATTTTTCTACTCCTTAACATTCTGCATTAAAAACCTAATGCCTCACATATACACTATGGAATACTACTCAGCCATAAGAAATGATGACATCGGAACATTTACAGCAAAATGGTGGGATCTTGATAACATGATACGAAGCGAAATAAGTAAATCAGAAAAAAACAGGAACTGTATTATTCCATATGTAGGTGGGACATAATAGTGAAACTAAGAGACATTGATAAGAGTGTGGTGGTTACGGGGGGGAGGGGGGAATGGGAGAGGGATAGGGGGTGGGAGGGGCACAAAGAAAACAAGATAGAAGGTGACAGAGGACAATCTGACTTTGGGTGGTGGGTATGCAACATAATTGAACGACAAGATAACCTGGACTTGTTATCTTTGAATATATGTATCCTGATTTATTGATGTCACCCCATTAAAAAAATAAAATTATAAAATAAAAAAAAACAAACAAACAAACAAAAAAAAACCTAATGCCTCAATAAAATAGCACACACAGCAACTGCAACAAGTTGAATGGATGACTCCTTCCTAAGTACTCAACATGTGCCCAGCACTGTGAAAGATACTAGGAATACAAGTGCAAGAAGAACAGGGTCTGTCTCTGCTGCCCAGGAGCTCCAGCAGAGATAAAGTGCTTGCTCTCTTGTAAGTGTGTAAATCACAGTTGTTAAAGCTGCAAGGAGAGTGTAAACTGGGCACATACTAGGTGGATAGGAAAAACAATGGAAGGGAAAGAAGGCATTACGGAGAAAGGAAAATTTAAGCGAGGCTGAAAGAATGAGAAGTATGAGCCATATGAAGGAAGTGTGGGCAGAGGTGGGTAAAGCAAATGTTTCAAAAAGGAATGTGTGACTATTTTAAATTTAAAAAAAAGCCAAGATCACTAATTATCAGGGAAATGCAATTCAAAACCATGAGGAGATATCACAATTGTTAGAATAGCTATATTAGGAAGACACAAAACAAGAAGTGTTGGCAAGGTTTGGAGAAAAGGCAACCCATGTGCATTGTTGGTGGGAATGTAAATTGGTGCTGCCACTATAAAAATAGTGAGAAAAAAGAAAAAAAAATAGTGTGATGGTTTCCACAAAAAATTAAAAACAGAACTACCGTGTTATCCAGTAATTCTACTTCTGGGTATTTTTCTGAAGGAAACAAAAACACTAAGTTAAAAAGATAATGCATCCTCCCCTCCCCCGTTCACTGCAGCATTATTTACAATAGCCAAGACATGGAAACAAGCTAAATGTTCACTGATAAAGAAAATGTAGTGTACATATATACATGGAATATTATTCAGCCATAAAAAAAGATGGAAATCTTGCCATCTGCAAGAACATGACCTTAAAGGGTATTATGCTAAGTGAAAATAGTCAGACAGAGAAAGATGTATATGAACACTTATACGTGGAGTCTAAAAAAACCCCCAACAAAACAAAACAAAATATTTGAACTCATAGATAAAAAGAACAGATTGGTGATTGCCAGAGGTGGAGATAGGGGATGGGCAAAATGGGTCAAGAGGTCAAACTTCCAGTTACAAAATAAATAAGTCATGGAAATGTAACATACAACATTATGACTACAGTTAATAATGTATTGTATATTTGAAACTTGCTAGATCTTAAAAATTCTCATTGCATGAAAAATGATTTGTATTGTGATGGATGCTAACTATAGTGTGGTGATCATTATGCAATAAATACAAATAATCAAATTGTCAGGTTGTACACCTGAAACTAATGTTATATGTCAATTTTATCTCAATAAAAAAAGAAAGCCAACTTAACATTAGAAAACACTGACTAAGACAGGGAAAGCTTATAATATTTATTATTATAGAGACAAGCACTTCACCTGAAATTTGCATTCTGACAGAGGATGCTCAAACACAGGGTTTAGATAATCTGGGCTCACGCTGGTCATTTCAAGGAGAAAATCTGTTGCTAAACTTAAAAAGTGTATTTCTACTTTAGGAGAATATAAGGAATTTAGTGCCAACAACCGGTCCACGGTATTTGAAGGTAATCTAGTTTCATGACTCCAGAAATTGCGAATAATTAATCTGAAAAGCAGAGAAGAAACAAAAACATTTTTCAAATACTGGCAAGTAAAAAAGAATACCCAACACATCGTGTTAAATGGAGAAGGCATAATTTTTCATTCACATAAAGCTTAACATATAGGGAAATCACATTCAAAATTGTATAAACAGTATAATCTGAGTTATGAATAATAATATGCATTAAAGGAGGGAAATATTCTAAAATTTAAGCATATTTAACAAGAGGTAAGAAACTAGGTGATTTTATTCTTATTTCTATTACCTGGGAAGATTTCAATAAGTACATATAATATTATTTTGAAACTAAGAAAACATCTTAAGAAATTATGTATAATTCTTTACTGCCTTGTCAAATGACTCCATAAAATATTCAAAACTTAAAACTAGTTAAAAACCTGTTTATGCTTTATAATTTATAAATGCACTGGAATCCAAATATAATTTTTAAAGGCTTAATGAATTTAAAATTGCATCAGAACAGAAAATAAATTGATATATAGAACCATACAAAAAGTTTATTCCCCTTCTTATATAATCAGTACTTGATAATACGCTCATATAACTGACTTAGGGTAGTTAGTCATTTTAGAGAACACTAATCATTTATATTTCCATGTATAATAACATTATAGTTGCCTCTTATTTCTAAGGTTTCAAACATTTTACTCAGTATTAATATGTGCTGTGTGATCTCGCTATTTGAGTTAAATGGAAAACATGGTAACTGTAATTAGATTTTCTTTTCATTTTGAAATGCTTTAATTCCTGGCACTAGCAGAGGCGGCTTTATCCACACCACTTCTTCAATAGTTTTAATAGTACCTTATCAGGATTTTTAAATCTAATGTGATATAAAAGGCATTTTTATTTAACATTATGAATAAAAGAGGCAGAGAAATGCTAATACTGTAAATACATTTCTAAAACTGCTGAAGAATACACTAAGCTATTCTAGAAAAAATAAACCCCTAGATTTATTTGTCTTGGCTCAATTATTCCAAGAGGAGCACATACTGAAGCCCAAGGTTCTCATCGATCAATCCCTGAATCAACACATCTTTTGCCAATTTAAATATTTCCTGGGAGTCATCATCTGCTTGACTTTCTGGATCTCTGAAAAAAAATAAAAAAGACAAATTATACTCTTTTGTATCACTTTTGTTCAAACCCAGTAACACTGTCCAGAATTAAAGTAAAAAAAAAAAATCTGGCTTTTCCCATAAACTTAAATTCCAAAATAATAGCAGAACCCATCTTCATGCCTATGTACTCCAACACCCTCCTTTGGTGCCTCTGCGAGCCCACTCAAGGGATTACTTCTCTTTCAGGTGTAGGGAAGGGGGGTTAGGTGGTGAGAAAAGATTTTTAGAAGGCTCCCTGGGAATGCCAAGAGGTCCTAAGGAAGGGCCCAGGTCCTGTGGGAAGTTGTGGGACGGTGGTCCTGAAGGATGAAGACATCCCAGAGGAGTTAATTTCCTTAAACTTGTCAGATCTTAAAGGGATAATTATGAACACGAACTACACTTTTGACTCAACCAATAATTTCATGCTCCAAATATGATATTTCCCACATATACATAATTAATATGAGTTAAATAGATATATCATAATATATAAAAATAAACTTGTCTTAATTAATCATGTCAAAATTGTTTTTCTTATTTATTATAATCCTTTTCAGATTACTAAAGGTACCCAAATTCACCTTTAAGAAATGTAATACAAAATGGCAATGTAGAGCTTACCGGTAATTGTCATGAATCCACATAAGAATATTGTACATCTGTTCCCTACACACTGGCGAAGGATGAGAAATGAATTCTACAACAGGATTCAGAATTTCTCGAAGTTCTACTGGTTTCAATTTCGCCATCATCTTATAAATTATGTTCAGACACACTTTTTGTCTTTCATCATCTCTATAATAAGGGAGATTTTTAAGAATACACAAATTTAACAATTTTTATTATCACACTTTTAGATATGACTGGTTAACGATTTTTTGTGCTCTTCTGTATTTCAAAATTTGTTATAATAGGTAAGACTAGACTATATAAAAATTACATTCTTAAAAATTATCATGGGCTAGATTATTAAAAATAAACGAATTATTTCAATGGAAAATCTTGGCCTGTATCCTGGAATAGAAGAATCAGTGGGAAAACTAGTAAAATCCAAATGAATTTTAGTTTAGTTAATAGAAATGGACTGTTAATTTCCTAGTTTTCACAAACATACCATGATTATGTGAGATGAGAAAATTGGGTGAAGGGCATATGAGTATTACGTGCACTACTTTTTTTTAATGTTTATTTTATTGATTTTTAGAGAGAAAGGAAGGGAGGGAGAGAGACAGGAACATCAATCTGTTCCTGTATGTGCTCTGACTGGGGATTGAACCCTCCAACCTCTGTGCCCTAACCAACTGAGCTCTCCAGCCTGGGCAGTATGTGCACTATTTTTTAATTTTTCTGGAAATATAAGGTTAACCAAATTTAAAAGTTCATTTAAAAAAACCCATAAAAATGACAAACAAAATAAGGTAAATACACTTTTATTTAAGTGAGAGGACGAAAGACAGTAAGACTGACTCTCACGTGTGCCACAGACCCAGCAACGCGTCTGTGGCCAATGCTTGAATCAACAGAGCTATTTTTAGCACCTGAGACTGGTCTTCAGATTAATCAAGTCACTTGGTATGAGAGAGGAAGAAAGAGAGGAGGAGGTGAGGGAGGGGAGAGAAAAAAAAGAGGGAGGGGAAGAGAAGCAGATGGTAGCTTCTCCTGAGTGACCTGACTGGGAATCAAACCCAGGATGTCTATATGCAGGGCCAAGGCACTCAATCCACTGAGCCAGCTGGCCAGGGGAAAATTTTGTAATTAAAAAAAATAATGACTTAAAGTGTTTACCAGACCACCCAGCATTATAGTGGGATTAAGCGTAGTCTGGGTCCCAGATAAAGTGCATACCTATTTCCTTGTCTGTGTATCTTTTCCTCCTTAAAGTACTTTACACACAATAGGTACTCAGTAACTGTTTAATGAAGGATATTAGAACACAATGACATGCATTCTTTTTTACTGGCACAGTACACATTTATCAATAATTTACTACTATGTAAAAAATATAAATACAGACAAGACTGGGAAAGAGTACAGAGAAATCATATTTTAAGTGACCAACAGCATCTTATTTTAACATTTACTGGGAGACTGAAATTTTTAGGTGAGAGGAGGGAAGATAATGAGGCAGACTCCCACATGCACCTTAAACAGGATCCACCTGGCAACCCTATCTTGGGCCAATGCTCGAGTACCATACCGACCTATTCTTAGCCCCTGAGGCTGATGGCTACAATGAAGTTATCCTCAGCACCAGGGGCCACACTAGTACCAACTGAGCCACTGGTTGTGAAAGGGGAAGAGGGAGGAAAAGGGGAAAGGCCGGTGGAAAGAAGCAGATGATTGCCTCTCCTGTGTACCCTGCCTGGAAATTGAACCGGGGACATCCATGTGCCAAGCTGACTCTCTATCCATTGAGCCACTGGCTAGGGCCAAGATTGCAATTTTGAAAAAAATTAACAATTTTAACAACAACAACAAAAGACTCTAACCTGGAAAAAATAGGTATAAAGACTCAAAACCATGCACTTGACATTTGACAAGAATCTTAGGCAATGCCTCAGATGTGTGCCAGGTCAGAGGAGGCAAGAAGATTAGGCCCCACCACGTTTACTTGTCAGATTCAAATTTAACAAATTTGTATTTCATGAAAACCTACAAGCTCTTTGTGAGTTGAAGGAAATAGCTGAACAAATCAATATTTTATGAACCTGTTGCATCTGAGAACATGAAGCTGGTTTCCCACTCACCTATGTCTCATGACTTGAAAAAAATCCTTGCTCTTTAACTGCAAGTACAGGTCTGTTATTGCCTCTGAACGACACAGCACCACTTCTAGACAGAGAGTCTTCATCACACCATGGAATTTGGGCAGCAGGAAGAACACGGTGTTCATAAACCTAACCCGGGACAGGGGCAGTGAGTGCGAAGGCAGTCACAACCATCTCCCGCCTTAGGACATTCACCACTGACAGCATCTTACCCAGGGGTCCCCAAACTACGGGCCGGGGGCCGCATGCGGCCCCCTGAGGCCATTTATCCGGCCCCCACCGCACTTCCGGAAGGGGCACCTCTTTCATTGGTGGTCATTGAGAGGAGAACAGGATGCATCCGCATCCCGTGCTCCTGGAATATCGTATGTGGCGGGGCTACAAAGCGCGGCATTGCTCACGTACGGTACTACTTCAGGTGACACGGGATGCACACGTCACAGCTCTGGAAGTGTGTCGTATCACTTGTTACGGCTAGCAGTGACAAATATGGAACCGGACATTGACCATCTCATTAGCCAAAAGCAGGCCCATATTTCCCATTGACATACTGGTCAGTTTGTTGATTTAAATTTACTTGTTATTTTAAATACTGTATTTGTTCCTGTTTTGTTTTTTTTGCTTTAAAATAAGATATGTGTGGTGTGCATAGGGATTTGTTCATAGTGTTTTTTATAGTCTGGCCCTCCAACGGTCTGAGGGACAATGAACTGGTCCCCTGTGTAAGAAGTTTGGGGACCCCTGATCTTACCTATCAGCAAGAGGAGGGAAGTTCTTCACAAGTTTGTTCAAGCACACGATAAATTTGTCCTCCATTGTATTCTGATGTTGCTTCAACTGTTTTACAATCAGTTCACACACAGACTCTTCCAGTATCTGAAAAATTAAGTTTATTTTTCAATATACAAATGTGGAAACTTATGTTAAGTTTCTGAAAATTGGTTTATCTCGAATAAGTGTTTGGTGCTATTGTCTCCAATAGTGTTCACAAGGTAAAGCTCCAGGAGCACTCACGGGTTTGCACTGACCACTGAGCGCCACCAGACGCTCTGAAACCGGAGTCTGGGTGAGCCAGGCCGCAGCGACTCATGTTTGTGCTGCTAGCACTGGCAATGTCCGGCTCATGTCACATGTCAGATCAATAAAGAAGATTAGTGATTCCTTCTGTCAATGAAACATTGTCAACAAGTCATTTAAGAGGCTGAACTAAAATTAGTAATTAAATACTGTTGAAGACACATTTTATGGTGCCAATATTCACACAAATCATAATTTTTAAGCAACTCGACCTAAACTACCGCTATCTTCCTATACTCTGCCTTTTCTTGATCACATATTACTACTTAGTATGATAGATTCATTTCTGAATCATCTGTCTCCTGCCCCGAATGCCAGCTCCCTGAGGGTGGGGATTGACCTGTCCTGTTCCTAGGTGCATAACAAGAGCCTTGATCCAACGAGTAAGTGTCCAATATACAGGGGTGGGTAAAAGCAGGTTTATAGTTGTAAGCAAAATATTATATTTGTGTTATTATTATAATATTTATTTGCATTACAACTGTAAACCTATTTTTGCCAACCCTTATGTATGTGACCAACATATATAAGTGCCAAAGTCATAAAGCAAGGTGCACCTAACAATATGGGTAAAACAGTAGAAGACAACAAATGTGTGTGCACACGTACTGATGACGAGTCCGCCATCCCAGGTGCCAGAACTAGTCCAGTGATTAAAACGTGAGTGACTCTTCTTTATGTTTTACTGTTTCCCAAATTTCTACACAAAATCAATGCTATTTTATATTGAGGGGAAAAAAAACTATGTAAAACAAAAGTGTTTCTTATTCCCATTATGTTGAAATTTAAGTCAAGAGAGATTGACCCTGGGATCTACTGTAATTTGATCCATCCATGGTAAAAATTAAGTGTATTATATAAACTGATACAAAACATGTAGGGACATTAGAATCATGCCATAACAAGGTTATTCTGCATTTTAAAAATTGTTTATTTTACTAAAGTAGCCGGTAATCCTTAAATAAATGATGTTTGATCTTACCAAAGGGGACTATTTTCTTTTAGCTTAATTAAATTCTTTTTATAATTTTTTTTTAGATTTTATTTATTCATTTTTATACACAGAGGAGAGAGGAGAGGGAGGGAGGGAGGGAGGGAGGGAGGGAGAGAGAGAGAAAGGGGGAGGAGTAGGAAGCATCAACTCCCATATGTGCCTTGACTGGGCAAGCCCAGAGTTTCGAACCAGTGACCTCAGCATGCCAGGTCGACACTTTATCCACTGTGCCACCATAGGTCAGGCCTAAGTTTTCTTTTAAATCCAAATAAATGAATAGTTGATAAAATTGACAGGGAGTCCAATATGCTTTTTGGGAGTACCCTGGGTTTCCTCAGGACCTCCTGACTTCTCCTAAGGTTCTTCCCATCCTGACTGACAAGCAATGTGGCCTAAACTCTCCTCTCTACCTTTTCTTTCTTCCTTTTTATCCCTTAAGTGAGACGCAGGGGGGCAGAGAGACAGGCTCCCATAAGTGCCCTGGCTCGGGTCCATCCAGTAAGACCCTATGGGATGATGCTCTGCCCATCTGGGGCCGCTGCTTCATGGCTCAGCAACCAAGTTATTTTAGGTGAGGCCATGGAGCCATTCTCAGCACCCGGGGCGAGTTTGCTCCAACTGAGCCATGGCTGCAGAAGGGGAAGAGAGAGATAAAGAAAGAGAAAGGATAGGGGGAGGGGTAAGAAGCAGATGGCTGCTTCGCCTGTGTGCCCTGACCAGGAATTGAACCCAGGACATCCACACACCAGGCCAATGCTCTACTGCTGAGTCAACCAACCAGAGCCTCTACCTCTTCTTTCAAGAAAGGAAATGAACTGGAGATACAAATTAGGGGATCATAAACATAGAGGCAGTTTTTAATATTTATTTACTGATTCTAAAGAGAGAGAGAAAGAGAAAGAGAGAAACAACTATTTGTTGTTCCATTTATTTATGCATTCATTGGTTGATTCTTATATGTGCCCTAAGTGGGGATAGATCCTGCAACCTTGGTGTATCAGGATGACACTCTAATCAACTGAGCTACATGGCCATGGATACAGGTAGTTGTGGGGTTTTCTTGTTTTGTTTTTTTTGTGACAGAGACAGAGGGAGATATATAGAAAGACAGAAAGACAGGAAGGGACAGAGATGAGAAGCATTAATTCTTCGTTGCGGCACCTTAGTTGTTTATTGATTACTTTCTCATATGTGCCTTGACTGGGGGGCTACAGCAGACCAAGTGATTCCTTGCTCAAGCCAGCGACCTTGGGCTCAAGCTAGTGAGCCTTGCTCATCACCAGATGAGCCCATGCTCAAGCCGGTGACCTCAGGGTTTTGAACCTGAGCCCTCTGCGCCTAGTACGATGTTCTATCCACTGCACTACCACCTGGTCAGGCAGAGGTAGGTTTTTTTTTTGTATTTTTCTGAAGCTGGAAACGGGAGAGACAGTCAGACAGACTCCCGCATGTGCCCGACCGGGATCCACCCGGCACGCCCACCAGGGGGCGACGCTCTGCCCACCAGGGAGCAATGCTCTGCCCCTCCGGGGCATTGCTCTGTTGCGACCAGAGCCACTCTAGCACCTGGGGCAGAGGCCGAGGAGCCATCCCCAGCGCCCGGGCCATCTTTGCTCCAATGGAGCGTCGGCTGCGGGAGGGGAAGAGAGAGACAGAGAGGAAGGAGGGGGGGGGGTGGAGAAGCAAATGGGCGCTTCTCCTATGTGCCCTGGCCGGGAATTGAACCCGGGTCCCCCGCACGCCAGGCCGACGCTCTACCACTGAGCCAACCGGCCAGGGCCCAGAGGCAGTTTTTAAAGCTATAAGGACCTATGATCAGCAGGGGAACAATGAAACAGACGAAGACCAGAAACAGAGCTGTGGAGGTGACCTGGGAAATTAGTAGCTAAGGAAGGGAGAAGAAACTGCCAAGGAAGTAGGGAGAGAGTCAAGAGTGTCCCAGTACCAGTGTCAAAAAGAAATCAAGAAGAGATCAACTATGTCACTGTGGACAGACTGAAACAAAGAGACCTAGCACAAACATTTTATTACAATGAGTGACTGTTTTTAGAGGTTCCAAAACACTGTACAGCACCTCATTCTTTTAAAATGCAGGAGCAGCCTGACCAGGTGGTGGCACAGTGGATAGAGCATTGGACTGGGATGCTGAGGACCCAGGTTCGAGACCCCGAGGTCGCCAGCTTGAGTGCGGGCTCATCTGGTTTGAGCAAAGCTCACCAGCTTGGACCCAAGGTCGCTGGCTCAAGCAAGGGGTTACTGGGTCTGCTGAAGGCCCGCGGCCAAGGCATATATGAGAAAGCATCAACGAGCAACTAAGATGTTGCAACGAAAAATTGATGATTGATGCTTCTCATCTCTCTCTGTTCCTGTCTGTCTGTCCCTATCTATCCCTCTCTCTGTCCCTGTAAAAAAAAACAAAATAAATAAAAATTAAAAAAAAATGCGGGAAGAAAGAAATGTAGCAGTAAGTATCATTCTGCTATCTATTTTCTTTCAAGTAAGTTATAACATGATTTCTATGAAGTTATATATATATATCTTTAATAATATTTTATTGAAAGTACTTAACTTGAATGTATAATATGCTTAAAAATTCAGTAAGGTTCTTCTCACAATTCAGCCAAGTGGCCAGGGCACAAAAGACTGGAAAGGTTCCCTGGGAAGCAGTTTCTCCTGTGTAACAGGTATTATGTAAAAAATTGAAAGCAAGGGATTTCAATAGTTTAGCACCTTGAACAGTAGCAGATATCTATGTGATAATTTTCTCCAAAATGATACCCTGAGACCAAGTTCTGAGAAATAAAAGCTGACTAAATACTCATATCCTGACTTTTAAAATAAAGAGTAAGTTATCAATCTTTAAAATTTAATAAATTGATTAGACAAGATGGCGCTGGAGTAGGCGGACGTTCCAACATCTACCTCCCAGAACCAAAGTGGATTACAAACTAATTTTAAGAACTATCATCTGGAAAAACCAACTTTGGACTAAACTAAGAGGACTCTTCAACCAAGGAACACTGAAGAAGCCACACCGAGACTGCTTAGTGTATCCCAAGGTTCTCTTTACCATGCCACAGTCGCAGAGCTCCAGGGAAAAGCAACCTGGTCTCATCTCTCCAGGCAGAGGAGAACAGAAGCTCCATATCCACGCATGCTGCAAATGGCTTTTCCAGTCTACCTGAATCATTACCAGCTAGAAGCAGTGGTCATTGGGACTTGGACATGAGCTGCAAAGTATAGAATGGTGACAATTCCAGTGCCATGCGGACTTTTCCTGGATGTGGACTTTTCCTGGACTCCTGCTCCTTGTGACAGCTCCTAACAGACTGAACTGTGGTTGGGTTGCATTCTTTAGGGATTTGGCATGGTGATGGGGCCAACTTGGACTTGGTGAACATGTTAAGGACACTACTCTTTTATGGATTCTTGCTGTATTGCCCAAGAGTTTGCTTAAAGGCTTTAATCACTGTAAAAAAAATAGAAGACTAGATAAAGAAGATGAGGCACATATACACCATGGTATACTATACAGCCATAAGAAATGATGACATCAGATCACTTACAACAAAATGGTGGAATCTTGATAACATTATATGGAGTGAAATAAGTAAATCAGAAAAAAACAAGAACTGCAGGATTCCATACATTGGTCGGACATAAAAATGAGACTAAGAGACATGGACAAGAGTGTGGTGGTTACAGGGGGAGGGAAGGAGGGAGAGGGAGAGGGGGAGAGGGAGGAGTACAAAGAAAACTAGATAGAAGGTGACGGAGGACAATCTCTCTTTGGGTGATGGGTATGCAACAGAACTAAATGACAAGATAACCTGGACATGTTTTCTTTGAATATATGTACCCTGATTTATTGATGTCACCCCATTAAAATAAAAATTTATTTATTTAAAAAAAAATTAAAAAACAATAAAAACCCCAATGTGTTAGTTAAGGTAACACTACCTGTTGCTTTAGTATGTGATGCTTATTTTTTCCTAGCGTAACAGTGCAATTGTGAGTTAGCTTGAGAGGGCCCCACTACTCACCATTTCTTATCATCAGATTTCTCCTACATAATGTGAAATACCGTGGAGAGTTGGCATAGACTACATTTCAATTGATTATTTCTTCCTTAGAGAACCTGTAGTTGTTGACCTGTGATTCCCCTGACATAACATTGAGCTTGTTGCAAAGCTTGTGATAAATACATATTGAACGATTGAATGAATAAATAATTTTAGGTAAAAAAAAATAAAAATAAAAATAATAATAAATTTCCAGTGTTAAAAAAATCATATTTTCTTTAAAAATCATTGAGAATTGTATACAGTAAGAGTAAAATATATACATATTAATAAATATAGAATGCCCATTTTGGTTTAGAGGATATAAGTAACATGACAAATCAAATTTGAAAAAGCATTTAAAATTGAACATACTCACATTTTTTCTCTCAGTAATATACTGAAGAATAAGTCCCAGAACTTCTGCTGCTGCTGCATAGACCTCTTTATATTTTACAAAGGACATATTATTGACCAAAGCTTGAAAGTATCTATAACAAATAGAGAAAATAAATATGCATAAAATAATCCATTCTGCTGTTTGACATAAATTTATAACAATTTTACTCCTTTTACCATATTAATAGCACAAATTGGAAAATATGAAACCTAAAACATGATCTGAATTGTGTGAATACATGTAAGATGTACTTAAGGCCCTGGCATCATGACAACAGGAAGGCACATTGAAGTCAGATCAGTCACACAGGACTTGCTACAGTCAAAGAAAAACAGAATGCTAGAGAGGGGAGGTGAGTCCAGCAGAACAGGAGGACACAGAATGAGGGCCCTGCAGGCAGTGGTGGCATTCAATTGGTTTTACCAGTTTGGCAGAACTGATACCTAATTTTTTGTTGAATTTGGTGAACCAGTTGATAAAATGGCACTTGTAATTGGGGTTCTATCAATATTTAAGGTGAGCACCTGGGCAACCACCCAATGGGGAAATCACAAATTTACATTCCTTACTCTTTTTAAAAATTCATCTGCTCAACAGCATAGTCTAAGCAACCGTAGTAACGTTCATCCCATCCATAGGTGAAAAAAATTTTGACAGAAATATGCTTGTAATAATTATTTATTCAGCCTGACCAGGCGGTGGCGCAGTGGATAGAGCATCGAACTGGGACACAGAGGACCCAGGATCTAAGCTCTGAGGTCACTGGCTTGAGCATGGGCTCATCCAGCTTGAGAGTGGGCTCATCAGCTTGAGTGCGGAGTAGCTGGCTTGAGCCCAAAGGTTGCTGGCTTGAAGCCCAAGATCACTGGCTTGAGCAAGGGGTCACTTGCTCTGCTGTAGTCCCCCGTCCCCCCGTCAAGGCACATACGAGAAAGCAATCAATGAACAACTAGGATGCCACAATGAATAATTGATGCTTCTCATCTCCCTCCCTTCCTATCTGTTCTCTCTCTCTGTCAAAAAAAAAAAATTATTCATTTCATAAAACTCATTATATCTTTGATGAAATACTACATTTTAATTTCCTTGTGTTTGTTACTTCAGTAAAGAAACATATAATGGAAAGAGAAAAAGCGCCAAACAACCAGAGGGTGACAACTTGTATTGTTTATTATCAGGTATTAATTTTTTCATTAATATTTTAAAACTTTCTTATAACATAATCTAGTTTTGTGTACCTCTTTTATTCTTCTTATTTAACTACTGAATGCATTAAATAAACTACATTTCAGTATATCATTTTTTTATACTTAAAATGGTCATTAGGGCAGAGAACCAGTTGTTAAATTATTTGAATCCCACCACTGCCTGCAGGTTCCCCAGTCTCTGCTTCAATCCTTCCACTCAACCACCCTGAACCATTTGGAGAACCCAGTGGCTGAGAACCAGAAACTCTTCCAGGCAGACAATGACTTCCCAGTGCACCTGCAGGTTGGGGAACTGATTACATCCTGTACAGACTGACCACGACGTTATATCCAGGGGGCACCATCCAGAGCCTGTATTGCCTTGGCTGGGCTTCATTTCCCCACAAGAACTGAGGCCAAGAAGCCTGCAGGACCTGAGGGACTTGAACAAGCATCAATAAGTGTGCTAGCTTCTTGGGGAAACCAGCCCCCCAAACTTCATAATGCTAGATACTATAAAACTATAGTGAAAAAACTATTATCTAAGATTATGATTTACTGACTCCCTCTAAAAACCATCTACTATGACAGAGAAGGACAATAATGAGGAAGAACGTGACACAAATGCAGTGCCCCCAGACTTCACAGGGAGTGGTCTTTTAGCTTTCAGCCCCTTAGAGGCTCTGTAAAGTTGTCAGTGGAGAAAATCAAAGCATAATAATAATAATAATAATGATAATAAGTAAAATTAAGCTATTTCGTGTTGAATCTGTGTTAAGCAACATATTTGTATATGATACCAGGTGACTGAAGGGTAGCACCAACTAGACAGAATGAGACACTTCCAAAGAAATGGCAAAAGCATGGAAAGCAGACGCTAAAATCTACGAGGTTACCGTGATGTAAATGTCGGCTTTAATCCCCTCCATTTCATACGTCAGGCTTACAACCACCCCCGCCTGTGAAAGGTCCTGAAGGGAGGGAGGAGGGCAGTATGGCTGCAACTACACCAAAAATCACTGAAACACGCAGCAGCAAGAGCTTCAGCAGCATCCCATCATGGTCATGATCCTATAATGAATGGTCTCACAAAACTCATGTTGCTTTCAGAAGTAAATGCTAAAAACAGTACTTTAAAAAATAAGAAAGCCCTGGCTGGTTGGCTCAGTGCATAAAGCGTCAGCCTAGCATGGTATCCTGTGCTCAATTCATGGTAAGGACACACATGAGAAGTGACCATCTGCTTCTCCCCACCTCCCTTCCCACAGTCAGTGGCTTGATTGTTTCAAGGGTGGCCTCAGGTACTGAGGATTGCTCCACTGGAGTGCATCAGTCCCAGGTGCTAAAAATAGCTCAGTACTAGAGTATTGGCCCAAGACAGGTTGCCATGTGGATCCTGTTTAGGGTGCATGCGGGGGTCTGCCTCACTATATCCCCTCCTATCACCTAAAAAACAAAACAAAACAAAACAAAAACAAAAAGGACCCACTTTAAACCAAAGTTAAGCCAGTCTATTTCCAATTTAGTAACACTTTAACCTAAAAAAAAAAATAAAGAAATCAAAGCAAATACTATTATACTTACTTGACACCCTCTATGCCACATTCTAAGTCATAGGGAGGGAAGTTATTGGCCATTACGATGCCTAATAATTGAATTCCTACTGAATTGTCTTTAGAATTAGGATCTTTCCTAGAAAACTTTTCAAATATTAACCTGAAACATAAGCACAGAAGTACAGATTATCATATAATAAAGTAAGACAAATATAAAATTTTCTACAGCTAATTTTCAAGATAAGAAATACTTTTTCTTTTCCCACATCTAACAACCTTCTTCCAATAATACCCTTTGACTGATATCCAGGTTATCCTAGCTTTGAAACATAGGCAGTTTTATATCTTCCTAGAATTATTTGCCCAAATTCTCCAAGTGAAAGCTTTTGAGTTTTCACCTGTCTCAGCCTTTGGGCTGTTACAGTGAATAGCAGAGTGCTTCTAGTGTCAAACTTTGAAAATTCTGATTTTAGGAGTAGCATTATTATACTCTTAAAAATAGACTCTATTTCAAATTAAAGTACTCCTATCATTACAAGTAATTAAATTTCATTGTAATCACTATTTACAACATATTACATTTTAAAAACTTCTAAACAATCTAGTAAATATATACCTGTAAGGGATGGATAAACAATCCTTCCAGCATTCAACAAGGGTTTTTATAATTTCAAGGTTGTGACTAAATACAGCTCTTTTTTGATGAAAAACATGTTCCATTAGGAAACGAAGCAATCGATTTGCCAACACTTCATCTTTAGGAACCCCCTGAAATGGTATAAAAATTCTATATTAATACGTAGCTTTCCATTCTGAAAAAGCATTTTATATTCAAAAGTACATTTATGTAAGAAACGTGGCATTCTACTGAGGAGTCCGGCTCCTGGTTGAAAACCTATGTGTGGCTTTTCAGGTCCAACCACAGGCAATGACAAAGTCTTTTCCTGAAAGGCCTCAAAGGGAAAGCTGCCTTCCCTACATCAGACTGGGAACACAGCCAGTATACGACACTGCCAAAGGGTAGCTGCGGTCAGAGTCCAGGGCCCCTTGCCTGGTCATGCCGTTTCTCATAGGTGCATTCCTAGTCAAGGTACCTTAACTCCTAGGTCTCTATCCTCGTCAGAGAAGAGGGAAAAACTTGAAAGCACTCTTTCCAACTCTGACTCAGTACTCCGTGCTTTTTCAAGTCCTAGCCCTCTCCTTCATACTTCTCCTAACTCCAGGGTCCTACAAAACAGCTGAGGTCTTTAATAGTGGCTCCCTCAACGTTGGTACTAAATCACCTGACCCTTGACAGTATGCTGTTGAGGGGGGGGGGGGATGGAACAAGAGTTGGGGCTTTCTTCGGTTTTAGCTTTTTGCATAGACTATTGCAAAGAGTTTTTTTGATTAAAGGCTTCACCTTGACTTTCACTTGGGCTCTCTGTTGCTTTAATCAGCTATTCTGACACCTAAGCAATTCAGCTTTCAAGCTCAGCTGAGCTCCTACTGTCTAAATTAATCTTTCCCAATGGTTCCTAAGGTAAACTAAACACTGTCTTAATTTTTTCATGTTAGTAAGCAGACTACAGATGATCTCATCACATTAAAGCTAAGAAATCTAAATTTAGTTTATTTTGAAGTGAGAGGGGCACATACAGACACAAACACATGCACATTATTATATTTAATAATGACTGTTCCCAGGATATCCTTACAGGAAAACTCTCATACATTATTAGTGCTAACCTTCCAAACAAATGGGCAAAGCTCTCACACATACAAATTTATACCAGTGAATGCCACAAGCTGTAGTACAACACAGTGTCAGTCATCTTGTGATTACTTGTTGAACAATCTCAACCATTACAGAGCACATTCGATTTTCTGGTAGTAGACAGGCTGTCAAAACAAATGCCAAAAAATCCAGGGACTTGAGACACAGCAGAAGTCTACTGACATTTATTTCTCATACTTAAAAATTTATTTTAATTTATTGATTTTAAGAGAGAGGGGAACAGAGAGACAGACAGACAGAAACACTGATCTGCTTTTATATGTGCCCTGACCAGGCCGAACCAGCAACCTCTGCATGTCATGATAATGGGATCCAGCTGGGGCTACTTCTAGTTTCCAAACTCTTTGACAGTAAAAGCAACAAAAAAAACACAAACATCTGATAGTTTAAAAATAAAAAGTCAGAGGAATTATCAAAAGCAGACAAAAGAAAAGAGAACTAAATCAGTAGGAGACCATTTAGTATAGCAATATTATAAAAAGATAACAATGTTAAAGTATACTGCTCACAAAAATTAGGGTATATTCAAAATGAATATGAAGCAGTAAAATAGTCCCTAATTTTTATGAGCAGAATTAGGAGATATTTCAAAATGGGTATGAGATGATGAAATATCTCAATTTTTGTGAACAGTCATTAAAAGGAGCTTGACTTATTTATGATATACTCCATTTAAGATATCAGCTAAGAGCTGATAAAGTACTACTTAAAAGATGTATTCATTCTTACTTTAGGAGTAGCTAATCCTGCCCATGAAAGAACAGTCACCACTATCTCAACCACCATATAGTGAATTCCTTCTCCTCCGTTGTTTTCAGAAACAACCAGCTGCAGCAAGGGACTAAGCCAGTACTTCGCATAAGGACGGAAAACCTAGAAGAGAATTTAATAGTCAAATATCAAAGAATTGTTCTGAATAACCAAAATATAATCTAGATACATAACCGCCATCACCTAAAATTTTGTATGTTATGACTTGATCTAAATCCCAAATAGATGTAAATTCCAACAATTACCCTGCCTAATCACATCAGACTCTGTTGAATTCTCTCTTCATGGGCCCCGAAAACCACAATTCAATGAAATTAATTTATTATTGATGTTTTCTTTGCTTAAGACTTTTCTAATATAACTATACTCATAGTAATCAAAATGAAAGTATTCTATATCAATCTTGTCCTATATGAATAATATGCAGCTCTATTATTTTATACCAATGCATAGAATATATGAAAAATGAGAATAGGCAAATTAGATGCATGCCTAATTCTTTTTCCCATTTCTTCCTATAGTGTGGAAGACTACACATACTCAGGACTCTAAAATATAAATAAAATATATCTATACACTAAATTCTATTTATTTCAGAAATTGCAAGAGAATGCTATTTTTTTTTTTTTTTTTCATTTTTCTGAAGCTGGAAACAGGGAGAGACAGTCAGACAGACTCCCGCATGCGCCCGACCGGGATCCACCCGGCACGCCCACCAGGGGCGATGCTCTGCCCATTCTGGGCGTCGCCATGTTGCGACCAGAGCCACTCTAGCGCCTGAGGCAGAGGCCACAGAGCCATCCCCAGTGCCAGGGCCATCTTTGCTCCAATGGAGCCTTGGCTGCGGGAGGGGAAGAGAGAGACAGAGAGGAAAGCGCGGCGGAGGGGTGGAGAAGCAAATGGGCGCTTCTCCTGTGTGCCCTGGCCGGGAATCGAACCCGGGTCCTCCGCACGCTAGGCCGACGCTCTACCGCTGAGCCAACCGGCCAGGGCCGAGAATGCTATTTTGATGCAAAATAACAGATTACCATATGATTTAAGCCATCTATCTTATTAACCTTTGACAATTTCTTTTCTTTTTTAGAGAGAGAGGGAGAGAGAGACAGGCAGGAAGGGAGAGCGATGAGAAGCTGCGGCACCACAGTTGTTTATTTATTGCTTTCTCATATGTGCCTTGACCCCTTGCTCAAGCCACTGACTTTGGGCTTCAAGCCAGCGACCCTATGGGGTCATGTCCATAATCCCAAACTCAAGCTGGTGACTCCGCGCTCAAGCTGGTGAGCCTGTGCTCAAGCCGGGGACCTTGGGGTTTGAGTACTCAGTGTCCTAGGTGATGCTCTAGCTACTGAGCCAATGCATGATCAGGTGCCACTCTCCTTTTATAAAACTGTTTTTTTCAGAGATTTCTCATCTACTCTCACATATTAAATCTATGTGACCTCAACTCATTTTTGTTTATGCACTCCCATAAATAAAAAAATTCTGAACACTTTCCATGTATGTCTATTGGTTTATTTATAAATTATTAATACAAACTTTTTACTATTTATTTATTTATAGTGAGAGAGACAGGCAGACAGGAAGAGAGAAAGAGATGAGAAGCATCAACATCAATTATTCATTGCAGCACCTTAGTTGTTCATTGGTTGCTTTCTAATATATGCTTTGATGGGGGGGGGGGGGGGCTCCAGCCAAGCTAGTGACCCCTTGCTCAAGCCAGCAATCTTGGGCTCAAGCCAGCAACTGTGGGGCCAAGTGGATCATGGAACTCTGCTTAGCACTTTTCAGTGGCTCCCTACCACTCAGTGAATGAGCTGGACCCTTTGCATGGATCCCAAAGGTCTGGCTCAGCTCCCCTGCCCCTCAGACATGTAGCCATGACACTCAGTTTTCTTCTGGATCATGTGCCCATGGTCTGTGCAGTCAGAGCAGATGTGCTTGGCTCTTCAAGAAACCGTCTCTCGCCTGACCAGGCGGTGGCGCAATGGATAGAGCGTCGGACTGGGATGCGGAGAACCCAGGTTTGAGACCCCGAGGTCGCCAGCTTGATCTCGGGCTCATCTGGTTTGAACAAAAGCCCACCAGCTTGAACCCAAGATCGCTGGCTCCAGCAAGGGGTTACTTGGTCTGCTGAAGGCCCGCGGTCAAGGCACAGATGAGAAAGCAATCAATGAACAACTAAGGTGTTGCAAAGCACAATGAAAAACTAATGATTGCTGCTTCTCATTTCTCTCCATTCCTGTCTGTCTGTCCCTGTCTATCCCTCTCTCTGACTCTCTCTCTGTCTCTGAAAAAAAAAAAAAAAAAAGAAACCGTCTCTGTTCTGCTCACACTGCAGAATATAAACTCCTACTGACACTTTACAACACTTAAAGACTCTCTTAAAAATCTGTCCTGACTCCCACTGGTGGAAGATGTTCCTCTCTAAGATAGTGCTATATGTAGACCAAATGGTAAATTCAGCAACTACCTAAGAAAGTCAGTTATTTTTCATATGGACTTAACAGGAATAATTTTACTACCTTCTTTGCTACTAGAGGCTCTCCCCAGGTAATGAATGAGATAGGTTCTGTAGGTTTGTTCTTAAGCTGAATTTGCATGTAAGTTGGAACAGGTACATTTTACCTATTAAATGCAACTTAGATGTGCTAGTTTTAACATAGTATTTATTTTTACCTTTCTGTGTATGTGTGTGTGTGTGTGTGTGTATATATATACACACTTAAACATTTTCACACCTACAGAATCTATCTTATTCGTAACCCAGGGACTGTCCATATAAACTATGAAGGTTGGCAGCCATAAGATAGTTACCAAAACATCTACTCATAAAAAGTTAATTACATGTTTTAAAAGGAAATGATAAAGAATGTAGAACAAATAAATAAAAATGGTTATTTTATTCAGAGAACACAGAATATTTTTCTTTGTTGTAGGGTAGGTTTTTTTGGAGTTTTTTTTGTATTTTTCTGAAGCTGGAAACGGGGAGGGACAGTCAGACAGACTCCCGCATACGCCCGACTGGGATCCACCCGGCATGCCCTCCAGGGGGCGACACTCTGCCCACCAGGGGGCGATGCTCTGCCCCTCCGGGGCGTCGCTCTGTTGCGACCAGAGCCATTCTAGCGCCTGGGGCAGAGGCCAAGGAGCCATCCCCAGCGTCTGGGCCATCTTTTGCTCCAATGGAGCCTCGCTGCGGGAGGGGAAGAGAGAGACAGAGAGGAAGGAGAGGGGAGGGGTGGAGAAGCAGATGGGCGCTTCTCCTGTGTGCCCTAGCCGGAAATTGAACCCGGGACTTCTGCATGCCAGGCCGACGCTCTACCACTGAGCCAATCGGCCAGGGCCTGTAGGGTAGGTTTTTTAAAGGAGGCATATATAATTGCAAACAATATTTCAAGAAATAAATTACTTACTTCTTCTGTATTAATAATGAGCTTAGCTAAGAAGAGACGAATATTTAATGGTGTCAATTGATTTCCTAGTTTGTCATGAAGAAATTTCATCCAAGGAGGAAGATTTCTTGGCACTGAACCCTAAAATGATACATTCAAAATTACATTTTTTTAAAAAATGCACCCTAGAGAGACAGAAACAGACAGGAAGAGAGAGAGATGAAAAGTACCAACTGGTAGTTGCAGCATTTTAGTTGTTCATTAATTGCTTTCTCATACCTGTCTTGACTGGGGGCTTCAGCTGAGCCAGTGACCCCTTGCTCAAGCCAGTTACCTTTGGGTTCAAGCCAGCAACCATGGCGTCATGTCTATGACCCCATGCTCAAGCCAGTGACCCCACATTCAAACTAGTGAGCCCACGCTCAATCTGGAGACCTTGGGGTTTTGAACCCAGGTCCTAAGGGTCCCAGGTCGACATTCTATCTACTGTGCCACCACCTAGTCAGGCTATTCAAAATTACTTTTAAAAGTAGAATAAAATAACTGCCTATTTTGATATTATAAGACAACAACGACAAAGTAAAAGATGAGCAGCAAAAACCATGTTTATGGCCCTGGCCAGTGGCTCAGTGGTAGAGTGTCAGCCCAGCCTATGGACCTCCCAGGTTTGATTCCCAGCCAGGGCACATAGGAGAAGCAACCATCAGCTTCTCTTCATCTTCTTCTCCCCCTTCTCTTTCTCTTCCCGTCCAGCATCTAGTGGCTCGATTGGTTTGAGTGTATTGTCAGACCCGGGTACTGACAATAGCTCAGTGGTCCCAGCTAGTCAGCAGCAGATGCTAAAAATAGCTTGATACTTCAGTATTAGCCCCAGATGGGGGTTGCCTGGTGGATCTTGGCTGGGGCACATCTGTCTCACTATCCCCCTCCTCTCACTTAAAAAAAATCATGTTTATTTGATATGAAATTTGGTTTATTTTTTTTGTTTGTTTTTTACAGAGACAGAGAGAGAGTCAGAGAGAGGGATATATACGGACAGACAGACAGAAATGGAGAGAGATGAGAAGCATCAATTATCAGTTTTTTGTTGTGACACTTTAGTTGTTCATTGATTGTTTTCTCACATGTGCCTTGACTGTGGGCCTTTAGCAGACCAAGTGACCCCTTGCTCGAGCCAGCGACCTTGGGTCCAAGCTGGTGAGCTCTGCTCAGAACAGATGAACCTGCGCTCAAGCTGGTGACCTCGGGGTCTCAAACCTGGGTCCTCCGCATCCCAGTCAGACGCTCTATCCACTGTGCCACCGCCTGGTCAGGCTGCTTTAGTTTTTGATATTAAATGTTTATTCTAATATAATATCAATGAATAGTATTAAGTGAGACAATGCAAGATTAGCAAAAATATTACCTCTTCTCCTTTAGGTAGGATCTGATTTCTCTGCATGTGCTTAATTAGGGCTGTCATGGTTGCCATACATTCGTGTTGGTTGAGTTCATCCATCTCTAACTCCAGGATATCATCTTGGATCAGGGGGTCTTTATGCTCCTACGAAATAGTAAGAATCTGATTATGCAGAGTACACTTAAAATTTTAGTGTATGCGACATTCTGATTTTTTGGGCAATATCATAAAATACACACTTAAGTAACAATGATACTTCGATAACAATATCAAATACACTTGGTATGTTTTCTTATTAAAGAACTGAAAAATAACTAGGACTTTATGTCTTCCTTACATTTCCCCTCTAACCTTTGTCTATGGGGTCACACTCAGGTCACAGAATACATACAAATATGTGCTGTTGTGATAAGGTGCCGAGAAACTATAAAACTTAACTTTAGCAACGCCATTTTAAAGAGGAAAAGTCAGGCCTCTTATCCCCTCCTTTCTGTGAAGAAAGGAAAGAGAATGTAGGAGGAAGGGCTTGCAAGGGCAACTGGGTCAGCTAAGTCATAATTTAACTACAGAGCAAGGAAGATGGAACTTATTCAATAATCCTTTCACTTCTTTCTTTCTTTTTTAAAAAAAATATTTTATTTATTGATTTTTAGAGAGAGGGGAGAGAGAGAGAGAAGGGGGAGGAGCAGGAAGCATCAACTCCCATATGTGCCTTGACCAGGCAAGCCCAAGGTTTCGAACCAGCAACCTCAGTGTTCCAGGTCGACGCTTTATCCACTGCGCCACCACAGGTCAGGCCTCACTTCTTTCTTAAAATCCTTTAGGGTGTAGCAATGTTCTCCTTTTGACAGATCCTATAGATAAATGTTGTAACAAGGCAGTAAAATACAATGAGCTTGCTAAGGAGATTAATGACTTTTCATATGTGCCTTGACCATGGGCCTTCAGCAGACCGAGTAACCCCTTGCTCAAGCCAGCGACCTTGGGTCCAAGCTGGTGAGCTTTTTGCTCAAGTCAGATGAGCCCACACTCAAGCTGGCAACCTCGGGGTCTCGAACCTGGGTCCTCTGCAATCCAGTTCGACGCTCTATCCACTGCGCCACCACCTGGTCAGGCGAGATTAATGACTTTTGTACTATGTTCCCCCTCCTCCCAAGCCCAGCCAGTGTGTAATTTGGTCTTTAAAAGGGGGCCTCAGAGCTGTCTTAGGAGCTGCAGGATTTGGGTTTGTCCTAGACCCCTGTAGTAGCCAGCCAATAAACTCCTCAAAAATTCATCTGGAATTAGTGTCTTCTTGGAACTCCCTGGGTACTTTACAACACTGCTTTGTACAAACACCAACACATTTACAAATAAACAGAACCCTAAACACCTTGAGAGCAATAGTCTCATGATTCTTTAGTTGCCACTTTACAAAGAAAGTAAAGCTATTAAGTATAATTATAAGACATAAATGTTTACTTATATTTTTCCTCAATAAACTGAGCAATAAACTGAGGCCAAATCTGGGACAATTTGGGCATCAAAATAAATAATGATAACCTACTGTACAAAATAACAATCTAGGAAAGCACAGTGATTAAAATTAAAACAATACAAATGGGGAGAAGAGAAGCTCTTCATTGTGGTAGAAGGCCAACTAATAAATGAGGGACCAGTTATGGAATTAGATAGAATATTACCATTTTCCAACCTGCATAGCAAAAATGAGACATAAATGAATGTTAAAAACTAATGGGTGAAAAATAGGCTAAGATATGGTATCACTCCCCAAAATGAGGTCAGCAGCTCTCTCATAAGGAGAACATAGCATTGCTCTGTCATATTCCTGCCAAAATTCCTAGTCTACTTGTGAGGAGCACTGAACAAACACTAACTGAGGGGCATTGTACTACGAGGGTGCTACAGGGTTGTGACAGCTGGGTATATCTTGTGGTCCTGGACTGTATCCTCTCTGCTATAAAGGATGTTATGAGACAATAGGCAAATCCTGAGGGATGTCTGTGGGTGGCAACTTTTGTCTATGTTAAAATTGTTCTAAAATTCTAAAAAACCATGTCACTTAATAAAAAGAAAGATGGAAAAAGGGCACATAGAGGTAAACTAGTCCTACTTACATGCAATATCAAAACACGTCATTGCAAAGAAGCTAGAATAGTCATAAAGGAATGTTGAAGAATGAGTTCCTATTGGGATGCAGACAGGAATGCCATAGATGATACAATAGAACTTTAGAACATACACAGACTCTGAAAGTCTGGACAAGAGAGATAAGAGATGAGAGTTCAGAGAGAAATGGAGAGAGAAAGAAATAGGTGGGGGCAGGAAAGGATGAACAAGTACATCATAGGCCTTCTCTTTGAATGAACGAGATTAATCCAAGCTAAAAATATAAAAAGGGTGAGGGACAGTGTTGGGTAACAAACGTTTTCTAAATGTGCTCACTTGTATTGGGGCAATGCCTTGTGTGTATAGTCTATAGAAGGCTGTGGGTGCATGCCCTCAGGGCAGCGGATTGCAAATAGTGGACTGCCTTCCTGCTTAGGAGGGGCGATTGTTTGCTAATGTTCACTGGAGAAGGGTTTTTTCCTCCCTGCCTGTTTTGCTAGCGAGAACAGAGAAGTGTCCTGAGGGTGAGTCTGGAGAATGAGTCCAGGCTGTGGACCAAGTGGGGCTTGGAGCCCTGAGTTCCACCGGGCTTGTTTGGCTGGGAGTGCTGAGGTTGGTAGATCTTGAGATGTGAGAGAGAGAAGAGGTCTTCCCTGCCTGTTTGCTCGTCCACCCTTATGAGACTTTAATAAACAGAATGGCCCACCATTTTCTGGCTCCACAGTTCTCTTATCATCTGCCCAAATCCAACATGACCACGCAGGGCCATGGTGGTGGCCACTGGCCTTACAGACAGGTAAAACTTAGTAAATGAGAATATGGAACAGACTATTATAAGTTGCTGGGATTAAAAGAAAACAAACAAAACCCAAAACAGAATTCCATTTCTAAAAATAATAAAGTCATTCCATACTCATGTTATGGTCATCAAGAATTTATTCTTTAAGAATTAAGCTATCACCCTGGCCAATAGCTTAGTTGGTTGGAGCATCCTCCTGATATGCGGAGGTTGACAGCTTGATCCCTGGGCACATACAGGAACAGATCAATGTTTCTGTCTCTCTCCCTTCCTTTCTCTTTAAAGTCAAAAAGTAAATTTAAAAACATTAAATTTAAAACATTAATCTCAGGGAGACTGGCTAATGTGAGACAGCCCTTGGAGAGAGCTTTCCTTACTGTGCTGATAAAATCAGATTGCTAACTAAGCCTACAGGAAGATAGGCTGGCCCTTAGATCTTGGAAAATTCTTCAAAGGAATACTCTTCTTTGAGGACTACTGACAGAGAACTGGCTTCCTTTACAAATACTAATAATAGTCTTTAATATGTAAAATGTGATCACCTGTCTTCGAAAGCGACCAACGGTAGATTTAAGGTCTTGGGAACTATATGAATAGCTCTGAACTCCAGTAGAGAAGTCAAACTGACTCATTTCCTCACTCAGACTACTGTCTGCCAAATATGACAAGGAAGATATATAATGAGGACCACCTGAAATATAAAAAAAAAACAAAATACATTTATTCAAAAATAGTAAGAAATGTGTTTCTTTAAGCTCAAATAGTATTAAAATGAAAGGCTACTGTCAACTAATGCTTTCAACAATCCTGTGATTAACAAAGCAAAATGGAAATGGGTAAGAGATCCCTTTTGCTTTTGTCAATATAGACCAGTGATTCTCTACTGTCATGGACAAAGAAATTAATTAATATGTCTAAAAATTGGACTGGATCCAATTTTTAGACATATTAAGACAATTTCTTTGTATTAAAAATCTTCATGATGTACATTTTGCCATGAAGTCTAGCATAAATGTGGGAAAAGATACTACTGAAAAATAATTCTAAATATATGACATTTAAAAAACTGGTCCAAATTTTATCCTGAAGTTAAGAAAACAAAGCTGTGCAGAAAAATTACGCATAAAATTGAAACAATGAAGTATGTGGAGGGAGAGAGGGCTAATTTTAATTAAACAGGGAGGCCAGGGAGAACTTCCTTCAGGAGTTGGCATTAAACAGAATGTCACAATGTTGTAGTAATATAAGGTTAGAGTAATTAAATATATACAAATATAAAAATATGGAAAATATATAAAATAATTAAAAGAATATTAAAAATAATTATTAAAATTGAATAATGTTATGTCATTTGGATAAGAATTAATATAGTGCCATAACTCTGTAATGTGATAAACAGACTCTGACTTACAAGCAAAGCCCAGTTAATATGTGTGTGAAGTTATACATAGATAAGAAGTAACTTGATGCCATAACTCTGTAATGTGATAAACAGACTCTGACTTTCAAGCGGAGCCCAGTTAGTATGTGTGTGAAGTTATACATAAATAAGAAGTGGCTTGGTGTTATTTACATTAACTTTGTAAATTAATGAAAATAAGAACACCTTAAAAAGTGGTTTAATGTAAACATTTCAGTAAATTGACATAGAGGGGATTCCCTGGAAGGAACTCCCAAAAAGGTGGTTTGAGGTGATAATCCTGTAGACTGACACCTGTTAGAAGGTATTGGCCAGAAAAGTACTAAAGCTGAGGGGCCCCCTGCTGCAGTAGTCGCCCAGACTCCAACATTGATGTGGATGGACTGTCTCCACGATGCTCTGAGCTCTGACCAAAGCCAGCCGAGAGAAGCATGCTGACAGGGATCCTTAAGCTGTACCCAGGCATGCCAAAAGGATTTGTGAGTAATAAATTGCCTGTGTGATTATTGCAACTAATTTGTGTGTCAGTTCTGTCTTTCCTCTGGTGACACTTAACAGTAGCATCCTCATAGTCGCCTCAAGAGTAGTCTTGAAGAGGCTGCCAGCCCTGCTTACAAGCAGGAGTGTCCCACTGCACGGGATAGTCGAATCAGGGACGCCTAATCAACGTAGAGCTTAGGCTCTACTGGGACACATAATCCATGCTAATATCTGGGACCAAGGTTACTTCAGGCTAAGGAAACATACATGCAAATGTCCAGAAGCAAAAGTGAGCTCAGTGCCAACCCTGCTCAGGCACAGGAAGGGGGTCAGGCTGCTGGAGAGGAATGAGCAGAGAGCAGGGTGGGAGGGGAATACTGTATTCAGGGACCTAGGGCAGCTCTGTCCTGAGGAAGGTGGGAGCTAACATGAGGTGTGGCAGGATGGGACTTGCATTTTACAGACTTCTAAATATGTTTAAATAGTATAAGCCCAATTCAAACAAATCAATATCAAGCTGACCTAGCACTTTAATAAAAAAAGAGTAGCATATCTGAGCCCCTGAGGCCACTTAGACATCTTTCTATAACTGCATTTATTTCAAGATACAATTGTATCATCCACTTAAAAAATTTTTCAAACTCAATTTCAATGTTTTGGTATTTTCTATCATGTAACAAATACCAACCATAAGAATCTTTCTCATCATTTTGAAAACATCCTACCTGAATCCCCATTTGCTGCTTCCCTGGCTTCTTTCCTAATTTCAATATACTTTTTCTTCTTTTCCATAGGAACCTATTAGGTAAAACAAATACACAATTTAAGATGTTTTAAAATCATGACTACCTGTTTTCTATTTGAGTAGCAATCTGATAAAAATAATTTTAACTGATTTTTAGACAAAACTTTTATCAAATTTAAAAGTATTTAAAAATATCGACATAAAAAGGCAGGTGAACTCCCCTTAAGGAAAGCTTTTTCTACAGATTCCCACAGAACCCCAGACAGGCACATGCCTTCTGGGCTCTGGGACACAGACAGTGCTTGCTAAGCTCTGATAATCACAGGCCTGGGTTACCAATAGTTTGTACTTCACCTGTGAGCCTCCGTTTCCTCAACTATATGGTAATTATATATCATAGCACCTGATAGTGCTGCTGTAAAGTTTGGAAGTAATATATAGCAAGTGTATGAATGCTTACTAAATTAATACTATTATTTCTTGTTAGTTCTTTGAACATGTATCTAGATAAAAGTTCCCAGTCTTGTACCAAAAGGGCACAAGGCAGGAAACAACCATTTGTGTAAACTCGTGACCCAAAGACACGGTCGAGGTTAGGAGCTATGCAGAGATATGTGAATGACAGCTCCCGGCCCAGCTCTGTTCTGTAGGACATGGTATATGAGTTCTGGCAATCTGTCCAACTTCACATTTCCAAAGGGCTGTGAAAGACTGCAGCTAACTTTCTACCAATTGCTTAGGGTGGTACACCAAACTTAGCTTGGCTAAAATCAAGCTTGTTACATTTGCCACAGCAAAGTTTGCAGTTATCCCCATGACTTCTCATGGCATCCCCTTCATCCTGCCAAATACAGTGGTCCCTTGTCTATTGCGGGGGTTAGGTTCCAACCCCCGCGATAGGTGAAAATCTGCAAAGTAGCAACTTTATATTTATTTTGTTATTTATATATATTTTAAGGCTTTATAAACCCTCCCCACACTCTTATAAACACTTCCTATGCTCTTAAACACTTTCTACACTCTCAAACCTATGTAAAATCCTGCGATATAGTAAAAAATTCTCAATACAAAATTAGATATAAACAATTTAAAAATCTGCAATACAGTGAGATCACAAAAAAGTGAACTGCAATATGGCGAGGGATGACTGTAACCCAAACAGTGTCATGGGGCCATAAACCAGAGGGATCGCATTTTCTCTTATTGACCTGAGAAATCTACTCAGAATCTGGGATATGCCCTAACAGCTTCTTTTATTGGCAATGTCTTTCTTTTACAAGTCAAGAAAGGAAAAATTAAGTTTAATAAATTTAGCTGTAATTGCTCAGGCTGAACTACTTGAAACTACCATATTTTTGTAATTCTAAGCAGATATAAATACTGGCAATTTAATATGTTCAGCATAACACATATATCTTTCCTGTATAAGCACTTGGTTACGCTTTTTAACTTTGAAACACCATTGAAAAATTTCACTCACCTCAACCTCTACAGGAAATGTATAGCAGCGCTTCAGGTCTATCAGATTTTCAAAGATAAGCAAGTTCTGTGAATTCAAAGAATCATATAAAAATATCTGAATGGTTAGGATCTTTACTATTGATAATACTAAAAAATTAATAACTCATGAAGAAGCACTTCGGCTTTATATAAAAGAAACTAAAAGAACTACATCTACAATATTATACAAAGATACAAACTATAATAAAACTTTAAGTGATGTAATCTAACTTTTTCTTATAATGACAGTAATACTGAACACCTCAGGAAAGGCCTACCTTTTCTGGTTTTTCACTAAATAGAAAACCTTGATAAAATTTTAATTCATTGAAGACACAGCAAATCACAGAAATGGCACAGTTGTATGCAGCACAACGGTAAAGTCTTCTCCTCTCCAGTAACTGATTCTCACCAGCCATATTTTCTGTAAACGCATCGTAACACAACCTGCAGAGTAGATCCAGGTTAAAAATGAATTCGTGTAACAGGAAAATCAATGCTCAAGACCAATAATGCCAGACAACAGGATTTCAATTCAGCTCAGCCTTTTTTGAGCATCAGGTTTCTGTCCAACATAGTACTAGGCACTGGGAATAGAAGGCTAGCAGGTCACCGTGCTCATGCACATCTCAAGGTAGAGGCCATGTCCATGGATTTCACCATACTGCAGTGAGCACAGAGATAGAAAACAAGCACAGTAAGGTAATGAATGAAAGCAAGAAGGACAGAAAGTAGTCCAGCCTAAGAAGCCAAGAAAGAAAGATTTTAAGAGAAAATATCTGAGTTTCAAGTTATAAATTAGCCCCCCCAAAATGCACATAGGCACTATAAGCAGAGAGAAGAACATCACTGATAAAAAGGGATAAGTTGCATAGTGTGTTTAGAGGATAAAATGGAAAAGACAGAGAATGATAGGTGGAGAGAGATATGTTCCTTAAAAAGTTCACCTGCCATTATAAGGACCTTGGACTTCATCCTGTAGGACAGGGTCACTAAACCATTCCTTGGTGACAAACTATTTGTGAAAATAGTTTTACTGGAACACAGCAATGCCCATTAGTTTACATGCTACTTATGGCTGATTTTCCAATGCAGTGTAGTAGTTGCAACTGAGACCACAAAGCAAAATACAGTTACTATCAGGACCTACGCAGAAAAAGTTTGTCAACCCTGCTACTGAAGGAGAGGTTCCTTGGAAGGGTTTCAGGCAAGGAATTTGAACAATCAGAAATGAGAGAGACAATTCTAGGAGCAGGAGAATAATTATGAAGGAGACTACTGCAGTAGCTCATCAAAGACCAGAAGATACTACAACAAAGCTGTAAGAAGGAGAATGAAATAAGGGCACTCAGTAGGAATACTGAGGAGATAAAAATCCACTGGTGACTGATAGGGTGTGCCTGGATGTTGGAGAGATGAAGATGAAGGAAGAATAAACTATGGCTGTCAAGTCTTCTTTATGCAAATAAGAGATGGGCCTCTCACCCTGCCAGACAGCTTGGTTAGTTAAAGCATCATCTGGAAGTACAGAGGTTAGTTTGATCCCTGGTCAGGGCATATACAGGAACAAATTGATGTTCCTGTCTCTTCCTCTCTCTCTCTCTTCCTCTCCTGCTAAAATCAAACAAAAATTTTTAAAAGAGAGAGAGAGAGAGGAAGATAGATAAGATAGATAGATAGATAGATAGATAGATGATAGAGAGATGGACCCTGTCATTGACTGAGGAGGTAAAGTAAAGATTAGGGCTCAAGGAAAGTAATGAAACATTTGTTTTGAGTATGCAAAATTAGACATGTTAATCAAAATTTGTGTTCAATATTCACTGAGGGAGCTTCATTAGAAGGCTGGTTTTAGAGAAAATATATGCGATTACTTTGTGTTTTATAGAATGCCTCCTTAAAAAATATTTTAACATTCCTTTAATTTCAAGTTATAGTTAAAAAAGTACAAAAATTCCTTCTTTTAATCACAGCACTAAAAATATACTGATCACAAAAATTAGGGGATATTTTATCGCTTCATATTCATTTTGAAATATCCCCTAATGTTTGTGAGCAGTATATATAAAGCTGTTGAAGGGGTAAAATAGTAGAGAAAACAGTAAAAAAAATTTTATTTTCTGTTTTTTATAAAAGATATGTACAGTATAAAATGTTACCCAATAACAAATTAAAGTACAGTTAAGTAGTTTGTACATAAGAAAAAAATATAAAAAAACTATAAAATATACAGTGTTCCCTTTCCCCTCTTCTTCCGTGACAGCAGAACCCAAGGAAGCCCACCCAGGACCACCTTGCTGACCTGGACTCATGCTTGGGGACCATTGTGCCGCAATGGCTCCTTGTTTTGCCTCGGGTGAGCTTAGGAATTAGAATTCTGGGTCTACCTGTTTTAAGGTTTACACCACTTTTGAAACACCAGAAGTAACACCCCTCAAAAGAATATTAACCCTCAAGAGAACAACACATAATCTGGGCGTGGCAAGATGGCAAAAGAGTAAGTAGGTGGGCGTACCAATTTCCACCTCCCAGAACCAAACTGGATTTACAACGTACTTTTAAGAACAATCACCTGGAAAAACCAACTTTGGACTAAACTAAGAGGACTCTTTAACCAAGGATCACTGAAGAAGCCACACTGAGACCAGAAGGAAAAGCAGGAACACGGAGAGGGCTGCTCAGCTCCCGGGAGCGAACAGCAGCCCGGAGGGACTTGTGTGGTGGGAGGGGAGTTTCGTGGAGAGGGAAGGGTCCAGGGCCCCAGGAATGAAGCCCCAGCCTGCAGCCCCACAGCCTAGAAGAGGCTTACGAACAGTATTTAGCTGTGAAACAAGCCAGGATACTGTCTGTGAGGAAGAGACAGATTTTTTTAGACCCAGGATTCATTGTAAAGGGACCCCGCAGAAAACCTCTTTCACAACCACTCACCTGGGACTCCAGGGGATGGGGAGAGATGAGAGGACCAGAGTAGCAGGAAGAGAGTGTAATCTAGGAGGCACAGGAAGAAACACTTTGAGGGACAGCCACCCTAACCCCTGGGCTGGGTCACTCCCCAAATCTAAAGTGAATATTTTTCCTGGAACCAGCAATACCAACAAAGGGAAGCAGGTCACCTGCCAAACAGAAGCTCTCTTGCTTCAGTCAGAGCAAATAATCACTAAGAAGCAGAAAGCCGTCAGGAATACAGTACTGAGTGCTAAGGTCAAAGCTGCAGTGCCACCTCCACACTGCTGAGTGCTCACTGGACGGTGAGCAGCGGCGGGATGCGGGAGCGCGATCCTAATTCGGGGGTGGAAGCCAGGGCCAGCCACGACTGAGGCCCGGGGGCAAGTGCAGTACCACCCGCACAGTCCTGCCTAGCAGGGGCGAAGACCAGGGGCCGCTGTGGCTATGAAAGGGGTGGACTAAAGCAGGCCGACCCACAACTAAGAGATGGGCATGTGAGAGCGGTCCCACCTGCAGTCTCACCCACAGGGGCAAGGTGAAAGCCGGAGAACCGGCTGAGACCTGCGGCTGGGCACAGGAGCATAGTCCTGCCTGAAAAAAGGCTGAGACTTGAGGCTGGGCACAGGGAGGCAGCTACGCCCACTGGGCCAAAGCTTACAGACCGAATGTGTGAATGCAGTCCTACCAGCAGGGATGGAGAGAAGGCTGGGGGACTGCCAGGTATTGCAGACCAGGCGCACAAGCACAGTCACGCCCTCGGGAGTGATGCAAAGGCCAGGCTAGCCTAGGCTTGCAGAATGCACACATGAACGCAGTCCCGCCCACGGAGGTGAGGCGGAAGCTGCAGTGATAGTGGCAGCAGGCCAGTGCCAACAATGCTGGTGCCCGAACGCCTGATGCAGTAGCAGAGGGGGTGGCGGGCCTGCAGACAGACCACACTGACAGAAAACATAGGCCACACCCATTTACTCCTGTGACCACACCCTTCTTATACACAGACAAAATGGTAAGGCAGTGAATGCAACCCAAATGAATCAACAACAGAAATCCCCAGAAAAAAATCTGAATGAAATGGAAATAACCAAACTACCAGATGCAGAGTTTAAAATAATGATTGATAGGGTGCCCAAAGATCTTACAGCAACAATGGATGGGCATAATGAGCACCTAAATAGATAGCAAGTATAAAAAAGGACACTGAAATAATAAAAAGGAGTCAGGAATGACAAACAAAATATCAGAAATGAAGACCACACTAGAAGAAATTAAAAGCAGGATGGATGAAGCTGAGGATTGAATCAGTAAGTTAGAGGACAAGATAAACAAAATCACAGAAGCAGAGCAGCAAAAAAAAAAAAAAAAAAAAGGCTCAAAAACTCTGAGGTGCCTGACCTATGGTGGCTCAGTGAATCAAGCATTGACCTGGAAAAAGTCTCAGGAAACTCTAAGAGAGCACTGTGACAACATGAAGACCAATAATATTCGCATCATAGGGGTTCCTAAAGAAGAGACAGAACAAGGGATAGAGAATCTGATTGAAGAAATCATAGCTGAAAACTTCCCTAAATTGATGAAGAAAAAAGTCACACAAGTTCAAGAAGCAAAGAGTGTTCCATTAAGGATGAACCAAAGAGGCCAACACCAAGCCAAGACATGTCATAAAATACAAAAATTAAGAGATATAGAAAGAATACTGAAAGCTGTAAGACAAAAGCAGTCTATTACCTACAGAGAAGCCCCTATAAGGATGACTTCTGACTTCTCAACAGAAACATTACAGGCCAGAAAGGAATGGCAAGAAATATTCAAAGTAATGCAAAACAAGAGCCTACAACCAAGACTTCTCTATCCAGCAAGGCTATCATTTAAAATTGAAGAAGAAATAAAATGCTTCCCAGACAAAAAAAAAAAACTCAAGGAATTCATTACAACCAAAACAATGCTACAAGAAATGTTAAGGGGCCTACTGTAAACAGAACAAAGGGGGGAAAAAATCTAGTAAAAGAGGAATGTAGATTTAAAGAATAAAATGGCAATAAACAACTACATATCAATAATAACCTTAAATGTAAATGGATTAAATGTTCCAATCAAAAGATATATGGTGGCCCTGGCCAGTTGGCTTAGCAGTAGAGCGTCGGCCTGGCGTGCGGGGGACCCGGGTTCGATTCCCGGCCAGGGCACATAGGAGAAGCGCCCATTTGCTTCTCTACCCCCACCCCCTCCTTCCTCTCTGTCTCTAGCTTCCCCTCCCACAGCCAAGGCTCCATTCGAGCAAAGATGGCCCAGGCACTGGGGATGGCTCCTTGGCCTCTGCCCCAGGCGCTAGAGTGGCTCTGATCATGGCAGAGCGACGTTCCGGAGGGGCAGAGCATCGCCCCCCTGGTGGGCAGAGCGTCGCCCCTGGAGGGTGTGCCGGGTGGATCCTGGTTGGGCGCATGCGGGAGTCTGTCTGACTGTCTCTCCCCGTTTCCAGCTTCAGAAAAATACAAAAAAAAAAAAAAGATATATGGTAGCTGCATTGATAAGAAAATAGGACCTGCACATATGCTGTTCTACAAGAGACACACCTCAAAATAAAAGATACACATAGACTGAAAGTAACGGGATGGGAAAAAAATATTTCATGCAAATGAAAATGAAAAAAAAGCTGGGGTAGCATTACTTGTATCAGACGAAATAGACTTTAAAACAAAGGCTATAATAAGGGATAAAGAAGATCACTACATAATGATAAATGGACAATCCAACAGGAAGAGATAAACATTATAAATATCTATGCACCTGATATAGGAGCACCTAAATATATAAAGCAGATTTGATGGGGATAAAGGGCAAGATCAACAGCAATACTATAATAGTAGGGGATTTTAATACCCCACTAACATCACTAGATAGATCCTCAAGAAAGAAAATTAACAAAGAAACAGCAGATTTAAAAGACACACTAGATCTACTGGATTTAATAGGTATCTTCAGAACCTTTCACGCTAAAGCAGTAGAATATACATTCTTTTCAAGTGCTCATGGTACATTCTCTAGGATAGACCACATGCTAGGACACAAAATGAGTCTCAACAAATTTAAGAAGATTGAAATCTTATCAAGCATCTTCTCAGATCACAATAGTATGAAACTAGAAATCAAATACAATAGAAAAACTGAAAAACACTCAAACACTTGGAAACTAAATAGCATGTTATTAAATAACGAATGGGTTAACAATAAGATCAAGGAAGAGATAAAAAAATTTCCTTGAAACAAATGAAAACAAACATACAGTAACTCAAAATTTATGGGACACAGCAAAAGCAGTCCTGAGAGGGAAGTTCATAGCACTAAAGACAAACCCTAAGAAGATAAAAAAGATCAAATAAACAACTTACCCCTGCATTCAAAGAACTAGAAAAAGAACAACAAGTAAAGCCCAGAGGTAGTAGAAGGAAGGAAATAATAAAGATCAGAGCAGAAACAAATGACATAGAGGCTAAAGAAACAATACAGAGGATCAATGAAACAAAAAGAGCTGGTTCTTTGAAAGGGTAAACAAGATCGATGAACCTTTAACCAGACTCACCAAGAAAAGAAGAAAGATGACTCAAATAAATAAAATTAGAAATGAGAGTGGAGAATTAACAACTGACAAAGCAGAAATACAAAGGATTGTAAGAAAATACTATGAAGTATGTCATAAAAGTAGACAACCAAGGCAGAATGAACAAATTCCTCAAAACTTATAATCTTTCAAAAATCAATATAGAAGAACCAGTAAACCTAAACAGATCAATTTCATCAAATGAGATTGAAAGAGTTACCAAAAACTCTCAACAAACAAAAACCCTGGGCCAGATGGCTTCACAGGCGAATTTTACCAAATATTCAAAGAAGAACTAACTCCTATCCTTCTCAAGCTACTTCAAAAAATTCAAGAGGAGGGAAGACTTCCAAACTCCTTCTATGAGGCAAGCATAATACTGATTCCAAAACCAGGCAAGGACACTACAAAGAAAGAAAACTATAGACCAGGGGGCGGGAACCTATGGCTCGCAACCCAGATGTGGCTCTTTTGATGGCTGCATCTGGCTTGCAGACAAATCTTTAATAAAAATAATAATAATATTAAAAATATAAAACATTCTCGTGTAGTACAATCAATTCATTTCTTACCACTCATGTTCATGGTTGCAGGTGGCTGGAGTCATTCACAGCTGTCCTCTGGGACAACACCAAATTTTTATTGGATAATGCTTAATGTACACGGGTCATTGTATGGCTCTCATGGAATTACATTTTAAAATATGTGACCTTCATGGCTCTCTCAGCCAAAAAGGTTCCCAACCCCTGCTATAGACCAATATCCCTGATGAATTTAGACACTAAAATTCTCAACAAAGTATTAGCAAACTGGATCCAGCAATACTTGAAAAAAAATCATACATCATGATCAAGTGGGATTTATTCTAGGGTTACAAGGCTGGTACAATATCCACAAATCAATCAATGTGATTCAACACATAAAGAAAGAAAGGATAAAAATCACATGATAATATCAATAGATGTAGAAAAAGCATTTGATAAAATCTAGCACCCATTTATGATCAAAACTCTCAGCAAGCCCTGGCCGGTTGGCTCAGTGGTAGAGCATCGGTCTGGCATGCAAGGGGTCCCGGGTTCGATTCCCGGCCAGGGCACACAGGAGAAGCGCCCATCTGCTTCTCCACCCCTCCCCCTCTCCTTCCTCTCTGTCTCTCTCTTCCCCTCCCGCAGCGAGGCTCCATTGGAGCAAAGATGGCCCGGGCGCTGGGGATGGCTCCTAGGCCTCTGCCCCAGGCGCTAGAGTGGCTCTGGTCGCAACAGAGGGATGCCCCAGAAGGGCAGAGCATCGCCCCCTGGTGGGGAGAGCATCGCCCCCTGGTGGGCGTGCCGGGTGGATCCCAGTGGGGCGCATGCGGGAGTCTGTCTGACCGTCTCTCCCCGTTGCCAGCTTCGGAAAAATACAAAAAAAAACCCCAACAAAACCTCTCAGCAAAGTGGGGATACAGGGATCACACCTCAACATGATAAAGGCCATCTATGACAAACCCAAAGCCAACATCATACTCAATGGGCAAAAATGAAAAGCAATCCCCTTAAGATCAGGAACAAGGCAGGGGTGCTCCCTTTCACCACGCTTATTCAACATAGTTCTGGAAGTCCTAGCCACAGCAATCAGACAAGAAGAAGAAATAAAAGGCATTCAAATTGGAAAAGAAGAAGTGAAACTATCATTACTTGCTGATGATATGATACTGTATATAGAAAACCCTAAATCCTCAGTCAAAAAACTACTGGACCTGATAAATGAATGCAGCAAGGTGGCAGGATATAAAATCAATATTGAGAAATTAGTGGCATTTTTATAAACCAACAATGAACTGTCTGAAAGAGAAATTAAGAAAACAATCCCCTTCACTATTGCATAAAAAAAAAAAAAAGTACCTAGGAGTAAATTTAACAAAAGAGGTTAAAGATATATACTCAGAAAATTATGAAACATTGATAATGGAAATCAAGAAAGATAAAAACAAATGGAAGTATTATTCATGGATAGGAATAATAAACATCATTAAAATGTCTATATTTCCCAAAGCAATCTATAAATTCAATGCAGTTCCTATTAAAATACCGATGACATACTCCAAAGATACAGAAGAAATATTCCAAAAATTTATATGGAACCAAAAAAGAACACGAATTGCCTCAGCAATCCTGAAAAAGAAGAATAAATTGGGGGGTATCACACTTCCTGATATCAAGTTATACTAAAAGGCCATTGTACTCAAAACAGCTTGGTACTGGCATAGGAACAGGCATACAAATCAATGGAATAGAACAGAGAACCCAGAAATCAACCCAAACCTATATGGACAATTGATATTGACAAAGGAAGTAAGAGCATACAATGGAGTAAAGACAGTCTCTTTAACAAATGGTGTTGGAAAAATTGGACAGGTACTTGCAAAAAAAAAGAAACTGGATCACAAACTTACACCATTCACAAAAATAAACTTAAAATGGGCCCTGGCTGGTTGGCTCAGTGGTAGAGCATCGGCCTGCATTGCGGAGGTCCCAGGTTCGATTCCCGGCCAGGGTACACAGGAGAAGCGCCCATCTGCTTCTCCTCCCCTTCCCCTCTCCTTCCTCTCTGTCTCTCTCTTCCCCTCCCATAGCCGAGGCATCATTGGAACAAAGTTGGCCTGGGTGCTGGGGATGGCTCCATGGCCTCTGCCTCAGGCGCTAGAACGGCTCTGGTTGCGACAGAGCAATGCCCCAGATGGGCAGAGCATCGCCCCCTGGTGGGCATGCTGGGTGGATCCCGGTCGGGCGCATGCGGGAGTCTGACTGCCTCCCCGTTTCCAGCTTCAGAAGGGTGCAGAAAATAAATAAATAAACTCAAAATGGATAAAAGACTTAAATGTAAGTTGTAAAACCATAAACATCTGGGAAGAAAACATAGGCAGTAAGCTCTTCAGTATCTCTCGTAGCAATATTTTTGCTGATTTATCTCCACGGGCAAGTGAAATAAAGGACAGGATGAACAAATGGGACTATATCAAACTAAAAAGCTTTTGCACAACAAAAGATACCATTAACAAAATAAAAAAACAGCCCATAAAATAGGAGAATATATTCACCAATATATCTGATAAGGGTTAATAACCAAAATTTATAAAGAACTTGTAAAACTCAACAACAAGAAGGTAAACAATCCAATCAAAAAATGGGCAAAAGAAATGAATAGACAGTTCTCCATAGAGGACATGCAAATGCCAATAAGAGATGAAAAAATGTTTAACATCACTAATCATTAGAGAAATGCAAATTAAAACCACAGTGAGATACCTCACACCTGTCAGAATGGCGCTCATCAACAAAACAACACAGAATAAGTGGTGGACAGGGTATGGAGAAAAGGGAACCCTCCTGCACTGCTGGTGGGAATGCAGACTGGTGTAGCCACTGTGGAAAACAGAATTGAGAGTCCTCAAAAAATTAATAATGTAACTATTCTTTGACCCAGCCATCCCACTTTTAGGAATATACCCTATGAATACAAAATCACTGAAAACAAAAGAAGAACTGCAGCCCCATGTTTATTGCAGCATTGTTCACAATAGCCAAGATCTGGAAACAGCCCAAGAGTCCGTCAATGGACGAGTGGATTAAAAAGCTTTGGTACATATACACAATGGAATACTACGCAGCTGTGAGGAAGAATGAAATCTTACCTTTCACGACAACATGGATGGACATGGAAACTATCATGCTAAGTGAAATAAACCAGGCAGAGAAAGAAAACTATCATATGGCCTCACTCATTTGAGGAATCCGATGAACAATGTCAAATGAGCAATGGAACAGAGGCAGAGGCGGGATTAAAGGGACCAGTGGGAAAGTGGACAGAGGGAAAGTAGAAGAGAAAATGGGATCAGAGGAGGGAAAGGAATTAATGAAATTATATATACATAATACAGCATTATAGAGAACAGGACAGCAAATCCTGGAGGAAAGTGTGGAAGGCATTGGGGAAAGAAAGTATGGGGGGGCTGAGGGGAATAAGAGGGTGGGGGGATATATATTTGGTGGGACACTTGAATCTATGTAAACACAAATTAAAATCATAAAAAAGCAAAAAAACTATAAAGAATTTAAACAAACATTTGTTAACATTATGTACATGTATGAAAAATATTATATCAAATACAACATAAAATTAACTAAAATCTTACTTAATAAGTGTCTTTGTAAGTTCACTTCCTTCTGTAGTACACGAGCCATGGAGGATTTGATTAATTTTGGATTCCTTAGAGTGAACATCATCTTTCGGAAGTCGAGAATACATCACCTCTAGCATTTTATAGTAGCCCATCTTCTTGGTGATTTGATTATCAAAAGTAGATTCGTTTAGCTAAGAAAAGGTAACAAAAGATTATCTTTGATTCAAACATGAAAAATATTTTATAAACTAAATCAAATTTAATTTCAGAAAAGATATTAAACTACTCCAATAAGACACAGCTCAGGGTCTAAAACATGTATATAACTATTGATATGTTATATTCATGTAGCAGAAAATAATGCACAATGTCCAAATAGAGAACTTAGGGTATAGGTACACACAATTGCATAAACTCTTACTGAAGGTATAATAATAACAGATGAAAATTCAATTCTTAAAATATTTCAACTATATACATTGAAGTCTACATTAACAATTTGCCATTTGAGTGTTTACAATATTCCCAGCAGTATTCTACAGATGCTAAACGATTCCCCAAAGCCCAAAAGTTATCCACATCACAATCCTTAGAATTTGTGAATATAACTTCATAAGACAGAAAACGAATTTGCAAATGTGATTAAGGTAAGGATCTTAAGATGGGGAGAGAATTCTGGATTGTGCATGTAGACCCTAAATAAAATCACATGTAAAAAAGAGTTATAGAGGGAGATCAGATAGGAACAGAGACGGGACAACAGAGGCAGAGACTGAAGTGATGCAGTCACAAGGCAAGAAATCAGTCAGTCATCAGAAGCTGGGAGAGGCAAGGAATGACTACTCAGAGCTGCTCTGGCAAGTGTAGGCCCTTGCAACACCTTGATTTCAGCTCAGTGAAACTGAGTTTGGACCTCTGGCTTCCAAAACTGTGAGAGAATAAATTTCTATTGTTCTAAGCCACAAAGTTTATGGCAATTTGTTACAGAAGATTCACGAAACCGAAACACATTTTTATACCAAGATTTGGGGTGGTTACTGTAACAAATACCCAAAATATGAAAAAGGCTTTGGAATGGGGTGATATATATAGGATTAAAGAATTTTAGGCCCTGGCTGGTTGGCTCAGTGGTAGAGCATCGGCCTGGTGTGCAGGAGTCCCGGGTTCGATTCCCGGCCAGGGCACACAAGAGAAGCGTCCATTTGCTTCTCCACCCCTCCCCTTCTCCTTCCCCTCTGTCTCTCCCCCTCCTGCAGCCGAGGCTCTATTGGAGCAAAGTTGGCCCGGGCGCTGAGGATGGCTCTATGGCCTCTGCCTCAGGCGCTAGAATGGCTCTGGTCACAACAGAGCAACGCCCCAGATGGGCAGAGCATCGCCCCCTGGTGGGCATGCGGGGTGGATCCCAGTCGGGTGCATGTGGGAGTCTGACTGCCTCCCCGTTTCCAACTTCAGAAAAATACAAAAAAAAAAAAAAGAATTTTACTGCCTGACCTGTGGTGATGCAGTGGATAGGGCATTGACCTGGAATGCTGAGGTCATTGGTTTGAAGCCCTGGGCTTGCCTGTTCAAGGCACATGTGGGAAGCAACTACGAGCTGATGCCTCCCACTGCTCCGTCTTTTACTCTCTCCACTCTCTCTAAAATCAGTTTAAAAAATTTTTAAAAAAACCCGAATTTGGCTATGTATGACAGAAAAGGCCTAGACTGTCTCATAGAGATTACTGGTAGAAATATCAAAATTAAAGGTATTGATGGTAAGGGCTCAAAAAGAAGTGAAGAGAATGGGAGAGAAAGCCAATTTTGTCTTAGAGAATATCTCAATCATGATAAGCATATTGTTGACAGAAATACAAAATTTATTTGCTGCTAGTAAGGTCTCAAAAGGAAAATTAGAAACCTATTTTTGCAAAGTGAAAGAAAAGAGATCCTTGTTATATAGTGGCAGAAAACTTAGTTGAATACTAGTCTATAGTTGTGTAGAAAGTAGAATTTATAAACTATAAAATTGATTATTTAGCTGAGAGGATTAAAAATTTGTTGAAGGTGCTATCTGGTTCCTTCTTTAATGCTTTCAAAAAAAAAGTGAGGTACAAGAGACATAATGAGGAAAGAACTGTTAAGCAAAAAAAGAACCAGAACTTTATACTTTGGGAAATTATCTGCCTAACCAGGTGGTAAAAGATGCTAACATTAGATGATGCACTGTGAGGAAAGTGCTCTGGTGAGAAGACTATGGACAATCTTTGACTAGTGCTGAAAAAATTAAGCACGTGACTCATGGACCAGGAACAGAAATACAATTATCTTGCAAAGATCTGTGGTGACTCTTATCTAATAGAATAAATCTCCAGACATATGTAAGAGAACTGAAAGGTTTTTGAGAATGTTATACCAGAGGAAACACCACCAGATGAAATGAAAAAAGGCTACTGTACTCTCAAAATTTTACAGGCAAGAAACACATTGATAAAACTACTCAGCTGTGAACAAACATATGCTACCCTTCAAGAAAGAAGAGTGACTCTAAGGGTGGAGCCTTTAATCTGCAGGGCAGAGCATCAGGCCACAGATCATTATTTCTGGTCTTGAAACCTAATATAATTTGCCTGGCTGAATTCTGAGATTCCCTGGAATACTAACTCCTTTCTTACTTCCATTTTCTGTTTTGGGAATACGAATGTTTATAACTGTCATCATCCTATGCTGGTCCCAAAATCGTATTATGGAAGCAAATTGTTTTGTATGTAGTTTCACAGGTTCACAAATAGAATTTTGACCCAAGAGTGATCATATCGAGAATCTCACCCATACCTGATTTACATGGTATTTTTTACTTTGAGGTGATAATATTTAAGTGAGATTTTTGCACTTAAAAGTTGATGCTGTAATAAGTTTAGACTTTGGGGGGCGGGGAGTGTTGGAATGGAATAAACCTAGTTTGCAAATGGAAATATTTAAGCAGGTAAATAGTGTTAGGCTCAGTAATAGCCCCTAAAAGATATACATTTTCTAATCCCTAGAGCCTGTGAATACTTTATATGACAAAAAAGGGTAATACAGATAAAATTAAGTAAAGGACCCTGAGATAAAGCTATTATCCAAGTGGCAGATATTAGACAAGAGAAGAGGAGGTGATGTGATCACACAAGCAGAGATAGGAGTGATACAGCCACAAGCCAAATATTGCTGAAAGCCTCCAGAAGCTGGAAGAAGCAAGGGATACATTTTCTAAAAAAAGCACAGCCCTGACCACACTTTGATTTCAGCCCAATGAAACTGATTTTTGACTTATGACCTCCAAAACTATGAAAATAAATTGTTTATTCTAAACCATGTTTGTGGTAATTTGTTATAGTAGATTCAGAGACTAATACAGATTCCATGTAACCACAGACTGTTATCTAAATGTGGAGGTAATGCTCCGTGAGAAATAGAACCCCTTGACAAAACACATAGCAGTTCTTTTTCTATTTTTAAAAAAAAGTTATTTTTATTTTTTTAAATTTTTTTAGATTTTATTTATTCATTTATATATATATTAGATTTTATTTATTCATATATATATATATTTTTTTTTTTTTTTGGTATTTTTCTGAAGTTGGAAACGGGGAGGCAGTCAGACAGACTCCCGCATGCACCCGACCGGGATCCACCCTGCATGCCCACCAGTGGGCGATGCTCTGCCCATCTGGACTGTCACTCTGTTGCAACCAGAGCCATTCTAGCGCCTGAGGCAGAGGCCACAGAGCCATCCTCAGCACCCGGGACAACTTTGCTCCAATGGAGCCTTGGCTGTGGGAGGGGAAGAGAGAGACTGAGAAGAAGGAGAGGGGGAGGGTTGGAGAAGCAGATGGGCGCTTCTCCTGTGTGCCCTGGCCGGGAATCGTACCCGGGACTCCTGCACGCCAGGCCAACTCTCTACCACTGACCCAACCAGCCAGGGCATAAAAAAAAGTTATTTTTAAATTAGAGTTGACATAAAATATTTTAATTCTAGGTGTACAATCTAGTGATTAGATATTTATTTAACTTATGAAATGACCATCCAAGTAAATGTAGTTCCTATCTAACAACATACATACTTATTACAATATTATTGACTATATTCCCTTTCCTATCCTTTACATCCCTGTGATTATTCTGTAATGACCAATTTGTACTTCTTAATTCCGTCACTTTTTATACCCATCCCTTAACTCTGTATTATGAGTCTGTTTCTGGTCTGCTTATTCTATTAATTTTTTTAGATTCCACACAAAAGTGAAATTGTATGGTATTATTTTTTCCCTGTTGACTTACTTCACTCAACATACTCTCTAAGTCTATCCTTATTGTTGAAAATGGCAAGATTTCTTTCTTTTTTATGGCTCAAATTCCATTGTATATACGCACCACTTTCATTTTTTAATCCATTCACTTATCTATGGACTCTTAGGTTACTTCCATATCTTGGCTATTGTAAATAATGCTTCAAGGAACATAGAGATGCATTACTGGTCTTTTCAATTCAGTGTTCTGAGTTTCTTCGGATAAAAACCCAGAAGTAGAGCTGCTCCATCCTTTTTTTTTTTTTTTTGGTCTCATTATAGCATTTGTTTTAAAGTCTATTTTGTTTGGTATTGTTAATCCAGTTTTATGTTCATTTCCATTTTTATGTAATATTTCTTTTCCATCCCATTACTTTTGGTCTGTGTGTGTTTTGCAATCTGATGTCTCTTGTAGACAGCATACGTAAAGGTCTGATTTGTTATCCACTCAGCCTCTGTAGATCACTGATTGAAGCATTTAGTTCATTTGCATTTAAAGTAATTGTTGACAGATGTGTATTTATTGCTATTTTATTATTCATATTCTGCTTCTCTTTCTCTTTCAGGACCCTATAATATTTCTGGTATACTGGTTTGGTTGTATAAATTCTAGCTTTTCATTGTCTGAGAAGCTTTTATTTACTCTGCCCTTTGATTCTACATGATAGGTATTGCTGGGTACAGCTGTCTTGGTTGTAGGTCCTGCTTTTCATCACTTTGAAGATTTTGTGCCAATCTCCTCTGGTCTGCACAGTTTCTGTTGAGAAAATAGCTGACAGTCTTATGAGAGTTTCTTTGTAGTTAATTAACTTTTCTCCCGCTGCTTTTAAGATTCTTTGTCTTTAACCCTTGGCATTTTAACCCTTTGAGTAGTACCAACATTCACGTACATCCTCATGCCTCCTGACCATCCAGAGTACGACTGATTTATTTAAAAAATGTGTAAGGCAACATTAAAAAAAGGCAAATGTGTGTTCTTCTTGTTTCCATAAATTGGTTATCAATCAAACATGATTTTAAGTTAATAAAACTGTAAATAGAACTAATTTCATTTTTTTTTTTTTTTTATTCATTTTAGAGAGAGAGGAGAGAGAGACAGGGGGGAGGAGCTGGAAGCATCAACTCCCATATGTGCCCTGACCAGGCAAGCCCAGGGTTTCGAACCGGCGACCTCAGCATTTCCAGGTCGATGCTTTATCCACTGCGCCACCACAGGTCAGGCTAATTTCATTTTTTGAAAAAATACTCACTCCTGGGAGTCAGCAAGCATGAAAAAAACTCACTTCTCAAAGAGTTAATTATGATGTGTCTTGAGGTAGGCCTCTTTGGGTTCATCTTATTTGGAACTCTAAGTGTTTCCTGGACTTGTATGTCTGTCTATTTTCTTCACCAGGTTAGGTAACATTTCCATTATTATTTTTAAAATAGGTTTTCAATTACTTGTTCTCTTTTCCTTCTGGCATCCCTTTGCTGCAAATTTTGGTACACTTCTGGTTGCTACAGAGGGTACTTAAAATATCTTCATTTTTTTTTAATTCTTTTTTTCTTTCTGCTGTTCTGATTGGGTATTTTCTGTTTTCTTATCTTCCAAATTGCTAATTTGATTCTCTGCTTCATCTACTCTCCTGTTGATTCCCTATAATGCATTCTTCATTTCAACTAGTATATTCTTTATTTCTGCCTGGTTCTCTTTTATGCTTCCTATCTACATTTTTATGTTTCCTATTTCTTTGTTAAAGTTCTTTCTAGATACATCTCTTCATCAGCTAAGTTCACTGAGCATCCTTATAACCAGTGGGGTTTTTTTGTTGTTGTTTTTTAAATTTTATTTATCCATTTTTTTAGAGAGTAGTGAGAGAGAAAAGGGGGGGGGGAGGAGCAGGAAGCATCAACTCCCATATGTGCCTTGACCAGGCAAGCCCAGGGTTTCGAACCAGCAACCTCAGCATTCCAGGTCGACATTTTATCCACTGTGCCATCACAGGTCAGGCCAACCAGCGTTTTTAAAAAAAAGATTTTATTTATTGATTTTAAAGAAGACAGAAGCAAAGAGAGAGGGAAAGAGAGAGAGGGAAAGAGAGAGAGGGAAAAAGAGAGAGAGAGAAAGAGAAGGGGGAGGAGCAGGAAGCATCAACTCGTAGTAGTTGCTTCTCTTATGTGTTTAATTAGGCAAGCCCAGAATTTCAAACAGGCGACCTCAGCATTTCAGATCGACACTTTATCCACTGTGCCATCACAGGTCAGGCAACCAGTGTTTTGAACTGTGCATCTGTGGACCCAGGCTGGAGCCACTGCCTGGTTTTTGTCATTGCTACTGTGGAAGACTTTTGTATCAAAAACAATCTTATATTCTGAGGGATGATCTCCCTACCCCCTCCCCGTCCCCTGCACCCATCTCAGAGGAGGAGGGATGGGCTCTATATTTTCATTCCAAATAAAAATCTCTTCCTAAAAAACAACAACAACAAAGAAAACTAAATTTTTTTTTGTTTAGTTCTTTTTCTGTGGCATTCTGGCCTTTCATTTAGGGTATGTTTCTTTGTGTCCTCATTTTGGTTGCCTCCCTGTGTTTGTTTCTATGTATCAGGTAGATCTGCTACCTCCCATGCTTCCTAGAGTGACCTCTACATAAGGTTTTGTAGGGCCAACTGGCACAGCCTCCCCAGTCATCCAAGCTGTGTTCCCTTCTGTTGTAGCTGAGCCTTGATTGCTGTTGGCAATCAATGGGAGGGATTTACCCCCAGACTTACTGGCTGCTAGGACTGGCTGCGACTACCTTGGAGGATCTGCTGTGCCAGGGTTGACCTCACAAAGCAGTACTCGCTTCAGTGGAGTTCTGGTGCTCACTGAGTTTGCCCTTGAATGTGCTTCAGCATGATCTGAAGCTGCCCATTCGGTGTGAGTGTGCTGGTTCTGGGTCTGCCTGGGAGGTGCAGGACAAGGTCAGCTATCATCTGTGCCCTGCCCTGGGTCAGCCAACATGAGCTACAGAGTGTTCTGCAGATGGCAGCAAGTTGTGCTGGGCTTTAAGAGTTACCATAAAGAGGCCCTGGCCGGTTGGCTCAGCGGTAGAGCGTTGGCCTAGCGTGCAGGGGACCCGGGTTTGATTCCCGGCCAGGGCACACAGGAGAAGCGCCCATTTGCTTCTCCACACCCCCCCCTTCCTCTCTGTCTCTCTCTTCCCCTCCCGCAGCGAAGGCTCCATTGGAGCAAAGATGGCCCGGGCGCTGGGGATGGCTCCTTGGCCTCTGCCCCAGGCGCTAGAGTGGCTCTGGTCGTGGCAGAGCGACGCCCCGGAGGGGCAGAGCATTGCCCCCTGGTGGGCAGAGCGTTGCCCCTGGTGGATGAGCTGGGAGGATCCCGGTCGGGCACATGCGGGAGTCTGTCTGACTGTCTCTCCCCGTTTCCAGCTTCGGAAAAAAAAAAAAAAAGTTACCATAGAGAGGCCAAACTGCAAATCAAGTCTGGCTGCCACTAGAGCTGGGCCTAGGGCCACTTAGCCTGAGGTGCAAGGCATGCCAAGGACAGATGTTGCTTGAGAGATTTTAGGAAAGTTCAATGCACGGACCAAGACAGGCCGTTTGTACAGAAAAGCAGCTGAATATAGCTTGGCAGGGTGCACAAGTTTGGTAGGGCAAGGGTCTCAGGAAAGCAGCAGGGCTGGGCAAACACTGTTAGCCAGGTTGACGGAAACTCATATATGGCACTTGCCTGAAGCTCTGTGGAAGGAGGGCTGAGCAAGGGAACAACACTTATGTCTAGGAGAAAGTTGCCCACAAAGCAACTCTTTGTTCTGATGCCAGACAATTCAGTTCCTCCCCTTATGTTCCAGGATCCTTTTGAGTTGCTGACCCTATGCTGGAGCTCAGAGCTGAGTCAGTCCAGGTGCAGGCCCTTTAGGAGGAATGCCTGGGACTAGAGCAGCCCTCTGTCTCACTCTGCTACAATTTCTGCTGGTTTTCTCAGCCAGAAATTATGGGACATCTTTTTCTGGCACTGGAACCTTGGGCTGGGGAGCCTGGTGTGAGGCTGGGACCCATCGCTCCTCAGGGGTGACCTCCAGAGCTGAGATATCCTCTCTGATACTTAACCAGCACATGTGGTTATGGGACCTACCAGTTTCATGTCTCTGTCCTTCCTATAAGCCTCAAGGAGGGAGACATTGTATATATCCTTATAGTACTGCCGTTCAGCTAGATTTTTTTTTTTTTTTTTGGATTTTTCTGAAGCTGGAAACGGGGAGAGACAGACAGACTCCCGAATGCGCCCGACCGGGATCCATCCAGCACACCCACCAGGGGGCGATGCTCTGCCCCTCTGGGGCGTCGCTCTTTTGCGACCAGAGCCACTCTAGTGCCTGGGGCAGAGGCCAAGGAGCCATCCCCAGCGCCCGGGCCATCTTTGCTCCATTGGAGCCTCGCTGTGGGAGGGGAAGAGAGAGACAGAGAGGAAGGAGAGGGGGAGGGCTGGAGAAGCAAATGGGCGCTTCTCTGTGTGCCCTGGCCGGGAATTGAACCTGGGACTTCTGCACGCCAGGCAGACGCTCTACCACCGAGCCAACCGGCCAGGGCCATCGTTCAGCTAGATTTTAGGCAGTTCTCAATGTGGTTGTTTTATAGGTTAGTTGAAATTTTGATGAGGTTGTGGTAAGATGTGAAGACTGCATTTAACTATGCCAACATCTTGACCAGAAGCCACCACATGGCAGTTCCTAATGACAATGATCAAGGAGATCCGTAGATTCTTATTAACATATAATTAATAATAAGTGTGATACCTTTATAAATCTGGACTTTAACGTATCAATGGCATCCACAACAACTTTGCTAAAAAATTCTCTCAAAGCATCCTGGCTACAGTGCCACAGTAGAGTGAGGAGAGAACGGTCTACAAACGCTTGGCGAATGATGCCTGAAGGTAGGTCTTCCCTCCTGAACATTTTGTATACACTCTCCAGAAGGCTGAATTGTGTGGCACATGAACTCCTAAAATAAAAAAGAAGAAAATTATATAAACATTTATGCTTGCCTACTATATAAGCAAAGCAAACGCCAATGATTATCAATTAGAAAAATAACTTTAAAGATTTTATATATGGCCTGATCAGGCGGTGGTGCAGTGGATAGAGCGTCGGACTAGGATGCCGTGGACCCAGGTTTGAGACCACGAGGTTGCCAGCTTGAGTGCGGGCTTATCTGGTTTAAGCAAAAGCTCAACAGCTTGGACCCAAGGTTGCTGGCTCGAGCAAGGGGTTACTTGGTCTGCTGAAGACCCGCAGTCAAGGCACAGATGAGAAAGCAATCAATGAACAACTAAGGTGTCGCAAAGCACAATGAAAAACTATGGTTGATGCTTCTCATCTCTCTGTTCCTGTCTGTCTAGTCTATCCCTCTCTCTGACTATCTCTCTGTCTCTGTAAAAAAAAAAAAAATTATATATGCATATATCTATATATATACAAACCATGAAATAAAAAAGCATTTGTACATAAACCATATTATTTTACTCATGCCTAGAAATCTTCATGACAAATTTAGTTATTAGGGGCCCTGGCCAGTTGGCTCAGCGGTAGAGTGTCGGCCTGGCGTGCGGAGGACCTGGGTTCGATTCTCGGCCAGGGCACATAGGAGAAGCGCCCATTTGCTTCTCCACCCCCCCCCTTCCTATCTGTCTCTCTCTTCCCCTCCCGCAGCCAAGGCTCCATTGGAGCAAAGATGGCCCGGGCGCTGGGGATGGCTCCTTGGCCTCTGCCCCAGGCGCTAGAGTGGCTCTGGTTGAGGCAGAGCGATGCCCCGGAGGGGCAGAGCATCGCCCCCTGGTGGGCAGAGCGTCGCCCCTGGTGGGCGTGCCGGGTGGATCCCGGTCGAGCGCATGCGGGAGTCTGACTGTCTCTCCCCGTTTCCAGCTTCAGAAAAATACAAAAAAAAAAATTTAGTTATTAGGAAGAATATTCTTTCATTAACTCTCAAATCTGAACCTTAGAGAACATCTACAAGAATCTAAGGCCTAAAAATGATCACATTTACAGAATCTAAATCCCATGAATTATATATAATTTAAGAATTTTAATCTCTTCCTAGTAATGAAGTACCATTCTTATTTTTTAATCAGAGATATATTCAGCTGGCCCTTTATTTGGTAAGGCTGGAAATACAATATTTGAATGATCACCTACAAGACTTTATCTATAAATCTATAAAATTAAGACTTCAGAGTTAGTTACATCATCTATAAAACTAAAGAGGTTAAGACTAAGGAAACATTAAAATCCTTTCTATTTCTAAAACCCCAATGCTCAGAAGTTAGATATGAATCAGGGTAAAAATATTACTGAAAAGGCAATTCAGTTATAAAATTTTAAGGTTGCCAGACACTACTCGATGTAAGGTAAATTTTTTTAATATTCATTTGTTCACCGTATTAGATTTAAATTCTTTTGGGGGGCTTCCTATATTTAGCACAGTAGAGATGCACAGCCCTAAAACATATAAATCATCTATGTAAAAAATCTCATTTAAAAAATGGGCCAATAGATGACTTACTAAAACATAAATGCAAATGAACATTAAATAAATGGATATATGCACTATTTCACTCAAAACAAAATACAAATTAAATCAACATTGAGAGATCCTTTCTAAAATAAAAAATTGCCAAAAAAACCCCTAAATATACTGCTCACAAAAATTAGGGGATATTTCAAATGAATATGAAGCTATAATATACCCCCTAATTTTTGTGAGCAGTGTATTTGACAATATACAAGTCAAGACTGTGATAAAATAGGCATTCTCATACATTGTTGGAGGGAATGCAAATATAGCCCCAAAGGAAGGTATGTGGAAATGTCTAGCAAATTACAAATGCAATTAACTATGACTTATGATAAAGAACCCACTCCAAGGAATTACTGGCAAAATACAAAATGACATATACATAGAGTAGTTCACATTGGCATTTAATTTTATTTTTCAATTAGTCTGCATTTAATATTATTTTTATTGGTTTCAGGTACAGAATATCAAACTGGTTAGACAATCAAATACTTTACAATGTGGTCCATCATATGTCAAGTACCCATCTGGCATGATACAGTTACTACAACATTAATGATTATAATCCCTATGCTAAACTTTACATCCCTGGGACAATTTTGACACTACCTGTGTGTGTAGTTCTTAATCCCTATATCTCTCTATGCAATCCTCCAACCCCATCCCATCTGGCAACCCTCATCAGTCTTTTCTCTGTACCTATGAGTATATTTCAATTTTGTTAACTTACTTTGCTCTTTCGAGTCTAGATACAAGTGAAACAATACGGTATTGGGCTTTAACTTATTTTCCTTACCATAATACCCTCTAGGTCCATGTACGTTGTTGCAAATGGTAATGTTTCATTATTTTTAATGGCCAAGTAATTCACTAATATTAATATTCTATTGATAAGCACTTTGGTTGCATCCATATCTTGACTATTGTAAATAACACTGCTATGAACATCGGGGTGCACAATCTTTCAAATCAGTGTTTTGATTTCTTCAAATATATACTGAAGAATGGAATCACTGGAGGCAGTTCCATTTAAAAAGATTTTTGAGGAACCTCCATATTGTTATCTATAATGGCTGCAAAAATCTGCATTCCCACCAGTAGTGCAACAGGGCTCGCTTTTCTCCACATACTCTCTAACAATTGCTTGATGATTTATTGATCATAGCAATCCTGACAGGTGTAAAAGAAATAACTGCGATTTGAATTTGCATTTCTTTTATCATTAGTGATGGTTAGCATCTTTTCATATGTCTATTGGCTACGTGTATGTCCTCTTTGGAGAAACGTTCATTCAGGTCCTCTGGCCTTTTTTTTTTTTGGTGTTCAGTTGTATGTGTTCTTTATAAATTGTGGATACTAACCTCTTACTGGATGTGTCAACTGGAGAGTATCTTTCTCCTTTCAGTAGGCTTTTTGTTTTGTTGATGGTTTGCTTAGCTATGCAAAAACCTTTAGTTTGATTTACTCTCATTTGTTTATTTTTTTTCTTTTCCTGACCCAAGGAGGTCCAGCAGAAAAAAAATATTGCTTAGAGAAAAGTCAGGGACTTCACTGCCTACGTTTTCTTATAGGAGTTTTACGGTTTTGAGTCTCAGATTTAAGTCTTTTGCCTGTTTTAAATTTTTTCTCATATGTGGTTGTAAGATGATCTACTTTTGTTTTTGCAAGTATCTGTCCAGTTTTCCCAACACCATTTATTAGTCTTTATCTCATTGCAAGTTCTTGCCTCCTTTTTCTTTTATTAATTGACCACATTACATGGCTTTATTTTTGGGCTTTTGATTTTGTTCTACTGATTTGTGTTTGCTTTTATCCCATCCCCATGCTGTTTTTGATTACTGTAACCTTGTAGTATAGTTTAATATGAAGTAGCACAATACCTGTAACTTTGTTCTTCTTTGTCAACATTGCTTTGGCTATTCAAAGATTTTATTGGTTCCATACAAATTTTTGGATTATTTATTCTAGTAGTTTTTGGTGTAATCTTTAGAGATCCCTATATATAATAGTACATCATCTGCAAATAATGATAACTGTATTTTCTTACTTTCCAATTTGGATATATTTTATTTCTTAATGTCTGATTCTATCCAGGATATACGTTAAGTAATCCTGGAAATCCCTGTCTTGTTCCTTACTTTAAGGGTAACGCTTTTACTTTTTCTCCATTGAGTATGATGTTAGCTGTGTGTTTGTCATATACGGCTTTTATTATGTTAAGTCATGTTCACGGTATTCCCATTGTGCTGAGACATTTTTGTTTTTTTAATAACTGGGTGCTGAAATTTTCAAATGCTTTTTCTGCATCTATTGATATAATCTTGTTATTTTTATTCTTCATTATTTTTATGTGGTAGCACGTTAACTGATTTTTGGATATTGAAACAACTTTGCATTCCAGGAAAAAGCCCCACTCAACCGTGTATAATATTTTTAATATATGCTGAACATATCATATAGGACTGTTGCATGTATGGCCATGAGGGATATCAGCCTATAATTCTGAATCTTTGTAGGGTCTTTATCTGCTTTTAGGATTAAGATAATGTGGACCTTATAAAATAAGGTTGGGAGTCTTCCTTCCTCTTGATTTTTTGGAAATAGTTTGAGAACAGCTGTTAGTTGTTCTTTGAATGTTTAGTAAAATTCATTTGTGGGCCATCTGGGTCAAGACTTTTGTTTATTAAGAATTTTGTTTTGTATTTTTCCAAAGTCAGAAGCGGGAGGCAGTCAGACAGGCTCCTGCATGCGCCCGAATGAGATCCACCCTGCATGCCCACCAGGGGGCAATGCTCTGCCCATCTGGGACATTGCTCTGTCTCTGCCAGAGCCATTCTAGCACCTGAGGTGGAGGCCATGGAGCCATCCTCAGTGCCCATAACAATGTTTGCTCCAGTGGAGCCTTGGCTGCAGGAGTGGAAGAGAGAGATAGAGAGGAAGGAGAGGAGGAAGGGTGGAGAAGCAGATGGGCGCTTCTCCTGTGTGCCCTGACTGGGAATCGAACCCAGGACTTCCACATGCCAAGCCGATGCTCTACTGCTGAATCAACCAGCCAGGGCTGAGAATATTTTTCATTACCAATTCTAGTTCTTTAGTAGTTATTTCAATAGTAGTTATTGGTCTGTTTAATTTTTCTGTTGATGCCTGATTCATTCTTGAAAGGTTTATATTTTTAGGAACTGATTGATTTCTTCCAGGTTGTCCAATGCGTTAGCATATAAATGTTCACAGTATTTTCTAATAGTCTTCTGTATTTGTGATAGTATTTGTTCTCTTTTCTAAATTTTTTTTTTGAGGCCTCTCTCTTTTTATCTTGATGAATCTGGTTATATAGGATTATCAATCTTGTTTATCATTTCAAAAATCAGCTCTTGGTTTCACTGATTTTTTTCTATTATTTTTTAAAACTCTATTTTGTTTATTTCTGCTCCAATCATTACTATATACTTCCTCCTACTCACCGTAGGCTTCGTTTGTTCTTCTATTCAATATTTCCAATTCTTACAGGTATAAGGTTAGTGTTCATTTGACATTTTTCTCTTTTAAAAGTTTTATTTAGACAATTAATTTTAATAGGGTGACATTGGTCAACTAGAGCACAGAGATTTAGAGAAAACATTTCCAAATAATCATTTTGACATTTGATTATGTTGTATAACCATCACCCAAAGTCAAATCGTCCTCCATCACTCTTGATTTGGTTTTCTTTATGCCCCTCCTCTCCTACCACCCCCTCCTTCTCCTCCCTCCCCCTCCACCTGGTAACCGCTGCACTCTTATCTATGTCCATGAGTCTCAATTTTGTGTCCCACTTGTGTATGGAATCATACAGTTCTTAGTTTTTTCTGATTTACTTATTTCACTCATTATAATGTTATCAAGGTTCATCCACGTTGTCATAAATGATCCTATGTCATCATTTCTTATGGCTGAGTAGTATTCCATAGTATATATGTACCAAACTTCTTTATCCAATCTTCAATTGTAGGGCTTTTTGGTTGTTTCCATGACTCTCATTTCTTGAGGTAGGTCTGAATTGCTATGCATTTTCATCACAGAACTGTTTTAGCTCAGTGCTTCATACTGTGGTTCACTGTGTATTCCTTTACAGTGGTATCAAGAAATCTTTTGATTTCTTCCTTGATCGCATTGTTAAACCACTCATACTTTAGTAGCATTTTATGTAGTCTTCACTTGTTTGTATTTTTCTTCTTTTAACTGAATTACTTTCATGCCATTGTGATTGGAACCACCGCTTGATACGATATTCTTCCTAAATTTACTGAGACTTACTGTGTGGACTTATATGTGGTCTATACTGGAAAATGTTCCATGTTCTCTTGAGAAGAATGGATTTTTGCTGCTTTGGGGTGAAATGCTCTAATATATCAATTAAACCCATCTGATATAATGTGTTGCATAAGGCCACTGCTTCCTTATTTATTTTCTGTCTGGATGACCCGTCCATTAATGTCAATGGGAACTCCCTACCATTATTGTCTTATCATCAGTCTCTCATTTTATATCCATTAATATTTATATATTTAAGTGCTCCTTAGTTGGGCCCACAAATGTTTAAGAGTTATATCCTCTTTCTGGACTGATCTAATTATCATCATTATGTAGAGTCCTTTAGTCAATTGTTATAGCCTTTGTTACAAAGTCTGTTTTGTCTAAGAATTGCTACCCTAGCATTTTTTTTCACTTGCATAAATTAACTTTTCCCGTCCCTTTATTTTCATTCTACATCCTTCTATCTGAAGTGGGCATCTCATTGGCAGCACATGAATAGGTCGTGTTTATTTATTTATTTTTTTCTGACAGAGACAAGACAGAGAGAGGGACAGACAGAGACAGGCAGGAAGGGAGAGAGATGAAAAGCATCAATTCTTCATCACAACTCTTTAGTCTCTATAGTTTTTCATTGATTGCTTTCTCATTCATGTCTTGACGGGGGGGTGGGCAGGAGGGTGCTACAGCAGAGCAAGTGACATCTTGCTTAAGCCAGCGACCTTGGGCTCAAGCCAGCAACCTTGGGCTTCAAGCCAGAGACCTCTGGGCTCAAGCCAGCGACCATGGGTCATGTCTATGATCCCACGTTCAAGCTGGTTAACCCCTGCTCAAGCCAGCGACCTCGGGGTTTCAAACCTGGGTCCTCTGCGTCCCAGTTTGACACTTTATCCACTGCACCACAGCCTGGTCAGGAGGCCATGTTTATTTAATCCATTTAGCTACCCATCACCTCTTGATTAATATATTTAGGGAAAAAAATACATTTAGTTAATTTAAAGTACTGCTGATAGGTATCATCATTTCATTTTCTGATTATTTTTGCAGTTCATCTCTGCTCCTTTCTTTTTCTCTTGCTTTTTCCTCTTGTATGTTGATGACTATCATGTTACATTTGAATTTCTTTTTTTATCTTGTTTATCTCTTAACAAAGTTTTAGTTTGTGATTACCACGTGCATCAGGTATACCATTTGTTTTTAGCATTCTATTTTAAATACAATGTTGCTGAACTTTGAACATATTCTAAAATCACTAAGATTTTTACTCAACTCCTCAATGTTTTTGTCTATTCACTGTTTCATTTTCTTTCATGTGTTTGTATGTGTAACTTAGTTTATTGTTGTAATTACACATGGTCTTCCTACTTTTGTCTTTTAAAGATTGTAACAGCTTTATAGTTCAGTGATTCACTGTTTGCCTTTGTTAGTAAAGCTTTTCTTCTCTACACTTTTATTCATATTTTTTATCTTTTCTTCCTTAAAAAGTCCCTTTATCATTTCCTGTAATGTTGGTTTAGTGAAGGCAAATTTTTTTAGCTTTTTGTCTGGGAAACACTTTATCTGTCCTTCAATTCTAAGTAACAGCTTTGCTGGGTAGATCATTCTCTATTGTAGGTCCTTGTTTTTCATCACTTTGAATATTCTAAAAATAAAAAAAATAAAAAAAAATAAAAAAGAATATTCTGTGCCATTCCATCTGGTCTGCAAAGTTTCTGTTGATAATTCCACATATATTCTTATGGGAGTTCCCTTGTAAGTAAATAACTGCATTTCTCTGGCTATTTTTAAGAACTTTGTCTCTAACTTTTGGCATTTTAATTATGATGTGTCTTGGTGTTGGCCTCCTGGCATTCACCTTGTTTGGGAATCTCTACCCTTCCTAGACCTGTATGTCTATTTCTGTTACCAGGTTAGGAAATTTTTTGTCATTATTTCTTTTTTTTTCTTTGTTTTAGGCTAGAGGAGGGGAGATAGTGAGGCAGACACCCACATGCACCCTGACTGGGACCCACCTGGCAATCCCATCTGGAGCCAATGTTTGAGTACCAAGCTATTTTTAGCACCTGAGGCTGATGCACTCCAACAAAGCTATCCCCAGTGCCCAGGGACATGCTCAAACCAAGCAAGCCACTGGCTGCAGAAGGGGAAGAATGAAAGAAGGGGGAGAGAGACAGGGAGAAGGAGATTATCACTTTTTCTGTGTACCCTGACCAGGAATTGAACCCAAGATGTCCATACATCAGGCCAATACTCTATCCACTGAGCACCAGCCAGGGCCAGTCATTATTTCTCAAAAGAGGTTCTCAATCCCTTTTTTCCTTTTCCTTCTGGTTGTCCCAGAGGTTCCTTAAACTAGCCTTTTTAAAAAAACAAATTCTTTCTTCTTTTTGCAGTTCCAATTGGATGTTTCCCACTACTTTGTCTTCCAGATTGCTGATTCTATCTTCTGCTTCATCTAAACTGCTGTTGATTCCTTCTAATGCATTCTTCATTTTAGTTTGTATTCCTCACTGACTGGTTTTATTTTTGTATTCTATCTGCATTTTATTTTTCCTATCTCTTTGCTGAAGTTCTTACCGAGTTCATTTATTCTTCCCCTGAATGCTTTGAACATCCTTATAACCTGTATGTTGAACTCTGCATCTTGTAGATTTCTTGTCTTCATTTCATTCAATTGTTTTTCTAGAGTTTTGTTCTGTTTTTTCATTAGGTATAAATATCTGTCTTCTCATTTTGGTTGAATCTATGATTGTTCCTATGTATACTGTAGTTGAAAAAGCAGCCTTATGCAGACGCTGTCTTGTGAGACCCAGTGGCACAGTCTCCTTGGTCACCTGCTGGGTGCTACACAAAACATGTGATTTTGTGTTGCCTTCTGTTGTTAATAAGTCTTGACTGCTGTTGGCACATTAGCTGACCTTCAGGGTAACTGCGAGAAAGACCGTCATGATAACAGATGAGCTGTTGTGCAGGAGTTGATCTTACGGAGTAGGAATTGCTTTAGCAGTGCTCTGGTGTCAACAAGTCTGCCTGTGCGGTATATCATTTGTGAAGCTGGTTACAGAGTACCCTGGTGTGGTCTGATGCTGGCTATGGTGTGTGTTGCTTATGAAGCCCCACAGGAGGTGCTCTGATGAAGGCCAAGGTCAATCACGTTTGACCTGGGTGTAAGGCCCCTTGTTTGGAGTTACAGAGTCATTTGAAGTTTGTTGTTGCTCTTGCCAGTCTTAGACGTGGCTGTGAAAGGCTACTCTGCAAACCCAGGCTGGTGGCCACTTGTGTTGGGCTTTGACCCTTTGGTGGGCAACATGATGTGAGTTGAGGCCAGCTGTCACTTGTGCCAGGCTTATGGCAACTTCACTGAAGCTACGTTCAAGGCCCAGACTGATTGATGCTTATGCCAGGATGGGGCCACATGGTGGGAGTAAAATGCAAGTTGAGACCATTTGCCACTTGTACTGGGCTTTGGCCACTTAGCAAGAGATATAAAACATACCAGTGCTGGCCACTGCTTATCTGGGGTTTTTAGACAATGAAAGAATTAGGGAACATGTGAAGGATAAGCAGGTAGGTTCTTCTATGAAGGAGTCACTGGAAGAGCTCAAGCCAGGTTGTGTAATTTGGGTAGGGCAGGGTCTCAGAAAATCACCAAGGCAGGGTGAACAGTGTTAGCCAGGTGGATGAAAAGCTGAGATTTAGTGCCTTCCTGTACTGGGCTAGCTGGGTGGGAGAGTAGCTTTACAGAAGATAAATGGCTGGGTGGAAGTATAGCACTACAAAGAATGGTGCCAGTGGTACTGTCCTAAGAAAGAGTTGCCCCTACCCTTACCCCTCCAGCCTTTATCCTGACATTAGTCAATTTAATTCTTCCCCATATATTCCTGGCACTTTTGAGCTCCTGATCCTGCATAACAGTTTATAGCAAGTGAATTTGTGACTGAGTGACTCTCTGCAAGGTTCCCTTGAGACCTGCATCTATCTCTGTCTCCCACAGTCCATAACCTTTCTCGTATTTAATCCCCACTGGTTTTCACAGCCAGATATTGTGGGAACTCCTCAGCACTGATGTCTCAGCAGGGACCTCCACAGCAGATATCTCTCCCATTTCTTTATTTTAAAATTTTCCATTGACTTGAGAGGGGGGAGGAAGTGGGGTGAGAAAGAGAGAGAGACAGAAAGAGAGAAGCATCAACTCACTGTTCCACTCAGTTGCTCCAATTATTTGTACACTCATTGATTGCTTCTCATATGTGCCCTGACCAGGGATCAAACCCACAACCTCAGTACACTGGAACGACACTTGATCTACTGAGCCACGTGGCCAGGACCTATTTCTCCTATTTCTTAACTACCACTCCATGTGTGTAGGACCTGCCTGTTCCACATTTCCTTCCTTCCTATTAGTTTTGACAAGGCTTCTTCTTTATATCCTTATGACAGAAATTCTGTTTAGTTAGTCTTCAGGTGGTTCTAATAGATGGTCGTCCTATAATTTAGTTGTAATGTTGTTGTGCTTACGGAGCACAACACAGAAAGCAGAGTTTACCTACTCTGCCAGCTTGACAAGAACTCACTCATGAATTGTATATACATTCTCTTTTATTCCTGATTTGTCTAGATAACAGTTTGGCACTTTAATATACATTTTCAAAGAACCAATTTTTAGTTTCATTAATTTTTCTCTACCATTTTTCTGATTTTGATTTCATTAATTTTCACCCTAATCATTATTATTCCATTTTTTCAGCTTGCCTTTGGTCTCTATTTTTTAGATTTTAAGGTGCAACTTCAGTTTATGATATCAGGATCTTTATAATTTTCTAATATAGGTATTAAAAGACACAAATTCCCCTTTTAAGCCCTGTGTTAGCTGCATCTCAGACATTTGGATATGCTTTATTTTTATTTATTCAGTTCAAAATATTGTCTGATTTCCCTATTTCTTCTTTTTTGTATTTTTCTGAAGCTGGAAACGGGGAAAGACAGTCAGACAGACTCCCGCATGCGCCCGACCGGGATCCACCAGGCACGCCCACCAGGGGCGACGCTCTGCCCACCAGGGGGCGATGCTCTGCCCCTCCGGGGCGTCGCTCTGCCGCGACCAGAGCCACTCTAGCGCCTGGGGCAGAGGCCAAGGAGCCATCCTCAGCGCCCGGGCCATCTTTGCTCCAATGGAGCCTTGGCTGCGGGAGGGGAAGAGAGAGACAGAGAGGAAGGAGGGGGGCGGGGTGGAGAAGCAAATGGGCGCTTCTCCTATGTGCCCTGGCCGGGAATTGAACCCGGGTCTCCTGCACGCCAGGCCGACGCTCTACCGCTGAGCCAACCGGCCAGGGCCCCTATTTCTTCTTTGATGGAAGAGTTACTTAGAAATGTGTCATTTACTTAGTTCAGTATTTAGAAATATTTTTGGATTTCCAAACTTTATTCTGTTGTTTATTTCTAATTTATCTTCATTTTTAATATTTTATTATTTTTAAATGTACTGAGAGTTGTTTAATGACTTACCATATGCTGTGTCGTTATGTACGCAAAAAAAAAAGTATTAAAAAAAATGCGTATTCACCCACAGTTGTGTCAAATGTTCTATAGTTAGTTAATTATGACATTAAAAAAATGCCAATAAAACCTGACCAGGCAGTGGCACAGAGGATAAAGTGTCAGACTGGGACGCGGAAGTCCTAAGTTCAAAAACTCAAGGTGGATGGCTTGAGCACAGGCTCACCAGCTTGAGTGCGAGGTTGCTGGGTTGAGCGTGGGATCACAGACAAGACCCAAGGTCTCTGGCTTGAGCAAGGAGTCACTTACTCTGCTGTAGCCCCCCCCACCCTGGGTCAATGAACAACTTAGGTACCACAATGAAGAACTGATGCCTCTCATCTCTCTCCCTTCCTGTCTGTCCCTATCTGTCCCTCTCTGACTCTTTCTGTCTTTGTCAAAAAAATTAAAAATGCTAACAAAAAGAAAAAAAATTATTAATTCAAGCTTACATCATGGATAAAGCACAGAAACATGCTAAATAAAGAAGCGAGGCATAAAAGGGATGAAGAAGTTGTTTAAAACTTTCAAGACAAAAATATTTTTTCTTATGAAAAACAAAATAATATCTAGTTATAAGAATTAAATGTATTATCACTCAACCTTTTTTGGGAGAAGATAAATTTCCCACAGAAACATAATGTACAGATATAAGGTTCCTAGCATTCCAGACTAGAACAGAATCACTTACCTTTTGACAATCTTTTTGAAAGTGGATTGAAATAAATCTTCCATAACGTGTTGTTGTTCTCGACAAAGAATTTCTGTCATCAACTGCAACAATACAGGACTTTGAGATAATTCCAGTGCATCTAAAAACTGCAAAAAAAACCCAGAAAACAAAAATACCCCCACATAATTATAATGATGATAATAATTTTGTTAGATTTTCATTTTCATTTTGTATTTAACAGTTCAAAGAAAAAACTAAGAGATTACAAGAGAACATCACAGAGAATTAGGAAATACTCATATTTTAGTCATTTTTACAGATATAATAATAAATATCTGGCATATAATAACTTTGTTAAATATCTGAGTTTTGATTTTTAAGGTTTTGCAGATATCTTCCCCTATAACAGCTTTTAGGATTTTCTCTTTATCATCAGGTTCTGAAATTCCTTTAATTATGGGCCTTCACTGAGGTCATTTTCCTTTACCACTCTAGATACTCTGGGGGGGTGGGATCTTTCATTCTGGAGATGTGTGCCTTTTCAATACCACTTTTTTAAAAAGCTCTTTTATTTTATTTTTATTTATTAATTTTAGCGAATGAGAAAGGGAAAGGTAGACAGGAACATCAAGCTGCTCCCATATGTGCTCTGATCGGGGATTGAGCTGGCAACCTCTGCGCTTCATGGTAATACTCCAACCAACTGAGCTATGTGGCCAGGGCTCAAAACCATCTTAACTGTACAGATGTCTAAGCTGCTCATGTAATAGTCTCATCTTTACTCTCCCAACTTCCATCTCAATGTTTGTTCTACTTTCTAGAAGATACACTCAATTTTATCTTCCATTCAACAGAGAAACAGGCTGTTACCTCCTTGACCAGGCCACAAGACTTGAGGTCACCAACAATGAGAGTGGCACTATTTGCCTCCTGATGCGCTATTGTTGCCAAAAAGATTAACCTGAATTTTATGACCAAGCTTTAAGCCTCACTAAAGTTTAGAAGAAATACAGAGAATTAGGGACAAGTTAAAGAAAACAATCAGACAAATATGGGACAACATCCAAAAATAGTACTTTATTTCTACAAATTCAATGTCATGAAAAAATAAAATAGGATGAAGTAGTTCTAGATTAAAAGATAGGGAAACATGACAATTCAATGCAATCATTAATTAGACCCTTGTTCGAAAAAGCAGCTAAACATGGGGGCATCTGAATAAAAATGAGTGTGGACTACATAACACATGATGTTAGAGGAGTATTAATCTGCTCAAGGTATGATAGCAGCATTGTGGCTCATTTGTAGGACTTACATGCTGAAGTATATTTAGGAATGAAGTATCATGATGTCTGAAACTAACCTAATGTTTCAGCCAACACATACACACACACACACACACACACATACACACACACACACACCAAAACAAAAGCAAATATGACAAAATGTTAACTGTTAAATATAGGAGATTGTAATATAAATGCTTGTTTTACTATTCTATCAATTTTTCTGTATGTTTAGAAAAATTATACAAAAATAATGGGGAAAAAAGACTTGGTGTAGATGGACAGTGTTTGTACACTGATCTTCCGTGAGGCTGCTTGGCTTTTTACACATGGGTGACTAGGTCCCACAAAGAAGAGTTCCAGGAAACAAAGTCAGAAGGAAACTGTAAGACTTATAACTAGTGTTGGAAGTCACACAGCATTACCTCCATTGCATTCTTTCTTTGAGTCTTAAAGCCAACCTGTCCCCAATGGGAAGAAAATCAGACTTTGTCTTTCAATGGAAAAGCGACACGAAAAGAGCATGTGGAATGAGACATATTTGGTACAGTTATATTTGGAAAATATAATCTGCCACATCTATACCCTATGTTTATCTCTATTCTAGCATTTAGTAAAGTGTGTCTTAATCATCTTTTTTTGTTTCTGTTTCTTATTTTTTAAGCTCTATAAAAACAAAGACAATGTCTTCATTATTTTTAAGTATTCAGATATTGGCCCAGGACTCATGAGTTTTGTAGACCACTATGCACCCTCCAATGGTCATTACCTTTGTTTTTCTTCAGTGGTTGCACCTTGGAGTTTTAGCTGAGTATACAATTGCCCTATTAACAACATTCACAGCTTGCCTGACTTGTGGTAGCAGAGTGGATAAAGCACTGACCTGGAATGCTGAGATCACCAGTTCAGAACCCTGGACTTGCCTGGTCAATGCACACACAGGAAGCAATTACTATGAATTGATGCTTCCCGCTTCTCTCCCCTCTTTCTCTCTCTAAAAATTAATAAATAAAATGTAAAAAACCCCAAAACAAATACATTCACAACCTGTTTATAGATATAGATGTATACAGCAAATTGGACACCAGCAAAATTGATATGTGCAAGTTCTGAATTAAGTCCTTAAAAGGTAGAAATGTGTTCTCTACTACACTTCCTTATATTTAGTTGGATGTAAAGAAACAAGATAGCAGGAGTTAGAGCAGTCATTCTGGACAAGATAAAAGCTATGTACAGAGAGTAACAGAGAAAAAGGTAAAAAGAGAGTAGGTCCCTGCTGACTGAGAAGCTACCCTAAGTAGTCATTCTAGAATTGTTCAGAAGGGAGAAATAACCTACCACTTTGTTTAAGCCACTGTATATTAAATATGGGTAACAATCAAAATATTTCTCAAATAACCAGTACTCAAATTTTAGCAACTGAAACATTGGTAATAATTTATTTCTTAGCTCTTTTTGATACAATTTTTAAGACTTATACCTTTGCATAAAATAATTCAAAATATATTTATGCATAAAATATTTCACAATTTAAAATTAGAGAAATTCCAAAAGGATGTAGATATGTATCTGCCTCCACAGTTTCCCAGCTTGCAAAATGAATCAAACTGAATTTTTTTTTTTTTACAGAGATAGAGTCAGAGAGAGGGATAGATAGGGACAGACAGACAGGAATGAAAAGAGATGAGAAGCATCAATCATCAGTTTTTTGTTGCGACACCTTAATTGTTCATTGATTGTTTTCTCATATGTGCCTTGACTGTGGGCCTTCAGCAGACCGAGTAAACCCTTGCTTGAGCCAACGACCTTGGGTCCAAGCTGGTGAGCTTTTGCTCAAACCAGATGAACCCGTGCTCAAGCTGGCGACCTCAGGGTCTCGAACCTGGGTCCTCCACATCCCAGTCCGACTATCCACGACTATCCACTGCGCCACTGCCTGGTCAGGCCAAACTGCATTCTTAAAGTTATAGCATTTATCTGATTCTGAATAGTTCGTTTACTTCTCTTCATCATGCAATGTAACAGAAAAAAAATCCCAATGTTTAATTTTACATAGTAATACTGAAAACTAACCTTTTTCATGCAGTCCACATAATTATTGTATCGTAGAGTTCCTGGGGGAAATTCTTCAGACTTCATAGGAAAATTAGAAACGATGAGCTTTTCAAGAACATGCTTAAGGTCCTCAAGACTGTCTCCAGTAAGGTTGGTGAAGAATGGGAGAAGAATTATAGCTTGACCCTGTGGGACAATGCAGACATATGAAATTGCACTAGCCATGGCTTACAGATCCTACAGAATAAATAAAATTACTGCTTCTAAAGACTGCAAATAATCACTATGTTGATTCAACAAAAGACTTCAGAAAACTTTCTAGATTACATAAAAAACCAACCTGAATGTGATGCTATTTCATGGCTTCTACTCTGGACGAAACTGAGCCAACTGAGGACTAGACACATGTAAATACCGTATTTCCCCATGTATAAGACACACATTTCCCCCTAAAAATTTGGGATCTAAAAACTGGGTGCGTCTTATACAGACAGAAGTTGTAGATTTTCTACTTGCATTTCCCACTTTTTTGCACTTGTTTTTGTGCTCATTGTTGAAGACAGTGATTTGTCATCAGACACAGATGAGGACAAGCTAATGATGGGAGTTGTATGAATTTTATGATGAATAAAACTTGAGTTCAATAACTTTATGGAATAAATTTTTTTTCAAATTTTGGGCCCCCAAATTAAAGTAGAAGTGTCTTATACATGGGGAAATATGGTAAAAAGGACACTACATTGATGATTCTATGTTATTTCTCCTGAAAACATAGCCTCTAGTAGAAATACACTATGTAAGTTTTGAGTGAAAATAATATCTTGAATAATCTATCAGGTAATTTATAAATATTCCTTGCAGAAGTAACTAAGGACCTCATTCTAAGCTTCAGAGAAAACAGGTATTGTTGCTTATCACCCCTATGTGGCAGTAGGTTCCCAGACTTCCTCCTACTGAAAAATAAGAAAACTGATTAATCCCATAGAATAAAATATTTAAAAAAAAACCTTCATAATCCAGTAAAAAGATGGTTTTCATTAAAGCCACATTTTTTATTAGAGCATAAAACCTAATCAATAAAGAACTTTAATATTAAAATATTATGTTCTTGACCCTAACAATTACCAAGATATTTTATATTACTTATTAAAAGAAAAATGATTAATAACTTAAATTCTATCATTCATTAATTCATATAGCAATTGTCAAAAAAGCCAATTTATAACTTCTACATACAAAGACCAATGTTAATTCATCTAAGTATGATAATCTCATTGTTATCCTTATTTTTTTGGAAAGACATTCTAAAGTTTGTGCACATCAGACAACATAATGCCAGGGTTTCCTTCAAGGTGATGGGTTGGAATGACTGTATAGTTGAAACAAACAAGTCTAATATACTATTGAGGTTGAGAAATAAGTCCATGGAGATTTATTCTGCCAGCCTCTCTGCTTTTAAATGTTTGAAATACTTCATTATATAAAATAGCAAAAATGACAAATAAGCAAAAATATAAAATGAAAAAATAATGAATGTAGTATGAAAATTTATCTTTTTACTATTTACCTTTAAATGTAGATCCAACTTCGAATCAGCAAGTATACTAGTATATGCTGTAAAGACTTCAGTGAATGCACTATGATTTATATTAAAAGATACAGATGAATCGATCTAAAGGATGGAAAATAAAAACATGATACGTTTCTATAACATGTCTCTGATATCCTTTAACACAGTTTTCAAATTTTTAAATTTCAGAAGTGACCTGTAAGTTTGTTCCTGGGATTAAAAATATTTTAGCAGCTCTTGTTTAAAATCTGATAAGACAATGCATGTAAAGGTATTCTAAAGAGATAAAGTACAAGAAATGATAATAAGCCTGACCAGGTAGGTGGTGGCTCAGTGGATAGAGCGTCAATCTGGGACGCTGAGGGTCAAAACCCCAAGATCGCTGGCTTGAGCATGGTATCACAGACATGACCCAAAGGTCGCTGGCTTCAGCAAAGGGTCACTGGCTTGCCTGAAACCCCTACCACCAGTCAAGGTACAGTCAAGGAACATATGAGAAGCAATCAAGGAACAACTAAAAAGTGACACGACTACGTATGGATACTTCTCATCTCTCTCCTTTTCTGTTTCTTTTGAAAAAAAAAATTTTAAACTCAGGAAGATATACTGAGTATAAATGATAATGGAGTAAAATAATAAAAGTATTATTACATAAGTAACCCCAATTATCTAGTCAAAATATTTGTATTTATCAAACCTCCAACAAATTCTTAAAGATTCAATTTACAGAATCCAAAACAACAAACACAATTGTATTTTTAATGTCTCTCAAAATACCTGCAAAATTTTTGCCAGTAAGGTCAGCACTGCCATTTTACTTTCAGGAGCAGAATCTTTGGCCCACCACAAATCAAACTTCTTCCAGTTTTGCAGAATTACAGTGACAAGTTTCAGTCCTTGCTGTTTCTGACTAGCTCGATTCCTGAAGCTCTGATCTAACATACCATTCAAAACGGTGCTTACCTGAAACAATTGTGTGGTTATAGAAGAAAAATTCTTAATATTAAGACTGATATATGTAACAAAATTTACTTTCATTTCAGAGCTATCAGGAAAAATAAAGATGTTAATTTTATAATAGCTGTTAACTTCGCAACGCCTCAAAATTTGAGAATACTTTAAAATGTAAATTTTTCCATAAAAGTATAAAGTGTCTCATTTATTAAATCATGCTCATAATATTTCCTGTTTTCTTAGTTGGGAGCATTCTCTACAGGAGGAGGAATTAGCTTTTCTCTGTCACCATCACCACCGTATGTGCATATGCACAAACATATTCACACAGCTGCACACTCATACATATGCACATAGGCTCACACGCACACATTTCCTGTCCCAGCAACTTTTCAACAGTGCTTTTATATTTGGCTAGAAAAATATTCTATATTCCTACCATTATGACAATATAAACATTTTTCACAGATAATCTAAGTCATATATTCCCAATATTCTTTCTTTCTGGCACATTTTGTTGTCCCTTAGGTATTAACACTTGTCTTTCTTTGCTGTTTTTAACATGCCTACCATTATTTGCCATCAATTCTCACAAATTAATTAAATCTCCTCAAGACATCTAAACATATGAAGAGGGTCTATCAGCTCAATTTCAGTGGAGACTGTCCGCACTCTGGAATGTTGGTGGCCGCTGCCCTCTGGCCTCACGTCAATACCCTCTATGAGACTCATTCACTTCTCTGTGTTCAGGCCAACTTTCCAGCTCCGACACCATCCTCCTTTCTTGGCTCACTGCCTTATTTTAGTGAAGTACTTCCTTCAGTAGCTTCCTGGTGAGATGTGTACAAAAAATACATTCCTTTGAGATATGGCACATCTGAAAACATCTGCATTTGACTTTCACACATAATTGATAATCTGGTTGGATTCAGAACTCCATGTTAGAAATCTTTCCTGAATTTTGAAGAAAATTTAGCACACAGTTTCAACATCCCCTTTGTTGCTGCAAAGACAAAAGCAACCCAATCTCTTCAACCTTTTAACGTAATCTGGTTTTCTTCGATATAATCTTCTCAGGCCTGACTGGTGGTGGTGCAGTGGATAGTGTCCACCTGGGACACTGAAGTCACCAGTTCAAAACCCTGGGCTTGCCTAGTCAAGGTACATATAGGAGTTGATGCTTCCTGCTCCTCCCCCGTTCCTTATCTTTCTGTCTCTCTCTTTCTCTCCCCTCTCTAAAATAAATAAATTAATTAATATCTTTAAAAAAATACAATGATCGGGGCTGGGCCAGAGCAGCTGACTTGGAGGATCGGGTGTCGGATGAGGAGAAGATGGTTGTGGATCACCTGTAGCTCCAAGAAGGTTGCTGAGGGCCAGTCAAAAGCGGTGACTCCCACTGGTCTTTGCCAGTTTCCAGCCTGTGAGTTCCAGGGCTGGTACATCCTGCGGCCAGATACAGAGCATCAGCTCAAGACCTAACAACCATAGTTAGAGTGGTATCTTAAGGAAAGGCTCCTCACACCTGACCCAACTAAGGCAAAGAAAACGTTGTCACAAACAGCAAAAAGAGCAGTAGCAGCAGACAAATAGCCCACAGCAGATTACAAACAGCTGAAACCATCCCAGGAAGATTTAGAAATTACACAACTGAAAGCTGGAGTCAGACACCACCAACCGTATACTCAGCTACACAAACAACATATTTGAAGGAGCAGTCTATATCAAGACAAAATGAGAAGACAGGGAAGTGCAATTCAAATGAATCAACTAGAGGAATCCCCAGAAAAAGAACTGAATGAAATGGAAATAACTAAGATGCCAGATGCAGAGTTTAGAATAATGATTGTGAGGATGCTCAAGGATCTTAGAGCAACCATAGATAGACAACATCAGCACCTAAACAATGATATATCTGGCATCAAAAAGGACACTGAAATCATAAAAAAGAATCAGACAGAAATGATAAACACAATATCAGAAATGAAGACTACACTACAAGGAATGAAAAGCAGGCGGATGAAAAAGAGGATTGAATCAGCAATTTAGAGGACAAGATAAGCAAAAGCACGGAAGCAGAACAGCAAGAAAAAGAGGATCAAAATGTCTGAGAAAACTCTAAGAGAGCTCTGTTACAATAGGAAGAGAAACAACATCTGCATCATAGGGGTTCCTGAAGGAGAAGAGAAAGAACAAGGGATAGAGAACCTGATTGAAGAAATCATAGTTGAAAATGTCCCAAAATTGATGCAGGAAAAAGTCACACAAGTTCAAAAAGCACAGAGAATCCCATTAAAAAGGAACCCAAATAAACCTAAATGAAGACACATAATTAAAAAACCAAAGCTAAGAAATAAAGAAAGAATACTAAAAGCTGCAAGAGAAAAGCAGTCAATCACCTACAAAGGAGACCCCAAAAGGATGACATGTGACTTCTCAACAAAAACACTTGAGGTGAGAAGGGAATGGCAAGAAATATTCAAATTAATGCAGAACAAGATCCTACAACCAAGACTTTTTTATCCAGCAAGGCTATTGTTTAAAATAGGAGAAATAAAAAGTTTCCCGTACAAAACAACAACAACAACAACAAAAAAAACGCTCAAGGAATTTATTACAACCAAACCAATGATGTAAGAAATGTTAACGGTCCTGTTGTAAACAGAACAAGGGGGGGTGGGGAATCTAGTAAAAAGGAATATAGATTTAAGATTTTAGAAATGCATCCAAATTGAAAAAGAAGAAGTAAAACTATCATTATTTGCTGATATGATACTGTACATAGAAAACCCTAAACTCTCAGTCAAAAAACTACTGGACCTGATAAATGAATTCAGCAAGGTGGCAAGATATAAAATTAATATTCAAAAACCAGTGGCATTTTTATACACCAACAATGAACTGTCCGAAAGAGAAATTAAGAAAACAATCCCCTTCACTACTGCAACAACAACTAAGATAGTACCTAGCTGTAAATTTAACCAAGGAGGTTCAAGACTTGTACTCAGAAAATTATAAAACATTGATAAGAGAAATCAAGGAACATAATCGAATCAAAAATGGGCAAAAGAAATGAATGGACACTTAAAAGAGTACATTCAGATGGCCAATAGGCAAAAGAAAAAATGTTCAACATCACTAATCATTAGAGAAATGCAAATTTAAACCACAATGAGATATCACCTCACACCAGTCAGAATGACACATTAACAAAACAAAACAAAACATAGAAAGTGCTGGTGAGGATGTGGAGTAAAGGGAATCCTCCTGCACTGCTGGTAGGAATGCAGACTGGTGCAACCACTGTGGAAAATGGTATGGTGATTCCTCAAAAAATTAAAAATGGAACAGCCTTTTGACCCAGCCATCCCACTTTTAGGAATATATACTAAGAACACCAAATCACTGATTCAAAAGAAGAAATGAACCCCCATGTTTATGGCAGCATTGTTCACAATAATGAAGATCTGGATACAGCACAAGTGTCTTCAGTGGACGAGTGCATTAAAAAGCTGTACTACATATACACATGGAATACTATGCGGCCATGAAAAAGAAAATACTACCTTTTGCGACAACATGGATGGACATGGAAACTATTATGTTAAGTGAAATAAGCCAGGCAGAAAAAGAAAAATATCATATGACCTCACTTATATGAGGAATCCAATGAACAATGTGAACTGAGGAACAGAATAGAGGCAGAGGAGGGATCAAAGGGACCAGAGGGAAAGTGGACAGAGGGAAAGGGGATGAGAGGATGAGATCAGAGAAGGGAAAGAGCTTGGTAAAATTATATATACATAACAGCATTATAGAGAGCAGAAGAGCAAATCCTGGAGGAAAGCGGAGAGGGTGTTGAGGGGAGGGAGCAAGAGGATGTTGAGGGGAATTCGGGGGTGCAGGAGGATGTATTCGGTGAGACACTTGAATCTATGTAAACACAATAAATTTAAATCAATAAATAAAAAAAAAATACAATGATCATAAGATCCAGCAATTCCATTTCTGGAAAATATATCTAAAAAAAAAATCACTATCTAGAAAAGATGATCACTGAGTAAAGACATGAAAACAATGTAAGTGCCCATGAACAGAAAATGGATAAAAAAAGATGTGGCATATACATCCAATTGAATATCATTCTGCCATTAAAAAAAAGAAATTCTATCAATTGCCATAACATGAATTGGACCTTGAGGGAATTACATACTAAGTGAAATAAGTCAGAGAGAGAAAGATAAATACATATGATATCCCCTATATTTGGAGTCAAAAAACTAAACTCATAGATACTGAGAACAGACTAGTGTTAGCTAGAGGTAGGACAATGGGGATAGCTGAAATGGGTGAAGGTGGTCAAAATGTACAGACTTCAAGTTATAAGTTTGGGGATATAATGTAGAGCAGAGGTCAGGAACCTATGGCTCGCGAGCCAAATATGGCTCTTTTGATGGCTGCATCTGGCTCGCAGACAAATCTTTAATAAAAAAAATAACGTTAAAAATATAAAACATTCTCATGTATTACAATCCATTCATTTCCTATTGTTCATGTTCATGGTTGTGGGTGGCTGGAGCCAATCACAGCTGTCCTCTGGGACAACACCAAATTTTATTGGATAATGCATAACGTACACGGGTCGTTGTATGGCTCTCACAGAATTACATTTTAAAATATGTGGCATTCATGATTCTCTCAGCCAAAAAGCTTCCCGACCCCTGATGTAGAGCATGGTGAAAATATAAAAAGGTTAAAACTATTGTGTTAAATATTTAAGTGGTGCTAAGAGAGTAAACCTCAAAATTTCTCATCATAAGAAAAAAAATTGTAACTATGTGAAGTGATAGATGTTAATGAAATTTACTATGGTAATCATTTCACAATATGTATATTTGCAGAAAAAAATTGGGAAAAAATGTCATTTAAACAGTGTTCTCTGTATTGTTTATATTTGTTAAAAGAAGAAACTACAAAAATAACAGAATATGGATAGATTTAAAAAACAATATTGGGCCTGACCTGTGGTGGCACAGTGGATAAAGTGTCGACCTGGAATGCTGATGTTGCTGGTCTGAAACCCTGGGCTTACCCGGTCAAGGCACATATGGGAGTTTATACCTCCTGCTCTTTCCCCTTTCATTCTCTCTCTCCTCTCCTCTAAAAATGAATAAATAAAATCTCCTCTAAAAAAGTAAATAAATAAAAATACATAAAATAAAAAACAATATTGGGGTAGAGAATGACTTTCTCCAAAAGACAGAAACTATAAAAAAGATGATGAGTTTAACTATAAAATAAATACTTCTGTATAGAAGAAATACTCTGAGTGAGACTGAAAAGACAAATGGCCTGTAGAAAAAAGTACTTTTCACATACATGTTAAGACATAGGTCTACTATTCTTAATATACAAAAATCTCTTAGAAATTAATAAGAATGTGCATCCTAACAGAAAAATGGAAAAAAATACAACATACACCAAAAATATTTTATTGTATAAAAAAAAAAAATTAGTAGGATACCAAGATCAGTAGAGTTGGAGAACTGACATTAAACTTAAAAGATAACAGAATTCTCATTAGTGAAATAATAAAATTTTTTGTTACGGTACAAAATATTCCTAACTTTACTACATTGCTTAAAGACATAATTGTATTATATTCTAAATGTCACTATAAATCTTTCCTAAAGGTCTTCGTTAAAAAAAAAAAAAGTAGTATCTTCACATTTAACCATGTCTAGAGTCCTCCCAGTTCCTCTGTCCAGGGATATTTATTCTGTCCAGGGAATTTCCAGTTTCCTCAAGTGGTCGGTCCCCTGACCACATGGCTATTTTCAAACAGTTCCCCTTCCAGTTTCTCCTTCACACTTGGCTCTCTGTTCCCCAGAAGCCCATGGTCTCCACTGCGTGGCCCCTTTCTGAGTTCTGCAACAAAATGGCTGCTCATCTTTACACTGCTGGTCAGTGACGTTGCAACTTTCTTAGACTCTGAAGTCTGTTAATGACAACTTGTGCTTTTGCCTTCCAGATTCCAAAGTATTGTCCCTTTTCCTTTCTTTTGTGTCTTTTAACATTGTTATTCTTTAAACCCGTCTTATTCTTTAAACCCTGTTTCTGTCATTATAGAGCTATCTAAGGTGGAGGTAAAGGCATATGAGTTTTATTCATCATCTTACCAGAAGTCTGAATAGTTTAAAGTTAAATTTGTTACATTTTCTGAATGTTCTAAGTCTACTACAATTTTATTTCTACCTCAAAAAATATAAAATTCTAGTGCAATCGATCATAAAATATTCCCCTACAATAGAAAACATGGTCTGTTTGGAATAAAAGCTTATCTCAGTAAGAAATTTTACATCCTTTCCTTAAAATGGTCAATCTAACAGTCAACAGTTTCTGTTTGTCTACAAGTTAAATTTCAAAATTCTGTAAGTTTAGCAAACCAGAGTAAATTGTAATTAACTATTTATTTCCAAAGTTTCGATGTGAGAGAGCCAAGTAGGCTATAGCAGGAACATGCAGGATATGAAACCAGAATGTACAGAACCAGCTGGGGCTGGAGCGGAAGCAAAGGCAGGCTTGGGCCTCAGGATCGGTTTATGCGCACCAATGCCAAATCTTGACAAAAGTCATTATCCCACAGAGCTAGCTGTGCCTTATAAAATTAGGCCTAGAGGTGTTCAGGAATACAAGCATTATGTAAGTAAATATACTTAAAGTAAAATTTCATTACCATTTTGGGATTATCCGCAGATGATTTCATAAGCTCCAATACAGCAAGATCTAGATTTTTCAACAGTTCAGTGTTGACTGTTTCTGAGAACAAGCTATAGAAATACTCTCCGTGATAGAAGCTGACAATGTTCCTCTGGGACCCTCCGGAGGACGGCACGGACAGCACTGCTGAGTCCAGGAGAAGACCTATCAGACACTCACACTGGGAAGAAAAAAGAGAAGTACAATGACAGCAGTACAGATCCTAAATGTTACAGAAAGACTCCTTGGGTAGCTATTAACTTTAAAAGTGGAAAGTTACACGACAGCCTGATATTTAAAGGCCTAGGATCAAGTCTGAATTTTATACATTTCAATGAGCCTCCAATTTCTAAGTTTCAATTTGGGAAAGAAATATTCCCTGACTCGTGTTTCTCTCAAATTTCCAGACATTCTGTTGTTGCTTTGAGGGCAGTCTAGTAAAGGTGAGTATTTTTAGAGTGTAAGCATGTAGGAGAAAAGACGGGGGCAATGGAGTGAACGCAGAGTACTGGCTGGCAGTCCTCCACTACAGGAGAGGCTGTTTGAGGCCAGCCCTGCACGGTTCACACAGACAATGAAGTCATCTTTGTGTGGTGCCTCTGGAATTATCCTTCAGGGGCTCTCCCAAATCAGCCATCACCAAGGAGAGGGGAAGAAGAGGTCACTGCATCAACACTGTTCAGCTTTTTATTCCTAAAATGTTCTCTGCCTAAATTCTTTTGCAAAGAGGGATAGAAAAAACTTCAATTTAAGAGAGTGTCGTTCTATTTATTTTATTTTAAAAAATAGCTTTAGAAAGTCAGTTCATGTAAATTAAAGTTCCTGTGCAGCTAAGAATTTATCCAACTAAATTTCTGTTTTAAAGACACAATGCATGTATACCAGTTATATAGTTACATTATTAGGATAGCATAACATACAGCTGTTTTTCCTACCAGTCCTCCAAAAGCAAAGGCCAACTCCAGAAGTCCACTGGCCAATAGCTTACAACTGGGGTCAAGTGAAGGAAGGCATTGTTCTTCATGTCCAGGTACAATGCTTTTATAAACGAGGGAAAGAATTTTTGTGCCAATAGAATGGTGCTGATCTACAGACTAAAATAAAATCAACATTGAAATAAAAAATAACATTTTATACAAAATCACAAATTCACACCTTTCATTAATTAAAAAGTTCATGTTAGCTAGCACTAACAACTGCCTTCTAACAGTGAGAAAAATTTTCACTCAATTTTGTTTTCCATGCTGTATTTTTCATTGGTGTTACTAGCCACAAAGGCACAGTAACAGTCGCTAAAGTTCTTCAGAAGGCTGCTGAATATATTCAAATATCTGTTATTTTATTTTCATTATATAGTTATAAATTTTTATATTTATTTTCATATTTATATTCCTGGTAACACCTATACTCCTGGAGCAACTATTTCTATAATTCCCATTTCAGCATGCGTACAGAATGTTTGAAAAAGAATATAAATAACAGACTAATTAGCTTAATGAAGCTAAGAAAAATGTACAAAACAAAATGTGGTTACCTGAGATGGTGATATAACATGCAAAAAATCAGCTTTATGAAGTTGTTTACAAGCTGACACAAGAGAAGACAACTTGGCCCTATCCACACAAGCATCAGGGCCATACAGGTCAATGACACAGAGCTCCTCAATGCTGGCCATGTGAAAAGAGCAGAAAGAAAACTAGATGAGTGCTGAACTCATTGAATTATCAGGATACACTGACAAATGTGTTTATTCTGTTATAAATATATTTACTAACTACCTGGCACTTAGATACATTACACAGCCCTGGAAAACAAACATTGGCTAACAAAAAACAAGGGCCCATACACTAATCCAGCCATGGAGAATAGCACTGGGTCAAGCCATATGCCAAGCTTGTGTGCCCTAAGGGGCAGGGAAGGCATTTGCTAAATAGGTAATTTTTCAAACAACTGATGAGATCCTCTGCACCAAACACCCCACAGAGGAGCTCTTCTTCTTGAAGAAATGCAGGTAAAGCAGACACACACGAGGCGGCCAGAGCACACTGCCACCGTAAATTCCACAACGCTGACCATGCACATGATCCGAATGCCCACCTCTGTGCTGTTATTTTTTCCTTGAGGTGTATCTCTAGGATCTCATTGTATGGGGACTTCTTCAGCGCTTTCATCAGGTTCACACAGACACTGGGAAGATGCTCCATAATGTGGACATCACTGATATTGAAACCTATGCTCGAGGGCTCACACAGGGTTTTCACCAAGAGTTTCATAAGGTTTGTGTTACATAAATACTTCTCAAGAAGCTGCAAAAGATAGATTTTAATAAAAACACATCTATTAGTCAGGATTTAGATTGTTAGTAGAGAGTAAGGTCCGTGAAGTTGAGAATTTTTGCCTGTTTAGGGCAAGGGTTGGCAAGCTTTCTCTGTAAAGGGTCGGACAATAAATGTTTGGCTCTATGAGTCATAAGGCCTCTACTGCATCTACAAACTGCTCACAAAAATTAGGGGCTATTTCAAAGTAAAATGAAGTGATAAAAGATCTAATATTTGTGAGCAGTATACTTAACAGCCATTATAGTGTGAAAACTGAAATGAACAATATATGAACAAATAAACCTCAATGTGTTCCTATAAAACTTCTTTACAAGGGCAGACAGCAGGTTGGATTTGGCCTAGGGGCCACAGTTTTCCAGCCCCTGGTTTAGGTCAATGTTGTATCCACAGGACAGAACTTGGCATAGAGTAGGCGCTTAGTATATATTAACTTGATGAATGGACTAGTTTGTTTATATTAATATAGTAAGTCTGATGGACACATTTAAAAATATTTGCTAATGCATGGTTTCTAAGGCAGATGTTTGAATATCCAGTAAAAACTTAGAAAAAATGTTTTGTTTTGTTTTTTGAGGATTCTTTTTTTGTATTTTTCTGAAGTTGGAAACGGGGAGGCAGTCAGACTCCTGCATGCGCCTGACCGGGATCCACCCGGCATGCCCGCCAGGGGGCGATGCTCTGCCCATCTGGGACGTTGCTCTGTTGCAACCAGAGCCATTCTAGTGCCTGAGGCAGAGGCCACAGAGCCATCCTCAGCGCTTGGGCCAACTTTTTTCTCCAATGGAGCCCTGGCTGCGGGAGGGGAAGAGAGACAGAGAGGAAGGAGAGGGGGAGGGGTGGAGAAGCAGATGGGCACTTCTCCTATGTGCCCTGGCCGGGAATCGAACCTGAGACTCCTGCACACCAGGTTGACGCACTACCACTGAGCCAACCGGCCAGGGCCTTGTTTTGTTTTGTTTTTTTTTTGATGGGCCATCATCTTTAATCCTAGCTTGCATCTGGCGGGCAAGTAAAAACACACACTGGGCTCCAAAACCCACCCATTCAGTGCTCACAAAGCTACTGACTTATCCAAGTTTTCCTAGAATCAAAGGTTTCTAGCTCACCAGCCTTATTCACTTCTGTTCCCCATCTCCTTCCTTCTCTCTGCACAAACTCTGCACAAACTGGCTTTTCCTTCAGCACTCGAACATCTTGGCTGCTTTTCCTGGCCTCCTCCACTTGGCCTTTCTCTGCTTTCCTCTCTAATGCTAATCTCAGGAACTGAGCACGTTTTGTTTTTTATTCATACCATAAGCATCTGAAGTACATGCAGTTTTATTTTTTTCAAGAACAGATAACTCCTACAACAATGGAAAGTTCTAAGAAAGCCAAAACCACTTCTAATAATTACTTTATATGTATAATATTTTCCCAATGGCAAGTACTATCCTCAAATTAATACAGCAGCAGGAGTGACTCTACCTTCCAGCCTTCTGGGTAGATGCTGAGCAGCGTTGTGGTAAATTCAATAATCCGAACGACGACTGTACATTTGCTATAATAGTATCTTTCTTCCTCTTGTGGACTTGGTCTGTTATCTGCTGCCACGGTATCATGGAGAGCAATGTTTTCTAAAAAGAAAGCCACTGCTTTCCAAAGTGAAGACTGCATTTCAGAACCTTGAAAAAACCACATTAATATATCAACATTTCCTTCCTTCTAACTCCAAGGAGGTTAATGTAAAAAATGTTCAATAAAAACTGAATAAAATGGCACTCATTTCTTCTCATTTCAAAATTATTACCACCCAAATAGAATTCAACTTTAAATTTACAGATTAAGAATACATCTATGGCCTGACCTGTGGTGGCGCAGTGGATAACGCGTCAACCTGGAAACACTGAGGTTGCCGGTTCAAAACCCTGGCTTGCCTGGTCAAGGCACATATGGGAGTTGATGCTTCCTGCTACTCCTCCTTCTCTCCCCCCCTCCCTAAAATGAATACATTAAAAAAAAAAAAAAAAGAATACATCTATGGCCTGACCAGGCGGTGGCTCAGTGGATAGAGTGTCGGACTCGGATGCTGAGGACCCAGGTTGGAGACTCCGAGGTCGCAAGCTTGAGTGCAGGCTCATCTGGTTTGAGCAAAAGCTCACCAGCTTGGACCCAAGGTTGCTGGCTCGAGCAAGGGATTACTCCGTCTGCTGAAGGCCCGCGGTCAAGGCACATATGAAAAAGCAATCAATGAACAACTAAGGTGTCGCAATGTGCAATGAAAAACTAATGACTGATGCTTCTCATCTCTCCGTTCCTGTCTGTCTGTCTCTGTCTATCCCTCTCTCTGACTCTCTCTCTGTCTCTGTTAAAAAAAAAAATGGGGTTAGGGAAGGGGAGGGGCACAAAGAAAACCAGACAGAAGGTGACAGAAGACAATTTAACTTTGCGGGAGGGATATACAGCACAATCAAATGTCAAAATAATCTAGAGATATTTTCTCTCAACATATGTACCCTGATTTATCAATGTCACTGCATTAAATTTAATTTAAAAAAAAAACATCAAAAAATAATAAAAAAAATAAAAAATAAAAAATTTAAAAATTGGTAAAAAAAACACCATCTATGGAAGATTAGGTCTTGCTTCTCAAACACTATTTGTGGGAATATAAATATAATCTCTCTGAAGGACAATTTGGTAAATCATATCAGCTTTAAAAAATGTGCAAGCCCTGTTCACAGTGGCCAAGACATGGAAACAACCAAAAAGCCCTTCAATAGAAGACTGGATAAAGAAGATGTGGCACATATACACTATGGAATACTACTCAGCCATAAGAAATGATGACATCAGATCATTTACAGCAAAATGGTGGGATCTTGATAACATTATAAGGAATGAAATAAGTAAATCAGAAAAAAACAAGAACTACATGATTCCATACATTGGTGGAACATAAAAATGAGACTAAGAGACATGGACAAGAGTGTGGTGGTTACCAAGGGTGGGGGGAGGGAGGACATGGGAGGGAGGGAGGGAGAGAGTTAGGGGGAGGGGGAGGGGCACAGAGAACTAGATAGAGGGTGGCGGAGGACAATCTGACTTTGGGCGAGGGGTTTGCAACATAATTTAATGACAAAATAACCTAGACATGTTTTCTTTGAATATATGTACCCTGATTTATTAATGTCATCCCATTACCATTAATAAAAATTTATTATAAAAAAAAAATGTGCAAGCCCATTTCTATCAAATATTGAAAAGCTCTGAAATTCCAGCATTGAAATTTTATCCTAGTGAAATAATGGCAAAATTGTGAAGATGTGTTTGTAAGGATGTTCATTTTAGCACTGTTCTGAATAATAAAAATCAGAAACAACCTGAATGTCCTTCAAAGGGGCAACAGATAGACCAATTATGGCAGTCTTCTTCAAACAGGTATATTACAGAGTCAATTTTAGATCAACTACCAAATGGACGTTTTTCCATCACAAGTGTGACTGAGCTGGTGCTCCTTTCCTCCCTCCACCCCTTTCATTACTGCCCTTCACCTGCTTAACAGAGAAACACAGATACACGTTACTCCTCTCTTCAACCTTACTGTAGTATATCTTCTCAGGGTACAAAGACCTCCTGATCCCCAAAGCAACAATTTAAAATAGTGACACATGTATTGAAAGAGTGAGTAAAAGTAATGACTGAGTAAGAAATCCTCTTATAAGTCTGATGTTTTCCAATTCTTTGTTTTCACAAAATTTAATAAAATTAGTCAAACTGTCAAATCATTAAAAATAATTTCGATGACAGGTCACTATGTTTTCAAAGAACTAAAAGCAAATATATTAAGAATTACATTCTCAAATATCAAATATTTTTTTTGTGTGTGTGACAGAGACAGAGAGAGGGACAGATAGGGACAGACAGGAAGGAGAGAGATGAGAGGCATCAAGTCTCCTTAGTTGTTAATTGATTGCTTTCTCATATGTGCCTTGACCAGGGGGCTGAAGCAGAGCGAGTGACCGCTAGCTCAAGCCAGCGAACTTTGGGCTCAAAACAGCAACCATGGGGTCATATCCGTGATCCCATGCTCAAGCCAGTGACCCTATGCTCAAGTCAGTGAGCCTGCACTCAAGCTGGATGAGCCCACACTCAAGTTGGCAACCTCAGAGTTTCAAACCTGGGTCCTCCACATCCTAGTCCAATGCTCTATCCACTGTGCCACTGCCTGGTCGAGCTCAAATACCAAATATTCTTAACTACAATAGACCATAAGCTGTATGAAACATTCCAACCATAGATGTGTTAAGTGTGAAAAAATGTGCATTTATTATTAAAATATGGTACTTTTTTATGGAATAAGTTTTGCAAGAAACACATAGTTTTAATGTCTCTCTCCTCTCACAGAGTAAATAAAAAGAAGTTTTAAGACTACTTAACTGTAATACATTCACATTATTTAGTAATATGCAGTCCTTTAAATTAGATCAAGTAATGCATACTAACATACAATATTGTCTAGGGCCTGGCTAGTTGGCTCAATGAATAAATAGAGCTTCATACCCAGTGTGCAAATGTCCCAGGTTCGATCCCCAGTCAAGGCACACATTAGAAGTGACCATCTGCTTATCCTCCCCTCCCACTCCCCCTTCCCTCTCTCTTCCCCTCCCACAGCTAGTGGCTCAATTGGTTCAAGGGTCGGCCTTGGGTGCTGAGGATAGCTTGGTTGATTCAAGCATGGGCCCCAGACGGGGGTTCCTAGGTGGATTTCAGTTGGGGTGCATGTAGGAGAGAGTCTGTCTCCCTATCTGCCCGCCTCTCAATTAAATAAAAAGGAAGGGAGGGAGGGAGGGAGAGAGGGAGGGAGGAAGAGAGGGAGGTAAAGAAAGAGGTTTTGCATTATTTTTCAAAATGAGGATATATGAGATCTTTTAAAACAGTAAATTTAAAGTATTACTGGCAACTGTACAGTTACTATTGCTGCTTTTAATGTTTCACAACTTTCTGATCTATCATTCTGAGAATCTCATGCTAGAATCACCCAGAATCTCATGCTAAAGATTCAAACTTTCTCAGAATGATATAAAATATGTTTTCCTGGACCCTAGCATGTGTACATACACACACATTATATCCTCCCCATTATGACTGACACTACCATCCTCAAACTAGAAGGAAAACATCCTGGTTACTTTCTCCCAAATTCCCATAATATGGATTTCACTTTTGACAAAATTAAAGAGGAAATGGTATTTCCTTTAGTCAGCCATTACCACCACTGGAGTGAATTCTCCGTCTATATTAAAAATCATTTAAATAACATAACATGTTCTGAACGGCCAGTCTGAGGTTCATCCCATGAGAGAGAGGATTTCAAGTGAAACCTCAGAAGACTAACATGCCTGCTCAGTGAACCATGAAGCAGAGAGCACATCTGTCAGCCAATACTCAGCTCCAAACGCTCTATCCTTAGGGAGATGTACCTCCCAAAAGCCATCTCCTGCCCGTACAGGTCCCATTTAAATCACTGGAAGGAAGAAGCCCACCTACTTCCTCCTTCCCACTGAAAACATTCCACATTACACTCTGCCTCTGCAAACAACGTTATTCCCATATTACAATAAAAGTACTTCAGAAATAAAAAATAATAAAAGCAAAGACACACTGTGCAGACAATGGAATAAGATCATAAAGCTTTATCAGGAAACATTCTTTTAATGTACCACCTAGAAACAAAAACCTCAAAAGTTTATTTTTATAGAAGAGTCAATAATTTACAGACAGGGCTAAATGGACAGGTTTTTGTAGCCTCAGTTGTGTCCTCTATACTCACAGCCTCATTGTGAGATTAAGTAAGAATGCAGGTAAAGCACTTCCCACAGTCCTAAATAAATGATACATTTCCACCATTGTTATTGTTAATTTGCAATAGCAGCAAATTGTCTAATCGAAAAGCCCACTGATCTTTTCCCCAGAATGACTCCAGGAAGAAATGAACAACACTAACTTAGGGGGTAAGTTTTACCTACCCAGGATCTCAGATGGCTCAAAGGTTTTCTCTTCAATGAATGTGTTGTAGCACTCCAGGGCCGCAAGAAGCATGTCCATCCACTGCACAGCAGCTCTCAGAGGGATCAGCCCTTGCAAATGGGAGAGAGTTGGCTGAGCAAGGATGCCTGACCGCTGATCAAAACCTCCTCCTCCTCCCTCAAATGTGTTTATGAGAAAAGAAGCATCTTTTTTCTTGATAACATCTTTCAGCCATAAAGAAGGAGATTTGTTGCCTGAAAAAAGAAAATATTAAACATACATATAAATAACTGTCACACAATTATAATGATCTAATCACTATGCCTAATTAGAAAGAGTATTCCCCAATTAAAAAAAAATACTAAGTCTTTCAAACTAAAAAATGCAGTCAGACCAGAACAAGATTGGCAACTACACAATACTTCAAGTATTGCTTTCCATAAAAGTCCCAAAAAAGCTATCTACCAGAGCAGCAAAATTTCAAAATGATACAGGATAATCTTTTTTTATTTTTAACTATAGTACTCATAAGTTGTTTCACTATAATTACTGCCAAGATGTATTTTCATCAAAACCCATTCTCTCCAGTTTCTTTAAATATTATAAAAACAGTTAGACACTGCCTGACCAGTGGTGGTGCAGTGGATAAAATGACTTGGAATGCTGAGGTTGTAGGTTCGAAACCATGGGCTTGCCTAGTCAAGGCACATATGGGAGTTGATGCTTCCTGTTCCTCCCCACTTCTCTCTCTCTCTTCCTCTCTCTCACTACTCTCTAAAATAAGTGAATAAATAAAACATCTTCTAAAAAAAAGGAAACCCAGGGCTTGCCTGGTCAAGGCACACACAAGGAAGCAACTATGAGCTGATGCTTCCCGTACCTTCCCTTTCTCTCTCTAAAATCAATAAATAAAAATCTTTTTAAACAATCAAATGTCCTTTCCTTTGCTTCTTTTCTTAAATATTGTTATTTCTTTTTAAATGGAATAATTTAAGAAATAAACACACAAAAAACATTGTGACTCTTTAGTTTCTATCCTGGCTGTGCTACCCTCAGCTGTAGGAACCTGGCCTCTCTTGTATCTCAGTTTACTCATCAGTAAATTAAAATAACAGTATCTACCCCTGAGGTTATTACAAAGATTAAATTAATTAAAGGAAGTAATAGTCTAAAAAGTGCTTAGGACAGAATCTACCATATAGTAAGTGTTGTGTTTACTAAGTGAGAGGAGGGGAGATAGTGAGACAGATGCCCACATGCGTCCCTACTGGGATCCATTCGGCAATCTGTTTATGCCCAATGCTCAAATTAACTGAGCTATTTTTAGCACCTGAGGCTGATGCATTCAGCCCAACCACGGTACCTCAGCACTTGGAGCCTACATTTAAACCAATCAAGCCACTGGCTGTGGGAGAGGAAGAGGGGGAGAAATATATGGTCACTTCTCTTGTGTGCTCTGACCTGGAATCAAACCAGGGATATACATATGCTGAGCAAACACTCTATCCATTGAGCCAAACAGCCAGGGCCAGTAGGTGTTGTGTTTATTAAATAAGAGTCAAATGATCTGCTTGTTAAAAGGTATTTTTCTTTTAAGTATGATATTAACCATTTTCTAAATTAAAGGAAAAAAATTGTATTTTGTATTCTCTGATAGGAGAAGCTCTGAAAGGTCAAATCATTTTGAGTGTAATGAAGTCAGTGAAGAACCCAGAACAGTAATGTAATTCTGATGTATTAAGAAACAGTTTTTCTATTGTGTCAAAAAATACCTATTACAGGTTGCATAAGTAAAAGATTAATATGTTTTCAGGTTTGTTTCAGAAAGAAGTACTAAACTGTTCTATTATTTCACTAAGAAAAGAAAAAATAAAACTAAAAAAATGAAATTAGATATTTAAATTCTACACCAAGTGCCAGCTAAGAGTGATGAAATATAGAAATAAAGGACAAAAAAAGACAAATCTAGGGAAAGAAGAAGACAAGAGAACATGAGTAAGGAGATACCAGCCTGAGAGAGATAGGAAAGAACTTTTGGAGAGCTTGGAACCTTCCCAGCTCTCTACTGCTTCACTATATTTCTCAAGATTGTGGTTGTCGCCTGACCTGTGGTGGCGCAGTGGATAAAGCGTCGACCTGGAAATGCTGAGGTCGCCGGTTCAAAACCCTGGGCTTGCCTGGTCAAGGCACATATGGGAGTTGATGCTTCCTGCTCCTCCCCCTTCTCTCTCTCTGTTTCTCTCTATCTCCCTCTCTCTCTCCTTTCTAAAATAAATAAATAAAATAAAAATAAATATTAAAAAAAAAAAGATTGTGGTTGTCTTTCACTCTGGCTTTCTGCACATGTTCCCATTTACTGAGAACATTCAGAAGCCACTGACACATATAGGAACATACCTGCACCTGTCATTACGTTCTACTGATCTGGGTGTTGATATGCCCAGGAACCTCCACTCATAGTGCAGGACCACAGAACATAAGACCTCTGATCTAAAGAGATGCCCAATGCTGTCTCTTAAAAATCACTGGAGAAAAAGAGAGAAAAGGCCCTGGCTGGCTGGCTCTGCAGTATAGTGTCAGTCTGGTGTGTGGAAGTCCCAGGTTTGAGTCCCAGTCAGGGCACACAGGAGAAGCGACCCTCTGCTTCTCCAGCCCTCCCCATTCTTGCTCTTGCTCTCTCTCTTACTCTTTTTCTCTCTCTCGCTCTTCCCCTCCCGTAGACCACGGCTCAAGTGGTTTGAGCGAGTTAGCCCCGGGCACTGGGAATGGCTCCATGGACTCCGCTTCAGGCCATCAGGTTGTGAGCAGTGGCCCCAGATGGGCAGAGCATTGCCCCCTAGTGGGCTTGCTGGGTGGATCCCGGTGGAAGCGCATGTGGGAGTCTGTCTCTGCCTCCCTGCCTCTCACATAATAAAAAAATAAAAATAAAAAAAAAGGAAAAGAAAAAGAGAGAAGAGAGAGGCAGATGCACTATGGAGGATACGGAGGGTTAAGTCAAGAAATGCTCATTAATTTCATAAAAATTACATGTTGGTATCAGGGCAAAGTTCACCTACTACTTGGCATCCTTAGGTTAACAAAAACAAATCATGAGAGGCAGAGCTCATTTATCTCATTGAAATAGATGAGGTCCCTATTAGAGGCAATTAAGAATAACAGCAATAAGGCCCTGGCCGGTTGGCTCAGTGGTAGAGCATCGGCCTGGCGTGCAGAAGTCCTGGGTTCGATTCCTGGCCAGGGCACACAGGAGAAGCGCCCATCTGCTTCTCCACCGCTCCTCCTCCTTCCTCTCTGTCTCTCTCTTCCCCTCCCGCAGCCAAGGCTCCATTAAAGCAAAGATGGCCCGGGCGCTGGGGATGGCTCCTTGGCCTCTGCCCCAGGCACTAGAGTGGCTCTGGTTGCAACAGAGCGACGCCCCAGAGGGGTAGAGCATCGCCCCATGGTGGGCAGAGCGTTGCCCCTGGTGGGCGTGCCAGGTGGATCCCAGTCGGGCACATGCAGGAGTCTGTCTGACTGTCTCTCCCGTTTCCAGCTTCGGAAAAATACAAAAAAAAAAAAAAAAAAAAAAGAATAACAGCAATAGAAATATCTGTGATCAGTCAAGTTGACATCACTAGAAATCACGTGGGCCACAGAGAGCCAGAGGCCCAAATATAAAGTTGGGTTTGCCAAGGCATTCTACTTATGTAATATCTGGGCCTCAGTTTCTTTTAAAAATAATGATAACATGCCCCACTCCTCCATCCATCCACTCTTCACTGACTTTACAGGACTGATGTAAGAATGAGTTACCATATAAAACAAACTTTAACTAAAAGCTGTAAGTAAATATAAAATACTAGTAAACATAATAAACAATTCTCTAAATTAAAAATACAAATATACATTTTGCTATATAAACTCAATTATAGAATAGTAAATATATATACTGTTTTATATGCCACATATAAAATATAAATGATATAATGTATACAAAACATAGTATATAAAATAACAAAAAATAGAATCCATCTTAAGTTTTAGAAGTACACGACATAATTTTTACCTCTTCATCCACGAAGAAAAATCCCTAAAGTACTCCATCTCATTTTCTAAAGAGAACTGACTCTCTATTATGATTTGCAGTATAAGGTCACCTTTTTTACACAGAAGTACATGCCAGAGGATGTACTGATTCTAGACTAGTACACACTGTGTACTCTAAGGGGGTAAGCCCGGGCCTGGGTCTGTCCTGAGGCACAACTTCCTCATGCCAAAACAACCAAACCTGGGGTTGAACTTATTGTACATAGAACAAGAGCTTTATTCCTAAGAAGCTTAGTAATTATTTCAAGTCTGTTATGCACAATTTAATGGTTTAGTGCAATAATTATTGAAAAGCACAGGTTCACTTCTTTCCATTAATATCACAGTGATCTGAGATCATTGAGACTTAGGAGACCAGCAGTTTCTTACTAACTACATATCAAAGTGGAACTTCAATAACTATTAGTAAGACTTATAAATGTTCATTGACTATCATGTTAATAACTGCAATGGTCATCCAACTCTTCTGTATTTTTTTAGATGGGATAAAAATGCAAAAATGTGGTAGAATAAAAAAGATGCTGAAAAATTCTGAATTTAATTCCTATATACTATCTGACTAAATTAAAATAGCATTTTTTCTTTCCTTCTCTAAATCTTTGAGAAATGTATAACCATAATTTATCACTTGTCATACAATTGAACTGTAATTATTACTGAACATACTTTTTTTTTTTAGTTTTTTTTTAAATTTTTAAATTTTTTTTTTATTTTTTCACAGAGACAGAGAGAGAGTCAGAGTGAGGGATAGACAGGGACAGACAGAAAGGAATGGAGAGATGAGAAGCATCAATCATTAGTTTTTCGTTGCGCATTGCGGTACCGTAGTTGTTCATTGATTGCTTCTCTCATATGTGCCTTGACCGCGGGCCTTCAGCAGACCGAATAACCCCTTGCTTGAGCCAGCGACCTTGGGTCCAAGCTGGCGAGCTTTTTGCTCAAGCCAGATGAGCCCGCGTTCAAACTGGCAACCTCGGGGTCTCGAACCGGGGTCTTCCGCATCCCAGTCTGACGCTCTATCCACTGCGCCACCGCCTGGTCAGGCTGAACATACTTATTTTTTATATTTCTTAGAAACATATTATTTGTTACATTTATCTAAATAATGGAAAGACCACATTTTAAATAAGTATGCATCTCTAAACTACAAGTAAAGCAAAACCCCATCATTTCTAGGGCATAAAGATTACCATACCTGGCAATAAAGGAACAAATTTGTAAAACAGCTCTATGGATTTGTGTCGACATTCTGTCTGGGGCCTCCCACAATGGGCTAAAAGCCACTGGACCACATCTGATAAACACAATGATGCCACAGGTGGAAATCCTCTATATGGAAATAACACATGGTATATAATATACAGCCCAATACTTAGCATTTAACTGAACCAAGAGTCTAGAAATCATAAACTCAATTTTGCCACACTGATACAGTAGAAACCTCATTAAAAAAAGCATTCAATTTGTTTTTAATGTATTATTTGACTACAGTAAAAATACCACCAGTTAAAACAGACCCTTAATGCTGCTTTCCTTAAAAAGTATTTCTTAAAAAAATAGCACAAAGTATTTTCATGTTTTATTTATATTGTATTTTAAAGCAAAGGAGGGTTTAAAATCTAAAGCAATTAGGCCCTGGCCGGTTGGCTCAGAGGTAGAGCGTCGGCCTGGCGTGCAGAGGTCCCGGGTTCGATTCCCGGCCAGGGACACAGGAGAGGCGCCCATCTGCTTCTCCACCCCTCCCCCTCTCCTTCCTCTCTGTCTCTCTCTTCCCCTCCCGCAGCCGAGGCTCCATTGGAGCAAAGATGGCCCGGGCGCTGGGGATGGCTCCTTGGCCTCTGCCCCAGGCGCTAGAGTGGCTCTGGTCGCGGCAGAGCGACGCCCCGGAGGGGCAGAGCATCGCCCCCTGGTGGGCGTGCCGGGTGGATCCAGGTCGGGCGCATGCAGGAGTCTGTCTGACTGTCTCTCCCCGTTTCCAGCTTCAGAAAAATACAAAAAAAAAAAAGAAAAAGAATAAAATCTAAAGCAATACTCTTCAAATAGTGGTCCCTGGACCAGCAGGCTCAATATTATCTGCAAATGTGGCAGACATGCAAATTGTTGACCCACCTCAGACCTACTGAAACAGATTCTGAAGGCAGGGCACACCAACCAGTGTTTTAACTAAACCTCCAGGTAATTCTGATGCTTTAAAGAGATATAAGTTAATGGTAGAATCTGGAAGAATAAATTTTAAAACAGAGGACATATTAATATCCAGTCTACACGGGTCCATGCTTTTAGAGAAGAAGCCACCAGTAAACGCTAGAGCTCCCTGCACAGATGCAGAAGGGCGAATGCGTGGTACACCGCATCCTGTCTGAAAAGGAGACCTTGCTGGCATGGAAATGAAAGCAAAGACTGGAAACAGCTCAATAACCCAACCTTGGTTCTGAGCACCTTTATTTCATAATTCTGTAATTCCACGTCTATCAAAATCGTACTTCAGTATTTCAGTTCTTTTTTTTATTAATTAATAATTTTATTTTTTTAATGGGGTGACATCAATAAATCAGGATACATATATTCAAAGATAACAAGTCCAGGTTATCTTGTCGTTCAATTATGTTGCATACCCATGACCCAAAGTCAGATTGTCCTCTGTCACCTTCTATCTTGTTTTCTTTGTGCCCCTCCCCACCCTCATTCCCTCTCCCATTTCCCCCTCCCCCCCCCCCCCCCCCCCCCCCGGTAACCACCACACTCTTATCAATGTCTCTTAGTTTCACTTTTATGTCCCACCTACGTACGGAATAATGCAGTTCCTGTTTTTTTCTGATTTACTTATTTCGCTTCGTATCATGTTATCAAGATCCCACCATTATGCTGTAAATGTTCCGATGTCATCATTTCTTATGGCTGAGTAGTATTCCATTGTGTATATGTGCCACATCTTCTTTATCCAGTCATCTATTGACGGGATTTTTGGTTGTTTCCATGTCCTGGCCACTGTGAACAATGCTGCAATAAACATGGGGCTGCATGTGTCTTTACGTATCAATGTTTCTGAGTTTTGGGGGTATATACCCAGTAGAGGGATTGCTGGGTCATAAGGTAGTTCTATTTTCAGTTTTTTGAGGAACCACCATACTTTCTTCCATAATGGTTGTACTACTTTACATTCCCACCAACAGTGTATGAGGGTTCCTTTTTCTCCACAACCTCTCCAACATTTGCTATTACCTGTCTTGCTAATAATAGCTAATCGAACAGGTGTGAGGTGGTATCTCATTGCCGTTTTGATTTGCATTTCTCTAATAGCTAAAGAAGATGAGCATCTTTTCATATATCTGTTGGCCATTTGTATTTCATCCTGGGAGAAGTGTCTGTTCATATCCTCTTCCCATTTTTTTATTGGATTGTTTGTTTGTTTGTTGTTGAGTTTTATGAGTTCTTTGTATATTTTGGATATTAGGCCCTTATCTGAGCTGTTGTTTGAAAATATCATTTCCCATTTAGTTGGCTTTCTGTTTATTTTGTTATCAGTTTCTCTTGCTGAGCAAAAACTTCTTAGTCTGATGTAGTCCCATTCATTTATCTTTGCCTTCACTTCTCTTGCCTGTGGAGTCAAATTCATAAAATGCTCTTTAAAATCCAGGTCCATGAGTTGAGTACCTATGTCTTCTTCTATGTACTTAATTGTTTCAGGTCTTATGTTTAGATCTTTGATCCATTTTGAGTTAATTTTTGTACAGGGGGAGAGACTGTAGTCCAGTTTCATTCTTTTGCATGTGGCTTTCCAGTTTCCCCAGCACCATTTATTGAAGAGGCTTTCTTTTCTCCATTGTGTGTTGTTGGCCCCTTTATCAAAAATTATTTGACTATATATATGTGGTTTTATTTCTGGACTTTCTATTCTGTTCCATTGGTCTGAGTGTCTATTTTTCTGCCAATACCATGCTGTTCTGATTGTCGTGGCCCTATAATATACTTTGAAGTCAGGTATTGTAATGCCCCCAGCTTCATTCTTTTTCTTTAGGATTGCTTTGGCTATTTGGGGTTTTTTATAGTTCCATATAAATCTGATGATTTTTTGCTCTATTTCTTTAAAAACGTCATTGGAAGTTTCATGGGAATTGCATTAAATATGTATATTGCTTTGGGTAATATAGCCATCTTGATTATATTTATTCTTCCTAGCCAAGAACAAGGTATATTCTTCCATCTCAATATATCTTTTTCGATTTCCCTTAACAATGGTTTATACTTTTCATTATATAAGTCCTTTACATTCTTTGTTATGTTTATTCCTAAGTATTTTATTTTTTTTGTTGCAATCGTGAAGGGGATTATTCTTTTGAGTTCGTTCTCAATTGTTTCATTGTTGGCATATAGAAAGGCTATTGACTTCTGTATGTTAATTTTTGTATCCTGCGACCTTACTGTATTGGCTTATTGTTTCTAGCAGTCTTTTTGTGGATTCTTTGGGGTTTTCAATGAATAGGATCATATCATCTGCAAAAAGTGATACCTTTACTTCTTCTTTTCCGATATGGATGCCTTTTATTTCTTTGTCTTGTCTGATTGCTCTGGCTAGAACCTCTAGTACCACATTAAATAAGAGTGGAGAGAGTGGACAACCCTGTCTTGTTCCTGATTTAAGGGGGAAAGCCTTCAGTTTAGTGCCATTTAATATGATGTTAGCTGATGGTTTATCATACATGGCCTTTATCATGTTGAGATATTTTCCTTCTATACCCATTTTGTTGAGAGTCTTAAACATAAAATTGTGTTGTATTTTATCGAAAGCCTTTTCTGCGTCTATTGATAAGATCATGTGGTTTTTGTTCTTTGTTTTGTTGATATGGTGTATTACGTTTACTGTTTTACCTCTGTTGAACCATCCTTGAGATTCTGGGATGAATCCCACTTGATCATGATGTATTATTTTTTTAATATGTTGTATTCGATTTGCTAGTATTTTGTTTAGTATTTTAGCATCTGTATTCATTAGAGATATTGGTCTGTAGTTTCTTTTTTTGTGCCATCCTTGCCTGGTTTTGGTATGAGGGTTATGTTGGCCTCATAAAATGTGTTTGGAAGTATTGCTTCTATAATTTTTTGGAAGACTTTGAGTAGAATAGGAACCAAGTCTTCTTTGAATGTTTGATAAAATTCGCTGGTATAGCCGTCAGGGCCTGGACTTTTATTTTTGGGGAGGTTTTTAATGGTTTTTTCTATTTCTTCTCTACTGATAGGTCTGTTTAGGCTTTCTGCTTCTTCATGACTCAGTCTAGGAAGGTTGTATTGTTCTAGGAATTTATCCATTTCTTCTAGGTTGTTGAATTTAGTGGCATAAAGTTTTTCATAGTATTCTACAATAATTCTTTGTATATCTATGGTGTCCATGGTGATTTCTCCTCTTTCATTTTGGATTTTGTTTATATGAGTTCTTTCTCTTTTTCCTTGGTAAGTTTTGCCAAGGGTTTGTCAATTTTGTTGATCTTTTCAAAGAACCAGCTCCTTGTTCTATTAATTTTTTCTATAGTTTTTCTGTTCTCTAATTCATTTATTTTTGCTTTGATTTTTATTATCTCCTTTCTTCGGCTGGTTTTGGGTTGTCTTTGTTCTTCTTTTTCTAGTTCCTTAAGGTGTGAAGTTAAGTGGTTCACTTGGGCTCTCTCTTGTTTGTTCATATATGCCTGAAGTGATATGAACTTCCCTTTTATCACTGCTTTTGCTGCATCCCATAGATTCTGATATGTCGTATTGGCATTTTCAATAGTCTGTATATATCTTTTGATCTCTGCACTTATTTCTTCTTTGACCCATTCATTTTTTAAAAGTATGTTGTTTAGTTTCCACATTTTTGTGGGATTTTTTTCCTCTTTTTTGCAGTTGAATTCTAGTTTCAAGGCTTTATGATCAGAAAATATGCTTGGTACAACTTCAATTTTTCTGAATTTGCTGATGTTGTTTTTGTGGCCCAACATATGGTCAATTCTTGAGAATGATCCATGTACACTGGAGAAAAATGTATACTCAGTCACTTTGGGATGAAATGTCCTATAGATGTCTATCATATCCAGGTGCTCTAGTGTTTTGTTTAAGGCCACTATGTCTTTGTTGATTCTCTGTTTGGATGACCGATCTAGAGCCGTCAGCGGTGTATTGAGGTCTCCAAGTATGATTGTATTTTTGTCAGTTTTTGTTTTAAGATCAATAAGTAGCTGTCTTATATATTTTGGTGCTCCTTGGTTTGGTGCATATATATTAAGAATTGTTATGTCTTCTTGATTCAGTGTCCCCTTAGCCACTATGAAATGGCCATTTTTGTCTCTGAGTCCTTTTCCTGTCTTGTCGTCAGCATTATCCGATATGAGTATTGCTACACCTGCTTTTTTTTTTGGATGTTATTTGCGTGGAGTATTGTTTTCCAGCCTTTCACTTTGAATTTGTTTTTATCCTTGTTACTTAGATGAGTTTCCTGTAGGCAGCATACAGTTGGATTTTCTTTTTTAATCCATTCTGCTACTCTGTGCCTTTTTATTGGTGAGTTTAATCCGTTTTCATTTAGTGTAATTATTGATACTTGTGAGTTCCCTATTGCCATTTTATATCTTGCTTTCTGTTAGTTTTGTGTCTTGTTTGATCCTTCTCTTTCATTTTTCTATCTTTTGTTTTTATTTGGTTGTATTCCATACATCTTTCCTCTGTTGCTATCTTTTTTATCTCATGTGCTTCTGTGGTGGTTTTTGCAATGGAGGTTACCTTTGAGTAATGAAAAGGGTCCCTACCCTGTTCATTGTAGCGAACTATTTTGTGAGTACTTTTGCACTCCATCGTCCTTTGCTACTGTTAATCTCCATCTTCTCCCCCTTTCTTTTTGTTGTTGTCACAGTTTAAATTTGGTTTTATTGTGTTCTTGGAGCTTTTACTTGTGACTCTGTTTTTTTTTGTTCTTTGTATCTGATTGGAGAACCGCCTTTAGTAATTCCTGGAGTGGGGGTTTTCTGATGATAAATTCCCTCATCTTTTCTGTATCTGTGAATGTTTTTATTTCTCCTTCATATTTGAGGGATAGCTTTGATGGGTATAGTATTCGTGGCTGAAAGTTCCTCTCTTTCAGGACTTTAAATATTGGGGTCCACTCTCTTCTAGCTTGTAGAGTTTCTGCTGAGAAATCTGATGATAATCTAATGGGCCTTCCTTTATATGTTGTATTCTTCTTTTCCCTGGCTGCCTTGAGAATTTTTTCTTTGCTGTTGGTTTGTGTCAATTTCATTATGATATGCCTTGGAGTAGGTTTGTTGGGGTTAAGAAAACTCGGAGTTCTGTTTGCTTCTTGAACTTGAGGCTTTAGTTCTTTCCACAGGCTTGGGAAGTTCTCATCTATTATTTGTTTGAGTATGTTCTCCATTCCATTTTCTCTCTCTTCTCCCTCTGATATACCTATTATTCTTATGTTATTCTTTTTGATGGAGTCAGATAATTCTTGTAGGGCTATCTCATTTTTTTAAATTTTTGAGTCTCTTTCTTTTTCTCTCTGTTGTGCCTCAAGTTGCTTGTCTTCTATTTCACTAATCCTCTCTTCTATCTGACCTGTTCTATTAGCTAAGCTTGTTACTTCATTTTTCAGCTCGTGAATTGAGTTTTTGATCTGTTTGATTTGTTTTTATAGTTTCAATTTCCTTGGACATATATTCTTTGTGTTCATTGAGTTGTTTTCTGAGCTCCCTAAATTGCCTTTCTGTGTTTTCTTGTATATCTCGGAGGATTTTTAGGATTTCTATCTTGAATTCTCTGTCATTTAGCTCCAAGGTTTCCAATATATTAAATTTTTTCTCCATAGATTTTTCCTCATCTAGCTGTGTTACCTCTCTTTCTTTTGTGTCCATGATATTTGATTTTCTCTTCCTTAATGGCATCTGAGGGTGGTTTTGTTGATAGTATTAATGAGATTTAATAAAGAATAAAAAGTTAAAAAAAATAAAAAAATAAAAAATCGAAGTTTTTTTTAAAAAAAATGAAATAAAGAAAAATAAAATAATATAAAAATTTTAAAAAAAGGAAATTATTGCCCCCTTTCTTTTTTCCTCTCCTCTCCTCTCCCCTCTTTCTTGAGAAAATCTTGTGGTGAACTGTGAATTATAACAAACAATGACTGTGATGGAGGGCCTGAATTGGGGAAAAGTAATAAAGGGGCAAAAAAAAAAAAAAGAAAAAAAAAGAGGGTATGAACCCACAAAAAGCAAATAAGGAAAAAATTTGGGTCTAGAATAAAATGATTTGCTTTTAGGTGTTGGTTGTCTAAGAGTTATGATGAGAGGAATAAGAGGAAAACAGAAAAATGGGGGGACAGATTAAAAAATGTTGTATTTAGTGGAAGAAGAACTAGATAAAATGGAGAGCCAGGGATGGGAGCACTGCTAGTGAGTTAAAAAGGTGAAGTAAAACCCCCCCAAAATGCCACAAACATAAGTTTGAGTCCCAGATAAGATAATTTGTTTGTTATTGAGGTTTGAATGAGAGGAGATGTAAAGGAGAAAGGAAGAAACTAATATAGAGGGAGAAAAGAAAGAGAGAGAGAGAGAAAAAAAGAGGGAACCACTAAAAGAAGAATAAAGAAAGGAGAGAGAAAGATAGAGAGAGAGAGAGAGAGTTAAGGGTTTTGGAGTGCAACCCTCATAGAAAGAAAGGAAGAGGAGAGAAAAGATAATGGGAGATGTAACACTTATGGGTAGTGTAGTTCAAGGAGAGGAGAGAGTAAGACCGGCAGAGAGTTAATCGGCCAAATTGGAGGAGGAAAAAAAGTATCAAGAATGAAGAGAAACAAACGAACAAATATAATAAAATGGGATAGGTTATAAAGTCTGCAGATTATTCTTGATTTTGAGAGGTTATCTTCTTGCTTTTTCTTTTCTCTCCCTCTTCCTGGTCGGTGACTCTGTACCCCGGGTTCTGCCCCTTTGGCACGCTCAGGTAGAGGTTTGCAGTTGATAAGTCTCTATGGCAATGTCATGTATTGTGCTTTAGTCTCGTTGGCAGTCGAGGCTCATTAGCATTTATACGCTCCGACAGTGAGAGAGTCCATGTTCCTGGAGCCTTTCTCCTAGTCTTTCCTTCCTCAATTAGTAGCCTGATAATCCAGCTATGGGGTTGCTGCTGCCTCTGCCTGGATAGTAAGAGGCTCAAAGAGCTGGCAACTCCCCACTCTATTTCCACGCAGCACAGGGTTCTGGGTAAGGCTCAGTCAGTCAGAGCTGCTAGCATAATCAGGCGGGCTTTCCGCCCACTCAAAGTCCACTGGCTCTGCCACTCTGTCCAGTAACACAGGCGGGCACCCACTTCCGGGGCGCTTGGAGGAAACTCTCCTCACTATCTGCGTGCGCAGACCAGGATATCCGGCCAGTAGTCTCACGCTCTGAGTGAAACCCCCAACCGCATGGAAAAGTTGCAGCGTTGTAATTGGCTCTCGCTCTGTCCCCGTGCATGGCTTTTGCAAGGTGCTGGGGCGGCCCGAGATTCCGCTTTGGCCCACACAAAGGCCCCTGACTCTGCCCCTCTGTGCGATAACACGGGCGCGCACTGCCGAGGCACTCGGAGGAATCTCTCACTCACTAGCTGCTCGCGCAGACCAGGATATGAGGCCGGCCACGTTTCCCTCTGAGTGAAACCCCCACCAGCACGGAAAATTTCCACCGTTGGAATTAGTTCTCGCTCCCTCCCGTGCGCGGCTTTCCCAGGGCGCTTGGGCTGCCCAGAGATTCTGCTTTAGGCCCACAGAAAGGCCTCTGACTCTGCCTCTCTGTGGGGTAACACGGGCACCCACTCCCGGGGCTTAGGAAGAAATCTCTCGCCCACTAACTGCACACCGACCAGGAGATCGGGTAAAATGGCTGCCTGGCTTGTCTTTCTTTCTTTGGGTTTGGCGCGAGTGTTAGCTTGTATTGCCCGGGTTGCCACAGGATCAGTTTTTCCTCAGCTTAGATCTACGTGCCACAGCCTGGTTCGGCTGTTTGTGCCGCAGCCTGGATCTATTCACCCCCTTTGCCTGCCTCAGTTTCTATTTTCACAGTTACCAGAGAAAGCCGCCCTGTTTAGGTTAGTGAGGAAGGCGGAGCATTTCTTACTCCCTATTTCCTTCGGGGTTTGGTTATATATTTAGCCAATTTTTCACTCGACCATACCTTCGGGTGTATTGCGAAGTATCTGGAGGCTCCAAGTATAGGTTTTTCTGTTTCTGGTTGAAGATCTTATTGAGTTTTGGGGGAGATTTATCGGTATCGCTTCCTACCCCGCCATTACTCTGACCAGTATTTCAGTTCTTATATCAATATTTTAAACTTACCAAAATAGTTCATGCATATTGTAGTCAAATAATTCCACATCAAATTGTATCCAAATTAGTACAGGTGAAATAAACTCTCACTTACAAAACTAATTTTCAAATTGTACCCACTGTCATAACCAAGATAAAATTTATACCCTAATCCAAGCATCTTCAAGCATAAAGCTTTTTAATGTTTTTGGAAAACTGACTATTCATTCTTCCACACACTACTTATTTAAAAAACTAATTATTCATATTTCTATACATTCTTCCCAGGTTCTCCTTTACTGACTGAGAAAATAATGGAGAATGAAGAAATATCACCTACCGTGGCAAACGTCGTTTTTTTGCTTTGTTTAAAGAAATGTGCTTCTTTTCAATGATACGCCTTAGGTGATCAATGGCATCACGACACTGTTGAATTGTACCTATTCTCAAGTAAAAAAGTATATTTCCAAAGAATAGATATATAGTTGATTATTATTAATAAATTAGTATTATAATTTTATTGGTCTAGTTTTAAATTAGAGGTAATTTTACAATAAAGTTAAGTTTCTTTTCATCCCTCAGAATGTAAATTTAAACAAATGATTTACAATGCGTGCTCAAAACCAAAAAACAAAACCCATATTTAAGAATGCAAGATAGTATGGTACATACTCACACATACAGCAATACCATACCTAACTAGAAACTGCCCCACCAGCCCTTTAGCCAACCAAAGCATAGCCTCAGGTAATGATTTGAGATGGAAGAGGCTTTGGATACCTTACAAAACCCACAAAATCATGAAAGAGCCTGTGTACCTCAATTTAAGGCTTTTATTTAAGGGGAATAATTTTCTTAACCTCCCCTTCTTCTAATGTAGGTTAAACTATATATTACTGCTTAATAATATGACCACTGTAGAAGAACAGAAATAGTGAAAACATCCACAGATGACTGGGATCTTACATGACTTATTTTAAGCTCTGTTACCAAGAAAAGTTTCCTTTCTATGCTTTTTAAACATGGTAGTGATTTTTAAGAGAGTAAAGTTTCAATGGTTGAAAAAGTTAACGTACATAGCACGGACTAAATTTTAGCAATTTTTCCCAACGTAGGCTATCAATATGAAGGATAATAGAGCTCAATCTGTCCTTTAAAAAAATTAAACAGAAACTAAAATCTGGATAAATGAAAGAGACATCTGCCACCACACAACTATGTGACCTAGATCACTTGCTTACATTCTCTGGGCTCCTGTGTCCTGACGAGTGTGGAGACTAAATGGGGAGATCTCTAAGAAATCTTCTAATTCAAATATTTCATGATGTTTCTAACAGCTTCTGGACAAAATTTAACTGTACAGACTATCATTTATTATTCTCTTAACTACTTTATCCTATTCCTGACTTAATTTTTTTTTATTTCTTAATTATGGTCAAAATAGCTTCATTACATTCTTGTAATGAGACCTATGTTCTACTTTCTAAATTGTCATTAGTGATTTCAGAGATATTGACCACATCTCAGTGCTTATTACATCAGCTTTCTTTACATTGTACAATCCGTCTGTACACTTCCACATTTTGTGTCATCACAGCAACTGGCTGGCTTCATTGGAACTCATAATAAAATTTCCCACCTGCCTTGGGTGGTATCTCTGACTAACTGGGGTTAACCTCAGTGGTCACCAGGGGTACAAAGTGAGTCTTAGAGAAGAAGGGCATGGTAGACTCTTCTATAAACTGGAACTGAGGCATTGGAAGGGTATATTTCCTTTCCATATATATCACTCTAAATGGAAGACATGAGAAAAGCACATTACCTTGTGACAGAAGTAGCTGGGGCTTAACCCCTGGGTGAAAAGGCTCGTAAGATTTGTAAGGCAAACAGAATTGGCATGTTTAGAGATGCTTAAATAAGACCTACCAAAGGATTTCTCATCTGTATGTGCTAAGGCCAGACTTTCCATATATGTGACCAAGGCTTCCAAAACAAACTGGTCGACCAGAGATTCTTCCTCTCTGTAAAATAAAGAATACTGATTCTCAGGTAGGAAAACAATAAAGCAGAAATGATGAGGACAAAAAAAGTAGTTATTAAACAATACATACATTAAATTTGTTTTTAAAAATGGTTCAAATGTTATAAAACATAAAACAAACTAAAATACTTGTCAAAGAAGAGAACTTCCTCAAGAGCAGACCTGAGACCATATAAACCAAAAGAGGCAGCACTGGCTTTTTCTCTGCAAGCAAGTACCCCTCCCTCCTCTTATATCCACAATAACTCATAGCACATAACCTTAGAACTGCTGTTCTGACCACTTCCACACATATTTTAATTTTTATATTTAATTTATTATTTTTTATTTTATTTTATTTTTATTTCTGAAGTGAGAAGCAGGGAGGCAGAGAGACAGACTCCTGCATGCGCCCCACCAGGATCCATCCAGCATGCCCACTAGGGGACGATGCTCTGCCCATCAGAGGTGTTGCTCCATTGCAACTGGAGCCATTCTAGCGCCTGAGGCAGAGGCCATGGAGCCGTCCTCAGTACCTGGGCCAACTTCCTCCAATGGAGCCTTGGCTGAGAGAGGGGGAGAGAGAGATAGAGAAAAAGAAGGGGAAGCATGGAGAAGCAGATGGGTGTTTACCCTGTATGCCCTGGCTGGGAATCGAACCTGGAACTTCCACAGTTGGGCCGACGCTCTACCACAAAGCCAACCGGCCAGGGCTAATTTATTTTTAAATTAAAATTTTTTATTTATAATTTATTGTTGACATGTTTTCAAGTACCCCACTCAATATACCACACATTTCATTAAAATTAAATGTAAGATCTGATACCACATCCATATTCTTTTAAAACAAAGGAGTTTTAAAAGCTCTCAACCTATCCAAAAATAACTCAACACCAAGAGTTAACTCGAAGCCTTTTACAAGTAAATAATTAATTTGATCAGCAATGTCTATGGACCACCAACTTATATGCAGTGAACTCATAGGATGGTAGGGACATAAGCCAGCTAGCTCTCTCACTGAAAAATATATTCCTTAATAACACAGGACAGTAAATGAGTTTAAAATGACATGTATGCATTAACTCTCATAGGAGTTCAGCAAAAACTAAGAGTAAAAGTTCCAGTTGTGTGAACAAGTGCTGGGTCAGGAGCACTCTCCTGGAACAAACAAAACCAGAGAGTGCTGGAGAGTGGGGAGACTTACAAGAATTACAGAGTAATATTTGGTTTGGCAGAAATATCATCTGTTTGTTTTTTAATTTTAATCCCCATAGGGGCAGGACCTCTCAGGGTTCCACAAGGTATGCATCTACCCCAGTGTTGAATACCCAAACCTGACAATGCAAATAAAGGATATTACCAATAAATGAGTAGTATGGGCAAAGACATGGAGTGCAAGATGAAAAACACAGGAGTGAGCAAGCAAACTAGCAAAGCTTTTTTGGAAAAGTATGATAATTTGTGATGAGACTGCAGAAGCTGGAGTTGAAATGTGCCTTCAGGCCCTGGCCGGTTGGCTCAGTGGTAGAGCATCGGCCTGGCGTGTAAAAGTCCCGGGTTCGATTCCCGGCCAGGGCACACAGGAGAAGCGCCCATTTGCTTCTCCACCCTTCCCCCTCTCCTTCCTCTCTGTCTCTCTTCCCCTCCAGCAGCTGAGGCTCCATTGGAGCAAAGATGGCCCGGGCGCTGGGGATGGCTCCTTGGCCCCTGCCCCAGGCGCTAGAGAGGCTCTGGTCACAGCAGAGTGATGCCCTGGAGGGGCAGAGCATCACCTCCTGTTGGGCAGAGCGTCGCCCCCTGGTGGGCGTGCCGGGTGGATCCCAGTTGGACGCATGCGGGAGTCTGTCTGACTGTCTCTCCCGGTTTCTAGCTTCAGAAAATTAAAAAAAAAAAAAAAATGTGCCTTCAAAGGTCAGACTAAGTACAAGTGTTTTTATCTTAGACATCATACTCAGTTCAAGTAGATAGGTAGAGAAATGATATGACAAAATGATCTTCTCAAACTGGGCTCTCCAAAGGTGTGCAAAACAGTTCATTATCATGCAGAAAGGAAATATTAGAATATGTTTTCACATTTAAGATCCCAAAGAAATTTATCTTTCAGGTGCTTTTCCTCAGAGTCACTTAGAATGTGGTTAAACTTTAAGAGAAAAGGTAATAGAAGAGCAAACAAGAAGTAAAGGGAACATCTGAGAGGAATGTTAAGAAGATTCGGACAAGAAAGTCAGGAGGAGACCCCAAAGAGACTTGCTGACAGCTGTCTCATGCGGATATGATTCTGTGGGTTTTTCAACTTATACAGAACAGCCAGGTGGGCTTAACCTAAATTCTTCTGTTTGGGAATTTGGTTTACCTACCTACCACACCTACAATAATCGTGTACTTAGAAGTTTTTCTCCTGTTTATGTTGAGCCTGGATCAGCTGACAGTGCTAATTTATCCCACAAGAGAATACTGCTGTGACCTGCCCCTGATAAACAGGGGAAGACACTGGGAACTGAGAAGCAGTAATTCAAGGGTAGTCCAGGCTCGCTGATGACATTTCTCCCAGACACCAGTTGCTGGCCTACTTCACACTATTTCTGGACAGCTATGCTTCCCAGGACTACTGAGGGATCTTGTCAGTGTACTGTAATTCCTTGGAATGGGCTCCTGAAATCTCTCAAAAAAGTTGAAGCCAGTTTCCATTCAGCAGAGAATCTCCCAGGATCCTTCACCTAACAGTGAAAACACAGTCACATACTTACACAAGTGTCTATGCTCACTGCTTTCCAAAACTCAAATGTATATAGCCTTTAGGGTACATATAAAAATAGTGGGGGAAAAAAGAGCAAGGAAATAAGCAACATAAAAGTCAGCACAAGCCTGACCAGGCGGTGGTGCAGTGGATAGAGCATTGGACTGGGATGTGGAGGACAAAGGTTCGAGACCCCGAGGTTGCCAGCTTGAGCGCAGGTTCATCTGGTTTGAGCAAAGCTCACCAGCTTGGACCCAAGGTCGCTGGCTTGAGCAAGGGGTTACTCGGTCTGCTGAAGGCCCACGCTCAAGGCACATATGAGAAAGCAATCAATGAACTATTGTACTAAAATGCTGCAGTGAAGAATTGATGCTACTCTATCTCCCTTTCAGTTTACCCTCTAAAAAAAAAAAGAATTAAATTACTTTAAAAAAGAAAATGTTGCACTCCTTGATACAATGTCCCTTTTATCATTATAAAATATCTGTGTTTGTCTTTTGTTACCTTTGTTGTCTTGAAGTCAGTATTGACAGATATGAGTATGGTTACATTTGCTTCTCTCTGAGTATTTGCTTGGAGAATCATTTTCTGCCTTTCACTTTGAGTCTACTTCTGTACTTTCAGCCTAGTTGTGTTTCTTGAAGGCAGCATATGGTTGTGTTTTGCTTTTTGATCCATTCTATTCTGTGCCTTTTTATTAGTGGGTTCAGTTCATTAGGATAATTATAGACACCTAAGGATTTCATATAGCCATTGAATGTTTTGTTTTCTGGAGCTTTGTGTGTCATTGGTTCTTTTCATTTGTGTTTCTGTCATTTTTATTGTTGTTGGTGGTGGGGTGATAATCCATACTTCCATTCGGTTTTTTTCTTTTTTTAAGCTGTGTGTTTCAATACTGGCTTTTTTGGTGGTTTGTTAGCATTAGGCTATTAAGAGAAAAATTATCATTTATACAGGAGTCCTTTGTCTTATGAGAATTTCTGTATTCCATCCTCTGTTACTACTGCAGATCTTTATACTCTCCCCTTTTATGTTATTGTGGTCACAGATTATCCTTGTTTCTATTGTGACCTTGTTGGAGCTTTTACTTGTAGTTTTGATTTGTTTTGTTCTTTGCATCCAGTAGAATAACCCCCTAAGTATTTCTTGCAGTGGGGGTTTTCTGGTGATAAGTTTACTCAGCTTCTGTATATCTGCAAAAGTTTTTGTTTCTCCTTAATATTTGAAGGATAACTTTGATGGATATAGTCTTCTTGGCTGGTAATTCCTCTCTTTCACTTTGGGTCCACTCTTTGCTAGCCTGTAGAGTTTCTTCTGAGAAGTATGATGATAACCTTCTGGGCCTTCCTTCATATGTTATGTTCTTCTTTTCACTAGATACCTTGAGGATTCTTTGTCATTAATTTTTACCATTTTTATTACATGTGTCTTGGAGAAGGCCTGTTTGGGTTAAAATAACTAGGCTTTCTGTTTGCTTTTTCTATTGGAGGATGTAACTCTTTCCATAGACTTGGGAAGTTCTCATCAGTTATTTGTTTGAGGGCTTTCCTGATCAAGGCACATATGAGAAACAACTACTATGCTTCCCACTCCTTCCCCCACCTCTCCTATAAAATCAATCAATAAAATATTTTTTAAAAATTATTCATTTGATAGGATCCCCATCCCCTTTACCCTCTCTTCTTCCTCTAATACACCCATTATTCTTCTATTTTTTTTCTGATGGAGTCAGACAATACTCGTGGAGCTCTATCATTTTTTAAAATTCTTGAGTTGCTCTCCTCTCAGTGACATCAAGGAAAGATAGCAAGAGATGCTACAGAGGGAAGAGGCACTCATACAACTTTAACAACAACAACAAAAGCAATCTGATTAAAAAATAGGCAGAAGACATAGAGACATTTCTCCAAAGAGGACACACATCACCAATGGACATATGAAAAGATGTCAACTTTCCTAATCAGCAGAGAAATGCAAATTAAAATCACAATGAGATATTACCTTACACTTGTCAGAAAAGCTATCATTAATAAAGCAACAGATAAGTGTAGTCGAGATCCTGTGAAAAGAGAACCTTCTTGAAATGCTGCTGTGGTAAATTAGCCCAGCCACTCTAAAAAATTGTATGGTGGTTCCCAAAAATTAAAACTAGAACCACCACATTAGCCAGAAATTCAACTCTAGGGTATTTATCTGAAGAAATCCAAAAACTAATACTGTACTCATGGCAAAATTATTTACTTTCATTAAGATATGGAAGCAAACTAAGTGTCCATCAAGAGCGGAATGGATGAAGAACGTGTGGTACATGTATAGAATAAAATATTCCTCAGCCACAAAAAGGAACGAAATCTTACCATTTATAACAACATGCATAGACCTAGAGGGTATTATGCTTAGTGAAATAAGTAAGACAAAAAAACAAACTACCCTGGCCAGTTGGCTCAGTGGTAGAGTGTCAGCCAGCGTGTGGAAGTCACAGGTTCAATTCCTGGTCAGGGCACACAGGAGAAGCATTCATCTGCTTCTCCACCCCGCCCCCTCTCTTTCCTCTCTATCCCTATCTCCCTCAGCCAAGGCTCCACTGGAGCAAAGTTGGCCCAGGTGCTGAGGATAGCTCCATGGCCTCTGCCTCAGGTGCTAGAATGGCTCTGGCCACAATGGAGCAGCGTCCCAGATGGAGATAGCATCACCCCCCCCCCCGGTGGGTATGCCGGGTGCATCCCGGTTGAGCACATGCGGGAGTCTTGACTGCTTCCCTGCTTCTAACTTCAGAAAAATCCAAAAAGAAGAAAAACACACACACACAATACTATGTACTTTCACTTATATGTGGAATCCAAAAACCAAAATAAGCAAATAAAACAGTAACAAACTCATAGATACAGAGAACCAATCAGTTTGACATATGGGAGGGGTGATAGGGGAGTGGTGGAATAGGTAAAAAGATGAAAGGAGTTTAAAAGTACCAATTGTCAGTTATTCAAATAAACATGGATATGTAAGAATAGTCCTGACACCTTCTGTTATATATGTGGCTGTTACACACTTCAACATCAAAGGCGCAATATTTCATCATTTGTGACACGTGCATATATTGCCTATTTTTAAGTTCCCCTTGGCGATCAAGACAAGAATTGACTTCCTCATATTGTGTGTCATAATTGTGAGGAAATGCTTCGTGACTGGACAAAAGGAAAACGCAAAGAAATGCCTTTTGGTATTCCCATGGTTTGGCGTGAACCTAAGGACCACAGCAGTGACTGTTATTTCTGTCTGATCCATACAAAGGGCATCGGCAAGAAAAAATGGCATATGATCGCATATCCTAATATTCCTTCAGCAATACGACCTATCCCACACTCTGAGACACTCCCGGTTCCAGTTTTCAATGGTTTTATTTCTTCTTAGGATGAAGAAAGTGAACATGATGATCAAGTGTATTTTGATAAGATGCATGAGGAAATGGTTGTAGAATCTGAAGGGTCTTTCTTCTGATGCCAAGCAGTCATTAAGCCCTCAGCAGTTTAGCCAACCCGAACTGAATGACTTAGTAAAAGATTTGGGCCTATCAAAGAAAGCAGTTGAGTTATTAGCTTCCAGGCTTCAAGAGAAGAATGTACTTCACTAGTCAGCTAAAATATCCCATGTCAGGAAGCGTGAACAAATTTTTGTGAACTTTTTTTCCAAAGACAAATCCTTTTTTACTGTCATAATATCAGTAGTCTTCTTAGCCAGCCAGGTGTTACCACTTACAGTCCAACTGAATGGCGGCTATTTCTTGACAGCTCTAAACGAAGTCTGAAATGTGTTCTCCTACACAACGGTAATGTTTATGCAGCAGTTCCAATTGGTTTTTCAACTCATCTGCAAGAAGATTATAATGACATAAAAACTGTCCTTGACTTTCTGAAGTATGAGGAGCATAAATGGATCATTTTTGTGGATGTTAAAATGGTAAATTTCCTGCTAGGACAACAAAGAGGTTTCACAAAGTGTTTATGGGACAGCCGAGCTCGGGAGAAACACTAGACACAAAAGGAGTGGCTGAAATGTGAAGCTCTGGAAGTAAGGATGCAAAATATTGTGAATGAACCTGTAGTTAATTGAGACAGGATCATTTTCCCCCCACTTCACATCAAACTTGGCTTAATGAAGCAGTTTGTACAGGCTTTGAATAGAGAAAGTGAATGCTTTCAACATATTATTTCTGCTTTTCCTGCCTTGTCTTTCGAGAAGATAAAAGCAGGTGTATTCGATGGACCTCAAATTCGATCCCTCATATGTAATGAAGAATTTGCCAGGAAGATGAATAAGTTGAAAGCAGCATGGCAGTCTTTTGTGGCAGTTACAAAGAACTTCCTTGGCAACAAAAAAGCAGAAAACTATGAACTTCTTGTTCAAAGGATGCTGCTGGCTTTGCACGACATTGGATGTAACATGAGCATTAAGATTAACTTCCTGAACAGTCACCTTGATAAGTTTCCCAAAAATCTTGGAGCTGTTAGTGATGATCAGACTACTGCTGGAGCATCAGACGAGATTGTCCTCAACAAGTACACAAACGCAAGAGCTACAAACGCAAATTTTTGCCTGAATAGAATTTAATTATGTTTTGTGCAAATTTTATGATTAAAATAAGTGTTTTAATATGTTTTATTTTGAAATTGTAGACAAATTCTGATGCAGTCATATCTTTTAGTGTATTAGTGTATTTACTGCATTATATAAATTATTATATTCTCACAAAGATGATGCCCAGGAAGACATTCTACTTCATTATGTTAAACTAAATGTTGAAAATTTTACAAGATGAAAACCTAAAATCTTGGATTGCAAAAAAACTGTAGCTTACAGAGAAAAACTAATGTCAGATTTGAGATCAGCACACTCAGATTAGGTAGGAACAAGTGTTTTTGTGGATGCAACAAAAATTTTGTTCCCCAGTGTTATTGTAGCTTTCTAGTATAATTTGAAACCAGGGAGTATGATACCTCCAGCTTTGTTCTTTTTTTCTCAAAATTTCTTTGGCTATTCAGGATATTTAGTGGTTCAATACAAATTTAATGATCTTTTTGTGCTGTATCTTTAAAAAATACCATTGAGACTTAGATGGGGATTGCATTGCATCTGCATATTGCTTTGGGCAATATGGCCACTTCAACTATGTTGACTCTTCCAACCCATGAACATGAGTATCATTCCATATCTCTTCATCTTCTTTCAGCAACATCCTGTAGTTTTCAATGAATAGGTCCTTCATATCCTTGTTAAGTTTATTAACAGGTATTTTATTCTTTTTCTTGCTATTACAAATGAATTTTTTCTTTGAAATTTCATTGTTAGTATATAAGAACACAACAGATTTTTACACAGTGATTTTGTATCCTTTAACTTTACTGTATTCCTTTAACAGATTTTTCTCTGTGTGTGTGTATGGTTTTTAGGGTTTTATTTATAAAGAATTATGCCATCCGCAAAAATTATTACTTTACTTCTTTCTCAATTTGGATGCCTTTTATTTGTTTTTCTCACCTGGCTTCTCTTGCTAAGACTTCCAGCAGTATGATGAAAATCAGTGGTAAAAGTGAGTATCCTTGCCTGTTCCTGACTTTAAAGAAAAAACTTTGTTTTTTTTGCCACTGAGTATGGTATTAAATGAGGGTTTGTCATATAAGGCACATATTTTTAATAAGTAATGCTAAGTTAATATACAAAATAATACAATTATCACTTTAGGTCAAGGACTAATTATCTTTTCTTGTAATTTTGCAACAGCTCCTTCTTTGGCTATCAGTCTTGTCCCACTCCATTTAACTATTTGCAGATTAATTTTAGGAGGCAATTTAACCATGCTGCTCCCTGTTCCCATTACTCCATGGACTAATTGTCACTAGAGGTGACCTATTTTTCTTACGTCAACAGACAAAGGCTCCTGGCCAGCTTTACTATGCTCCTTTCCACAGTTCAAACTCCACAGTCTATATAAATATATAATGTCTTTATCTCCTTATATACCATCATCCTATTTCATATCTGAAATGTTCTAGCTTATTTCCATTCACCCTTTAAGTCTCAAGTATAAATGCTATAGGAAACCTTCCCTAACCTACACAAACTGGGTTAGATACAAGTCTTCTGGTACTCCAGAAAACCCTGTACAATGCCGTTTGCTGCATTTACAAGACCGCTTTGACTGTATGCATTTCTTAGCAGTTTCTGAGTTTCTTGACTACAAAATGCATATTATAGTAATTCATATTTTTAATCCCCAGAAAACAGCACAGCATCTAGCACACACTTACTAATCACTTAATATATGAATACATAGACACATAACTACAAAGTCACTTTTCCAAATCACTACAGATAATTTAAAGAACTTTTTTATACTCTCTCCTGGCATTTGGCTTACTTACCTGAATTCCCTGTAGATATTATTAAAAGCAAGTGATGCTCCCAGCCTCTTGAAAGCATTTGGGTGAAGTGCAAAGCTGTACAGTCGCTTAAAAACTGATTTGGTGTTTACTGAACTTTTCTCCTGCTGCTGTGGTGTTGTCTGTTTAATGGACCATTTGAGAAATTCTCGAATACACCGACCACAAAAATCTCTCAAAGTACTGTCAATGGGATCCACAATTCCATCCTAAAATAGCATAAAATGACAACTGAATAGCCTGGTCTGCCTCTAAGAACAATTAGGGTATGTTATAAAAATTCATTCACAGAACTATTCAAGAAAAAGTAAACATTAGAATACCAATCTGTATAGAGTCTACACTCTAATAATTTCCTTTAATAATATATAACTTTAGTTTATATATACACACTTTCTTTTAAACAATAATAATAACAACACTTTTTAAAAACAAATTTAGAAACTGAAAAACCTATTAAAAAAAGAATACTTTAATTAGTAACAACAAAGCAGTCTTTCCCTCAAGAAACACAATGGCCATATCCTAGGAATTTTTTTGTTGACTGGATATTGTAACAGTATGTGGAATACTTTATTTATTGAGGTTAATGAGAATAAGCCCCTTGCAAGTTCCAAAGAAATTATACTGCTACATAAAGAAAAATCACATGGCAATGTAGTTCTGAAAATACACTTTCTATAAGAACAGTCTTTGTAAAAATATAGTCTTTAAATGGCTGAAAAGATAGCTAAGAAAATGTGAATGCTTGTTTCCTTCTAGGCATTATTTCCTTCCAGATTTATATAAAAAAATTTTAACTTGAAAAAGTATAATGAACACTTAAATAAAGGAGTGCTTTCTGCCTAACATCCTCAGTCATTTGCTACACACAAATCTTTGATTACAATGTTAATTAGAATTCAAGAAGGTAGGAATCTGTGGATATGTGAAGCGGTATTATTTACTGCTTCTCAGAGCACAGTATGTGTTCACATTAGGAAATTAGCAATTCTTACTAGAAAACTGACAGATGCTCTTTCACTTGAATGCTGTACTACCAACTTCACATTTCCTCCTTTACCTTTTCTTTACTCAACTATCTAATGTTGGCCTGACTGGTGGTGGTGCAGTGGATAAAGCGTTGACCTGGAACATTGAGGTCGCCAGTTCAAAACTCTATGGGAGTTGCCTGACCTGTGGTGGCGCAGTGGATAAAGCGTCAACCTGGAATGCTGAGGTTGCCGGTTCAAAACCCTGGGCTTGCCCAGTCAAGGCACATATGGGAGTTGAAGCTTCCTGCTCCTCTCCCCTTCTCTCTCTCTCTCTCTCTCTCTCTCTCTCTCTCCTCTAAAATGAATAAATAAAAAAAAATAAAAAAATAAAAAAACTCTATGGGAGTTGATGCTTCTTGCACCTCCCCCACTTCTCTCTCTCTTCTCTCTAAAATGAATAAAACCTTTATAAAAAATTAAAAAAAGAAACAATGTCATTTTACGTTATCATTATCTTACCTCATTTCTTTCTAAGGCCCTTACTTAAGCTAATTTCAAAGTTCAAAGGGAAAAGAAATAGCTAAGACAGAAACTTCAGAATACAAACATTGAAATAAATAGATCTGAATGCACATAAGACAGAAGTTAAATTTAATGTGCTTACATGCAACTCAATATAGACAAAGCTAATCTATGATATGAGTGGTGGTCTCTAGGTCAAAGGTGATCTCTATATTGAACTTCATGGAAATGGAATCATTCTGTACCTACTCTTTTGTGTCTAACTTCTCTACTGAACAATGTTTATGAGACTCATACAGGTGTTACATGTGTCACTAGTTCACTTTTTAAATATTGCAGTGTAGAATGAATATAACACAGTTTATATATACATTATCCTATTATTTTCAGTTTGTGTCTTATTATGAATAAAGCTGCTTTAAACTTAAAAAAAGTCTTTATTATAGGCAAGATTCAATGGTAGATACTACAGAGATATAAACCATAAATATAATTAAGCCACTATCCAAATAAAAATGTTCAGTAACTCCCCATCCAATCTGGGTCACTATGAGAGTAAAAAGAATTCTATTAATAATTAGATACACAACAAGCAAAATCAGGACTGCCCAAGGCAAACTGGAATATATGGTCACTCTACCCACAGTGTTCTGCTAGTTGGCCCCAACATACCTTCCCTTCCCAGCCCCACTTCACATAATGCTCCCAGCCAAGCAAAACTCAAACCAGACCTAATTCGTCACAAACACACCAAGCACCCAATGACTTTATTTCCTGTCTGGATGCCCTTGTCAAATTCCATATATATATATCCCACATAGGTAGAATATAAAACTGAAACTCATGGACATAGATAAAAGTGAAGTGACTGACAGGGTAGGGAGTGGGATGGAGAGGAATAAAGAGAGACAAATATACAGTGACAGAAAATGATTTAACTTTAGGTGATGGGCACACAATGTAATCTACAGTACAAATGCTACAGAGATGTTCACCTGAACACTATGTACTGTCATTGACCAATGTCACACCATTAAATTTAAATTCAAAATTTAAAAATGCAAAATAAATTTTAAACACATAGATTCAAATTGGAATCAAACTCTAAAAACAAGCAATTAAAGGATTTTGTTTGGACAAACTCAGTTTAACTGGGGCTTTTGATTCCAAAGTCAATATATGGTCAAACAATACTTATAGGCTAAAATAATAGAAAAAAATCAAATAAGATGACATTTAATGAATCAAATGTAAAGTTATTTACACCAGTTCAGAAAATTATAATAAAATGTCAAAAGATACTAAGGTTTTAGATGACCTCATTTTTCTGCCTTTAGTGAACCTGTGACCAAATCCTAATGATTCTACCTCTACAGTCTCATCATAATATTATGTAAACGGTTTCTAGGGTCCTTTAGTTGCTGAATCTGAATGCAGGAGAAAACTGGCTAAGCATAAAAAACTTCTTTTGCCTGACCAGGCGGTGGCACAGTGGATAGAGCGTCGGATTGGGATGCGGAAGACCCAGGTTTGAGACCCCAAGGGTCTCCAACTTGAGCACAGGCTCGTCTGGTTGGAGCAAAAGCTCACTGGCTTGAGCCCAACGTCGCTGGCTCGAGCAAGGGGTTACTCAGTCTGCTGAAGGCCCACGGTCAAGGCACATATGAGAAAGCAATCAATGAACAGCTAAGGTGTTGCAACACGCAACGAAATACTAATGATTGATGCTTCTCATCTCTCCGTTCCTGTCTGTCTGTCCCTGTCTATCTCTCATTCTGACTCTCTATGTAAAAAATAAAACAAAACAAAAAAACCCAAACTTTTATTCTCCATTTAATTATTGTACTATAAGTATTTTTTTAAAAAGGGTATTGCAATTCTGATAAAAAACATTCTTATTTATTCCTTCCCTGCTCAACCCTGCACCACCACATTAATATAGATGAAGTTTGTCAAATTTGTAACTATTCTCTCAAAAATCAGAAAACCAATTAAACTGTGAATATTTGCTTGCAAATATTTAAAAATATCACTTAAGGCCCTGGCCAATTGGCTCAGTGGAAGAGCACAGGCCCAGCGTGTGAATCTCCTGGGTTTGATTCCCAGTCAGGGCACACAGGAGAAGCATCCATCTGCTTCTCCACCCCTCTCCCTCTAGCTTCTCTCTCTCCCTTTCTCTTTCCCTCTCTCTTCCTCTCCTGCAGCCATGGCTTAATAAGAGTGAGTTGACACTGGGCGCTGAGGATGGCTCCATGGCCTCCACCTCAGGCACTAAGAAGAGCTCGGCTGAGCAACTGAGTAATGCCCCAGATGGGAAGAGCATCGCTCCAAGTGGGTTTGCTGGGTGGATCCCAGTAGGGGCACATGCGGGAGTCTGTCTCTACCTACTCTCCTTTCAGTAAATAAAAGAAAAAGTATCACTTAAGCAAATAAATATGGCATCCTGATTATAAAATACCATTTCACCAATTCTCTAAAACAAAAGAAAAAGACAGTATGATCTACCTGTAATTTGATATCTTATTAGGTAACTTAAAGAACTAAATATACATCAAATATACTAGTCAATGAAAATAGCAAGAAAAGAATTAACCATTATTACTCACCAATATTGTTTCCAGTAAGGCGACAGTATCCTGACTTTCAAATTTCTTATTGTTAGTGAACCAGTGAATCAGCTGCATAACTAGCGGTTCATATATTTGTCTTGTCACCTGAAGAAAAAATACCAATTTATTTTCTTCATGTAAAGTAATTTTATAACAATTAGATGTCAACACAAAATTATGCAAAGGTATTCACTGTTATCCCAAATTATTTTCTAAAGGCTGTTCAAAATTCCAGGAAATAGAAGAGGATTTTTCCCCAAAGGCTGCTACTTATCCTAGATTGGATCCTGGGCTCTAGTATCTATCAGTAATTGCAATCTCTGAGTTCCAACAGGCCTTAAGAACACTAGCAATTTGGCAGTAGTCATGAGTGGGTTTTGGTCATATTCTCTGACTCAGAAAACTGATACTGAGGTAAAAACATTTGGGCCAAACACAACTCTTGTGGTAGATCAATGTTGTTTTCTTCCTACGCCAGTGTTCTTGGTCTATGGTCAACCTCTAAACCTAAAGTGGAAATAAATGGACATTTCAAGGCCTTCAAAAAAAAGTAATTTTACATTAGAAAAGAGTCCATTTAAATGGCAAAGTCAAATTAAGCAGTATTACCATGGTTTTACTAGTTAAACTCTATAATGAACAGGTTCTTTCTATTTTCTCCTTCCAAAAAAGTCCAGCAAAGAAAAATACATTCACTAAAACTCATTGTTACTCTAATTAAGAGGTCAATTTAAGGGTAAATATTGCTGATTATTTTGGACAAAGACAGTGAGAGGGACAGAAAGATAGGAAGATAGAGAGAGATGAGAAGCATCAACTTTTAGTTGCAGCACCTTAGTTGTTCAATGATTGCTTTCTCATATGTGCCTTGACTGGGGGGCTACAGCAGAGCGAGTGACAATCTTGCTCAAGCCAGCTACCTTGGGCTCAAGCAAGCGACCTTGGGCTTTAAACTAGCGACCTTTGGGGTCAAGCCAGCAACCATGGGGTCATGTCTATAATCCCATGCTCAAGTCAGTGACCCCCCCGCTCAAGCCGGCGACCTCGGGGTTTCAAACCTACGTCTTCTGCATCCCAGTCCAATGCTCTATTCACTACGCCACCACCTGGTCAGCCTATTGCTGTTTTTTAAATATTCATCTTTCTTAATTTGATCCTGAACGTGCACTTGCAGTATTATGGATCAGAGACATTATCATTCAACTAAAAAGCATATAATGATTGCATGGTTCCCTACAGTCTGATTCACATACTTTTTGTAAAAGAAAGCCAGCATTCAAAATATGTATCACTGGAGAAGACTGATGCAAAAATAAAGAAGAAAAATCTTTACTCTTTGGAGATGAGATGGAAAGAATCCTAAATTCTCACCCTAAATAGTTTCTCTGCTCAAACCTTATGAGCCCACGCTCAAGCTGGCGACCTCAGGGTCTCGAACCTGTGTCCTCTGCATCCCAGTCCGCTGCTCTATCCACTGTTCCACCACCTGGTCAGGCCCAGTGCCATTTTTTAAAACTAAAAGTGAGCAAACTCAAAAAATACAAATTTTACAAACTCATTTGCCTAACAGTGATGCTCTAAGACTAGTTAAACATTTCAAAGTAAAAGACAAGACTTTTCTTTATCAAGGCACATAAGAGAAAGCAATCAATGAACAACTAAGGTGTCGCAACAAAAAACTAAATGATTTATGCTTCTCATCTCTCTCCATTCCTGTCTGTCCCTTTCTATCCCTCTAACTCTCTGTCTTTGTAAATTAAAAAAAATAAAAATGGCACTGGGCTGCACTAGGTATGTGATCTGTGAAATTGCTAATTACCTTCCTGCTTGGGAAGGGCCATTGTTATGCTAATTTGTGCTGGAGGAGAGGTTTTGGAGCCAGAAAAGTTTTAAAAGGAAAGAAGGCAGAAGGCTGAGTAGAGAGAAGCCAAGATGGCAGGGAAAGAGAGTGAGAAGCCAGTTTTGCAGAATAAGAAGCCATGATGGCAGAGGTGAGGGGGCTTTGGGACTGGTGAGGCCTTTGATTCTAGGAGGAATCAGAGAAGATTCTCCTGGTTGTGGAACCGGATAATGTCAGTGGCTTTGTGAGCCCTGTGTGTGTGTTTGCTCGCCTGCCAGGTGCAAGACTTTAATAAAGGAAGGAACCACCACTTTTTGGCTCCACTGTTTCTTTACTGTCTGCCCACATCCAATGGGAACCTGCAAGTGCATGGCCACAACGGCGGCGACTGCTGGCTATCCAATCACTTTTCTTCAAAAAAAGTATAATGCTTTATTCTTAGTACTATTGTATATATAAAATATATATGTGTCTACATACATAAAGCACACCCATGCACACACACACACATACACACACACATCCCTTATAGGAATTGTAGAAAATGTAGAAAACCATCCATCTATAATCCTACTCCAAGTAACCACTGTTGATGATCAAAATTGCTGTTAATTTTCAAAATATTTATATACACTTAAATAGATGCATACATTTATATATATACATGTGTGTAAAAATAAATGTATTTTTTATAACCACTGTTCTGCTCAATTTTGAATATTTTCCTTATAAGCTGTATCAATATTTTTATTAGCTGCCCAGTATCTCATATGTAGATATACCACGATCTGATCACCCAAATCCTGCTATTAAATTGCAGGTACTTCTAATGTGTTACTAATACAAAGAAATCACAGTGATAAGTCTTATACACACCACTTTGAGTACATCACCAGTAATGAAACCACTGAACTAGGGCTGTAGGTAACCAGGCCTTTTGCTCTGCCTGCAGAGAGCCTGTGTATTGAATCCACACTCTAACCATCCAGAACTCACAGGGCCCTTTCTTTACATGCTTGGCAATACCAACACTGTCAATTTTGAAAGTATTTGACAAAAGCTACAAACATATCATCTTAATTTCATTTTTTTTTACTAAAAAATGTTGAATATTTTTAAATAGTTCATTAGTTATATATACTTATTGTCAATTTTTATTCTTTATGCATTTGCCCATTTTTAGAATTTATATCTTCAGTAGAATGTAGCAAAAAAATTTTCCCACATCATGTATATGTTAATATTGTGGTTATTTTGCCATTCAGTAGTTTTAAAATTAACATATTTTTTCTATAGATCTGTCTTCAATATCTTGTAGGAAAATCTCTCTTCCTAAGCAAACTTTATGAAACGACAAATTTTTTTGATGTTTTTAATGTAACAAGAACAAAATCCATCCAAATCAGGTTTTGTAAACAAATCATATTTGAGTGCTTTGATTCTTCTTTTCACAAATAAAACATTATACATATGCATGTTTGTAAAAATGTGGGGTTTTATTCACTTCATTTTCTTTTTTATGTGTGCACCCTGATATCAGGGTTATGAGAGCTCTATAAAATGAACTCCATTATTTTCTGCTTCATAATAGCAGTAATAATTTGTCCATAAAGTCATCAGTAACAGGTCATTTGTCAACATGTCCAATCTCTCTCATGGCTATTGAGTGAGTTCCTACATGTGAGGGGCGATAGTTAATGCAACTTTATGTGCCTAGACTCATAATCACCCTAAAAAGGAACAATAATTCCTAAACTTTGTGGCACATTCAAAAATTACGAGGAAAGCCTAACCTGTGGTGGCGCAGTGGATAAAGCGTCGACCTGGAAATGCTGAGGTCGCCGGTTCAAAACCCTGGGCTTGCCTGGTCAAGGCACATATGGGAGTTGATGCTTCCAGCTCTTCCCCCCTTTCTTTCTCTCTGTCTCGCCTCTCTCTCTCTCTCTCTCTCTCTCTCTCCCTGTCTCTTTCTCTCCTCTCTAAAATGAATAAATAAAAAAAATAAAAAAATTACGAGGACACTTTTATTTTTTTTTGTTTTTTTCTTTTTTTTTTTTCCCAAAGCTGGAAACGGGGAGGCAGTCAGACAGATTCCCGCATGTGCCCCACCGGGATCCACCCGGCATGCCCACCAGGGAGCGATGTTCTGCCCCTCTGGAGCATCGCTCTGTTGCATCCAGAGCCATTCTAGCGCCTGAGGCAGAGGCCACAGAGCCATCCCCAGAGCCCGGGCCATCTTTGCTCCAATGGAGCCTCGGCTGCGGGAGGGGAAGAGAGAGACAGAGAGGAAGGAGAGGGGGAGGGGTGGAGAAGCAGATGGGTGCTTCTCCTGTGTGCCCTGGCTGGGAATCGAACCCGGGACTCCTGCACGCCAGGCCAACACTCTACCGCTGAGCCAACCGGCCAGGGGCTACGAGGACATTTTTAAAAATCATGATCCCTAGGTCATATTTTTGAAGGATTAAATCAGAGAGTCTGGGGATAGCAGCCAGGCAGCAGTGTGTTTTTGTTCTGTTTTTGTTTTTAATATTCCCATGTGACTCTAATATAAAGCAATATTTAATGACCACTGAACTAAACAGAACTTTAAAAAATTTTTTGCAACTGTTTCAGATTCAAAATCAATCACTTACCTGATCTATATCACATGCAAGTCGAAGTAGCACAGGAAAAGTTCTCTTATACAGTTGATACATGGGTGGGGAGCCCCGATCACTTTCAGGCATTTGAGCAGCTTTGCCCAACATAAACATAACCAGGCTATGTAAAAGTTCACAAGCTGCAACCTAAAATAGGCCAGGAGTTTAAAAAGTTTGTTTTTATGCTAACAAGAATATTTTTAAATGATACTCAGTTTACAGACCTTTAAAAAAAACTCCCATACACAAACATAAAGTAACCGGAAGCAGCACTTTTTGTTGTATAAAATTAATGCTTTTCTGTTCACTCTGATCTTTAACCAAGAGCTAACAATAAAAATTTAAAAGCTGTAGACACTGACACTAATATACTCATAAGAAATATATTTCAATACTGCCATAGTGCAGAATTTTGCTTAGTTTTTTAGCATATTTTCAATTATTGTTTTAATAAATATATGAAGCATTTGGAAAATTTACAAATAAAAAAAACTTGAAAGTGTATGTTTCTAATCCTAGGTTGAGAAGATAATGGAGCACAGCCTGAAAAAATCACTTTTAAATGACCTTCATACTGCATTTTCTAATATAAAGATTTGCCATATTAATGTTTGCTAGGTTATTATCTATTAAAATGATTCATGTTAAACTTTCATTTATCAATGACAACTATTCTCTGATAATTAAGTAGTTTTCTAACTACTATATTACAGAAAATAGAAAACTAATAGAATTAGAATGGCTGAAATATATCTATCGCTATTATCTATTTTCTAACAAATATATGTCTTAAAAACAATACTCTAAATAATAAGTAAAATGAAAAATAAAAGTACTTTAGTTTGTCTGTCACTAGCTGAAAGAGCTAGTTCTGTAACTCGAGGCAAGAATATATCCAGGTAAATTACAGGCTTCATCTCAATAAATGGTACTGCAAAACTGAGTCTTTTTTCTCTATCCCATGCGACATATTTCTTCATCATTTCATCTGAGGATGCAACTGTTAAAAAAAGATTAAGAGTAATTTTTTCATTCAATATCATTCTAATACCAATTGCTCTACAATTCATTAGTGAAACCAGAGTATTCTGTTATACTTTTTAGTTAAGCACTTTATTTTCAAATAAAAATAATCCTTAAAAAAAAGGTAAGCACTTTATTCAGCATTCCTTTTTTGTCTTACTTCATACATTTAAGTATAACATTAGAAATCACTAATATACTAATTCTGAATTTAATTTAAAGTAATATTATTTTTAAATAAGTCTAACTGTCTGGGATATTATAGTTTCAATTTCAGCAGAGGCTTAAGGTAGTCTGTGGAAAAAAATGATAAACAATGTTCTTATTAAAAATCTCTTTTTTAACACTTATTTCCCCAATAAAGGTGTAACTTCCCAAAGAGTCAAACATCACCAGTATATTTAATATGAAATTTCAAAATAAAAATAAAAATAATTTTGACTAAATAAAAATGTTAATACTCATTTAAAAACACTAAAAATATATAAACATTAAGAATGTCAGGGCCCTGGCTGGTGGCACAGTAGACAAAGCATCATCTCGGAGAACTAAGGTCACAGGTTTGATCCTGGTGTTGCTGGTTTACGCAGGGTAACCAGCTTGATCCTGAAGGTGCTAATTTGAGCTTGAGTTCACCGGTTCAAGTCCTGGTCTGGACACTTATGAGAAGCAATCAATGGGTACACAACTAAGTGCAACAACAAGTTGATGCTTCTCTTTCTCACCCTTCCCCTTTCATTCTCTCCCCCATTCCCCTTACTCTCTCTCAAAACCAATGGGGGGAAAAAAAGGAATATCTGGTTTATAAAATGTGACTTTGAATTCCTGACAAGTGTTTAACATAGAAAAGTATGTCAGATCAGATTCTGTTTCAAGACGAAAAATATGCTTAACAAATCAAACTAAACCATTTTCCCTGGCAGTATACCCACGGAGGTCAATTATTTTTTTTAAAAGTTTATTTACCTGTTATAAGATTTTTGCTTACTTGTCCTCCTAGAGTACCAAGCATTTGTACTACTCTAATCCTTATTTCTTCTAAGGACAGTGCTTCTTCATTCTGCAATTTAAAAAAAAAAATTGTATTTCATGTGATGATACCTGAGTTAAAAATTAAGCAGAAACATGAGAGGAGAGAAAATTATTGTTAATGCCTCCCAATTGTGCGTTATATTCTAAACAGCACTGCTGTTAATTTTATTGCAAATTCATGAAAAGAAGTCACATCTCTTCCAACTTTGCAAATTGGAGGTCCATTTCTTAGGCCAGTGATTCAAAAGTTTTAACAGAACCCTTCACACCCTTACAAGATACAAAGGATTCACCAAAGAGCTTTAACATTGGTCGTAATTAATTTTTAACATATTGGAAGTTAAAACTTGTAAATTAAAATATCTTATATAAAAAAAAACCTAAATGCACTACACATTAACAAATGACATAATTTTGGAAAATAAGTATATAGGGTGGGGTGAAGTAATTTCCACTTGCGAGTATGTGAAACAGTTTATATGTATATTTTTACTTACTAATTATTGTATTATTCTCCATATGGACAACTGTAAACCTACTGTTACCTCACACTGTATTTTCCAATTAAACAAACAAAAAACCTTAGAAAAGTGGCACTGTTTCACATTTGTGTAAATGACTATTGTCTAGCTCACGAGAATACAGCTCTTATGATGTTGTTAGGGCTATAGTTAGAAGCTACAGAAGGAGGGAGGAGTATTTTGATATCCACAAACACTAAATAAGTGGTAGTGTCTTAAAGATTATTTACAATAAGAAATCTGAGGCCCAGGCCAATTGGCTCAATGGTAAAGCATCAGCCTGGCATGTGGATGTCTGAGGTTTGATTTCCAGTCGGGACACAGAGGAGAAGAGACTATCTGCTTCTACACTCCTCCCTATCCCCCTACTCTCTTTCTCTCTCATCTCCTCCTGCAGCCATGGCTCAATTGGTTTGAGAACACTGGCCCTGGGCAATGAGGATGGCTCCATAGATCCTCTGCCTCAGGTGCTAAAAATGGCTCAGTTGCAAGCATGGTCCCAAACGGGCTGAGCATTGGTCCCAGATGTGGGTTGCCAGGTGAATCCAGGTAGGGGCGCATGCAGAAGACTGTCTCTGTATCACCCCTCCTCTCACTTGGAAAATAAAAATAAATAAAGAAATATGAAATTTTATCAATAAGCTATATACTCTATTACATTAAAATCCATTGGTTTATCTTAGATGTTGAGTGAATTTTTTTTACTCAAATGATTTATTACCATAATATACTGTTCATCTGAAGTCATTGTTTCACTGTATTCCTCATATCTACCAAATATTGACATGCTTCAATATCTATGCAAAGAAATCACATTTGGCAATATCACCATCATCATCAGAAAAATCTTTTAAGGACTGAGGAGCTGCCTCACCAGTGGTGGCGTAGTGGATAGAGTATAAACCTGGGATGCTGAGGTACCACTTTTGAAACCCTGAGATCACCAGCCTGAGCATGGGCTCATCTAGCTTGAGTGCAGGGTCACCAGCTTGAGCACGGGTTCGTAGGCTTCAGCATGGTATCACTGACATTATCCTGTATTGACTGGCTCAGGGTCAAAGGTCGCTGGCTGAGCCCAAGGTTGCTGGCTTGAGTAAGGGGTCATTGGCTCAGTTTTAGCCCCTACCCTGGTCAAGGCATATATGAGAAGCAATCAATGAACAACTAAAGAGTGCTGCAACTAAGAGGTGCTGCTTCTCATTTCTCTCCCTTTCTGCCTGTCTCTGTTGCGTGCTAAGAAAAAGAAAGAAAAAAAGTATTGAAGGGCTGTCAAGCTCCTGGTGATGGTTACAAGTTTTCCAAAGTTTTAACTTTTGAATAACTGCTTAAATTTAATGATGGCCAACCAATACTCTCAGATGATTTCTCTGAAGTAAAAGGCTTACTCTGTTTATTTTATTAAAAATTGAACACCAGCCTGACCAGGCGGTGGCGCAGTGGATACAGCATCGGACTAGGATGCGGAAGGACCCAGGTTCAAGACTCCGAGGTCACCAGCTTGAGCGCGGGCTCATCTGGCTTGAGCAAAAAGCTCACCAGCTTGGACCCGAGGTCGCTTGCTTGAGCAACGGGTTACTCAGTCTGCTGTAGCCCCATGATCAAGGCACATATGAGAAAGCAATCAATAAACAACTAAGTTGTCACAACAAAAAACTGATGATTGATGCTTCTCATCTCTCTCTGGTTCCTGTCTGTCTGTCCCTATGTATCCTTCTCTCTGATTCTCTCTCTATCCCTGTAAAAAAAAAAAAAAAAAAAAAAAAATTGAACACCAAATACTGAATAGCTAGTTTGTCTATCTTTTATTCTTTCAAGTAAATATGGTGTTCTTGAATAAAAGAAGCTACATTAGTTCAAAGCTCAAAGAAAGATCACAAAAGTTAAGTGCTTTTCCTAAAAACAACTGTTATATTTCACTAGGCAACAGACTGCTTTATACAAATTCCCTGTTCCATCACATGGAATATTAAAAAGATGTGTGCTCAAGGGTCAAGATTTAACAAAGTGTGAAGCAACCAACAGTGTTAACCATCATTACACCATAGTGCAAATGTCAACAAGTAAAAGTAGTTAAATCTTCCGGGCTCCACACTTTGTAAAATGCTACACTAGGGAATAGGGCTGGTATATCTATAGAGAAATTAGATTTGTAAAACTTGAGATAAGTTCAAATACTTTTTACCGTGCCTTATTTATATGTTAAATGACCAGGCAGTGGCGCAGTGGATAGAGCATCAGACTGGAATGTGGAGAACCCAGGTTCGAAACCCCAAGGTCACCGGCTTGAGCACGGGCTCACAAGCTTGAGCGAGGGGTCACAAGCTTTACTGTGGGAACACAGACATGACTCCATTGTCACTGGCTTGAGCCCAATGGTCGCTGGCTTGAAGCCCAAGGTCACTGGATTGAGCCTAAGGTCGCTGGCTTGGCTTGAGCAAGGGGTCATTTGCTTTGCTATAGTCCACCATTCAAGGCATATATGAGAAAGCAGTCACTGAACAACTAAGGAGCTGCAACGAATAATTGATGCTTCTCATCTCTCTCCTTTCCTGTCTGTCGGGTCCCTAGCGGTCCCTCTCTCTGACTCTCTCTCTCTGTCAGAAAAAGAAGAAACAAACAAGAAAGATCCCAAGTGAACAACCTAGCATCATATCTTAACTAGAAAAGGAAGAACAAAGGCAGCCCATGGCCAGCAGAAGAAAGGAAATAGTAAAAATTAAAGCAGAACCAAATGAAACAGAGAACAAAAAAACCTATAGAAAAAATTAATACAATCAAAAGCTGGTTCTTTGAAATGATCAATAAAAGAGATAAACTCCTGGCTACACTCACTATGAAGTAAGAGAAAGGACTCATATAAACAAAAATCTGAAATGAAAGAGGAAAAATTACTACAGACATCATAAATATACAAAGGATCATACTAAAATACTATGAAAGATTATATGCTACCAAATTGAACAATCTAGAAGAAATGAATAAATTCCAAGAACTATGCAATCTTCCTAGACTGAGTCATGAAGGAGAGGAAAACTTAAAGAGACCCATAAGCAGGGAAGAAATAGAAACAACTATCAAAAACCTCCCCAAAACTAACAGTCCAGGACCAGATGACTACACTAGTGAATTCTACCAAACATTCAGAGAGGATTTGGTACCTATCCTTCTCAAAGTCTTCCAAAAAAAAAAAAAAAAAAAAAAAAAAGGAGGAAGCAATACTCCCTAATACATTTTATAAGGCCAACATAACCCTCATATCAAAACCTGACAAAGACAATACAAAAAAAAGAGAAAACTACAGACCAATATTTCTAATGAATACAGATGCAAGAATTCTAAACAAAATACTAGTAAATCAAATACAACAACACATTAAAAAAATAATACATCACAATCAAGTGAGGTTCATTCCAGGAGCACAAGAATGGTTCAACATACGTAAATCAATGTTAATACATATCAAGAAACGAAAGAAAAATCATGTGATCCTATCAGTAGATTCAGAAAAGGCATGTGATGAGATACAATATCCTTTTATGTTTAAAATACTCAATAAAATGGGTATAAAAGGAAAGTACCTCAACATAATAAAGGACATAAATGACAAATCACTAACATACTAAATGGTGAACAATTAAAGGCTTTTTCTCTAAATTCAGGAACAAGATAAGGCTGCCCACTCTCTCCACTCTTATTCAACATAGTTCTGGAAGTTTTAGCCAGAGCAATCAAACAAAAGAAATAAATAAAAGGCATCCATTTCAGAAAAGTAGTAAAGATATCACTTTTTGCAGATGGCATGATCCTATATATAGAAAAACCCAAAGACTCTACCAAAAAAATATTGAAATAATAAATCAATATAAATATAGTAAAGTCACAGGACACAAAATTAATATACTGTACAAAAGTCTATTGCTTTCCTTATATACCAAGGATGAAACTTCAGAAAATGATCCCCCCAAAACAATTCCTTGTACAATTACAAAATAAATAAATAAAATACATAGGAATAAACTTAACAAACAATGTGAAGGACCTATATAATGAATACTACAAAGCATTATTGAAAAAAATTGAAAAAGACACAATGAAATGAAAAAATATTCCATGTTCATGGATTGGAAGAATCAACTTAATGAAAATGGCCATATTACCCAAAGTAATATACAAATTTAATGCTAGTCCCACCAAAACTCCAATGTTATTTTTTAAGGAAATAGAATAAAAAATCACCAGATTTTTATGAAAGCAGAAAATATCTGGAACAGCCAAAGTAATTCTGAGGAAAAAGAAAAATGCCAAAGAAATACACTATCTGACATCAAATTATACTATAAAGCCACATAATCAAAACATCATAGTATTGGCAGAAAAGCAGACATGTAGACCAATGGAACAGAATCGAGAGTACAGAAATAAAACCACATACATATATGGACAAATCATCTTTGACCAAGGAGCCAAAAACAGTGGAGAAAAGAAAGCTTCTTCAATAAATAGTGCTGGGAATATTGGAAAGCCACATGCAAGAGAATGAAACTTGACCACAGTTTGTCCCCCTGCACAAAAATTAATTCAAATTGGATCAAAGAATTAAATATAAGATGTGAAACAATAAATTACATAGAAGAAAATGCAGGTACTAAACTCATGATGGACCTTGGTCAGAGAAAACAATTTATGAATTTGACCCTAAAGGCAAGGGAAGTAAAGGCAACAATAAATGAATGGGACTCTATCAAACTAAAAAGATTCTGCACAGTAAAAGAAATTAAAAAAAAAAAAAGACAGCCAACCAAATAGGAGATGATATTTTCAAACAACAGCTCTGATAAGGGGTTAATATTCAAAATATACAAAGAACTCACATAGCTCAGTAACAAACAAGCAAACAATCGAATTACAAAATGGGGTGAGGACCTGAACAGATACTTCTCTCAGGAAGACATATAAATGACCAACAGATAATATGAAAAAATGCTCATGTTTACTAGATATCAGAGAAATGCCAATCAAAACTACAATAATATTCTACCTCAAACCTGTTAAATTGGCTGTTAACAAGACAGGCAATAATAAGTGTTGGAAAGGCTGTAGAGAAAAAAGAATCCTCATTCACTGCTGCTGGGAATGCAAAATGGTACAGCCATTATGCAAGTAAGTATGGTGGTTTCTCAAAAAACTAAGAATAGAACTACCATATGACCCAGCAATTCCTCTACTGTTATCTACCCCCAAAACTCAAAACATAAAGACACATGCACCCCCATGTTTATGGCAGCATTATTCACAGAGGCCAAGGCATGGAAACAACCAAAGTGTCTCTCGAAAGAGAACTGGATTAAGAAGGTGTGGTACATATATACAATGGAATACTACTCAGTCTTCAGAAATGATGACCATTTATGACAACATGAATGGACCTTGAGAACATTATACTGAGTGAAATAAGTAAATCAGAAAAAGCTAACTATATGATTTCACACATAGGTGAGATATAAACCTGAAACTTCTGGACATAGAGAAAAGTGAAGCAATTATTGGGGGATGGGGAAGTGAGGGAGGTACGTGTGGGGAAGGCAGTAAAGCGAGACAAATATAAGGTGACAGAAAATTATTTGACTTTAGGTAATGGGTACACACATAATCAACTGTTGAAATCCTACAGAAATGTTTACCTAAAACCTATGTACTCTTCTTGATCAATGTCACCCTGTTAAATTTAATTTTTTAAATAAAATACAAAAGAAAAAGAAATACTACACAACCATAAGAAAAGATGTAATATAGTCATTTTGACAGCACGAATAGATCTTGAGAATATCATGCTAAGTGAAATAAGACAGACAGAAAAAGTCAAGAGACATATGATCTCATTTCTGTGTAGGAGATAAAACTGAAAGCAATTGAACAAGGCAAATAGACAAAAACTCAGAGACACAGACAACAGTGGTAGTTACCAGAGGGAAATGGAGGCTGGGGAAGGCAGCCAATGGTAAAGAGGGTCAAATATATTGGGAAGAAAAAAGATTAACTTTGCGTAGTAAACATGCAATACAATATACAGATGATGTATAGTAGGATTCTATACTTGAAACCTATATAATTTTATTAACCAATGTCAGTCCAATAAACTAAATTTTAAAAAACTTTAAGTTTTACAAATTTTAATTTCTACTTTATACCTAAAAGTTATTTTTCCTATACTAATCCAATATTCCCTATTTACTTCATTTTTTTCAATTACATTATATGCCACATCTGAAAATTACTGTCAACAAAATTAATGTTGGGAGAAAATTGGCATTAACTGAACTTATTGAAACTTTATAGTTAATACCCAATTAGTTGATAAATCGATCTTACATAAATATCAGTATTTCTACTGTTTACTGAATATGAACGAATTATTTTTATTATATATAACTACATTTAAGAGGAATAGAAACAAGAAAACAAGATCAAGACAATAAACTAGTTACACTTGATTGTTAAAAAATAAAAATTATTTCTATATTGTATTCTAATTTATATGCAAGACTAACATTTTAAATGTAGATTTTTACTTTTTACAAGCATTAGAATCTAATCTTTGCATTATTTAATGCAAAAAAAATACAAGTGATTTCTTACTGATAAAATGTCCTTTTTCTTTTTCAGATGCTTTAACACAACTTTATTAAATCCTTTCTGGGCAGCTCGAGACAGTGCTGACACTTCCCAATTATTCTTATTCGCATCTATCAAGAGAAAACAAAAATCAATTTTAAATAGTATTCACTCATTTACTTGATGAATAGTAGGGTGAACATACTATATTACCAAATCAAGACATTAAAATTCTAATTTTAATTATGATTAAAATTAAGTTTCTAGAACAAAAATATATTAATAGTGGTTGTCTTGATTTTAGATACTGTCTATATACAAAGAAATATGGCTCTTTGTAGAAGTCACAAATTCAAGAGGCTGGGCAGGAAACACAAATAATTAGAAGTGGTGGGGCTTCAGGACAGAAAAAATTTATACTACACATCAAGATGTTATATAAGTTTATGATTATTTTTTAAAATATTTCTTTACACAACAACACACAACTATCCAAATCAGGACATTGTCCCTGAGACATTACCCACATTTAATCCTTAGCGCCATTCAGATTCCAGCATTGTGGTTCAGAACCACATTACATTTTGTTGTCTTTGTCATTATTATCTTTAAACTGAAACAGTTCCTCAGTCTTTCCTTGCATTTCATGATCTAAACATTTAAAAAATTATATACCAGTAATTTTGTACACTATCTTCTATTTGGTTTGTGTAATATTTTCTCATGATTAGATTCAGGTTACTAGCTGTTAACATCCTTCTAGTTCCTTGAGTTAACAAACAAAACCTTTGACACATGTTCATTTATATTGGCACACAGTCATAATTCTACAGCTATAAAGTTATTTTTCACTAGTCCTGGAAATGCCCAGTAGATTTGCTGACAGAGCCAGGTAAGCTTCATTGCTGGAGGACAACTGCCAGGTGGTTTAATACCAGACTCTTTTTTTTGGCTCACAGAAATGAATCCCAAATGAAGACAGAACCTTACCCAGCTTTCTGCTCCTCTGGTTCCTGTGCTATGTATGATTTCATGCTTTTGGTTTGCTTATGCTGGTCCCCACAGGTAGGAGTAATGTCTGAGAATTTTCGTTTACAGTCTGCTGACATTTGGTAACCTTTTGTGTATAGATGGCAGAAATACACTCTCTGATGGGCCAGAGATGAAAAGAGAATCTGTTCTTTAGTGCCTTTTTATTATTACTTGTATTTTGTTTTGTAGCTCAGATTAGTTACGAACTTCATACACTGGGAAAGACAACTCTTTGATATCTGATCTGGTCAATGTTTTGTTGGTGTCTCCTGTCTCTTAAGCTTTGACTCAAATTGCAGTATTGAAGCTGTAAGTTTTCCTTGTGTCTATGTGTCTATAAGCCTGATTTGAGAAAGGCTTCTATTTCTCTCCTATGTGTACAATGTTGTTCTATATTTGTAGGGCATTAATAAATTAGATTTTAAAGTCTCTTAAAGACCTGTTCTGACTTATATAGATTGATAAGCTTATATAAACTGAATATTCTTGAATTTTCCTCAAAACAAAGACACTTTGTTCTAATGCTTTAAATGAGCTAGTTTTAAAGAAAATCTTACAGAAACTAACTCAGAAGCATTTTAGGGTTAAAAAAAGTCTTTTTTTCTATCAGTGTTAAGTATAATAATTTATTCTACATTTTATTTTACTTGGGTTTGCTTTTCCTACACTTATTCAGGCCTACTAAGCCAGGAGTTAACATTACTTTTTATAACCTTTTATTGTGGTATAAAACATGTAACATAAAATGTACTCTTTTAAGTATTTTTAAGTGTACAATTAAGTGACATTAACAACATTCACTATCTAGCTCCAGAATTTTTCTTCATCACAAACAGTCCTGCATAACTTTTAAGGTTTTGAAAAATGTGGTAAGTTTATGTTCAAATGAACTAAATCTTTGGGCAAAATTTTTATTTCTCCAATAATTTATGTTTTGTAAGATGTCAGCTAGAAGATAATTTCTAAGATCTGTAGGTAACCTAAAAACTTGGACCGAGGTAATGAATGAATGAATGAATGAATGATTGAATACCCAGATAATTTATAAGTAAAACATTGATTAGTAAGCATCACTTTAGTTTGTGTGCTTCTTTTTTTATTGATTTTAGAGAGAGATATTTAGAAAGCGAGAGAGAGAGACACAAGAACATTGATCTGTTCTTGCATGTGCCCTGACTGCAGATTGGACCAGCAACTTCTGCTCTTCAGGACAATGCTCTAACCAACTAAGCTATCTGGTCAGGGCTAAGTTTGTGAGCTTCTGCTTCTTGTTGTTATAAGCTATAACAAATGCAGAGCATGGGGTCATGTTAATGAATGTGTCGGTGGTATCATGTGTGCCCACAAGCTCCATGAGCCAGGCAGACAATTCTCAGTTATCCACTCCAAGTTTTCTCAGTGAAAGAGATAAGTTTGGTAATGTTATAATGAGTGGTTAAAACTATAGAAACAGTAGTACAGTAATATAATTCTGAGTGTGCTTTTAATTTGAAGGAAGGAGAGTAGTTTTCTCATAAGCAAGAGAATCTTGGGCTTTTTAGTGTCTGGATCTCTTTCCGCAATTAGGACATACTAAGAACTCAAAAGATCTTTCTTTGCTTATGTGGGTTCAACTACTATATTGAAAGTAGACCTAATTTTTTAATTTGGAGATCACATATTAACATCCACATCATCTTAGTATTACTTTGAAAACAATTTAATCTCATTTACTCCCTGAGAGGGACTGCTGTTTTAAAGTTGTGTCAGTTTGTGTTCCAGAATATGAAAGCGCATGATAAGGACAAAACTTGAAAAGTGAGTTTGAAAATTAACAATGAGTTAAAATTTTAGCAAAGATCACTCACTTCATTTTAAAGGATTTTCTTTAGCTTCCCTTTATGTATAATATAAAAAGTTACTCTTTACTTCCTGTGGAATCTTCTAATACTGCAAAAATTCAGGAGCTTATCAGGATAATTTTTTGAGCTTTTATGTTGACTTCATGGCCTAAAAGATATTCAGGCCATGCACTTTTGGCAGGAATGGCAGAGAGAGCAACTCTGCATTATTCTCAGCAGCTAGTATCTGGAGGCATATGCTGTTGATTGGTCCCACTACTAGCCAATAGGCTAAGGAGGTGTCTGTCAGATGTCTCCACTATAAAGTTGTTATTTTTACCCATGGTCATTGGGTAAAACAATGTATATTTGGAGGTAAGGTACTTGAAAAGTATATGTGATAGGCAGACTTTGGGGGGGGGTATTTTTCTGAAGTGAGAAGCGAGGAGGCAGAGAGACAGACTCCTGCATGCACCTGACCGAGATACACCCAGCATGCCCACTAGGGGGCAATGCTCTGCCCATCTGGGCTGTTGCTCTGTTGAAACTAGAGGTGATACGCAGACTTTTAAGGCAGCTTTACTACCTTCTCCCTGGTGCTATTCTCATGATTGTGCTCCTTTATGTAAAAGGGATTTATCAGGGAGGCCTAATTTAATCACACGAGCTCCTTCGGAGCACAGTTTTCTCCAGGTAATAGAAGAGGAAGTCAGAGGCCTGAAGCATGAAAAGAATTCAAAATGTTGTTGCTGGAAGTGAAGATGGAGAGTGGGTCTTAAGCAGGAACCAGAGGCCTCCAAGAGCTGAGAATTACCCCAATCAGCCAGCAAGGAAATGAGAACCTCAGATTCTGCCAACAACCTGCATAAGGACTGAAAGAAAATTCCTACCCAGAGTTTCCCAACAGACTGAGTAGAGGACCACTGGAGCCCACCTCGGCTTCTGTGAAATAACAGATGCTTGATTGTTTGCTTTTTTTTTTAGAGGGATGTTGTTTTAAACTGCTAAATATGTGGTAACTTACTACACAGCAACAGAAAAAAAACTTTCAATTTACTCATTTTATAATCTCTTTCTTAGTGTAATTTATTTTGTACAAATTATCTGAAATTTTGCCTGTGATATTTTCCCATAATTCTTTGAATAATTCCTTGCTTTGTGGATGTTTCAGAAAACACAATACTCTAGGTTTATCTTGTATTTTCCCTGTTCCAGGATGTGACCAGTCATTTCCCCAAGGAATTCTGGGTTTTTGAATAGAAAATGACATTTAGAAGCCATCATCTGGCTTTGCTCATTACTATTAAGGTATTACTATTCCCAAGCAGGGCCTTTCAATGGATAGAACTAGAATATATACATTATATATATGCTTTACCTATGCATATACACACATGCTTTCATCTTCATTTCTACATTTAAGTTTTTTCTACTGATTTGAGAGAGAAAGGGAGCAAAAGTGAAAGACAGAGAGGGGACAGGAGAGAAAGAAAGCAGCATCAACTTGTTCCATTTAGTTGGGCACTCACTGGTTGCTTTCCATACATGCCCTGGCTGGGGATCGAACCTGTGACCTCAGCATACTGGGATGATGCTTCATCCACTGAGCGACCCGGCCAGGACCTCCATTTCTACATTTATTTGTGTGTGCATGTGTATGTACGTACATATATATCTGTATATATATAGAAAGATATAAAATTGTCACCCTCCACACCCTCCCTTCTTGGACCCCCATATCCCACAAGGCTGCCTCAACATGTTAGTGCCTGCCATCCTATTCCAGCTCTGACCCCGACACCAGGCCAGCCCTCAGGGCTGCCTTCCTCATGCTCCTCAGGAGCACGACAGCTACCCTCACCCCTACGTTCCTCTACACCAACTAAAGGCCTTAGGACTAAATACTTCAGGAAGTGGAGAGGGAGAGGACCTCAAATGACTAACTTACACAAAGGGAAAAAGAGTCACCTTACAATTACAAAAAGATGGAGTAGGCACTAACCAAACGGTCAAAAAGAAAATGACTGGTAATGGCACTAACTGCCATAATAATGTTGTGAGGAGGAAACAGCCTCAGTTCTGAGTGTTTCTGTGAAAAGACATAACCTGAACCTCATCATGAGAAAACATCAGAAAAGCCCACACTGGCCCTGGCCTGATAGCTTGGTTGGTTAGAGCATCATCCTAAAGCTCAGAGATTGCCGGTTTGGTCCCCAGTCAGGGCACATATAGGAGCAGATCGATGTTCCTGTCTCTCTCCCTTCCTCTCTCGCAAAAAACAAAAATAAAAAAAATAAATAAATCAATTAACAAAAAAATGTAAAAGCCCACACTGAAAGACATTCTATAAAATAACTGGCCTATAATATTCAAAAATTTCAATGTCATGAGAACTAAGAAAGACTGAAGAACTATCCCACATTAAAAGAAGCTACAGAGTTATAACAAATACACGTAACACATGGTCCTAGACTGAAATCTAGACAATCAAAAATACAGCAATAGGCCCTGAGCAGTTGGCTCAGTGGTAGAGCATTGCCAGGTATGGATGTCCCTAGTTTGATTCCTAATCAGGGCTCACAGGAGCACCACCTGCTTTTCCACTCAGCTACCTCCTCTGACTCTCTCCCTCTTCTCTTCCCACAGCCATGGCTCCATTGGTTGGAATAAGTTGGCCTCCAGCTCTGAGGAGGGCTCCTGGCCTCCAGCCTCAGGCACTAAAAATAGCTTGGTTGCCAAGCAGTGTCCCAAGAAGGGCTGGCAATTGCCTTATAGGGGGCTTGCTGGGTGGTCCAAGCATATGCGGGAGTCTATCTCCCCTCTTCTTGCTTAATTAAAGAAAAAAAGAAAGAAATACAGCTGCAAAAGAAATTAACAGGTCAAATAAAAATTTATATATGAATTTACATATAGACTATAGATTAATGTGTTCATGTTATTTTTCCTGATTTTGAGAATATCCTTGCTCTTAAGAAATATATATTTCTTAAGCATTTAGGCATAAATATCCATGATGCCTGCAACTAACTCACAAAAGTTCATGCGCGTGCGCACACACACACACACACACACACACACACACATAACATACCGGGTGGGAAAAAGGTAGGTTTACAGTTGTGAGTATGCAAACGGTTTATTCTTGTATTAGTATTTATTTAGTATTATATTATTTTCCATACAAACAACTGGAAACCTACTTTTGCCCCACCTTGAACACACACACACATTATCACACAATATGTAGAGAAAGAAAGTATATCCATTAATAAAGCATATGGGATGGAATCTTACCTGCTGAATCTGGATAAAGAGTATAGAGGAATTCTTTTTACTATTAATGCAACTGTTCTGGAAGTTTCACATATAGTGTAAAATGTTACTAAAAATAGTGGCTGTCTTAAAATTATGAATTTTCTTGTTATTCAATTTTACTTACTCTCTGCTTTTCCTTATCTTCTAATTATCTGCAGTCACAAACATTTATCAACAGATAAAACCTTCGTTTAAACGAATCACAAATAATTTTTTTTATTAATTAAAAAACAAAAATCAGCCTGACCAGGTGGTGGTGCAGTGAATAGAGCATCGGACTGGGATGGAGAGGATCCAGGTTCGAGACCCCAAGGTCGCCAGCTTGAGCACGGGCTCATCTGGTTTGAGCAAAAACTCACCAGCTTGGACCCAAGGTTGCTGGCTTAAGCATGGGGTTACTTGGTCTGCTGAAGGCCCGCGGTCAAGGCACATATGAGAAAGCAATCAATGAACAACTTAGGTGTCACAATACGCAACGAAAAACTAATGATTGATGCTTCTTATCTCTCTGTTCCTATCTGTCTGTCCCTGTCTATCCCTCTCTCTGACTCTCTCTGTGTTTCTGTAAAAAAAGAAAAAAAACCACAAATCATTTCAATGAGCTAATCGACAGAACTAAATTCAAAAAGGCAAATAAAACCACCACAGAGATGTTTGTTGCTAGATATATTAATTTTTAAACTAAGTCCATATATTTTTAGTGAACTACTCAATAGGCAACACTCCTTAAATGATATGAATTTTAAAAGCCTAAGTCAGTGCCTGACCAGGTGGTGACACAGTGGATACAGCGTCTGAGTGGGACACGGAGGATCCAAGTTCGAAACCCCAAGGTCACCGGCTTCAGCATGGGCTCACCAGCTTTAAAGCAAGGTTGCTGGCTTGAGCAAGGGGTCACCCGGTCTGTTGTACCACCCCTGCACCCCCCACCACGTCAAGCACATATGAGAAAGCAATCAATGAACAACTAAGGTGCCGCAATGAAAAACAGATGCTTCTTATCTCTCTCCTTTCCTGTCTGTCCCTCTCTGTCCCTCTCTCTGTCACAAAAAAAAAACCTAATAAGCTATACACATTAACTAGTTTGTATTTATCCCTAAGCTATACTTGTTATCATTTACAGAAAAATCTCCCAAAATTGTGACTCATTTCTCATGAACTCTGAATATATTGATATATTGAGGTTATCACAAAAATCAGTCATAGTGGATAAAATCAGTCACACAACTTTACTTGATGCTTCCAAATGAACAATACTTAAGTTGAACAATAAAATAATGATTAACAGAGATGAAACTTTACAAAATAACCATGACTCTCTAATTTGATAACAAAGTTTAAATTCTTCCCAGTACTTTAGTGTCATTCTGTAAACTGAATCTTTTTGCTTTCTCTGCTAACAATGCCCCTTTTCATTGTGGTTCACAAACTCTCTCCCCCTCGACTCTAAGTACTACTTTTCTTGACTGGTATACTTTAGCCTGGAATTTCTCCTTTGAACCTTTTCCCAAACCGATTTCTCCTATGACAATTCTTAACTGGTTAGCATTAGTGCTGCATCAGTTATATCTGGAAAACCAGTAAAAAATCAAGAGAAATTAGGTCAAAATAAAAAATTACCACTGAAATTTCTTCCAGTTTTAATTCCTGTTTTATTCATTCAACAAACATTTTTTACAAGGCAGTGGACCAGAAACTATAAGGAGTTCAAGATATTTAAGATATAAGTTCTTGCCCTTGAAGATTTTATAAAACTTCGTAGGATATAAGTGAATAAAATGAAAAACACATTTAATACCTCAGTTGTATTTCTTATGTACCAATTATACTGAAATAAAATGGGAAGATTACAAAAATATCAATAAAATACATTTGAATATGTTGAGATCATATTTTAGAAGTTGTAAAAATACAGATAGTAGTCCTCTTAAAATTACAATGCCATTTTATTTTAGATACACATCAAAATTCTTTTAAATCTTACCTGATAAGGCTGAAGTTTTCAAATACTCATCAAGTTTAGGTAGAATGTCCTTATAATAGGGCTGAATTACTTGCTTGCTGATGCAAGCCGACCATTCTTCTAGGGCATTCAGGCCTACTTCTGCCAATGGGGTATAGCTCAGGCCCAATTTAAAAGCCATCTATATGTTAATACAACAAACATCATAAACTGAAACACAGAGAATTTAAGATTTAAAGGAAAAAAACACCAATTAATTGTAGTTTATAATGAATAAGCCTTTCTTACTGTCAGAATGCCAGACACTGCTGAAGGTTAAATGGGTACATCCCAGATCATTATTAGAAAAACAAGCACCACTAGTCTATATGGCTGGTGATAATACTGTAGTCTTTCAATACATGGAGGGTTAATGCTAAAATTCACCAGTAAGGGAACCTCAGAGAGGCCAAGCCCAGTGTCCCAAGTCCCAAAGCTACTAAGTAGCAGAAGTAGAACTTAAACCAGGGGGCCTAGGCCCTGGCCGCTAGCTTGGTAGTAGAGCATCAGCCCAGCATGTGGATGTCCTGGGTTCAATTCCCAGATCAGCAACCATCTGCTTCTCCACCCTTCCCCCACCCTTCCCCCTCTCTTCTCTCTATTTCTCTCTTCCCCTCCCAAAGCCAAGGCTCCACTGGAGCAAGTTGGCCTAGTCACTGTAAATGGCTCCATGGCCTACCTCAGGCACTAAAATAGCTTGGTTGTCAAGCAACAGAGCATCGCCCCATAGGGGGCTTGCTGGGTGGATCCCAAGTCAGGGCACATGCAGGAGTCTGTCTCTCTGCCTCCCTGCTTCTTACTTAAGAAAAAAATACATTTAAAAAACCCAGGGGTGTCTGATGGGTAAGCACCTACTGTGACCGCCATGGGAAGACCTTGATATTTCCATGTTTTCTAGGACTTCATATGTATTAATATATGAAATGTATGTGCTCAACAATGAATCTACCTGCAACGCAGGAACGTAGGCTCGAACATCTAGTTCAATGATGTCATGAGGCAGGGACAGAATAAAAGTCAGACAGGAGGCCAAAAGTTCATCTTTGTATTGTTTCATTTTAACTGACACCTTAACAAGAAAGAAGAGAAAGACAGCACTGTGCACCTGAATAGAGCTTATACTGTGAAAATCAATTTAAAAGTAGTATCTATTTTCAAATACAGAAAATGACCATGGAGCTTTTATCTGACATGGCCACGTTCATTTTCAATTTAAATACTGACCCCTAGAAAAAGTTCATTTGAAGTACTTAAATCCCATTATATAGAAAAGCTCAAGAATCTATTAATTTTGAGTTTTCATCATACAACTTATTTTAAGAGAATTCAAGGGAATTTTAAAGCATAATGGCTTCCTCTGTTAGTGTTTTAAATCCCTTAATCTGATTCTGCATAAAGCAAACCAATTTTTAAGTAATTAGATCATTTATGATCACAAGGATTTTTTTTAAACATACACTCATTTTTAAATAGCTCATGATAACACTGAATAAATCATTTTTTTAAATAATTTTATTTTTTTAGTGGGGTGACTTCAATAAATCAGGATACATATATTCAAAGATAACAAGTCCAGGTTATCTTGTCGTTCAATTATGTTGCATACCCATCACCCAAAGTCAGATTGTCCTCTGTCACCTTCTATCTAGTTTTCTTTGTGCCCCTCCCCCTCCCCCTTTCCCTCTCCCCCCTCCCCCCCCCCCCCGTAACCACCACACTCTTATCAATGTCTCATAGTTTAACTTTTATGTCCCACCTACGTATGGAATAATGCAGTTCCTGGTTTTTTCTGATTTACTTTGAATAAATCATTTTAAAATTACCTCTTTACCAAATTTTGCAAATAAAGCAAAGCAAGAACACTTTTCAGGGTCCTCAGGAGACTGTTTCTGACTCTTAGGACCAACTCTCTGTTGAATAAAACAATAGATTAGTGTACAGTGAACAATAATCAGGTAATTCTGTGCTAAATCAGTAGTGTCCAGCCTTTCTTCTGAGGGTGAATCTATTTTTACTTTGCCAAGGTCCTGTGCAGACAGGAAGAAAAACTAGCTTTGAAAACTTCAGGCAGAGGCCAGTGAGAAACAGAGCATAAGGTGGAGGTGGATGACTGGTCAAGAGCCACAGGTCCTGACCTCCATTCACTCCTCCTCATCTTCCAATGCATACACTTATGAGCCCTGAGACCTCCTTGCTCATCCTGTAATTAACCAGTCAGACTGCTCACGACTGCCTGGAGCCTTAGGTATGGGCACCTGAATGGCCTGCTAGCGCAGACTGCTGAGCGCAGTCCACGGTGTTCCTGATTAGCTTAAAGAGGGCATGATATTTTCCAAGTAATGCAGGTGCTGTTGGTATTAGGACCAGACTTTAAAAACCCCTGTTAATTTAATAAAATAATTAGCCATGTACTTATAAATCAGAACAGAAAGTGCTATTAACATTTTTAAGAGTGTCATCCAGTTGCCACTCACATTATCAGTTTTTTAAAATACATACAATAAAATTAGATTTTAAAAGTGCAATCAATGTGTCTGACCAGGCGGTGGTGCAGTGGACAGAGCGCCAAACTGGGATGCAGAGGACCCAGGTTAGAAACCCTGAGGTCACCGGCTTGAGTGCAGGCTCATCTGGTCATCTGGTTTGAGCAAGGCTCACCAGCTTGAGCCCAAAATCGCAGGCTTGAGCAAGAGTTCACTCGGTCTGATGTAGCCGCCACCCCCCTCAAGGCACATACGAGAGCAATCAATGAACAATTAAGGTGCCGTAATGAGGAACTGATGCTTCTCGTTCCTCCCTTCCTGTCTGTCTGCCCCTATCTGTCCCTCTCTCTGTCTCTTGTCACCAAAAAAAGAAAAAGTGCAATGTGCTATAATTTCATATGCTATAATGTATTTATACAAATTCATGCAATGTAAACAAAGACAGGCATATTTGATGTCCTTCAAAAAACCACTTACCTCAAAATATTTTATTTTCTTGGCATTACCCACAGCAATAGAAAGCAATTTGTAGAAACCACTAATGAGTGGCAACCGTGTACACTGCAAAATTAATTCATATGCAAATGAGTACATCCATGGCTCAAAAAAGTCTACATGTTTCTCAGGAAGAATCTCTCTGTAAAAACAAATATAATGCTCAATGTAGAAATTTTAATCATATTATTTTTATTCAGCTTTGAAATGATAAGGAACACATATAAAAGGTCTATGTTTCCATTATATAACATTTTTAGTTATATCTACATTTCTTTTTGTTTCCTACCTGAGGATCTTTTAAGTATAAAAATAATAACTCTAAGCTGGTATATTTAAACATATTTTAATGATTCACATAAGCAATATAGATTGTAAGTATTGCTATTTTATTTCTTACATCTATATAAAAGTTTTCTCTATATTTTAGCCAATAATTGATAATTTTTTAATACTTGTTTAGTCATTTTAGAGAGAGAGAGAGAGAGAGAGAGAAAGGAAGCATCAACTCCCATATGTGCCTTGACCAGGCAAGCCCAGGGCTTTGAACCAGCAACCTCAGCGTTCCAGGTTGATGCTTTATCCACTGTGCTGCCACAGGTCAGGTATTATTTTCACTCTTAAATAATTAGAACTTAAAAAAAAAAATACCTGCAAAATTCCACCAGGTTAATGAAAGCTGAAAAATCTTTAGGTTTCGCAGGATGTAAATTAGCCACTGGATCTGAAGTCGGGATCACCCAAACGTCAGTAGGTTCACTGCCATCCTTAAAAATTATACCAAAACAAACACTGGACCATTCAATCACACATTAAGTCAATGATAACTAACTGACTTCACAGCCAAGGCATAATGCTATGAGGAAGGTGTGCAAAAGTAAGAAAAGTATAGATGGGTTTTCAAAGCTTACAATTTTAGAAAAATGATGCAATTCACAGAAAACATTAAATAAAAGAATACATGGGAAGTAACAGAATAAAGTGATTTAAAAATGGTTACAATACAATAATTTAAAAAGAGGGGTATTATTTCTTAAAGGAGCTAGCAATGATGCCTTGACAGAAGTAGAATTCAAAACTTAAAGTTTATAGAAAATATCAATAATGACTTGGAAGTTTCAAACTGAGAAACAGGAATAATTAACAGTATTAAGCAAAGTAAGTTAATATTAACATATTAAATTTGTGTTATCAAATTCGAGGGAATTGCTAAGCAAGTATTTAGAAATGCAGAGCTAGAAGCTGTGAAGGAAGATAAGAAAGGTTGGAGACTAGCTTTATTGGGGAAGTGCTAACACAGTGACAACTGACCTGCTGGAACGGAGCGAGAAGGGCCGAAAACAGAAGGAAGCAGAAAACAAGAGGGGAAAAAAGTGCAAAGAAAGCCAGTGAAGAAAACAAAAGATAAAGACGTGTTCTAAAAGACAGGTTTGCTGGCTAACACAGTTCCATAAAGCACCTTTCGGCAAGTTTTTAAAATAAAATTATTTTAGACAGAGACAAAGCATAAAAAGCAATTAACACACAATGCTGTTCCCATCAAACAGCATAATAATTTGAATATGTATTACAAACGCAATAAAGTCGATGTGACAAATGGTCTTTTTCTGTTTTATTATCCTCTGAATATCCTCTCCTTTTTCTCTGGTCTAACTTCACAGTATCACAGTGAGAGTAAATAAGTACTAATTCTAAGAAGCAGAACCTAGTCCAAAAAAGAAAAAAAATCCCTGGGCTCAAAAGTAAACCAGATGTTTTCACTATAACTCAGGCCCTTTGACACTACAGTCATCCCTCGCCATATCGTGGTTCACTTTTCGCAGTCTCACTGTATCGCGGATTTTTAAATTGTATACCAGGGGTCGGGAACCTATGGCTCGCAAGCCAGATGTGGCTCTTTTGATGGCTGCTTCTGGCTCGCAGACAAATCTTTAATAAAAAATAATAACATTAAAAATATAAAACATTCTCGTATTACAATCCATTCATTTCCTACCACTCATGTTCATGGTTGCGGGTGGCTGGAGCCAATCACAGCTGTTCTCTGGGACAACATCAAATTGTTATTAGATAATGCTTAACATACATGGGTTGTTGTATGGCTCTCACAGAATTGCATTTTAAAATATGTGGCGTTCATGGCTCTCTCAGCCAGAAAGGTTCCCGACCGCTGTTGTATACAGTAGTATCATTACTATAGTGTTTTATTGCTAAAACTCTTCAGATAAGAGCAAAGCAACTCCTACATGGCAGCCTAAAGCCATGAAAACTGGACACAGAGAAAAGGGAGAGTGCATTCTTCCCTTTCTGCCTATTGTCTATACTTTATTATCTCAAGAACACATTTAAGACTGTGTACCCAGAATTTGGAGTTCCCTTAGCTATCAACAAGAGGAATCTAAGGCTTCCCTCTCCTACTATAAAGTCACCTCTGTACCAAATAAGATTTATTCTTTATTATTGATAAAGCATAAATAATAATTTCTCACACACAAAAAAATTGTTTTTTTGGGTTTTTTTAAATTTATTTATTGATATTAGAGAGAGTAAGGGGGGGGGAGAGAGAGAGAGAGAGAGAGAGAGAGAGAGAGAGAGAGAGAAACAGCAATTTGCTCCACTTATTTATGCATTCATTGGTTCATTCTTGTATGTGCCCTGACTGGGAATCAAACCTGCCATCTTGGCATATTGGGACGATGCTCTAACCAACTGAGCTATCCAACAAGGGCAAATAAAAATTGTTTTAACATTATTATACATGTAAGTTACTTTTGGAAAACTCCAGTGATAACATTTGCTATACATTAAGCTATTAGAAAAGTATTAGCAACATATATTAATGCTGAAGAAACTAATTTCCAGCAATACTGTACCAAATGTGCTATACATACAAAGAGAGTTGGTATAAAAATGATGCAAATTAGTGAAAAAATTCTAACCTCTTGTTCCCCGATATTTTGTTTTTCCAGTGTAAGATCCAATTTGTCAACAATCTTCAAAACAGATTTTACAAATTCATCATATAGCAAACGATTCAGTCTTGGAAGGGAGAAATTCACAAAGGAAAATGTTTCATCTGCTAAAAAAGAATCCTTTAAAAAAAATCATAAACTTCAAAATTTTGTACAAAAAAGTACCAGAATGAGTACTAAAATAAGAATTAAAATACATACAGATGTATATGCACATTTAGATATTATGAAAACTTCTGTGTAAACTGTAACATATTTACCCAAAGTTTACAAGCTCAAATTTTAGACACACTCCTAAATTATTAGGACAATGTCATTTTGGTCAGATGATATGACTTTTGTAGCCATGCAACAAATACTAAGTTCATGGTAATAAATTTGAGGATTTGGGCCAATTCTTATGAAAGCATATCCCCTAATCAGTTTGTGTATATACTTTTCCTTTAAACTTAACCTCAAAATATAGGGCTAGCTAACATCATATAAGAAAGAAATGTTTTAGGTAAAATTACTAACACTGTTATTTTACCTCAATAAGAAAACAACTAAAAACTCCTCTAAGATTTTTCACAGGTTGGAATTATCTATCAACAAAAATTGCTTTTCCTAACCCAGGGATCGGGAACCTATGGCTCACGAGCCAGATGTGGCTCTTTTGATGGCTGCCTCTGGCTCGCAGACAAATCTTTAATAAAAAAAAATAACAATGTTAAAAATATAAAACAGTCTCATGTATTACAATCCATTCATTTCCTACCGCTCATGTTCATGGTTGCAGGTGGCTGGAGCCATTCACAGCTGTCCTCGGGAACACCAAATTTTTACTGGATAATGCCTAACGTACACGGGTTGTTGTATGGCTCTCAAAGAATTACATTTTAAAATATGTGGCGTTCATGGCTCTTTCAGCCAAAAAGATTCCCGACCCACCCTCACCTATTAATGCTCTGTCAGTCTATGTTAAAACAGTCACCAGAACTTGGCTTAAAAACATATGCTAGAGAAGCAGGAGCCATTATCCAAATCATAGACAATATAGCTGTGCACAAATCTCCTCATATCTAGTAAGTCAATTGGATTTATCTTCATCTTTAACAAATAGGATGAGAATAGCACTCCTGTGGGGATAACACTATTTTAATTTTGATTGGATCTATTAGAAAAAAAATAGTATCAACTATATTAAATAGCTACTTGAAGCTAAAATAAGGACTCAGTAATTAGTTTTAAATGAGTTCTCTAATTTTGTTTCTTTTAATTTACCTTTTTCTAGTCTCACATTATCCTAACTTACTGTGTTGATTTTTATTACTTGAAATACTTTTTAAATAAACTACTGAAGATCAGTAAAATATAATTCTGAAATAAGTCTTATTTGGATGAACTATGTAGACTAATAGAGGAAAAAGGGTATTTCACGGCTTTAAAATGATCATTTTACCATCATCTGGTCACAGCTTAGTAGACTTCTAAAAAGATCCAAATAGTCTTTGTATGTGGGCACTTTCCATCTGCCAGTTCTAACTTCCCCTGATGCACGATAGTCTTCTGATTCAGACTGGGCACCCTGAGCAGAAAGACATACCAATATTTACTAATGAATCCACAAAAATAAACACTTTTGCCAGAACTTTTTGATTTCCAGAATTTTCTAAGCTAAAGCAACTACTAGTAAGAGACTATAATTTGATTGAAGACTACAGTATATTATGAAAGCATAATAAAAAAGCAAGTTGGAAAAAAATCATGATTCTTCTAACTAGGACTCAAATAGTGATGTACTAATATTTCAAAAATGGGATGTGTTATAAAGATTTATCTTACTTTCTTACACAGGTCAATCTCTCATCTCATACTATTTCCTATAATTTCAAGTAACTAAAATATGCCTCCCATAATATACCTAAGTATTTTGTCCTAGAATTTCAAGAGAGAAAAGATTCCCTTTTTGTAAAAATGTATATACAATAGTAATTTATGTTTAAGGATGTTTCATAACTTAGAAGTTTATTCATTCAAAAATATCTTACACTTTTCAAATGTTAAGGCATGGCTAATAACTAAAAAGGCCACTTTTATATATTTACAAATATAAACCCTAGCAATATTTCTAACCTGCAGTGACAAAGGACTAATTTTCAAAGCATTCAATTCAGAACTTACTTTCTGAAGGATCACTGGTTTAGAACATATTCTGATTAAACTCTGATGTACTGAAAAAAGAAAATGAAAACAAGAATAAACAATGAAAAATACAACCAAATACTCAACAAAAATGACAGCCATTATTGTTTTAACATAACTTTTCTTCTCATTTTTTCAGTAAGTATGTTAAAATCTTTCATTTTCAATTTTGGACTACTGAAATTCAGAAGCACAACAAAGAGGAAAAGAAGATTCAGAAAAAACTATAGAAAAACGAGATTTAGGTCCCCCAAAATATAAGTTCTCCAAAAGGCATCAAAAGATACAAGAGAATTTGGCAACCAGATGTTCTTTATCTGTATCATATAACATGCTAAATGTTCATTATTTATTATCACAAAAACAAATGTGAATTCCATACTTACCCACAGTACTAATGCAATTCCAGAGAAGTGGTCCTTTTTCTGCTAAGGCTAAGAAAACTTTCACTATTGCTCTACAACATACTGACTGCATTTTTAGACTATATTGTGGAAAACTGTCTATCTGTACCACCATGAGATGTTCCAGAACTGAAGTATACACCTCAGGAACCTACCAGAAATGGAGAGCAAACTAAAAGTTAGGGGAAGAAATAAATAAATATCAGAATAATACAAATATTCAAAGTAATTACAACTCAATTAGATACAGATTTTAAATTGTAATCTACATCTTGTTATCTACATCTTGTTATCTGACTTGTTATCTACATCTACACTAAATTTAACACTATTATCGTGATTACAATTTTAAAAATCAGAAAAAACTGCCTGAATGATACTTAAGATGAAATTCTTAACCTTTTAGAAAGATAGGAAAATTAAAACAATTTTTTCTGCTGTAGATAACAAAAAGTGAAGTTTCATGACTATAATTCTACTGACACAAATACTAAGTAAAAATGTCACCTGGGTCATAAATGGGGCCTATACTGAGTGCATACAATTAATACAACTCCATTTAGTTATTTGATGAACTGAGAATAAATAAAATTGTGCTCAGTTTAAGTAACTTTTCCACTTACTGTATCAAGGTGAAGTAAGACACTTGCTATAGACTGGAGGAAGCTTGGCATCTGGTAAACATGGTCATCAGTAGTGTCTACACGGGTGAGGAACAGCTGCTTGCAGCGTTGAATGAGCTCTACATACATGAAGTCAACATCTTTTGCATTTATAACCTTGCAAGACTTTAGGAAAGGTAAACATAAATCTTTAGATCTTATCTATGTCAAAATAATGTATTTAAAGTCGTATTGTTAAGCCATGATTATAAACTAAATACTACAAAAGCTTTTTAATGGAGAATACAGATAAAAATACATTATATCATATAAAGATGTTTTTTAAAATTACAAACACATCCTAAGTATTTATTCATACACAAAACATCTACCTATTTTTAACTATTTTGTAGGCACTGTTACTATAGATGGCATCAAAGACAAATAAGATGTAGTCCCTACTTCTATGAGAACTGAATTCAAAGTTGGAATATCCTATTATTACCACTCTGAACACTATGAGCCATCTTTATGACTAACATATCTGATAATGATACTTACTACCCAGCTTCAGATTTTCCAAAGGCTTCTTTAGACTTCAGAACTACTTTAGTTTCCTTGAGGATCTGACAAACTAGGACTCTTTCTCAAGTCCTGTTTCCTGTCTTCCTTGCCCTATCATGCTCCAGCTACACTGTAAACATATCTAACTGTAGTGACCAACCTAAAATTGGTTAGACCACAATGTATGAAGTTGAAAATCCCATGTTCTCATTTACCTCTGAACCTTCTTACACACTTTTCCTTCTGCGCTAAGTATATTTAAAGGAGCCAACAAAGATAAATGGAAGCAAATGAGGAAATATCAGAAATGAAATAGCAGTGATAGTGGAAGTCTGGAAAGAGGAATTATCATTCTCTGAAACCAGGGAGAAGCACTGAGGATAAATTTGTAGAAAGCGAGGTTAACAAGCGATTTTTTCCATAATGTAGAAGCCACAGAATACATCCAATAAGAGGGACATAACTACGCTTATTCTCATTACTGTATTCTTAAATATACCTCTTTCTGTCATTACAGTTTCTCTTTTTAAAATGACATCAACTATAATTTTACTTCATAAATAAGAGGCAACATGGCACACTGAAAAAAAACATGGTGTTTCTAGTCTTCACACCTGAAGTTATATCTTGGTTCTGTCAATTATCAACTGTGTGTCCTTTAACAAATTACTCAGTTTCTCTGGGTCTCAATTACCTCATCAGTAAAGTGAAATAATACTCCTAAAAGCTTGGAGGAGAATTATGAGGATTTGAGATAATACATATAGAGAATTTAGTACATAGTAAGCACTGAAAAAACAAGTTAACAATAAAGCAAATAATATTATCACAAATGTGAGAAGCTTTAAAAATGCAATAAATTATATTCATTTAAACATTCAAATAAAACTAAAAAAGAGCATATTAATGAGCCATACTCTTGCAAAAAGCCCATATCCACGAATTGCAATGGATAAATCCTTGTTGTTTGAATCCATATTCCTGATGATTCCATAGAATTGCTCCATAAAATACTGCAGCTTACTCTTATGCATTTCTGCATCCTTTGCCACCAAAAAAGAAACCTGCAATTACATAATATTTAGTTCTTAAATATATTACAGCAAAACAAAGTAATCTATACAAATGAGAAAAACAAGAATTGTTTAATTCGATATCATTAATCTGTTTTATAGTTCCACACAATCACTTTTACTCATACAGAACCACTAATTCGATTCATTTAGTCTCCATCAAGTTCAGAAGACACTCCCTTAATTAAGGCTTTCTTATATGTGACGTGTTTTCATAAGAGAATAAAACTGAAAGAGCCCAGGGAATGTGGGAAGATGTATGCACAATAGAAAAAAAAAAGATTTTAAATTAAGGCTCTCTGATGAAACAGAAAACATCTTTAGAGCTCATCTGTGACTCATAGGGTGACACAAGTTCAGAAATCATCAACAGACTTGAGAGCCTCATTAGCAACACAAAAGAGAGTTCAGAACTAACAATCAGAAAGACAAGGCATCTAATTAAAAAAACACACACACACACACACACACACACATAATAAGCCACATAATCTATCAGGCTAAAGTGTGAGGCAAGGGAAAATGTACTTTGAGAAGCAAGTAGACCACTATCAATCAAACTGACAATGACCTAAATGCCAAGAACATGTGTTCAAAAGAGCATTTCTAATTTCAGCACAAAGACTTCAAAGACAAGAATGAATCTAGACAACTATCAAAGGCAGTAAAAAAATATCTGCCTTTCATTTCCATGCCTCAATCCCACACAAAGTCCTACAGGTCTTAGCACTTGTCCCTCCAGTCACTTCCTATTTATTTTATTTTATTTTATTTTATTTTTTATTCATTTTAGAGAGGAGAGGGAGAGACAGATGAGAGACAGAAGGGGGGAGGAGCTGGAAGCATCAATTCCCATATGTGCCTTGACCAGACAAGCCCAGGGTTTCGAACCGGCGACCTCAACATTTCCAGGTCAACGCTTTATCCACTGCACCACCACAGGTCAGGCACTTCCTATTTATTTTAGAAAAAAGGGAGAGCATACACACTGCTTCATAATTTCCTTTACCATAAACATATCATGAAAATGTTCCTCAAAAAGTAAATAAATATCATCTTAACTGAATCACAGAATAGTTTTCACTTTATTAATATATTATACTGCTTAAGAATTTAAAATGTTTTTAATTTTTTTATTTTTGTACTTTCAGCAAACATCTTTTTTAGCCAACTGTTTTGTTTATAGTAGCAAAACTTGGAAATAATTATCTAACAGTAAAAAATTGGTTAAAATATTTTAGCTCATAAATATAATGATAAATATCAAACTATGTTGCCATTAAAACTTAATCATTAGACCTCAATGTGCTATCAGGAAAACATATTCAACATCTTGGAATTACAAATAATAGTCCGTTATGTTAAGATATTTCTCTTCCTCCCTCTCATTCCTTCCTTCCATAAACAAAGGTAGCAAAAGGAGGATGAGAGAGAGAAAGAAAGGAAGATGTCTAAAAGTGTAATCACACACACAAAAAAAAGTGTAATCACAAAAACTGTGATTTTTTTTCCCCTCTCAGTAGTAGGATTTCAGATCTTAATAGTCTTCTTTATATTCTTTTATACATCTTGAATTATATGCAACTAACCTGCATTATTTTTCATAAAAACTTTGTATAAAGGTATTGAATGAAAAATAAAACTTTCTTCCCCATAAAAATAATGTTTAAATTTAAAAATGCAGGACATACAATAGTCAAAACAATAATACAAAAGAAAGAGGAACTTGGAGGACAACCACTAATTTCTTTCATGACTTAATATACAGGTAATTAAGACAGGTAGTAATGTAAGGATAGACAAAAGATGAATGGAACAAAACAGAGAATACAAAAACATTTATTCTACTGTTTTTAACAAAGATACCAAGGTAAGTCAATGTGATGAAAGTCTCTTCAGCAAGTGGTATTCAAACCAAAAACGTGAGGGGGAAAAATTCCAAGACATTTGTCAAAATGACACCAGAGTAACTGTGGCATGAGAGATACCCCTGATCTCTCCCCTTGAAATTTCAACAAATTGAACACCTATAACGCAGAGAAGCAACCTCAGCTAGGCTCACAGGCATGCCTGAAAGATCCAAGCAATGAAAGGACTAAAGGTGGGAAGGGTTGAGAAGGGGGGTGTAGGATAAGATACACACAGAGTTGGCTCCAGAGAACAGAAAGCCTTGGACTGTCTGGGACTTTGTACTCTGGGACTTCAGAGAGGAAGGAAGCCCAGAGTGACTGTTTTTTTTTCTGCTGAGGCTACGAAGAAAAAGGAAATTCAAACTGTCTGGTTTTGTCTGCAGGTCTACGAAGAGGGGGAAAGCCCAGAGTGACTGGGTCTTCTTTTGGGGGGAGGAGCAGAAAGGTTGAGGTGCAGAAGGGGAGATACTAAACCAAAGCAGCGGCAGAACAAGAGGTCACTGCCAGTGTTCCCAAGGTCTGTCCACAACCCTCACTAAGTGTTTCTAAGGTCTAATTCAGGGGTCTCAAACTCGGGCCCGTGGGCCGCATGCGGCGCGCCCACCAATTTTGTGTGGCCCGCAGACTAATCCACTAAGTTTGATTAGTCTGCGGGCGGCACAAAATTGGTGGGCGGGCCGCGAGTTTGAGACCCCTGGAATCACAGCCCTTTCTCAGCACAGAGCCAGAGAAAACCAATGTGCGGCCCACAAGCCTACCAGATCCTGCCTTCCTCACCTCATGGTGTATGAAGAGTGGCAGTGGCAGACCCCACAACTAACTCTCCAGAGACACTTTATCCTCTGAAGAACAGAAGTGCTCTGTGCCTGGTCCCCTGGTCTGCTGAATGCAGGAGGGAGCACCAGAGGCCTGAGATCGCCAAGCCTAAAGTCATAAAGCCCTCAGAACAAAACCAATCCACCAACGCAACTGCAGCTCTGTCTACATCGTTGCCACAGCAACATCTCAGTGGACATCAGCCCAAGAATTTCACAGTTAAAACCTGTAACACAATTCAACCTACTGGAAGAAAACAGAGGAACCAGTGGTGGGATTCAGTCCGTTCACACAGGTTCGGCAGAACCAATACCTAATTTTTTATTGAGTTTGGCAAACCAGTTGTTAAAATGGCACTTGGAATCAGAGTTCTAAGGTAGGTCCCTTGCCAGCCACCCAATGTGGAAATCACAAATTAATATTCCTTACTCATTTTTAACATTCATCTGATCAACACATAAATCACATAGCCGATGCTGCTCGGCTAAAGGTGGAGAAAATTACAGGTGAGGATGCTTATTAAGAAGCAATATGGAAACACCTTAATAACAGTTTTATTACTTTTGGTCAGGTATTTCATTAATATTTTAAAACTCTTTCTTATAACATACTCTAGTTTTGTATAGCTCTTTTATTGTTTTTATTTAGATATTAAGTGTGTGAAATCAATAGCTACCTTTTGGTATATCATTTTTTTATACTTAAAATGGTCATTAGAACTGGTTGTTAAATCATTTGACTCTCATCATTGAGAAAAACCTCTCAAAACTAAAACATTTTTTCATTTTTTTCCCTCTTTTATTCAACTTTTGATTCCTCTTGAAATTTTTATATACATATATTTTTTGTATTTTTTGTATTTTTCTGAAGTGAGAAGCAGAAGGCAGAGACAGACTTCCGCATGTGCCCGACCGGGATCCACCCAGCAACCCCACTAGGCTCTGCCCACCTGGAGCGTTGCTGCATTGCAACCTGAAGCGGAGGCCATGGAGCCATACTCAGCATCCGGGCAAACTTTGCTCTAATTGAGCCTTGGCTGCAGAAAGGGAAGAGAGAGAGATAGAGAGGAAGGAGAAGGGGAAAGGTAGAGAAGCAGATGGGTGCTTCTCCTGTGTGCTCTGGCTGGAAATCAAACCTGAGACTTCCACACGCTGGGCTGATGCTCTACCACTGAGCCAACTGGCCAGGGCCTTATTTTTATGTTTTTTATTTGTATTTTTCTTTTTTCTTTGTGGGTACTTTGTTTTTGATGCCTTTTTTTTTTTCTTTTTTTTTTTTTTTTTTGGTGCTTGCTCTTTGTTTTCTGTTTTACATGTCATCATTATCATTTTTTTCTTTTTCCTTCTTTCCAAGTGAGAGGAAGAGATAGACAAAATCCTGCATTAGCCCGGAGCAGGATCGACCCAGGAACCCCCATCTAACAGCTGATGCTCTTCCTACCTAGAGCAAAGCTCACAACTGCTGAGGCAGAAGCTCTGAGAGCCATCCTCAGTGCCAGGGGCTGATGCACTCAAAGCAAACAAGGCACAGGTGCAAGAGGGGAAGAGATAGGAAGAGAGGAAGAAGTACAGGGAGGGATGAAGAAGCAGATCATCACTACTCTTGTGTGCACTGACTAGAAACAAACCTGGGACATCCACATGCCAGGCCAACACTATCACTGAGCCAACAGGCCAGGGATTCTTTTTTAAATTTTTATATTTTTCATTGTATTTTCCACTTTTACTTTTCAATTTTTTTAGTAACTTTTTGTTAGGGTTCTTAAAAGCACTACTGTCAAATGCCATCAAGGAAGAGGATATTAAATACCACCGATAAACAGGACAGACATGTAGTTTAGAAAGAAAATAAAAAAAAGTCATAAAAAAACAAAACTCAATCACACAGAAATGTTGGAGTTAAATGATAGAGAATTCATAACTGAAGTTCTAATAATACTCAACAAGATGTGGGAAAACACCAAGAGGCAACTTAATAAGTTCAGAAAACAAAACAAAAAAAACCTTACCAAGGATACTGAACTTAAAAAACAGAACTGAACAACTTAATACATGAAATGAAAACTGAGGTGGTAAGTTTAGCTAATAGAAAAGGACAGAGGAAAGAATCTTTGAAATCGAAGGCAAACAACTAGAGATGCTTCAGAGAGAAAATAAAGACTCATGAAATTTAAAAAAAAAACAAGAGAGCTCTACAAGTATTGTCGGACTCCATCAGAAAGAGCAATATAAGAATAATGGGTGTTTCAGAAAAGAAGGAGAGGAGAATGGAGAGCCTATTCAAACAAATAATTGATAAGAACTTCCCAAGCCCATGTAAAGAATTAGAGCCTCGGATTCAAGAATCAAACAGAACTCTAAGTTACCTAAACCCAAACAGACTTTCTTCAAGGCACATCATAATAAAATTGTCAAGTCAATGACAAGGAAAGAATCCTCAAGTCAGCTAAGGAAAAGAAGAGCATAACACATAAAGGAAGGCCCATTAGGTTATCACTGGATTTCACAGCAAAAACTCTACAAGCTAAAAGTGAGTGGACCAAAACATTCAGAGTACTGAAAGAGAAGAATTACCAGCCACAAATACTATATCCATGAATAGTATCTTTCAAATATAAATAAGAAATAAAAACTTTTGCAGACATACAGAAGCTGAGGGAATTTATCACCAGAAAATGTCTACTACAGGAAATACTAAAGGGTGTTATTAAAACTAATAAAAAATAACACATATCAAAACTACAAGTAAAAGCCCCAACAAGGGCACAATAAAAGAATGATCTATGACAAAATAAGGTAAAAGAGGGGAAGATAAAGATCTGCAGTAGCAAAGGAGCATATGGTACATAAGTATTCATAAGACAAAGTACTATTGTACACTTAACAATTTTTCTCTTAATATCCTAATGATATTCACCCACAAAAAAGCCACTACTGAAACACACAGCTTAAAAAAAGAAAAAAAAACAGAAAGAAATATGGATGGTCACCAAACAACTGACAGAAACACAAAAGAGAAGAATCAAACACTATACAGAGCTCTCAAAAATAAAACACAAAGTCTATAGTAAATCCACAAGAATCAATAATTACTCTAAATGTAAATGGACTGAACTAACCAGTATAGATGCAGAGAGTAGTAGATGGGATCAAACAGTAAAACTCAACCTTATGCTGCCTTCAACAATCTAAGCTGCAAGGACAAAAGTAGACACAAAGTGAAAGGTTAGAAAACAATTCTTCAAGAAAATAATACCCAAATAAAGCAGGTGTAGCCATACTAATATCTGACAATGTGATTTCAAGACAACAAAGGTAACAAGAGAGAAAGATAGATATTTAATAATGATAAAGGAGACATTATATAAGGATACATAATACTTCTTGATATATATGCACTGACTCAGGGAGCACCAAAATATATAAATCCTCTACTAACTGATCTAAAAACAGAAACAGACAAAAGCACAATCATACTTATAGATATCAACATACCACAGATGGCTTTAGATAGAGCTTTCAAACACAGAATCAATAAAGAAATATCAGCTGTAAACGATACCCTGGACTACATAGACATAACAGCCATTTACAGGATATTTCATCCCAGAACACCAGGTTATACATTCTGCTCAAGTGTGCATAAAACAATCTCAAGGATAGACCATATGTTAGGCCACAAAACTAACATCAACATTCAGGAAGACAGATATTACACCAAACATTTTCTCTGAACATAAGGTTAAAATTGGAATTCAACTGCAAAAATAAAGTAAAGAAACCTACAAAAATGTGGAAATTAAACAACATACTTCTAAAAAGTGGAAGGGTCATAAAAGAAATAAAAGCAAATATCAAAAGATATATACAGCCTGACCAGGTGGTGGTGCAGTGTACAGAGCATCAGACTGGGATGTGGAGAACCTAGGTTCAAAACCCCAAGGTCACCAGCTTGAGCGCGGGCTCATCTGGTTTGAGCAAGACTCACCAGCTTGAGCCCAAGGTTGCTGACTTGAGCAAGGGGTCACTTGGTCTGCTATAGCCCCCAGTCAAGGCACATATGACAAAGCAATCAATGAACAACTAAGGTACTGCAACGAAGAACTGTTGCTTCTCATCTCTCAACCTTCCTGTCTGTCTGTCCCTATCTGTCCCACTCTCTGCTTCCCTCTGTCTCTGTCACACACACACAAAAAAAGATCTCCACAGTTTAATATTAATGACAACACAACATATCAAAATTTCTGGGATGCAGCAAAAGCAGTAATAAGAGAGCTATGTATATTATTAGAGGCTTATTTCAAGAAACAAAAGAGATCCCAAGTAAACAACCTAACATCACATCTTAAAGAATTACAAGAAGAAGAACAAAGGCAACCCAAAGACAGCAAAAGAAATAGTAAATAGTGGAGAACTATATGAAATAGAAAACAAAAGAACTATAGAAAAAATTAATACAAGGAGATGGATCTTTGAAAAATAAAATCAATAAAATTGATGAACGTCTGGCTAGACTCACTAAGGAAAATAAGAGACGGTACTCTTATAAACAAACCCTGAAATGAAAGAGGATAAATTACCACGGACATCACAGCTATAAAAAGGATCATATTAGAATACTATGAAAGATTATATGTCACCAAATTCAACAATCTAAAAGAAATGAATAAATTCCTAGAACTACACAATCTTTCCAGACTGAGTCATGAAGAAGTGGAAAACCTAAACAGACTCATAAGCAGGGAGGAAAGAGAAACAACTATCAAAAATCTCCCCAAAAATAAAAGTCCAGGACCAGATGGCTTCACTGGTGAATTTTACTAAAAACGAGGTTTCATACCAATCGTTCTCAAACTGTTCCAAAAAATTAACGAGAGAACACTTCCTAACTCTTCTCATGAGGTGAACATTACCCTAAAAAGAAATTAAAGGCCATATCTCTGATGAACATAGATGCAGAAAACCTCAATAAAATACTAGCAAATGAAAGACAACAATGTATTATTGGGATCATACACCACTATCATGTGACAGTAATTCCAGGGATGCAGAATGGTTCATCTGCAAATCAATAATGTGATACACCACAGTAACAAAATGATGAATAAAAGTCATATGATCAGTTCAAAAGAAGCATATAAAACATCTATATAACAAGATACAACACCAATGTTTGATTTTAAAAATAAACCTCAATTAAATAGGTATGTAAAGAATTAACTTCAACATAATAAAGAAGATACATGACAAATCCACAACTAACATTATACCCAGTGGCAGGCGTGCCCAAACTACGGCCCTCGGGCCACATGTGGCCTCCTGAGGCCATTTATCTGGCCCCCTGCCGCACTTCTGGAAGGGGCACCTCTTTCATTAATGGTCAGTGAGAGGAGCACTGTATGTGGCGGCCCTCCAACGGTCTGAGGGACAGTGAACTGGCCCCCTGTGTAAAAAGTTTGGGAACCCCTGCCCAATGGTATACTCTAAGATGAGAAATAAAACAAGGATGTGCGTTATTACCACTTTTATTCAAAATAATACTTGAAGTCCTACCCAGGGCAAAAAATAAAAGTCATCCAAATTGAAAAGGAAGAAGTAAAACTGTTTCTATTTGCACATGGCACAATTTTACTATATATTACTACATATGTAATTACCAAATAAAATTTAGGGTGTTCTATATAAAATACCAAAAGATTTCACCAAACAACTATTAGAAATAATTGAATACAGTAAAGTTGCAAGATATAATATCAACATACAAAAATATGTTGTTTCTTGTTTGAAGAAATTATAGTCAAAACATCACTAACCCAAAAAGATCCATACAAGTTCAAGAAGCACAGAGAGTCCCTTTAAAGATGAACACAAAGAGATCTACACCAAAACACATCATAATTAAAATAGCAAAGGTTAAAGATAAAGAAAAAATCTTAAAAGCAGTAAGTTACCTACAAGGCTGTCTGGCTCATTTTTCAACAAAAACATTTCAGACTAGAAGGATTTGGAATGAAATATTCAAAGTGATGAAAAGCAAACCCTATAATCAAGAGTACATTACCCAGCAAGGCTATCATTTAAAATTGAAGGAAAGGCCCTGGCTGGTCCACTTAGTGAATAGAGCATTGGTCCAGCATGCAGATGTCCCTCGTTGATCCCCAGTCAGGGCACACATGAGAAGTCACCATCTGCTTTTCTTCCCCTCTCTCCCTAGCCCTTCCTCTCTTCTTGCAGCCAGTGTCTCAACAGGTTCGAGCATCGGCCCCAGGTACTGAGGATAGATTAACTGATCCAAGTGTCAGCCTCAGGCACTGAGGATAGCTTGGTTGATTTGAGCCTGGGCCCCAGATTTGAGATTGCTGGGTGGATCCCTGGCAGGGTGCAGGAGGAAGTCTAGAGACTGTCTTATCTCCCCGAAAATAATAATAAAATAAAATAATAAAATAAAATAAAATTTAAAATGAAGGCAAAATAGCTTCCCAGACCCCCCCCCCCCTCAAAAAAGGTTAAAGGAGTTCATTACCACCAAAATGTCTTTTGGTTCCCATTCCTCACGTGGGAAACCAATTGTCACGAAGACAATGACTACTTGGAGACCACATGGAGTGGACTGAGGGACCTAGGGAAGACTGCCTCACAATCCCCTATACAAGTTTCATGAGAGGGCCCCAACACCTCAGTCCTTGCGGGTATTTATCGATACACACAAATAGAAGCAGGGACAAGAATAGGAAGTCAGGAAGCAGAGAAGAGACTGAGGAAGTCAAGAAGGAGAACTTTAAAGCAGATAAAAGGGCAAGGGAGTAGCTCAAACATGCCCACCTATTGATTAACCAGAATTGCTAATCTTATCCCTATTGTACAGCATTCAGTACTTTCTATCAGTAATGCCACTGTGGCTTTTACCTCAAGGCACTAAATTCTGTCCCTGTTCTATGTTCCTATTCAGGGCCTCTACAGCAAACCAGTAGCGCAAGAAATGTTAACGGACCTGTTATAAGAAGCTAAAAGGAAAAAAGGAAATCAAGAATAAAATGGCAATAAATAAGCACATATCAATAATAACCTTAAATGTAAATGGATTAAATGCTCCAATCAAAAGACATAGGGTAGCTGCATGGATAAGAAAACAAGACCCATATATATGCTGTGTACAAAGACCCACCTCAGAACAAAAGATACACATAAACTGAAAGTGAAAGGATACAAAAAAATTCAATGCAAATGGAAATGAAAATAAAATCTGGGGTAGCAATACTTATATCTGACAAAATAGTGTTTAAAACAAAGGCCATAGTAAGAAATAAAGACGATCCCTACATAATGATAAAGGGAGCAATACATTGTAAATATTAATGAACTCAATCTAGACACACCTATAAATATCAGGTCTACTGGAAAGTTCTATCCTTTTTTATCACAACAATTTTCAACATGTAAGCACATATTTATTTGGCGCATGTGTGCCTCTCAATTTTTATCACTTAATGTATACATACTGACGTAGCAAATTAACTAAAACAAAGTTGATTCACGTTAGTCTTATGTGTGAAGCGATAGTGTACCCATGGCTACTGATAAAGTTCATTTATGCCACTGTAATTTTTATAAATTTCAACAAAGAAGAAATGCTACAGAAGCATGTAGAAACTTATTGAAAGTGTTTGGTGAAGGTACAGTTTCTGATAGGACATGCAGAAGATGGTTCGAAAAATTCGAAACAGGTGATTTTGACCTTTCTGATAAGCCACGTTCTGGGCGACCATCTTTGATCGATGACGATGTTGTTAAGACCATGTTGGAGCAAGATCCTTTTCTGACAACATCGGAGATCGCAGAAAGGCTTAATTCAGCTCAGCAAACCATTTCGGACCATATTCAGAAGATAGGATTGGAGTGGAAATTATTCAAGATGGGTGCCACATGAATTAAGTCAGAAGAATTTGGATGATCGAGTAGTCATATGCACATCTCTGCTTGCTCGGAACAAAATCAAGCCCTTCTTGAACCGGATGATAACTGGGGATTAAAAATGGATTACCTATGAAAACATCGTAAGAAAAAGGGCATAGTGTGAACCCTGAAAACCTAGCCCTTCCACCTCTAAACCAAATTTGACTCTGAATAAGAGAATGTTGTGTATATGGTGGGACATTCAAGGACCAATACATTATGAGCTTTTAAAACGGAACGAAAAGCTCAATTCGGAGTAGTATTGTCAGCAACTAGATAATTTAAAGACAGCAGTCCAAGAAAAGAGGCCAGCGATGTTCAATAGGAAGAACATCATACTGCATCATGATAATGCCAGGCCACATGCTGCTTTGGGGACTCGTCAAAAAATTGCAGAACTAGGCTGAGAAATTCTGTCGCATCCACCATATTCCCCAGACTTAGCATCCTCCGACTATCACTTGTTTTTGTCCTTACAAGATTTTTTGAAGGGCAAAAAATTCAAAAATGAAGAAGATATCAAAAAAGCACTGGTTCAATTTTTCACATCAAAAGATAAAACATTTTTCAAAAATGGGATATACAAATTGCCCTCACACTGGCAAGAAATCATTAATAATAATGGCAATTATATTATTTAATAAAGTTTATTGACGGTAAGAAAAATTTGTATTTTGCTTTATTCCAAAAACGAACAGAACTTTCCGGTAGACCGTATATAAAGCAGATTTTGATAGACATAAGGGAGAGGCTGATAGCAATATAGTAATATAAGGAATTTCAATACCCACTGACATTAATGAATAGTACTTCCAGACAGAAAATCAATAAAGAAACAGCAGCCTTAAATAACACACTAAATCAACTAAAGTTAACTGATATCTTCAAAATACTTCACAAAGCAGCAGAATATAAATTCTATTCCAGTTCACATGGTACACTCTCTAGGATAGAGCACATGTTAGGACATGAAACAAGTCTCAATAAATTTAAGACTGAAATCATATCAAGTATCTTCTCTGACCACAATGGCACAAAACTAGAAATCAACTACAATAGAAAAACTGGAAAACATTCAAACACTTGGAGGGTCAAGAGCATTTTATTAAATGATGAATGGGTTAACAATGAGAAGAAATCAATGATTTCCTTGAAAGAAATGAAAATGAACATACAACCCAAAATCTATGTGACATAGCAAAAGCAGACCTCAGAGAAAAATTCATAGCATTATAGGCATGCCTCAAGAAGCAAAATAAAAATCTCAAATAAGCAATCTAATCCTGCACCTAAAAGAAATAGAAAAAAAAACAAACAACAAAAGCCCAGAGAAGGTAGAAAGAAGGAAATAATAAAGACCAGAACAGAAAAAAATAGCATAGAGGCTAAAAAACAATACAAAAGATCAATAAATTCAAGACCTAGTTCTTTTAAAGGTAAGTAAGATTGGTAAACCTTTAACTAGACTCATCACCAAAAAAAGAGAGGACCCAAGTATATAAAAATAGAAATTAAAGAGGAGAAATAACAGCTGACATCACAGAAATACAAATGATTGTAAGAAAATACAGTGAAGAACTATATGCAAAAAAATTGGACAATCTAGGCAAAATTAATTAATTCCTAGAAACATACAATCTTCCAAAACTGAATATGGAAGAAAAGAAATCCTGAGTAGACGATTACAAGAAATGAAATTGAGGGGGGAGGGCATTATGGGGAGGGAGACAGGGGGGATGTAGTGGGGGACCACGAGTGACATTAGAATCTATGTAAACACAATAAATAATTTAAAAAATGAAATTGAAACAGTTATCAAAAAACCAACAGCAAACAAAAGTCCTGGAACAGATGGTGTCACAGGCAAATTTTACCAAACATTCAAAGAACTAAACCTGTCCTTATCAAGCTATTTCAAAAAAACTCAAGATCAAGAAAGACTTCAAAGCTCATTTTATGCAACAAACATTATCTTAATTTAAAAACCAGGTAAAGGCCTGAGCAGGCGGTGGCGCAGTGGGCAGGGGTCCCCAAACTATGGCCTGCGGGCCGCATGCAGCCCGGAGGCCATTTATCCAGTCCCCTGCCGCACTTCCGGAAGGGGCACTTCTTTCATTGGTGGTCAGTGAGAGAAGCACTGTATGTGGCGGTCCTCCAAAGGTCTGAGGGACAGTGAATTGGCCCCTTGTGTAAAAAGTTTGGGAACCCCTGGAGAGCGTCAGACTGAGATGCGGAGGACCCAGGTTCGAGACCCAGAGGTCGCCAGCTTGAGCACGGGCTTATCTGGCTTGAGCAAAAAGCTCACCAGCTTGGACCCAAGGTCGCTGGCTCAAGCAAGAGGTTTCTCGGTCTGAAGGCTCGTGGTCAAGGCACATATGAGAAAGCAATCAATGAACAACTAAGATGTCGCAACAAAAACTGACGATTAATGCTTCTCATCTCTCTCCGTTCCTGTCTGTCTGTTCCTATCCATTCCTCTCTCTGACTCTCTCTCTGTCCCTGTAAAAAAAAAAAAAAAGGACAGGTAAGGACACTACAGAGAAAGAAAAATATAGACCAATATCTCTGATAAACATAGATGCTAAAATTCTCAACAAAATATTAGAAAACCGTATCTAGCAATATATTATAAAGATCATACACCATGATTAAGTAGGATTTATTCTAGTGAGGCAAGGGTGGTACAATATTTGCAAATCAATAAATGTGATTTATCATATAAACAAAGTGAAGGATAAAAATCACATGAGTATATCAACAGATGAAGAATAAGTATTAAAAAAAATCCAGCACCCATTTATGTTAAAATTATCAGCAAAGTGGAAATAGAGGGAGCATATCTCAACAGAATAAAGGCCATATATGACAAAGTGACAGCCAACACCATACTCAATGGGCAAAAATTAAAAGCAATTCCCTAAAGATCAGGAACAAGACAGGGATGCCCCCTTTCACCACTCTTATTCAACATAGTTCTGGAAGTCCTAGCCATAGCAATCAGACAAGAAGAAGAAATATAATACATCCAAATTGGAAAAGAAGTAGTAAAACTATCATTATTTGTTGATGACATGATAGTGTACATAGAAAACCCTAAAGTCTCAGTCAAAAAACTACTAGACCTGATAAATGAATTCATCAAGGTAGCAGGATATAAAATTAATACTCAGAAATCAGTGGCATTTTTATACACCACAATAAACTGTCTGAAAGAGAAATTAAGGAAACAATCCCCTCACTATTGCAGCAAAAAGAATAAAGTGCCTAGGAGTAAATTTAACCAAGGAGGTTAAAGACTTGTACTTGGAAAATGATAAAACATTGATAAAAGAAATCAAGGAAGATATAAACAAGTGGAGGCATATATCCTGTTCATGGATAGGGAGAATAAACATCATTAAAATGTCTATACTACCCAAAGCAATCTATAGATTCAATGCAATTCCTATTGAAATACCAATGGCATACTTCAAGGATATAGAACAAATATCCCAAATATTTATATGGAACCAGAAAAGGACCTGAATAGCCTCAGCAATCTTGAAAATGAAGAACAAAGTGGGAGGTATTACACTTCCTGATATCAAATCATAGTACAAAGGCACTGCAATCAAAACAGCTTGGTACTGGCATAAGAACAGGTATACAGATCAATGGAACAGAACTCAGAAATAAACCCACGCCTTTATGGTCAATTGATATTTGACAAAGGAGGCAAGAGTATACAATAGAGTAAAGACAGACTCTTCAATAAATGGTATTGGGAAAATTGGACAGATACATGCAAAAATATAAAACTAGATCACTAACTTACACCATTTAAAACAATAAATGCAAAATGGATAAAAGACTTACATGTAAGCTGAGAAAACATAAAAATCCTAGAGGAAAACATAGGCAGTAGACTCTCAGACATCTCTCACAGCAATATTTTTACTGATATATCTCCATGGGCAGTGAAATAAAGGACAAAATAAACAAATGGGACTATATCAAACTAAAAAGCTTTTGCACAGCAGAAGACATCACTAACAAAAAGACAACCAACCTACTCTATGGGAGAACAATTTCACCAATATATGTGATAAGGTGTTAATAACTAAAATATATAAAGAACGTGCAAAACTAAACACCAGGAAAAGAAACAATTCATTAAAAAATGAGCAAAAGACCTGAATAGATACTTCTCCAAAGAGGACATACAGATGACCAACAAGTATATGAAAAAATGCTCTATGTCACTGATCATTAGAGAAACACAAATTAAAACCACAATGAGGTATCACCTCATACCTGCCAGAATAGCTTTCATTAACAAATCAACAAACAACAAGTGCTGGTGAGGGTGTGGAGAACAGGGAACCCTCCTGCACTGCTGGTGGGAATGCAGACTCATGAAGCCACTGTGGAAAAACAGTATGGCATTCCTCAAAAAATTTAAAATGGAACTGCCTTATGACCCAGTTATCCCACTTCTAGGAATATATCCTAAGCATCTCAAACACTAATTCAAAAGAAGATATGCACCCCCATGTTCATCACAGCATTGTTTGCAATAGGCAAGTCTGGAAACAACAATCCAAGTCTCCATCAGTGGATGAGTGGATAAAAAAACTATAGTACATTAACATAATGGAATACTACATGGCTATAAAATAGAGGTAATCTTACCTTTTGCAACAGCATGGATGGACCTGAAGATTATTATGCTAAGTGAAATAAACCAGGCAGGGAAAGACAAATACCATATGATCTCACTTTATGTGGAATCTAATGAACACAATAAACAGAGAAATAATAGAAACAGAGGCAGGGTCACAGGGACAGATGGATAGCTGTCAGAGGGAAGGGAGAAGAGGGGACTGGATCAAAAAAAGTGAAGGGATTAGCCAAAAACATATATACATAACACATATATACAGACATATATAACATATATACATAACACATATATACATAACACATATATACAGGGTAGCAATTGCCACAGGAAAATAAACAGAGGTTGGGGGGGTCAAAGTGGGAGGAAATGTGGATGGAAAGAGAGTCTGCTGTAGCCCCACGGTCAAGGTACATATGAGAAAGTAATCAATGAACAACTAAGGTGTTACAACGAAAAACTGATAATTGATGCTTCTCATCTCTCTCCATTCCTGTCTGTCTGTCTGTCCCTATCTATCCCTCTCTCTGACTCTCTGTCTCTGTAAAATAAATAAATAAATAAATAAAAATTTTAAAGATACAAAGAAAAAAGAAAAAAATGGTATCTTGCCACTTGTAATAACATAGATGGGGTCCTGAGGGTATTATACTAACTGAAATAAGTCAAACAGAAAAGGACAAAAATAAATGATTTCACTCATAAGTGAAATAAATAAAAAAGAAAGAAAACAAGCAAAACAAAAACTCATAACTACTTACAACAGAATGGGGGTCACCAAAAGGGAAGAAGATTAGAAGGAGGGTGAAATGGTTAAAAGGGTTTCAAATAACAAATGGAAAGTAGACTTGGTAGTGAGCACACAACAGAACACACAGTCAGCAAGTTATTAGGTTGTATGCCTGAAATTTAAGGTAACCAATGTTACCTCAAATTTTTTAAATCAAAAAAAATATATGAAAATGAAAAGGCAAGCCACAGAAAAACTATTTGCAATATGCTCAGAAAAGAACTTGTATTTAAATTATATAAGAACTCTTAGAACTCATTAATAAAAAGACACAACCAAATTTTAAGATGAGCAAAATATCTGAATAAATACTTCATAAAGCAAGATACAAGTATGGTCAATAACCACAGGGAAAAAAGGATCATTATCAACTACCACGGAAATTCAAATTAAAACTACAGTAGGTTAACATTATTCCCCCATTGTAAGGGCTAAAATAAAAAAGACCGACAATAGCAGGTGTTGATAAGATGTCAAGTGACTGAAACTATTCTGTATTGCTGGTGAGAACATAAAATGGTGCAACTAGCTTGAAAAAGAGATATTTTAGGGTAGCTTGAAACTGGAAACCATCAAATGTCTATAAATAAACCATGATGTATCATCCCTAGAATGGAATACTCTCTGTGCCACAGTTCAAATCAGTCTTCATGAACTAGATTGTGAATTTAACTACCACTTATAACACTGCTCCAAGGAAAACATGTACTACAACTCTTCAATATTTTCCTTCAAAGCCAACCTATGATTTCTAATTCCATAACATCCAGCCTATACAGTAGGTACTTCCAGACACCTTTACATGCTCAGAACCACAATCACAAATACACAGTCCTTAGCCAGCTGAGACATGTTTCTAAATTTGCAGGCTCAAATTCTGCAACCACACCCAAGGGCAAATGGGCTCTCCTTATTCTTGACGTAACAGAAACATAAGAATCTTATCTTAACATATCAGCTGACCCTCACCTTTCAGGGAGGTGTTTCCTCATCCACCTCCCCTCCTTTCAAAGAAGCCCTGACATTCCAGCCATTATCTTTGCTTCCACCTCCTCACTGCCACTTTCTGAAGAATCTTGGCTCTGAGGCCCTGATCGGATCTGATATGTTCCTAGTTTTCTTTCAATATGGCTGCTGCCCCTGTGACTGATTAATAACCAAGCTTTTTTTATTTAAATACTACAAAAGGTGCCCTGGCCGGTTGGCTCAGCGGTAGAGCGTCGGCCTAGCGTGCGGAGGACCCAGGTTCGATTCCCGGCCAGGGCACACAGGAGAAGCGCCCATTTGCTTCTCCACCCCTCCGCCGCGCCTTCCTCTCTGTCTCTCTCTTCCCCTCCCGCAGCCAAGGCTCCATTGGAGCAAAGATGGCCCGGGCGCTGGGGATGGCTCCTTGGCCTCTGCCTCAGGTGCTAGAGTGGCTCTGGTCGCAACATGGCGACGCCCAGGATGGGCAGAGCATTGCCCCCTGGTGGGCAGGGCGTCGCCCCCTGGTGGGCGTGCCGGGTGGATCCGGGTCCAGCGCATGCGGGAGTCTGTCTGACTGTCTCTCCCTGTTTCCAGCTTCAGAAAAATGCAAAAAAAAAAATACTACAAAAGGTAATAAATCAACTTGTATTTATTTTTTACATGTGCATGCACAAGATTGGATTTTAATTTTCGCATGAAAAGATATTTTTAAATGTAAGTTAAATATTAATACCTGTTTCAGAAAAGATTCCAGAGCTGAATGTGCAGCTTTTTTCAATTCTATGTTTGCATGGCTACACCATTTTGATAATACTTCAAATAAAGAAATGTAGTTGTCTAGGAGGCAGGTGCTAAACTGAGATGCATGCAGTGTAAATAAGCACAAGCCAGCTGCAAAAACAAAAATCATTGCATTTAAAATAGGACCACAAAAACTAAGAAAACTTCAATATATGTCAAACTTTTAAATATGCTCTTGAAGATCAAGTAACATTACATTATAATGACCTACAGATCCTGATGAGAGCTCTGATGACAACACCATCCATTTGAATCAACAGGCCCGTGATTTTGCAAATGAGCCCCAAAACAGTTCAGAAATAGTAGCAAACCTTCTGGATCATATAAAAGATGCTCTAAAGTAAAAAATTTTAAATCATGTAATCTAGGTGTAACCATTTCAACCAAAAGTTGTGTGCTAAAAACAAAATGGCCAAAAGGCTCCCTATAAATACTTTGCCTGAAATATTACAGATGTTATCACATTTGCTTTGTTTTATTAGTTTGTTTCTTTATTGTTAGACCAACAACTTTATTCCATGTCAGCCTCAGGCTCAAGGGATCCAGGCATCAGCCCTGCAGCCACATTTACTTGCATTTGTAGTTTGATATTAATTTAATAACCTGAACTATTCTCTCTCATTAAATATAGAATCTTACCTAAGGGCACCGCATATCTCTTCAGATCAATCTATTTAAATAAAAAAAATTACCATCAGTATTTGACAATCACAAGTCTCAACAGTAAATAATTAGAATAATACTAATACCACCTGAGGATGAATTGCCTTTAATGCAAAGTTGAAAATATCCCTTGAAGTCTGGGGATCTGGGGGAAAAACAAAAAGAAGCCTCTGTTACAAATCATAACAGTATCATCTGACAAACCTTACAAAAGACTTTACAACTAACAACTGTATTTCAGACAACTTGACATCTATATTAACCCTAACAGTCTCTTGTAAATTCAGGAGTAACATCTCCTATCATTAAGTGCAGCTAGAGAGCTGCAAGTTATTACTGCTGCACAGTTATTACTTCAGTCAATTAAAAAAAAATCTGGAATACAGACATAAGTTTATATCCCAACTTATCACTTACAAACTCTGTTAGAGAATCTCTCAGGGCCTCAGTTTTCTTATCTGTAAAAAGGGGCACCATATGCCTTCTTTTCGATTGGAGGATTAAACAAGGTCAAACACATTATTATTCTCCTAATACTCTCAAGCATTTATCCCACACATAGTATATGCCAAATAATTATAGGAATTAACAACAATGAAAATATGATCATTGAGCTTAGCAAACTTATTACCTAAAAGGGAAGATAACACAAGCAATCAACTATAATCTGAGGCTCTTACTCTGGCCTGACAGACATCACAATTACTTGTATAACTGTATCCCACTAGTAGTTGCTGCAGCTGTCCAGAAATCATGCTTTGATTCATCACTGAGTTCTCTGCTCTTGTAACAGTGACTGGCAAAGAGCAAAGGTTCAAGAATTGTATTGATTGCCAGGACTGATACATTTGAAAACAGACCAGACATGAATACGGGTGAAGGGATCAGAGAGGGCTTAACGTGAGAAACATCAGCATGTTTGGAGATAATGCCATGAAAGAGATAGAAAAAAGCTACTTTGCCATTCAATACAAGAAGAGATCTTTTATGGCTGTAAGAAAAGGTACCAGTTGGGGAAAAAGTTATTTAATTGAAAGTGACAGTATAAACACAGATGTGTAGTCACAGAGCACCAGGCATTGTCAGTGTACAGCTGATCTGGAAAGGGTGATCTTTGTGAACACAGTGAGGCCCATGGAGTCAAGGGCCTGAGCTCTCAGCAGTGGGAATGGCCACCTTCCCAGTCTGTCTTTTCTCAGGCTCTGCCTCCCACTGTCCACTCTCATGTCCACCTCTCTTTTCTAATGAACCACTTCCTCTATAAGCATGTTCAGTTGAAGCTGCCCTGGTTGAGCTGGACTCACTCTGCCACACCGATTTCTTTGAATTTGGACGCCACTCAGAGCAAGGCAGTAAGTACCACACCTCCTACAGATTCTCTTCTTACACCCTGGCCTTAGTTTCTCTGTACTTGCTCTCTAATTTTGCTCACTCATAGCTTTACATATTATCTCTATGCTGAAGACCTCCAAATTTGTATCTTGAAGTCTAATTTCTCCTGTAAGATCCCATCTTACATATGCAACTGCACAGTAAACATAAGCCTAAATGTTCCATGGGTTCCAGGTTTCTGCCTGAAATTGCTCCTCTCCCATCCCAGCCAGCTTAAAAATCAGTGCATGACCTTCGGTTGCTCACTCCCACACTCAAGAGCAAAGCCTCTCACTCCTACACCAATACATCTCTCATATCCAAAAGCAGTCGAACAGAACTCTACAAAATATCAATTGGCCTATACCCATTCCTTATTATTTTTTTAAATGGCACCTGAATAGGTGGTCTGAGGACTACTAAATAAAGCCTCTCTACCAAGACTAGGAAATGTAGCAGATCTCAGTAAGCAGGATGGCAGTCAAAATGAGGAGGCAAAGAATATGTCCCAAATGAAAGATCAGAACAAAAAACGACTTGAAAAAGAGCTAGACAAAACACAGACAAACAATCTATCACATGCAGAGTTCAAAACACTTTTCTAAGGTTGTGCAATGAACTCAGTAAGAACTTTAACACATAACACACGAAGATAGAACACATAAAAAAGTCATAAATAAAGAATATAATAACTGAAATGAGTAACACATTAGATGAAATCAATAGTAATTAAATAGCGTAGAGGATAGAATCAGAGATTTCGAAGACAAGGTAGCAGAAAACGCCCAATTAGAACAGAAAAAAAAAATTAAAAAGGAACCTTAAATAAAAACAGGGTAGTTTAGGGGCCCTCTGAGAAAACATCAAGCATAACAACAATGGAATCACACAGGTACCAGAGATAGAGCAAGGAACTGAAAACCTATTTGAAGTAATAATGACAGAAAACATTCCTAACCTGGTGAAGGAAATAAGACTCACAAGTCTAGGAAGCGCAGAGAGTTCCTAACAAGATGAGCCCAAAGAGGCCCACACCAAGACACATCATATTTAAAATGCCAAAGGTTAAAGACAAAAGAGAGAATTTTAAAAGCAACAAGAGAAAGACAGTTAAATACCTACAAGGGAGCTCCCATAAGACTGTCAGCTGATTTCTCAACAGAAATTTTGCAAGCCAGAAGGGGCTGGCACGAAATATTCTAAGTAGTGAAAAGTCAGGACCTACATTCAGGATTGCTCCATCTAAAGCAAGGCTATCATTTGGAATTGAAGCACAGAAAAATAACTTCCCAGACAAGAAGAAGCTAAGGGAGTTTATCACCACCAACCAGTATAAAGGGCATCTTAAAGGAGGAAAAAAAAGATAAAAATATGTAAATAGCAATAACTACATACCTATCAATAAATCCTTTAATATACATGGATTAAATGCTCCTATCAAAAGACATGGAGTGGCTGAATGGATAAACAAACAAGACCCACAAATATGCTGCCTCTAAGACACCCACTTCTCCAGATCAAATGACACACACATACTGAAAGCAAAGATATGGAAATAAATATTTCAAATAGAAACAAAAAAAAAGCTGTAGTAGCAATAGTTGTAACAGACAAAATAGACTTTAAAACAAAGGCGATAACAAGAGACAAAGAAGGACCCAACAATTCCACTTCTGGGTATTTATTCAAAGAAACTCAGAATACTAATTCAAAAAGACATATGCATCACTATTTTCACTGCAGCATTATTTATAATAGCCAAGATATGGAAGCAACCTAAGTGTCCTTCAATAGACACAATGGAATATTACTCAGCCAAAAAAAGAATGAAATCTTGCTTCTAAAACAACATGGAAGGACCTAGAGGGTATTATGCTTAGTGAAATCAGTCAGACAGAGAAAGACAAATAACACATGATTTCATTTATATGTGGAACTGAAAAAACAAAATAAACAAGCAAAACAGAAATTCATAGATACTGAGAACATTTTGATGATTGCCAGATGGGAGTGGGGTTGGATGGATAAGTGTAAAAGGGGAAGGGATTAAGATGTGCAATTTGCCATTATAAAAAGTCATGGGGATGTACAGTAAAGTACAGAATAGGGAATATAGTAAGATTATAATAATTATGTATACTGTCAATGGAGACTATTGGGATGATCACTTCAAAAGTCATATAAATGTCTAATCACTATATTATACACATGAAACTAATATAATATTGTACATCAACTGTAATTGAAAAACAAACTATTTTTTAAAATAAATTTCTTAAGGCATATAATACTATCAGAGTTAAATCCTCTAAACCAGTGGTTTTCAAAGTGGTTCTTTTTGAAGTCAGGGTGCATTTAAAATCCTACAAATCGCCTGACCAGGCGGTGGCGCAGTGGATGGAGCGTCGGACTGGGATGCAGAGGACCTGGGTTCGAGACCCCGAGGACTCCAGCTGGAGTGCAGGCTCATCTGGTTTGAGGAAGAGCCCACCAGCTTGAACCCAAGGTCGCTGGCTCCAGCGGGGGGTTGCTTGGTCTGCTGAAGGCCCGCGGTCAAGGCACATATGAGAGGGCAATCAATGAACAACTAAGGTGTTGCAACGTGCAATGAAAAACTAATGATCGATGCTTCTCATCTCTCCGTTCCTGTCTGTCTGTCCCTATCTACCCCTCTCTCTGACTCACTCTCTGTCTCTGTAAAAAATAAAAAATTAAAAAAATAGAACTTCTCCCCTCCCTCTTTCCCTTCTCCCTCTCCTCGCTCTCCCCCTCCCCTCCTCCTCTCTCCCCCTCTACTCTCTCCCCTCTCTTCCCTCCTCCTCTCCTCCTACTCTCTCCCCCTCTCTCCCTTCCCCTTCTCCTCTCCCCTCTCCTCTCTCCCCTCCCCCACTCCTGTCTCCATCTCTCCTCTCCCCTCCCCCTTTCCCCTCACCTCTCTCCCCACTCCCTTCCTCTCTCCCTCTCCCCTCCCCTTCTCTCTCCTCTCTTCCCTCCCCCTCTCTCCCCCTCTCCTCTGTCCCCTCCCCCTCTTCTCTCCTCTCCTCCTCTCTCACCCTCTCCCCTCTCCTTTCTCTTCCCTCCTCTCTCTCCCCTTCTCTCTCCCCCTTCTCTCCTCTCCCCCCTGCTCCTCTCTCCCTTCCCCCTCTCCCCCATCTCTCCTCTCTCTCCCCTCCAACTCTCTCCCCTTCTCCTCTCTCTCACCCTCTCTCCCCTCTTAAAAAAGAAAAAAAAAAAAAGATAAAAAAAATAATAAAATAAAATAAAATAAAATAGGCCCTGGCCGGTTGGCTCAGTGGTAAAGCGTCGGCCTGGCGTGCAGAAGTCCCAGGTTCGATTCCCGGCCAGGACACACAGGATAAGTGCCCATCTGCTTCTCCACCCCTCCCCCTCTCCTTCCTCTCTGTCTCTCTCTTCCCCTCCCACAGCCGAGGCTCCATTGGAGCAAAGATGGCCCGGGAGCTGGGGATGGCTCCTTGGCCTCTGCCCCAGGCGCTAGAGTGGCTCTGGTCGAAAAAGAGCGACACCCTGGAGAGGCAGAGCATCACCCCCTGGTGGGCAGAGCGTTGCCCCCTGGTGGGCGTGCCGGGTGGATCCCAGTTGGGCACATGCGGGAGTCTGTCTGACTGTCTCTCCTCGTTTCTAGCTTCAGAAAAATATAAAAAATAAATAAATTAATTAATTAAATAAAATCCTACAAATCATTGTAGGTGCACTATATACAAATCTCTAAGAAATATGTTATAATAATTAAGTCAAATATTAAAGAAAAAAATACATCAAGTCCAAGCGTGCTTTCACAGTAATTAAATGAAATAAATATGACAATATTAAATTCATTCTGACATTAAAAAACATTTTTGTTACATTTTTTGTTATGTTTTTTAGAATTCATAAAAAAGAAGGGTTAAGGCCCTGGCCGGTTGGCTCAGAGGTAGAGCGTCAGCCTGGCATGTGGGGGACCCGGGTTCGATTCCCAGCCAGGGCACACAGGAGAAGCGCCCATTTGCTTCTCCACCCCGCCCTCTCCTTCCTCTCTGTCTCTCTCTTCCCCTCCCGCAGCCAAGGCTCCATTGGAGCAAAGATGGCTCGGGCGCTGGGGATGGCTCCTTGGCCTCTGCCCCAGGTGCTAGAGTGGCTCTGGTGGCAGCAGAGCGATGCCCCGGAGGGGCAGAGCATCGCCCCCTGGTGGGCAGAGCATTGCCCCTGGTGGTGGGCGTGCCGGGTGGATCCCGGTCGGGCGCATGCGGGAGTCTGTCTGACTGTCTCTCCCCGTTTCCAGCTTCAAGAAAAATACAAAAAAAAAAAAAAAAAGAGGGGTTAAAAAATTAAAAGAAAGTTACCTTTTTATATACGTATATAGATACATTCTTAGTAAGATTTAGTAAATTCAGCAGGTCCCAGCGCAAATGTGTTAAGTTTTTTCATTCTTGTGTTTATGAGAAACAAGAGCCTGATGTGTCCTAGCAATTTCTTCAATGTTTGGGCATATATTTGAAAGGCAAACTCTCATTTCCTTGTCAATACATTGAAGAATTCCTCTCTTTTTACTCTTAATTGTGTTGAGTGCAGAAAACCCCACCATACATAACATCTTAACTTTACACCAAACAAAGGATAGAACAAATTTGCCTCCAGTCTTTCCGGGGAACATGGGGGATAGTGTAAACAATCCAGCACCACAGCTTAACAGCCTTTTGCAACCTAATCAGGCAAGTGAGGTGAGGGGTTGGGCAGACTGTCAGCTACAGCCAATTCCCCACACCTCTGTCCCCCAAAAATCTAAATTCCAGAAACCCTGTTGGTTTTTTGGTCCTCAACAGGCACATATTTTTCTAGAATACCATAGGGCACACACCTGGAAATCTAGGGCACACCAAAACAACACAGCAAAATGAACCAAAACCCACAACCTAAACCAGCGGTAGTCAACTTTTTAAACCTACCACCCACTTTTGTATCTCTGTTAGTAGTAAAATTTTCTAACTGCCCACCGGTTCCACAGTAATGGTAATTTTTTTTTAATCTTTTTTTTTATTTTTTACAGAGACAGAGAGAGAGATAAATAGGGACAGACAGAAAGGAACGGAGAGAGATGAGAAGTATCAATCATCAGTTTTTTGTTGCGACACCTTAGTTGTTCATTGATTGCTCTCTCATATGTGCCTTGACAGCGGGCCTTCAGCAGACCGAGCAACCCCTTGTTCAAGTCAGTGACCTTGGTTCCACGCTGGTGAGCTTTGCTCAAACCAGATGAGCCCGCACTCAAACTGGCGACCTCGGGGTCTCGAACCTGGGTCCTTCCACATCCCAGTCCGACGCTCCATCCACTGCACCACTGCCTGGTCAGGCAAGTAATGGTAATTTATAAAGTAGGGAAGTAACTTTACTTTATAAAATTTATAAAGCAGAGTTACAGCAAGTTAAAGCATATAATAATTACTTACCAAGTACTTTATGTTGGATTTTCGCTAAGTTTGGCAGAATAAATCTTTTTAAAACATCTTACTATAGTTAAATCTATCTTTTTATTTATACTCTGGTTGCTCCACTACCGCCCACCATGAAAGCTGGAAGACCCACTAGTGGGCAGTAGGGACCAGGTTGACTACCACTGATCTAAGGGAGAAGAGTTTAGCGCCTTTGACTAAATAGGTAATGCATGTTTTAAAAATTCCTGTAGCAATGAGATAACAACTCACACCTGTTAGATTAGCTATTATCAACAAGACAGGTAATAGCAAATGTTGGAGAGGCTGTGGAGAAAAAGGAACCCTCATACACTGTTGGTGGGAATGTAAAGTAGTACAACCACTATGGAAGAAAGTATGGTGGTTCCTCAAAAAACTAAAAATAGAACTGCCTTATGACCCAGCAATCCCTCTACTGGGTATATACCCCAAAAACTCAGAAACCCTGATACGAAAAGACACATGCAGCCCCATGTTCATTGCAGCATTGTTCACAGTGGCCAAGACATGGAAACAACCAAAAAGCCCTTCAATAGAAGACTGGATAAAGAAGATGTGGCACATATACACTATGGTATACTACTCAGCCATAAGAAATGATGACATCAGATCATTTACAACAAAATGGTGGGATCTTGATAACATTATACAGAGTGAAATAAGTAAATCAGAAAAAAACAAGAACTACATGATTCCATATGTAGGTGGGACATAAAAATGAGACTAAGAGACATGGACAAGAGTGTGGTGGTTATGGGGGGGAGAGGGTAAGGGGGAGGGGGTCACAAAGAAAACTAGATAGAAGGTGACGGAGGACAATCTGACTTTGGGTAATGGGTATGTAACATAACTGATTGACAAGATAACCTGGACATGTTTTCTTTGAATATATGTACCTTGCTTTATTGATGTCACCCCATTAACATTAATAAAAATTTATTTATAAAAAAAAATTCCTGTAGCACACTGGTTAAAAATCGCTAGAATGAAGAATAGAAGAAAATAACTGCAAATCATGTATCTGATAAAGAATTGCTTTCCAGAATATATACAAAACTCCTACAGCTCAACAACAAAAAGTCAAACAATCCAATTAAAAAATAGGCAAAGGATTTGGAATAGACATTGCTCCAAACAAATATTCAATAAACAGATGAAAAGACATTCAAAATTAGTAGTATTAAGGGAAATGCAAAAACAAACCACATTGAGACTCCACTTCACACCTGTTAGTGTGGCTAGTACCAAAAATCAGTAAGTAACAAGCATTGGTGAGGATGTGGAGAAATTAGAAGCCTTCTGCATTGCTGGTGGGAATGTAAGATAGTGCAGCTACAGTGCAAAGCAGTATGACAATTCCTAAAAAAATAAATATAGAATGATCAAATGATCCAGCAATCAAAACTTGTGCGTATATACCCCCAAAATTAGAAAACGGACTCCAAATAGATATCTGCACACCCATTTCCAGCAGCAATAGTCAAAAAGTAGTAGCAACACAAGTATACTCTGTTGTATGAATGAACAAAATATAGAGTATGTAGTCATAAAACTGAGTTTTACTCAGCTTTAAAAAGAAAATTCTGACACACATTACAACATGTATGAACCTTAAAGCCATTAGGTTAAGTGAAATAAGCCAGCCACAAAATGTTACATACTACAAGTCCATTTATATAACCATGAGATAATAAAACTCAGGATGGAGATAGATCCATTGTGATTGCTACAGGAGGGGGGAGAAAGAGAGGTGATGTGGCTATGAAAGGTGAGCAGTCAGAATCCTTGTGGTGCTGGACTGTTCAGTATTTTGAGTGTGGGGGTTCATACACAAATCTACAGATGATAAAATTGCACAGAACTAAATACAGACACACAAATGTGTGCATATAAAACTAGTGAAATCTGAATAAGGTCAGTAGATTTTATCCATGTCAATATCCTGGTTGTGCTATTACTGTACTACATCACTAGCCAAAACTGGGTAATATCATATGGAATCCCTGTTTTATTTCTCACAACTGCATGAGAACCCGAAATTGGTTTAAAAGTTCAAAAAATAAACAGGCAATTTATTTTAGATCATAATTGTTGAATAAAGAAAGAAAATCAAATGAAATCAAGCAATACCTTCTTCCATGGACTTAGTGAAATTACACATAAGTGACGACAACCCTTTCAGACATCCAGCCACAACAGGGAGTTTGGGCTCTCTTACTGTTGATGTCATCTAAAAGGAAAGTTTTCAGAAGATACCATTAAAAAAAGAAAAGTACAGCCACAGAAGGAAGTAGAATATCATAAAGTTTACATACCTGGGTCTTTAGTTCACCCAGAAAAGCCCGGAACAGTTTTTCCGAATTATTTATCATCTCACTAGGATGAACTTCCCCTAATACTCCTAGGAGCTCGTATATTTTTTCTAAAACTAAAAAATAAATTTTAGATAAATAAAAGACTAAAATAACATTTCTAAAATAAACTTTTATTTACTGATTTTTAGAGAAAGAAAGAGAGAAACATCAATTTATTGTTCCACTAATTCATGCTGTCACTGGTTAATTTTTGCATGGGCCCTGACCAGGGATAGAACCCACAACCTAGGCATGTCAGGAAGACGCTCTAACCAAGTACCTGGTCAGGGCAAAAATAGCATTTAAATAAGTTAACTAAACAAAAATGTATGAATAAGAAAATAAGAGGGTTAGTTCAAAAGTAAAAAAAAAATAAATTTAGTTTTATGTACTAGAATCTTTCCTGATAATATTATGCAAATCTAGTATTATAAACTAAATTACATTTAATATGTGTTGTGAGATTTCTATTTAAACAAGTCACTTTGTAAAGATTAAAAGTTTTTGAAGGAAGGGGGGAGGACAGTGGGAGAGGGGGGCAAAGGGGATGTTGAGGGGAACAAGGGGGTGGGGATGTATTCAGTGGGACACTTGAATCTGTGTAAACACAATAAATAAAAATCAATACAAAAAAAATTTTTTTAAAGTTTTTAAGCAGAAGTCTTCACACATTGTTTTTGTTTGTTTCCATTTGGTTTATTTTCAGGAAAAAGGATTCCTCTGTAAAACATATAAATACCTTGGTAGAGACAAATCTAAGTTTTATACTAATAATTTCTACTATTAATTTGTCAAAATATTTTATAATAACATTTAAATGCACCTCACCTGTATCTGATACTTTTGTTTTCAGTGCAAGTTCTCCATAGAATTTGTTAAATAACTCCCCAACTCTAAATTCATCCATGAGTCTAGAACTTCTCAAAGTCTGAAGTAACTAAAAGAATACAAATAAGCAATGGCTCAAGAGGAAAATAATAAACAGACACGAGCTACCTATGTAAATCTGTATAAAGCAATGTTTCAGAACCATGTGTCTCTAGGGATTTACGCTTGGCCTTCCAGGGCTCTCTATGTAGCCAGATTATTTGGGAGTTAGAGGGTAAGAACATAGGGAGGTTATAAAGAGGAAGAGGATGTAAACTTAATTTTACTTTCCCAAGAAACCAGTAATGTAACTAAAACCATTCTATTGGAGGCATTTAAGAACCAACAAGGCTTTATGGAATTCTAAAACAGAGATGCAAAAAGAGAAATCCATCTAAGAGAGAGATACAAGAATAAGTCTCAATGACCACTTAAATACAACAATCAGACCCATTCTCATGGTAAGGTTTTAGGAAAAAACTCAGTTACAATGAAGTGAATTCTTGCAATTCTTAGTAATTTTAAGAGTAAGGGTAAATAAAGTAGTAGAAGTAGTAAATTTTTTAGTTATTTTCCCCCTTCATTCCCCTCAAAACCCAAAATATTTCCTTTGCTACCCAGAAGAGTCTGAAAACAAAATACCAACGTACTGTTGGGTGATATCTGGAAAATGTGCATTTTATCCACCCATCAATGTGATTGAAGCCTATCCTCCAAGATGTCTCACCCAAAACTCCAATTTTTAGTTTTTTAAGTCATTTGTTTAATATAAAATACATGTACTTAGAAATATAAAATTACCTTAATAAGAAGGTCTAGGGCTGGAATTTTACATTTAGCAGCTTTATCTTTTGTGTAAACACTGGTACAAGTATTCTAGGTTTTAAAGGAGACATAAAAAAAATCAGTAAGATCTAAAACTACATCTCTGAAAGGAGCAATACCAATATATGACATAATAAATTTAATGTATAACTGTTAAAAATATTAGGGTATATAGACATACAAGTTAAAAATTACTGAAAATACTGATGCAGTATGTTATGATAATAATATGAACAAAAACCAAAAAAAAACCTCCAAAAATCAAAAAACAAAAAAAAACACAAAGTAAATGGAGACCTCAGTAGGATTTTTTTTTAAATGTAAGTTACGCCTGACCAGGCGGTGGCGCAGTGAATAGAGCGTCAGACTGAGATGCGGAAAACCCAGGTTCGAGACCCCCGAGGTCGCCAGCTTGAGCACGAACCCATCTGGTTTGAGCAAGGCTCACCAGCTTGGACCCAAGGTCGCTGGCTCAAGCAAGGAGTTACTCGGTCTGCTGTAGCCCCACGGTCAAGGCACATATGAGAAAGCAATCAATGAACAACTAAGGTGTCACAATGAAAAACTAATGATTGATGCTTTTCATCTCTCTCCGTTCCTGTCTGTCTGTCCCTATCTATCCCTCTCTCTGACTCTCTCTCTGTGTAAAAAAAAAAAAAAAAAAAAAAAAGTAAGTTTCTCCTTATGCACTTCCAACAGCACTTGTTTCCATATATCAAGAAAAAAAGAATAAATAACGAAAAAGATACTTCAGAGAAGAATAGCTGGGATTGTATAGGAACAGGAACTCTGGAAGGAAGCAACCGGTCTCCAAAACAAGGTTTAAGTTTCTTAATTTCTAATCCTCATTTGTAAACTAGGGAAATGAAGAATATCTAACAGAGATTTGGTAAAAAATTAAATAACAAACATTAAAGAACTTCACAAACTATAAAGTATTCTACAAATGTTACTCGTATCATCGAGACGTTTTTAAATATTAAGAATCCAATCAAGAAAGAAGTCAAAAGAGAATAAAATCAAAACCTATTAAAACATTTTATATATATCAATATATTAGAGCTACTGATAATTTATAAAATAACTTCCCATAAATTATCTCCAGTTGAACATATACTTCTTCATTAACACTTAGCATCCAATAACTAGAAGCAAATTTAGGACTGATAAAAACAAGTTACCTTGGCCCTGGTCAGTTCACCCAGTGGACAGAGCACCAGCCAGCGTGCAGACATCCTGAGTAGTTTCCCCCAGTCAGGGCACACATGAAAAGTGACCATCTGCTTCTCTTCTCCACCTTCTCACCCCCCTCTCTCTCTTCTCTCTCGATTGGTTCAATCATCAGACCCAGGCAATAAGGACAGTAGGAGTGATCTCATCGCCAGCCTCAGGCACTGAGGATAGCTCAATTGATTCAAGCACTGGCCCCAGACAGGAGCTACCAGGTAGATCCTGGTCGGGGCGCATGCGGGAGTCTGTCTCACTATCTCCCCTTCCCTCACTTAAAAATAAGTTACCTCAAGATGTAGCACTTGTTGAAAGTATATAAATCTAAGAAAGGACAACTTCAGTTATAATCACTAGTTGCAGAGTAACTTATGAGGAAACCTTAGGAAAGGCAGTTTGAAAGAGAATAGGAGGCGCAAGACAGGCAAACTTTTCAGATTATTGTCAAAGAAAACACATGAAAGTGTTCTAAAATCTCCCCAAAATTCAAAAATCCAACCTGTGACTTTTTATAAAAGGCTTTATTGAGTCTATGTGTAAAAACATATCAAAAATAGTTATAAAAGTTATCAAAATAGTTTTCGACAAGGGCCTTAACTTACTAAATTTAAAAAAAAAAGAAGAGCCTACTTCATTTCTAACACAATCAAACAGAAAATGAGAAAGGCAGGAATAAAGTAAAATACAAGTTTAACTTACATCATAAATTAAAATGAATGTTGGTATATAATGAGGTGTGGTTTTTGCTCTTTACCTTAATATCAAGAGAATAAGGTGTGATCTTCTGGCCAATTTTTTCTACGAAAATACATAAAAATTTTAGGACTTCTTCTCGACAATCACGAAACTATAATAAAAGAAATACGAAATGTAGTAAATATGGATAAGAATAAGAGTCACTCCAACATAAAGGAATATACAAGAAAAGCAGAATGAAAATTTTCAACTTACTTCATCAACGCTAAGTGATTTCTGAACAAATACAAGCAAACCGAAATCTTTGGAGAAAACTAAGGAAGTCTGTAATGCTGGACAGAAAAAAAAAAAAAAAGTAATTAACAAGTAGCACTCCATAAACCTATCCGAAAGGGATTACATGTTTCTCAATTCAGCTTTTTAAGTAATAATAAGCTAACATAAGGCTGCTGTATTTAGACAAGGAAATTCTAGATGATGTTCCACAGGGATGCAGGGAAGCCTGGGTAACCTATAAACTTGCTAACTTTACATGGCAAAAGGAAAGTTGCAAGTGAAATTATGGTTGTTAATCAGCTGGCCGTAACATAGTGAAATTATCTTGTATTATCCTGTGGGCCCAATATAATCACATGCGTGAGCCCTAATCAGTGGAGGGAAGAAAAAGAGAGATGGGAAGAGAGGAGAGCAGGGGAGATTCCAAGCATGGGAGTTACCTGACATTCTATTGCCGGCCCTGATTTTGGAGGAAGGTGACAGGTGATAGAAGAAATTCTAGAAGCAAGGAATGTCAGCAAGAAAAAAGGGACCTCAATCCTACAACTGCAATGCCCTAAATTTTGTTAAATATCTGAATGAAAAAGAAAATGAATTCTCCCCAAAAGCCTTCAGAAAGTAAAGTGGCCCTGTCTGATACTCTGGTTTTAGCTTGGTGAGACCTGTTTTGGCTTATGATTACAGAACTCTAATGTTAACAAATCTGTGTTGTTTTAAACCACTAAATTTAACAGCAGCAATCAATAGAAAACTAATATCCTCCTCTATAACCTCACAAGTGAATATAATACTAGGAAACAAGGAAAATTCCTGGGCAAGTGAAATGGGGAAATTGAGACAAAATAATTAAATAAGACCAAATAATGTGACCAATTTATTAGCAACTAGTGAATCACAAGACCTTATCTTCCCTAACCAAGGACATCTGAGAACAAGTGGTTTATGTCTCCTTTCTGACCAGAGAATAAATAGCTTAAATCACCCTAGTCAGGGACATAGAGGACAGAGACCCAATTAATGTCATTTGTGCCAACTAAACCCAATGACAGATGCAGTCAGGGTAACAATTAACAAAATCCCGATTAGGGCGAGACAGACCCAAGATAAAAAAAAGTAAAACAGAAAAGCCAAAGAGAGAATAATCCCAAACTCCCCTATACAATTATTTTGATGAATTACTGTATTTCCCCGTGTATAAGACGCACCTTAATTTTGGGGCCCAAAATTAAAAAAAGTATTACATGAAGTTATTAAACTCAAGTTTTATTTATCATAATATTCATACAACTCCTCATCCCTGTCAAAACTCCCATCCCTTAGCTTGTTGTCATCTGTGTCTGATGACAAACCACTGTCCTCAACAATGAGCGCAAAAACAAGCGCAAAAAAGCGGGAAATGCAAGTAAAAAATCTACAACCTCTGTATAAGATGCACCCAGTTTTTAGACCCCAAATTTTTCAGGGGAAAGGTGCGTCTTATACATGGGGAAATCCAGTAATATATCTCAGGGACTTGATAAGGAAACTCTTGAGTTAAAATTTTTAGCTTTAGCTGTTGTTAATAGGCTTTGTATGTAATGCTTTAAATTTTAGTTTCAATGTAGGGATTTAGGGATTAATGCATGTAAACAGTTGTTGTTCCAAGCAATTAAGCATTTGTACAGTCAAGCAATTAACCATTTGTTGAAAGGAGGACTGCAACTGTTCAAAGTGGTGTCTGAAATGCCTGACTAGAACCTGTTTCCAGGAGGCTTAGGAGCAATAAAGCTTCCTTCCTGAATCCTGACTCCAGAAGCAATTAATCTTTTGAATTCTAAACCCTTCACCCACTCCTTACTTCTCCTTATAAAAGGTCTGTTTGAGCCTGACCAGGCGGTGGCGCAGTGGATAGAGCATCGGACTAGGATGTGGATGATCCAGGTTTGAGACTCCGAGGTCGCCAGCTTGAGCGCAGGCTCATCTGGTTTGAGTAAAAAAGCTCACCAGCTTGGACCCAAGGTCTCTGGCTTGAGCAAGGGGTTACTCAGTCTGCTGTAGCCCCACGATCAAGGCACATATGAGAAAGCAATCAATGAACAACTAAGGTGTCGCAACAAAAAACTGATGATTGATTCTTCTCATCTCTCTCCGTTCCTGTCTGTCCCTATCTATCCCTCTCTGACTCTGTGCTGTGTAAAAAAAAAAAAAAAAAAAAAAAAAAAGGCCTGCTTGAGATGAGATGCCAAAAAAATGGCTTTTTTAGGGTACATAGCCAGCAGTCTTCTACATCACAGGCGCTCTGAATAAAGTGCCCATAAAGATTCAATTCTTGTCTCTTCATATTAGCTTTGCAGCAACAGGTAGCACAGGTGACTTTCCTGTTTCAGACACACCTGGAAAGCTGATGAATAGTCTGCTGAAACCCTGCCCTTACATTTTATCCCACAGAAGAAAGGTTGAAAACCCTCAACACAAAGACCCAGCACAGGTTCACTCTAGAGCATTCCCATTCCTTTTCTCAGCCATGAACTTTTTACTGTCTCCTAAATTCTAAAGGTCCCCACAGGACTTGCAACCAGGGGAACAGCAGGCAGCAGCAGCCCCTTGAGGGCTCACTCCCTGATCCTGTCTCCAAGTCCCCTTTATTTCTATAACTTTCCAGTGAGCTAAAAGCAGTCCCATCTTGGGTCACTTCTGTCACTGTGACTTTTACTTCTTAGTGAGCTAACAGCAGCCCCACCTTGGCTCACTTCTTTTCTATAATGGTTCTAGTCTAGGGTAACAGCATCCCCACCTTGGCTCACTTACGGTATTTCCCACGTTTCTAGAAAGCCAAAGCAGAGCACCACCTGGGCTCTCTACCATTGCTTCTTTGACCCTATGCCAGTGGTTCTCAACCTTTCTAATGCCGTGACCCCGCAATACAGTTCCTCATGCTGCGGTGACCCCAAACCAAAAAATAATTTTGGATGCTACTTCGTAACTGTAATTTTGCTACAGTTATGATTCAGAATGTAAATACCTGATATGCACTACGTATTTTCCGATGGCTTTAGGCAACCCCACCGGGGTCGCGACCCACAGGTTGAGAACCGCTGCCCTATGCTCTCCCCTTGTTTCACTGTCCTCAGCTTTATTAAACATACTCTCAAAATCACCTGGACTCTGGGGTGAAATCTAGTCTGCTCCAAGTCAAGAACCCACACACTATTGGATGGCCTAAGGCAGACCCGCTCAAGGTAGGACCTACAATGACTATTCAGAGTAAACTTGGAACTTCATTGCAAACAAGAAAAAAAATAAAGAATTCTTAGAAACCCTGAGTCTAGAAATCACTTACATAGTTCTGTTAGTTTTTAAAACTTTCTCCATTAATATATCCTTGACAATATATAGGTACTATATAGCATATTGTTTAATTATGGTGTTGTTTATTTCTCCACTATATTCAACAAGGACAACCTCTTAGGAAGAAAATCTCACCTTTAAGGAAGAGAACACACCATGGAGACATTCTGCATACTTTTGTTTTTAAAAGGAATACGTTATAAGTTTTCAAGCACTGATCTATTTTAAAAGTGCTAAGAGAGGCACTTTTACTACGAAGAGAAAAAGGTTATCACCCAGGCATTGCTAAAAAAGTTAAAAGAATAGCATAATTTTTCAGTTATATTTCTGCAACGCTTCTTCAAAGGAGGAACAGCAAATATAAGGGTTTGAAAATTGGTGAATTTAGGACAGATTAAGGGGAAAGAAAAAACTTTAGTCCGTTCTCCCCACCTGCAATGGTTGACAAATTTAGGGCATTTTCACCAACTCCAGTTTTAAACTATCCTCTGATGTTTAAAATAAAATAAAAGCAGTAGATAAATCACTTATTATACACAACTACAGAAATTATGAAGACCCACAAACAAAATCTGCACACTCAAACACTGGGAGAGACGCTGCATTGTGAAACCCCAGCGCAAGTAAAAAAAAAAGAAAAGAAAAACAACACGGAAACGCGCAGAAGCCTCGGCACCGCCTAACAGGTTAGAATAACACTCACCCAGCACCGCGGGGCCGGTGCTTAGCACGCACTCCTGCCCCAGACCCCTGATCAGCTGATAACTGGCCATCGCCGCGCTGCAACGGTCCGCAGTAGACAAGAACTGCTGCAGTTGCAGCAGAGAAGCCTGCACGCCGGACTTAGAGTCAGCCATGACCACCAGCCCCGACTCGGCCAGCGCGCTCAGCCAACGCGGGCCGGAAATGCCGCGACGTTGGAAGGCGGGGTTCTCGGGACGCGACTTGCGGCGGCGCCGAGACCATCGCAGGAGGGTCTTCTCTGCAGTCCGCTTAGATGTGAACTTAGACTTACGACAGGTTTATTAGTGTGTTGTACTTATGCACTTAACATGCATACAGTGACGCTTAGGGAGAAACAGGAATCCGACAGCGTGACCTAGGAAAATAGACGAGGAAGACGGTGAATTGGAGTTGATTTACAGGAGGCAGAAAAAAAAAAAAAAGCTAGGGTCTTCAGTCGAGATCTACACTTTTTCCCTTGATAAGGAGTGAAAATACATTTGGAATATCTTTAGAAATATAAATGCTTAAATGGATAAAGAGGGACATTTTCCTTGGCCACCCCTAACAATAAAGATCATCAACTCCGCAGTGAACTACGTCTGGTTCAATTCCCCAGATTTCCCGCGAAACGGCGGTCGCGCACTGGATCAGACCATCAGGATGGAGAGGTGCCCCGAGCGAGGTCTCAGCAGGCCTTCCGCGCGGCGCGGAGAGAGGTCGTTTCGTCCCCCCTGCCAACGGGCAGTGGCGCCTCCCGAAGGCGGAGCCCTGCAACGGGGCCGCTGTGATTGGTGGGGCGCCAGCGAAGGCAGTGACGCCGGGGGTGCCGGCGGGAAAGTCTGCGCCGGGGTCTTGTGTTCTAGGTGTGCAGTCTACCACGCGGAACCGGGCCTTACGGTGCGTCCGAAGCAGCAGCCTTTCTCCGGAACCGCGCGCCGCGGGGAGAGCACGGCGAGCGTGTCTGTAAGGCGGATTGCAGGAGGCGGGTGCGGCGCCCTCCTATTCTGTTTGTCACTCAGGTACCCCGAGCACCATGTCGTCGTCCCCAGCGTCGACCCCAAGCCGCCGGAGCAGCCGCCGCGGTAGGGCCACGCCCGCGCAGACACGTAAGTCCTCTCCCGCGAGTTCGTTCCGCCGTGCACCCTCCACTGCCCCGCGGTGCCGTCCCAACCCCCAGCTCCTGCGTCTCCGCCTTCTGGCTTTTTCCCGCCATCTCAGAAGACGTCAGCCTTTGCACGAGGCCCCGGAGCGCTGGCTCCAGGTCCCGGGAGGAGCAAGCCGTGCGGACCGCGAGAGTTTGCTCCCGCCCCGCTGGTTCTAGCGTGCAGAGACTTTGTGAGACAGCGCCGGACGCCCGTATCCACCCTTCCCATACATCAGGGGTTCCCGCGGGCCACATGCGGCCCCCTGAGGCCATTTATCCGGCCCCCGATGCACTTCCGGAAGGGGCACCTCTTTCATTGGTGGTCAGTGACAGGAGCATAGTTCCCATTGAAATACTGGTCAGCTTGTTGATTTAAATTTACTTGTTCTTTATTTTAAATATTGTATTTGTTCCCATTTTGTTTTCTTACTTTAAAATAAGATATGTGCAGTGTGCATAAGGATTTGTTCATAGTTTTTTTATAGTCTGGCCCTCCAATGGTCTGAGGGACAGTGAACTGGACCCCTGTGTAAAAAGTTTGGGGACCCCTGCCATACATATTCCAGTGTTGATTGATTAAACATACCTGTACTCAATGTTTCTGTTTAGTTTGTTGTTCAGTAATGAATCAAACTGTTCAAAGAGAAAGACAAATCTAGGAAAACCAACCATGAGAATTGATGGCCGTCTTTTCTTTTTGTATATCATACATAGCTCGAAGTGAGGATGCCAGGTCATCGCCATCTCAGAGACGTAGGGGCGAGGATTCTACCTCCACAGGGGAGCTACAGCCATTGCCCACCTCACCGGGAGCCGACCTGCAGAGCCCCGCTGCACAGGACACGTTATTTTCCAGCCCTCCTCAGATACATTCTTCAAGTATGTTTTTGAACTAAGTTATACCGTGATTAATATACTGATGATGTTCGTTTAAGAATACAGATACAGTACATGTTAGGGCTTAGTGAGCAGAGAAAGAAACTTAATGGGTTGTTTTTTTTTAACATTTAGTAGTCCTCAGAAACTTAACCAGCAGAGGTTGTGATAAACATTCAGTTTGCTATTACATTTAGATGAGAGATTGAGAGATAAATGCTATATTTTCTGCTTTGATATGCTACCAGAATTTCATTGTAAACTTTCAAATTCTGTTTTTTATAGGTATTCCTCTTGACTTTGATGTTAGTTCACCGCTGACATATGGTACTCCCAGCTCTCGAGTAGAGGGAACCCCAAGGAGTGGTGTTAGGGGCACACCTCTGAGGCAGAGGCCTGACCTGGGGTCTGCCAGGAAGGGCTTGCAGGTGGATTTGCAGTCAGATGGGGTGAGTACATAGTAAAGTTGTGGGATAGCTTTATTTTGAGAACATAAAATGGTTCGTTAACTTGGTTCTGTTATACTTTCCTGTGTAGCCAGCAGCAGAAGATACAGTAGCGAGTGAGCCCTCCCTAGGCCAAAAACTTGTGATTTGGGGAACAGATGTAAATGTGGCAACATGCAAAGAAAGTTTTCAGGTGAGCTATATGTGTTCCAATCGTATTAAGGGCTGAAAATGCTGGGAGGAAGTGTTTATAACCTATATCTAAGTAGCCATAATACTTAGGAATAGAGTTTTAGGTGGCTTAGAATTGTTGATGTTCTGGTTTTAATAAGGACATACTCATAACTTTGTATTTGGAATGCTTGTTTATTCCTAAATGCATTAAACTTGATATTTTTCTCTCTGTGTCAAGAGATTTCTTCAGCGTTTTATTGACCCTCTGGCAAAAGAAGAAAACGTTGGTATGGATATTACTGAACCTCTGTACATGGAACGACTTGGGGAGGTGATTATATATTCTTACTTACAAATTTAAATTAATAGTTTGAATATAGATTAATTAGTCTATAACTTGTTCATTTGCTCTTATAGATTAATATTACTGGGGAGCCATTTTTAAATGTAAACTGTGAACACATAAAATCATTTGACATAAATCTATACAGGCAGCTCATCTGCTACCCACAGGTAAGAATTTGTTTTTGACTTTGTTGAATTACAGTAAGCATCTAGAATATCTGTAGTTTCCAAATAGCAGAATTTCCATGGTAATAAAAAAGGAAAGATGCTGCCAACGCAAGAGAACTTAGCGAAGCCATGTTTAATCTTCTTTAATATAAGCACTTGTTCACACTATTAACATTTCTGAAATTGGGATATGTATTACTTTCAATGATACATTATAGTTTAATTGACCATGTATCAGCTATATTGATTTTAGTTATAGGCTTTGGAGGCAAGCAGACTAGGTTTTAAATCTTGACTTTTCTGCTTAATAACTATGTAACCTGGGTCAGGTTGCTTAGTCTCTCCTTCTCCCCTCAAAGTCTGTTTCCTCATCTGCAGAATAAGTAACAAGGGATAACAAATTCGAATAAAAAAGTTATGATTTAACTGACTGGTATTGTTTCACTGTGGAGAAAAAGACATGAAAGTATGTGCTTAAAATTTGTTTGTTACTAATTAAAAGCCTAAAATATGCCAGTACGTACTGAAGGAATTTTCCTATATTATCACATTAAACCCAGTGGAAGCATACAGACATAAAATATTTTTGTGTGTCCAAGATTTATAAATGGTATGTGTGTGATTATGTAAGGTAATGCTTTTGGGTTTTGCTATGTGTTTTTGCTTTTACACTTTGATCATATAAAATGCTTTATTTATATACAATATTTAACCCTAAGATGGGAATACAAACACAGCTTGACATCCTCACTCCTTTTTTTTACAGGAGGTTATCCCAACTTTTGATATGGCTGTCAATGAGATCTTTTTTGACCGTTACCCTGACTCAATCTTAGAACATCAGATTCAAGTACGACCATTCAATGCATTGAAGACTAAGAACATGAGAAATCTGAATCCAGAAGGTAATATTTTAATAGCAGGAAAATAATCTTACATGAAAATAAATAAAATATTATTTTGTCAAGGAACTTTAAAAAATGGTGACAGGTTACAAATTGACAAAATAATAGCAGATTCAGTTACCCTATACTATTATGAACCCACCATACCTTTTTTTAACTTAACTGAAATTATATGAATGATTTGGTAACTAGTCTTATCTTAAAGTGAACTTATCCGAATATAATTTTATACTTTCTCAGAGTCAGTGTAGAACACAAGAACAAATATCCCTGCTTTAGAGCTTAAGAAATAAATCTAGTTGGGAAAGTAAATCAAATAAGAGGTAGAAAAACTGAAGAACCATGTAGATGTCTCAACCCAGGGAGAGAAGGAGAGCAACGGCCAAGTGGGAAGAATTTAAGGTGGGATAGTAATTCTGTTATATTAAGGATTTGGAAAGCAGACATGAAGGATTTCTATATATAAATACTATTAAGTATACTATAGCCAGAAACAAGGGAGCAAAACCAAGCTATGTGTACACAATAAGTGACAGCTGAAGCAGGCTGTTTGGGTGGCAATGTTTCTTTGGAGACTTAAAAGCTTAAGTCTTAAAGAGTTTTGAAGTAATTGAGAATTTTACTCCAAAGTCAATAGGGAGCCATTGAAGAGAAGGATTTGCCACACTTGAGAAGTTCATGGTGGGTCTAGTGTGCAAAGTATGTTGAGGTTCAGTTAGGGACTAACAGTAGCTCAAGTATGGGGCAGCAGGGTCCTAAGCTAGACAGTTTCCATAGGACACTCATATTTGGCATATATAATGATTGAGATATCAAAGCTATTGATAATTAATGAACACTGCTTTAGGTAAAAAGGTGTAAAAGACAAACTTCAATAAAGAAATTAAGATGGTCAATAAACATGATTAAGTGTGGGACTACTGAAGACTAAAGAACTAATTTGTTTTTTATTTTATGTAATTGGCTCTTGACATCATCTCTGTGATTGAGATTTCTGGTAGAGACATTGGAGGAGGTAGAACACACTGCATTTAAGTGTTCAGAGTCAGAGCATTGTCTCACAAAGAATTCCACATTAAGATTACACATTGCTCCATACTCAACTGATTTAAAAAATATATACCTTTTACATTTACTTTTGTAACTTATTTCAAAAGTTGCATTTTAAAGTAAAAGAAGGATTAGTGAGAGGAGAAGCCAAGAAGATTTATAAGTGGGTAGAAAAAGGACGGGATCAAAAGAAAGGCCTTGTGAATCAGCAGTAAGTGCTTAAGGGATAGAACAATCTATAAGGTCGGTAGTAGTTAACTCTAGGGCATGTTTTGTTGACTACAAATAGTGTACCTCGTTTAAAACTAGCATTGGGAATTGGTTGAGGAAAAGGTCCAAATTGTAGAGGAGCTTTTGCAAAGTAGCATATAGAGGGGCCTTTCTAATATAGTGAAGATTGGCTAGATTATATAGTTCTTACTCTCTGTTAGGCTTGTATTATGTGTGCTGACTTTTAATCCGCAACAATTCCTTGAGGTATATATATACTATCGTTAGACCAATTCCATAAATGAGGCACAGAGAAAGTGAAGGGTGTCCCCAAGGTCACACAGATACCAGTCTAGGCCATGTGGCTCTAGAGACCTTGATTTTCACATCAGTGAGGCAGCTGGACTTGCGTATGGCACAGTGAGTGAAGAGGCAAAATTATAGTTTCTAATCTGAAACTAGAAAGTGGAGTGAGGCAGAAGACAGCTGAGAAAAAAGGTAGTGGGATGCCTATTGGACAGGGTACGTGAGGAAGAAAAGACCAGAGGTTTATTGGGGTTGAGAGGAAGGCAGACTAGACCAGACCTGAAGATACCTAATGAGATGTTTGTACCTACATGTAACCCCAGCCATTACCAGGTACCTCTGCGCCTCCAGGTATGGTTCTTAAAGGCTTGACAGCAGATCCAGACCTGCCTTGGCAGGAATCTAGTTCAGGGAGATAACACATCTGACTGAGCTGGATAAGCTGACTTCTCTTTCCTCTTTGCAGACATCGACCAACTCATTGCCATCAGTGGCATGGTAATCAGGACATCCCAGCTGATTCCAGAGATGCAGGAGGCCTTCTTCCAGTGCCAGGTGTGCGCCCACACAGTCCAGGTGGAGATGGACCGTGGTCGCATTGCCGAGCCCTGTGTGTGCCAGCACTGCCACACCACCCACAGCATGGCGCTGATCCACAACCGCTCTGTGTTCTCTGACAAGCAGATGGTATGTGGGCTTCCTGGGTGCACTAGGTCCCCTCCCTTTTGGCATGTTTGTCTCTGCTCTGTCTCAGTCTGGGTCCTCAAAAGGCCAAATAAGCCTGACCAAGCAGTGGCGCAGTGGATAGGGCATTGGACTGGGACGCAGAGGACCCAGGTTCGAGACCCCGAGGTTGCCAGCTTGAGCACGGGCTATCTGGTTTGAGCAAGGCTCACCAACTTGAGCCCAAGGTCGCTGGCTTGAGCAAGGGGTCACTCGGTCTGCTGTAGCCCCCCAATCAAGGCACATAGGAGAAAGCAATCAATGAGCAACAAAGGAGCCACAACAAAGAACTGATGCTTCTCATCTCTCTCCTGTCTGTCCCTATCTATTCCTTTCTCTGATTCTCTATCTCTAAAAAAAAAGAAAGGAAAAGCCAAATAAAAGTTTTCCGCTCATGAAAACCTTGCTTCCTAAATGGTATTCAGGTACCACATTCCTTCTCTGACAGTGTAGGTTTTACAGACTGAATACTTGGAGCTCACTTAAAGATTCCGCTTTGGGATGTCAGTCCTTGTTTTATTGCCAGTGAGCACCTTCTATCCTTAACATTTTCATGGCCTAAAATTTACTATATACATCTTAAGTTTAATTTTTTTAATTGATTTTAGTGAGAGGCAGGGAGAGAGAAACAGGAACATCAATCTGTTTCTGTGTGAGCCCTGATGGGGGACTGAACCAGGAACCTCTGTGCTTCCAGACAATGCTCTTAACCGGGCACATCTTAAATTGACTGGCATTCAAAGAGATTAGCCTCTTTGATTTATTAATTTAACGAGATGTTTCTATGGGAGATAATTAAAATTATAAAACAATTTAGTACTTCAGATAAGATTATATAAAACAATTAAGATTAGTAAACATTATTTGGTTAAATTCTGCCCTTTTGCAAACTTCCACTGGTAAAGAATGGGTTGAAAATTTTTTCTAGTTTTTCTCACAGATTATGTTGGAAAGTTTAACTTTTTACTCTTTAATGAGGATTTTTTAAATTTTATTACTTATTGACATATATATATCTTTTAGAGAGAGAGAGAGAGAAACATAAATTTGTTGTTCCACTTATTTATGCATTCATTGGTTGATTCTTGTATGTGCCCTGACCAAGGATTGAACCCACAACCTTGCCGTATTGAGACAGTGCTCTAGAAGTCTAACCAACTGAGCTAACTGGCCAGGCAAAGATGAAGTTATTAAAATGCCAGAAATAAGCGGAGAAAGGCAAAAAAATTATATGTTAACTGTGATTGTAATGGTGTAAAAGTATGTACAAAGACAAGGACTTAGTAGAATGTGTTCAAAATACTACAAAAGGTAATTAATTTCCCTTATTGGGAGTCAAAAATATAAGCAATTATGAAAAATAATTACTAAACAAATAATTGAAAATTAAATTAAGATGTAAATTTTTATCTAATATTGGTACAAATTATTGGAGTAAATGATCTCAACTCATGCCAGCATGGTGCGAAGAGCTGGAGATATAAAAGGTGGAACCCATGTTCCTAAAGAGCTTTATAATGTAGTCTTAGAATGCTTCAAAGACTTCCAAACTTAGAATAAAACCTAATGTCTTAAAGTAGTCTTTAGCCCGACCTGTGGTGACACAGTGCATAAAGTGTTGACCTAGAACACTGAGGTCGCTGGTTTAAAACCCTGGGCTTGCCTGGTCAAGGCACATATGAGAGTTGATGCTTCCTGCTCCTTCTCCTCTGCCTCTCTTACAAAATGAATAAATAAAATCTATAAAAAAATAAGTAAAGTAATCTTCAAGACTACATGGCCTATTATCACCCACGATACACCTTTGCACCCACAGACCTTGCTAATGACATTATCTCAACTATTTCTTTTTTTTTTTTTTCCTCCTGCATTTTTCTGAAGCTGGAAACGGGGAGAGACAGTCAGACAGACTTCCGCATGCGCCCGACCAGGATCCACCTGGCACGCCCACCAGGGGGCGTTGCTCTATTGCGACCAGAGCCATTCCAGCGCCCGGGGTGAGGCCAAGGAGCCATCCCCAGCGCCCGGGCCATCCTTGCTCCAATGGAGCCTTGGCTGCGGGAGGGGAAGAGAGAGACAGAGAGGAAGGAGAGGGGGAGGGGGTGGAGAAGCAGATGGGCGCCTCTCCTGTGTGCCCTGGCCAGGAATCGAACCCGGGACTTCTGCATGCCAGGCCGACGCTCTACCACCGAGCCAACCGGCCAGGGCCTCAACTATTTCTTTATTCCTAGATTATCATCCAGTCTCAAACCTGCTGCTGGACCTTTGCACTCAGTTCTTTCATTGAGAACACATACACCCTCCCTGACATCCTTAGAATTCTACCTAGAGGTCACCTGATTTGAGAATGGCCTTCCCTAAACTTGCTTTATGAAAACATCTGTAACCTCACTGCCTGTGCTCCTTACTCTTTTTCTTCTGCCTGTTGCATTTTTTACTTCATATCTCTTACATGCTCACTTGTGTGTTTGTGTATTGTCTATCGTCTTCTCCGTTCTGAGGGAAGACACTGGAGTCTTCAACATCTAGAATGGTCCTCTACAGAGGCTGTTAAATGAGTGTATATAATTAGATAAAAGGCAAGTATTTGTGAGGTGCATGCAGTGACCAGTAGAGATGCACATAAGTGCTTATCCTCGAACCTGAGAATTATTTGCTTTCTACTGAGGAAATGTATTACAAAGAAGTAACTTCAAAAAAAGTAGAAAGTGTAAACAAATATTTATGCAAAGAAGTACACATTAGAACCTTAAAATGGCAAAAAAAAACCCAGTATCTGAATTGCTGCCTTCTTCTCCAATTAGGGAAATATTTAAATAAATAACATCCTCACAAAAAAATGTGGTCACATCACATTAAAAACTTTTTTAAAATCAACTATTTGGCCACATATACTCAATGGAATACTATGCGGCCATGAAAAGGAAGGTAATCTTACTTTTTGTTCCGGCATGGATAAACCTGGAGACTATTATGCTAAGTGAAATAAGCCAGGCAGAGAAAAACAAATATCATATGATCTCGCTTATATGTAGAGTCTTAGTAACAAACTGAATTGAGGAATGAAATAGAGGCAGTGGCGGGGTCACGAAGAGCCAAGGGAAAGGGGATGAAGAGTTGGGATGAGAGAAGGTGAAGGATTAGTGAAATTACACATAACACTGATACAGGTAACAGGACAGCAAATCCCTGAGGAAAGTGAAGGGAATGAGTTAAGGGGATAGGCACAAAGTGAGTGTAATGGGGACATGTGATTGAGGGGTGAGGGTGTTATATTTAATAACAAAAAAACCTGTCTGGCCCTGGCTAAATCAGTCAGTTGGTTAGAGCATTGTTCTGAAGCATAGAGATTGCCCAGTCGATCCCCAGTACGGGCACATACAGGAACAGCTTGATGATCCTGTCTCACGCTCTTCTCTCACTAAAATTAAAAAATATACAAAAAAGGGCTTCTGTTGTGAGTGGCGCACGTAGGGCAGCTCGATTGCTCTACGTGCGGAATCCATATCAAGAGATTTCAGAAGCATAATTTTTTTATTTCTGGGCAGCTGGTGATCATTGGTCCTAGCGCCCGCAAAAAAAATAATATAAAATTTAAAAATATATAGAGAGAGATTAAAACAAAGAACAATGTTTTAGGCCCTGGCCGGTTGGCTCAGTGGTAGAGCGTCGGCCTGGCGTGCAGGAGTCCCAGGTTCAATTCCAAGTCAGGACACACAGGAGAAGTGCCTATCTGATTCTCCACCCCTCTCCCTCTCCTTCCTCTCTTGTCTCTTCCCCTCCCGCAGCCAACGCTCCATTGGAGCAAAGTTGGCCCAGGCGCTGGGGATGGCTCCTTGGCCTCTGCCTCAGGCGCTAGAATGGCTCTGGTTGCGACAGAGTGACACCCCAGATGGGCAGAGCATCGCCCCCTGGTGGGCATGCTGGGTGGATCCCGGTCAGACGCATGTGAGAGTCTGTCTGACTGCCTCCCTGTTTCCAACTTCAGAAAAATACAAAAACAAAACAGAACGATGTTTTAAAAAGGAATGATGCCAGGCATCAAAAATAGTTCTAAGTAGTGCAAACATTTGAAGTTTTTGTCTCCATTATGCTTTCTTTTCCTTAGTTCTCATTATCACTGTTTTTTTTTTTTTTTCAGATCAAACTTCAAGAGTCTCCTGAAGATATGCCTGCAGGGCAGACTCCTCACACTGTCATCCTTTTTGCTCATAATGATCTTGTTGACAAGGTTCAACCTGGGGACAGAGTGAACGTTACAGGTAATAACATAGGTCTTATTAATGCGATAAGCCCGTCTTGCTTTTAATGACACTTTCCCTTTGACTTGGTCATGAATTCATTGGCATGGGGCTTGCTCCGACTTCCACCTGCCGTTCAGGTCTTGAGAAGATGGCATGTATTCTTTTAATCACATACTTGACCTAACAGGACAGAGCATCTCAGTATGTTTTGTCCGTGTAGTCACTTGCTTCCTGCTATTGCAGTTTCCCAGAGCTATGTGTGTATCTTGACTTGATAGTGTTGGTATCTTGAGAAAACACTTTAGACAAGGATGGTATTGGCAAGATTTGAGCAGCAAGTAGGAAGCTCCAAGAAGTAGTACCCATCGACTCTGGAATTTTAAATAATCTTCTACTATTTCCCAAGTGCACAGCTAAGGGTTAAAATTTATTCTAGGAAAGGAGATATTTAAAAATAAAGTTTTAAATAAAAACTTTAAATTAAAAAAAAATTTATTATAGGAAAGAATGGGCCTGACCTTTGGTGGTGCAGTGGATAAAGCGTTGACCTGAAACGTTAAGGTCACTGGTTTGCAACCCTGAACAATCAAAGCAAACCTCTCTCCTCTCTCTAAAATGAATAAAGTCTTAAAAATAAGACAGAATGAATCAGAACACCCTGCTTTCATATGCTCAGAGTTAGACTATGATATTTTTAGAGATGAGGAAGTTGAGACTCAGAAGTTTAGATCAGCGTAGCTAAGATTCTAGCTATTTGTGACAGTAGGGCTCACGCTCTGTTAACTGCCAAGAGAATACTCTTTCTACCACATGAGTATGCCAGTTTCTTTTGATGCTTCATAGCAGTGTGGGCACTTGGTTTCTTAGGGGTGGAGGATAGTTAGTTGTTTGTGTTCATGGCAGGCGGAGTTCTTTATTGAGAACAGTGTGGAAATTGCATCCAAGGAAAGGATAAGGCTCCTGAGGCAATATATCTTCCATTCAGTGAGTTCAGATTTCTCATTCTGCATCTTTCCCACTGTGAAGCTCAACAGTGTCACTAGCAATCTTAAGTTCTAAAGGTACACGTAGGCCCTGACCAGGTGGCTCAGTAAATAAACTTTCAACCTGGTGCACCACAGGTCACAGGTTCGATCCCAGTCAGGGCACATATGAGAAGCGACCAATGAGTGCACAACTACAGAACAACAAAGGGGAACAAGTTGATGCTTCTTTCTTCCTTTCTCTCTCTCTCTCTTTCTATCTATCTATCTTTATCTCTCTCTTAAATTATGGAAAACTTTTTTAAAAGTAGTGTGGCACCAAAGAATGAAAGTCATGAGGCCAAGTCTGCCTGCCACAGCAGGAAAGAGTATGAAGGAAGAATTTTCCCTTTAAAGTAAATATTTCTTTAATACTTGAACAGTTTTCCTTAATTACAAGCAAATATGAGCATCATAGTTTTGAAAGCTTTCGGAAAAATATTTAAACAGTCATTTATTTTCAAGTATACTTAATTTTTTTTCAGTCCCTCATCATAAATAATATAAATTACATTTCTGTCATTTTCTTTTTTTTGGTCTTAATAAAAATATTTCATTGAATTTATTGAGGTGACATTGGTTAACAAGTATAGATTTCAGGTGTACGATTCTATGGTACATTGTATGTTGTATTGTGTGTGCACCACCCCAAAGTCAAGTTTGTATTTTTAAAATATATACTTTTATATTAAATATTGGGTAAAGTATTTTTATTAAATACTTAATAAAGTATTTAATCCAATATTTTAAATTGAAAACTGGAATTAATGTGATGATATATGTGGAAGTATTTGGAGGAAAGAGATTGTGGAAAATGCTGTTTATGTGTAAAACAAGTATCAGTGCTGTTCTGTGAAGATGAATAATTATAGGTATCAATAAAGATAACTAAGCTGCTTTAAACATAATAGACGTAGTCATTCATCCCTAATCTGTCTTATTGTGAAGAATAGTGGATTCTAAGACTGCTATGTATAAACCTATTTTTATGGTTTAAAAAGAATTATATTGACCTATGGTAGCATGTGAAAGCTGTGAAGGAAAGATATTTTATCCTCAGAAAGCAACATGTGCCTGACAAGGCGGTGGCGCAGTGGATAGAGCGTCGGACTAGGATGCGGAAGGACCCAGGTTTGAGACCCCAAGGTTGCCAGCTTGAGTGCGGGCTCGTCTGGCTTGAGCAAAAAGTTCACCAGCTTGGACCCAAGGTCACTGGCTCGAACAAGGGGTTACTTAGTCTGCTGAAGGCCCGTAGTCATGGCACATATGAGAAAGTAATCAATGAACAACTAAGGTGTCGCAACGAAAAACTGATAATTGATGCTTCTCATCTCTCTCCATTCCTGTCTGTCTGTCCCTTACTATCCCTCTATCTGACTCTCTCTGTCCCTGTAAAAAAAAAGGCAACATGAAAAGCTGGAGTTCAAGGATGTTAAAGTTAGGAATTTTCAAAATATAAACGTCAGCCTGACTGGTGGTGGTACAATGGGTAAAGCATTGACCCAGAACACTGAGGTCACTAGTTCGACACCCCAAGGTCTTAGGCTTGAGTGCTGGTTTGCTGGCTTGAGCACAGGATCATCAACATGATCCCAAGCTTGCTGACTTGAAGCGCAAAGTCACTGACTTGAGCATGCCCCCCCAAGGCATGTATAAAAACCAATAAATAAACAACTAAAATGACACAACTATGAGTTGATGCTTCTCACTCCTTCTTTCCCTCCTTGTCTGTCTCTCTAACAATCAGTAAAAATAAAAAATACGTATATATTTTTAAATTTTTTCTTTATTAATTAATTTTTTTTAGAGAGAGAGGAGGGAGAGAGATAGAAGGAAACAGGGGGGAGAAACGGGAAGCATCAACTCGTAGTAGTTGCTCCCTGTATGTGCCTTGACCAGGCAAGCCCAGGGATTTGATCCGGCGACCTCAGTGTTCAGGTCGACGCTGTATCCACTGTGCCACCACAGGTCAGGCAAAAAATACATATATATTTTAAAAATAAACATCAGACACATCAATATGGGAAATTTTTATTCTTGGAGAGTGGATGAGTTAGTATGATTGAAGTATTGATTGTTCATATATTTTGTTTTTAAGTTTTTTTATTGATTTTAAAAGAAGAGTAAGGGATAGAGAGACAGATGATTTGTTCCAATTCTTTGTGTGTTCATTAGTTGACTAGCAAGACAGAGAGAGAGGGACAGACAGAGGGAGAGATGATAAGCATCAACTTCCTAGGGAGAGATGAGAAGCATCAACTCTTAGTTATGGCGCTTTAGTTGTTCATTGATTAGTTCTTATACATGCTTTGAAGGAAGGGGTTGGCTTTAGCTGGGCCAGTGACCCCTTGCTCAAGCCAGCAACCATTGGGATCAAGCCAGTGACCATGGGGTCATGTCTATGACCCCACACTTAAGCTGATGAGCTCCGAGCTCTGCTCAAGCTGGTGAACTCAGTGTTTCGAACCTGGGTCCTCAGCGTCCCAGGTCAACACTCTATCCACTGCACCACCGTCTGGTCAGGCTTATTGATTGATTCTTGTATGTGCTTTCACTGGGATCTAACCTGCAACCTTGGCTTATTAGACAATGCTCCAGCCAACAGAGCTTCCCAACCAGGGCCTCATCTACTTCTTTTAATGTTCTTAAGTTGTATTCTTTAGAAAGCAGGGTGGGACACAACCATTCACCTAGAAATACCTCCTATTATGACCAAAATATGGTCATTTTTTCTGTATCATATCTTCACCTTTGATTTAGTAGATTGTCTTATTGTCTGTGAAACAATTTGTGATTGATTTTTAAAGGACTTGAGCCTTTGAAATTTTCTTTCCAAATTTTTGGTACAGGATTTTAGTAGTATTATGTTCTGGTCAAATAATTACTAAATAGATTCTATACACTCAATTTAAGGAAAATGAAAATACTATTTCAAAATACTATTTTTTGAACATAGCCATAAGCCAAACATTGTTCTAGAAGCAAAGTAATTTCCTGTAAACCTCAGGATGATATATGTAGTTTGGTTATGCTCATATAGATACCCAAGGTCATAGAGCTGACAAGTGGTCACAGATAAACCTCTTCAGGTCTGCCTTTTTCAGAAACTCTGTGTTCTTTCCAGCTTGATCTGTCTCCCTTAGCTGATAGCTTGACAGTATAATCCCGAGTCCTCCACTCTAGGAGGTACATGAAGGCAGTGCGCTTGGAAGTTCATCTCCAGTGTCAGCTCTCAGCTCTCAGTGCTGCCTGTTGACTGCACTGGTTTAGTGAGCTCATTAGTGGAATGCAAACGTCTGTCTCATGGTTATATCCTCAGGCATCTATCGAGCTGTGCCTATTCGAGTCAATCCAAGAGTGAGTAATGTGAAGTCTGTCTATAAAACCCACATTGATGTCATTCATTATCGAAAAACTGATGCAAAACGTCTGCATGGCCTTGATGAAGAAGCAGAGCAGAAGCTTTTTTCAGAGAAGCGTGTGGAATTGCTTAAGGAACTTTCTAGAAAACCAGACATTTATGAGAGACTTGCTTCAGCCTTGGCACCAAGCATTTATGAACATGAAGATATAAAGAAGGTAATGATGGAATTTTAATTTGTGGTTGGGATTTATATTTCTTTGGGATCAAATAGTGTAAACATTCCTCCTTCAAAACCCTACCTCTACCCCGCTTCATAAAAGATAAGAGCTGCTGCCTATTTGACAGCAAGGAACTCAAACTTGACTTGGTTATAGGTGGAGAATCATAACTTCATTGTCCATTTCTTTATTTCTACACTAAACTTACATGTTATTGAAAAGGCACAAAGAGTCAGAATAAAATTTACCTGGCCACCATTCTGACATGATGGTGTGTGCTTATGTATAAATTGGTTTGTGATAACTTAAAGCAATGTCACATACATTTTTTATACCTTTATTAAGTTTCTTAATTGTAATTCATAGAATAGAAAAGTACCTTTAACACTTAAAGTAAGCTATACCAGTTACTCTGTTGTAAATGAATATTTAGACATGTTTCTTTGTTTAGGGAATCTTGCTTCAGCTCTTTGGTGGAACAAGAAAGGATTTCAGTCACACAGGAAGGGGAAAATTTCGTGCTGAGATTAACATTCTGCTGTGCGGTGACCCTGGGACAAGCAAGTCCCAGCTGCTGCAATATGTGTACAACCTGGTCCCCAGGGGCCAGTACACATCTGGAAAGGGCTCTAGTGCAGTAGGTCTCACTGCATATGTAATGAAAGACCCCGAGACAAGGCAGCTTATCCTGCAGACCGGTGCCCTCGTCCTCAGTGACAACGGTATCTGCTGTATTGATGAGTTTGACAAGATGAATGAAAGTACAAGATCAGTGTTGCATGAAGTCATGGAACAGCAAACTCTTTCCATTGCAAAGGTACGTCACATTCTCCATTGATAAATATGGACATGTTAAAATGTGTGGACGCTTGAAAGAAAGCATCTGTGGACTATGCAATGTTACTTTGGTTCTAAATTTTGGGGGCTGGCAAATCCTAAATTATGTTTCAGCTAAATCTCTTGAGCATTTTGTATGATCCTTTTTCATATTTTTGCTGCATTAACCCACTTATTTGTGACTTTTGTAGAACTTGATTTTGTCCTAAATCTCATGCAAGCTGTTTAGTTTCTGAGAAAAATACAGTTACAGTGTGTACAGTTATCTAAAATTCTGTCCTTGATGTGAATCCAAGGACAGGGTGTTGCCTCAAGTTCTGAAATGATCTTTTAGGATTTTTACAAGGTGACATGGCTCTTGGTAACATTGGAGACATGGCAGAGACTGTGCAAGGCAAAGCTATCTCACACAGTTCTTGCCATCATCTGGGTGAGACATCTAACCTCACTGTTTTCTCTGATAGGCTGGGATTATTTGTCAGCTTAATGCACGTACCTCTATTCTGGCAGCAGCAAATCCTATTGAATCTCAGTGGAATCCTAAAAAAACTACCATTGAAAATATCCAGCTACCTCACACATTATTATCAAGGTATGAAAACAGTTTTATATGACAGGTGTTCTTTGCTTATTTATAGGATTTTCAGGGTAAGCTTAAGAAAAGGAAATACTATGCCCTAGCCAGTGGCTCAGTGGATAGAATGTCAGCCCAGCATACAGACACCCCAGTTCAATCCCTGCTCAAGGCACACATGAAAAGTGACCGTGTGCTTCTCTTCCGCTCCCTCTTGGCCCTCTCTCTTCCTGTCTCGCAGCCAGTGGCTCAGCTGGTTGGAGTGTCAGCCCAGGGCACTGAAGACAGCTCGGTTGACTGGAGCATTGACCCCAGATGGGGGTTGCCAGGTGGATCCCAGTCGGGGCACATGCAGGAGTCTTGTCTCTCTTATCTCCCCTCCTCTCACTTAGAAAAAAACAGCGGAGGGGATACTAATATTCACCAACTGCTAATGTCACAAACACTTAATGCAAAAGTTTTCAAATTGGATTTGGAGTTTTTGATGGCAAGGACCATGTGTTTCTCTACTAAGCTATGGGTAGAATCTTTAACATTTATTTGCTTTTTTGGTTTTTTGTTTTGAGGCCATTGACATATATTTCAGAAGCTCCTCACTCACTACTGAGTTTTACTCTTACCTCAGTTTTAAAAACACTGTTGAGAATCAACCACTACACTCTTTTATAGAGAAAGCTTCACATAATAGATAAGGTTCTGAAAAAAATTTGTTAAAGCAGAATCATATACTCCACACTTTTGCACAGTCCACTACTCCAAATATATGGTGTATTTCATAAAATTATTTTAGATTTTAACTGACTTAAACGAAATAGTTCTTTTTCCCCAAAACAGTTGATTGTACTTTCATTCATATCTTCCAGTCTTCAGAATAGTAAATTTTCCTTAGTAGAATCTTAATTCTTTGACTCAGCTGTTTGCTGACCATCTGTTTTCTGGGCAGACCTAGGGACCAGAAGAGCAGTCACTTGATGAGGACAGAGCAGGGTGAACTGAATTGATGTGAAGTCTCTGCAGGCAAACTAGACAGAAGATGCTTAGGAAGAATCCTGAGCAGCAACCCTAACTAAATACATGTTCACTATACATGTCTAGGTGGCCCAGGAGTAATTTTGAAGTTGTGCTTGTAGGTATGTTGGTGTTCCAACAAGGAAAACATTGTTTTTACAATATTTTCAGGTTTGATTTGATCTTCCTCATGCTGGACCCTCAGGATGAAGCTTACGATAGGCGTCTCGCTCACCACCTTGTCGCTCTTTACTACCAGAGTGAGGAGCAGGCAGAGGAGGAGTTCATGGACATGGCAGTGCTAAAGGACTACATTGCTTATGCTCACAGCACTGTCATGCCTCGGCTGAGCCAGGAAGCTAGCCAAGCTCTCATTGAGGTAACACGTGTCCATGTTTAAAGCCCAGAAATTGTCTCCCTGAGCCTCTAGCCAAAAACTTTACTGTCGTCCCCTTAAAAGAATAATCATTTTGTTAAAAATAATATACTATTTCCTATAACTATTTTTTTCTCTGCTGTTGCAAAATGACTTCTAAGTGTAAAAAAGCAGGAAGGATTCATTTTTATAGGTTGTACACACTTTTTACATTTAAATTACTAAGTGTGGTGAATTTAAGATCAGAATATAGGAGTTGAAATATAAGTGGCGCTTCTTACTTACTTTTTAACTCTGGACAGGTCATCCAGTTTCTCTGATTATCTATTTTCTTGTTTCTAAAAAAACCTGAATTATAAAAGTATTTTATGTTCACATTTTGGAATCCTCTTACATGAGCAGTAGTGCATGATGACATTAGGTTATTCATGCATTGTGATAGAGGATTTTGATGGACTTTACATACTAACAAACCTAAAAATGCTCAAATGAACATTGCAAATGATATATAATTTACCATTTGTATCATTCTTGAGAGTTATTCAAAAAGAAATAAAATTATGTCTATACGTTTAATACTTCACTTCTCAAACTTGTGGCTGAATGTATGTTTACTACAATTTACCTTTATGACATTATTTCAATAATTATTTGTGTGCCTTGTTAAATAGATCCTTGGCAGGGATATAAATCAGTCAGTGCCTGAGGAATTTTTTCAGACAGGTACACTGATTGTCCTCTGCTCTAATTGCAGCCTGCCCCCCTTACCCAACACACCATTCCTCTGAGTACTGAGCCTCACGCGCCTTCACTGCCCATTCCTAATCTCCACTCTTCAAAGCTATACCTTCTTTGGTTTTAAGGCACAAAGCTTCAACTCATTCTTAATTCCCCTGAGTACCTTCACATGGCAGCCTGGAAGGAGTTTCGCTTATTTAGGGAGTCCTAAAAATTCAGTTTAACCGTGAAACTAATATTGTTAATAAGGAGTTTTGGGTTTTTTCTCCCTATCTATACTAGGCTTATGTAGATATGAGAAAGATCGGTAGTAGCCGAGGAATGGTTTCTGCATACCCGCGACAGCTGGAGTCTTTGATTCGCTTAGCAGAAGCCCATGCTAAAGTACGGTTTTCAAACAAAGTTGAAGCAATTGATGTTGAAGAGGCAAAGCGCCTGCATCGGGAGGCCCTAAAGCAGTCTGCCACCGACCCCCGGACCGGCATTGTAGACATATCTATTCTTACTACAGGTTTGTTATTTGCTTTAAACATAAAAACACGTGAAAATCATTTAATATATAACTGATAACGCTGTATTTTGACTTTCACCCACTGTTCCCCAACCTTTATGGAAATTTGAAACATTTCACTTCTTTATAGAAATATTAATTTCTTTTGAATCAGGAATGAGTGCCACCTCTCGTAAACGGAAAGAAGAGTTAGCTGAAGCATTGAAAAAACTTATTTTATCTAAAGGTAATACACCAGCTCTAAAATACCAGCAACTTTTTGAAGATATTCGAGGACAGTCTGACATAGTAAGTATTCATATGTATATTCTATATAATAGAGGGGGTTCTTATTTGTGTGTTTGTTTTTTCCAAAATATAAGGGAAAGTTTATTTAGAAAGTCACAGAGATAGAATAAATGCGCTTTAGAAAACAAGTTACAGTGACCAAGAAGGGGAGCTTAGGAGCGGAAGAGAAACATGCCAGGAAGAAGGGGCAAGAGAAAGGTTTAGGCATTCTCCTGATAGGGATAATGCCGAGTTTCTTTCTCTTAATACTGCTTTCAAGTTATATTCCTATTTTTTCCCTTCATTTATCATTTAAGTAGTAAATGTTGCTATGGATAAGTAAGAAAGGTAAGATCTATATGCCAAAAATTGGACAACCAAGGCGAAATAAATAGATTCCAAGAAACATACAATCTTCCAAAACTCAATCTGGGAGAATCAGAAAGCCTAAAGAGACCAATTACAACAAATGAAATTGAAACAGTTATCAAAAACCTCACAGCAAACCAAAGTCCTGGGCCATATGGCTTCACAGGCAAATTTTACCAAACATTCAAAGAAGAACTAACACCTTTTCTTAAGCTATTTCAAAAAATTCAAGAGGAGCCCTGCCCGGATAGCTCTGTTACTTAGAATATCGGCCCATAGTGCAGAGGTTGCCAGTTCAATCCCTGGTCAGGGCGCATACAGGGACAGATCTATGTTCCTGTTTCTCTCTCTCTCTCTCAAAAAAAAAAAAAAAAATTCAAGAGGAGGGAAGAATTCCAAGCTCCATTCAAAAATCACGTAAAGACACTACAAAGAAAGAAAACTATATGCCAATATCCCTGATTAACATAGATTGTAAAATTCTCAACAAAATATTAGCAAACAGGATCCAGCAGTATATCAAAAAGATCATATATCATGATCAAGTGGAATTTATTCCTGGGAGGCAAGGCTGGTACAATATTCGCAAATCAATAAAAGTGATTAATCATATAAACAAAATAAAGGATAAAAATCAATTGATGGTATCAGTTAGATGCATAAAGAGCACTTGATAACATCCAGCACCTATTTATGATAAAGACTCTTGAGCAAAGTGGGGATATAGGGAACATAACTAAACACAATAAAGGCCATGTATGACAAATCTACAGCCGACATCATACTCAATGGGCAAAAATTAAAAGCATTCACCTTAAGATTAGGAATAAGACAGGGGTGTCCCCTTTCTCCACTCTTTAATTTAACGTACTTGTGGAAGTCCTACCCATAGCAATCAGACTACAAGAAGAAATAAAAGGCATCCACATTGGAAAAGGAGAAATAAAACTATCATTATTTGCTGATGACATGATACTGTACCTAGAAAACCCTAAAGTCTCAGTCAAAAAACTACTAGACCTGATAAATGAATTTGGCAAGGTAGCAGGATATAAAATTAATATTCAGAAATCAGTGGCATTTTTATACACCACAGTAAACTGTCAGAGAAATTAAGGAAACAACCTCTTTCATTATTGCAACAAAAAGAATAAAGTGCCTAGGAATAAATTAACCAAGGACTCAGAAAGTTTTGTACTCAGAAAATTATAGGACATTGAAAAAGGACATCAAGGAAGATATAAACAAGTGGAAGCATATACCCTGTTCATGGATAGGGAGAATAAACATTAAAATGTCTATACTACTCAAAGCAATCTATATATTTAATGCAATTTTTATTGAAATACCAATAGTATACTTCAAAGATACAGAACACATATCCCAAAAATTTATATGGAACCAGAAAGACCCCAAATAGCCTCAGCAGTCTTGAAAATGAAGAATAAAGTCAGAGGTATTACACTTCCTGATATCAAGTCATAGTACAAGGCCATTGCAATCAAAATAGCTTATGCTCGCATAAGAACAAGCATACAGATCAATGGAACAGAACTCAGAAATAAGCATACACCTTTATGGTCAATTAATATTTGACAAAGGGCGTAAGAGCATAAAATGGAGTAAAGACAGTCTCTTCAATAAATAATGTTGGGTAAATTGGACAGGTACATGCAAAAAAATGAAACAAGACCACCAACTTACACCATTCCCCAAAATAAACTTAAAATGAGTAAAAGACTTGAAGTCACAACTTGGAAGAAAACATACTATATCTCTTGCCTATTTATCTTCACAGGAAAGTGAAATAAAGGACTAAATAAGCAAATGGGGTTATATCAAACCAAAAAGCTTTTGCACAATAAAAGAAACCATGAACAAAACAAGACAACTGCCCTGGCCCGTTGGCTCGGTGGTAGAGCGTCAGCCTGGCGTGTAGGAGTCCTGGGTTCGATTTCCAGCCAGGGCACACAGGAGAAGCGCCCATCTGCTTCTCCACCCCTCCCCCTCTCCTTCCTCTCTGTCTCTCTCTTCCCCTCCCATAGCCAGGGCTCCATTGGAGCAAAGTTGGCCTGGGCGCTGGGGATGGCTCTATGGCCTCTGCCTCAGGCACTAAAATGGCTCTGGTTGCAACACAGCAACGCCCCAGATGGGCAGAGCACTGCCCCCTGGTGGGCATGCCGGGTGGATCCTGGTCAGGCGCATGCAGTAGTCTGTCTGACTGCCTCCCCGTTTCCAACTTCAGAAAAATATTTAAAAAACCAAAAAAAAAAAAAAACAACCCACACAATGAGAACATTTTTGTCAGTACATCTGGTAAGAGGTTTATAAAGAACTAAAACTTAACACCAGGAAAGTAAAGAATTCAATTAAAAAATGGACAAAAGAACTTAATAGATACGTCTCCAAAGAGGACATACAGATGGCCAAAAGACATGAAAAAATGTACAATGTCACTAATCGTCAGAGAAATGCAAATTAAAACTGCAATGAAACACCACACCTGTCAGAATTGCGCTCTTTAACAAATCAACATCCAACAAGTGCTGGCAAGGGTGTGGAGAAAAGGGACCCCTCCTGTACTGCTGATGGGAATGCAGACTTGTGCGGCCAACTGTGGGAAACTATGGTGTTTAAAAAAATTAAAAATGGAACTGCCTTTTTTTTTTCTGAAGTGAGAAGCAGGGCGGCAGAGAGACTCCTGCGTGCGCCCAACCAGGATCCACTCAGCATGCCCACTAGGGAGCTATGCTCTGCCCACCTAGCGTCGCCCCTGGTGGGCGTGCTGGGTGGATCCCAGTCGGGCGCATGCGGGAGTCTGTCTGACTGTCTCTCCCCGTTTCCAGCTTCAGAAAAATACAAAAGAAAGAAAGAAAGAAAAATGTACATACACAGTGGAATATTACACTGCCGTGAAAAAGAAAAATCTTTCGTGATGGCATGGATTGACCTGGAGATTATTATGCTAAGTGAAATAAGCCAGGCAGAGAAATTAATTTTTTTTATTTGTTTATTTATTTATTTATTTGTATTTTCTGAAGTTGGAAACGGGGAGGCAGTCAGACAGACTACTGCATGCGCCTGACCGGGATCCACCCGGCATGCCCACCAGGGGGCAGTGCTCTGCCCATCTGGGGCGTTGCTGTGTTGCAACCAGAGCCATTTTAGTGCCTGAGGCAGAGGCCATAGAGCCATCCCCAGCGCCCAGGCCAACTTTGCTCCAATGGAGCCCTGGCTATGGGAGGGGAAGAGAGAGACAGAGAGGAAGGAGAGGGGGAGGGGTGGAGAAGCAGATGGGCGCTTCTCCTGTGTGCCCTGGCCAGGAATCGAACCTGGGACTCCTGCACGCCAGGCCGACGCTCTACCACTGAGCCAACTGGCCAGGGCTGAGAAAGAAAAATATATGATCTCACTTATGTGGAATGTAATGAACAGAGTGAACTGAGAAACTGAATAGAGGCAGAGGTGCATTCACAGGGAGCAGAGGGACAGCTGTCAGGGACAAGGTAGATGAGGGGATGAGACCAGAGAATATGAGGGGATTAGTGAAGTTACATACACATAACACCTAGATACAGATAACAGGACAGCGAATCCCTGAGGGAATTGGGGAGAATAAGTCAAGGGGATGGGGACGAAGTGGGTGTAATGGGTATGTTGTTGGGAGGTGAGGGTGTTATATTGAATGGGACACTTGAATCTATGTTAATAGAATAAATTAAAATTTTAATGAAAAGGTAAGGTGACCTATAAACCTGTCATCAAGGAATAATCACTCGTAACTTTTCTCTATGTATATTCACATGGTTTTTTCTTTGAAAAATGAACATAGATAATTATGTTTATGCTGCTTTGTAACTTGCTGGTTTTTAATTAAAAATTAAGTTGATCTTAATGTCATCTGTGAAGGTAAGTAGATTTCATAACAATCATAATGATAACATTCTTTTGCATGCATATTTCATTATTTACTTAACTAGTTGTTGGACCTTTAGGATGTTTGCAGTTTTTTGCTATTATAAATAGTGTTCCAATCACAGTTCTTAATTTAACAACTATCATATTTATTATGTAAGTTTGTTTGGGGGTTGAAATACTCAGGTACCCTTTTGTGATAAGTAGAGTTGAGTTGTTGAGTGAAAAGCATTCCAGAAGTCAAAATCAACCCTTTGCCTGCTCTAATAATGCCCCTTTACTTACGTATTATCTGTGGCTGCATTGGTAGATGGAGGCAGAGTTGAGTAGTTAGGACAGATGCCAAGCCTCTGGTATTTATTACGTGGCTCTTTATAGGAAATGTTTGCCACTCCTGAGTTAGAACATAAGACATGTATATAACCACCAAAAAAGAAAGAGACTGGCCTGACCTGTGGTGGCATAGTGGATAGTGTGTTGACCTGGAACCCTGAGGTCGCAGGTTTGAAACCCTGGGCGTGCTTCCTGCTTCTACCTCATTCTTTCTCTCTCTGTCTCTCCTCTTAAAAAAAGAGAGAGAGAGAGAGAGACTGGTGTTTTTTTTAACACTGAAATTAATTTATCTTTATAACAGGTAAGGGAGTACTTGATATGTAAAATATTTGTTTCTCTCTTCCCCAAAGGCGATCACCAAAGATATGTTTGAAGAAGCATTACGTGCCTTGGCTGATGATGACTTCTTGACAGTGACTGGAAAAACTGTCCGCTTACTCTGAAGTTCTTATGAGCAGTGCTGTGTGTCCTGGTTTTCTGAATTTGCTTGCATATCTGTGGTATATGGACAAATATGGTATCACTACTGACATTACTGGAAATAGATTCTTAAAGTCACAATATGTTTGGCTTCATAAAAGTTTTCTAATCTGGGTTCAATTTTTATAGTGAAGTGCGTGATTTGTTGGGGTTTTTTTACATTTTAAGTAAAAACGCTATGGCAATTTATAAACATACAGTAAAGATTGTTTCTTGAAGTCCCATTTCTTCAGCATTGAAATTTTAATCTATATTTATAATCAGCAGAATGTCAGTCTTTTGAAGATGGCAGTCTGGGTCATGGTTTTTGTGCTGGAGGTTCTAATGGCAGTCATCCATATGCTCGAAGTTTTTGTAGTATGAGATAAGACTTAGCCAGGACATACCATTTTGAGTGATGTAATAATAAAAGACTAGACAGAGCCTTTCTCCTTGTTACAAGTCTCCAGTGTAATTACTTCTAGCAGCTTGTTCGCATGGCTATTATAAGATCAAAAATAGATAGTTGAAAGGATCAGGTTCTAGGTTAACTTCTACTACTATATCCATCTGTGTAAATAAGTGATAGACTAAGAAATACTTGTTTTTCTGGCATTATTTTTAAATAAATAAAAAGATTTAGTAAATACTACATTCATGTAAATTCTTGGTGGTACTTTATAAATCATCAAATAAACTATAATACAATGAATTTCATTATATTCAAAAGTTATTCATTCCTAGCAGTCATTCTTATAAAACCATCATAACCTGAAATCATATATGGAAATACTACTAGGCCCTGGCTGGTTTGCTCAGTGGTAGAGCATCAGCCCAGCATGTGGGTGTCCCAGGTTTGATTCCTAGTCAGGGCACACAGGAAAAGCAACTATATGCTTCTCTACCCTAACCCTCAACCTTCTCTCTATCTCTTCTCACAAGCCATGGCTCAGCTGGACCAAGTTGGCCCTGGGCGCTGAGCGTGGTTCCATGGCCTTGCCTCAGGCTCTAAAATAGTTCGGTTGCTGAGCAACAGAGCAGCAACCCCTGATGGGCAGAGCATCACCCAATAGTGGGCTTACCTGGTGGATCCCGGTCAGTCAGGGTGCATGCGAGGGTCTGTCTCTGCCTCCCTGCTTCTCACTTTAAAAAAATATATTTTAAAGAACTATAATAAATAGTCCCTGAAACAATTAAGTCCCATTTGTATGAGTCAGTCCCATTTTATAACTTAGAATTCACTCATAAACTATCCATAGAAAATGATATATCTAATTGAATATTCAAATAGCATTAAAACCAACATTGGAATAATATAGGTCATTAACCAAATTCATTTTTATGAATCAGCATTCTTTTCTGTTCTTGACAAGTTTGCAAAATCATTTTATATTTTGGGGCCCTGGCTGAGTATCTCGGTTAGACCATTGTCCCCATACACCAGGGTGGTAGGTTTTATCTCTCTAGTCAGGGCGTGTACAAGAATCAACCAATGAATGCATTAATAAGTGGGAAAACGAATCTTTCCGGAATTAATAAAAAGTTTTAAAAAGTCATATTTTGGAGGATGTAGTAGTTAGGTTGGGATGTCACCAAAGAATGCAAGAGTGTTTTACTTAAGAGGTTTCCTCAGTGAACTCACATTATAGGAGATGCTTTTACATAATCCTCAACCACTGTTGAATCAATTTTCTCCTTTTTATAAAGAAGGAAAGAAGTCTAATCTTTTGCCTAAACACCCAAAAGCAAGAGAGGAAGCTGAAGTTAAAACAGTTGAGTCTTCTGATTTTAGGATTTAACTATGACATGCCTAGGCTTCAATTCGGTTTTCTAAGTATGTTTATACTTTTGGACACACTGCTTACAATTCAAAACTCATACAGAGAAGGTTCCCTAGTACCTGTCACATGGTGGATACTTTATAAATATTCCATTGAGTACAGAAGTCCTAAACTGTTGAACAGTGTTATTGCAACCACATGTTTTTCAGACTTGAAATAAGTTTTACTCACAGATAAGGTTACTCAGAGATAACTTGTCCTTAGGTCCTATTTGAGCTTGCCACTGACAACCTGTGAATAGTACACATGTGGAAATTAAACATATAGGGTTTTGAGAGGCAGTTACCTGGAAGTGATTAGAAAATGTCCTGTGCTCATAATAAGTAACAGTTTCCTTGACTTTCCCTTTAAGTTACATACTGAATAAAGTCACCAAAATGTTTCTTCTTTCACAATTACAAAACTTCTAATTTAAAAAAAAAATTTTAAATAAAATAAACTGCCACTAGGCAGCTTGAAATTGAGATATCCAAAGTTCTAGAGCTGATTTGCTTATACATTACACTTCTAGTTAATGGAATTGATGCAGGCAAAAAAAGTCAGGTTCTTTCTCCAAATTAAGTTCTTAGCCTGCAGTAACGGCTAGAATATTGGAAGCAATTGATGTATATGCACAGTACCTGAAACTGGTAAGTAGTAAATACTGAAATACTTGCTGACCAAAATGTTTTCCCCCCTAAAGTTCATGCATTAGTAATATTTTTCTAAACCTTGTAATTAATTTCCAAGATGGAAGGTACATACAACTACAAATTAAGTGTATAAATAGTCTGATTTTAAGGAAATTTTAGTTAAATAAAAAAATGTCTTTCTTCTGGCTGGCAGTTTCCATTGTAGTGAATGAATCTCAGTTTATCTCCTGTTCACATCTACAACTTACCCAATAATCTATAGGTCTCCAAGTGCAGTAGTAATATCCTCTCAGTACAGCGCCTGGTGAAAGGTGATTGTTACATACAGAATTGAGCAAAAATAGATTTAACTTACAGTTGTGAGTATGCAAAATTCAGAGTTTATTCTTACATTATTATTTATTGTATTTTTCATACGAACAACTGTAAACCTACTTTTGCTTCACCCTGTATTTACAGAGAGAATTGACTTGTATGAAGGGAGAGTTAAGGGTATAAAAGATCAGAGGACTTTCTTGAAATTAGTGAAATCTGACGATGTGGAGTGAAAGAATAAAAAGATGCGTTCAGATGGAAGTTCTGCTCCCTAAATTCTGGCAGTTGTTCCCTTATATGATGTGTCACGTGATTCAGTGGGAGCACACCACATCCCTCAGGAATACTGGGCTGGAAAGACTGGGAGCCACTGCCTTGGACTGAGAAGCATCTTCCCCATGTATGTAAGGTGACTTATGGCGTAAAGGTTGAGAATACAGGTGTGGGCTGCCCAGGCTCAAATCCTGGCTCATCACCTATTCTCAACATGCAATGTTTATTGAGCACATGGTTGTGCTCAATATTGTTACCGTAAACAAAATAAGTGTGAATGTGTTTTTCTTACTAGGACAATATTTCAGCTTAGTCATACATATATTATGAATAACACTATAATGTAATTTCATTTGAACTTCTCCAACTTTAACCCTGAAAGATAACCAAACTTGCTAATGAAAATGGCTTTGATTTTCACAAATATATTTATACATGTGTCATTTTCTTCCCAGTACCTATCTTAAGTACCCATCATAAATGTAACCAGCTCTATGTAAAGAAGTCAAAATTATCAAGAAGAATGATGAAACTTAGAATTTAATAATTCACTCTTAACAGATTAGGAAATATTAACTTAAGGACAGTACTGTTACTTATTAAATCTAAGGTAATTTCTTAAAATACTGTGGAGGAACAGCACATAAAAAATATGAATTTGAACTCAATTGAACATGAAAATGAGGGTCACAAAAAATGGTTACAGGAATTACTGAGTCATTTGCTCGATCGGATAAAATGGCCCGCTTTCCCAGAGGCTCCTCAGGTGCGCAGTTTCCCCTGAAAGCAGGGAGGATTGTCTTATCATGGCTGCCAGCCCAGTTAACTATTCTAGATTGTGGTGACCTTTTTTTGTTTCTAGAGGCCATGAACACAGGACCCACCTGTTGTGGCCTGCAGCCAAAATTTTCTCATAAAATAGGGTCCCAGACAGCTGAAACTCTAGTCCCTGAAGCTCTAGAGAACTCTTCCTCATTGATGCACACGAGGGTGGCCAACTTTGGAGCCCAGGCTGAGGCTTCACGGTCTGGTGACATGTTCCTTCATGGTCTGGTGAGATTTGTACATACTCATAGTTCTCTTAGACTATTGCTTTACCTAGTTATTACTCTGGAGCCCAGGCTGATATTTCTCCATCTGGTAATGTTGTGTGCTCATTTTTGTGTTGATTATACCAAGATTTTTCTTTGTTCTACTTTAAGTTATATAAGGTCAAACCCCTTTTTGATTTTTGCCTTGATTATTTTTATTATTATTAATCATAATAAATTTCCCCCTAAAATCCATCTGTAATTGCATCTCTGTACCATTCCTCTTGCACAGCACAAATACCTCTGTAATTGAATTTAAAAAATTTTTTAAAATAAGTTTTAGACTTACAAAGGTTGTAAGAATAGTATAAATACTTTCCATATACAATTCACTAAAATTTCTTATGATAGGGGAGCCCCCCAAATGAGAAATTTGGCTTCAGTAATAGTAGCCTTTTAGTTGTAATAAGTAGGAGATATGTAAGGGTTAAGAAATAGTTAATAGTTAATCTGTTTGCTAGTCTCTCTTAATGGCTTCCTGGCCATTACTTTGAAATGTAGCAAAAAGTTTACATTTACAGGAATGTCAAGAAATGCTTACAGTGGGGAGAGACCTGACAATTAGGGGAGTTTAAGTCACAGTAGTTGTTTGTAAAAGCCTAGCCATAGGATTTACTGTGAAATTAATTACAACTTAGTTCACCAATCTTATATCTTTACTTTGTATCCTAAGAAAACAGGTGTGTTTTTCAAAGATAATTCCCAGAGGCAGATGGTCCCAGAGGCACCAAGTCCCAGCTGTTCCTGGGAGACACCTGACCTTGACTGTCTTGAAGATTTATCCAAGGACACCAGATAGGACCATGCTGATTAGGCCTGTGCTACATCAGAACTTGCAGAGAAGATGTTTCTGTGGCTGAACCCCCACCTCCTGCACATTGTAACGTGACCAACTGCATGGACTTTTTACTTTTTTTTCTTTTTATCTGAACCCTATAAAAATTGCCAGCACCAAGCAACTGTTAAGGCAGCTTTATGGACAGAACTCCCCTGCCTTCCAGGATACTGGTATTTCTGAATTAAAGACTGTCCCAGTACAACCCGAGCTCTCCGTCCATCAGGTGTCGCCAGTTGGAATTCCCTCTGCAGTGGGACACTCCTGCTTAACAGCAGAGCTGGCAGTCTCTTCGAGACTACGCTCGAGGCGGCTGTGACGATTCTACTTATCGGTACCATGACCAACTGCCATCGGAGGAAAGACACAACCCATGCACAAGTTAGTTGCAAGAATCACAGAGGCAGTTTATTAATCACTAATCCTGTGGTGTGCCTGGGTACAGCTTTATGGGGCCCCGTCAGTGTGCTCCTCTCAGCTGTCCTTGGTCAAAGCAGCATGGAGTCAGTCTCCATGGTCTCCATATAGTCTCCATACTATACAATTGGACAATTAACTGGATGACTAACTGCATCTGGGGGCCCCTCGGCTTTAGTACCCTTTTCTGGCATACGCCTTCTAACAGGTGTTAATCTACAGGATTATCACATTAAGCCACTTTTTGGGAGTTCCTCACAGGAAGCCCTTTTTTATGTTAATCTACAGAATTGTCATATCAAGCCTCTTTTAGGGAGTTCCTCTCAGGGAGCTCTTTTTATCTATATTAGTTTCACACACTCATTAACTGGGCCTTGTGCAAACGGTATACATAGTCTTGCCTATCATATCTGTCCACACTGAAACAGTTCCCACCCAGCCTGGCCTGTGGTGGCGCAGTGGATAAACCTTTGGCCTGGAATGCCAAGGTTGCCGATTTGAAACCCTGGGCTTCCCTGGTCAAGGCACATACAGCAAGCAAGCAATGAACAACTGACATGAAGCAACTATGAGTTGTTACTTCCCATTCCATGCTCCCATTTCTCTCCTGTCTGTAAAATCAATAAAGTATTAAAAAAAAAAAAAAAGTTCTTAAAACAGTTCCCACCCAGAGGTCATAGCCTTAGTCACTTGCCTTAATAGCTTTTAATATTATATTACTGTAATAAAAGACACTCTTATATACTCAGTCAGGTTTATCTCTTTTGATTGGCTGAATGCGACAAGCTGCCCCGAACAAGAGCCCCGAACATTTTCTAAAATCTGCTTTTCTATTTTTTAATCATTTGAGAATAAGTTAGGATGCCACTTTGCTTCTAGATACTTCCTAAAAACTGTGTATATCCTAAAAACAACATTTATAAAATCAGAAAAAGTTCATAACAGCCAAAAATTGCTATTACCTAATCTAATGACAAATATCATCAATTGTCTCAATAATATATATATATTTAATCATTTTTATTATAAATTACAGTTGACATACATTATTAGTTTCAGGCATACACCCAGTGATTAGACATTACATAACCTCCTAAATGATCATCCTGATAAATCTCACTTCCATCTGACACCATATATTTTTTTTTTAATTTTTTTTATTTATTCATTTTTTTAGAGAGGAGAGGGAGAGACAGAGAGAGAGAAGGGGGGAGGAGCTGGAAGCATCAACTCCCATATGTGCCTTGACCAGGCAAGCCCAGGGTTTCAAACCGGCGACCTCAGCATTTCCAGGTCGACACTTTATCCACTGCGCCACCACAGGTCAGGCCCATATATTTTTATTAGACTATTATTGACTATATTCCTTATGCTGTACTTTACATCTCCATGACTATTCTGTAACAACCAATTTGTACTTTTCAACCCGTTCTTCACCTTTTTCACCCCTCCCCCCACGTTTCCTCCAATATGGCAACTGTCAAAATGTTCTCTGTATCTATAGTTTGTTTCAGTTTTGCTCGTTTGTATTATTAAATTCAATTGCTGATAGTTATGTATTTGTTGCCATTTTCTTGTTTATATTTTGACCATTTTTCTTCTTAAAAATACCCTTTAATATTTCATACAATACTGGTTTGGTGCTGATGAACTCCTTTAGCTTTTTCTTGTCATGGGAAGCTCTTTGTGTGTCCTTTGATTCTAAATAATAGCTTTGCTAGGTAGAGAAATCTTGGTTGTAGGTCCTTGCTTTTCATCACTTATTCAACTCAATTTTTGCCAATCCCTTTTGGCCTGAAAGTTTCTGTTGAGACAGCAGCTGGAGTCTTATGAAAGCTCTCTTGTGAGTAACTAACTGCTTTTCTCTTGCTGCTTTTAAGATTCTTTCTTTGTTTTTTTGTTTGTTTTTTTTTTGCATTTTTCCAAAGTGAGAATCACAGCAGACAATTCCCACATGCGCCCTACTGGGATCCACCTGCATGCCCACCAGAGGGCGATGCTCTGCCCATCTGGGCCATTGCTCTATTGCAGGGGTCCGGAACCTATGGCTCATGTATTACAATCCATTCATTTCCTACCGCTTATGTTCATGGTTGCGGGTGGCTGGAGCCAATCACAGCTGTCCTCTGGGACAACACCAAATTTTTATTGGATAATGCCTAACATACACGGGTTGTTGTATGGCTCTCACAGAATTACATTTTAAAATGTATGGCATTCATGGCTCTCTCAGCCAAAAAGGTTCTCGACCCCTGCTCTATTGCAACCGGAGCCATGTTAGCACCTGAGGCAGAAGCCATGGAGCCATCCTCAGAGCCCGGGCCAACTTTGCTCCAATGGGGCCTTGGCTGTGAAAGAGGAAGAGAGAGATAGAGAGAAAGAAGAGGGGGAAGGGTGGAGAAGCAGATGGGCACTTCTCCTGTGTGCCCTGGCTAGGAATCAAACCTGGGACTTCCACACGCTGGGCCAATGCTCTACTGCTGAGCCAACTAGCCAGAACCTTAAGATTCTTTTTCTTTAGCCTTTTGCATTTTAATTATATGTCTTGGTGTGGGCCTTCTTGTGTTCATCTTGTTTGGGACTCTGTGGTTCCTGGACTTGTATGTCTGTTTCTTTCACCAAGTTAGGGAAGTTTTCTGTCATTTTTTTTTTTTAGTAGGTTTTCAATTCCTTGCTCTCTCTTTTCTCCTGGCAACCCCATGATGTTTGAAGTTACCCCAGAGGTTTCTTACACTACCTTCATTTTTTTCAGATTCTTTTTTATTTTTAATATTCTAATTGGATCTTTTGTTCAGCAATTCCAAATTGCTATTTGGTTCCTGGCTTCATCTGCTCTACTGTTGATTTACTGTAAATTAGTCTAGATTTCAGTTAGTGTATCTTCATTTCTGACTGGTCCTTGTTTTATGCTGAATATGTTCTCACTAAGTTCATTAAGCATCCTTATGACCAGTGTTTTGAACTGCATTTAGTAAGTTGCTTGTCTCCATTTTATTTTGTTTTGTTTCTTGAGTTTTGTTCAGTTCTGTCATTTAGGACATGTTTTCTTTGTCTCCTCATTTTGGCAACCTCCCTATGTTTGTTTCTATGTATTAGGTAGAAGTTCTACATATCCCAGGCTTGGTGGAATTTCCTAATGGAGTAGGTGTCCTGTAAGATATGATGGCACAGTTTCCCTGATCACCCAAGTTGGGCATTCAAGGTGCTTCTCCTATGTGGGCTGTGTACACCCTCCTCTTGTAGTTGAGCCTTGATTATTGTTGGCCCATCAGAGGATGAGACTGATCCTCAGATGATCAGTTGCAAGGATTGGCTGTGACCACTGACCATCAACCTCTGATCACAGTGCAGAATCAGCTCGCAGGGGCCCACCCCACAGACCCAAACTTATTTCAGCAGGGCTCTGGTGCCCACTGAGTCTATTTTAAAATGTGTGGCATTCATGGCTCTACCCCTTGGGTGTGTCACTTGTGGAGGTGGTTGGGCAGTGGTGCTTTGACATAGTCTGAAGCTTCCACTGGGTGTGCTGGGTCTGAGGCCTCCTCTAAGGTGCAGGCAAAATCAGCTACTGCTTGTGTTCTGCCCTGAGTCACCCAGCATGAGCTACAAAGCAATTTTCAAATTGCTGCTACTTGTGCTATGCTTAGAGGTGCCCAGGTGAGGCCAAGCTGTGAACCAAGGCTGGCTACTGCTAGTGTTGGGCCTGAGGCCACTTAACAAGAGGTATGGGGCTCACTGAGGCCAGATGCAACTTGTTTGAGAGATTTTAGAAAAATCTGAAGCATGAGCCAACAGGCCATTTGTATGGAAAATCCAGGGGAAACAGCTTGGGTGGTCCAAATGTTGGGTGGAACAGAACCATAGGGAATCACCGCAGCAGGGCAAACAGTGTTAGCCAGGTTGATGGAGTCCCAGATATGGCATTTGCCTTCCAGCTGTGTCAGGAGAGGGCCCAGAAAAGGAACAATGGCCTCTGCCAGGGCTTCTGTTTGGGAGAAAGCTGCCCCAGTTCTTGCCTTGATGCCAGACATTTTAGTTTCTCCCTGTCGATCTCTGGTTCCTTTCAAGTTGCTGCCCCTACACAGTAGCTCAAAGGGAGTGAGTCTGAGTTTGTCCATGCACACGGCCTTTGACTCCCTCAGCCTTAAGCCCTGCTGGTTTTTACAACCAGAAGTTATGGAGACTTCTCTTCCCAACACAGGAACCCTGGGTTTGGGGGCCTTGTGTGGGTCTGGGACCCTCCGCTCCTCAAGGAAGACATCTGCAGCTGAGATATCCCTCCCAATTTTTGTCTACTACACATGGGTATCTGCATCTCTTCTACCTATCTTGATGTGGCTTCTTTAATTCCCTGGTTGTAGAACTTCCATTTATCTCAATTTCAGGTGGTTCTGAATGATGATTCTTCTGTAGTTTAGTTCTATCTATGCTTCAAGATCATAGATTTCATGTCTGTAGTCTCCTTCAATCTGGAACATTTCTCAATCTTTTATCATCTTTCATAACCTAAAGAGTAGAAGCCAGAGTACACCATTCCTCACTCTCAATTCTACTTTTGTACAGGACTGCCTCACTGTTACCCAGGTGTTTGTCAGCCAGCTGGGACCCAAGGACAAGCTACAACCCAAGTTGACAAAACTGCATACAGTCATTCTCAGTATAAGGCCTCCTCCACTGGATCCATCGCACACTGGTCAAAGTAGTCCCTCATGAGAGAAAACTCTAAAACTCTCAGGTACCAACTTCCAGTTAACTGAACCAAATATAGGAGTAAGAGCCACCATAACTTGTCCATCCTCAAATGATTAACCAGAATGCATTAAAACATTCTCTCTTCTGGTTGTTGATCCCACTCATTCTTTTCTTCCTTTTAAAAATTTTTTTATTTTTATTTCTGGTTTGCAAGCTCCTGTGTATTCCCATGGGTCCTAAATTTTGTTGATTGCTGTCCATGACTTCATTTCTTTTTATTCTCCTCCCCCATCTCTCCTTATGACACCAACCTCTAACCTTCCCCAATGGTTCAATAATACCATCTATACCACTTGGGCTGTTAGCACCTACTACATAAGGTTACCTTGCCCAGGCTGGGAGACATAGCAGATCTACCTCATACATGGAACAGACCCAGAGAGACAACCAAAATGAAAAGACAAAAAGTTTTAAATGAAAAAAACAGGAGAAAACTCCAGGAACTCCAGGAATAGAACTAGACAAAATAGAGGCAAACCATCTATCAAATACAGAGTTTATAACACTGGCTGTAAGGATGCTCAGAAACCTAGTAAAAACTTTAATAGTAAGATTGAAACATAAAAAAGGACATGGTAGTAATAAATAACAGCCAGTCAGGAATGCAAAATATAAGTAAAATTAAGAATACACTAGAGTAAATAAACATACGCTAGGATGAAGCAGAGGATAGGATTAGTGATTTGGAAGACAAGACAGCAAAAAACACCCAGTTAGAATATCAAGAAGAAAAGAGTTAAAAAAAAATACATAGAATTTAAGAAGCCTCTGGGACAACATCAGGCATAACAAGATTTACATCCTTGGGATACCAGAGGAGAAGAAAGATAGTGAGAGAATGACTGAAACTTCTTCAATGTGGTGAAGGAAATAAACATAGAAGTCCAGAAAGTGCAGAACATCTCTAATAAGATTAACTCAAAGAGATCTGTACCAAGACATATCATAATTAAAATGACAAAGGTTAAAGACAAAGAGAAAATCTTAAATGCAGCAAGAGAAAGGCAGTTAGTTATCTACAAAAGAGCTCTCTAAAGACTGTCAGCTTGCCTGACCTGTGGTGGCAAAGTGTATAAAATATTGACCTGGGCCCAGGTCAGTTTGCTTAGAAGATAGAGCTTGGGGTGTGAACCTCCTGGGTTTGATCCCCAGTCAGGGCACATATGAAAAGCAATCATGTACTTCTCTTCCCTTCTCTCTCCCCTTTCTCTCTTGCTTCGCCTCTAGCATCAGCCTTGGGTGCTGAGGACAGCTTGGCTGGTCCAAGTGTTGGCCTCAGACGCTAAAGAATAGCTCAGTTGAATCAAGCATAGACCCCAGACAGGGGTTGCCAGGTGGATCCCAGTTGGGGCAAATATGGGAGTCTGTTTCTCTATCTCCCCTCCTCTCACTTAAAAAGAAGTGTCTACGTGGAATGCTGAGGTTGCCAGTTTGAAATCCTGGGCCTGTGTGGTCACAGCATATATGACACATTATACATGAACAACTATAGCAAAACAACTATGAGTTGGTACTTCTTGTTCCACAATCCCCCCATAAAGTAAAAAAATAAAATCTTAAAAATAAAAAACAAACAAAAAAGCCTGACCTGTGGTGGCGCAGTGGATAAAGTGTCGACTTGGAAATGCTGAGGTCGCCGGTTCGAAACCCTGGGCTTGCCTGGTCAAGGCACATATGGGAGTTGATGCTTCCAGCTCCTCCCCTCTTCTCTCTCTCTCCTCTCTGTCTCTCTCTCTCCCTCTCTGTCCTCTCTAAAACTGAATAAATTTAAAAAATTAAAAAAAGACAAAAAAGAGAAACTGTTGGCTGATTTCTCAACAGAAACATTTCAAGTCAGAAGGGATTGGCACAAAATATTCCAAGTGATGAAAAGCAAGAACCTACAACCGAGACTACTCTACTCAGCAAGGCTATCATTTAAAATTGAAGAAGAGGCCCTGGCCGGTTGGCTCAGTGGTAGTGCGTCGGCCTGGCGTGCGGGGGACCCGGGTTCGATTCCCAGCCAGGGCACATAGGAGAAGCGCCCATTTGCTTCTCCACCCCCCCCTCCTTCCTCTCTGTCTCTCTCTTCCCCTCCCGCAGCCAAGGTTCCATTGGAGCAAAGATGGCCCAGGCACTGGGGATGGCTCCTTGGCCTCTGCCCCAGGCGCTAGAGTGGCTCTGGTTGCAGCAGAGCGATGCCCGGGAGGGGCAGAGCATTGCCCCCTGGTGGGCAGAGCTTCGCCCCTGGTGGGCGTGCCAGGTGGATCCCGGTCGGGCCCATGCAGGAGTCTGTCTGACTGTCTCTCCTCGTTTCCAGCTTCAGAAAAATACAAAAAATTAAAAAATAAATAAATAAAATTGAAGAAGAGATAAAGAGTTTTCTAGACAAGAAAAGCTAAAGAAGTTCATCACCACCAAACCAGCATTACAGAAATGTTAAAGGGATTTCTTTAAGAAAAAGAAGAAAGGGGGAAATGAAAATAAATATGAATAGTAAAATAACAATACCTACACCCATAAATAATAAATGGATTAAATGTTTTAATCAAAAGACATAGAATAGCTCAATGGATAAGCAAACAAAACCCAAATATATGCTTTCTTCAAGATATAGTGATCCTTCGTCTATTGCAAGGGCTAGCCTCCAAAATCGCCTGCGATAGGTGAAAATCTGCAAAGTAGCAACCTTATATTTATTTTATTATTTATATATATTTTGAGGCTTTATAAACCTTCCCCACACTCTTATAAAAACTTTCCCACACTGTTATTAACCTTTCCCACACTTTTATAAACACTTCCTATGCTCTTAAACACTTTCTAAATAATTAAGATAATAAATATTTTTAAATATCTATATACTGCAAAATCCCATGATATAGTGAAAAATCTGCAATACAAAATTAGATATATACAATTTAAAAATCCACAATACAGTGAGACTGGGAAAAGTGAACTGCAGTAAGGGGTGACTGTATTCAATTCAAGCCCTGTCCAGTTGGATCAGCAGTAGAGCATCAGCCTGGCATGTGGAAGTCCGGGGTTTGAGTTCTAGTGAGGGCACGCAGAAGTGACCATCTGTTTTTCCACTCTTCCTCACTTCTCTCTCTCTTCTTCTCTCACAGCCATGGCTTGAATGGTTTGAGCAACTTGGCTCTGGATACTGAGGATGGCTCCCTGGCCTTGCTTCAGGCACTGAAATAGCTTGGTTTCCAAGATGAGCAGCAGCCCCCGATGGGCAGAACATCGCTTTATAGAGGGCTTGCTGAGTGGATCTTGGTTGGGGTGCATGTGGGAATCTGTCAGTCTGTCTCCTTGCCTCCCTGCCTCTAACTTAATAATAATAATAAAGAAAGATATTCAATTCAGATTGAAAGGCACACAGACTGAAAGTAAAGAAGAGTAGAAAGATATTTTATGCACATGATAATGTTAATAAAGATGAAGTAGAAATACTTATATCAGAGAAAATAGACTTTAAAACAGAGTATATAGTAAGAGATAGAGAAGAACATTTCATAATGATAAAAGAATCAATCTAATAAGAGTATATAATCTTTGTAAACATTTATGTACCCAATACAAGAATATGTAAATATATAAAGTAAATGTTAATGAGCCTAAAGAGAGAGATTGACAGTAATTCAGTTGTAAGAGGGAACTTTAACACCCCATTGTCATCAATGGCTAGAACTTCCAGACAAATAATTATTTTTTTTGTTGTTGTTGTTTTTTTGTATTTTTCTGAAGCTGGAAACGGGGAGAGACAGTCAGACAGACTCCCACATGCGCCCGACCAGGATCCGCCCGACCAGGATCCACCCGGCATGCCCACCAGGGGCAAAGCTCTGCCCACCAGGGGGCAATGCTCTGCCCCTCCGGGGCGTTGCTCTGCTGCGACCAGAGCCACTCTAGCGCCTGGGGCAGAGGCCAAGGAGTCATCCCCAGCGCCTGGGCCATCTTTGCTCCAATGGAACCTTGGCTGCGGGAGGGGAAGAGAGAGACAGAGAGGAAGGAAGGGGCGGGGTGGAGAAGCAAATGGACGCTTCTCCTATGTGCCCTGGCTGGGAATCAAACCCGGGTCCCCCACATGCCAGGCCGACGCTCTACCGCTGAGCCAACCGGCCAGGGCCTCCAGACAAATAATTAATGAGAAAACAATGGCCTTAAATGTTGCATTAAGCCAAATGCACTTGTTGATATTCTTAGCACATTTCACCAAAAAGCAGCAAATATACACACTTCTGAAATGCATATGGGCCATTTTCAAGGGTAGACATGTTAGGCCACAAAACAAGTCTCAACAAATTTAAGAAGATTGAAATCATATGCCTGACCAGGCGGTGGCGCAGTGGATAGAGCGTCGGACTGGGATGCGGAAGTACCCAGGTTCGAGACTCCGAGGTCGCGCGCGGGCTCATCTGGCTTGAGCAAAGAGCTCGCCAGCTTGGACCCAAGGTCGCTGGCTCCAGCAAGGGGTTACTCGGTCTGCTGAAGGCCCACGGTCAAGGCATATGTGAGAAAGCAATCAATGAACAACTAAGAAGTCGCAATGCGCAACGAGAAACTGATGATTGATGCTTCTCATCTCTCTCTGTTCCTGTCTGTCTGTCCCTGTCTATCTCTGCCTCTGTAAAAAAAAAAAAAAAAAAAAAAAGAAATCATACCAAGCATCTTTTCAGACTACAAATGGCATGAAATTTGAAATCAATTACAAGAAAAAAGTAAAAATCACACAAACACATGTCTCATGGACCAGGTCCAGTCCTGAGTGAGAACCGTGGAGAATTAAGACATAAACACAGAAAGGAAAAAGATGGGATTGGGAGGCCTCCTGCCAAGGTCTTTTTTTATTTATAGGGCAGAGCAAAGTCATTAGCAAAACAAAGAAAGCTTAGATACAAAGTCACCTTTCTGAGGCAACCCAAGAACTCTTCCCAGGGCAGAAAATCTCCACCATGCATAACATTTTAACTTCACAAAACAAAGGAAAAAAAGAAAACTGCCTCCAGTCTTTTCAGGAAACATGGGAGATGGGACAGTGAAAACACAGCTAACACAGAGGTGTAAAGCCAGAAGCCAAGGCCAGGGCCACTATCACAGCAGCCTGGCTCATGCAGGTTCGCATTGGATTCGGACAGTCGGCAAAGAAACAACGGAGCCACAAACTGATGGGCCATAGTCTTTAATTCTAGCTTGCACCCGGCGGGCAAGTAAAAAACAAACATTGGGCTCCAAAACCCAATCACATTCAGTGCTCACAAAGCCACTGACTTATCCGAGTTTCCTAGAATCAAAGGTTTCTAGCTCACCAGCCTTATTCTCCTCAGTTCCTCATCTCCTTCCTTATCCCAGATACAAACTCTACACAAACTGGCATCTCACTCAGCACTCCGCCATCTTAGCTGCTTCTCCTGGCCTCCTCCACGTGGCCTCCTTCTGCTTTCTTCTCTGCTCTCTCCTCTAATGATAATCTCAGGAACTAAGAGCGCAAGTTCCCGTTTCGTCCCCATTTTATATTGTAGCTTCACAACCTCTAATCCAATATACAAAATAGGGAAGTCTCCAATACAAAGTCACTTCTCCGAGGCATGATTGGATTGTACCACCCCACATCAAAAAGGGTGGGAAAGGCTTAATCCCAAAACCAAGCCCCAGGCTACAAGGATTCTCAACACACATTAATATCACCTGGGCAACGGCCTCACATGGGCAGCGTTAACTTTAACAAAATGAGCATAATACATTTTATCCGCCCAACAGAGGTGTGGAGAAAAGCATAGCATTTAGTAACTTAATCAAACAATCAGAGGTTGTGGGGAAGAGTTGAGCCTTTTGGCTTAAGTCTTAAACTACTAGAATCTTTGTCAACTCTCAGTCTCTGTAAAGCCAGGAGGCACGGCCACTACTACAGCAGCCTGGCCCATGCAGGTTCGCATTGGATTCGGACAGTCGGTAAAGAAACAACGGAGCTACAAACTGGTGGGCCATAGTCTTTAATCTTAGCTTGCACCCGGCGGGCATGTAAAAAACACACACTGGGCTCCAAAACCCACTCATTCAGTGCTCACAAAGCTACTGACTTATCCGAGTTTCCTAGAATCAAAGGTTTCTAGCTCACCAGACTTTATTTACCTCGTTCCCCATCTCCTTCCTTCTCTCTGCACAAACTCTGCACAAACTGGCCTCTTACTCAACACTCCGCCATCTTGGCTGCTTCTCCTGGCCTACTCCACATGGCCTCTCTCTGCTCTCCTCTCTGCTCTCTAATGCTAATCTCAGGAACCAAGAGAGCAAGCTCTCATTCAACCCCTATTTTATAGTGTAGAAATCCAAACCTTTAATCCAATATACAAAATAGGGAAGTCTCTAATACAAAGTCACTTTCTGAGGCATGGTGGAATTGTACCACCCCACATCAAAAAGGTTGGGGGCCCTGGCCGGTTGGCTCAGCGGTAGAGCGTCGGCCTAGCGTGCGGAGGACCCGGGTTCGATTCCCGGCCAGGGCACACAGGAGAAGTGCCCATTTGCTTCTCCACCCCTCTGCCGCGCTTTCCTCTCTGTCTCTCTCTTCCCCTCCCGCAGCCAAGGCTCCATTGGAGCAAAGATGGCCCGGGTACTGGGGATGGCTCTGTGGCCTCTGCCTCAGGCGCTAGAGTGGCTCTGGTCGCAACATGGCGACGCCCAGGATGGGCAGATTATCGCCCCCCGGTGGGCAGAGCTTCACCCCATGGTGGGCGTGCCGGGTGGATCCCGGTCGGGCGCATGCGGGAGTCTGTCTGACTGTCTCTCCCCGTTTCCAGCTTCAGAAAAATGAAAAAAAAAAAAAAAAAAAAAAGGGTGGGAAAGGCTTAATCCCAAAACCAAGCCCCAGGCTACAAGGATCCTGCCTCCCCACAGCCCACAGAGACACACATTAATATCGCCTGGGCAACGGCCTACACCTGGACAGCGCCATCTTTAACAAAGTGAGCATAATACATTTTATCTGCCCAACAGTCTCCCACACACATGGATGTTAACTAACATGTTATTAACCAAAGAATGGATTAACAATGAGATCAAGGATGAAATAAAAAGATATCTTTTCTTTTTTTTCTCTTTTTTTTTTTTTTTTACAGAGACAGAGAGAAAGTCAGAGAAAGGGATAGACAGGGACAGACAGGAATGGAGAGATGAGAAGCATCAATCATTAGTTTTTTGTTGCGCATTGCGACACCTTAGTTGTTCATTGATTGCTTTCTCATATGTGCCTTGACCGCGGGTCTTCAGCAGACCAAGTGACCCCTGACTCAAGCCAGCGACCTTAGGTCCAAGCTGGTGAGTTTTTGCTCAAACCAGATGAGTCCACGCTCAAACTGGTGACCTCAGGGTCTTGAACCTGGGTCCTTGGCATCTCAGTCCGACGCTCTATCCACTGCACCACCACCTGGTCAGGCGATATCTTGAGACAAATAAAAATAAAACACAACAACCCAAAAAACCATGGAACGCAAAGAAAACAGTCCTAAGAGGGAAACTGAAATACAGACCTATCTCAAAAAACAGAACAAAACAAAACAAAACAAAATTAAATAAACAATTTAATCTTACACCTTAAGGATATAAAAAATAAAAATAAACAAGGCCCAAAGTGAGTAGAAGGAAGGAAATTATAAAGATTAGAGAAAACAAAGATCAGAGTAAAAATAAATGGAGTCAAGTCTAAAAAATTCAGAACAAAAGATCAATAAAACCAAGAGCTGGTTCTTCTTCTTTTTTTTAATTTTAGTGAGAGGAGGAAAGCAGAGAGATAGACTCCCACATGTGCCCTGATTAGGATCTACCCAGCAAGCCCAATAGAGGGCATTGCTCTGCACATCTGAGGCTGTTGCTCCATTGCTCAGCATTGATAAAATGTAGCATTCGTTTATGATAAAAATCTTCTAGAATAGTGAGAATAGAGGGTACATACTTCCACATAAAGTTGTATGTGACAAGCCCAAAGCTAACACTGTATTTGTATGGCCAGTAGCCATGGCCACCATCACAGTCGCCTGGCCAATGCAAGTTCAGGTTTGATTAGGACAGATGGTAATGAAACAACGGAGCCAAGAACTGGTGCGCCATTACCTTTAATCCTAGATTGCAACCGGCGGGAGAGAAATACACACAGTGGGAAAACACTTCCCTTTCCATTCAGGGCTCCCAAAGCCACTGACTAATCTGAGTTTCCTAGAATCAAAGGTTTCTACCTCACCAGCCTTATTCACCTCTGTTCCCCATATTTTTCTCTCTGCACAAACTAGCTTTTCCTTCAGCACTCTGCCATCTTGGCTGCTTCTCTTCACAATGCTAATTTCAGGAACCAAGAGAGAGCGAGCCCCTGATCTGCCCCCATTTTATAGTGTAGAAATCAAAACCTTTAATCCAATATACAAATAAGGAAGTCTCTGATGTAAAGTCCCTTATCTGAGGCATAAATGGGATTCCTCATAAGAGTGCACCACTCCACATCATGCAACAGTCAAGGGTGTGGGGAAAAGCTTAGTGTTGAAAAGATCTTAGTATTAAAAGGGTGGAAAACGCTTAGTCTTAAAACTAAGCCTTAGGCTATAATGACTTGGCTGGCTTACAGCCTGTCTCCCATACCCAATGCAAACTATAAGCGAGCAAACATATATATATATGATATATATATATATATCATATTTACAAACTTATTTGACCAATAGTATTCAATGGTGAAAAGTTAAAAGCATCTTTCTTAAGATCATAAACAAGACAAGGATATCCACGTTCACCACTTTCATTCACCATGATGTTGGAAGTCCTAGCCACAGCAATAAGATAAGAAAAAAAAAATGAGGCATCCAAACTGGAAAGGAAGAAACAAAACTTGTTATTTGCAAATGACATGATACTATACAGAGAGAACCCTGAAGATTCCACCAAAAGACTGTTAGGACTGATAAATGAATTTAGTAAATTATCAGAATACAAAATTAATATTCAAAAATTGGTTCCATTTTTATACACCAATAACAAAATATCAGAAGGAGAAAGTTAAAAAAAAATCCCATTTATAATTGCATGAAAAAATAAAATATCTATAAATAAATTTAACCAATGTTGTAAATGACCTATACTGAAAAATTATAAGATATTTGTTGGGCAGATAAAATATATTATGCTTACTTTGTTAAAGATGGCACTGCCCATGTGGAAGCTCGTAGCCTAGGTGATGGTATTGGTTGCCCTTCTTGCTTGAGATGGGCGTGATTATATTAATGTGTGTTGCGGGCGGGCTGTGGGCAGGCAGGATCCTTGTAGCCTGGGGCTTGGTTTTGGGACTAAGCTTTTCCCACCCTTTTTGATGTGGGGTGGTGCACTCTCATGAGGAATCCCATTATGCCTCAGATAAGTGACTTTGTATCAGAGACTTCCTTGTTTGTATATTGGATTAAAGGTTTTGGTTTCTACACTATAAAGTGGGGCAGACCAGGAGCTTGCTCCCTCTTGGTTCCTGAGATTAGCATTAGAGAGGAGATTAGATTAAGGCCAAGTGGAGGAGAGGAGAGGCAGCCAAGATGGAGGAATGCTGAAGAAGCCAGTTTGTGCAGAGTTTGTGTAGAAAGAAGGAGATGGGGAACAGACGGGAATAAGACTGGTGAGGTTAGAAACCTTTGATTCTAGGAAACACAGATAAGTCAGTGGCTCTGGGAGCCCTGAATGGAAAGGGAAGTATTTTTCTACTGTGTGTATTTCTTCCCGCTGGGTGCAAGCTAGGATTAAAGCTAATGGCGCACCAGTTCTTGGTTTCATTGTTTCATTACCGTCTGTCTGAATCTAATGTGAACCTGCATGGGCCAGGTGGCTGTGATGGTGGCCACGGCTACTGGCTTTACAATATTAAAAAAAGAAATATAATAGAATGCAAATAAATGGAAGTATATACTGTGCTTATGGGTAGGAAGAATTCCCATCATTAAAATGTCTATACAGCCTGTAGTGACCTAGATTTAATACAATCCTTATCAAAATACTAATGGCATTTTCACAGAACTATAAGAAATAATTCGCCTGACCTGTGGTGGCGCAGTGGATAAAGCATCGACCTTGAATGCTGAGGTCACTGGTTCAAAACCCTAGGCTTGCCCAGTCAAGGCACATATGGGAGTTGATGCTTCCTGCTCCTCCCTCCCCTCCCCTCACCCCTTCTCTAAAGTGAATAAATAAAATCTTTTTTAAAAAAAGAAATAATTCTAAAATTTATATGAAACCACAAAAGATCTTAAATAGCCACATCAACCCTGAAAAAAAAAGTTGGATCTATCACACTTTCTGATATCAATCTATACTTATATAGTAATAAAAATGGCATGGTATCGGCATGAAAACAGACACATAGAAGAATGAGACAGAATAGAGAGCCCAGAAATAAACCCATGTCTATATGGTCATTTAATCTATAATAAATGAGAAAAGTAAATACAATGGTACCAAGACAGTTTATTCAATAAATGGTGTTGGGAACACTGAACATATACAGTCCAAAATATAAAACTAGATCACCTTCTTTTAAAAAAAATATTTTATTTATTGATTTTACAGAGTTGAGAGAGAGCGGTGGAGGAGCAAGAAGTAGCAACTCATAGTTGCTTCACTTTAGTTGTTCATTGATTGGTTGTTGTATGTGCCTTGATCAGGCACACCCAGGGTTTCAAACTGGTTACTTCAGCATTTCAGGTTGACACTTTATCCACTGCACCACCACAGGCTAGGCAAGATCACCTTCTTATACCATATACAAAAATAAATTAAAAATGAATTAAAAACTTAAATGTAAGACCTGGATCTGTAAAACTTCTAGAAGAAAACATAGGCAAAAATGTCTCTCCCATTGCTTTTAGTAATATTTTTTCTGATATATCCTTATATATCAGATACAAGGAAAATGAGACTAAACAAATGAGATTACATTAAATTAAAAAGCCTTTTCATAGCATAATAAAAATCAACAAAATGAAAAGACAACCCACCAATTGGGAGAATATATCCTGTAAGTAATTGATATCCAAAATTTATAAAGAACCCATTGAACTTATTACCAAAAAACAAAGAATTCAATTTCAAAATGAGCAGAGGACCTGAATAGACAATTCTTCAAAAAGGACAAATAGATGGTCAACAGAAATATAAAAAGATGCTCAATGTCACTAATTATCAGAGAAATTCAAACTAAAACCACAATGAGATATTGCCTCACACCTATCAGAATGGCTAGCATCCACAAAACAATATGTGTTGGAGAGGGTGTGAAGAAAAGGAAACCCTTGTGCCTTGTTGGTGGGACTGCAAATTGGTACAGTCACTATGGACAACAATATAAAGTTTCCTCCAAAAATCGAAAATAGAACTATCTTATGATGCAGCTATTCCACTTTTGGGTATTTATCCAAATAAATCCAAAACATTAATTTGAAAAGGTATATGCACCCTTATGTTCATTGAAATAAAGAAATAGTGAATATATATATATCTTACCACTATGCTGTCCATCTGAAATAAATAGAAAACAATATTGAACATCAACTGTAACTGAAAAATAAAAAAGGGACCTACTACATTCAAAATATTACATGATTCACAAGATTTCGATTTAATGCAACATTTTGGAATTTTATCTTTAAAATTTACTTTTATTGAAAAAATAAAAAAAGAAAGTCTATAATAAAAGTAATATTTAAGAAACGTTGCTATTTAGGATACTCTACCTGAGAAGAGCTGTTGCATTCTAGTAATGTAATCCAGTGCTGAGGTCAGTAGCAACAGAAGAGATAAACTTGGGGAAAGTACTGTATTTCCCCATGTATAAGACACACCTTAATTTTGGGCCCCGAAATTTGAAAAAAAAAGTATTACATAAAGTTATTGAACTCAAGTTTTAATCATTATAAAGTTCATACAACTCCTCAGAACTGTCAAAACTCTCATCTATTAGATTGTCCTCATCTGTGTCTGATGACGAATCAGTCTTCATATATTGCCTCGTCCTCAGTTCCATCTATGGCATTTGAAATGCCACACTTGTTAAATGACTTGACAACAATCTCAATCTTGATATTATCCCAGGATCTTTTCACCCAGGTACAAACTTCTCCTATGGTTGGTTTCTTCACTCTTCCTGCTGCTGTCAAATTGTCCCCAGAAGTACTTCAACAATTGGTTCCATTTGTCTCTCATGGCAGCTTTGAAGGGTTTGTTAATGCTGACATCAAGTGGTTGGAGCTGGGATGTCAAGTCTCCAGGTATGACAGCAAGTTTTGTTTTTTGCTCTGCAGCAATCTTTTTTTTGTGTTTTTTGTTATGCATGTCTTGAACTGATAAAGCACCAACAGAGCAGGTTTGCTTAAGAACCTGCCTGATTTCCTTTTCTAAACATTCTCAAACCAGATCTTCATCCCATTCTGATCCAACCAACCCTTGTCATGAATGTGGACAATCACTCCTCAAGGAATGTCTTGTTTTGGCATTGTTTTGCATTTGAAAATCAGCAGAGGAGGCAGCTTAGTTCCGTAGGCACAACAAGCTAGAACTTTATAATGACTCTTTTCATGTCCACTTGTCTTCACAGTTACAGTTGTCACCAGCTTCTTATCAATAGTTCTGTTACTTAGGACATCAAATTGAAGGGAGACTTTGTCCATATTTGCAATCTGTCCCAACTCAAATGATGTGTCTTCTGACATTGAATGACAAAATAATTTCTGAGGAGTTGTATGTAATTCAAGGACCTTCTGCTCATAGCTTTCAGGTATCTTAAGGACAAGTCTGGTGCATGTATGCATGCTTAGTCCATTCCATTTCATGAACCTGAAGCACCAGTTGTGTCCTACTTTGAAATCAGCAGCTTCTTTTTCATCAGCAATTCTTCTTGCCTCATGCTGAACCACCTTTGTGGACACAGGAATTCCAATTGCTCTTTGCTCTTCAATCCATATCTTCAATTCCCTCTCTAAATCAGGCCATTTTGCTGACTTGTCTCTCATGGCCTTTTTCTGCCGTGGAGTTTTCAGTAGGGTTTCTTCTGCCGGAGCCAATCTCGGATTGATTTCTCAGTTGGAGGACCAAAGTTATATTCAGCAACACAATTTCCATTCACTTTTACAAACTGGATCACTTTTAACTTGAATTCAGCACTGTATGAAAAGCTTTGCTGAGTCATTTCTGGGCAGAAGGTGGCAAAATGTAACCTACCATAATATACTGATAACAAGTGTGAAACAATGAGCACAAAGATAACAAGTGTGAAAAAGCAGGAAATGCAAGTAAAAATATCTACAACCACTATATAAGATGCACACAGTTTTTAGACCCCAAATTTTTTGAAAAAGATGTGTCTTATACATAGGGAAATTAAATGTATTTAATAATTTGATGACTTTTTTAAACTTATTTATTTATTTTTAAATTTATTCATTTTAGAGAGGAGAGGGAGAGACAGAGAGAGAGAGAGGAAAGACAGAGAAGATAAGGGGGGAGGAGCTGGAAGCATCAACTCCCATATGTGCCTTGACCAGGCAAGCCTAGGGTTTCGAACCAGCGACCTCAGCATTTTCAGGTCGATGCTTTATCCACTGCGCCACCACAGGTCAGGCCTGATGACTGTTTTTTATACTGGAAAGAAATTTTAGTTATTCTGTCAGGCTTGTTTTTCACATATTGGTTGCTTGTTGTAAATTTTCTATTGCTTTATAACTTATTACCCTAAACTTGGTGGCTGAAATAACATGCATTTATTTTTTACAGAATATGTAAATCAAGATTCTGGAAAGGGCTCAACTGATTCTTCTGCAGGGCTGCAATCCAGGTGTTAGTTCAGAGTTCGTGGTCTCATTTCAAGGCTTGATTGGGGAGGAAACTGCTTGCAAGATATGCATTGCAATGGGAAGTATCATAATTGCACAAGTGACATTCTATCACTTTGCCATATTCTACTGCTTAAAGACAAGTAACAGTACAGTCATTATAAAAAACAATGTAGAGATTCCTCAAAAAATTAAAAGCAGAACTACCCATTCTGGGTACATACCAATGAAAATAAAATCACTATTTTTTAAAAAACTTATTTTTTTATTAAGTGAGAGGTGGGGAGGCAGGGAGTCAGAGAGACAAACTCCCTCACATGCCCTGACCAGGTTCTACACAGCAAGCCACCTATAGGACGATGTTCTGTCCATCTGGGGCTGCTGCTCTGTTGTTTGGCAACCGAGCTATTTCAGTGAAGCCATTGAGCCACCCTCAGCACCTGGGGCCATGTTGCTCAAACCATTCGAGCCATTCGAGCCATGGTTGCCAGACGGAGTGGGGGGGGGGGTGAAGGGGAAGGAGAAGTAGAGAGAAAGAGAGAGAAGCGGAGGGTGAGGAGTGGAGAAGCAGATGGTCGCTTCTCCTCGATGCCTTGACCAGGAATTGAATCCGGAACTTACACATGCTGGGCTAATGCTCTACCACTGAACCAACCAGCCAGGGCTAAAATTTTTTTAAAAATAATATTTGTTTTTGTGACTAGGTGGTGGTGCAGTGGACGAAGTGTCTGACTGGAATGCGGAGGACCAGGTTCGAAATCCCGAGGTTGCCGGCTTGAGTGCGGGCTCTCCTGGTTTGAGCAAGACTCGCCAGCTTCAGCCCAAGGTTGCTAGCTTAAACAAGGGGTCACTCGGTCTGTGCCCCTTGCCCACCCAGTCAAGGCACATATAAGAAAACACTCAATGAACAACTAAGGTGCTGCAATGAAAGAATCGATGCTTCTCATCTCTCTTCCTTCCTGTCTGTCCCTATCTGTCCCTCTCTCTGTCTCTCTCTGTCTCTGTCACAAAAATAAATAAATAAATAAATAATATTTGTTTTTCAGTGACAGTTGAGATAAAATATTATATTAGTTTTAGTGTACAGCATAACGATTAGACATTTACATGCTGTATGAAGTGACCACTCTGATAAGTCCAGTATCCATTTGGTACTATACAGAGTTATTATAATATTGACTGTATTCCTTGTGATGTACTTTACTTTTTTGTGACTAATTTTATAACTGGCAATTCATACTTCTTAATCCTTTTGTAACCAGAAAAATGACCTGCAGACCCAGTTGCCTGCTGTCAAGAAAAGCCAGACTTGTGAAGCAAGTGCGGATGAGAAGGAAAGTTTATTCAAGTGCCAGCCACCTGGGAAGATGAGGAGACTGTAGTCCTCAAAACCCCATCTTGGTGCAGCAGGGGTTTCATAAGGAAGGCGAAAGAGAAAAAAATAGAACAAAGAAATAGAAGGAGGGGGTTGAAAGTTTTTATTGAAAGGACTGTGTAAACCAAAACAGTTTGTTCCAATAATTGGTTGAAGGTCAACAAATCTCCCGGAGCTGGCAAATCTGAAGGTTGGATTCTGTTTCTTTGATTGTCACAGAAACTGAAGCTAACAAATAACTTTAAAGTAGAGTTACTGTTCTTTAAAACAGGTGCCTACACATCCCTGCAGGCAGGGTGTCCTTTCGGCCTTGTTCGAGAACTGCAAGCCTCAGTGTGGTGGGAGTATGGAAGAGGGGCTGAGGGTGGAGTTATGTAGCTCACACTTACGTTTATTCTTTTTCTATGATCTTTACTCTGGTTGTACATGAGCTGGAGGGGAACAGTCCTTTCAACTGTAACAAGAACTTGGCCAGAGGTAAAAGGACAGGACTGAGAATACACTTTTGATTTGTGAAGAGAAACATAGCTTTGATCATTAAGTTGGTAATACTGAATCATGGTTATAAAAGTAACAAACTGGATTTAACATTGTACAAAAATGCTTTTATAAGCTTACCTTACAGTACAGTATACAGTAGGCAGTCCCAGGTTACAAACAAGATAGGTTCTGTAGGTTTGTTCTTAAGTTGAATTTGTATGTGAGTTAGAACAAATACACTTAACTATTAAATGCAACTTAGACAGATGTTTGTCTTAACATAGTATTTATTTTTACCTTTCTGTGAATATAAATGCTTAAACATTTTCAAATACAACCTTTAACAATCTTGGACGATGCATAAGTTGATGGACTTGTTGCAGAGGACGAGACTGGTGTTCAAGAGTCACAATCTGATTCTGATGCTGGAATCAGTTTCTTGAAGTGGTATCAAGGGAGGTTTGTACAAAGCTTTTCTTTTTCTCGTCATAAATGGTCCTGTAGCATCTCAGGCCTTCGGTAACTGTATGGTGAACCTCTCATAATCAGGATCTTGCTCCTCTAATTTGCCATCTCTGTTTCAATGACACAAAAAGCATCAGCTGTTTTGTAGAAAAAATTTTTAGCTCTGCAGTTTCTAGTTTCTTTAGCTCTTCTGTTTCTTCTCTAAATGTTATCATCTGCTACTTCCAGGTTTATAAGGTTATTTGGTTAGCTCTTTGCCATGGGAGTTGAGTAACTCAATCATTTTCACTGATATCCAACTGCAGTTGATTACCAATAGCCCTTATAGCATTCCATTCATAAATGCGAGTTGTACGCAAGTCAAATATTTGTAACTCGAAGACTTAATGTATATTCTTATTTAACTCTAGTTTATGGCTAGTCAAAATAATATCAGTAATATAGCATTTTTATTGCTTGTTGCACTTTCACTTTTTTTATCCATTTTCCCAAACCTCACTCCATCTAGCAATCATAAGTTTGTTCTCTGTACCTATGAGTTTCTGTTTTATTTTTTTTTAGTTTTCACATAGAAGATAAATTATGTGGTATTTGTCTTTCTAGGCCTGACTTATTTCACTTAACATAATGCCCTTGAGGTCTATCCAGGTTGTTGCAGATGGCTAGATTTAATTCTTTTTTACGGCTGAGCAATATTCTATTTTATACAGTGTGTCCGTAAAGTCATGGTGCACTTTTGACCAGTCACAAGAAAGCAACAAAAGACGATAGAAATGTGAAATCTGCACCAAATAAAAGGAAAACCCTCCCAGTTTCTGTAGGGTGATGTGGCAGCAGTTACGCATGCGCAGATGATGACGTAACACCGTATATACAGTGGAGCAGCCCATGGTCATGCCAGTCAAGATGTGGATGGTACAGAGGAAAGTTCAGTGTGGTCTGTGGCTCTCTAAATTCGAATCCATGACCAAAGTGCAACATGAATATCAGTGCGTTTATAACAAAGCGCCACCACATAGGAATAACATTACTCGGTGGGATAAGCAGTTGAAGGAAACTGGCAGTTTGGTGGAGAAACCCTATCTGGTAGGCCATCAGTCAGTGATGAGTCTGTAGTGTAGAGGCTATACGGGATAGCTACCTAAGGAGCCCTAAAGAATCTGTGCGTGAGCCCACATCGAACTGCGCTGAATAGGTATGAAACTGGGAGAGTTTTCCTTTTCTTTGGTGCAGATTTCACATTTCTATCATCTTTTGTTGCTTTCCTGTGACTGGTCAAAATGCACCATAACTTTATGGACACACTGTATATGTACCACTTTTTCTTTACCCATTCATCTATCAATGGACACTTAGGTCCTTGTTTCCAAACTTTGGCCATTGAAATAATGCTGCAAATAACATTTAGATGCATATATCTTTTTAAATTAGCATGTTGGGTTTCTTCAAATAAATACCCAGAAGTGGAATTACTTCATCCTTGTTTGTTTTTTGTGATAACCTTTGTTTTAAAATCAAGTGTTTCTTATGTAACTATTGCTACCCCAGCATTATTTTGTTTCCATTTGTATGAAATATCTTTTTTTCATCCTTTTATTTTCAAACTCTGTGTCTTTTGATCTGACGTGAGTCCCTTTAAGACAATATATATATGAATCTTGTTTTCTTTTCTTTTTTTTTTTAACAGAGACAGAGAGTCAGAGAGAGGGATAGATAGGGACACACAGACAGGAACGGAGAGAGATGAGAAGCATCAATCATCAGTTTTTTTCATTGCAACACCTTAGTAGTTCATTGATTGCTTTCTCATATATGCCTTGACCGCGGGCCTTCAGCAGACCGAGGAACCCCTTGCTAGAGCCAGGGACCTTGGGTCCAAGCTGGTGAGCTTTTGCTCAAACCAGATGAGCCCGCACTCAAGCTGGCGAGCTCAGGGTCTCGAACCTGGGTCCTTCCACATCCCAGTCTGATGCTCTATCCACTGCACCACCGCCTGGTCAGGCTGAATCTTGTTTTCTTAACCATTGAGCCATGCTTTTGTTGGAGTATTTACTCCAATTATATTTAAATCATAAGTGTGTAGTTATTGCCATATTATTATTCATATTTTTAAATCTTTTTTATTCTTCTTTTTAGAAGTTCCTTTTACATTTCTTGAATACTGATTTGATGGTGTGAACTCTAACTCTTTCTTGTTTGGGGAGTTTTAATCTGTGTTTTGGTTTTAAATGATAACCTTGCAGGTAAGTGTATTCTTTGATATAGGTCCTTACTTTTCATCACTTTTAATATTTCTGTTAATCCCTCTGGCTTGTTAAGGTTCTGTTGAGAAATCAGCTGACAATTTAATGGGAGCTAATTGCTTTTACCTTGCTGCTTTTAAGAGTTGTTATTTGTCTTTAACCTTTAGCATTTTAATTATGTGTTTTTGTGTGGGTCTCTTTGAGTTCATTTTGTTTGGGAATCCCTGCTTTCCTGGGCTTGTACGTCTAGTTTCTTCATCAGGTTGGGAAAGTTTTTTAGTCATTATTTATTCAAATAGGTTTTCAGTTCATTGTTCTCTCTTTTCTTTTTCTAGTACTCCCATGACATGAGTGTTGGTACACTTGATATTGTCTTAGAAGCCCTTTAGACTATTCATATATTTTTTGGATTATTTTTCTTCTTGCTTTTTTGATTGGGAGTTTTTCTTATCTTGTCTTCCATATTACTGGTTTGATCTGATTCATCCTATCTACTGTTGATTTCTTCTAATGTATTCTTCATTTCAGTTACTGTGTTTTTCATTTCTGACTGATTCTTTTTTCTGTTTTCTATACCACTTTTCTGTTTTCTATTTCTTTGTTAACATTATCATTGAGTTCATCTACTTTTGTCCTAAGTTCACTGAGCATATTTGTAACTGCTTTTTTTTTATTTAATTTTTTTATTATTATTTATTTATTTATTCATTTTTTAGAGAGGAGAGGGGGAGAGAGAGAGAGAGAGAGAGAGAGGAGAGACAGGGAGGGAGGAGCTGGAAGCATCAACTCCCATATGTGCCTTGACCAGGCAAGCCCAGGGTTTCAAACTGGCGACCTCAGCATTTCCAGGTCGATGCTTTATCCACTGCACCACCACAGGTCAGGCTGTAACTGCTTTTTAAAGAAGATTTTATTTATTGATTTTGAAGAGAGGAAAAAGAGAAAGTTGGAGAGCAGCAGGAAGCATCAACTTCCTGTTGCTTCATAGTTGCTATAGTTGCTTCTTATACATGCCTTGACTGAGCAAGCCCAGGATCTGGAACTAGTGACCTCAGCATTCCAAGTTGACACTTTACCCACTGTGCCACCACAGGTCAGGCTTATATCCATTTTTTTTTTTTAAACTGTGCATCTGTAGATTGCTTGTCTCTGTTTTGTTCTTTTTCTAAAGTTTCATTCTGTCATTTCATTTAGGTTATGTTTCTTTGTCTTCTCATTTTGGCTGACTCCCTGTGTTTGTTTCTTTATATGAGACAGCTGTACATCTCCTGTTTTTTTTATTTTTGTGATAGAGACAGAGAGAGGGACAGACAGACAGGAAAGAGAGAGATGAGAAGCATCAATTCTTCATTGCAGCTCCTTAGTCTACTTAGTTGTTCATTGATTGCTTTCTCATATGTGCCTTGACTGGGGAGGTAGGGGTACTACAGCAGAGCAAGTGACCCCTTGCTCAAGCCAGTGACCTTGGGCTCAAGCCAGAGACCTTTGGCTTCAAGCCAGCAACCTTTGGGCTCAAGCCAGCGACCATAGGGTCATGTATATGATCCCACACTCAAGCCAGCAACCCCACACTCAAGCTGGTGAGCCCATGCTCAAGCCGGATGAGCCCATGCTCAAGCCAGCGACCTTGGGGTTTTGAACCTGGGTCCTACACATCCCAGTTCAATGCTCCATCCACTGCACCACCACCTGGCAAGGCTTTCCTGGTCTTGTTAGAGTGACATTACATTTTAAGTGTCCTTAGGGCCTAGTAGTACCATCTTCCTGGTCACCTGAGCTGGCTGTTCTAGCTGTGTCCCTTCTGTGTGTTGTGTGTGCCTTCCTATTGTGATTGATTCTTAATTGTATAGCGCATCAGTGGGAGGGACTAAAGTCTAGGTTGTGAGGAATGACTGTGACTACAGGGTAGGATCTGTTTTGCAGGGCCTGACCTCATGAAGTGGGATTTGCTTTAGGGAAGTTCTTGTACTTACTTAATCTGTCCTTTTAGTGTATTGCTTTGTGGAGGTGGTTGGGTTGTGCTCTAATATATGGTCTGAAGATGGCCACTAGGTGTGTTGGTCCTGGGGCCACTTGGGAAGGGCTCTGGTGCATGCTAAGTTCAGCTGCTGCCTGTGTCCTCTCCAGGGCTACCCAGTATGAGTTACAAAATGATCTTCAGATTTTCCCCCCTGTCCTGGGCTTAGAGGTGCCTAGTAGAGGCTAAGCTGTGAACTCACCTCAGCTTGCATGGCTTAGCAGGTGGTAGAGGGCATGTGGAAGCTAGATACTTTTTGTTTGAGGTTATTGAAACTTTGAGAGATATTAGGAAACTCTGTAGCATGAGCCAAGATAAGCTGTTTGCATGGCAAAGTCACTTGAAGTGGCTTGGGTGGGCCTGGAAATTGGTGAGGAAGGGTCTTAGGGAATCCCCTTGGTGAGAGGAACTTTGTTAGCCAGATTGATAGAGACTCAGACTTGGGACCTGTTTGCACATGTAGGGTTGGGGGAGGGGTTCAACAAAAACCAATGGCACCTGCCTATACTTCTGTCTGTGAGAAAGCTTTTTTTCACCCCTTGCCCTTAAACCAGTTACTTTAGTTCTTCCTTGTATGTCTTTGGTTGTCAGTATTGGACCTTAGACTGTGTTACTTAGGGAGTAAGTTCAGGTATGGATTCTTTAATAAAAATGTCTGGGACGTCAGCATCCTCTGGCTCAGTCAGCCAAAATCCTTGCTTATTTTTCACTGCCAGAAGTTAGGAAGACTTCTCTTCCCAGCATTGGAACCCTGGTCTGGAAAGCCAGTGTGGGGCTGGGACTCCTTGCTCCTTGGGGTCGAGGACTTCTGCATCCAAAAGATATCCTTCCCTATTCTTAACCACCAAGCCATGATAATGGAGCCTGCCCATTATTTACATCTGGCCTGCTACCAGTCTCAAAATGGCTTCTTTTGTATATACTTAGTTGTAAAATTTCTGTTCAGGAAGTTCTCAAGGGCAGCTGTTCTGTAGTTTAGTTGTAATTTTTTTTTAAATACGAATTTTATTTATTCATTTTAGGGGGGGGAGAGAGAGAGAGAGAGAAGGGGGAGGAGCAGGAAGCAACAACTCCCATATGTGCCTTGACCAGGTAAGCCAGGGTTTTGAACTGGAAAACTCAGTGTTTCCAGGTTGATGCTTTATCCACTGCGCCACCACAGGTCAGGCTAGTTGTAATTTTAACATGGTTATACTATGAGGTGAGCACAGCTTTGACCTACTCTGATATCTTAATGAAAAGTTCTAAAATCACTATCTTGAAAGCATAGCTGCACTTTCATGTTCATGTTAAGTGAAATAAACCAGACATAGAAAGACAAATATTGTATGAACATTATATTTGGAAACAAAAAACCAATAAAAACAAAGAATTGGAACTCATAGTAATAGTAGCTTGATTATGCTAACCATTTAACAATGTATACAGATAACAGAACATCACCTGTATACATTAAATATATACATTTTTAAATTTGTCAATTATACCTCAATATAGCTGTAAAAGAAAAGAGATAATTAAAAAGTTCTGCCCATACTCAAAAGGAAGGTCATCACACCAGGATAGGAACACCACAAGGTGGGATTATGAGGCACCAATAGTTTTCAATCTCTGGTGTTGGTCTGCCAGAATTTCATGCCAGTCTGCAAAAGAATTAACCACTTTGATGTTGTATTAAAATGATAAAGTCAGTGAACTGGGTTGAAAATCACTACCTTAGACAGTGTACCACTGATAGTAATGATAATGAGGGAGGCAGGAACTTTATGAAAGTTGTACATCCACTTTTTGGAAGAAGAGCAATAGTTATTTTGGCACTATGTGCAAGGATCCAACATGGATCTAAGGACCTGGTAATCTTACTATCTTCAAGTTGCCATTAAAGAAATTCTGTAACTCCATTCTTTTCTCTATGTCTTCTCATGTATTATTCTTTTCTTCCTACTTCAGCCTATAGTTGTTTGTTGTATTTTCCAGAACAGGTGAGAAAGAGATGGAGAGAAGAAGGGAGGGAAGGAGTGAGAGAGAGAGGGAGAAAGAGATGTTTATGTTTGGCAAAAATGTTTATTGCAACAAAGCTATTAGTAAGCCTACAGAATGATGCCCTTGAATCATATTGGGTATGGTCACCGGAGGCGCTTTACACGTTTTAGTTCTACAACTTTTGTTTGAGAAACAGTTTAGGGTGCTTCCACCAGAGTACACTATAGGGTATTTTTTTTCCTTAGGAGTGGATTAAAAAATGACACATACCGGGGCTCAGTAATCCAGTGGTTATGGAGAAATCAAAGGCCTATAAATAGCTTGTTTTTCAATTATGATATTAATACTGTCTTTCTTTCTAAAAGAAGAGAATTAGTGTTAGTTTACATAATTTACAGAGATATAGTCAATGTCATGATAAGGAAACAAATAAGTATAAGATATGGGGGAGAAATAAGAAAACAAGGAAAACTTAGAGCTGAACTCAGTATATATACATTATCTACCATATATTACTAGAGATGTGCTAGAGATTTGGCTTTGCATTTCCTAGCAGCCAGAGCCAAGAGGAAGAGACAAGATTCCTATAAAATATATTTGCTTCTTAGTAGAAAGAATAGTTTTTTAAAGGTTTAATCATACCAATAATTGCAACCATTTACTGTGCACATTTGATGTGCCAGATTATGTTAAATGTGTTAAATATAATTCCTAAGATTACCCCCATTTCACTGGTGATGAAATAGAGATTAAATACCTTTTGTAATGTCACAAATTATTGGTCTTAGTGTCTCTGGCTCCAAATCTATAATCTTTTTTTCATTGTACACTCAAGAGTTGAGTAAATAGTGGTGGGAAAACGATGATGGGGTGTATACTTTTTGCTCACCTTAGCCTTTACTGTCTCCTCTGCATTTTTTTTTTATAGATTACTTGATTTTAGAGATACAGAGGGAGAAAGGGAGAGAGTGAGGGAAACATTCATTTGTTGTTCCTACCTTGCATGCTTGAGGTTGTTTTCACATTGCCCCTGGGATGTTGAGACCCCCACAGACATCTTGTTTTACTTTCACAGTTATTCTTTAATGGCTCTGTTTAACACTTCAGATGTCTTTTGAATTGCTTCTTTCTACAATTACATTTCCCATACTTATTCAAAGTTTTAGTAGATTGGTGATTTTTTTAATTCTGTGATTTTTTTTCTTCTTTCACCTAGTTTTTTTTTCCTGGTTATTTCTGTTTCTTGTTTGTCTCCCAAGAAGTTTAAAGTAATTTTTCATCTCTATTTTTCCTGGATGTAACTGAGGCTGATTCTTTATATACTATTAAAAATAAGCAAAATTTGAGCATTTTTTTTTTCATATTACTCAAAATCTGACTTTCTCCCATTTATTCTAATTTACTCTTCAAAGAACAATAGGTAGAACAACGATAGGACTACTACCAACTTTGCAAGTCTTATTTAGAAAATGTGAAGAAAATATTTATGTATTTTGTTATTAAGATTTAAACATTTGCTAACAAAATATTTATAATTTGTAAAGTAGGACTGCATCTGGACAATATTTTGCCAGTTGTTACCTTTAATTCTTTTTTGGGAGAGGGATGATATTTACACTTGAAGTTATCTATCAGTTATCCCTAATAAAATGACAAATATGTGCCATATAAGTCCATCAACAGCCAAGTGCAACTAGGTTGGACATTTGTGAAAAATGATAATAATTGCCACTAAACCAATATGTGTAATATTAGCTAATGTACAATAACAGTAAGTGGAGAAAATACATGAGATTTCTATTGCTGCATAACAAATTACTCCAAATTTTAGTGGCTTAAATCAGCAAATATTTGTTATCTCATTTTCCTTGGGTCAGGTCTGGGCATGCCTTAGTTGGTTTCCCTTGGCCTCAAGCTTCCCAGCAGAATGGCAGTCAAGGTATAAGCCAGGACTGTGGTGTCATCTGAAGACTTGAGTAGGGAGAGGGTCTGCTTTCAAGCTCTTTCCCATGATTGTTAACAGAATTCAGTTCTACATGGCTGTTGAACTGAGAGCCTCACTTCTGGAATATTGTTGGCCAGAGAGGCTAATCTCAGTACCTTGTTATGTGAGATTCTCATAGGATATCTGTCAGTATGGTAGCTAGCTGCCCTTAGAAGGAGCAAGAGAGCAAGAGAACACTGAAGATAGAATTCATTCTTAAAAAAACATAACCTTAGAAGTGATAGCTCAATACTTCTAATTTTATTTATTGGAAGCTAGTCAGTAAACACAGTCCACACAGAAGGCAAGGAGATTATAAAAAACAAGGGCAGAATTATCTGCCCTTGGGATCACTGGGAGCCTCTCTCCCACAGAGAGTAAAACTGTTAGTATAGGTAGCTAGACATAAATAAAGGAAGGGTACAGAGGGAATCAGACATTGCTGAGTCTGATGGACTAGGGATCTGAAAAGACATGAGCCTGCTTGCTTCACTAGGAAGTTATAGCTTCACACATGTTGGACAAATGAGTTTGTAAAATTTGTATTTTTTGAGTTTGCTCACTTTTATTGTTAGAAAATGGCGCTGGGCAGCCATGTGTGTGCTTGGCTTCAGAGCAGGGCAATTGATTGCAAATTGTGGATTGCATTCCTGCTTGGGAGAGGCCATTGTTTTGTTAATGTTTGCTGGAGGAGAGGTTTTTGTACAAGAAAGTTTTGAAAAGGAAAGAGAAGAAGAGAGGCAGAGAGAAGCCGTGTTTGCAGAGTGAGAAAGCAGAGCGAATGCAGAGTCCCGAAGAAGCCAGTTTGTGCAGAGAGAGAGAAGGTGTGCAGATGGGGAACCAGAGCTGAGGGGCTTTTGTGAGCTCTGCTGTGACTGGTGGAGGCCTTTGATTCTAGGAGGAACCAGAGAAGATTCTCCTGGTTGTGGAACCAGAGGGAATTGTTGTCTCTGTGTGTTTGCTCATTAGCCCATGTGAGACTTTAATAAAGGAATGGCCCACCATTCTTTGGCTCCACTGTTTCTTTACCGTCTGCCTCAATCTAGTGAGAACTTGCACTTGCATGGCCATGATGGCCACGACTACTGGCCATACAATACAGTTTCCGAGGTATCTTCCACCCTTGGGACCTAATCCCTCAAAGTGGGTAGAAATGACCACTACTGGGGAGAAATCCTGCTGCTAGGTGCATACCTGGCATAAGTTAAGATGGCACAAGGAGAGAGTGCCTCAAAGATGGCACAGTAGAAACTAAGATGGCACCCATAAGAAGCAGAGCCTAACCTGGGAAAAGGACTGGATTGGATAAGGGACACAGAACCCTGGAAGATCTAAAAAATGGTTTGGTTACGGAGAGGGTCCAATCCAAGCCTGTGAAAGATTGGGAAGTTGATTGATTAGTTTGAAGAAGTACTTGGTCCTTCCCAAGCCCAAGATAATATAATCATAGCCTAAAAAAGGGAAGGTTCTTCTCTGTCTCTGTTTCTCTGTCTCTTTCTGTCTCCTGGCAACACACACACATCTTGCGCACTCGCATATTCTTTCCACATAGCAGCTGTGTGGTCATAGCAGCCATGTGTCTGGCAGCCACGTGAACTCCAAATGTGGGCCTGGGCACAATGCCAGCCAAAGCACACCTGGGGAAAAACTACACTAGTTGGATGAGGACAGACATGGACTGCACTGGACTGAGCCAATGGCACAAAAGTTGTGGATACTGGCCTTTCTCCTGTCCTTGGTAAAGACAAGGCTGGACTTTCTCCATGGTGGGATGGACAAAGATGAGTGTTGGGCAGATAAAATATATTATGCTCACTTTGTTAAAGATGGTGCTGCCCACATGGAAGCCCATCGCCCAAGTGATATTAATGTGTGTTGGGGGCAGGCTGTGGGCAGGCAGGATCCTTGTAGCCTGGGGCTTGGTTTTAAGACTAAGCCTTTCCCACCCTTTTTGATGTGGGGTGGTACCATCCCATCATGCTCCAGATAAGTGACTTTGTATTAGAGACTTCCCTTATCTGTATATTGGATTAAAGGTTTTGATTTCTACACTATAAAGTGGGGCAGACCAGGAGTTTGCTCTCTTGGTTCCTGAGATTAGCATTAGAGGAGACAGCAGAAAGCAGACAAAGGCCACGTGGCAGAGGTCAGGAGAGGCAGCCAAGATGGTGGAGTGCTGAGAGAGAAGCCAGTTTGTGCAGTGTAAAGCCAGTAGCCAAGGCTACCATCACAGCAGCCTGGCCCATGCAGGTTCGCATTGGATTCGAACAGTCGGTAAAGAAACAACGGAGCCAAAAACTGATGGGCCATAGTCTTTAATTCTAGCTTGCACCCAGCGGGAAAGTAAAAATACACACTGGGCTCCAAAACCCACTCACATTCAGTGCTCACAAAGCCACTGACTTATCCGAGTTTCCTAGAATCAAAGGTTTCTAGCTCACCAGCCTTATTCTCCTCAGTTCCCCATCTCCTTCCTTATCCCAGATACAAACTCTGCACAAACTGGCATCTCACTCAGCACTCTGCCATGTTGGCTGCTTCTCCTGGCCACATGGCCTCTTTCTGCTCTCTGCTCTGCTCCCTCTGCTCTCTCATGCTAATCATCCCAGGAACCAAGAGAGGGCAAGCTCCTATTCTGCCCTATTTTATAGTGTAGAAATCCAAACCTTTAATCCAATATACACAATAGGGAAGTCTCTAATACAAAGTCACCTATCTAAGTCAAGATGGGATTGTACCACCCCACATCAAAAAGGGTGGGAAAGGCTTAATCTTAAAACCAAGCCCCAGGCTACAAGGATTCTGCCTGCCTTTAGCCCACCCCCAACACACATTAATATCACCTGGGCTACGGCCTTCTCATGGGCAGTGCCATCTTTAACAAAGTGAGCATAATATATTTTATCTGCCCAACATACAGTTTGTGCAGAGAGAAGGAGATGGGGAACAGAGGTGAATAAGTCTGGTGAGCTATAGACCTTTGATTCTAGGAACCTCGAATAAGCCGGTAGTTTTGTGAGCACTGAATGAGTGGGTTTTGGAGCCCAGTGTGTGTTTTTACTTGCCCGCCAGGTGCAAGCTAGGATTAAAGATGATGGTGCACCAGTTCTTGGCTCCATTGTTTTATAACTGTCTGTCCGAATCTAATGCGAACTTGCATGGGCCAAGTGGCTGTGATGATGGCCATGGATACTGGCTTCACAATGAGACATTGAGAACATGGGGGCAGCTTTCTATGTCCATCCAAATAAACCTTACCACCAAGTCTCAACATTCCATACATGAGTCTTCTGGAAAGCTTTCCTTATGACTCTGTGAAAGGACCCCATTTCCACCAGCATCAAACAAATATTAGAAGAATTCTATATAGTGTCATTTCACATAAGGGAACATAGCTGGTATCACCTTAGGAGAAAAAGCAGCATACACCTTAAATTCTGAAATTAAGAATAGGATCTTTTTCTTCTCAAAGCTTCTTACATGTGTTAGAGATAGGGTAAGTGATAGTACTTGAAAGAACTAAGTATCTCTATCTTAGAAGTAATTACCCTTCTCTCTACATAATAATTGCCACTAAAAGTAAAAGCTCCTGACTGTTGAGTTCTACTAAAGTAGCATCCACATCTACTGTCAGGACCAGCATTGTGAAGAAAACCAGAAAGGAAAAGAGCATTGACTTTTGTTGGGCAGATAAAATATATTATGCTCACTTTGTTAAAGATGGCGCTGCCCACTAGGAGGCTGTCGCCCAGGTGATATTAATGTGTGTTGGGGGTGGGGTAAAGGCAGGCAGAATCCTTGGAGCCTGGGGCTTGGTTTTAGGATTAAGCCTTTCCCACCCTTTTTGATGTGGGGTGGTACAATCCAATCATGCCTCAGAGAAGTGACTTTGTATTAGAGACCTCCCTATTTTGTATATTGGATTAAAGGTTTGGATTTCTACACTATAAAATAGGGGCAGAACAGGAGCTTGTTCTCTTGGTTCCTGAGATTAGAGGAGAGAGCAGAGCAGAGAGCAGAAAAAAGCCATGGAGGAGGCCAGGAGAAGCAGCCAAGATGGCGGAGTGTTAAGTGAGAAGTCAGTTTATGCAGACTTTGTGCAGGGAGAAGGAAGGAGATGGGGAACAGAGGTGAATAAGTCTGGTGAGCTAGGAACCTTTGATTCTAGGAAACTCAGATAAGTCAGTAGCTTTGTGAGCACTGAATGTGAGTGTGTTTTGGAACCCAGTGTGTGTTTTTACTTGCCCGCCGGGTGCAAGCTAGGATTAAAGATGACAGCCCATCAGTTTCTGGCTCCATTGTTTCTTTACTGACTGTCCGAATGCAATGCGAACCTGCATGGGCCGGGCTGCTGTTATGGCGGCCCTGGCTACTGGCTTTACAATTTTCAAATCAGAAATTTGTTAAAATTTCAGCTCTGTTGAAACTATTGGTAGATGGGCTTTTAAGAAAGTCATTAAAGTTCTTTGTAGCTTAGTTTCATTTCTATTAAAATGAGGATGATGTCAAATGCTACTAACTATATTTGTGAAGGAGCTATATTTGTGAGAGCTCTGACAGTTACATACATGTAGTACTGGGTGATGTGCATGAAAAGGGTGTGTAAAGCCAGTATCCACGGCCAGGGCCACCATCAGAGCAGCCCAGCCCATGCAGGTTCGCATTGGATTCGGACAGTCGGTAAAGAAACAATGGAGCCTGTTGGTCAAATAAGTTTGTAAATATGATATATATGTTTGCTCGCTTGTGACTTATATTGGGTGTGGGGGACAGGCTATAAGCAGGCCAGGTCGTTGTAGCCTAAGGTTTGGTTTTGGGACTAAGCTTTTCCCCACACCCTTGACTGATTGTATGATCTGGGTGGTGCACTCTCATGAGGAATCCAATTATGCCTTGGATAAGTGACTTTGTATCAGAGACTTCCTTGTTTGTATATTGGATTAAGGGATTTTGGTTTTCTACACTATAAAGTGGGACAGACCAGGAGCTTGGACACACAGTTCCTGCTATCACAATTGCAGGGGCTCCCCTGATCCCTTGCCCTTCATGGGAAGAGCTGGTTTTCTGCTTTTCCCTTGTCTTCTTTTGTGGTTTGCCTGTCTTGGTGAGACACCAATAAATAGGATGGCCCCCCATCCTCTGACTCCGCCATTTCTTTATCGTCTGCCCGAATCCAATGGGAACCTGCATGTGAATGGCCATGATGGCGGCTCATGGCCTTACAGAGCCAAAAACTGATAGGCCATTTTCTTTAATTCTAGCTTGCACCCGGCGGGAAAGTAAAAATACACACTGGGCTCCAAAACCCACTCACATTCAGTGCTCACAAAGCCACTGACTTATCCGAGTTTCCTAGAATCAAAGGTTTCTAGCTCACCAGCCTTATTCTCCTCAGTTCCCCATCTCCTTCCTTCTCTCAGATACAAACTCTACACAAACTGGCATCTCACTCAGTACTCCGCCATCTTGTCTGCCTCTCCTGGCCTACTCCACGTGGCCTCCTTCTCTGCTCTCTCCTCTCTAATGATAATCATCCCAGGAACCAAGAGAGCAAGCTCCCGCTCTGTCCCCATTTTATAGTGTAGAAATCCAAACCCTTAATCCAATATACAAAATAGGGAAGTCTCTAATACAAAGTCACTTCTCTGAGGCATGATTGGATTGTACCACCCCACATCAAAAAGGGTGGGCAAGGCTTAATCCCAAAACCAAGCCACAGGCCACAACAATCCTGCCTGCCCAGAGACACACATTAATATCACCTGGGTAACGCCATCTTTAACAAAGTGAGCATAATACATTTTATCTGCCCAACAGGGTGCCACATACTATACCTGACAAAATCAAGAGGATGCCTGCATGATGAGCCTTACAAACTCAGAGACCTAAAATAACCACACAGGATGGTCTGAAATGAAAGCTTTCTAACTAAAAGCAAGTCATGGTGGGTAGTCATGTCCTAGGCCTCTATCATATCTTCCTTGACAAAGGTCAATATTTACCTTAACTGGGCTTATTATCTTTTTGAATCTACAGTAACATGCCTTTGGAATGTCAGGGAAATACCTTTTTCCAGACCCCTCAGGAAACAATCACTGTACCAAAGCAAAGACCACAGAACCCCTGATGTTATTGTTATCTTGTTGTTAACTATCTTACACCAAACAATGAGAAAGAATTAAGTGTTGATCCATTTTACTTTTTATCCAATCTCAGAGGTTTCCCTGCTTTGCTTTCTCCTCCTTCCCTCATCTATCACCAATGGATTTCATGTACATCCGTTACATCTGCTCCTTTCATTCTTAAGTATAAAATAAGTGGTAAAACTGCCATTTTGTCCCAGGCCGGTTGGCTCAGCAGTGGAGTGTTGGACTGGCATGTGGATGTCCCAGGTTTGATTCCCAATCAGGGCACAAAGGAGAAGTGACCATCTGCTTCTCCACCCCTCCCCTTCTCCCTTCTCTCTCTCTGTTTGCCTCCCACAGCCCTGGCTCAGTTGGAGCAAGTATGGCCCTGGGCACTGAGGATGGCTCCAAGGCCTTGCCTCGGGCACTGTAATGACTCGGCTGCTGAGCAACAGAGCAGTGACCCCAGATGGGCAGAGAGCATCTCTCCAAAGAGGGGTTGCTAGGTAGATCCCGGTCAGGGAGCATATGAGAGTCTGTTTGCTTCCCCACTTCTCACTTAAGAAAAATTAAACAAACAAACAAACAAACAAACAAAAAACTGCCATTTCCCACAGTATTTTCTCAATCTATTGAGAGTTTTGTTTCACAGCAAATGTTGTAAGCTTGGCACAAAAAACAAAAATTTGATACAGGTTTGGATATTTCTTATTTTGACAATGGCAAATTTCTACTGTGTTGCTAGAATAAAAACTAAGAATGTAAAATCTTTATTTGAGCACATAATTCTTCCTAATTACTTAGAAATTTTGTTTTATTCTCTGAAACAACTTTTTAGACTTACATGTAGATTTTAATTGTTTCACTATTATGTCTATCTCAAAAGTAAAATACGAATGAAATAAGTTGGTTTAATTGTTAGGGCTTCTTGAAGTTTTTTGTTCTTTTTAAATCATTTTCAACACAGAATTGTCAGTGCCAATATGACTTTTATTTTAATAATGTAGTTTAATTCAACATATTAAAATATTTTTATTTTAGCCTGACCTGTGGTGGCACAGTGGATAAAGCGTCGACCCTGAAATGCTGAGGTGCCGGTTCAAAACCCTAGGCTTGCCTGGTCAAGGCACATATGGGAGTTGATGCTTCCAGCTCCTCCCCCCTTCTCTCTCTCTGTCTCTCCTCTCTCTCTCTCTGTCTCTCTCTCTCTCTTCTCTAAAATGAATAAATTAAAAAAAAATTTTTTTAAATTCTTATTTTAATACTTAATCAATATGAAACATTTCTTTTTATTGTTTCTCTTTAAAGTTTACTTTTAAAGTTTATTTTTATTGTATTGGGGTGACATTAGTTAATAAAATCATATAGGTTTCAAGAGGACAATTCTATAATACCTCATCAGTTTATTGTATTGTGTGTCCATCATCCAAAGTCAAGTCTACTTCTATCAGTTTACTCTGCCTCTACCCTCTTCTAGCTCCCATCCTTTTTTCCTCTTGTAATCACCATGTTGACTTTGCCTAATTCCTTCACCTTTTACATCCAGCCTCCAAACTCCCCTCCCTCTGACAGTTGCCAGTCTTTTCTCTATGAGTCCATTTCTATTTTGTTTGTTTAATTTGTTCATTAGATTCCACATATAAATATTTGTCTTTCTCTGATTGGCTTGATTCACTTAGCAAAATACTCTCTAGGTCCATCTATGCTGTTGCAAAAAGGTTAAGATTTCCTTTTTTCTTATTGCTGAGTAGTATGCACATGAAAATAAAATATTCTTGAGATGTTTTATATATGTATAAAATTTTAAGCAAACTAAGAGTTTGAAAACCAGCACTTTTCTTCCTTATAGCAGTGGTTCTCCAAGTGTGTGCCAGGCTGCACTAGAAGATTTCCAGGTGTGCTCTATGGCAGGGGTCCCCAAACTTTTTACACAGGGGGCCAGTTCACTGTTCCTCAGACCGTTGGAGGGCCGGACTATAAAAAAAACTATGAACAAATCCCTGTGCACAATGCAAATATCTTATTTTAACGTAAAAAAACAAAACGGGAACAAATACAATATTTAAAATAAAGAACAAGTAAATTTAAATCAACAAACTGACCAGTATTTCAATGGGAACTATGCTCCTCTCACTGACCACCAATGAAAGAGGTGCCCCTTCTGGAAGTGTGATGGAGGCTGGATAAATGGCCTCAGGGGGCAGCATGCGGCCCACGGGCCATAGTTTGGGGACCCCTGCTCTATGGTATTCCAGAGAAATATGTGCCTGTTGGGGACCAAAAAAACCAACAGGGTTTTGGAGTTTAGAGTTTTGGGGGACAGAGGTGTGAGGAATTGGCTGTAAGCTGAGTCTGCCCAACTGCCCACCTCACTTGCCTGATTAGTTTGCAAAAGGCTGTTAAACTGTAGTGCAGGATTTTTTACACTACTCCCCATGTTCCCTGGAAAGTCTGGAGGCAAGTTTCTTCTGTCCTTTATTTGGTGTAAAGTAAGATTTGCTAATGGCCTCACTTTGCCCTATAAATAAAGCAAGATGCAGTTTTTGGGCATGCTTTGTTCTTGCCAGCAGCAATTACAGGGCCCTCTCAACCCCGTATTTTCTTAATTCTGCACCATTCCCACTCGGGACCTGGAATTACTAGCTGTACTGGTTCACGGCATGTGCCCAGATATAAAAATAAATATAGTTACTCTATTATACCATTTCATTATGGAAATACCGCTCTTTTTGTTAACACATCATTATTTATTTATTTATTTTTTAAAAAGCCTATTTATTTATTTATTTATTTTTATTTATTCATTTTAGAGAGGAGGGAGGGGGAGAGAGAAAGGGGGGAGGAGCAGGAAGCATCAACTCCTATATGTGCCTTGACCAGAAAGTGCAGGGTTTTGAACCGGCAACCTCAGTGTTCCCAGATCAACTCTTTATCCATTGTGCCACCAGAGGTCAGGCAACACATCATTATTATATTTATTATTAATACATCATTATATTATTTTTAGATAAATACACCCAAATAAAATGGATAGGTTTCTCAAAGAGAAGTGTGATATTGAAGAATCCGATTCTGGAAGTGATCAAAAGT